>NC_134422.1:34520030-35770030 GCF_030867145.1 Opisthocomus hoazin | reverse complement strand
GAAAAATTGATTTCAAATGGAATTTTCTTTTTTTTTCAAAAAAAAAGGGGATAAATTGTGTAATGATTTTCTTGAGCTGTGTTTAAAATAAGATTGCATTAAGTATAGCCTTCCTATATGAGAAAATTAGTGTTAACAAATTGCAAATTAATGGAATCATCTAATCTGAGTGACTGTATATCAAATTGTAAATTGAAATTTCCAGTCTGTGTTCAGGTACTGACACAATGCAATTTGATTTATACACTTAAGGCATCAGTTTAAGTATGGTTACACATGAATAATGAAATGCATTAGTTACATGTTTGCAATTACTATTCTCTGCGTATATATATTACTGCAAACAAACAAGAAGCAAATATGCTCCTTGGTTTTAGCATTTCCATGCAACTGTTGTAGAGCAGCTTTTGGCTTTTTTTTAGGTCATATTTATAGTCTGCCAAGTGTTGAGGTTGACCACCCAAGAAATGGAAGCAGTCCGTGTATGTACCTAGAACCACGCAGTGAGAATTCACTTATTAGCCTTTTTTTTGATAGCCAACAAAGTGATACATTGTGGCTTAAATTTTTCATCAGTGTTCACATGCTAGTACATCAATATCTAGGTAAAAGGAATCAGATCGTGAACTCAGTAGTTTTTCTGCTGGTCAGCAGAGGGTAGGCGGACAGAAGCGGTCATTGGTGGCTGTTGTACTCCAGATGCTCATAAGATCTCTCCTTGTACATCTTGGCAGAAACCCATTTTCCTTCACTGTTCGCGGTGCTTTTTTAATTGTTTTCACCTGACTGAATGTTTAAAATCCTTAGAATTCACCATTGTTAGGTTTTTTCCTCCTAGATGTTGCAGGCAGTGCTGTTTAAAAAAATTCTGGGGCTTTTGGGGTTAGTGGAAAAGTACAGTTTGTGGCATTCTGCAAGCTTTTTGTTAAATCTCTAGGGACTGTTTTCATTTCATACAGTTGCACGGAACAAAACAAGCTTGGATTTGTATAGAGAAGAGACTTAACCAGCTTGCAGGGCTTACAGTTGTCACGCTTACAATCTTTATTCTGAACTTAATAAGCCATTTCTTAGTATCTGCAGTATTCCATACAGTTGTATGTCAGATGGCTTTTGCTAACTTCACACAGAGTAAACCCCAGATGTGCAATATATTTTATCGAGTATACCTTAAAAATTATTAGATTGAGTGTTGTGCAATGAAAACATGCATTTGCTGCAGTTTTATGAGGTAAGTCAGAGCCCACAGCTGGCAGGATATTTATCTAAAAAGCCTGAAGTCAGTACACCTTGATGTCTCGGCCAGGCTGGTAATTAATGCTGTGCAGTAATAAATCCTGCAGGTGTCTCAACACCTAAGGGAGAGCTGCTGGTCACTCGTGGCATCACTGGAAGGCTAACCTAGAAGTGCAGAAATAACAAGCTATTTTAGAGCCCTGTGCAGGGGGATACTGTCAGAAGAGAGGGCAAAGAAAGTGGAGAAGCTCCGCTGAATCCAAATTACGATTATACTGGTAAGTGTCATGCAAGACATGATTAATTTTAGAAGCACATTCAGCTTTGCACATATAAGTGATCTCTGTCCGTCATGCACAGAGGGCCTTTTTTTCCCTTAAACATACAGCTATAAAAGGAAAACTGAAAAATGTAGTAGTAGTTAGAGCTAATGGTGGAGAAGACCCTGACCTGTAGGCTTCAGAAAACAGCTCCCTGACAACGCGAGGGGCTTTGGGCGTGCTTCCTATGGGAAACCGCCTTTATTTGTGTCTTCTGGGCCGCTGTTTTGTTTCGGTGGCTTGAATGGGTCTGATGGTAGGAGAAGTGACTTGAATTTGGAATATTTCTACGGCACTGAATTGTCGCTCTCTGCCTATCCCAGCTGGTGGACAAAACTTTGCAGGTTTGACAGCGGGTTGAACACAGTCCTGAGCCAAATAACTTCCCCGGCAGAGACAGAAATTAAATCATTTCCAAGCTGGGTTACTACGCAGCTTGCCTGGAGAGCCCTGGTCCAGAGTCCAAGACAAGGCGCGGGTTGGCTTATCTGCAGCTTTCCTGTAGGGCAGCTCTTCGTCCGTCAGGGGTGTTTAACTTGTAAGAAGTAATAAGCTTAATAGGTTGACTTTATTTAATTATTAATGATCCCTTTCTGTCCTTACAGCTCATAAAACACCCTGTAGGTTGGCAAAACACTCATAATATTGATCAGGAGCCAGAGAGATATTTATTTCCTCTTTGCCCCAGCTCACATAAATCTCGGTCCTTTGCCTCCTTTTCCTCGGCGGGCGGGATTTACAGTGGCCTGTTTCTTAAAAGCTTTTCGTAATTAAGGAATAAATACCCATCGGTCTTTGTTTGCTGTCTGGAGCCCTCTTGTTTGCCAGGGACCTGTATATCCCCGGTGGGCTTGTGCGCCTTCCCCCTTAGCAACGCAGCCGGGGAGAGAAGGCATGCATGCTAGGAAGCAGTCAACTGCTAAGCACTTACTTTGCAATAGAGTGGGGTCTTCTCCTGCAGAGAGAGGAAGCCCCAGTGTTTTCTTAGCATATTGTTCCCAGTTCCTCTTCCATGCCTCTCCTCCCAGTTCCTGCTTTGCTTGGGGCAGGAAAACACTTTGGAAATTCCTTGCTGCTAGCCCTTTCTTCTCGCCTTCTCTTCTTCTCCCCCCTTTGCTAGTTGCAATTAAAAACATCATGAACCTGTCCCAACATTTCAATCCTGTCTTTCCCCTACCACTGCTCCCCCCCACGTTTCTCGTTTACCCATCCCAACGCTGCATCGCTGACTCTATCCAAAGCAATGCAGTTTATCGGATGCACGCGGGGTCATCGCGATGGGGTTTGTCTAAACAGCAAGGCCCGGCACAACCGGCTGCTCTGTGCTGGGCGTTCGGTGATGCATGCTTCTTGCATGCTGGACCACGAAGCTAATGACACATTCTGGGACTCTCCAGGAGTTTGGAAGGTACGGGGGTTAGATTTACTTCATTTTCTTGGAAGAGACACATTAACCTTGTCAGCTGGCCAACAGGAGAGAAAATTTGGCAGTGCTCTTGCTGAGCTGGCCAGGTTACTGCTGCGTTAAGCGGTTGTACTTCAGTGAGCAACCAGAAATGGCAACACACGGGCACAGCACACGCATGGCAACGCTGGAGAGACCGTTTAGAGGGCTCCTCAGTTACAGAATTATTTTCTTTAGCAAGAGAGAAGAAAAGATTAAAAATTTCAAGAGCTTTTTAGTGTTGTTGGAGGTATGGAGTATAAAACTTTACCTCAAAATGCCTGCACCCAAGCCAGCTGAGCGTTTTTGATGGTGGGAAATCAGTGCTCTTCTGTGGTAAGTATCTGCTGTCCATTACGTTTTTAATGCAACCTTCCAAAATCTCATTGAGCCTTTTAACAAATGGTGGGTAATTTTAGATAACGAGCAAGTGACACAACATTTTTGTCGTCCTTGTTACCGCTTTGGTAAGAACAAGGCTGCTCTTACCCTGGAGCTGTTCAATTTTGACGACACGTTCTCAGGCTCTATCCACATGCTGTTGCCTACGCAATCCATTCTGAGTTGCCGTATGAACACAGCATTTTATTTCCACCCTGCACATCCTTTTTGTGTCTCCCCAAGCTGAAGGCAGAGGCGAACGGGAGCAAGGAGGAGTAGGGTGGAGGTTCGATACCAGCAGTACGAGGCTCCTGCTCAGATTTGTCGGGTATGAAACCGCGTGTGTTTAACCGAGGTGGGAGAGCCACAAGATGCACACTGTGGGGCTGAGTGTGTAGGACGTGAGCTCCCAAGTGAGCATCTCTGGTGCAAACCCACAAGTGGAGAATGCAGGCTAGCCCCTGGAGCGAAGCTGTGCTTTAAGCAAATCTGCTTTTTACATTCTCTCCTGCTACGTAGTTAGCCCTTCCCCCTTACAGTGCCCGGTATTTATGTTTCCAGATAATAATGATGTGATGTGGCTGGCAGAGTAATTTAAATAATTGGACATTATCTTGAGAAGCAAGCACCTAATTAGATCAAAATAAACTGAGAACTGAAATTTTCATCTGTTTCTAATAACCCTGTACCTATGCACAGTATCGCTGCCGTGGCAGAGATTCCATTTTTCACACCGCTGCGTGTACTTCGAGTTCACTGGTGATGGAGACTCCTCCAAGAGCAAAGAGCTTGGTGGTGGTTTTTGGCCAAGAATTGGTGCCTCGTTCCTCTCCTGGTACCACAGAGCATTTTGCAGTCTTACTCTGTTGTATTTGGCCCTTATGTAACCAGCGAGGTTTGAAGTTTGTAGCAGCAGTCTGGGTTTGAATGCATAGCTTCAGAGATAAAAGGCTCAAAGAAGTATGATCTTACAGCTATTATTTTTTCTTTCTCTAAATTTCTCTAGGAGTTTATTAATTCCTTTGTGCGTATGGTTTGAAAAAATAGCAGCTAGCATGGTGACTGAAGAAAAGAGAAGTAATTTTAGTACGTGTGAGGAAGAGGCAGCTCACACGGTCTCCAGCAGTAGGTGTTGTAGGGACCATCGGAGCATATCGTGGTGTTGCCTCTCCAGCACACTGGCTTCAGTGTGGTCTTGAGAAAAGGACTCGGCTGGATTTTAAAAGTTCAGTAAGAGAGTCTTGTTTTGGCTTTGAAAAATACAGCTGAAAGTCTCTGGTGACGAGGAGGCTGTTTAGAGTGCAAGTTACCAGGATTACAGCTCAGGGAAGAAAACGAGGGAAATATTTACTAGCCAATGTACATTTCCTTTATTTTTAGGGATTGGTTCGGTGTCTTTCTCCTGATTAGTTACTCTTCCTCACATTTCCTCGTACTCTTATTCAGTTGATTTATTTAAAGGTATGTCAGCGCTGGCTGAAATGAAACACTGTGCCTCCTCTTTCTGCGTATTGCTGACCGCTCCAATAATTCATTTTTTAGCTCATTAGCTAACAGGGGATGTGACCAGTGGTCCTCCAGGGAACTGCAATGAGGTTAAGTGATCTACTGCTGACAACTCTGCTCTTGGACTGGCCTTCCTTGGGGGAAATGAAACCTCGACCGAGACAAGCTGTGGATCCCAGCAGTGAAACTGGGGCATCGGAGGAACAGTTACAGTATTTATGTCTTCTTGTCGGGATTTCTAAGATGAATGCAAGCCACGGAGCCGAAGCTGTCTTCCAGGAAAGTCCCCAGGACTTCCCGTTCAGAATGAAATGGTTTGTGTCAGAGATGTAGGGAGGATGTCCGTGGACATTAGCTTTCTAGATACTCATTCAGAACCAGGCCCTCTACATTTTTGGCTGTCCAGGAGGTGTGGGTGAGCATGCTTTTCCTCCTGCCTCTATGCTAAAGTTTCGTTTTCTACCAGAAAATCCGAACAATGTCTCTTTCTTGTGCCCAGTTTGTACAGTTGGATAAGATCTAAATCTCATTCGATAGCTGATGTCAGTGACGTGCTGCCCCCAAATGTCTGAGGCTTTTAAAACACTTTTATTTTTTGTTTGTAAGGTTTGCTGTGTTCCCACCACAAGCCTTAATGTCACTCCAAAGGTAGAATTGGGCCTTAATGAATTGAGTCTTTTGGTGGCCTACGTGGTCAAGAAAAATCAGGGTGGTTTTCTGAAAAGGGAAACCGAAGTGAGGTAAAGTAACCACGTGTGAAGGCTGGATTTTTAGGTGAGCGTAGCCCCATGGCACAGCCCGCTGCTGGCTGCAGGGTCCTGCTCTGGCCAGGCACAGCAGTGAGCATCTCCTGAGGGACCCGGTGTCTGCTTGGCTGGTGCCCAGCTCTGCAACGGATTTGCTCCGGTGAAGGGACGGGTCCTGACCGGAGCATGCAGTCAGTGTCAGTGCCGAGCATTTACGGGTTACTGACCGTACTGCAGGAGGGGGCTTTAAGGAAGGACCATTTGCATCCTCTCCATCACTAGTATAGGTGGCAGCATGTTCCCCTTCCTCAGAGTTAGGTTTATTTTTAAATGGGTTTTCTGTTCTTTTCGCAGCCGTTTGAGACAGGAGGCTAAACCTGAGCAGGAGCAGGTTGTTGGTGCCTCTCCTGCTCTCTTGCAGCCTTCCAGGAGCAGCAGGATTGCCTTTGTCTGCTCCCATGCGATGCGCAGCAAACGTGACATTCGTGCTGATGAATTTGTAAACCAGCAGCCTAAAGCTCTGAAGCCTCTGCCTGGACTTGGCACTTACGGCCTCTGTTTTGGTAGATACCATAGCTCACTATTACGGTTTAAGGTGAATTGTGATTGGAAGTGGGAAACTTGTGTAAACCAGCTTGTTTTCTACACAGAAGGGGAATTCTCTTCAAGCCATGGTGATCACAGCAACTGATGCTCTGACAGGAGCCAAAACTTACTATCGCTCAAAAGATGGTCTGGGGGAGAAGGGGAATTTGTTTGCAGACTCTGAACGCATTTTAAAAACATACAAGAGCTTTCCTAAACATTCTTGACGATACACTAGATGGTTACGGGACCTAGAAGTGTTGCAATGTTGCAAGAATGCCCATTTAGTTATAAATAAATGCATGTATGTCACTTTATCCTCCTCATTGGACTGGTTTTGGTTTGGTTTTTTTACCTTAAAAAAATTGCAAACACAAAAAACATCAGTTAAGGTTGCAGTAGTAACAGAAGTCCTTTTCTTCCCCCTCTCCATCTGGAATACCTGAAATGATACTCTGTTTATCAGATGGCAGCATCAAAGGTTAATTTGCAACTCCCCACATGCTTTGGGGTGGGTTTTTTTTGGTGTGTCTTTTAGTTTGCAGGAGTCATTCCAAGGTTTGATTTAAACGAAGCACTCTTTGTGCTAATTTTCTGTTTGCACTTTTGCTCTGAAGAAAAAGCCCTGGACCTGTTTGTAAGGTAAATTGTGGTGGGGTAGAGAAGCGGTTGCTTTGGGAAGCTGTGCCTGAAAGCATCCAGGGAGGTCAAAGCAAGGTCACTTCGCATGTACCAGGAAATGATGCAAAACTAATCCAGATTTGCTGTTGGAAGGATCTGTTTACATAGGTATTTAAAAACAGATTAGGGCTAACCTGACACTAGATTACTGGGAGCAGTGTAAACACGGCTGAAAGGCGTAAACAGAGCTTTGCCTTTTGTGCTCCAGAGAAGAAGATCTGTCACCAGTAACAAGTTGCCTGGCTTAGGTGATGTATATGGTTTTCACAGGCTGGACGGATTACCTGAGGTACCTCTAAATGGGACTTTGTCTAAGGCTAGATCTCTTAGATCATATAATTGTATGGTAATTTTTTTAATGGAGAGTTGAGAGACTTGTTTGTAGTCCTTGTTAGCCTGTAACCTGATAGCATCCAGAAGGCTTTTGATAGTTCTTTGACGTATCAGGAGGAAATGGTGCTTCAAAGTATTGTTTTGGTGGTCTGCATTTTGGAAAAACAAACAGAGGAACCATGCATATGCCTCTTGCATTGGGAACATTACTCCACTTGCACAAGGAAAAAGCACCCCTGCAAGCAGGGCTGTGTCCTTCAGGGCTTGCCCTCCCATCTGAACTGTGAGCCCGGGTGCTTGGTTACTTTTGGTCTTAGATACAGAAATTTGGTGCATTTTCTGTAATGTGTTCTGCAGCACGACCTTGACGTGGGACCAGGCTGCCTGCTTTGGTTTTGGTCTTTACGATGGTGAGGGCTCGTGCACTGACCTCTTGCCAGGCCTCAGGGAGCTTTTTAAGACCTCCTGGCTGTTGTGATCCTACAACCCCGTAGGCACGGCATCGAGTGAGGGCGATCTTGGGCACTGCAATAATATGATTCGGTAGTGATGAGATGGGTGACACAAATACCACTGCAAAGATGGGGTTTGGATGAACTGGCTTTATGAGGGCTTTTTTGCCAGAGGTTTGGGGGAGGAACAATTTTCATGTTGGCTTGCTAGCATAACAATAGCTAAAGCTATTGTTAAACTTGCACCATGTTAGAGAGTCAGTGAAGTTGGGTTGGAGTGACCTGTTTCCTTTGGCTTCTCTAGGGAAGAAAAAGAGCGCTGGATACGTGCGAAATACGAGCAGAAGCTCTTCCTTGCCCCGCTGCAGTGCCTGGAGCTTTCTCTGGGCCAGCATCTCCTGAGGGCTACAGCTGAGGAGGACTTGCGGACGGTCATCCTGCTCCTTGCCCACGGGACTAGGGAAGAGGTGAACGAGACCTGTGGAGATGGCGATGGGCGCACTGCCCTCCATTTGGCATGCAGGAAAGGAAACGTGGTGTTGGTGCAGCTCTTGATTTGGGTAAGTACTTGGTGTCTGGGGCGGGGGCTGGCTGGGCTGGGTTCCGCTTGGCTGTGTCCCGCAGCAGGACCTCCCAAACCTCCATCCTGCCGGTTCCACAAAGCCTTTGCTGGTGTCCCAGGTCTAGATGTTCCTCATTGCAGGCTCTCAAAAGACAGCAATGTGATTAAAAAGTACATTTCTGCCTGTCCTCTGCTACTTGACAGAAAGTAAAGGAGAGCCTAGGAAATGAGGAAGGAGAGATTTCCCTAGCACCTATTTGAAACACCACCGTAGCAAATTTTGTTCCCTACATGAGCCTCTCCCCATAGAAACTTTCACGTATGTGACTCAGTGCTGCCCACGTTATCAGGCTGATATCCTGCCTGCTCTCTTCTCCCTCTCTCCATCCTCAATTACCCTCAAACCAATCTGTCCCGAGTCCGTCCCTCCAACGTTCCACAGCTTCCAACTCCACACCTCTTCTTTCTGTAGTATGGCGTTGACGTGATGGCACGCGATGCCCATGGGAACACGGCGTTGGCCTACGCCCGGCAGGCTTCCAGCCAGGAGTGCATTGATGTTCTCCTCCAGTACGGCTGCCCCGACGAGCGCTTCGTCCTCATGGCCACTCCAAACTTGTCCAGGAAGAACAATAACCGGAACAACAGCAGCGGAAGGATGCCCACCATCATCTGAGGAGCTCACTCGTGTATTCGCTGACCTGAATTACATCCGCAGCCTCATATTCCTCCATCCCCATCACAGCTCTGCTCTGTGAGTCTGGTAACTCTCCTTTTCCCTTTTCCCTTCGGTACATCCCCGTCCCATCCAGAAACGGTGCGTCTGGAGAGCGCAAGGGGATGAGAAGGAGCAAAAGGGGCTGCAGAGAAAGCGGTTGTTTCAGTGACAGCTCTTGAACGATGGAAGCAAGCGGGCAAGAGCGCATGGGTTGAGCAGGACACGCCGCGCGTGGCACTGGGACCATGGGAGAGCGGTCATCCCTGGGGGGGGGGACGCAGGCTCCCCGAGCGTGGAGGGAAGGGGCGGAGGGAGAGGCGAGCGAGAGGAGAAGGAAGGAGAGATGGTGACTTTCCGTAACTGACAGTTAAGCACATCAGTACATTTCACCTCTACCAAACGCGACGCCTGGATTTCATTCTCTTCTCTGAAGAGCTTGACGGCATAAATCAGAAGCAAGCACAGAGTTTGTCAGGTTTGAAGCTCCTATGATGGTATGTGTCAAATCAGTTGTAGCTAATCTGTCCGGGGAGAATACTGGCTTCATTACACTTGTATAGTTGAGTTCTTCCAGCATTACCGCTGTTTAATAGAACATGATTAGTCATCACGGAGAAAAAAGCATATTAGCTGAGGAGGTAGTTACATGGCACGCTTCGGTGATTGCTTGGATGTGATTGCAATATTCTTAGAAGCATCATATTATCTCAGACATGTTCTTTCAAGCCCTTGGAGCCCTCCTTTCTAAATTCACTGTCATAATTTAGTATCTGTTTAATTTTTCAGTCCAAAGAGAGGAAATGAGTTGCTGAGTGTTATTTGACTGCAGTCTCCTTGGTGTAAAAACAAAATGGAAAAAATAAATAAGAGTAACTATGAAACACAAAAAGGAATAATGAATACCGCTAAGGAAAAACATTTCGAGTACATTTAGTGAAATTAATAAACGCATTAATGGCTAATATTTTTTCAGCCAGCAGAAATAGGTTTTGTCATTTTGCCAAGGTAAATGTGTTGAGTTTTTGGTCATTCCTGTGATGCATTGCCTAACTTATACAGATTTTTGTATTGTGTCTCTAGATTATATGTATGTAAAATCTATTTGAATAAAAAAAACATAAATATGCATCGATTTTTTTTTTTTTTTTTTTGTACAGAAAATGACATCTCTGTTAATTTATAAGCTGTCATGGATGTGAACTAAATAATGTGCAACTAGTTAGGATTTGTGGGTTACAGATCATTGTACATTGAAAATATTCCCAGCAGTGAACTCTTGTTTCCATTGCAAGCCTTCGAGGAACATATCAGAAGGAGATTATGGCACGTCTGACATCCAAACAAAAGTGTACAAGAACTTTTAGAAAGGAAAAAGAGGCTGTTTCTCAGCACTGTAAATATATTTTACTCCAGAAGTCACGAAGCTTTCACAAGCCAAGACAAAAAGCCCTAGTCTGGCTGTGGGAAGATCAGATTTGATTAAGTTCAGAATTGATAGCCTTCACCGTGGCGGGCAGGGCCTGGCTGCGCTTGACTCCCAACTTGGCTGCTTGCTGGAAGAAAAATGGCTTGTGAAAGTAGCCTGGACAGTTCATTTGAATTCCAAGTTTTAATACTTGATTTGATTATTTTGGTATTACTGGGCAGATCCCAGCTTCTCGTGTTTTCAGCGAAGCAGGATTCTGGTGCAGGGAAGCAGGCTGTATGGTTTTTGACAGGCAGAAAAGTGGGGTTTTTTAAGTGGCATATGGCAGTGTGAAGATGGGGGAAGGGTATATCACGGAGAAAGTTGAAAACTCAACTGAATTCGATGGCAAAGGAGCAATTAGGTGAGGGCAGTAAGGTGCACACAGCATAGTAGTTTGCAGATCTACCTGCTCGTATGTGTTTCCCAAGCCTTCGGTGGTGTTCTTCCTTGGGGCTCTGGATTTCATTTGGCATACAAATGGGAGGAGCGTAGCAATTGCTAAATAAGCTATATGTGGAGAAAATGTGAAGGAAAAAACATAATCTGGGTATCTTAAGGGGAAAAAAAAAATTTACAGATTTGGTGCAAAATCATCAAATAGTGGAAGAAAAGTGAGCCTCAAGGTGGAAGCCCGAGGCTGTTGACCAGCTTTTCCTATTCGGTGGTGTTCTCATTTTGTACTTTGTTACTGTATAGACCTTTAACTATGTGGGGGGGGGAATCTTTCTTCAACCAGCCTAGGCTGGCTGCATCAGAGTAAAGCTACAGCTGATCCTCTTCATACTGAGATAATTTTAATCATTTCTTTTTAACCGAGGAAGGGTGTCTGTTATAATTGCTATTTCTGCATCATTCCCATGCAGCTCCCCGATCTTTGGTACTGACGGGTGGTCCTGCAGCGATGGGACAGCCCGTCTAGTGTGCAGCTGGAGGGGATGCTGTGAAGCCCGCTGTGTCTTGGGGGTCACAAGCTTTGTACCCCTGTGAGGGGTACACAGCGGGGGGTCAGGAATCGCGGCTCATGGTCCCAGAGGTGTTATAGCTGCCCGCTGTTCCCCTGGGAGCATCAAGGGCATTTGCATCCGAAAACCAAGTCCAATATTTCAAATACATGGTAGGCAGATTTGCCGTTGTTCAGTCCTCAATGCATGTTCCATTTCCAAGCTGTTTTTTTCCTAATTGCAAGTATTTTCTGTACATAGTTTGATGCTCTCTTTGGGCCACCTTCCTCTTATAAAGCTGAGAGTGATGTCTGAGAAACAAGGGCAACCAGACTGTCAAGCAGATTTCAGGTAGAAGAATTATACGCTCCTTTCATAAAAATTTTCTGAAGGCAAGCATCAAAAAAACCACAGAATATTTTTAGGAGGGGAAATTCTACTGTATTATAGGAAAAATCATATATCCAGGCTAGCCAACTAATAACCTCATACTTAGGCAGTAATACAGTTGCTTTTAACTTAAACATGGGGTTTTTTTCCCTTGGAGGTGTAAGCGTTGGCAGTACCTATGTTGAAGTGGCGTAGGCTATGTGATGACTTCCCCCAAATGTTTGGGGGTCTTCGGGGGGGATACCCAGTCATGTCTCCAAGACAGGAGATCACCCAGCACTGTCTCTCCAAGTCAGGAGAGACCTTCTCTGGCCCTACAGCTGGTGATGCTCCAGCCACGGGAGAACAGACCCCGAGGGTCTGTGCCTCATGGGGTGTTGGCTACAACATCCCCTGTTCAAATGGGTTGTTGGATGGCTCTGAGAAGTTGTGTGGCACCTCCAGAGCTAGTGGGACAGGCCACTTGGTGAGGAAGTCAGGCCAGCGTAGACTCCATCGCCTTCTTGCATGGTGAGGGAGAGGAGGGGAAACCTCTTCCCACCACAGCTGAGAGCGAGGATGGAGGACGTTCTCTGTGGCCGGAGCTCGGTGGGGCTTGTCTTTGTGAGACAAGGTCTCCAGGCTGCTTCAGGGGATGCGTTTGCACTTTGCAAAGGATGTTCTTGAATCCATCCAGGTGCGGAAACAGGCAATATATACCGACACTTGGAGAACCTGCAGGAATCATTCCCCTTGCTTTCACTCTGTTAATCCGCCCGTTTTCTGTTCTTGGTGTCGTGTTTAGCCCCTCTCGTTGCTTTTATGGAACCCGCTTGCCAGGCTGTTTACGCCCTTTGAGCATGTTATGAGCAAATTAAAACCAAATTGAGATCCAGTCAATAAGAAATCCCAGCAGAAATATGTTAGCTAAAGCTGTTTTCTCCAAAAATGGAGTCCATGGCTGTGGTTTTTGTTGCATCCCCATTTAACCCTTTTCATCATCCCAGATACCTTTAAATCCCCCTTCCTCTGCACTTTATCCACAGTGACTAAAACACTAGAAGTGAGCCAGTCATTGCTATTAACATCAGCGCTTTCCTTCTAATTATTTTAAGCTAATTGCTGTTGAACGGTGGAGATGAGTTGGATGTGTCGTATCCGGCATCTGAACCTTGATATTCCCGGAGTTGAGGAGGGTTTACTTCTCCTCTCTGTTTATGAAGAAGTAGGATCTAACCTTGGGAAAATTCAGGGTCATGCCAGTGCGGAGATTTGGCCAAGGTCTCCCATTACCAGATTTGCAATTTCGTTGCTAAAAGGGGGCAGAAGAAAAGCTCGTTTTGGAGGGCTTTGGTGTGTTCTGAGCTAGGTGCTGCTCAAAAAGCCAGGTGAGCTCCTGGAAGGTAGAGAGGATTTTTAAGCATTTGGGCATAGTGTGTAATAACTGTGTAAACATTAGTATTGTTTAATTTGCCGTCTTTTCTCCATTTCCTTAAATTATGTGTGTTAGTCCAAAAAAAGCTTTAGCTGCACTTGAAGATTTCCCCTGGCCAGAAGAAGCTGGGTAACGTAGGGAGAAGACTAGAAGTGGGAATGCAGATACGGGCTTAGAAATGATCTCCGGCACTGTAATGTAGTATAATTAGATTATATGGGGTTTGGATAGCTTCATCTTTTATATTTGTATGGAGATCGGGAGAAATGAAGTAATTTGTAGTTTCTAATATAAAGTAGTAATAGTGGAGATAAGCACAGATTTCACAAGGGGGCCCCAAAGGGGCCCTTTCCAAATGTCTCGGGGAGCCGTGTTTGCACCTTAACAGGGAACAAATGGTCATTGTGGCTGGAGGGACTCAAGGTAAAGGAGGACAGCGTTGGGGACCAACCTTGGGGCAGCTTGGCTGGATAGGAGACAACTTGCCCATTCCCGTCTCGTCATCAGGCATCTTCGTTTCCCCTTCAGTGGCTGCCACAGCGATGCGTACATGGGATCTCTGGCTGTTAGTCTTTGATCCTCAGTTCAACATCTGCTTCCGTTCTTGGTGATTTGTGGGCAAAATTTATTGCGTAGAAAACCGGTTTTGGATGTTCTTGTGTTTGCTGCATAGCAGAAAAAAAAATCCGCTCCAGACTAAAGTTCTTTTCAAGGTAGAAAAACACTAAACTACACCAAATTAAAAGGTTCTGCAATTAGTTTTGACTTCTTGAATTCTAAGCTACAAAAAGAATGTTGGTTTGAATGGGTTTATTAGAAAATAATCTCCTGTTTGAAAAAATATAGAGGTAATAGAGCAAAATATCCAAAAGCTGTAGTTAAGTAGATTTATTACAATATTCTAGGTTTTATTATGTTGTTTAGCATGGGCCAGTTTTTAAAGTAAATATTGGGTGATCTCATCTCATGACAGTTTACCTTGAGTTGACTGAATCGGTCTCGTGGTTTAAAGGGAGGTTCGAAGGGTTTTGACCAAGATTTTCAGGAGCTGTGAATAGTTCGTATTTTGAGAGGAGGATTGCATGATTTCTGAAAATAAAAGGTTGGTTTGCTTTTGGTTGGGTTTTTTTATTTTAGAGCCATCTTAAGCCCCAGATCACGAGGGGTGCTTCTGGTCATCTTGGCGCTGGTGTTTCGTTTCAGGTGACAGCAATATGTGGGTGAATTAACTCCTGTTGTTTACTGTCTTCCCCTGAATGTTCAGGGGGGACTTTTGCTTGTGGGCAGATGAAATAAAAATGTCTTTGTGGATTTCAGCAGTTCTGACCTCTTCATCTCTATCTGTCTGCCTGTCTCCCAAATCCCTGTGGCATACTCAAGTGGTGGCGGTCTGTTCTGTTGACAGGCAGAGCTTCAGCTTTCTCTTGGCCATGAACTTTCTGGATGTGTGTTTAGCTTCCAGTACTAAGGACTGACTATTTTGCAGTGCTTCAGAGCTAGTAATTTTTACCTGTGTGTTATGTACAAAATGTGAAGGGGGGTGGGGGGGGATGCTTTCTGAGGTCTAACGGCATGCGTTTGGGATGACCGTGTTGCTTGCTGGCAGTGAATGCACCATCAGCGCTTTTATGTATGCCCCATTTTCCAAACCAATCGGTGTTTTTTAGTTTCTGAGAACTGAAGTAGCTGAAATCACTTTCCTGGTCCCCTTGAATGACAAGGCGCAGGGAGTAAAACCCCTCGCAGCAGACAACTGGATAGGGTCTGATCTGTGCTGAAGGCAAACCCCAAGCTCGTGCAGGACCGAGAAGAGGTTTTGGTGCTGAAGGTGGGTGGTTTGGCAACTAGTTCCCAGATCTGGGGATTGAGTTGAGTTGAACTGGTGGACAAAGTGCTGTCGGGGTGGTTTGAGTCCTAAGGTAAAGGCAGTGTATCACATGGAGGTCGCTAACTACACGTGCTTTGCGTTTGGTGTGCGTATGCGTACTTATATCTGCATATGTGCTCTACGTACGGCTGCTGGTAATCGTGGAAATGTACGCACGCACGTTTACACGCTAATCAAAGTCAATAGCTAGAGCCAGGGTTTCAGTTAGATGTTTCTAAAAGGGGAAGTTTCCCAGTCTGACTGAGACCAGCCATTTCCAGGAGCACCAGAGGCAGGCACAGGGTGGGGGACACCTGCTCGAGGGATGGAGAGGTGCAGGAAGATGAGGTACAGGCTGACTGCGACTCTTGCAAGCCATCAGACGCTCAGGACTTGCACAGACACCTGCCTCGGAGGTAGTCAGCAAATCCAGCTCCTTCAGACAGCAGCTCTCAGCTTGAGAAGACCTTAAACTTGAGCACCAGGACTGAAGTAGCTGCCTTGCTTAGGAGAAGAAATCGCAGCTTGCCAGCTCTGGGTGTGTTACAGTGGGAAACCCCAGGGAAGGAGATTCCGAAGGGGAAAAGGACAGAGGACTTGCTGCTCAGAGGCCCTTTTGTTTATATAAATTTGCTTGAAACTCAGCTTACTGGCTGAATTTAAGTGCGGGACCAGCAGGCTGCCCTCCTGTAGCTGGTTCAGTGATGCTTCAGGTTCTGCTGCTGTCTGAGGGGCCATTGGGGGAGACAGCGGTGAGATGTTTCTGAAGAGCTGCCTCCAGGTGGGTTCTTCCCCAAGAGCAGCTCCTCATCCCTCCCTCCACGTGTTCTTGGCCGTGACTCTCTGGCCTCAAAATTTTGCCATGAGGGAGCTAAAGTGTGCTAAGGCTTTGTGTGCACTGAGTAGTCTGGGAAAGCTTGACCCGGGTGTTGTTCACACCATTTCTACCATTGCTTTGGGTTTATGGTCCTGTTGGGGGAAATCAGTAGGGAGCGGGCAGGTCTGGAAGGATGAGAAGGATGGTTTGCTGGAGCTAGGCAAGGTGTGTTAGGAAGCATGGCTGGGTGCACGGAGGTGGTGGGACGATCTTTTATTTCCCCTTCTCGCTCCTGTGGCAAAATAATTTCTTTGAAATGCTGCCGAAATCCCCTCCAAGCGTTTTTTTCCAATGTATCCAGAGGACTCAAGGCGCGTTCAATCTAGGGAGCTCATTTTGCCAGTCCATGGCGAAAATAGGATGTACCCATCCTCTGAAAGCACGGCCCTTGGCTCCGTGGGAACGCCGGGTGTCCAGGGGACCGCACGCGTTCGGCCCAGCTCCCTTTCACTGTTTCAGTGCCAAGAGCATCTTTCACTTGCAGGCAGCATGTGTAGGTGTGTGCACAAACTGGAGGGGTGGTTGGGAGAGGAAGGTCTTTTAACAACACCAGGGACTTGTTTTGCGTAACTGTTGCCTTTGGACTCTGGTTTGGGATTGCCGGGGGCCTGATTCTGCAGCTCCTGCTGCCTTAAACCTCTCGACTTCGGCGGGGTTTGAGCACATCCCAAGTGCTTTGCCGAGTCCGGGGCAGAACGGCGTCGGGGCGGCAGAGTTGGGCGTGGACGGGCTGTATCCGGACCTCTCTGAAGTCCGAGGTTGGCCCCTGGTCTCAGCGAGGCTGTGAGTTGAGGTTGGGTCTAGTCGGCACCTCTGCCTTGGGAGGCACCGTCGGCACCACTGGGGAAGCAGATGCGTACGCTGCTTCTTTCTTTTATTCCGTGATACGCTCTGACCGCCTGCAAAGGCTGGATTTTGTGTTCGGACGCGTTTAGCCCTCAAGTCTTTCATTTTTTTCTGCTTTGTGATGTTTGTCTTTCTGGTTGGGATGGGGAGGAAGGGAGGCCAGGTGAGTAGGGACACCTGAGACCTGCGTTTGGGGTAGAGGCAGAAGATACCCAGCACATGACAGGCTTTACAGCAAGTTTGGTTTTTTTTCTGTTTATGTAAATAATAATGTATAAATGATGACAAGACAGTGTGGAAGTTATTAAAAGAAAATACGTCTTTTGTTGTTGTTTTTATATTACCTCATTCAGCAAGTTTGTTTTACGATGACTCAATGATGCTTTATTTATATTGTTTGTACTGTAATTAAACCGATTGACAAACATTTCACTTTGCTTGTTGTTTCATATGATTTTGGTTTGATTAAGTATGCCAGTTTGTATTATGTTTCCCTTTCCTCTCTCTACGTGTTGAGATTTTTGGTCAGCTGTACAGTATTCTGAATAATTAAAAAAAAATAAATAAAAAGCAAAAAAAGTTGTAAAGTACTGCAGAGAGAGGCTGCTATATTGTATAGGTCTCTTTCTAATAAAGACAAGAAAATTTGTTCATCGCAGCTTTCTTCTTTGCTGGAGTCTTCATTGCCGTGTTACTGAGATACACCTGCCCTGGCCCCACTTTCTGCCCGTGCTAATGATGAGATACTGTCACTCTTTGCCAGTAATAAAGATGAAGTATTATCCGAGACCTGGGATGTCAGAAGAGCTGGTAATGGTGCAAATTGATAAATTAAAAAGCAATAAGTCAACCGGACCATAATGGTGTATATCTAAGAGTTCTAAAAGTGCTTATGAACTGAATGACAGATCTTCCAGCAAAAATATGTGAGCTTTCATTAAAAACAGTTATTCTCCCCGAGGAAGAGAGAGTAGTAAATGTTGCACCTAGGCTTTAAGAGTCTCTGGAGGAGATCCAAGGAATTAGGCCAGTAACGGTTACATCTGTATCTGCTAAATTGGTTGAAATGATCATTTAAAAT
The DNA here is from genome assembly GCF_030867145.1 of Opisthocomus hoazin. Lineage (NCBI taxonomy): Eukaryota > Metazoa > Chordata > Aves > Opisthocomiformes > Opisthocomidae > Opisthocomus > Opisthocomus hoazin. Next base: position 35,752,182 of record NC_134422.1, on the reverse strand, counting down.
AAGAATAATAAAACATCTTTAAGGTCATGATATGGTATGGTCTAATCACTTCTTTGAAGGAAAATCATGGCTCTCTATTAGGCTTCTCTGAACAAGTCATTTAAAGCACTGAACAATGGCAACTGATTGACATTTATTTACATTTTTCAAGGTCTTGGCCTGAGCACGTCACGAGAAGAAACTGAGAATCTGAGCAGGCCCAAGGAGAAGACAAAATATTGCCCTGGCGCAGAAGTTTGAGAGATGGGGTGGAGAGGAAAGCAAGGGGTGATGACTTTTCACCTGACCAGCCTGGTAACTGTCCACATGCCAGCAGGGTCCCTGCTGGGACCAGTGTGTCCCCGTGGGTTGGCGATACAGTATTGGTGGCTGTGGAAAAACTATGTAAGGCCAAGAGAGCTGAGCGGTGTCAAGGCAGACACGTAGAGAATAGCAGATAAAATTCCATAAATGTGCATTAATGAGGGAAAAAAAAGGGAGATAACTTAAAGAACGTGCTCTGGGATGAAGAAAGAAGTGTAAGATTTTAAGATGCGTAAGGGCATCATGGGGCAAGACAACCAATGCTACAGTTTGGCCGTCTGTGCTTGCCCCACCTTATAAAAGACACAGAGAAATCAGGGATGCTCAGAAATTAGCAGAGCTATGAAGATGTGGAAAAAGTAAGGAATTTCCCTCAGAAAGAGACACAAAGATGGGGATAGGATAGCTGTAGGTAAGCAGTGGAGAAGCAGCAGATTAGGGATGTCTCTTTTCCTGGTCTTCCACCCAACACGGTGCATGGGCTGATACCAAAGGGCAGCACGGTCAAAACCAATACCAAGATGGACGGGTTCTCTGATACATCACGGGACTGGAGACCTCGCTGCAGTGGGATTTTGCTCGAGAGAAGGCCTGCCCAAGATCAGAAAGGTGAGCTTGCATCTTCACAGGCTGCGCGGGACTGCCCGGAGTGTGGGACTGGGGCTTTTTGGTTTCGTCTTTTACATCTGCTTGCACCTTGGCCTAAATTTGTTCGTTCTTCAGGTTATTTGCCCATCCCATCAGGGCTCCCACCCGCAGGGAGCTACCAGTTCTGTCCTGTCTGATGAGAATTTGTCTGGGGCTTGGGGGATGTTTTCAGTTTCCTTTTCTGCTCTTCAGTTCTCCACGTGCTCCAGGGAGGCTGTACCAGCACTGTGGGGGATGAAAAACTGCAGGAGTGCTTGCGGATTTTTTTTTTTTTTTTTTTTCCTTTTTGGGGGGTCTACATCAATGGTTTGTCATGCAGCAACCGTATGCCTTTGTTCTGGCAAGGTTTTCCCACCCTGTTTAACCCCATCACACACCCAGCCAGCACTGAAGCAGGAGGTGGGTGCTTTGTGTCGTCCCCTTCCGGATTTGAAATGTGATCTTCGAATGTGGGATAACTTGTTTTGGATTCCCCCTGGGTGTAAAGCTATAGCAGTGCTTTTTTTAGCAATCATCCATCCCTCCCCTCCTTTGCCCTCCTGTATGGGTATGGGGTTTGATTTTGTGATGGGCATGGCTGGCTGCTCGCTCTCTAACAACCCCCCTAAGATCTGGCTTCTCCTGGAAGCTCCTGGTGCCAGGGATGGTGGAGCAGATTTAAGGTTGTCTTTCATTCCCACGTTTCTCACCTACCCCAAGCCCACCCCCGTGTACCCCTGAAATGCTCTCAGCTGGTGGCGTTCACAGATGCCTAGGAAGAAAAGAAAATGTCCTACTGCAAAGCAACAGGGGTCAGAAAGAGATTTTGAAGGAAAACTATTGATGCCCATAATGAGAGTAGGGGGGAACCCCCCCCTTTTTTTTCTTTTTTTAAAGAAGGAAGCAATTACTGTAAAGACCGGGTGGTTGCTCTGGCAGAAGGCCTTGCTGTGCATTTCCATCCTTGCCTGCAAAGTGTTGTCTTTGATGGATGCTGGGAGCACCAGCTGAGGAAACCTGGCCCAGAAGACGCTTGCTCTGTAGGTACCGTGTGCTTTTAGCCCTCATTCAGAATATTCCCGTGGCAGTTTTGCTGTTTCTCATTTGTTCTTTAACACAAATCCAAACTGGTATGAAGGGAGCGATGGGGTGAGGCGACTGAGGACAGCACACGCAGTGATCCCATGCAGTGCGATGGCAGGATGCAGCTGACCCTCACTGGTAAACAGCTTTGTTTTCCAGAAGACAGCCAAGCTCACCCAAATTCAGCTGTTTTCATAAACGAAATAAAACATTTTATGCATCATGAATTATTGGGTAAGAGTTGCCTTAAAGAGCCAGGTCGCAGATCCACCCACACCAACAGTTTTACTCCACCTTGGCCAAAAGCCAGTGCTGGAGGAGAGTGTAAAATCAGATTAGAAGGGGCTTTTGCTATGTATTTCCCCAGCCTGAAACTGCTCAAGCTTCAGGGACTTCAGAGGCACCTGTTTCTGGTGAGTTTAGTAATCCTCAGTGGATTTCTCTTCCATCAGTTTGGCTGATCCCCTGAATCTCTTCAGAGCTTTGAGCATCCGCAGCATCCCTCATCAAGGAGTTCCTCAGCTGAACCACAGTGCTTAGTGAACCACCACCATCATCTTCCTACCCCCTCCTCTCCTCCCTTTGCATGGCCCTGGAGAAGGAGGGGGAGCAGTGGGACCCGCTGGTTTGGAGTGACTTGGCCACATTTATCTTCCCGAGGGCCCTTCCCAGGGGCAGCACGAGTCGCTCATGCCAAGTTGCTCGATGACTTGGTGGCAGTGAGTGGAAGTGGTGTCCAGAGATGCTGCTCAGAAACTTGACATTGTTGACGGTGAGAAACCCAGTAGAAGTCTGGGCTGGGGAGCAGCAAGTCCCACACAAAGCTTTTCTGCGCCCAGCATCACCCGCCTTCGAGCTCATCCTTTTGCCCTGCTTTCTCTGTTTCTGTGGTGGATCTGAGGCAGGTGGTGCTTGCAGGGAGAAGCAGGCCGTGTGGATTTTCCCCAGTGGAACGTTCCTATAGCATTGCAATTGTCACCCGAGCGATGCCCAGAACGTGGCTTCGGAGAATTATTTAGGTTGGAAGACACTTTCAAGATCATCAAGTCCAGCCATAAGGACAGAGCACAAAATGCAGCAGTTACTGGGAGAGCGCATTAGGGAAACGTGGTTGCTCCTGGTGAAACCACGAAATGTGCAGTAGGAAAACCACAAACCGACGGCAGGACTGGGAAACCCACCAGGCAGTCATTTATCTCACCTAATGTCCAGTAAAGCCCTTAATTGGCCAATAAATGCGGTCACAATAACTGCACTCGACGCGCAGCGCCACTGCCAGCAATTAGCACTTATTTATTTGCATTCTGCCCCCACCGATCTCCGCTCCCCGACTTCCAGATCTGTTTGTTTTTAAGCCAGGGAGACTCCTTGCGTTTGCCAGAGGATGAGAAGAGCTAAAGCGGCGGAAGAAAAAAGGACGCTGTGCCACGAGGCAGGAGAGGTGGAGGGATGCAGAGGCACAAAACCATCTTCAGGGCTTTCCCGTTGCTCGGGGGATTAGCGCTCGGCTCCTTAGGGACGTAACGTGCCCGGGGTTTGCTCAAGAAACGGCTGCCAGCACCAGGGGCTGCTTGTTGCTCAGCTGAAGAGAACCTTCTGATCACCGTTCGCAGTAGAAAATGATCATTTCTTGTCAGTTTGGCGCGGGAGCAAACCGTTCACGCCGTTCCGGAGGATCAGCGGAAATCCAAGGCCAGGTATTTCCACCTCGTGAAGCGAGGGCTGGGATCCCAGCCGGCCTCCGGTTGCCAGAGCTGGAGCAAGGACACGGTAGCGAGACAAGCGAATGCCCGATGCCCGTCAGCAGCTGCCAAGATGGGGGGGGGCCGTGGCTGGAAGGAGCAAGGGGGTCCCCCGAGTGCCAGTCCCCCGAGTGCCAAAACACCTCGTCCTGCGATGCCGACAGCAACAGATGGGCGCGTGGCTTGAAATTCTGCCTCTGCTTTGGGCCCTGGTGGGGTGGGGGGGGCTCGTATCTACTCTGCAGGCAAGCAGCAGCCCTTGGCCGCTGTGCCGGGATGAAGATGTCCGCCAGCATCATGGTGCGGGTTCCCAAGCACCGGCTGGGTGCGGTGCAGAAGAGCTGGGAGCCGGAGTGAGGCGTCAGAGCCGCACATCGCTGTGGGAAAAGGGGGGAAGCAGCCAACACCCCCCCCAGCCCCGTGTTTACCCTTCCGAATGGGCTGTCTGTTGGAGGTGTTCTGCCGTCTCTGGGAGTTTGTGGACTGGAAAGGGATCGTGCTGCCGAGCAGCTTGGTGACCGGAGCGGAACGGGGCAGTCCCGCCGACAGCGTCGCGGCAGGAGCCCAGGCGAGCGCGGGGGCACTGAAGGCTGCTGGGAATCACCCCAGACAGATGAGCATCTCCGACTGCTGCTGAGGAAAGCGGGTTGTGGTACCACCTTCCTTCCCACCCCCAGCACGCTCCCCTCCTCCTCCTCCCCGCCAGAGACGCAGCATCTACAGCTCCCGCTCTGCAGATCCAACTGGTAATGGCCGGGCTGATTGACTGCAGATTTCCCTGTAACTGAGCTTAATTAGCAAGCTAATCAGGTCTGGAGATGGTTCCAATTTATTTATTGGCTGATGGCTGCCACTAATCGGCCTGGCTAGTTAATACTGGCAGCACTGAGGTTTGTGCCAGGTGAACAAATAATGTCAGGATTTCACCGTTTCTAGCGCTCGGAGCTGGCAGAATTTGCCCGGCAAGCACCCGAGCGGGGATGCGGGCGGGGTGGTACCCGCAGCATCACCGCTCCGTGGGGCGAGGGAGGGTCTGAGCACCGTGCCCAGCTCGGGCCAGCTCCAGCTCTCTGGGAGGGTGATGCTTGCGGGTGAGGATAGAAGAGGGGCATGTTCTGCCTAACGGAGCTCGAACGCCCGAAACAGTCCCTGTGGCAGGAACAAGGTGTACAAATGCAGCGTCGTCCGTGGGTCACCTCTTTTGAAGGTGACCCAGAGCAACCCTCTTACAGCTTGCGCTTCCTTAGTTCCCTCCAGCTGCACAAAGGTGATATAAAAGAGGATTTTTATTATGCTTTAAAAAAAAAAAAATTAAGGGGAGTTTTTCTGGATATTTTTTTTTTTCTCCTGAAATTACGGGGAAAGTGGCATCAGCGTTCCCTGGGTTTGCTGGAGCATCTCTGGGCTGATGTGGGATGTCTCTTGAGCGGAGGCAAGGAGAAAGGGGGGCAGGGGTGCTGCGGCAGAGCCTGCCTCCCTCCCGAGTGCCAGGGAACCAGGACTTCATTAAAGCATGGTGAACAGGTCCCTTCCCTTGGCTGCTGTCCCTCCAGAAGTCCCGCCAATCTCTGGATGTGGGATGGGGAGGTGCACTTGGGGTGGCACCAGGCAAAAGAAGGAGGGCAATGGGATTTCCACATCTTCATTCCAAAGGGAAGGGAGGGAGAATGAAAGGGGGAGACACAGCAAAACAGCTGGAGAAGGCACTTGCTGCAGCAAAAACCCATGCTTAGCAGAAGCATCTCGTCCCCAAAGGCAACCAGCCCCAAGGTGAAGACCCCGAGGGCTGGAGAGACCCCCTTGTGCCTTTTGGCTCTGATCTTTAGTGGTCCTCCATATTTTAAGCGGAAAAAAAAAAGAAGGGAAAACAAAGCCTTGCTTCTAATTTGAGTCTGTCTGGCCTGAGCTGCCGGCATCGATTCTCACGCCGCCGTCCTCCTGTTGATTCAAGAGCCCTTCAGTGCCAGGATTTTCTCCCTGTGAAGGCACTTACGGACAGCAATCGAGTGGTTTCTCAGTCTCCTCTCTCTGATAAGCCAGGACATGGGCAGGTGTCAGAGCACCGGACGTTTCGGGGGGCTGCAGACCCCCTCCGGACCGTGGCACCCTGGTGACAAGGGGTGATGATCCCAGTGTGGCAGCCGGGGATGACGGCTGGCGGGACTGGGGAGGATCCGGATGGAGCATCCCTCTCGGGGGGCTGTGTGGCACCCCACCCTGGGGTTTTCGGGTGATGGAGCTGGTCCATGCCGGGCAGGGAGCAGGGGGATGATGAGCTGGATGAGGCCAGAAAGCCCCAGTGCAGGCGATGCTGGTGGCACCGGGGGAGCAGAGGCGGTCGGGCGGGTTTCATGGCTGCGGCTCTGAAGTCTCTTGCTGGAGAGGGTTATTAGAGGGAGTAATTGGGATCACCTTACTTTACAAATGTTACTTTGCAGAATGAGGCAGGAAGACAGATCGATCTCAACTATTATTCATTAAGGAAAGTCCTTTATAAATCCCAAATTAACAATTTCTCTTTGAGAGAGACTTCCTATTACCCTCCTTTCGCGGGAACTTATTGCTGCTTTGGAAATGGGGAAATATGAAAATAATTGGGGAGGGGGAGAAATAGCAGTCGTGGGCTTAGGAACCGAGCATCTGTTTAAAAAAAAATACAGATGTGTGTCTTAAAAATGACCATTACCCTAATTCAGAAAATGTTTTTGATAGATACTATTAGACCACGGCCATAACGACGTTCGTAAGAGCCCAAGTGGCTTCTTAGCGATGAACAGGCTATTTGTAAATGTTCGGCGCTTCGACGGCCTAGCTACAAGCGGCGATGGTTTGCAGAAGGTCTCTGCTGTCCTCCATCCTCTCCATGCAAAGAGATGAACGTCAGCTGGGGGTGGGGGGAAGGACCAGAAAGCTGCTGTTACTGGTGCCAGTTGGGCTGGGTAGCTCTTTGCACCGGTCATTGCCATTGGGGCTGCATAGGGTTTTAATTAGAGGGGGGGTCTCTCTTGGTGTTTGGGAGGGAAGAGAGAATTTCAACCCAAATTCTCTTGATGTTTTTGGGCAAAAAACACTAAAAGACGCGCTTTTTTTGTTGTTTTTCAAGCAGTGGAGGGAAAAACCCAACAGTAGTTACCACTTAAAAACTCCTCTGTGCCTTCCAGGTTTGGTGCAGGGCCTTGAAATTCGGCGGGAGGGTGACCTGGTAACATTAATGTAGGGGTTTGGGGGGGGCCGTGTATTTCACAGGGTGCGTTACCCCCAGCCACCAAACCTGGGGTGATGGGACACGCCCTGAGAATGCCGCAGGGATGTGCTGAGACAGCTCGGGATGAAGAGACGTTGCCGTTGCCATTACCCACAGAAGTCGGCTGGTTTGCTTTGAGTCGAGGTTACCAGCAAAATAAGCAGCTACTTGATTTGTAAAGTTGTGCCCGTGGCTGCTTTTGGCTGTGCTGGGCGTACCAGCAAGCGAGACAGAGATGTCTCAGAGGGGTTTGGGGGCCATACCTATGTTTCCCCACGTCACTTCTGAGCTCGGATGCTTTCGCAACAGGAATAGACAGCTTGAACAGGACCGCAAGCGGAAGGAGAACAGCAAAGACCTCTATATGGACTCGGACAGATGCAGGTTTTGTCGCCTCAGATCGCATCAGGATATGTTACCTTGAAAAAAAACCAAAATCACTGCTAATGGCCTTTCTTGGGAGGCCAGTTTTGGGGTACTGGTACCCTCCAGGGTAGCTTAGGAGTGTGGAGAGGGAAGCACTCCAGGCACTTGGCAAGACGTACTCCACCCTGTGAGCTCCAGCTCCCCGCTGTTGATAACACGCTCCTAGAAAATTATAAATGGGAGTCCCCAGTTTGTCTTTCACTCCTTTAATTAATAGGGTTTGAGCATTAAAACTGCTCCCCCGGAGCCAGCGATAGGCCCTTTGCCACCAATTCAGGCCCCTCGCCACTAATTCTGTCATCCTGGCAGGTCAGCGTAAACACCCCATATTTTACTGCCATTTTTAGATTATTCCCCTGCCTTGTAATTATTTTCCCGGGGGACGGCGGGGGATTAATTCCAGGCGCCCGTGCCTCCGCAGATGGTGGCGTGCCCCAGCACCGAGGTGATGCAGAGCATCCCCTGGCAGCGGAGAACGCCGCCGGTTCCAGGTCCCTTCACCCGCTGACGAGGAAAACGTCGTTAAGCTGGGCCTGCGCTCCTCTTCCTCTCCTTTTATAAAGGGAAGGGAGGAAGGACTCGCCGCTGGGTCAGCCCTGCCTGGGCCGGCGACGCAGTCCCCTGGGCACAGAGAGACATCGGGCACCGGCGGGGAGATGCTTGCATGGAGCTCCCAGCCCGGTGGGTGCTGCAGGGGCTCGGGGGCACCTCGGCCGCGGGCAGCCCTCACCGGAGCTGGGGTCCGGCACGCTCGGCGTCGCGGCCAGGGGCTGCGGCTGTTTGTTCCCCAGGGTCTTCTCCACACCAGGCTGTTTGCAGAAGGAGGACCGGGAGCCTGCACGCCCCGTAGCAAGCAGCTTCGGGGGTTGCCCTTGCCAAAAGGAGGGAGAATCATTTCGCTTGTAGCTAAAATACCCCTTTTTGTACAATTTATCTATATGATTTAATCTCCTGCCAGGGCTGGGAGTCAGAGCACCTGCGAGAGCAAGGAAGCACCGCGTTTTTCTTTGGGGCCGAGATGCTGGGAGCTAAAGCAGGGTTTAAAATCCACGTGGCTCCGGGAAAAAAAGTCAGATAGCCTCCATCCCTGGTTCCTCGCTCAGGCCCGCTTGGCAAGGCAGCCTTTCGCTTCTGCTCTTCGGCTGAGCCCCGGGGAAAGTTGGGCGAGTGAGTCTGGTGAGCCGGAGGGAGGGCGGCACAGATCGATTGGCGAGTTTAATAGGATCAGGTCAGTGTAATCCTGTTTTCGCCATTGTAATTCAGGCAGCCAAGGAGACCTCAAACTATAGGGGAAGGGGCTTTTAAAACCTCAGCGGTCCCACCACAAAGCCAGAGGCTGGGGCCGGGACAAAAGCGGGGGAGAGGATGAAGTGGCTTGAAATAAATAGATTAGGGCTTTCTATGGGCCAGGCGTAGCGGGAGGGAGAAAAGAGCAAGCGAGGGGCGGGCGAGCATCCCGCGGGGAGGGGGACGCGAAGGGACCTCGCACCCATGAGGGGCGCGGGGTGGCTGGGCAGAGCATCCCCTCATGCCGTGGGGAGACGGGTGGGTTTCTCCCCACCCCCCACCTCGTGCCGCGCGTGTTTCCGAAGGGTTGGGATAGGCAATCAATTTTTACGATGCAATTTATAATTCATACAGGTTGTCTCCGTACATATGGTGTTGCTTTTGTGTGTCAGGGTGCCGGGTGCTTTATGACGGTGACGGCGGGAATTTGCGTTGGCGGCCGCTTACCGGCCTCATCGCTCTCCTCCTCCTCGGGGATGAAGATTGATGCGGCCTCGTGGAAGCACGCACGGGGGGGGGTGCCGATCCTGGAGGACAGCGAGTCTGGAGGGGCGGGTGTCTCGTGTCCCATTTTGGGACTGGGGGACATGCTCAGTCCTGGGGGAGGGATATTCCCGGGTGGGGTGCGGAGTCCCTTGCCCATCTCTTCAGACACTGGGGGCTGGGGGATGCTCGGCAGGGATGCCCCCGCTGTCTGGGGGATAATCCCAGCGCAAGGCGGGGGTTCGGCACCCACCCACCCGGGCACAAAGAGTCCCTTGTCGGTGGGGCAGCCGCATCCCCGGGGGCTGGGGGGGGGGGGGGAGGTAAAAAGGCACAAAACTGTGCCTGGCCAGTCCCAGCTGAAATAATTAAACCAATTAAGTCAATACAAACAGAAACAAGGCGGAAGGCAGAGCTGCCCCCTCCGAGGAAGCGGGGGCCGCAGCTGGGGTCGTGCCCCCCCTCCCCATGCACTGAGTTTGTCCGGTCTCTGCCGCAGCCCTGACAAGTGGTGAGTTTGCCGGGTCGCTGAGGCAAGGGGGTAGGGGCGGAGGGGGGAAGATTTAAAAGCTGTGATGTCTTATTTAAGAGCGAGTCAGCGTTCTCCTCGCCCCACCGGAGAGGGGTGACCTCCTCCTCCGGCTGCCGCATCCCGGGGCTGCTGAACGGCGGTGGCTGGAGGCTTAAAAAGGAAAAAAAAAAAATATATATATATGTGTGTGTGTGTGTGTGTATATCCATATATCTATATATCTATATATCTAAAGGGGTTTTCCTCAGGCAGGCTGGAGGTGAGGTGGAGGGGAGCGGGCAGCTTTCCTTCCCCTCCGGCTCCGGGCCGCAGCGAAGCGGGCCGGCGTTTCTGCCGCGCTCCCCGAGCAGTGCAATTATTTGATCTGCAGATGTAAGAGGAATTTATTGTAACAACAAATATAGTGATGTCAAAACCCAACCTTGGATTAAAGCCGGCAGCCAAAGGGGAAGTGTATTAATTTCAAACAGCATCAGAGGCCAGTGCCTATTAGGACGAGCTATTCTTCAGACCCCCCCATCAGAATTAATCATTGGGAGTTAATTTGAAGCTCAGACAAGTTGCTGTTAATTTAGTGCAGGGAGGACGGGATGGAATAAAAAGCTGAGGTGCTGGCCGGGCCTCCTGGGTCTCATTAATCAGCGAGCTGAGACGGCCTGGCTTGATTACAATTTGCAAAAAAATTCATTAGAGCCTGGGCGATTGACAATTTTTCTCTCTGCCTGTGATCTGACTCATTAGGCAGCCAAATGAAAGCCATGATGATGGTGATGATGACAGCTATCAACCCCCTCGCTTGTTTATCTCCTTCTCCTCTGGCCCCGGCCAGGGGCTGCCCCCCTCCAGCCCCAAAGCCCCGCTCCTGGGGGGGGGGGCGATGGGGGACCCCGACCCGCGGAGCAAAGAACTTTGTTGCGCCTGGGGCAAGGCGCTGCCTTGCAGAGGGAGGGCTGCCCCGGGGGGGGGGACGGGGGTGAGGAGCAGCTGCTCCTCCCCAAAATACAACCCCCCCTCTCCGCCCTCGGGGATGGGGGGGGAAGGGGGGGGTACAGCCGGGCTGCCGCTCGCCCAAGCCGGCTCCGGGTTGCTGCGCTTTCCGTGCAGCATCCACTTTGCACCGAAAGCAAACCGAAATAAATTACAATAATTATTTAAAAAAAAACAACCAACCACAAAAACAAATCCCAAAAGAGCTCTCCGACGAGGAGCGGCGCTGGGGAAGCCCGAGGAGAGGGCGGGCGGGGCAGCCCCACGCGTGTCCCGGCTCCCCGCTCCCTCCCGCGACGAAACCAAACCGAAAATTATTATTAATAATTTTTTTTTTTTTTTCCAAACGAGCCGAAGGAGCGGGCCGTGGCGGCGGCTGCCGGCGGGACTGGAATTACCCGTGGGTTCCCGCTGGTCCCCGCGTGTCCGCGGCTGCCCGTGGGGCCGGCAGCGATGCTGCCCGGGGCCGGAGCGAGCGGCGGCTGGGAGAGGGGAGCAGGGACCCCTCCGTTCCCTCCCCCCCACCCGGAGCCGCCGCCAGCCCCCTCCGAACCCGGCGTTACAAAATAAGAATTAATAATAGCAAGAACAATAATAATAATTAAACAAACGGTAAAGTGCAAGGGCTAGAAAGGACGCGAGCACCTCCGAGCCGTGATGTGCTGGCCCGAGCCTGCCCCGGGAGCGAGTCACCCCCCTGAACGACCCCCGAGTCTGATTTTCACGGACGCACCCGCACCCCCGCACCCCCTTTTCCCCGCTTTTTAACGCCGGACAGCCCCCGACGGCCGCCAACGGTGCGGCTTCACCGGCACGAACGCAGCCGGGATGCGTAAAATGAGGGAAAAATTAAAAAAAAAAACGGATGAAAAGGATGCGGGGAGGGGGAACGCGGGACCCTCCGGCCCCGACCCTTCCCCCCCCCCCGGGTGCGCTGGGGTAGCGGCCGCGGGGCTGGGGGGAGAGGGGCAGTGACCCCCAAAACACGGGGCTGGGGGGAGGAAAGGGGCTGTGACCCCCAAAACACGGGGCTGGGAGCCCGCCGGCTGCCCGAGGGGGGGGGATGTGGGGGTGTTTCTGCCCCCCCTCCCCCCCCCCGAGACGATCCACGTTTATTTGTTCAAAAAGCCTTTTTCCAGCCTTCCTGCCCTCACCCCCCCCCCCCAAGAAAAGGGGAACTTTGTGCCCGTCCTACCCCCTCCCCGACAATAAATGCGGCTTCGCAAGAAAAAGAAAAAAGATTAAAATAAAAGGCGAGAGCAGCATCGCTCCGCTCCGGCAGCACGGGAGGGGAGAGGAAAACCAGCTCAGCGCCAAATTCTGGACAGAACAGCCGGGGGATGGAGGGCTTTTTTTTTTTTTTTAATGTCTTTTTTTTTTTTTTTTGTCGGTTTTTATTCACAAGACTTAGTTTGCTTTTAAATTTCATAACTTATAAGGAAATAAGCTACATTGAAATAAATTAAACACAATAGAGAAGATCGTGCTTTTTTTTTTTTCCTCCCCCTTTCTCTCTCTCTCTCTCTTTTAAATGTGGCTTGGTAGAACAGGCAAACCAAATCAACAGAAAGCCAGGCAAAAAAAAAAAAAATAATATATATTTAACAAAATCGTCCCCCGGTGCCTGCCACTCAGCCATCAGAAATAAAAATCATACAGTAAAAAAAATAAAATAAAAAAAAATAAAAAAAGGCAATGAATGAAACTCTTTAAGTTTTCTTTCATATTTCGTTCTCCCATCTTTTTACCTTTCGCCCCCGGTAAGGAACAGAACCCGAAAGCTCGGCGAAAGGCGCGCTGCGGGTATGGCCGGGGGGTCTCTCTGCCAGGGTGGGGGGGCATGAAACGGCAAAGCGCTGCTGGAGCCGGCCCCACCGCGGCCACGACGGCGCGGGTGGGCACGAACAGCGCGGGGAGGCAGCGGGAGAATAAATATCTGCGTGTCTCTTCCAGGGTATCGCGGTATTCCTGCTCCGAGCCAAGGCAGCTCCTAAGCCTCTTGCCTTCGCGGGCTCTCGCTTGACTCGGTAAGGGGAAAGTTTCGCTTCAAAGTTCGCTCGTGGCAGGGATTTGCTGTGCGCTCGGCATGGGATTTTCTTTTTTTCTTGTTGGAGCTTGTTTGACTTGGGGCTTTTCTTCGCTTCATGTTGTTGTTTGGTTGGTTTTGTTTGTTTGTGTTTTGTTTTTTATTTTTTTCCTCGGGTGGGTTGCTTTTAAACCCCGATTTGGAAACTTTTCCCTCAAAAACTCGCGGTTCTGAGCGTAGGGAGAGATCAGGGCCGGGCTTGCTCCAGCTGCTGGTGCTGACTCCTGATCGCAAACCTGCTGACGTGCACCGGGATGGGGACCACGATCTTAGGGTTTCGGGAGGGCTCCCCTGTCTTGGAGTTGGCGTTGCCTGCCTTGACCCGTTTCCATTTAGCCCGTCTGTTCTGGAACCAGATTTTCACCTGCACCTCGCTGAGTTTGAGGGCGTGAGCGATCTGGGACCTCTCCGTCAGGGACAGGTACTTTTTGCAGTGAAACTCCTTTTCCAGCTCCAGCAGCTGCTCGCTGGTGAAGGCCGTTCGCCTCCGCCGGTTTTTGCCCGTGGACGTGGTGTTGGTGGAATTGGGGGGGTTTTGGGGGTTTTCCTCCAGCGCGTTGCCAGAGTCCTCTTCCTTGTGAGCCGCCTGGCCGGGGATGTTGTCGTCCGAGCTATAGTCTAGATCGCTGTCCATGGAGAAACTTTCCTCCTTGCCTTTCGCGTCCTCTTCTGCTTTGGGATCCTCCTTCCCCTGGCCGCGGAGAGCCCCAGCTGGAAGCGAAGCAGAGGCCTTTCATCACCCTTTGGTACCCTCCGGCCCGCGCTCCCCGCGCTCCCCGGCCCGCAGGTCCCTCACCCCCAAAACTGTTGCGTTTTGGCGTTGGGGGGGTTCTTTCTTTCGTATTTTTTACGCGTCTCTTTCGGTTGCATTGATTTTTGTTATGATTTTTTTCAAGTGGCGGGACTCGGAGCCCCCCTCCCTCCCTTCTTCTCCTTCTCCCCTCTTCCCCTCGGCCCTGCGGCCGCCGGACTCCAGCCCTGCCGCCGCCTCCCCGGGTTCTCCCGTCCCCCTCCCAGCCCCCCCGAGGGCTCCGGCGCTCACTCACCGAGGGAGGCCTGGACGGCGTCGGCGGCGGGGAAGGGCAGGAGGGCTCCGTCCTTCCCCAGGAAGGCTTTGCCGTCGTCGCCGCCGCCGTCCGGGGGCATCCCCTCGGCTTTATCGAAGTTCCCCGGGGGGGCGAACTTCCTGGCTGCCTCCTGGTGCTGGGGGGAGGCGGGGAAGGCGCTGGGCAGCGTGGCCATGAGGGTGGAGGTGAGGGCCATGCCCTGGGCCAGGCCGGAGCAGAAGCCGGTGGGCAGGCTGGGGAGCTGGTGGTGGTGGGGGTGAGCGGGCGGCAGCGCCGGCTGCAGGGCGGCGGGGGGCGGCGGGGGGGGCGGCGGCAGCACCACGGGCCGGTAGGGCATGAACATGGGGTAGCCGGTGTAGACGAAGTGGCCGGGGGCGGGCGGCGGGGGGCTGCCGATGAGCGAGTCGATGCTGAAGGCCGTGCTGCTTCCCAGCGGGCGCTGCATCATCATCAGCGAGGGCTGGAAAGCCGCGCTCATGCCGGAGCGGCGGCGGCAGCGACCACCTTCCTCCTCCTCCTCCTCCTCCTCCTCCTCTTTACCCCTTCCTCCTCCTCCCGAGAGCCGCGCAGCGCCCACGCGTGGGGCAGAGCCGGGGCGGAGCGGGGCCGCCGCCCGCACATCGGGGCTGGGGCCGGCCCCCGCCCGCCGCCGCCGCGCAGCCCCCGCCGCTCTGCCCGCCCGCCGCCGCCGCCGCTCTGCCCGCCCGCGCTCACCCGCGCCCATTCACATTTTGCCCGGCTGGGAACCCGGCCCGCCCCACGTGGCCGCCGCCGCCGCTTGCCATTGGGCGGGAGGGCGGAGGGGAGGAGCCGAGCCGGGCGAGACCACGCCCCGCAGCGCCGCCGCCGCCCCGCCCTCCCGGCCATTCAGCACCGCCCGCCGGACGGGGCGTCCCGCGCGCGAGCGCCCGCTGCCCTGCGGGGTCCCCCGCTCCCCCTCTCCGCACCCCCCCGTCAGACAGCAGCGCGGTGCCTCCCCAGCGCCGAACCCCCTTTTTTTTATTGAAAAACCCCACCATATTTCACCCACTCTTTTCTCTCCCTCCTTTTTTTTTTCAGTTTTCTTTTGGGGTTTTTTTTGTTTTTCTTTTTTTTTCCCGTTTTTTTTTTGAAAAGCCCCCAAATAGGCTCCATGTGGTTCTGGGTAAAGTCAGCCCCTGGCTTGGCTTTGAAATTGCTTCTGCAATTATGTAAAAGAGCCATTCAGCAACACGGCGGAATTAAAAAGCGGCGGAGGGCTGCTCCCTTTTCTCCGGCGAGCCTCTCATGTTGGCCGGCTCAAAGCCCCTTTCCAACACGACGTCTTTGGCGAGGACAAAAGCTAGAACAAAAAAAAAAAGGGGAAAAAAAAAAAGGGAAAAAGAAGAAGGGAGGGGAAAAAAAAAAAAAAGCCCCCAAACTTGTAAATTGAACGTCAAGGGAACTTTACACAATTTCAAAGGCCATAAATAATGATAAAGGGACCAGGCGAAGAGGCAAACCCAGGCAATTAATGGAGGTTCCCAAGCAAAGATCAAGTGGTTTGGAAAATAAAATTAAATGCAAAAAAGAAAAAAAAAGGAGGAGAAAAAAAAAAAAAAGGAGGGGGGATGGCTGGGGGTGGGATTCCTCCTGCCTTTGGGAAGTTGAAGCCTTCCTGGGACAATGGCTCCGGCTGCGCCTCTGGGCTCGGTTTCAGGGGGCTTTTGGGCACAAACCCCCACTAAAAGCGGCTTCTGGCTTGGGGGGGTGTCCCTGAAAAGCGGGGGTCGGCAGGAGATCCCACTTCTGCCTGGCGTGCCCGCTTGGGAAGCCCTTAATGACCCCGTCGCTGGTCTCTTGCTAATTGATGCTCCTGTTTTCCAGCGGACGATGGCGGATGTTGGGCCGGGGGGGGGGGGGGGGGGGGGGGGGTCTGCGCACCCTGGCAGAAAGGTGACCCCCTGCGACGGCCGGGTCGGCGGGTGCCGAGGATGGGGAGCAGCCACGCTCTGTCCCCCAAATCCTACCCCTCTCTGCTGGCCACCCTCCAGGCCCCAAAAACCCGGAGGGTGCGTGGGGCCGAGGCAAGGGGTGAGGGTGGTCCCTCCAACATCCACACAGCTGCGTGTCCCAAGGGACCCCCGACCCCCCAAAGCAGTGGGGGCTTTTATGCTCCCCAAAATGTGCCCACTGGGATTTGTCCCCTGGGGCGTCGCAACCCCCCACCCAGCCCTCACCAAGGGGCATTTTCGACCCCGCCAAAAAAGCCCCTACCCCATTCACTGTTAATTCTCAGAACCAGCGCTCAGTGGCTTCCCCAAAAGGGGGGCTGGGGGGCTGCCCCCCGCCCTGTGCCCGGATATCTGGGTCAATTTATCCCTCCACATTTCCAGCCAACATCTGAAACCGTTCTTTTCTTGGCAGAAACAACTAGGGGAGGGGGGTTCCTTGCTTTTGGGCCTTGGAGCAGTTTCACCACCCTGTCCTGCATCTGGCTCCCCATCCACGTTTGCCGCAGCTTTCAGGGTGCTGAGCCCCATTGGGCACCCGGGGGGGGGGGTGAGTTTTGGGGTTCCCCCCTCCCCAGTGCTGCCCTACTGCTGGAGAAACCGCTCTGCCCCGCGACGCGTCGAACGGGACACGGCGGGCGGCCATCGAAGCAGCTGCTGCCACTGGGGGGGGGGGGGGGGGGGGGTGGCGGGGTTGTCTATGTGCGCACACGCTTTTGGGGCCCATCTCTGACTTCAAGGGACTGGGAGAAGTTTACTTATACAGCTCATTTCCATATGTCCCGGCTGCGTCTCGCGGAGGCCACCATATGTGCGGCAGTGCGGCGCTCGGGATTTTTCCCAGCGCAGCTCCGGCGAGGTTGTGATCTCCCCTGGTTGTTGCCCTCCCATTTATTCCCCCACACCACCCTTTCCCCCCTCCCCATAATCCAGCGGCCCCTCTCCTGCCTCCAACTCCTTCCCATCGTGGTGGATGGAGCTGAGCTAAACCCTCCACCCCCCCCAAACCATCAGCATCCCCGCTCCTTCCAGAGCGGGCTGGGAATCCTTGCGGAGAAGCGAAGCTTGGTAAAAAAAAGCGAAGAGAGGAGGTGGGGGGGGTGGGAATCATCTCTTTTCAGGAAACCACGTTAGATTGCGGAGAGGGGGGATAATTAGGCATGGAAATCTGGCAGGGTGCGGAGATGTGTACCAACACCCAGCTCCTGCAGCTGTTTTTATTGTCGGCCCTCTTCAAAATTTGCCCACAAACAAGTGCCTGTGCAAGACGGGAGCATTATTTCAGACGAGAATAGGCTTTTTGTTCGGCACATAATTAGCTGATTTTTTTTCTCCCGGAGAAAAACGTCGGCGATCTCTGATTGTCGGAGGAGCAACCGGAGCGTGATTGCGCCTGGGAAGCGTAACAGGCGGGCTGGAGGCGAGGGGCAGGCAGGGAGCCCCCCGCCCCATGGAGGGACCCCCACCGCTGCTGGGATGCGGCCAGAGCCTTTCCCAGGGGATCCAAATCTGGGCGCGAGGCAGAAATTGGGATTTCGGAGGGTCACGCTTTGGCTTGGCAGGGGGGCAGAAGCCCTTTTCCCCCCGGGGCCGCAGCGTGGGTGGGGACCTGGTCCTGCGTGGCCCCAGCACGAAACGTGGCCACCAAGGAGCAGGGACTGCTGAAGAGCAGGTGGGTTCTGGCAGGCTTTTTGCCCCGAGAAAGCTTTCCCAGGAGAGGAGCATCAGACATACGGAGGCACGTTTGAACCGGGCAGGTTTTGGGAGGTGTCTGTGACCCCGGTGGCCTTGGCCGAGTGGAGAAAGCACGCTGAGCAAACCGGGGGCTTTACCCCCAAATCTGGGTAGGGAGGAGGTGCAGCTTTTTGGAGCGAGGAAGGGTGAAGCAGGGGAGATGTGGAGGCTGAGGGAAACCTGGCGGTGCTCAAACCCTTCCGGGCCGCGCGTCCGTAGGTCGGCAGAGGTCAGAGCATCCCATCCACCCGGGACGGCCACGTGCGGGGTGGGGCTGAAGGCCCCTCCAGCCTGTCTGCGGGGAGCTGTGCTGTGGGTTCCCGTGGGGCACGGGGGCTCGCATCCACCCTCCCGCCGCACCGGTGGGATGTGTGGTTCGGAGCAGGTGCCACCGCTGGGTCCCCAGGGCTGCGGGGGGTGAGGTGGGGGGGGCAGCTCTGTTTCGCAGGCGGTGATGAAGACCAGTGAGTTTTTCCAAAGCAAAACTCAGGCTCACGGAGACCTGGGCGAGGTGTTGCTTGCAGGACCCTCTGCCTTTGCTGGGGAAATATCAGTTGCGTGGGAAAACGTCAGCAAAAGCATCTCGCCCTTTCGCGCTTTTAAAGGGATTTGGTTTTTTTTTTTTTCTGGGGAGGGGGGTGGGCAAGACGGGAGACCGTGAGCAAAGCTACCCCCCCCGCCCCAAAAATCAACGATGCGGGGATTAGGGGTGAGCGCTGAGTGCCCTAACAGGGGAGGCAGCCGGGGGAGGTCTCTGTCCCGCACCCCCCCCGCGAAGGGCTCGGTCCCGAGGGCGGGATTGTGCGTGGCCGTGGGTCTGGGCTGCAGGAGCCGGGGGGGGGGGGGGGGGGGGGGGAGCGGGACGGGGCGGGATCCGGGGGCTGCGGGACCCCCGCCCCACGCGTGACCGCGGGCGCCGCTGCGACCCCGGGGAGCCCCCTCCCGCCTCCCTCTCCCGCCTCCGAGCGGGGGAAAAAACCGAGCCGAAACCCTCAGTCGTCGCTTAATCCCGGTTAACCCCTTCCCGCTCCGGGGCGGGGGGCGGGGGGGGTCCGCTCCCCGCAATTTGCACCCCACGCACGGCAGGTCCGCTGCGCTTTTTTTTGTTCGTTGATTTTTTTTTTCTGTGTTGATTTCCCCCCCTCGTTTCTGTTTCTGATATTTTTTGGGGGGTTTTTTTGTTTTTTTTTGTTTGTGTTTTTTTTGTAAAAAACAGACTTGAAGGCTCTCGGGATTTTCGGGTTAGGAAAAAGGAGGGTAAAAGGGTAAAAATAACGCCGTGCAGGTTAAAAAAAAAAAAAAAAGAAAAAATGAAAAAGAAAAGAAAGGAATTTGGCTTCGGTAATCTCGGTTCACATCCCGAAATTCGTTCGCATGAGGGGAATCGGGCTGGTTTTTTTTTTCCTTTTGGATTGATATGGATTTAAATAACCGGAGTCCAAATATTTTAAGAGCGCTGAAGGAGACCGTAATCAAACGCGTCGGTACGGAGAGCTCATCTCCAGCGCTGGAAAACCAGACGCGCGGACACACACACACACACACACACACTCACTCCCATTCACGGCTTTTCTTGGAATAGAGTTGAGAAATCCGCCAGTTTAAAAATCCCAAATAAAAGTCTAAAATATTCCCAGGTCAGAGGGGCACCGTCTCATTAAAACCAGCGCGGTCCTGAAACTGCGCTGCAGACATTAAAGTGCAGTATTTTTCAATTAGAGCTGACGAATTCAATCAAAATTCCATAGATTAGGATGAAATGAGGCATGGGTCATTTACAGGGGAATTTAATTGCAGAGCCATTAGACAAATAGTATATTTGCCATTCTCACATTATCCATCATTTTAGACATCAATAGAAGGAACAGCATCTTTACTAATACAGCAGCACTTCCCAATCTCTGCCTGTAAACACTCCCTTTCCCCATAGCTCCTGATTATATCTGATTTCATTTAAAGCCATGGGGGATTATAAATGTTCATGCAATCAGGTTCATTAGGACTTCAAAAATCTCATTTCTGATTTGTATTGCTTTGCGGATCACCCGCCTCAGCGCAGCCTGCGCGATGCCTCACTCTGCCTGGGAAAAAAAAAAAAAACAAAATAAAAAAATTAAAAAAAAAAAAAATCAAACGCTATTTCATTACCGGGGCCACTTCGGGGCTGGACTGTCACCCCGACGAGCCCCTCTTCAGCCACCAAGGGGGCTGTGAGGAGCAAACCCGGCTTCCCACCGGTACCCTCCCTCCCAGCACCCCCCCTCCATCCCCGCAGCCGCCCCGGAGGGGCCCGATCCTGCCCGCGGCGGCGGCTCCGGCGGCGGCTTCGGGGGGACCCCGGGTGGGGAAACACCCGACGGCGGGCAAAGCCTTTTTTTCTGGTGGGGGGGGGGAGGGGGGGGGGAGGCTCCTGAATTCTCCCCAGCCCCGGCTGTTTAACCAGCTCCTGGCAGACAGAGACGTGTGTGCGTCAGGGCAGGTAATTCCTATTATTTGGAAATTATTTCGCAGCCGCTGCCGGCCAGGACAATCGGCGTTTTACTGCTGCGGGGTGGAAAACCGAGACGGACCAGCCCCGCCGCAAGAAAAAGGCGAGGAGCGGAGGTCTCTGGCATTTTTTTCCTTAATAGCAGTTTAACATTAACCGCCTTTCATAAAACACGCGCATCCAGATAGCCTTACCAAAAAAAAAAAAAAAAAAAAAAAATCACAGAAAAGCCTTCATTTCACCCAAATGTATGGTGTGCGCAGCGCTGTCTTAGCTGCCTCAGTAATTTAATTGGAATGAAACGTGAAAAATGTGTCATTTTTTGAAGAATTTATGCATCGCTTCCTGGAAATCTCATTGTCTTAACTAGCAGCCTACTGTGTTCTGTTTAGCAGGCGTAATCGCATTTTTATGTGTCTTCGTATTATCAGTTAATGTGACCTCCCGTCTTTAGCTGCCGGAAAAAAAAAATAATAAAAATGATCTTTTCCTATAACATCTGCATCAAAACAAGGCGCCGGCAGGAGAAAGGAAAAAAAAAAATATATATATATATATCACCTGCCCGACAAAGTTAAACCAAGCAGGGGAGCGCGGAGCATCCCATCCCGCCCGGCGCCTCCCCCGCCGCCGGCAGCACGGCTGAAACCGAGGGGGAAAATAAGAAAACCACCCCCGAACCCCCGAAAGCCGGGTTTCCCCCCCCCCGTTTTCCCCCCTTCCCGCGCCCCTTCCGCGTCCCTCCGCGCCGCGCGTGGGAGCCGCCGCCGCCGGGCCCAGGGCGCCCCCTGCCGGCCGCGGGGCGCCGCGCAGGCAGCGCGCGGGGCTGCAGCCCACTAGTGTCCGCGACGGTCCCCCCTCCCACGGCCCTTCCAGCCATCCCCGCCCCCCCCCCCCCCCGCCTCCCCCCTTGCTCCCCGGTTCCCCAGCACAGACCTGCTTTTTTTCCCTCCTCCCTATTTGACGTGTGTTTTTCCCTTTTTTTACCCCAAAAAAGCAGCTGCGGGATGGGGAGCTGAGGTCACGGATTTTGGGGGGAGGACGCGGGACCCCACCTCCGTGCAAACTTGCCCCTTACGGATGCGAACCGGGCCACCTTTCCCCACGCAAACGACGAAAACCTCATCAGAGGCACCGAAATTTAGGTTTGGCTGGCTCGGACGCGCAGCGACTCGGCTGGGGGACGCGTTTTTCCCCCCAAAAACCCCTCCAACCCCCGCTCCGAGCGCTGAGACAATAAAACAGCCGCTGAGGTCACCAAGTCTCGAGGGGTCGCGGAGATCGGACACGGGGCTTTGCCGTGGGGCGATCCGGCATGGGACCAGGCTCAGGCACCCAAGATGGGGATGCAGAGGGGCTCGGCGATGCCATCGTGCGTCCGCACCCAACTCCCAGGGCGAGGGAAGCTGCGGAAGCAGCAGGTGGGAGCTGGGAGCAGGGGGAATTCCCTTTCCCTCCCCATTTCCACGCTCCATGGGCACCGGCTGCGGGAGCCAGGGATGCTGCCCGGCGCGCAACCCACCGTCAGACAGCGAAGGGTGCCGGGTGCTGGTGCAGGGTCCCAGCGAACAAGCAAAAAGGCTGATTTATTTATGTACTTATTTTTAAATAGCGGGTGTAATTAAGCAAAGGAGCAATCTGGCGAGCGCCGTGGCAGAGCTGCTGGCGCCAGGGGAGCCGTTCTTCCGAGGGGCCACGCGCGTGCGCTCGCTTTCGAGCCGCAGAAACCAGTCTGGGCACACAAATCCTCCCACTAGCAACTTGGCCAAGTCGCTGTGCGAAATGGAAGCCCGAGCTCCTCCGCTCCGCGTTGCCACCGGGCTTTGCGGCCCCTCCGCCTGCCAGCCCGGGAGCAGCGATGGGCACTGCGGGCGCAGGAGGTGCCGGCACGTCTCTTGGAGCGTGGGGAGCCGGGAGAAACAGGGGGCCATCTCGCTGCGTGGGGTAACCAGATCTTTCTTGGCGGCTTCCACGTCGAAGCACAGATTTTTTTTGGTCTATTTTGGAGTCTGTATCAACGCCGCTGGATGCCGCAGCCTGCCAACGGCTTCCACGCCGCGGCTCTGGTCCCAGTTGCGTGGGGAGGTTCACCCAAGGGGATCTGACGCCCCGTGGGCTCGTTTTAGTCATCGGCCATGCGCGCTCGCCTTTGCACACCTGAGGAGCCCCGCTGCTTTATAATGAGTGTTATTCATATCTGCAGCGTGCCCGTAACAGTTACTAATCATTTTATTACTCTTTATAATCTATTTAAAGCACAATTAGAAAAAAATCTATACACAGTTACAGCTGAAAGCACATTTTAGTTACGTTATAAATCCCTGGAAAACAACCATCTATCACGAAAACCAGCGCTCCCGCGCTCGGCTGACAGCGATGGATGCTGCCGCGCTGCGCCGAGGGATGGCGAGGTGAGGGGGGGCTGGACGGCCGGCTGGGGCCGGCTCCTCGCGGCCCCTCAGAGCACGACCCCTTCGGGCTCCAGCAGCAGGTAGTCATGCAAAGGTTTGGGCACGGGCAGCAAGGGGACGAGGCAGTGGCATTTGTCGCCAAACTTTCGCCGGATGGCGGAGCGGCATAGATGTTGCAGGCACCGGACTGTGCCTGCCAGCTGGAAAAAGGACTCGTAGAAGAGCTGGTGCTGCTGCAAAGAGAGGAGGGGAGAGAAAAAACATGAGCATCAGCTGGTTTGGGGGCTTTTCCTCATTAAGCCAAACAAGCCGGAGACGTTTTTGCGATGAAGTTCTAAGGGGGGGGAGGTAAGAAACCCATCGGCGATGTTTGCCTGTGGGTTAGGGGTCCATGCTCTCTCACGGCTCCTGCCAGTGAAGGCTGGGTGAGGAATTCTCGTATGGATGTGCAGGTGAAGGCCAGCCTCACCGCAGGCGCTTTTTGGGGACGATGCCTCCATGCCCACCGGCAGAGCATCCCCGCAGAAAGCCTTGGAGCTGACGTAGAAGAGACCCGCTTGCTTCTAAGACGGAGAAGCAAAGCAGGATCGGTCTGTGAAGCCTTAGTTTGGAACAAAAACAATTTCACCTGTCCCCTAAAATCATAGAGTCATAGAATCTTAGAAAGTTTTGGGTTGGAAGGGACCCCTAGAGGTCATCTAGTCCAACCCCCCCGCAGCGAGCAGGGACACCGCTAACTAGATCAAGGGTGCTCAGAGCCCTGTCCAACCTGGTCTTGAATGTTTCCAGGGAAGGGGCACTGAAGAGCTTTACTTGCATGTCGGCAGCCGGCCCCCTCGCAGCCAAGCTGACCAAAGACCTGCGGGACTGATCCGGGATCACTCCAACAGCAGGCTGGCCGTACCTGTCGCACGGCTGGGGACAAGCTTCTCAAAAGAAAAATGAGTGGCACGGGCTTCTGCCGGGCAGCGGTCTGGCTCCAGGGTTGCTTCCAGACATTGGGACGGTATTTTGTCATGGGCCAGGGGCAGGAATGAGGGTTTTGGTGTTGATGGAGCTGAAGGGATGCAAAGCTCCTGAGATGAATTGGGTGTGCGGTGGTGCTCCCACGACTATTCTTTGTTTTTCCTCACCCAGCTGAAGTCTGGATGGGGGAAAAAAACCTTTTGGTGGGTAAAATACCTTCCCTGGGGCTCAGCCATTCTTGACAAATGGCCAGAGCCGTCTCACCTGAAACACCTCCTCCGGCACGGCCTCGGCCCACTTCTCGGAGACGGGGATTTGCGAGTAGGAATTGAAGAGGACTTCAATGATCTCTGGCACGGCCGCACAGGACTTCAGCACCTAGTCATGGGCAACAAGGGGGGTTCAGGCAGAGGTGCATGTCCCAGAGGGACAGAGCATCCACCTGCTGCAGCCGGGACGCGTCCCACCCCACCGCGGTCCAGGCTGGGATGGTCCCCGTATGAGGCAGTGTAGGGTTTGTCCTGGCATGCTTTGGAGACCTTTCTACATCTGCAAACTGGTGAGAAGACCTGCTTTGCTGTGGCACTTCCTCTTCTGGATGTGGCCCTTGCTTCTTATTTACATTTTTGGCTTGTGCGGGCTAAGCCAGGATAATATTTTCTTTATTGTTTGATGTAAAATCAATGAAACGCAGAGCCATAAGAAGGCTGTGCTGCTGGCTGATGTACCAAGCTGGTCTTGCCTGTCTCTGACATCCCCTGGCAAGAAAAAATCTTCATTCCTGGTCCCCCCGGCCTGTGCTGGCTCCGTCCTGCTCTTCATCCTGCCCGCTTCTCCCTGCCACCACCCCGTGTGGGTGTTCTCCTTTCCATCATTCGCAGCAGGATCCCCAACCTCGATGCCATGGCCCCAAACCCTCCCAACCCCCCAGCCTTTTATTTCCCCAAGCGCCCGACCCCAACTGCGAAACCCCCCATGTGAGGGATGTACCGGGGGGGACTGTTTCGGGGTCCGTACCTTGACGAAGGCGGGGGGCCATATCTTCTGCGAGCCGTGGTTGAGCAGCAGCTGGACGGAGAGGTGGGGCCGCAGCTCCCGCTTGAAGGCGGCGCTCTGCAGCGCGCAGCCCAGCGGGGACACGCCGTTGTAGTCGATGGCGTTGACGTCGGCCCCGCGCCGCAGGAGGAAGCACGCCAGGCCGGCGTTGGCCGCCCCGCACGCCTTGTGCAAGGGGCTCCTCTGCGCCTCGTCCCGGGCGTCGATGTCGGCACCGTGGGCGGCCAGCAGCCGGCAAAGCTGCAGCGAGCCGTCGCCGGCACCGGGCGCCTGCCCGCTGAGGACGCCGAGGGCTGTTTCCTCCCGCGCGCTGCGCGCGTCGACGTGCGCCCCGTGACGCAGGTAGAGGCGGGCATGGTCGCAGAGGCAGTGCCTGGCCGCCACGTGCAG
Organism: Opisthocomus hoazin; assembly: GCF_030867145.1. NCBI lineage: Eukaryota > Metazoa > Chordata > Aves > Opisthocomiformes > Opisthocomidae > Opisthocomus > Opisthocomus hoazin. The sequence continues at coordinate 35,727,300 of NC_134422.1, read as the reverse complement.
CGCTGTCTCCCCCTCGTCCTCGCTGGGCAGGTTGACGGTGGCCCCGTGTCTCAGCAGGAGCTTGGCGCATCTGCGAAGAGATGGGGAGGCTGGCGCGTGGTGGGTTTGTGGGGCATGGGCTGGAGTGGGAGCCACGGGGGATTGTGGGGTGAGAGGCGGAGTGGGTGGGGATGGGGGTCAGAACGGCGCTGGGCTCCCACAGGGGTTGTGGCACTTGAGGGTTTTGGGAGGGAGCAGCAGAAGGTGGGGAGGGCGACCCTGTGCCCTGCTGCCCACTGTGGTGGTGGTGGTTTGGGGCAATGTCTCCCACTTGCCCTTGACCAGCATCATTCAGGAACGGTCATCCCTGACCATTCTTGTCTACTTTGACAATCCCTAACCATCATTACTCATGAATGGTCATCCTGACCATTCCCGACTACCTTAACTGTCCCTGACCATCATCATTCATGAATGGTCACCCCCGACCATCCTTGACTACCTTGACCACCTCAACCCACCACCCTACCCACCAGGGACCGGTGATCCTTGCCTCAGCTGGTGATCAGACGGCACTGGGAGTGGTGCCCACAGTTAGCTATGCCAGGTGGGTCTGTCCTAGGGGTGAGGGGTGTGGGATGCATCCAGAAGTGATGAGGACACATAGGGTGATGGTACTCTTCATGCCATCAGTCTGTTGGCTGCAGTTTCATCCCCTGGCACAGCTGTAGCCATAGGGTGTTATGGAGCTGATCTATACAATCCCACCCCTTGGCTGACATCAACAGAGCTTCTCAGCTGAGAACATCCTAAACTGCTGCCTCCACCTTAGTCTGTGCTGGGACTGAGCTGACATGGAGGGAGAACCTTGCTGACGCCTCTGTGCAGCACAAGAGCTTGGTGTGGGTTTGCCTGGGTATGGAAAAGGATTTCCCTGCTCCTGTTGAGGGACTCCAATGACTGTGTTGGGCTCCCACCCCAGAGAGGACTAAAGAATCACATTGTCTGCCCATCCTGAAAAGAAACACCTTTGCAGGTGGTTTAAGCCTGCTGAAACCAGTTTTGCTGGCTTGTTTTGTACCTGGCTCTTGTGAAGATGGAGCGGCAGCACCTGCAGTTCCCAGGAGGAATAAATCAAGGTAAGCAGTCTTCCCCATCCTAAAAATCGCTGCTCCCCTACTCTCCTTCCCTCTAACATCATTGTGCGTGGTTGCAAAGAGGGGTTGTGGCCGCTGCAAAGGGGGACGCACCGGTTCCCATCAGACCTTTCCACCTGCATCCTTCTGACAACGGATGGGGGATAAAGATGCCCAGTATGCCCCGATGGGGTTTTTTTTTTTGGTGTGCGTGTGAGTAAACGGATGTGATCAGCCAGTCTAAATGAATCAGAGTGACTGCTCCATCTCCTGCCGGGAGCCGCCGGGGCTGTTGCAGCTCAATGTCACTGCCCGGGCAGAGCTGTCGGCAGTCGGGTTAGTGTGCAGGGCCGAGCTCACCGCTGCAGCACAGAGAAGTTATTTCTTGGAGGGAGGCCAGACCCATGTGCCATCTAAGCGAGACCTTGAAAACGCGGCCAGCTTGTGTTTCCCAAGAGATGCGGCTGGGGAGGTAGGAAGAGCGGTCCTTCAGGAAGCCTCAGCAGTGGCTGGCTGGAGTCTAGGCAGATGTATCAAGCTTAAACACCCCCTGTCTCTTTTATTTTTCTCTACTACACATTCCTTTCAGCTCAGGTGTCACTCAGAGCCCTCAGTGAGGTTCTGGGCTGATACAGAAGCAAAATGGGGGGGAGCTGTGGAGGAGCAGAGTCACAGCCTTATCCTTCCGGCGGGAGGGATAGGGAGAAAGAGGAGCCCTGGGGAGGAAGGATGGTACTAGAACATTGCTCTTTTCTCTTTTTGTCTGGCCCAGATGAATGCTAACATATGTAGGGAAAATAATAATAATAATAATAATCATAATAACATTGCTACTTGAATCTTTTGGGGCCTGTATCATCACTGCCCCCGAGGTTTGATAGAAGCTGATGAGACATTCACTGTCCTTGGTGGTGCAGGATCTGCAAATACCTCCTTGGGCTGCTTTTCTTGTGCATATCAAGCCTGAATTTGCCAGGAAAAAATCCTGCAGGATCCGTGGGGACAGGCTGTGTCTGCAGCCTTTGCAGGTGTAATGCTCTCTGATGCTGCCAGCCTGCACTGGACCTTGCCTGAGGCATCTGCTGTGGATGCTCTCTGCTGGGGATGTAGTTGTGGGTGAGCAGATTGAGCGTGGGGTTGTGCCAGCCCCAAAATCCTCAGATCCTTACTTTACAATTCCCCTTTTACTCTAAAACATGCTGAATCCCTTCCTCAAGCAATGGTTTGTCTTGCTGAGGTTTTTTTTTTCTGGCACTTGCTGTGTGTTGCTGGTTGGTAAAACTTTGTTGGGGGTGGGGGTGGGGCGTGGTGTCTGTTGCTGGAGCAAATCACACCGTGGCTTCGTCTTGTTTATTGGTCTGGTCTGTCCTTGACAGCGGGGATTTGTAGCCCTAATTATAATGAGTCTCTGGGGCCTCTCCGGGTTAGCTTAATCCTAATGTCACGGTTAGTTCTGGCACCCTAAAATAACATATTCAAGGCAAGCCAAGGGACCATTCTGCATGGTAAAAATGGCAAAAATAATATTTCTGACTTGGTTACAAAACATGCAGCAGCCTAGTCCGTGAGAAAAATCCCTTTTTTTTCTTTATAGATCACAATTCCAGCGTCTCTTCTCCTTCCCAGGCAGGGAGGCGGCTGTGCCTAGAGACCCTGAGCACAAGGACCGCGCCGCTTTCGGCAAGCGCTGTGTATCGAGAGAGCCCAGGCTGAGGATTTACATCTGCGTGGGCAGGACAGAGGGAATATTCCCCCGCCCTTAATTTCCAGGTGAAGGGTGGTACGTCATGGGTTGCTTGGCAAAGCCAAGAGCTGCGTCCAGCCCCTCCAGCCCAGCATCCTCGCTCTGCCACAGGTTTTTCCCTTACTGAGAGCGGGTTGGGAGTTCACTTACAGGGAGCTCAGTTCCTCTTGGTCTTCTGCTAGCCATCACAAATATTCTTCTGGAAATACCAGGGTGAAAACGTCACCCTTCCCAGATGCTATTTTGCTGAAGGGTTTTTTGTTATCAAGTTCAATAGCTAACTTGTTAGAAGAAACCTGAGTCGGTTCATACGGAATTTCCCTGCTGCGTACCCTTCCCTCGGCAAAGAGGGAATGTTAGTGAGGGGCTATAAATAAGGGGTGATCTCCTGCAGTTAATGGAAATCATGGGCCCCTGTGAGGAGCACGTGCCTCCTGTTTGGATGTATGGGGCATCAGCAGGTGCTGGCTAGATGCCGTTCGTGTTTGCTGGCTGTATGATCTTATTTTAGCCTCTAATCTCTGCTCATGGACTCATATGCTCGAACGCTTTGCCAGCGTTTCTGGCTTCTTGTTTTTCTTATTAACAGCCTGTCGTTCACCGTCAGATTAGACTGAAATCCCGTTGAATAAGGCTCAGGAATCACTTGCTGCTTTTTGAGGGCGCCTCTCCAGTTTTCTGGGAATGTCACAAGAAGCCACAGGTTTAGTTCAGCAGAAATTCAGACACAGGGTGGCAAAGCAAGCCGGTTTCTTCTCTGTCCAGCCTAGTGCCATCCCTGGCCAAGCAGCTTGCTGGCAGCAGCGATACCCCTGGAGCAAGCCCTCAAAGGGCCACACTCGCACACAGCTATGCCTAATTTTGAGTAGTTTTAACTCACTTCTGAACCCTTCCTAACTCATTTGTGGGTGATGGGTAACACACCTGAATGTCTCCTTGCTTGGGCAAGTCGCTCATTAGGTCAAAATCACACGAATTTGTGATAACTGGTGTTAGTACTACGGGTTCACCTTGCGCTGGGTTCCTGGCTCAAACAAATGGGATAAAATTATTTGGGTTTTATTTTCCTCCTTCACTCATCAATAGCTGGGGCAGAAGTCAGTGCCACGTCGGGCAGAACGTGCCCATTGCCCTCCCCTGCCCTCTCGCTGACAGGGTGGCTCGGTGGGATGCTGCTCAATTTGGGATGGAAAAGGCCCAGGCTGGGAAAGCGGGATTTAACTCCAAAAGGGATGTGATGAATAACCAGCAGGAGGAGCAGGAGCCTGTGGAGGCCGAGGCTGGTGGAAAATTCCTGTCCCAAAAACCCGCTCAGGCCTCCAGTTTTTTCAAGGAAAAATCTCCTGTTTGGCTTTTTCCCCCCTCCCTGGGGCCGGAGTGAGGCTTTCCCATTCTTTGCTTCGTTGTTTTTCATGGCATCCAGGTGACCATCTCCTGATACGTAGGTGATTTACTGAAGGATTGATCCCACTTGAAAACCAGCCTTCCCCAAGCCTGGCTCTGAATGCAAAGATTACTCTTTTTAATATCCTACAAGAAGGAGAAAGGAAGCCTGGTTTTCTTTAAAAGATGAAAATCTTTTTGGGCACCACAAGCCCACCAGTGAACCATGGCAGGGCTGGATGTGCCGGCGTGGGGACCGTCCCGCTGTCGTGGTCCAAATCCCAGCGCAGAAGCACCACCTCTTTGCCAAAGCTTCGTGAGCTGTGGGTATTCATTTGTATGAGCCCTCATCTGGCCACACCAATTTGGGAAGCAGTGTCTCCAAAAAGCAGGGTCAGGCTTTGGGTTGTGCCCTGTGTCTGCTTTTGGGCTCTTCATTTCTTGCTCAGGGCCCATTAAGGAGCTGGTCTTCCCCAGTGGGGGGACAAGTTTCCAAAACGATGGCTCCAGATGCTCCGAGTTTTGTATTTTAGCAACGCTAAACAGAGCAGAGGATGAGGTTTAGCACTAGATGATGCTAAATGCTGGCTTTTAATCTTTGCTGTCTTTTTTTATTTGTAGTAACGCTTCCTTCCCACAGCCAAAAGGGCAGTGTGTCTGGGCCGATGCTGGAAGAACCAGAGGGTGCCATGGGGTCAGAACCCCAACAGGAGGTTAGTGCCCATCTCGCTGGTGTTTGGGAACCTTGCTATCTTGGTAGCATTGCCTTTTTAGGTACCTCCCTTCCTGCTTCGCTCCTGTTTGCTGTTAATTCCTCCCATGATCAGCTTTCCTCATCTAACATCCCCTAAGGAAATCCTGTCTTGTCTCCCTGAGCTGCCTGCTCCCGCGCTTGCTCCCTACCCCATCATTTTTTGCTTGAAGCCCCTTGGACACTGAGTCTTCTCTTGCATTGATCTCATCTCACCATTTATCTCCCATCCCTTGGTGCTGGAGGGTTGGACCCAGAAGATGACTCTGATTTCTGCTCCCAGGGTAGAGAGCAAGCTTGAAGAAGTGAACACAGGGGCATCGCTGAGCTATAAACCCAAGCTGCACAGAGGCAGGGGTGACATCTTCTTTTCTCATCCCTTGGCTTGTCTAAGCCCATTTCCCTCCGTGGAAGGCTGGGGAAGGCAAACCCTGGGGGATTTCTCTCCAGGTAGGCTCTCCCTGGTTGCACTGGAAACCTGGGGACTTCAGAGAGCTTTTTCCCACTCAGATCAGAAGGAGGACTCTACAAACGTGGTAGCGTTCGCCGTCCCTTCTGCTGTGGGTATTGTGATGGGAGGCGGGATCTGCATCCTGCATCCCCGCGATGTGCCTTCCCACCGCCCCGTGCCTGCTCTTCCCCCCAGCACCGCCGGGAGAGTTGAGAATCTTCCTCTCCCCCTCAATTATTTTTATTTTATTTTTTTTCGGGGTGCCAATAAAGGCAGACTCCTTTAATCATCCCAGCTTTAAGAGGGAAACGGGAGAGCACCAGGGAGAGAGTGCAGTGAATTTAGAGACTCATCTTACCCCACCATGTTAATTATCTCCGCTGTAAAAAAGAGGTCAAGGAGAGGAACTCTACTAAATAGGCCGACGTTGGCATGAACAGCTCCTAAAGTGAAGAAGGTAAGACTGAACTTTACTGGAACTTTTTTTTTTTCCATCTCTTCAAAAAGCTCCTAGATTAAAGCTCTTATATCCTTTTTGTTGAAATCTCATGGATTCTGAAGCTCAAATGGCTGGAAGGAAGCCCAGATAATTTTTTTTTATCCCAGTCACTGAGAGGCTCAAAGGTTTTAAGTCCTGCCCCCATGGTGAATTGCCGAGTATATGGGAATACAGAAGAACCCAGCACATAGGTGTTCTGGCCATTGTTATCGAGAGGGAGAAAAATAAAATAGCTCTCTATGTAGGTCAATGACCTGCTCTTTATTGTCAGTAAAAAATTAAGGATGACCTAAAATCTACTACTCAATGAAAAAAATAAAAAATAAAAAAAAAGGCAAGGTAAAGTAGTCTCCCCCTAATCAAAGAGGAAATGTTTGTGTTACCTAAAGCTTGACCTTCTCAGTCTCTAACTTTAGCAAAGTCTTTGCGATTGAAAAGCAGTGGTCAAAACCTCAAAACCTGTCTGAAATGTCTATTAATTTTTGGTCTTTCAAGGGAGTTGGCTTAGTTATTGTAGAAGCCCCTGTAGTGCCGGGTAGCGTAGTTAAGGGTCTCTCAGCATTTCCATTATAAAGCCCCAATATTCAAGGGCTTATAACTCAGCTGTTACCACGTTGCGTCTGTCTGACCCCCACATTGCTGTTTGCTGGCTCACCTGCCATCCCCCTCCATCCTTCTGGGGGAAATAACATGTAAACCAGTGACAACGGCTCATTTTTAATATGGTTTTTTTTTCCCCAAGCTGGGAAGCACCTGGCCAAAACCAGGACAACCTGGACCTCTGTGGGCCATGTGGTCCTCTCCATGTACCAGGTTGGTTTACATGCCCCATCTCTACGGGGGGAGAGCAAGTCAAGTGAAGCCTAAAATACCCCCTAAGGCTTTTAGGATGGCTTGGGGTTTGGAGACTGAAGGCTTTAAGCTCAAAAGGGACCTCAGGTGAAGGAATTAAAACCAGCTCCTTATTAATGTGGCATCCTCCCTTACCCATCTGACTCCTTCCAACCCTCATCGTACCAAGGATATGTTTGATTAATCCCTAGATTTTTGGCTGAATCAAAATTTGATTAATACTTGATTTTTGGCTGTCTTGCAGAGACTCTTATTTATAAGCTGGGCTTGAGATATCTACATCTGCAAATCTTTTCCTCTCTGTCTGCTTTTCTTTTGCAGAGCTCTTTCCCTGACATCTGGCCCACAATACATTGGATCTGTAGTGAGAACCTTGCCTTCACCACCTATTTCTATGTAAGCTCACTGCTTGTTTAAAGGGGAGAGGACTGAAGCTGGGGGGGTGGCTTTTCTCTGAAGCTGGCAGTTGACGAAATTCGCTACTGCTCTGAGCAGTTTCATCAGGATATCAAGGGCCTGAGCTCTTTACAAAAAAAAAAAAAATCCCAATTCCTTGGGTCTAACGATTCAGGCACTTAAAGTCGTACAAGGCACACATGTGTGGACAAAAAGCTTATTTTCAAGGCAACAATGATGCCAGTCTCTGTGTGATGCTAATCCAGGGTGAGAAGGGTGTAGATGCACATGGCCAAGCCTTAGCCCTGCCTATAAACCAAAGTGGACCCGTACGTGGCAAGGAGGTGGGAGGATCGCTCCCATCCTGCAGACTCCATCCCTTCGTTACGGCCCTGGGGCTGGGGTTTTAGGAGTGTGTGCCCTTATGGGCACCGACATCCCTTGTGGATGGAGTCAGCATGGTCTGAGGAGCACAGGAGGTTGGGGTGACCTATGTGCCCCATGTCTGGGCTCCTCCTGAGCACCTCCTGGGGGAAAGGGTGCCAAAAAGAGGAGGAAAGAAAAGTGTGTGGAGCTTGGCTGGGCTGCTCCTGTCCATGGGAAGGAGGCCTGGGCCATGCAGTTAGACTGGATATTAGGAAAAATTTCTTTACTGAAAGAGTGATCAGGCATTGGAATAGGCTGCCCAGGGAGGTGGTGGAGTCACCATACCTGGAGGTGCTCAAAAAACGTGTAGATGTGGCACTTTGGGACATGGTTTAGTAGGCATGGTGGTGTTGGGCTGATGGTCGGACTTAATGATCGTTCTTTTCCAACCTCAATGATTCTATGGCTCTATGAATGTGCCTGGTGCTGAAATGTCTCTTTATGGCTATGCTGGGTGTTCTTCAGCAGCCAATGCAGCCCAGAGATGTGGTAGCATGCGGGAAGACTTGGTGGATATCCTGACATCTTTTTTGCACCCCACAGAGGCAAAAGTGCTGGGACCTGCATGCAGGGGATGCGACGTGAAGCTATCAGCGGGGGGATGGTGCTGGGGGACCCTCTCCTTACCCCAGGGAGTCTTGGGTGGTGCAGAGGTGCAGTGGGGCCAGGCCCTCGTCGCTCCGCAGGTTGGGGTCAGCCCTGTGCTCCAGCAGCAGCTCGACGCAGTCGGTGTGCCCGCCCAGGCAGGCTTCGTGCAGGGGCCCGCGGCTGCCCGGCGCCAGGTCCGGGTCAGCCCGCCGGCGGAGGAGGTGGCGGAGGCAGGCGGTGTGACCCAGTCGAGAGGCCAGGCACAGCGGGGTGGTCAGCTCCCGCTTGTACTCCAGCGACCACAGCCCTGCGGGGAGGATGGAGCAGGGCTGATGCCCGGCGCTGACCCGCTGGGGACGTTCCTGTCCCCTGTGCGCCAGCTTTGCGAATAAACCACCTCGACACGCTGCTTTTTCCATTCTCCTGCTATCTCCCTGTTGACTTCCGGTGTTTCAAAGAGCCTGGTTACAGCTGGTGGCTGTGCCAAGCACTGTTGGCAAGAGGGTTGGGTTTGGGTTCAGCTGGAGCTAGGCATTGCATTTCTTGGCAGCTCCGGGACCTCTGGGACCATCAGTAGATGCCCAGTGAGCATCTGCGACCAAGGGGGGCATCTGCGGTTGGGAGGTACCAGGTCCCACTACCCTGGGAGCATCTTCTTCCTCCTGGATAGGACCAGGCTGCTCTGTCTGAGCCCCTGAAAGGGGAATTTGGGCTGCGAGACTTCTTTCAAGCATGCCTAAGCCACAGAGTGTCCCAGCCTAACATGGAAAAAATCGTGTGGACACACACTTTTCACACTTCCCTGCCCCTCCGGTGGGTTAGTACGTGCAGAATTGAAGAAAATAATACAACGAAGTGCTAAATATCTATGGCTAGGCTGCAGGGCAGTCAGCTAACCAGAAACCAGCCGCCTCAGGAACAGGGTCTATAAAAGCAGCGTTAGGTACTTAAATGCACCTCTCCTATTTAGGGTTAGTAAATACCTGGATTTTAAAAATTTTTCTGGGCTGGCCTTTAAAGGAAAAGTACCTGAGAGTCCATAAGTCGCTTGGCTTTTTGCCTGCCACTCCAGCTCATTTTTACTGATCTCAAAAACCAGGTTGACATCTTGATAGTATCGGTCAGTCAGGACCTCGAGGCTTCTCAGGTCTCCCATGATCAGGGCTGTGTAATACTTGGTGGCGGGAGTGTGAGCCGTTAGAGGATGTTCCAAATCCAGTTTGGGGGAAATCTGTACCTTTTCTGTTACAGGTCCTGGTAACTCGCCCATTCCTGTGTTTCCCGTGTGTGTGGGTCCTGGGAGGATAGACAGGCTTTTATAGTTCATTGTTTCAGTCCTCCTGGGCTCATTGTCTAATTATAATTCAGTTAAGGCTCTATTGTTGCTGTATTTTTAACTCCAGCGGGGTCAGATGATAACAGGCACACGATACAATGAGGGTCAATCAGTCACTGGGCTGTGTTGCGGCAGCACCTCTTGGATTAAGTAGCCGGTTTAATTGCAGGCAGCAGCTTGGGACACTGGTGTTCAGGCTGGGAGGATAACGGTGCCTAGTGTTTAGGGGCTAAAAACAAAAAAACAAAAAACAAAAAACCAAAAAAAAAACAAAAACAAAAAAAGGAAAAAATTTAGCCAGCTCCTGTCTGCCCAACCCCATACAACCTGAGCTCTAAGAAGGCAGCTTTTTTTTCCTCTGACTAACACTGTATTTTTTTTCTCCTTAAGGCACTTGTACCTGTTTCCAGTGTCATGGTAGCTATATGGAAAAATCTGGGCGTTACACCGCAGCGCAGGCTGGCATTCTGGTGCGTCCCTGCAGAGATGCAAAGCACTTGGCAAAGGTCAGCGAGGTACAAATCCTCCTGGGGCTTTGGTAGGGTGAGCCGCTCTCCCCGCCGACGCCTTGTATAGGAGAGGGGAAGCTCCCAGCCACTGCTGCCGTTTAAGCACTGAGATGGACGCCAGCAGAGAGTCCCCAGCTCCTGCTGCCCCGAGGCTCATGGCTCCTTTCCTCAAGGTCACAGGAGAAGTCCGCGGCAGGGACAAGAATAGACCTTGGCATCTCGTGACTCGGAGGCTCTGGGTGATACAACCCCCCGCCAGCCCTCCTGTCCCACCTCCCCATGCAATAAACATGATCCAAGCTGATCTCAAGAAGAGGTTAAACCATATCAAAGCAACCAGACGTTGAGGGACTGCTGAAATGCTTTGTGGTTCCTTCTGTATGCAGTCAACCCGGGGCTGGAAGAAATGTTTGGGACCTTCTCTGTAGCCCCCTGCAAGCGGGGACTTTGCTGGGCTCGTGCAGCATCCTTGACCATGAGCATCCTTGTGCCAACCCATCTGCTCTGCAAGAGGCTTTTTTGTGGGTCTCCTCAGCAGGGCTGTAGTGGCATCCAGCCACCTGGCCACAGACACCATGTGAAGAGCACCGAGCCACAAAAAGAAAATCATAGTGTTTCCATCCAGGATGGGCTCACACTGAGCCAGGGGGTTCTGAGTTGGGGTCCTTGTATGAATTAATCCTCTGTGTAAGGAACCCCCTGCCTTGAGATCCCTGTTCGCTAGTAACTGCAGTGGGAGGTAATTTGAGGCCAGACTATGTGGTCTCTCCCGTTTTCTTCCTCCCCCCAAACTCAAGGCTGGCCTTCCCACCTGCCTGTCTGTCCACATCTTCTCGATCGGTTTGTGACCCCCAAATCCCATTGTTCCTCTCCTTTTGCCACTTGTTGCTATTCTGCTACCTCCAGCTTTTCTGTGCCTGTTCGCCCTTCGGGCATTAGCTACCCCCTCAAAGCATTGCTTTAGTATGAAAAATAACCTCGTTATACCCTGGGGTCCGTTAGCTGGAGCAGGAGAAAGCCTGGAGACCCAGGGAGCAGAGGCTGGGATCGTTTTCCCCAGGGACTTGTTCTGGGTCGTGTTTCCGCAGCCCTGGCTCGCTTTCCCTCTCTGCGCATTAACAGCCCTGTAATATTTTTGTGGCGGCGTGGAGGAAGCCTGCCTTCACGTGCCCACGCTCACACCGAGGGGATCGCCTTCCCGTGGCACAGGCCACCTCCGGCGCTGGCAGCCGGGTATATTTAGCAGGGAGTCTAGACCTCCTCTGTCAGACGTGGGCTCATTTTGCAAGAGGTGTGTGTGTGGGGGGTGTGTGTGTGGCCTTAAACTGCCATTGAGAGTGTGTTGAAATACCCTGTGACCCCTTATCATGGGCCTTTTAATCAGCATCCATTTGCATATAACACTCACTTCATGGGTCATGGTAATGACAGGATTAACAGTGTCACTGATGGGGAGTGGTTAAAAATAGCCCGGGCCAGCAAGGGTAGAAAGAAAAAGTCCTCTTGTAGCTGAGTGGCACATACAGACACACGAGCCTGAGCTCCTGCCAGCCAAGCCAAGTGCTTTCTCCACCGATGAGTGCAAGGCAGTGTCAGGATGAAATGATATTCCCCTGTTTTTAAGGGGAATGCTGTTGTACAGGCAGGAGTGATTTACTGCAGGGAGGAGCTGGCAGCCAGGACACCTGCGGACTGTCCTGGGCTGGCCAGGAGAGGGGGAGAAGTCCCCAGTTGGGTTTTGAAGGAAAACTGGGGGTTTCATCAGCTTATAAACTCTCCGCCACCTTTGGGCAGCGATTTTGGGCCGCAGAGGAAGGTTGGGACCCCACAGCCCTACCTTCTGCTCTGCCACTGCCGTGCTGCACGGCCTTGGGCACATCACCTCTCCTGTCAGCATCCTGGTCCCCGCGCCTCGAGGACCTGAGGGTCTGATCCTGCACCCAATAACGCCTGGGATCATCCTTGTGCGTCCTTACCTCAGTAGAGGTGTTCCTACACACACTCGGGCCCCAAACGTTGGCAAGGATGAGCACTTCATTAGCAGTAGCCTAGCACTCATTAATCTCTAACATGGGGATAGCATCTTAACCTTCTCCCTGCATACAACTGTTTGCAGAGTACACCTCATTTAACAAAACATTAAGCATTTTACTTCCTCAGATCAAGTGTATCTATTAATAATGACTTAAATTGTCTGTGCCGGCTTCACATTATGAGGAAAACTCATTCCTGGCACATAAAAGAACACGATACACAGAAGCGAAATTACTTCAGCCTGTTCCCCAAGTTAAGCTGACGCATAACAACTTAGTCCTTGCACCGGGGAGATTTCAGCCCATAATAACTTGCCCTGCCAGTTCAAAAAAATCCATGAGGCTGCCTTTAAAAACCCGGCGAGTCCAGATGTGCCGGTGCCGAGAGCTCCTGGCATCGCTGCTGTGATTTACAGCTGTCCTCCGGCAGCGGGGAATGACACTATTTTTTTTTTTTCCCGGGAAACTTCCAGCGTGGTGAAGGAGCCCGCGGGCTGGCAGCCCATGGCACTGCCTCCTCCAGCTGCTCTCAAGCGCGGATTGCAATGCGTGACTGATTTAAAGCTTGCACCTCCTTATACCCCCTAAAATAATTAAAATGAGCTGGCTGAGTGGCGGAGCTCCCTGTGAGGGCTGTATCCCACCCAGCACCCCGCGGCCGTGGGGTGGGGATGCTGTGCCTGCAGCTGGGTGACCGAGATGTGGGCAGCCAGGATGGCGAGGCCACTGCTCTGTGAGAAACCATCGGCTGCCCAAGCCTACCTTGGAGGGACGGTGGCGAGCAGGCGGCTCTCCCGGGCGATGCTTGCTGGTCCCCCCAGGACACCATCCCCGGCTGGGCAGCGTCGGGGGGGAGGTTTAATCTCCTTTCTCGGAGCCAGGTGCCACCTTGGAAGCAGCCAACCTGCCACCGAAACGTCCCCACGTTTATATTTCCAGCGCTCCCCGCCCCGGCTCCATGTGACAGCGCTGCCCAGTTATGCGGCCGGTGGCTGAGCGAGGGGGTCAGACCGCGGCACTAACGCCTGCCACGACGCAGGGCTCTGGGCCGGGAGGGGCCGGGGAGTCACGCTTCGCACCCCCCCCTTCCGAAAAAAACTTTTGCATGAGCTGAGCCATCTGAGCTGCTGCTGCTGGACCAGCTCTCCTTTAAAAACTGCCGCCCAGTGAAATATAATCTCGTCCCGAGGCTGCATTGATTGTGTCCGGTTTTTATTGGAAATTAGATAATATTTAAATAGTGCTGAAACATTTCCCTTTAACAGCTCTATATAATATGGAAAGGTATTCTGCGCTACACTGGTTTATAGTGGCTTTTCTATGACAAATGTAAATAATTCCATTCAATAAAGAAAAATACCCTTTCAAGTTTTCATAACTGTGCAGTGCTTTCCTTTTTCTCCCGTTTTCCCACCAATTATAGGAATAAAATACTGTACCTCTTAGCTTACACTAAAATTATTAGATTTCCCTTTTTCCCCTCCCCACTGAAGGATTGCAGCTGTGTTAATTACCCCCTGGGAATTCAATCCCAGTGTGCATCCTCTTTTAAAGGCAAAGGGGAGCCCTACCAATTACGTAACCCCTCAGCAATGCGCTCGTGAAACGTCGCCCTGCGTGCCAGCCTGGAGACCCATCTCAGACCGACCCTCCGTCACGTGGCCCTTACAGTACACGGCCCCGTGATGGCATTTGATAATTAGCCGCTCGCCCCTCGTCTCAGACAGCAGGGAGATCGAGTTCTTTTTAGCAATCACCCTTGAGGTTGCCGGTTTGTGGGCTAGGAGTATGGGCTGGGCGTTTTTGCCCCCTTTTGCCCTAGAAGATCAGAGTCCGTTTGGCGAAGGCAGGCGCGGGGCTGCGGTGCCTCGGCTGCTCTGGGCTGCAAGAGGCTCTCGGTGAGTGGCACGGGCAGGCGCAGACACGGAGCTTTCAGCTCGGCTCGCCTTTGATTTGGGGACGTGGGGGGCTCGAGCTTCTCCCTGAATTTTTTTCCCTCTTTCTTTCTCTCACCCTTTCTCTGGAAGGTGTGTGTTGGAACACGTACAGCAAGGTCAGCTCCATTTCTGGGTAGTGATGGTTCGAGGGTTGTGCTTGAGTTAAGGGTTACTCGAACCCACCCAAGAGGGTTTAACTCCATGTGAGCAGTGCAAGGGCTGGTCCCTCACTCTGCAGAAGTCACGGTGCTAGTTTTGCCATCCAACACCTCTATTTTTTCTGCCCACTTCAAACTTTGATGCCCCAAGTTGGCCAGCTGCAGCCTAAGAACCTGCCTGCGTATGGTGGCTACAAAAACGACCGGACCTGCTCTGGTTACACCTGGGAGAACTTAGGAGCAGAGAAGCAGCCAGCGATGAAGGAGATGCTGAAAAGCTACCTGCACAACAAACCCTCTTCTGAAAAGCAGAGAGAGTTTTTCTTTGTGAATGTTGCATGCAATGGGGAAGGGCGGCAGAGCAGCTGTCCTGGGGGACTCACCCAGGAGACGCCACCAACCTTGACACCATCTCTCAAGTGCTTGGGGGAAAAAAAGTTTGTTCCTGCAATTCCTGTTTCAAAGCCTCTGGATTTGGCAGGGGACTGGGCTCCACTGGCTCTTTGACGGGACCAGAGCATTGTTTTCACTGTCAGTTTGCCTGGGTCTGGTGAAGAAAAGAGGAGGAAAGGAGAGACATGAAATAACATCATCCTATATAACAGGGTGGAATGGAAGGACAGAGCAAACATCTAGCTGGACTGAAGCAGCTCGTAGGGCAGCACAAGGTAGCAATGGCTCTGCGCACTCCAAAAAATGCTACCAGAGTCCTGCAGGCATTTTTGTCAGTGAGCTGAGGCAGGGGAAGGGTTAGCACCCCCGCAGCATGGGTTTGCTCTCAGTTTAGCCAGCGCTGCAGTCGATGCTCTCCCACGGCTGCTGGGGCAGGGGGGTGCAAGGTGGGTGACCCTCCACGTGCCAGGTGCCCTGTGGCCACCATGGCATCACTGGGGTGGCTGTGGTCCCGAGGAGGAGGAGAGATGGTGTGATTGCAGAGGAGGAGGAAGGTGGAACGGATTAGTGGCTCCTTGATGGGTCTGAAATGCAGGACCTGCTCCTGGGATGGGACATACCAGGGTTGTGATGGGCCATGCGTCAACGTTCACAGGCTGACCACCTAAAAAGGGACTTACAAATGATAATAAGGTGAGGATCCAGTGCTGGGTACCTCAGGACTCAAACCCCAGTCCTTTTCACCAAGCTCATGAAAACTGAGGCAGCTTCACCCCATTCCCTAGCCGGATCCCCACCAGGAGCATCACCACCATCCAACAGGCTGTTCTTTGACAAACCACTACAGGAGGTAGAAACAGAGGAGCTGGATGGCACCACAAGCTTCAACAAGCCCTGGACTCAGTTTCATGATGTCCTGTGCTGTTTTGCTCCTGAGTATAATTAGCTTTTGACACCTGAAAGTGTAACATATTTGTGGAAGAAAGGTATTTATGAATCGGAAGATGTGTTTCCCAAGTGCACCCTAACTAGAAAGTTATGGAGATAATTGCTTGCCCTCTGGGATGCAGAAGAACAAACTCAACTATCCCTTGTTGGCCGTATCCATTTCTGGGGGATTGATTTATTTCTTACCAGTGGACACATCTGAACTTTGCTTGTCAGCGTTAATTAGTGGGGACTCAGCCCGATTCATTACAGCTATGACCTCTCCTTGGCACAGCTGCACTTTAACGAGAGAGCCATCTGGTTTGCCTGCTCTGCTCTGCCTTCATTCCTGCCCCCCCTTCCCATCACTTGTGGGGTACGGGCTGGAAACGCCGCCTCGGAAATTACAGGTTGCTGCCGCGGTGGGACAAGGCAGCCGGTTCTCGGGGCCTGGCCGTGGCACCTGGACCATCCGTCACACCGGCAGTGCCTGGCGGGGTGAGCTGTCAGCACATCATCCCCACCGCCATGTCCCCTGCCCTCCTCGAGCTCGTGACACTGAGGAGTTTCCCCACTGAACATAGAGGGTGGCTTGGGTGGGCGATGCAGGGGACCAGGGCTTTGGGCTGCTTCCAACACCTCCCCGGCAAGGGGCTTCGTTAGCGAGCGGACGGGGATGTGGCCTGTCACCAGCAGGCTGGGGACTTCCCAAAATTGGGAGCTTTATCTTGGCTATGGAGCAGGCATGGCTTTGTAAGCCTAAAACGAAATGCTGTCTCAGGGCAGGACCTCTCTGGAGGGGCTCAGGGATGGAGGCGTCTCCTGCATGGGCTGGAGAAGACAATGTAAGGTTTTTGGGCCATGAGGTGGCACCACAGTGTGCCCACATGTGTGGCTCCTCCAAACCCACACCAGCAGAAGAGGGAAGGGTTGCTCCTCACTGGATATTTTTAGGCTAATGTCGGTGGTGGGATGGGGGCCACAATGCCAACGCAGGCTTCCTTCACGATTTGAAACGCCGCTGCCAAGACCCCAGATTTCGGGCTGGCCCAATGCATGGTAGCATTTCTCCCTGCCCATCGCCCCCTCCTGAAGGCCACTGCTTTTTGGGAGTTGTCTGAGCTGTGGCATTTGGGATGGAGCCACCGTCTGAGTGCACCTTTAATTAGAGCAATTATGAGTGTAACATAGCCAAACTTTGTGCTGAGCAAGGCTATTGGCTTTGCTGGCCAAAGTGCTCATTTGCATGATTTCCATCTCCTCCTTCTAATCCTCTAGTCTATTCACCGCTCCAATTACTCCTAACGAGAGGACAGGATTGCACCCAACCTTTAACCTCTCGTCAAGATTTCACTAGGGCTTGGTCCATCACACTGTCTCCAGTCTTAATGGCTGACGCATAGACTTTTTTTTTTCTCTCCAAAGAGCCTTTCTTGGTGTTTTTCCTCTCTTTTCAGCCCTTTCTCTTTCCCCTCCGTCTTTTTTTCTTTCTGGAGTTTGATCGAGCTGTTTTTACTTAGAAAGCAAATGTCCCACTCCATTATGGAGCCCTTGGGTGGGCGGCTTGGTGGCTTTTCCTCGTGTGACTCAGGATACCAAAAGCTGGGGCAAATAACGATGTGCCTGGCCTTGAAAGCCAGCATCTCTGATCCTCTTCTCTAAGAGCTTATTGGCCTGAAATGTGGATAAAAATGCTGCTGGAGATGGCTGAAGCAGCCTGATTTGATCCCAGACCTGAACTGCTTTCATCTGGAAGAAGTGGTGGGAAAAGCCCTAACTAGTCCGAGATCAGTCCTCTCCCACTGGACCGTGCTGTGGCTCCAGGGTAGGAGAGGGGCTGGGTGGAGAGGGATGGAGACCCACAGCATGGGGGAGGAGGAGGGACTGCCGGTGGAGGAGGTCCTGTACCCCTTCCCACGTCCACCCCTGCCCCATCCAGCAGCTCAACACGTGGCTGTTCATCACAGGGCTTTTCCTTCTTTTCATGAGCGGGTCAATGGGGCAGCAAGGACCTCTCAGAGACCCTCATACCCCCTTGTCCCATGCACTCAGGACCTGTATGCTCATTGCTATTGTCAAAATGACTTTTGATCCCAAAGTGCGCTTTTGGAAGGAAACCTCTAGAAAATACTCTACCCAGTGCTAGACCCATCTGAGACGCTATGACAGCCTGATGAGGACGCTGAAACCTCACCCTGAACACCTGCTAGAGAAAGCGGTGGAGGAGAACCTGCTGAGGTCCCCGGGCTTCATGACCCTGTTCACCCACAGCAGCAGCAACTGACAAGTTCCTCCTGCTGTGAGGGCAGCAGGTGGACTGGGTTTCTAATTTTCAGGTGATACACTGAGCCAGATAAAAGCCCCAGCCCCTAAACTTAGCAGGGTTTATTGGTTGGCTGTGGGCTTTGGGTGGTTCTTTAGATAATGCAGCACTTCCAGCCCTTTTCCTTCCTGATAGCTATGTGTCAACCATGTCTGTGCAGAAGCTCTGACCCTTCAAAGGAGAGAAGGTGAGTTCCTTGTGTTTGTTTTTTCTGTATGCTGGTCTCTGGCTTTCCTCTGCAGGTCCTCCTCATTCCTGTTCCTTGCTCTCTGCTGCCTGTTTTGGGTTTTGGTGCTGCCGTTGCCTGTGCTGTGAGATGTGCTTCACTCCTTCCTAGGGTTTGCATTAGTCTTTGCCTTACTGCTGGTTGCCTTTTCCCTGTTGGGGAAACTGAGGCAGGGTAGAAGCCCAAAGTAAGGGAGCTCAAAGAGAATATTAGCCCTTTACCTTGCTGCTGGCTTACAGCTGCCTTCCTGAGGAGCAAACAGCCTTATTTTGTGCTTCTCTTCCCCTTTGTTGCTGGGTGCACTTAGTTGTCTTGCCAGTGATGGCTCTCCTGCTAGTCTGAGCAACTTAAAGCCTGAACACGTGTAAGGAGAGGGGCATCCTGCCTATGGGAAACTGCACAGGGCCAGAGCTGTGTGAAGAGATGCAGAGGAGACTGGGAACATGTTCAGCCTCCTTTCGGAGGACTGAGAAGATGGGGAAGGGTGCGGGGTTTGCCTTTCCCACCCTTTGGCCTCAAGGTTGCCGGGCAGGCGGGAGCAGAGCCCGGCAGTGCCCTGCCCAGGGACAGCACCTGGTTTGGGGCTCCAGGAGCTGGGTGCTAGCCTCTCCCTGCTCCCATGTTGGCACATCCCCTATTATTTTCCTCCCCCTAGCAAGAAAGGGGACTCCAGCCAAGGGCTGTAAAGCCAAAGACCAACCGAGGCTGTGTTCGGCCCTTTTGCAGGTGGCAACGGTGTATAAAAATGGGCTCGTGCTTGTTTGCTCTGGGAAAGAAACGTCCCCTCTTCTGCAGCGTTCTCCCAGGGTAGCGGCCTTTCAGCACAGAGCTCAGGAATGAGCCGGGGCTGGGTAGGCGCTGCGCCTTTCATTGCACCATGGCAGCACTTTAGCAGCAGCCTCCAAAAAGCCTCGTTGGCCAGCGGCATCCCAGGGCAGGGAGCTGGGGGTCTAGCTGGAGAACCCCGCTCTCCTCCGGAGAGGATAGCCCCATGGGTGCTGTAACCCCGCTCCCCTCCAGAGAGGACAGCCCCATGGGTGCCGTGCAAAGCCGAGCAAGAGCCCTAAATGATTTGGGGATTTTATGTAGCTTGTTATCTTAAGTGTAGGGTTTTTTTTTTGAAATCCCAGCAAGAAATAATCCTCTTTTTCTGAACGGAATAGAAACGGCTTGATGCCACAAGGCAAAAAATAAAAGGCAGCTCTACCTGGTGCTGTGATGATTTGCAAGGCTAGTGAGAGACTACATAAGGCGTTTTCAAATAGACTCCAATATTTTTGAGTGCTTAAAGAGGGCCCGACTACGTGACACCTTTTTTGAAGCCCTGATTTACAATGGAACCAGGCTGAGTGCATTATAATTTGCTGTGCGAAGTTCCAAAGTCGCAGTACTTTCAATAATGAGGAGAGAAGCCCTAATATGATGAGACTTTTTTCAGTATTGTGTTTAATGAAAAGCTAAAAATGTGCTAATTTGTAAGTCCTGTTGTGGTAGTGGCATCGGAGGCTTTTGAAATGCATTACTGACTTAGGAAGTATTAAGAAAAAATGACATTTTGCTACTAGCAGAAAAGTCAATTATAACATTTCCACACTTTAGAAAATTGCTGATGCAGGATGGGATTTAATAGAACAGTCAGCTTCACTTTGTATTACTAGATTTGGGGGGTTTTGCTGAGAAATGTCGTGAGGTTTTTTTTTTTTACATTCTGAAGGCAACTTAAACAATAAGCTACAACAGACACTGTGTGGTTGGGACTTGTCTCTGGCCAGGGCGTGCTGGAAGAAGATGTATTCCCTTGAGCTGTTACCACCTGAAGTTGGAGAGTTTACCAGCTTGGCATGATGCAGGCTGCCCAGGACCAGGGTAAATCATCATAAATAAAGTTTTAGCAGCGTTTTGCTGTTGGGATTATCTCTCCCTGATGGTGGAGGAGCAATGTGCCAAAGCACTGAGTGTGGTGCAATCAGCTCCCAGCGCTTTGCAAGAGGAGTGCTGTTAATTTATCAGAAAATATTTGAACCAAGAAACTGGAAAAAATGGCTGTCTCTACCCACTGGGCTCTCAATGAAGCTTTTTCCCATCTCCTGGAGTAGAAAACAGCAATAAACTTTTCTTGAGCTCCTGAGGAACGGAGAGGGGGGAGCTCTTGGAGACTCACTGTGGCTGCCAGAGCTTCAGCACTGGTGATAAAAAATTCCGGTGCCGGAGCAGCCGGCTTTTGGGAAGGCAGTGGCGCTCCCAATAACCCTACCTGTAAATCAGTCCGTACAGGCTAGCAAGGCACAACAGCTCATGCAAAACTGGCAGGGATCAGAGACAAGGGCTGGCACCGCTTTTAAGAGGAGTTAGTGTCTGTGATTCAAGGGCTTTGGCCACAGCGGCATAACCCGAGCGCCTGACATAAGCCAGGGACCTAATAATACCCGAGGCGCATTGCGAAAGGATGACTTCACGGCGGCTGCCGCCTTTTACCTAGCGAGGGCCTTTTCCCTCCCTCCTGGCTGAGCGGGACCGGGGCTGCCTTCAGCCGGCTGCGTCCCTGAGGGCTTGCTGCCGGGAGGTAGCGGTGTCTCCTACATGGGTACCAACAGGGATGGAGCCTGGGGTCTACAAAGAGACCCGGGGGGGTCCCATGGGTGGTTGGTGGGTGCTACAGGGCAGCGGGTAGAGCTGATGCCTCGTGGCTTAAGGCTCCACTTGGTTTTGGTTTCTTGCTCGTCCTATTCCAAAGCACTATGGGAGCCTGCTTGCATTTCTCAGGCGTATTGATAGGGCTTAAATCAAATGGTGGACATCACTTCTGAGGCAGGGTATCTGCCACACACCTGAAATCCTGATTGGCACTTTTTTTGCCTTGTGGCAAACTGGTAGTGACTTATTTCTGGCTGGAGCGGGTCTGTCCGCTGCAGCCTGAGTCTCTGCTCTGGCTGGTTTGGCTGATGCCCAGGTGATGGGGGTTGGGGGTTATTGGTATTCTAGGGAGGCAAAGGTGATGGAGGGGGGATTTGTACAACAGGGAGGTGGGCATGAATGGCTCCCAGGTGCTTCCCCTGCCTTAGAGGGAGGCTGAGTGCTGCGACTGTGCTCCTTGTCCACCACCCATGACCCTGCCAAGCTGGCACAGAAGCCTGGGCTGCTACTCCAAGCATAGCCTCAGGGGCTATATTTAAAGCACATTAAACTCCACAGGACAGGGTTATGCCAAGACTTTATTGCCTCTGGGAAAGTGAAGTCGCAGGTTGCTCCCTCTATTTTTGGCTGTTCTTCCCCAAGTGTTTCAAAGGGGAGTTCCTGCTTGGTGTGGTTAAAGCAGAAAGATGGGGAGTGAGCCTGAACACTTTTTAAAAGTCACGTCATATGTAGTTCTCCTGGGTTTGGAGGAAGCAATTAAGGCAATTAATTTATTGGTAAATTATCTTATGATGAAGTACAAAATAACTGCAATGAAACGCTGACATTCACATTAATACCAAATTAGTTACTGTATTATGACTGTTCTTACAATGAATGCCCAGTAATTTAATAGTAATGGGACATTTAAATAATTTAGCTGATAATTCTTTAGATCACTTACATATATAAATGAGCATGACAACTTCTTCTCTCAACTTTGCTGGTGCTGCTGGATTACCTCCCACCACCACACCAGGAGTGTCACACCTGGCACCCCTCTCCACCACCCCTTGAAACTCACCTCTTGCTGGAAACTAAGTAGGAACCAGGGTGTAGCAAAGGGGATTCCCCCCCCGTCAGATTTCGGGGTTGCTGTGGCTGGAAAAGCAGAGTGCAATTGTGCTGTGGCTGGGTTTAGCAAAGCCACAATTTTATCTTTTTTTCGTGGTGAAAGATCTCCAAGTAGAGACGCTCTACCCAGGCCTGGCAGAGCATCCCTAGTCGTGTTCTTTCTGAGAGCACTATTTAGCCTCACAGCAGCGGGGCAGGCGTTGGAGATCCAGCCAGGGCCACTTCATTGAATTGTTCAACCATTGACATCAAAATTACTGTGTGTTGGCTCTGCTTGATGCAACAGCTTCATTTTCAAGTAGCTGCACTTTCTGTAATAATAATTATAAGTAGCATTAAGATTGTTCCTGGTTCTTCCCTCCCCACCTGCCCCTGAGGACTCTCAAAAGGAGAGCGAGGGCTTGGCAGCTATGCAGGGCAGAGTTTGTCTGCTTTAGGGCATCTTTGTCACCCCCCACCCCGTGCCCATGGAGTTGTTTGTAGATACACCTGCTGTGGCTTCCAGACCCCCCTGGGGACAAACAAACAAAAAAAAATGTTGTCTACACTGAAAGCAGCCACTTTTGCAAGCTACACCTGAAGGCTAAATTGCCTCAGTGTGCTGCTTTTTTTTCCATAAGCTGGTGAGTACTGCAGGAAAATCCACAGGCTCTGCCCTGCCAAGCGCACCTGGGATGGTGAGAGGTTCAGGCATCCTTTCTGCATGGGGTCGGAGTCGTGCCCTGGAGATGGATGTTGCCAGTCAACGCGTTACTTTGCTATTGAGATTGCACTGAACCTGCTGAAATATTAGTAAATGGGCTTGCTTACATCCAACCTCAATGCGGTCTTTTCATCACATCACGTTCTGCTGTCAAACCTGTTGTGGAGAGGAGTAGTCTGCTGTTGGCAAGATTGAGGATGGAATTATTCAAATTAGTCTTCTTGCAGATGAGAACAGCAAAAAGGTTTTTAACACAAGCTCTGCCACTTCTCGGGAGACTCTGGCTCTTCTCACTGAGGATAAAGTTGAAGAGTACCTTTTTTAATTTGGGTGTGCTGCCAGATTGTGAAGCCAGCAGCCTGCTATGAGTAAGCCTCTGTAAAGAAGGAGTAAAGAAAGGAAAGCCAAAGTTTGTGGCTGCTCTGCTGGAAGCGATTAAATCCAGGGCCTGGCAGATCAGGCTCATGGGGTCCCTTGTGTAGGTCACGATGAGGCTCCAGCAACCACGTTACTGCTGGGGGAAGGACTTGTATAGGCCACAACTGTCCTGGGGTTTTGCACAGAGGACATCTAGCAAGTGTCTCCTCTTCTGTCATGTGGATTCCCTTGGCGGGGCTGGAGATGCAGCCTCAGGGTTGGAAGGCTGAAACCTAGAGGAGCCCCATACTGGACAGCAAAATATGGACAAAGAGGGCCACAAAAAGCCTGAGCTTGTGCTGTGATAGCATGGCAGCCTATTCTTTCCTCAGGGAGCAAATTCACTTTATTAACCATAGCCATCCAGTTCCCTCTGCTGTGCTCAATGAGATGATTACTGGAGTTGTTTTCTGTGCTCTTAGTTGCCTGTAGGAACTTTTCCAGGCTTTTGTTCAGACTATGCAATTTCTAGGAGCATCTATTTCCAGGAGCATGTTTTTTCTATGAGTTTCTTCTTAGGAGCCAGGAGAAAGTCAATACCATCCCCTTCCCAGCAAGCTTTGTTAGAGCAGATTCTGAAGTAAGTATTCAGGTGGGCTTTTGTCTTTCTGCAGAGTTTCAGTCTTAAAATGTGGTGTGTATTGACCATTTGGGTAAAAGCACAGTTTCTACTGGTCACTTGCCATGGTATTTTTGACAAGATGACCCTGTTCTAGGAGGGGAAGCTGGAGGTGTAAGGGGTTGGGGTAGTACAAAGATGCAGAAATGTTTAAAATGCGATCAGTCCCTTTTACACAGAAGACATACCAATAAGATCTTAATGAGCTGTGAGCAGTGCCATACTTGGGATGCAATGTAACTGGCAGAGAGTTGGTGACAGTGCTGTCCTCAGCCTGCCCTCCCCCAAAGGCGGGTTGGCCTGGCTTCTGCTGGAGGAAACCCAAGCGGTTTCTACAGCAATGCAGCCCTCCTGGTACGTGCCAGCCTGTCTGTAAGAAAGGTGCAGGGAGATCCTTTGACTCCCTGGGGATGGTGTGCCTTGTGTTGGCAGCTCAACTGGTATTGTGAGTTACCTGCTGTCAAGTCAATGTAGGTATGCTGTGGTTAGAGGTGAAAGTAAGTATTTGTGGCTCTCATTTGTAGAAGACCCCTGTGAATGAGATCCTGTACTTGGTATAAAAGTGGTGCTGGCTCCATCAGTGTCATGTAGAATGTCCCAAAGCTTTAGCGTGTTCTAACCACTGTTTATAAATACCTTGCACCCAGAACTGCTGATTTGTGAGCGAACAAGACTGATGGCCTATCAACTGAAACACTGTCAAATGCTGTCATGGGGTCCTTGGTGCATTGTGGTTCTGAGCAGGTTTAGCTCCATGCACTTGCTATTTGTGATATTTGGATGTCAGGCCTAATGCACTCTGTTGGGTGGGAGGTACTACATCACAGCACAAGGTCAGGAAATTTCTGCCTCCAAGTGTCTCAGGTCCTTCTGCCTAGAAGACATTCCTGCCGCAAGCTTCAGGTTTTGCTGCTCGAGCACATAAACAGCCACTGTGATCCCACAGGCTACATCTGTACACGGCGGTACGTGTGGGTTCTGAATGGGATGGGGCAGGCTGTCACGAGTGAGCTGCTTAAACAGAGCTTGCAGGACTGGATTTGGAAGTTGTTGAAGCAGGTCTAGGTGGATTGGGTTTAACACAGCATGAAACAACCTTTTAGGAAGCTCAACAGGCCTATTCCAGATAGCAGAACAGCAGCTGTAATGACAACATATGGTTTTTTTAAGCAACAGGTATATTGCTGTTTGTGCAGACAAGGTAATTGGGCATTGTTTTCTATTGCAAATAGATTCTCGGGACATCCACCAAACTGAACACCACCTGGCTGCTTTGCTTTTGCTTTTGTTCTGCTTATTAATGTTTTCTGTGAACATCCACGTGTGAGTTTGTCTGTGATGAGACATCGAAAGGTGAAACGGTGCCGGTCCTCATGTGGCTACGTAAATATTCAGCTTGTGGTAGATTGCATTAAGTGTCTTATAATCCATCCCAATTAAAAAGCAGTCTTTATAGCTGTAATAGTTTTATTGAGAACTGTAACACATTAGACTTACAGATATATAAAGCAGTTAGTTTTATAAAGCATATAGGATATTAAAGTAATGAAAGACATTAATGTGACATCAATTTTTAAGGAGAGTTACTTGCTGAAATAAATGAGTATAGCCTAAAAGTTGATGGCATGTTACAGTCCTGAGTAATGAACCTCTCTGCCCCTAAAACTTCATAGAATAAATAATGCTTGAGCAAGTCAGTGGTCATTAACTCTTTATCCTCTGAGAGCTGCGTGTCACATTGATGTCTCATCTGATTTTTTTTTAACTTTTAAATATTAATTCAGAAAGGAATTATCTTTCCTGGAACAGCTATAACTTGGTGTGCAGTGTTCTGATATGTCTGCTTTCCTAATGTTGTCTTCTTTTCAGTGAAGTAGAGCTGTGACTGATACTGCCAGATGAAAATTTTTGAGGAAGTTAGTTTTTCTTTTTTCTTTTAATTCCTCCTTTTGTTTTTCCTTTTTCTGCTTTCTCACTGTCTCCCAGTGTTCTGATCCGTGCTTTACTGAGCGGTGTCTTGGCGTACCAAGCCTGAAGAATCAAGAAGCATATGTATGTTTTATTAAAATTTAAAAAGGGAAAAAAGAGAACTTCAACTTTTTACTAGTACAATGCAGCATTCCTTAGGAAAAAAACCAAAAAAACAAACAAAAAAACAACAAACAAACCCAAACCCTTACAATTTTGGCTGGCTTGTGGAGAAGCAGAAATGAAATCCTCAGATCTCCCAAGTACTTTATTATAACAAGTATAGCAATTGCTTGCTTGAAGTGTGTCTCATTAACAGGAATACTTAGCTGGGCCTTTTGTGTTGCTATAGTTATGGAAACGTTAGAACTTCTATGATCAAGCCTATTTCTGAGGTATATAGCTCCTGTCAAAACTCCCTCTGGTCTGAAAACTGGCAATAGACAAAGCATGTACTTCTCATGGCTCTGCAAATCAATCCAGACAGTTTTTATTTCAATGAGAGAGCTTAAGAAGTAAAATAAACCCCAAACATTAAGAACCTGTTTATTGCTTTCAGCTGCCTGTTCACAGTCCTGTGACCTGGAAATGATTTTGGTGTAGCTGCTCTGAAAACTTGCCAAGCTCCTGGACTGTAATGTCGACAAGGCCATGTGACAATAATGTAAAATGGAGGAGAGGGAAGTGCTTTAAAGTTAGTCGTGTGTTGGAATTAGGTTTTCCCCACATGTAGTGTAGGAACCTTTATTGACAACGTCCTGCCTACACCAGAGATAAAAATGCCACTAGGTGTTGACATGATTGATAAAATGCCTTCCCTCTTGCCCATATTCATCCACGTGCTGCCCCAGGAATGAATGAATGAATGTCTTTCCTCTGACCACAGAGCACTATTTAATGCCACAACTGTGTCTCCTCTGCCCTTTGCTTGGGTAGTCTTTAACCTTCCTACCAACGTGGTATCCTGTAAAGTCTGCCTTTTCCGTATGATTCATCCAAAATGCTACCTCCAGCTTGAGCCTGGTAAGGCTGCCTCTAGGAATTTGCCTTGTCCAGTTTCCTAATATGTGTTGGAAATTTAGAGGGAAGTGAAAGCCCTGCTGTTCCTCTCCCAGTCCCAGATGGTCCTTCTAGGTGTCATGCTTCTTATAATCTTTGACAAGCACCCTACTTGGATCTCTTGTCTTGCAGATTAAATACTGTCAGCAGGTAAATGAAGTCTGACAGCTGTCAAATGTCCAGCTGGTTGCTGAGCAGCTCTAGCACTGTGGTCTCTGCTCTAATCGCCCCAATTAGCTGAACACCCCTCCTCCAACGACCCTGACTCCACTGAATAAAACATCATGCAACCTCTCGTGCATCCACATCATCTGGATGGTGTCACGGGAGGTGTTTGGGAGGAACTCCTGGGCTCTCAGTGCAGTGGCCAGGGCAATTGAATTTTGCTGTCCTGAAGATGGTTTCAGGCCAAGACATTCCTGTGTTAGGGAGAACAGACACAGCTGGGACAACATGGGGCAGGGAGAGGCCTTGAGATGGTCCTCTACCATGAGTGGGATAGGAAGGACGAGATGGTGGTTGTGATGAGGAATTGACTTCCCCAGCAGTATCTAGGGATGAAGCAATGTCTCTGGCCTTCCATGTGTGACAGGCCATGAGGCCATAGAAATTCTGTCTTCCCCCCGGGTTTGTTGTACTGGGTATGATGTTCTCCAGACCTTCAGTGGGAAAAGGAAAGAATGACTAACTCCTGCCAACATCTTGCTAGGAGCTTGGTAGGATGGAAAGTTCTGCTTGGTGGGTGCAGACTGGGGAGGTCACCTCATTGCTTATTCTGCGTTGCTGATAAAGGACTGCTGCATCTGTCAGGAGGAGCTGAGTGACTTGTGATGTCTTCTCTTGTTGCCTTTCCATTTCTTTGTGCGTGTGTTTCAATGCATTAAGTTACCTGCTTGTTTGCATGGGATGATGGCTGCTTTTGACTCTTTAGTGGAACTGCTATGTGGGATTAATGAAGGAAACTCCTCAGGTGCAGTTAAAATAAAAGTAGATTTATCACTAATGCATGAGCAACTGAATGGGAGATGTAAGTGACTGATCAGAGTTAAAAATCTTTGCTTGTTGGAGGGATGATGTCTGCAGTTCTTTAGCATGGTTTTTCTTACACGTTGTAAATATTGTGTACCAGTTGCTGCCAGGCAGCAGTAGTGTGCTACTTGGACTGCCCTTTGCTCCTCTAGGACTACAGCTATTTCTGTGTAAGGATTTGTATCAAGCACACTGGTGCAATAATTTATAATTTCAAAAATGTGGATCTATAATTGGGGCAGAAATTTGAGTAAATTGAATGAAGAAATCACATTATTGCAAATTTTGCATTATTTATATTCATTTTGGAACACTGGCAGAATATAAATGTAGAAAAGAGAGATTCATGTTTCCAGTGAATAGAAATCAAAGATTCATCACACTGCTAATCTTCACTTTGAATACTGTGCTTTAGCTGCCCCACTTCAAAAGGGACAAAGCAAAGCAACAGAAAAGGTTCAGCGATGGCAATGATTAGAGGCTCAGGAAGAGCGGCTTCTGTGTGAGATGATGATACTGGAGTTAATGCACGAGGCCATTTTGCCAATCCTATTCCCCTGTGCCGTATTACAGGTGCTGGGGCAAGGTTCCATGACATATAAAGGAAACAAATTTAAGATGGATAAAAGGAAATACTTTCTTAACAGCTGTAATTAATGCAAGGAAATCTCATTGCCATAGGATGCTGAGGACTGTAGCATTGTAGCCGTGTTTGAAATGAAGTACTACCTGCATACTTTGTGCTGTATATAACTGGCACGTTTATATTAAGTGGAATAATATTTTCAAGTTAAACTTGCACTAAATACTACCTCTCATGTTTCAGGGTACAAATGGATTACTACTTGGAGCTGGGAAACACAGGGGTTTTTTCTTTGCTGCAACACTGAACCATTAGCCTTTCCCTGAGGAAAGATATTGGTTTAGATAGGAAGCATGAGGAAAAAAGAGTAATTTGCCAAATATCACAAATGTTGCCTATGCTGAGTGAGCCAAATGGCTCTAAATGGAAATTGGAAAGTATTCAACAGGGTTGGGAGAAATATGCACTGTCATTAGGTTAGCAGTGGAGGAAGACTTGGTCCAAGTTGTTAGAAACCACATCCTGTTTATCTTGCGAGGCACTGTGGCGATCCAAAACCAGAGGGGATTCAAAAAGCAGCATGGAGAGGAAACCTTTTAGTCATGAGAATCGGCTGTTTTATAAGCATGTCTGGGTAGAATTTGGAGGGGTATGGGACCGAGAAAGCTCTTTTGGGGTCTCTTGGCTTAAGTACAGAAGTCCTATGCCATTCAGAGCCCCTGGCACGGGCTGCCTGCAGCTCTCCCCGGTACGTCGCAGGGCTATCCTGTTCGGCAGCCAAGGCTTTTACTGGTGTTCAGTAGACTTGAAGTGCCTCTGTCAGACATTGTGCTGTTTTTCTGGGGTGTCAGTGCTGCTAAGCTGTAGTGTTGCGCTGAACTAGATAGTTCAAGCTCCAGTTCAGCTGCTGTCCCTAAGCTACTAAGTCACTACAGTAAATAAATTGTAGACCTGTACTTAAGCCTGGTAAGCTGTTCCCATCATTAGGAAAACCAAATGCAATACAGTGGAAGCAGAATTAACCACTACATAAAAATAATCCTAGTCTAGGGAAAGAAAGAGTAATTATTATTGAGCCATATGTGGAAAAAGTAGTTGTGTGCAGGGTGATCCATGTATATTTGAGGTACACGTAATGCACCTCAAATGCACTAGGTCTTGCCTTGAGGATTTTACAGCCCTGAGGGTGGGGAGAGGGATGGAGTTTGAGGCAGAAACTAATTTTTGTAAAACCCTGTAATGAGAACCCTTTTATAAGAAAATTCTTGTTTGAAATCCTTTCAAATAAGGGCTTAGAACTTGATTCCT
Source organism: Opisthocomus hoazin (assembly GCF_030867145.1). Classification (NCBI taxonomy): domain Eukaryota; kingdom Metazoa; phylum Chordata; class Aves; order Opisthocomiformes; family Opisthocomidae; genus Opisthocomus; species Opisthocomus hoazin. The sequence goes on along the minus strand of NC_134422.1, from coordinate 35,697,820 downwards.
ATGTGGAGCACCCTGCTGACCCTGCATGTCCATTTTTTTGCCTTCTGAAGATAATCTAGCCAGGCTTGCTGAACATGTCAGCTCTGAAAAAGGACCAATGCACTGTACTAATGGCACCTGCATGATTTATCCATGCACATGATGGCCTCTCTGCTCAACATGAGCTGGGTGCAGGCAGCAGGTTCAGCAAAGCAGTGTGCCCGGTGTGTTGCCCATGCAGAGTTGCTGCCTGTAGTAATGCCTGTTTGCCTGGCAGATTCAGCAGCCTGGGCTGCCAACCATCCCAAAATGGGGGAGATGGGCGTTTGGTGCTGTTGAGCCATACGTCATCATTCAAATAGTGATGTGCCAACCTATCAGCAGAATTAGCAGTGTCTAGATCAAATGTGCATGGACAAGGATATGGCAGGGGACGATGAAAGACAGACTGTTAACATAGCTCTTAATGTCACCTTAAATGTTTCTTCCTCCTCTTGGTACACGGGGTCATGTTGGGCCAGAGAAGTCATGAACTCTGAGGTCCTCAGCGGCTTCCTGGTCATCCGCAGGAGGCGTAGCTCGCTCAGGACATCTTGCACTGCCTTGATGATATGTCCCTGGGTGAAACCATCAGACAACTTTGCTAGGCAGCTTATGTTCAGCAAGTTGGTGATTATTCCACCGTTCTGCAGGATGGTGTGTTTCCACAGCACTGTTCATCAGCACCCAGAAAAAGGGAGAATGCCAAAGACATGCATTAAGCAAAGCAGGAGAAATATTTCTGCATTTTGAAATCAAACGAGGCAAATAAGGGGTATCAGTTAGCAAAGCCAAGATTCAAATCTTTCTTGTTTGCTTGTTTCTTTAATCTACAGATTTGTAGCATAGAAGCCTTTAGGCACATCTGTTCTTCAACCTTTAGTGATCATTTGTTGGCTACCAGTCAGTACTTTCAGAAAGTCATTAACAGCATATAATGTGAGGTGAATACGTGTATAAAAATGGCGAGAACTACTTAAATATGCATGTGTGCATACACAGAAAGACAACCTGTCCAGAATGTTCCCATTTGGGTGTGTAGAGTTATATTAACCTATATTAACAGCCTGTTTTTATTTCTGTGACCCTGATCACAGGTTACTCCTGCTAACTCAGGGCTGCTATGCGGACTCAATGTCTGGCTTGGAAGCCAAAGGCTTCCAGCTATGCAGGCACATGTTGTCAAGGCCAGGTGTAGATTTCTGTGATTGGCGTTCTGCTTGTTAGCTAAATGGTGAACCTGTTTGTATCTTTTAGCTGTGAACCTCTGACATGAAGGGGTTTTTTAACGTTTGGGAAGTGCCTGAGATTTTTGCTTCCAAAAAATCAAATTAATAGGAGTAATAAATGTTGTTGTTTTATCCTCTGTAAAGCAAGTCTGTCTTGGGGGAACTTAGAAAAACTTTTATGCCATGTCACCACGTTTTGCTTTAAAGCCCTACATGAGAACACTTGGAAAAAATAAGTTTTATGCACAGAGATTAAAAAGGTTCTTGAATGAGACAGCTTGTGGTTTGAGTATCCTGTGTTTGACTGCTCATCTGTAGTATGAAAATGTTGGGTGGAAAGCTAATGGTATTGGATGTTGGGGAGGTTATGTCATGGGAAAAACCTGCCTTACTCTTGCTTTGACTAATGCCGATGCTATGGACTTGTGCCCATAACTATTGACAACTTTGTACTACACTTTTCACTCTGGCAAACTGTGATCTTCCACTTGAATTATAACTATGCTCGATAATTATTGGCTGAATCATTAACTCAGAAAAGAGGAACTGATGCATACAACAGTGAGCACTACTTACGCAGAGCCATGCATTTTGTGCCACAGCTGCTGTTGCAGGTAGGATCACACATAATAAGATATACTGACTGGCTGGGTGATAGTGAGAAACCAGCGCAGGACAGTGAATTTCCCAGTTTAATGATTTGCATTGCATGTTTGTTGCTTCCATCATGCACAGAGTGGAGTATTCTGGTTTGTAACAAAGTAGAGGGCTGTAGCAGACAGGTAGTTTGTGCCCTGTGGCTATGAATACTATGTCATGGCTTTTGTGGCTATGAATATTTGTTATGTCACAGCTTTTCTGTCAAAACAGGTTTCTTTAGTTCTTAGATTGGGTGTTAGGCACTGAAAAATGTCAAGGTTAGAAGGTGAGTGCTCTGTACTGTAAAGATGGTATTTCTGTTGAACTTGAGGGAAGGTTGGAGCTAATAAGCAACAATGGCACTGTCTTAAATGCAACAATGTCAAAGAAGTAAAGCTACAAGTTTAATCTGCTTTAAAATGCCAAGAGTTAACTTTTTGGGGCATTCTTAACTTTGCAGTTGAAATCCCTTTGGCTGGCCCTTTTCTTGACTCCCAGTTAGTGGTGAGAATCCCAGAATGTGATGGTTCCACCCTCAGAAGTGAACACGGCTAAATTCAGTTGCTATCACCTCCTTTCTCCAGTCTTATGTCCCTTATCTGTTAGCAATTCATCAGAGTTGTAGCATAACATGAAACACATGTTAGCTTGCTTCGAGACCTTTTCCCATCCACACTATGAAAATTATTGAATGTGGGAGAGATTTACAATGTGCTAGGCCGTCAAAACCTGTCTTGAGCTTGCCCAAACGTGTATCATCTCAGTACCTTGGCTGCCTCCATGGGAGGCAGTATAAACTGGACTTCACATACAGTTGCATGATTTCTGTAATAAGGTGGCAATACGGAGCAATATTCTAGCCAAGGTACATTTGTGTAGTGAGGTCCCTGAACTTGAATATGGTTTCCTTTACTACTGTGTTCTTCTGGGAGATGATCCACTGGAGATTAGTGGCATGAAGGGAGTCTGGTTTTGTTGATATGGTGATCAACAGGGATAGCCATGATAGGAGACACTGACAGAAGAAACACACCCTTGAGAGTCCCAGTTTGAAGTCTTTGGTGCCATTCTGAATAGTCCAAAATCTTTTTTCCACATTATCTTCAGATTCAACTTACACAGCCCTTCTGCTCATGAGTCATCACATCCAGACTCCTTAGTACCCAGAAAAATATATGAAAAACCACATGATATCTGTGATAAAACCACAGGAAAAAAGATTCTATTTCTGGGAACAACAGTTTCTCTAACAGCTGATTCTGAAGGATGTGGACAAACCACTATTTTTCTTGCAGTAATTGAATCACATTATTATGCTTAACTTCGAGCATTTCTTCCTAGTCAATGTTGAGCTATTCCAGACTTCAGGGTGATTAAAATCTGAAAACAAACTTGCATGCTTGAAAATTTGTCTTTTTTTTCTACCCATGTAAGCTGGCCTAATAATTGTAGAATGGTTTTGGTTGGAAGGGACCTTATGGATCACCTCGTTTCAACCCCCCTGCCATGGGCAGGGACACCTTCCCCTAGACCAAGGTGCTCAAAGCCCCGTCCAACCTGGCCTTGAACACTGCCAGGGAGGGTGCAGCCACAGCTTCTCTGGGCAACCTGTGCCAGTGCTTCACCACCCTCAGTGAAGAATTTTTTTTCTTATATCTAACCTAGATCTACCCTTTTTCAGTTGAAAGCCATTACCCCTCGTCCTATCACTATATGCCCTTGTAACAAAAGAGAAGTTTTTCATTATAAACTTTACTCTTGGCATACAGGGTCTTCAATGAATTTGGCAGACCTTGGGAGGGCCTGTCTATCACCACCTGATAGACTCAACATGCAAAATCATGGATGCTTTTACAATTTCTCTCACAATCTGTAAGTACAGAAGTGGAATTTGACAGTGACAAAACTCATTTCTCCAGACATGGTTCTACTTATCGGGGGGGGGGCCTGAAGTGTGTTGTTTAGAGTATAAAAAATGGATAGGAATAACAGAAATTCTGAATCCCTGTGTAAAAAGCAAAGCTTAAAATAGAAAGTGTGTATTGAAATAGGATCTCTTCCTTCCTACAGTGAAAAAACAGTGTGAGATGAACTCGGTGCATGTTAAACAACTCACAAAGAAATGCTAATCACCGCAGAACAGTATGTTAAACCCTCCTCCCAGCTTCCACTTCCCTTACCTAATCTTTTGAGTAGGCTACGTCAGTATTACCTGAACTGTTGTGAACTGAAAATTTAGGCAATACTGAAATTACCCGAAAATTCATACCTGGGGTGTGAATTAATAAAAAATTCATACCTGGGCTATGAAATTAGATTAAAGTCAGTTCTGAGGTTAACCAGACAATGAACATGGATTTTAAACTGTAGTAATCAACAGGATCACTTGAAATACTTGCCAAATCTCGAAGCATAGTCAGGTCTAGGAATCAGAATAATTTTTTGGTAGACTTTGCAGAAAAGTTTAAGATTAGCATCGAAGGGACGATTGGTGGTTCCCACTAGCAGCACTCTGTCCTGTGCTTTCAAAGCCTTAAGGAATTTGGGGAGGACCTTTTCCAGTCGTCTTGGGCTCGTCTTCAGCGTGTACATGTAAATACAAGGAGGAAAGAGTTGTTGTCAATGCCAACAGTTTAGAGTTAGTGAGGTGAAGTTGTAGACATGCTATATAAAACAGGATTTTGTGTCTTTTTTAGTAGTCTAGTTGTATTTAGTATAAGCGGTCTAGATGTTCAACCTAAGTCGAAAGCCCCTGTCTTCTGAAAATCTGGTAAACACTTGATTCCTGCTTATATATCTGTGTGTTAGTGCTAGTGCCTTTCACTATTGAATTTGCTGGTCCTGTTATTGAAAAGCAGGAAGGAAACAACTAATTCAAAGGAGGAAATCCTGATTTCAAGTTCAGGTATGTGGGTCCAAGCAATATTTCTCCTTGATGAACCTTAACAGATAGAATCCTCCCAGCTCTTGGAGGTTATGCTCTACCAACCTGAGAACACAAGCTCTTTGAATTCAGGATTCATTTCTTTGCAATAATTTACTATTTGACTTTGTAACAATTATTTAACTACTATTTACAGAACAGATGAGTATTGAGTGAAACATCTTATTGGATAGTTATCTTTTATAATGTTCAAGTGAATATTGGTTGGAGAAGCTTAATCAAATTGCTGTGGTGTCAGTCCACCGTTAATAAAGCTGAGAGAAGAACTGGGTTAGGACACTGTATCAGAGAAACCTCATGACTTGGAAGCCTCTTTTGAGAAATGATTGTGACTTAATATTGAAGTCACCAACAGTCACTTGAAAACTTCAGTCTCTACATCACTGTGTGAGCTTTTTTTACTATATAGCAAGCAGGTCCCTGAGAATCTTAAGCTTCAGTTTCAGATCAGCCTTCCTTAATGTCAATAAGGAGGAAACTGTCCTACAAGCCTGCTCAGCTAAAAGGCAGTAATAAACACCTGCGAATCTACATTGTGTGTACAACATTTGTGATCCACTTTTTCTGTTGTCTGCAGTAGCAGATAGCTGATGGAAAGGAGACAAAGCTGTGTTCTTTAGAGTGAAACCTACAGAGGAGGGGAAATTGGGAAACCAATAAGAAATCCCCAAAGTCTTGGGGTATAGTCACACTGTTATTTTCTAGCTAAACTTGTCTTAATTATAGTACGTCTGTTTTCTCATTCTTCTTCTCATGGTCATACTATGCATCTTCCAAAGTTTGCCAGTTGCTTAATCATGATAATGAGTTGACCATGCCTTTGCGCTAGGGCTTAGTTTCCACTTTGGAGCATGGACATGTTACTTGCCAGGATGCTACATCCAGCTCATGCTTTTGTTCTCGGATGAACTCTTCCTACAGACATCACTGAATACCAGCTGCCATGTTTTCATCTCCTCCTTGTTGTGCCTATGCACCCAATGCTCCCAGGAGAGTGGGATGCCTGCACTTGCTCCCAAAGAATGGGCCTACATTGTAAGCACAGTAGGTCTGCCCTAGAGCAAAGGAGAAGTCTTGGCTTTTCTCTTGCTCAGAAGAAAAGGATGTTGTTCCATCCACAGTGAATCAGTATGTTTGCTGTCTGAGGGCATGACTTCAAACAAAACAACAAGCTCTTACCCAGACTTTGCCATTCCCTTGTTGGGAAGCTTTCGGTAATGAACTTGGCTTCGCTGAAGATTAAACTAGCTGCTGTTACATAATTTATCCACAGCATTTAGAACATTGTTTTTTGGGTGACAAATGATACTCATGGATTCCCACTTATCTAGAGTTGGTTACAGCGAGTGATCATTGCTCAGCTTGTAGCAACCTTAATTTTAAATGATTGAACCAGTACTAGAGACCAAGATAAATACTCTCATGTTAGTCCTACTAAGCCAGACTGGCATTTATGTGTCAGCAGCTCCTGTCATGCTTGCAAAACTAATGTGTGTCCATAGTGCACACACTTTGGGGATATGTCCAGAAAGCTAATAATGATGTTTGAAAGAAATGTGTCAGTAGCAAGAAGGGCAGCTGAAGAGGCAAGCTATGATTTCAGCCACCATGGGGACCTGAGCTGGAGGAAAGTGGGGTGAATCATGAAGGTGATACCTATTTATGTAATTGACTGAACTGTTTCTGCATCATCCTTGGAATCTGGGTTACCATAACATATTTGATATTTGACTGCTTTGCATCTTCTAGGGAGGACTGGAGAAAGACTACTTTTGTAGTGGGCATTTGAAGAATTTAAGGCTTTTTTTAGCAGGTTCTCAATCACAGAGCCAGAAATCTCATGGTGGGATGAGTAAAGTGACTTCCACTCCCCTTGGCTTCTTCTGAGGACTGAACTTGGCTCATATTCTTCAAACCCCACCCCACCCTTGAAGTTCTCCTGTGGAAGGATAGCCAGGCTGCCAGTTACAACTGCCTGTCCCTCCTGTCTCATGCTCTCTGCTCCCAAATATGAGTTATGGTGTGAACTGTGTGGGACTCGAGTGATTTCAAGCTTGGAGCCATCCACTCCCACGAAGAACGTGAGGCATTTTGCTTTGCGGAATGCCTACAGGTCTCTGGATGCAATAGCAGGCATAGAGGTGATACTTATGACATAGGCATGGGGAGAAATTTTTCCTTATTGGTGGCTATGAAAGCAGACAAAGATCATGAGTACTCCAGGCAATCTTTGGCCTCTACCTTCAATTTTAATCCCCATCTGCATTTGCTGTCAAGGTTTGAGCCCAAGACAAAGGCTCCCTTTTGGTGTAGGGACCACTAGAGGGCATCAACTACTGCACACCCATCAGCTCAGTCAGCCTACACAGAAGCAACAGCCTCATCCGAGGTGATGCTTCACTGGTCTTCCAAAACACAGGCTTGTGTCCATCCCACTGCCTCAATGCACAGGACTCACCTTAAAAAAAGGCTTAATTTTTCACATAGGGCTCTAAAAGTAAAATATTTTTCAAACAGCATGAATCTAATTAGGATTTCAGGTGAATAGCTCTCTTCTGCAGTGGTTGGGTTGCTGTGCCTATTGGGCAGCGTTTTAATTTTCTTTGTAGTGGGGAAGCTGCACAAGGGAGGAAGGAATGGAAGCAATGGTGATAAGACTCGTGGGAGTCCAAAGAAAATAATCTGTAAATGTAACTATTCAAGATAGGCTCTTTGTTTTCACAGTGGAAATTTATCCTTGTTACTTTATTGTTCACTTTGGCTCCATCCAATTTCTCAAATTAATAGAGCTGAACAATTTAAGCTCATCTTAACTTTTAGTTTCTTGCCTCATATTTTGAAATTCTCCATTATTCTCTTCTACTTTTCAGTGCACTGATGAGCAGTGACTGGACTATTTTTAAATTAAGCAAGTATAGGTGGGTAGAAATGTGACCTATTAGAGGTTTTTAAGAAGTCACAAGACTCTTAAAAGAAATGTTAGTGAGACAAGGTATTATCAAGCAAGCTTTGGCAGATCTGGTCATACTGGTATGTGCTGAGCGAAGAAATACACTTGTCCATTTGTGTCAGCTGTAATTCAATGGGAGAAATTACTTGCACTGGAATAAAAAAGGAGCAACTCACCTCTTCATCAGCTTTCGACACTGCTTTAGAAAATATTTTTTCTGTGTCTCCAATCCACACAACTGAAGGCTGCAATTGCTTAGCCACCTAAGAGAAAATGGGGGAGGGAAGGCAGGAAGTTGATTAAAATGACTACAGTTTCATACCTGGGTGCTTACAGTTATGCTTTTGAATCTGTATTTCAGCAGTTAAAATTAGCCTGGTTTAATTTTTTTCCAGAAAAGTTCAGCACTCATAGATAGCACTGGCTCTGCTCAGCAGTCCTGGCAAATCAAACTGTTTCTAGTTGGGAACCTAACATAAAGATAAGCATAGTTGTGTTCTTAAACTTCTCAACCCAAATTCCGTTGCAGTTTTGAAAAAGGAAGCCTGGACTTTGAGTTCAGTGGCAAACGACAGACCAGCAGCAGCTTTAGACTGGCTGCCCTTGCCCGTAGCATACCTCTCTGGTTTTCCAAGGGCAATACACATGGGGAGACAGGCAAGACGTGGCTATTGCATGAGAAATGAGGGTATTGATCTTTAAGCAAAACAGGCTGATACGCAATCTTCTGGCTTACGAAATAGCACTTAATTTGCAGTTAGCCCAAGAATTATATTGGAACCTGTTAAATTTGAAGGGGTTTGGGGGGTGTGTGGCTATACAAATGGGCTTTCCGGCTCTGAAGTTAGAGGCACTATACCTCTGGTTCACAGCAGGATGGCAGCAATGCTACAGGCTTTTTCACATCTTGCGCTCTCCCCATTGCTATAGAAACGCCAGTGGTTTAGACATTCTGCTGCCAAATTTTAATCACTTTCCAGCGGCTCTCAGAGCTGTGCTAGTTTGCTCAGCAACAAAAGTGATGGCTCGAGGAGTCAACGGGTAACGAGAGAGACAGCATTCTTTCCTGCTCTTTTTTTCCCCCCATTGAAACTGCTGCTTCCAGGAAGGAAGCTTACAAAATCAATAGGTTGTATACATCATAAGCTCAGCGTCTGATTGACAGACAGTGCAGGAGGAATGAAGTCATGAACATCTTGCTTCAAAACACTGCAGTTCATTTTTATGGACGCATTTCAAAAGCCCCAAGCATGTGTGTGTCTGTACAGTAAAAAAGGATTGAAGATAGGGGAGAAGAATAGTAGATGAGGGCTGTTAAACTTGTTTGCTCTGCTGTGCTGCTGATGGGATGAAGTGGAAACAATGTTGTTTTCAGCATGTGACGCTTTATTTGCGGTTACTCGTCAGTCCTAGACTATGTCAAGTGGAACCTCCATGTTCAGAATGATTTCACTGAGGAAAACAGCTTTTTCCTTTGTTGCAAGGCAGGAACTTCAATCTTTAGCACTAATAATGAGGATTTAAAAAATAAAAACATGTCATGAAAGATAATATGAAAAACCTGCAGAAACCAGTGTGTGGACCTAGGCAGTTGTGTGAATGTCTATCTGCATGTACAACTTCAGGGGTAACTTCTCAGTTCAGCAGTGTATTGAGTCTACAAGCTGGAATAAAATGACAGATTGAAATTGTACAGTGATATCATCTGCCTTTTTAAGGCCAGATGCTTTTTTTATCTACCCTATTTAACTATTTTCAGAGGTACGTTTGGCATATTCCTGTACACACTCTGCAAGGTGCCTTTGACAAGGCAAGCCTGTGGCTTTCACTGAACTGAGCTGTGTAGCAGGCTTAGACTTGAGGATTTTCTGCTGGGTGTCCTGCTAGTCAGGGGCTCGGATACCTGCAGCAAGTGCAAGTCAGTCCTACGGATTCGCACTTGCAGGTGAATTCAGTTAGCTCCTGGATGTCTGTAAACAGGCTTGGAGATAAGTGGTGAGAGAAGAGTAATGTGGTAGCATGGTCATATAACAGGGATAGGATAACTAGCATTCTTTGTAAGATTAAGACTTGGAAAGAAAAACATAGGTGTGGTTTAAATTGCTAAAAAATATCTGCAGCTTCTTAAAGAACTGTGTTTGCATTTCATGCACCAGCTATGAAATCTATCGTGATGTGTGGAAACCGACTCGGAGGCCCTTACTGAACTCAGCACCACTAATGAATTGGACTATCAGCTGGGGCTTTCTGATGTTTCTGATGGTGACTTTTACCTTCTGAAACATAAGATAACAACCTGCTCTGTGCGAGCCTGGAGACAGTGTCAGGCGGGACATGAGGCAATGGGAGATTGTTCCCCTTGAAGCCTGCCTTTTGCCCGAGTGAAAACTGGGCTGGTGGCACCCTGTCTACTCTAGTTCACAGACTGTGTGCACACATGCCACCACCCCAATAGACTCTGTGGGATCTGCTGTTATTGTGGTGCTTTCTCCCCACATTTCTTGTGTTTATAATGCTGTTAGTCTCAGCTGCTGACAAGGGTTACTTCTCTGCTAAGGCATGTCCTAATGTTAACGCAAAGAGGTGCTGTGCGTTTGCTTCCTGAGGAGAACAGTCCTCTTCTGGTGGTATTGCTTTGTGCGGGTAATGCAGCTGTACGATGTGTGGGGAGCCGCATAGCTGGTTTGTGATATATTCTCCATACCTGCGTGTCTGATGCTGCAGTGTGATGTGATGGGGGGAATAAGGGTGGGGGAGGTGACAGAGGCTGTAAAAGCTGTTGGAGATGGTTGAAATCTGCTTGTGTACTTCAAAGGGAACCATGTTGTCCCTTCAGTGGGGCCACTGCAGTCGAGGACGTGCAGATCTTCCCCATTTGGCTCAGAGATGGATTCTGTGGTTAGCAGCCCTCTAAAATGGGGCCTTAAGTTTTCAATCAGACTATACTTACATTTTAACTCCTAAAGAAAAGTACTTGCTGTTTTCACACCTGCAGTTGTCTTTTTTTTTTTTGTCCCCTTTATTTCCCCCACCTGGTAAGCAGAAAAGCACTGAATAAGCTCAGTTCTATCTTTCTTAGATACTTTCCTGTGCTTTCTGTTTTGAGGCAATGATCTAAACGTATAAAGTGGTCTGTGTGTAATTTTCTGGTGTTGGTAAACATTAATATGACCAAATTCAACACACTGTATTTGTGGCCAGTTGCTTCTTTTTTTTCCAAAGACAGATCAGACACCCAGAATCCATTGGCATCTAATTTAAATTGTTGGCAGATACATAGCAGACTGTATATCCCCCGTGGAAGCGCTTCATTTGAATTATCCATGGACAGTTTGAATCCATGGATAATTAAATGCACTGTACATAATTAATTTGTAATTGAAATTTTATTAGCTTTGCTGTATGCGACGGTTTGTGGGAGCTGCCAGCAGATGGCCCCTTAACCCTTCTAATACCGCACCGAGCTTTGCTTCGCTCTTCAGGAAAATCATCACGAAAAAAGCCTGCTCGTCCCGCCGTCTGTCAACATTCACCAAAGATCAAATCGCGTTCTTTGAAAGCCTCGGGTTAAACTTTTTAAACCTGAGAGCCAGAGTTTAACAGTTAAATTGCACACACTTGAAAAATACAGAAACTTGATTCTTGCAGGGGACATGTGCACAAGGCTCCTCCAAACTTGCAAGCTTTGGAATACTTTTAAAAGACCCGAGACTAAGATTTTTCTGGAAGCTCAGTTTGCTGTCAAACTGCTCAATCCTCTGTAGTTCACATTCACAGAATTGCTCCGAAGCAGCAAGACACTGAAACCTGTTGTTAGAACTTCTCTGTGGGAGCCTTGCCAGGCAAATATTCCAGGGCTACAGTCTTGATGCCACTGTAGTTTGGTTTGTTAGACAGAAAATAACTATACATACTGTCTTCCCACAAGATGCACTTCATTTTTTTGACATTAGAGTAACAAAAGGTAAAGCTGCTTTGTCACAGAAAGAACACTGTATGTTTGAGCACCGGTGATATTTCACATTTAAAGGGTCTAGGCTTCTAGCAGGCTGAACTGCACCAGGAGAAAGGGTGAAGAAAGCCTGACTGTATTGTTGCCAAATTTCAACTGTAATGGAAGTGTGTTGTGTGGCATGGAAATGCGAAATACACAGATACTTCTGTCAATGTGCTAGGGTAAACTGTACCTCATTCTTCACACTGTCTAAAAAATGACCTGTCTGCGGGGACAATACAGCAGTTGTTACTAATAAATGAACCTGATTCAGTGGAAAAAAAATTGACAGACTTCAAAATTATGTTGCCTCTAAAGGCTGGGATTACATCTTTTAATCTTAAATGAACTCCATCGCATTCCTTTTTTGGTATGACACTTTTACAGTCAACTCTGACTTGCTAAATAGCATAATCAAATAGTCTGATAAGAGTCCCCTAACAGCGACAGTGCTGAAACACTTCTGTAGTTTGCAGCTCTGTAAAATTCCCTGTTCAGTAAAGACAGCTGCACAGCACACACTGAGCTGTTGATCCACATACACGCCTTCTGCGCTGGTATTTCCTCCTGGCCACCTCTTTCCCAACCTTTTAGCCTGGTCAGTGTTGCACTAATAACACCTTCCCATGTGTGGCTTCTTGTACAATGTGCTTTCTGTGTGCCCTGGTGAAGGACCCGAGAGGGGTTGTCTCACTCTGGTAGTGATTAACCTGATGGCTGCCTTATGGTTGCTAATGGAAGGCCAGTGCTTGTCACTTTTATTGCCTTGGAGTTAAGCTTTATGAACTACCTGCATTTTTGTACCTCTGTGTCATGGAGTCATACCTTCCACCTTCTCGATCATTCCTGGATGTGCTTTTGCTTCTATGCATCCTTCACTATCCTTCTTTGCTTCTTTTGTACAAGCTGTGGTGGTGCTGCAGTGTTTCATGCCTTGATGGGAACATGGGAGAGCCATGCCACTGGCTGGCACAAGCTGGCAGAGAGCTCCGTTGAGTGCAAGTTGGCTCAATACATGGAAAATGTGGCTTAATGGAAATATTCCAGCATGTTCTGGTTCACACTTGAAGGATGAGTTTTGTTCTGGGGACTGCTGAGAAGTGCTATATTAGAGACAGATCCTCTCTTTTCACTCCAAAGCAGAGCCAACCTGGCAGGCTTTGCTGTGTCTTTATGGAGAACACAAGTGCTTGGGCTTGGTGTTTGCAGCTTCTTTCCATAGTTTTCTTATTCAACATTTATCTGCCTTACATTTCCTTTGAATAGGCCGATTGAAATGTCGGTGTTTTCCTGCTCTGGTATGAGAAGTCATTTCCTCCGCATGACATTTAAAGTGCCTGCTTTGAGTAACACACAAGCCTCTCTTTTGGATCAGGGCTGGTATGTCTCTTGCAAGTCTCCTCCCCGAAATAAAGGAGGGGGGAAAAAAGAATTTGGCTCTTGCATCTGAAACAGATTAAAGTTTCATTTTTTTCCAATGCTATTCACTTGTTTAGGGTGTCTCCCACAAAACAACTGCCAGCAGCCAACACTCATTTATGGACGGAAAGTTTCCTAATGGTCATTTTATGCTCTCCAGAGTTTCCTTTGATTACAGAAACTGTTGTTTGCATATGTGATAGGTAATCAAAAGTGCAAGGTTACTTTGCCTTTATCACAAAGCACCATTAATTCTTATTCACTAAATCTTGGTGTTTAACAATGGTTACATGGATCATAAGATAACAGAAAAAGGGCTGTCATGTTTCCTGTCATTCACTTACAACTATAAGTGGAAGGTCTGTATTCTGCTTGACTAACTGTATGTAAAGATGCTTCTGGAAAGCTGGAATAGAAAGCTTGCTTGACAACAGTTACTGTTGGCAAAAAGCCATGAGCAGAAGTGTCTGATTAGAGACGTGGTGAATCTTTCAGTGATCACCTTCGTGCAAGGCACTTTAACAAGGTGTGCATTGGTGTGTCTGATAGTAGACTGAGCGCTGTGAATATTAACTGCTACATGTCAGCTGCAGGGTATCATTCACTTCCATGGCTTCTGTGCCACTCTATATTGTACTCTTACGATAATTCAAATGTGTTTACATGAGAATTTTTTTCTATGGTGAAAAATAAACTTTTTTTGACAAATACCAGTGTTCATCAGGAATTTGTTTGCAATGTGTGTTGCCCTTGTATTTGCTTCAGCTTGGGTAACGGTAGATTTCTGCAAACTGGGATAGAAAAGATTCCTTATCCTTTGTTTCCTTGTGGAGCTGTTTTCCTAACATACAAACAATTTCCCTTCTTGCAACTTTTGTCTATTGCCTCTTGTCCTATCGCTGTGTGCCTCTGGGAAAAGTCTGGCCCTGTTCTCTGTGCCAGGCTTGTTAATACTTGCCTTGTAACAGGGTAGTCCCATACTGGACACAGTATCCAGTTGTGGTCTCATAAGTGCCAAACAGAGGAATAATTACTTGCTTTGTGTGGTTGACTACACTCTTGATGATACAGGCCAGTACATGGCTGACTCTCTGCTGCGTGGACACACTGCTGACTCATGTTCAACTTGTTGTCCTTAACCCCTAGGCCTTTGCTGCAAAGCTGCTGTCTAGTTGGTGGGCTACAGCCTGGACCTCTTTGTTCTGCTGGAGCTACTCATCCCAGGTGCAGGACTATGGTACTGGATGGGAGCATTGGATGTTGTAAAGAAGCAGCAACTGATGGCAGGACAAATGGAGTGGATGGCTGTGGCAGGGACTTAAGAGTTCCCAGAGGTGGGAAAAAGGAGACACATTTGGCACTGTCAAGACCAGAGAAAGTGGGATTGTAACTGTAAAGGTGAGAGCCTGTGTAGATGGAGGATTGCTTCCAGCCTGGCTCTGAGAACCTCAGAATCTGAGTTGAGATCATCAGCAGATCAGACAAATCAGTGACTCGGCTACAGGCACAGAAGGTGGCACAGAGAGAGGTGAAACAACCAAAGGGACAGGGAATAGAAATACAACATAGATGTTTTGAATAATGCTAAGACAGGCCCATGCTCTGTCATTGAGAATTTGCAGAGAAATGAACATGCAGATAAAGTATCCCTTGGAAAGAGATACTCTGTGCTGTTTGCTCTGTTATTAGAGGAGCAGAGTTTGAAGCAGTACTGCTGTTGTAGTTAGTACAAGGCACTTTTTGATAAGCAAGTGCCTGGACAGCCCTTGTTCCACGTGATTGACTGCGAGCAACTTCCATCCTGGTAACTCATGGAGGTTCACTGAAGTGTCATTGCTGCTTATGCAAGAGCTACAGTAGAGAAGTAAGCTGGACCACTACCCATAATTCTGGGGGAGGTGTTGGATAATGTTTCCATTTGTTCTTAAGTAATGTGGAAGAATATAAGGGTTTTTATAGACCTATGTCTATACTTACCTGCATATATATGTATTGTGTGTGTATATACTTACATATCTAATGTGTATAGATGTACAGAGGTGTTTTATCTATGTTCTAGTTATTGTATATATTATATAGGTATGTATAAAAAATTTAATATCTTCAGCTGGAACCTTCTACAGGAGTGAAAAAAGCTGCCCTCCTTTCTCCTGTGTGTTTAAAGTCATTGTGCTCTAGCAGGGACTATATGATGGAAAGGATGGTGTGTGTGTGCACAGTGCCTGCAGCCAGACCCGAGCTTTGCTATTGATGAGGGCAGAGAAACTAAGTGGAGAAGGGTGAAATGTGCGGAGCAGAGGGAGTTTTAGCTCAGTCTAATGGCACTAGCTTGTGTCAGGGAGTGCTAGACCCAGTGTTAGTGTTACGGCATCAAAGCTGCGTGATCACAGAACTGTCGCTTTTCCTTAGGCACTGCTCTGACCAGCAAGAAATGGGGTCCTTGGGGATTGCTTTGCCTTTAACTGTGAAACCTGTCTTTTCTAGGGATGGAGGCACCTGTCACAAAACCTGCTCTAATACTGGATTTAATAAAATACATCTGATAAATCCCAGGGAAGGCCAGTTTGAATTCAGTCTTTTAGTAGGCCTCTGGCACTGGAAAAATATTGTACTTGGCTTTTTCTAGTGTGTGTGCACTGTGGTTTTTCTTTCTAAGAGTATTTTGTCTGGAAATGTTTACCAGGTTCCTTCCTTAGCAGAAATGCTAAAGACTTAAAATGTGGAAGAAATCCTGCCAGGATAGTGTCTTTTTTCTAAGGAGGACGTGGGATATGTTCTTCACAGCTCATATGCCTGCTTTCATTTCCAGTCTTCTCATACATTTCTGTTAATGTAATCCTGAACTAGGATTTACTCTTTTGAAAAGCTTCCTGATAGGTAAACAGAGAGCCATATAGGGGAGAGCTGTTTACAGCAACAGTCCCAGAGAGGAAATTTTTGGCCATCTCCAGTCTAGTATTTGATTAAATGCTGCATGGCAAGCATTCCTGACTGATGTGCATATAAACAGAGAAGAGAATTTTCTTTATCTATGATGTTTTTCATATTCAAGGTAACACAATGCTTGCACAAATGTTAATGTGAAAAATGTGGCTACTATGAGTGATTTCTCAAAGCGCATTAAATCCTCCACAGCGGTGCACACACTGGCTGTCAACAAGTGGTTTTGAAAACTTGAAAGCAGGGAAGGAATTTCAAATTGGGCTGGCATTCCTTTGGACCTTGGGCAGCTTTTCCCTCATATGACTGGTGTGTATATTCCTCGGTATGGAGGAACTACAATTCAATTCCCTTTTTGTTCCACAGAAGATGTGATGAACTGAACCATCTTTGTAGAGAAGTACACAAAATACAGTACCTTGAGAACCATGTGAAGCATCATTTGCAGGCCATCCTTGCCTGGATATTTCCCAGTGATGTTGGAAGCAGATAAGTTGAAGAGGTTGGCTCCTGCTTCTGTGCAGATGGCATGGACCAGCATTTTCTTTCCAACACCAGCAGGTCCAGCTAGTAACAAGGCTTTCGTCACAGGAGCCTTCTCATGGACTGTTTGGGAACCTGTAAAAAGTTGTAAGGCACTGTTATTGCTTTCATTTAAGTCTGTCATAAAGGTAGTGGAATGATTCTTCCTTTTTTCTTCACTGTAAATAATTTATAACGTGAATTCATTGTTTCCTTAATATGACATGAGTGCTTGAGTTCACTTTGGTATAACCAGAGCTGTGGCCATAGCGTATCGGAGTTAACATCCCTGTTTGCAGCAAAACTCTACCACCCTTATTTTTTACCTTCTGATGTGTGAACTTCAGTTCTAAATCTATGCAAGCTAAAAGAAAGGTAATTAATAGGTAAATTTTTGAGGATGGACACAAGATACGAGCACTGAAATGGAACTGCTGCTGGTGGCTATGTGTATAGACAAGCCTGGTGCTCTGCTCAGGGACACTTGCCTTCAGTTGCACGGTGGTTGTTCGCTCCCTCCCTCAGCTGTTGGGCAGAGGTTGAGTTAGAGATGTACCTGTGGCTCTGACCTTTGCGTTTGTCAGAGCAGGCCCTCACTTTCTGCAACAGGACACCGGTGTGGACTCCCGTTGCACATAGGGCTAGCAGCATTCCTTTCTCCTCCTGTCTGAAACAACGCCTTCCAGTTTCCTCATCTTTAAAGAAAATAAACTAATGGATTACCTGTTGGGGCTGTGTTTGTCAGTGATGTTGAAATCAAATGCTACCATGTGTTTTATTTTCTCTCCTTTAACTTCTGCCTGCACTTCCCTTTTAGGATGATATTTCCTCTTAAATGTTATTGCTGTTCAGTGAACATTGGAGACTGACTGTTGTCACTTAGGCTAGCTCTGCTTCAAAATCCTTCACTGCTGATACCCCTCTATGCGTGCCTGCTGAGTGTGGTGTCAGCTCATGTGCAGTGGAGCCAATATATGGAACATGGCAGCTGCATGTTGCAGAGCAGGTACGAAGCATCTGCTAGGAGCAGGTGGATCCTTTGCTGTTGCCTTCATTATATTTGGGTGAGCAAATGCCAGAGTTGCTATGCTTCACTTGCTCTGCCAGCAGCGATGACTGCTCAGCATCTTTAAATCTGTTTCTATGGATGCTCCAGGTAAACTCATTCTGAGCTGTAAGAAATATGCTCCATCATCTGGGAAAATCAAGCAGAAATGCCTGTGTTGTAAAAACAGAACCACAGAGAGAGATTTAGGTGACTGACAGTGATAGAACTTGTCTTCCCTGCAGCTCTGTCACTGTATGGATTAAGCACAGGTGAACCTCCAGAGATGGAAGTAGCAGGAAATGTCAAATGCTTTATCCATACCCCCTGGCATTCCAGTAACGTCACTGCCTCAATGCCTAAAAATGTCCTGTGTCAGTAGTAGTGGCTGTCACAAAGTCAGATTTGACAATCCATGTGAGCGTCCACTACTTCTGCAGGTCTTTGGGACTGGTGTCTATCAGACAATGGGACTAGTGGGGGAAACTGGCCCCAGAGGTGATGGGCTGCAGAGGGAGCCTATGGTTTAGCCTGGAAAAGTTCTCAGGGTTAAGGGAGACAGCTAGGTAAAAAAGTATTTAAAACCAAATCCAGTCAGGCTGCCTGTCTGTGTCCTGATGGTTTAACATCCCAAATAAATGACAATGAATGGAGTGCTAAGATGAATGCCATTATTCCACCACTGCGCAGGATGTAGTGAAGTTGTCAGCCACCCAGGCTTTATTAATATTTGGTCTTTCCATACCAATCTATTACTATTACACATAGATTTATTACAAGGGGAGCAGCAGACTCCTGCGTGGTTAAAGATGAAGTATATCTTCTACTTCTCCTTTCAACTGCTTATAATTTTCTCAATGCCATTTAAGCTGGAGCTTTTCTTGCCATTAGATGACTATTTTGAGAAAAACTTTCACTTCTGCACATACACAATTATGTAATGATTAACTAGTTCTGAGGCCAATTAAGTAAAATGTCATCCATAACATATCACCCAAAAGGTGAAACATTCCTGTGCCTTTTTTTTTTGGCTCATGCAATACCTCTTTTTTTTTTTTTATCAAAGGCATTTTTCAAACTGCTGTTGCAAATACATTCTGTTTGTTTAACTAGCGCGGGGTCTCTTCTTCCTAGATTTTTAGCCAATTTTATAAATGGCAGAAAATTTATGGGTTCTCTTTCCTCTTGCCTTGGGGGGGGTGTCTTGGGGCTTGATTTCACTAGATTAGATGGTGTTAAAACATAACCTTGGAGGAGTTACCTGATATGTGAAATACCACACTGCAGTCAGTGCAGACAGGGATAACTGCTGAGCTCTCTCCTAGCTGGCTGTGGTCAAACTCACAGCCGGCCTCTGAGGATTTACCCGAAACCAGTCGAGAGTGTTTTAAGTGGGAAGAGTCCCATCTTGGTTGAAGGCAGGGGTGCTGCCAGTATCCTGTTTGTTAACCTGACTCTTCAGGTTGGTCTGTAGGGCAGCAGGAGCACACTTCTCTACCCGAAACCCGAATGAAGCAGACTTGTGCACTGTTGCTCTGTACTCTCCAAGGCCCACCGAGCCTTTCTGGGGGATGCGGGAGAGCCACAGAGCAGCCTGAGTGCTGGTCCTGCTGGAAGGTGAGCAGAGGCGAGGGAAAAGCAGCAGCTCTGTGTCGTCTCTGCTCTATCTGCCAGAATAGGAGACAGGGAGACATCAGCCCTTTTGCCCTATAAAGGGGACCTGCAGACAGTGACACAGCCTGGGGGAGAATATGCCTAGTTTAAAACCTCCCTGAAATTCAGTCAGGAATGGAAAAGGATGCAAGTGAAGTATGAGTAGAAGCCCTTGAGATAGGCACTTCTTGCAATCACTAGAGTTTGGCTTAATGCCATTTCCAAGTAAAATGTGGGATAGATTTTTACATTAAAAGCAAACAACCCAACCCAGCAAAGCTTTGTTAGATATTGGCGAAGTCTGGCATAAGAATTGTAAGGGCATTTAAATGTTCTCTTTGATGTACAAAATGCGTTCAGACTAATTCCTTAAATGATTGCATTGTTTAGTACTGAGTAACATTAGCCAGCTTGTAAAAGGTAAATTGCAACCTTAGCCCTTCCCTTAACTTGATTAATTTTGATCACTGGAGCTTGTTTTAGCTATTATCTTTCCCAAGTGATTTCCTTTTATGTGCTGCCATTCACAAACTGTTAACATGCAAGCAGAGATGGTATGGAAATGCAATACCTGACAATAGCATGTGCAAGCTCCTTTATGCACTATTAAAATGATATGGTCTTCACTCACAAGGCTTAATTGAAAAACAATTATGCCGCAAAATGCTTTAGATTACGATTAATCAAGCCCTGTCAAAGCCAGTAAAAATGCATGTTACTGACAGGAAGCACAGCCATTGAATTCTGCCCTCTAGTAATTTTTGCTGTGCTCTTACCTAATGGCAATATTCCATACAGTGTTATTAGCTGTCTGACATCTGCAAGAGAGGGCATTGGCTCTGTATCTGCCTGACGAAGTGTGGTCCCCAGATAGCTGTACTCGCCTGTAGGGAGGAAGCACGGGCTTAATAAATGTGACACTGCATTGTTATAAAATGCATAACTCAAGTAATGAAAAACTACCACAGAATACCAATATAGCATGCTCTCAGCAAACCCAGTACCGTCAAGGGACAGGGACTCATACAGGGCAATAGTGTCGTGGAGTGTGGCCCTGAGAAATTTGAAAGGTGAACTGCAAAGGAAAATGAAGTTAAACACACGGTGGACTCTCCCTTCCAGACTGTGGAAAGTGTTCAGTAGAGCAGTCAGTCTCAAGTAACCTTTTAAAGAAACTTTGTGGAGAAGAATCATTAGTAGCAGCATAAATCACGCTGCTGGCAAAGGATTTCCAGATTTGGGATTTTGTAGGGCTGGAATCCCAGTGAACCATGCTCTATCAAAAGGATTTCAAAAAGGAGGAAAAGATATTTTAACAAGCTTTTCCTCTGGCTGCATCACGTCTCAGCTTCTCACTATGTTAGACATTTAAGTGTGTCACCTAATTTGGTGGGGCTCTTTGCTTTGCAGTTCACCTTTTTCTAATTCAAAAAAAAACAACCCCTCCACAAAATAATCCCAGATAATTAAAAATCCCTGACATGAACTGAAAAGATCTAATCTTGCCTCGGCTCTTATTACAGAACCATAATCACATTGCTTGCCCTGTCAAAGTCCATGTACAAGACATGTTAGAGAACAAAGATACAGAAGGGTGGGCCACAAGCAAGAAAACTAGTTGTGGCAAATGTAGTCAATGATTACTTTTTTGCATAATACATGTTATAGTGAATATTATTGAAAAATATTGTGTTTTATTGGAGATAAAAAGGGAGAGCACTAGAGCTTTCTTGAGCAGAGGTAAATTAGCAATGGTTAAGAGAGAAAGTGGAGTTGTTATTTTGGGGGCAAAAAGGCAGAAAAGCCCTGGTGCAACTTCCCCATCCCCTCTGAAGAATAAAATTAATTTCAGGTTTTATCTTTTATTTAAGGAGAAATCAAAAGAACTGGATAGGAATTAATCTTCACAGATTTAATTAGAAGGCATCAAAGGGTTTAATTGCAACTGAACATAAATCACAGTGGATATTCTCTGACTAATTTAGATAAGGTCACCAAGAAAATTAGTTCAGTGATGTCGGTTTGTCATGGGGGGGGGACATTTTGGTGCCTTTACTCGCTGTGTAGCGCAATTCCACTCTTTGTCCTTTCCCCAGGAACCAGGAGTGAGTGACCTTCCTTAGACTTCAGCCCTGTAAGAGCAGAGCAGATAAGGACTTTTTGTTCTGTGGGCTTTGACTGTGTCCTTGGAATCTTAAAGGTGGAGGTTTTTTGGTATTTAAAAAAAGTTGGATCCAAATCCTTGGCCAATTTTAAATGCCTTGTGTAGCTTGTTCTGGCAGCTCAAGCAGCATGACTGAGTTCTGAGGTGGAAAAAGCTGGCTTTGATGGTCTGGGCCAGCTTCTGTGCTGGGACACGTGGGGTACCTGGCACAGGTGTAGGCAGCCAGGTGAGTATCGCTGGACTTGGCACTACTGCGCCCAGTATCTTCTGCTGGGAAGTGAATATTGCTAGTGTAACCTGGAGCAGCCCTTGTGTTGCTTTATGATGCAGAGGAGCCAATGCTTAAAACCTCAGAGTCAAGGGAAGACGGTCCAAAGCCATCTCAGCTGTTAATTATTATCCACTGGCTAAGATGTGCTTTCAAAATATCTGTGGTAGGGAATGTCTGTTGGACTGAAGTGACCTTGATGGTACTGGTTGGGTGAATGAAGGAACAATGGAAATCTTCCATTACTTTACTTCATGATCTTTAGTGAGCATAAAATGGATGGAATACTTGTTAATTCAGCCTTCAACAGTATGGGCAAAGACTCTGAAGGCAATAATCGGTGCTTTTAAGAGTTTATATAAACATGGCATTTGGAGGTGATGTAGGAGAATCTAGCTCTTCTGGCTCAGGTACATACTACTTACAGCCGGTGATGTTGTGGCTTCTGGATGTCTGCAAGTTTAAATAATGGTGGCATTAAACAAGTGAATTTTTGTTTTTTTTGCTGCCAATATTGCTGTAACTGCTGTATGGCACCAAATGCTTTTGGAGATGGTGTCAGACCCCTGTGCAGCCTGCAAGTGGGTTTTTGTTTGCTCTGTGCAAAGCATGGACAAGCATGTCTGACTGCAGGTGCAGGTAACAGAAACTGGGCAAGACGACTATGAAATGCAGAACTAGGCAGACACAGACCTTACTCAAATCAAGGGCCAGATATGCCTCAAAGCACTGCTCAAAGTTCAGGGGCAGTCAGGGAGGTGGCGGTAAGGGAGTGATCTTCTCTTCTGAGTGAACAAACGCTGAAGGTTGGAGGCATGGTATTTACTGTTCTCTGGGAAATATTCTGGATGGATGATGACAGCCAGTCTGTTGTATTTGCAGTGTCTTGCTAATGCCTGGCCAGTGCTCCTTAAAGGATGTTCTGGTTCGACCTCAGGGTAGTTTGTGACATCCAAAAACATTCCAGGCTTCCAGGTGTGAGTGCTTTGAGCCAAGCACCAGCTCTACAAACCTGTCCTGGTTTCAGCAGCAGAAGTGAAAGATACTAAGCACCCTGCAGCAACAGACCTGATTTGCATACTTGGCTTTAGATATTCAAATTTAAAAGTCCTGAAAGTGTAATTACTCACTCTTGACTGGAAATAGGGGTCAGCGAACACTGAATGGCTGGAGGTTTGGTTAGATTAAACACCATATTAGCTGTAAAATGTGTACTTTACCAACATAATCGGTGAGATTCACAGTCCTGGCTTTTATTAGTAATCCTTCTTCCACTAGTTCTTCGTACAGAGAATCGATGGTCCTACGGACAAGAGACATCATTCAGAAATTCTAGGGCACTATAAGTAAAAGCTTAGTTCTTCAATTGCTGGAATAGCTTCGGAGTTATTTATGCTTCCCCAGCTTTATAACTGTAGTTTTGTAGCTCAGAGGAAAAGATGATTAGCTCCATCAATATGAAATCAATAAGTACCATTTTCTGCGTTATGGTAAGGAATGTCTTTTACTACCTCACACACTGCATGGCTCCTGCTCACAGATTCCATTACCCATTTTCAGGTGATGCAAGATCAGTTATGACTTGTGTAATAGACTCATTCATTAATATCAATTACTGGAAAATTATTTTTAAATTATGTAATAATAGCAATCCTAACACTACTATACCTATTCACTTAGCTCTCCAATTAGCAGTAATTCATTAATTCTTCCTGGAATTTATTCTGTTTGCAATATACAGCCTCATCTCATCAGGAACACACTAGAAATGAGTCCCTCAGAGCAAGCAGTTGTCCATCTACTGCAGTGTTAGGGTGATGCTGGCCAAAGGAGAATCGGGGAAAGACATACAGTGGCAACTGTGGCATAAGTTTTCCAGTGGAACGGTTTCTTCCTATCTCCATTAGTGGCTGGAAACAGCTCCCAGTAACTGAGGATTTAATACACTTATATTTGTATCCAGTTTTCTGTTGGCGTTCCCCTTAGACTCTCTTTTGGAGTTCTATCTAAATGTTAATTTCAATTACATATTTGGTACTAGGTTCTACAGATTGATACTGCTTCAAGAATTACATAAAATGAATAAGCCTGTTGGAAATTCTTATTGTTAGTGTGAACAATATTGATTTGAACCTTTCTAGGTCTTTCACTGTTTGTGTACTTTTCGTATCCTTTCTCTTCAATATCTGAGCTTTTTTTTGTCATTGTCACCTATCTTAATTGGGACATTCTGGTATTGCTACAATAAAAATATTTAATAATTACTCTCAGCTGGCTAATAAAACCATATATAATTTGAGTTCTCCAGCCCTTTTCCATTTCAGCTGGGAAGTTTTATGTTTATGCAGTGTTAGTGGCACAATTAATATAGAAGTAGTAATAAGGAAATACAAAATTTAACGCAGCTTCAGTAGCTTTGACTTTGTCGCTCTGACTCTTGCTTTCATTCTCAGTGATTTTATATTGAGTATGCACCATAAAACAAGCAGAAGGTAGAAAAGGACTAACCTGACAGTTCTGTTGGGAGCATGACTCCTACTTTTCTTGTCTTATTATTTTTACTGTGCAAGCTTAATGATGCATGCCCTGAGTCTCCTCCAAGTAAGTGTGATGTGATCAGTCCCTGACTAAAGCCCCCTGTGCCCTTTCCACCATGTCAAAAATGAGATGAACCTGAGCTTTTCCTGGTTGTTTCTGAAATACTTCCTCCTTCCCTGCTCAGTGGGGAAGAGAAAAGCATTGGAGGCAAAATGCCACGTAAACTGTGATTGAAAGCCAGCTACTAAAAAGCCTGTGCTCTTAAATGGCTGCCTGTTTATTAAGTTTGTTTATAAGAAGCAGGTATGTGCAAGAGTAATTTTAAAAGCACAGAATGTATGCATACTTGTTAGACTTTGGTACTGCTCTTGTAAGAGAGGTCATGCTCTGTTATAATCCATGACATGTTTATTTTAAATATTTGCTTGGAGAGGCTTTTTATTTTAAAGCAGGTAAAGAGATCATTGATTGTGTAGCGCTAGCACCCAAATCATCTAGTCCAGGTCTTGCTGTGCATGTCTTGTACAACTGGCTTTGTGGGGTGAATCCCCTGTGCTTCCTCCTGCAGTGACTGAGTGTGTTTGTCTTCATGCTGTTCTCCAGCCCTGCTCCCTTAGAAGCTGGGTCTGCTCCTGCCCTGCACTGCTGCTGGGTCAGCAGGTCCCAGCAGTGATCTCTCTGCGTAGGTGTCTGCATTATTTGTACAGGTGAAAAGTGGCCGGATTATCAGTGAATGCATCACGAGCTCACTGAATGTACTGTCAAAAGAAGAAATCCTCTCAAATCCTCCAAATAGAATAAGGGTGCTTAAAAGAGCAAGGATACACAAATTGCCAGGTCTGCCAGAACACTTATTGATAAAGAAGACTGATTTATATGACATGTACACTTTACCTAAGATGTGAAGGGTGATTTATAGAGTACAGGCACCTGCCTGCAGCCTCACTTATTGGGCTTCAGCTGGGATGGAAAATCTGACAGTCAACAAAACTGCCAGGTGCTTCTGCACCTGCAGAGAGGATGGGAAAGAGACAAACAGGGCGATATCCTGCCTAAATATTGCATATGTTTAGTTTTGCATACTGGAATTAACCTGAATGAAGTTAATGGAGACTGGCTCTAGTGCTGTCATGTTGCAGAATGGGGCTCTTAATTTGTCTGTGGTGTTGAATATGGGGGAGAAACAAGGTTTGTGCTGTGTACCATTAAATGAGTGCTTTGTTGCCCTGTTGTTTGTGGTGCTGTGAAGCCACCAGTTGGGCAGGGCAGTGGGGAGGTTCCAGTGTTCACTGCAAATGTAAAAAAGGTTTTAGCTAAAATGTATATGCTTGAAGTTTGTGAAAGATTTCTTTTTTTATCATCTAGGCTTTTTATGGATGTTTATAGCTGTTAATAAAGAGGTTTTATTTTATTGTAGGGCTCCTGATGCTGGTAAGCACAGCAATGTTGAGATGCTTTTTGTGTAAGTAAAAACTAAAAGGGTTGACAGCACATCTAATGCCAAGAGGATGCAGTCTCTCCTTGTCTGAATCTCAGGTAAACAGGTCCTCTCTTTACCTGTCAGGAGTTAGGTCTTCCTCCATCTCGGGTATCTTTTTCCTCTTGGTCATCTTTTCTTTCTGAGGATCGCAAAACCAGGTAGGAATTAGTGACCTTAATACACTTAACGCACATGTACATATTTGAATGTACCGAAGCAACGGGAGGGCCAGAAGAGCAAATGTTTCAGTGCTTGAATGTGGCCCTTGTTACTGGAGGAACTGAAAGGGAATCATTGTATCCTTGAATGCTCTGAGGGAAGGAAGGCAGGAGGTATTCCCATTTGTAAGTGCCTCACCAAGGCACAGGAGAGGTGAAGCACCCCTCGGCTTGAGAAACTTTGTCCAACCTGCGGATCTCATGTAGATTGATTCCTTCCTTTGTGGAGCACAAGCTCTCAGGTTGAGTGGGTATGGCCCTTACTTGAGAAGGAAGCAGGAAGGAAAAGGGTGTGGGGTCCAAGTAGCTGATCTAGAGGCTGTTTGTGTGTGTGTGGTGTTTGGTTGGTTGTTTTTTTGGTGGTGTGTTTTTTTTTTTTGTTTTGTTTTGTTTTTCACATTGGGGTAAAATATGTAAGCAACTTCCCTGAGGTCACACAGGGTGCTCACAGCTGGACCAGGACCTCAAACCAACCCTCCTGAACCTCTGGCTAGCCTCCTGCCCACCAGATATCCTTTCTTCCTTTTCTTTCCTAATGCCTTGGGGAAGAAGTTTGACAAGGTCAGAAAATCATGACCTGCTCTTCTCTTGATATTCTCACCACACCTTCACTAAGGGAAGATTTTGACTTGTGTGACTAGCTTGTTTACGTACGGCAAAAAACCCATGGAAAACATAAATAAGAAAGATGTGAATAAAGCCCCTCCACTAATTACAGCTCACAAGCCATAAATATGGTTAGGGGATAATTAGCAGTGCAGAGATCATCATTAATCCACGTTAGCGCCCAGCACTGGTGTCCATACTTAAGTTCTGCAAAGCACTTCAGGGTGACTTCAGTGGAACTGTTTACACAGCAACATTCACGCACCATGAGACTTCTTTACTGGCTTAAATTTAGGCATGTGCTTAAATGCTTAGTTGATCAAGACAGCTTATTCTTTCCAAAAGTTTGTTTGATTTCCTGGGAATACCATCGTTTGCTTTATTTTCCTCAATAGCGAATACTTCTGCAGAGCTCTAGAGGTTATGTTGTTGAGTTCAAAAAAAAAAAAAGTCCTACCCAATTAGCTGGAAAATGCTGGGTGTTTCTTACAATGGATAAGCAGTATTCAGAAATCTATCAATTTTAAGTTTTCAGGGACAGTTGCAATGTAAATAACCTATGGTTGAATCACCTGTTAGCGTTTGCAGTGCAACAAACATAATCTAGATGAAAACGCAAATTAAACCCAGAACTATATGGATAAGCTAACTGGGAAAAAGTGATGTCTTTAAATTCTGGATTAGAATAACGCAAACAACTCTGTTTCTGCAGAACTATGCCTCAGGTTTCTTTACACAAATAAGCTTGGCAGTAAATACTCGTTAGAATAAACCAGTGGGGTTTTGTTTTAAAGAACAGGAATGGGAAGAACAAAGCATGTGCCATGCTGTTTTAATGACTGAGGAAATATTGTGACTGTCAGCGGTTTATTTCTGGTGTTCCTCCAGCTTTGTCTCTTTAACCTTTCTTCCAACAAGCTAGAAATTGCATATCATGGGGTCTGACTGGGAAGAAAAGCTCATTTCTACCTATGTAAAGACACTAAGCATATGTTGAATTTATTGGCCAACTGGTATGGTCCTCGAGGCAGTTTCACCAGTAAAATAACTCAAGAGCAAAACAAAAATGAACTATGCAGGGGAAAAAATGTGTTTTCCTAATTAACGTGAGCATTTATGGGAATTTGGCAAACACTGAGATGCGATAAGGGGAGATATGAATTGTAGACAATGGCTTTCCTCCAAAATGTCTTACTGGGAACTGCTTTTATTTAGAAAATGATAATGTTTAATGAATGTGAACATGCTCATCATTTAAAATGGAAATCTCCTTGTTTCTGTCTCTGAAATGTCAGTCTAGCTTCTGTGTAGCCATCCATTTACTTGGTTATTTTCTGCTTTGCTAAGTCACACGTAGTGAACTGCAGTAGTTATTAGTTGGCAGATGACAGAAGACTGTCTTCCGTGCTCAGTGTGATATCTTGTCTTTCTGTGTGGGCTCAGGAAAAAAGCTGAGTAGCTCAGAGGTTGCTACAAGCAAACATGGACCTGATTTGAGAGCAGATTCCAGAGCAGAGAGTCTCTGGCACCAGAAGTGAGATGGTAGCCAAAATGACTCATTGAGGGAACTGTTGCACTTTGGAAGTGCAGGATCTGTGGCACCCTTCGGCTGTGATCATACAAGTCCTGCTGCCATCACAGCTACTGCCACCAAGTATGTGGAAAAGTAACGAGAGGAAAATACTCTTGTGCTTTAAGGGAAATGACGGTGTATAAGCAGCAGTCTATGAAGAGTGTGAGTGGATTCCTTGGATCATGTGTGATGCTTTGATGGGAGGCTGAACAAGTGCAGATTTGCACTGTGTGCATCTGCTCTGGGTTGTGAAGTCTTTCCTGGCAATGCCAAGATATAGAGAGCAGCTTCAGGTATTTGCATTGAAAAAGTCCTGAGACAAAGATGTTCCCACTGATTATTAAGCTCTTGCTAAATGAGGGGTTCTGGTCTGTAATCCCTGCTGGATTTAGCTAGAGCATCCAATTATGTTACAGCCCCCACAGCTGGCTGAGCTCTGGGTGCTAATCTCCATCAGATACAGAAAATCCAACAGGGTTTGTGAATCACGGTCCTCAAAGCCAGCCTTTCCTCAGTTCTGACCCAGCTTGTCTTCTGGCTTTATTCACTATGGCTTTGCTATTACCAAGTCTCTAGACTGATGTCAATATTCTTGTCATAGCCATTGCTATAGTTAACCTCCTGGGGTTTTCTTTGCTTCTGCCTGGCTGCATCAAAAAGGGATATCCAAAGCTGCACTGAGATGCTGGCAAGGCCTATTTCAGAAGCAACTATTGCACTCTTAGGTTCCCATGTCCCCTCTTTCTGTTTTTTCTGAATTCTGGCCATGCCTTTGTCTGTGTGGGGGTGTGTTTACTTGCAATGGGTTGCTTTACCTGCAGTTGGATAGGAAACAAATCCTTGGAGCAGCAGAGCAGGAAAAGCAGCACAATGGACTTGACAAAAAAACACTCTGCTAAGCACTCAAATGTAATTTCCAGGTCGGTAACTGGAGAGAACTGATTTTGGTAGCTCTTGAGTTGGGTGGAAAGCCTATTTAAAGAAGGTAGGTCTGTAGTAGTTTACCTAGCTGCAGATTTCCAAGGGAAATGGTTGCTAAGCCCTCTGGGTACCATGGTTTGGGTACCTGGCATCCATCTGGAATAAATACTTGTAAAGCTGGTGGGTTGTGTTGAGCCACCCAAATCAGAAGCTTGGGCTGTTGGCAGAAAGGGGTGGACTCAGAACAACAGCATTTCATTAAAAAGTTTGCGCTGGTACAAGGATGCCACCAACTTGCTAGAAATTGAATACTTTGGAAAATGCCAGCCCTTTTTCATTCTCTTCAGGTGCTTTATAACACACTTTGTTAGGCTGGGTGGGGACTTAGATGTTCTGACATCTCTTTGCCAGCCTTCCTAGACACCAAGGCCATATCCTTCACTAGGATCAAATCTTTCCTCAGCCTGTTTTTACACAGGTGCTTACAATCCCAGCTGGCTGATCCATGGCTGGGCAGATGATAAGCTGTGACTGTGCATAGTGAAGAAAAGTGCAATTTGCAGGAGAGCTGAATCACATTCCTTTATTTCTGTTGTATCCTCATTCCCTCTCCTGCGACAGATCTGGAGCAATAGGAGTCCAGCGCGGTGTGTCTCTTAAAAAGGACACTTGTGGTCTATAACTTGTCAATGCTGGACCCTAAGGACAAATAACAGTGGGACAGTCTGTGGGGTGAGAAGCTTTCAACATGGGCAGAGGGGCAGGATCCATGCCTCAGATGATAGCAGGGTGGCTTGTTCCATACTAGGTGAGATCCAAGCAGTTTCGGTATTTTCAGACCAGCACTACTGGTCTGGAGACCCGTTTATAATGAGAAGAACGATTTGCCTTTCCACCCAAGATGATTCTTCCACAAAGGTGGGAAATGGGTTTTTTATCTTCAGGGGAAATAAGAGCAATTCTTGGTAGGGTTAAGTGTCAGCTTGTAGTGTTAAGTGGTATTTGAAGGTCTGGAGTCAGTTACAAAATTCAGCCTAGAAAGTACAGTGCATGGAAATAAAGGAGTGGTCTACACATATGACTGGATCTCTTAAATTTTATTTAAGACCTGAGCCATCAGAAACACTAACTGGGAGGGAGCAGTTAGCTTCCTTATGCTTTCCCTTTAGAGTCCAATTCCAAAATGTCATTGCTGAATTCCCTACAAAAGAGACTTTCAGACAGGATTTTGAGCTCAAATAATTTGCTGTGGGTCACGTAGATTTTTTTTTTTTTTTTTTTTTTTTAATACGGACTTGAAATAATTTTTTAGAGTTGTACACTACTTATCCTAAGGCTTGCTTAAAAAGGTAGAGGACATCTGCCCTTGGGTAGTGACTTCTTTGCCATCCAAAAAAGCCCTAGTTCTACTGTGGTGTCTTCCTGCAAAGAAAGTAAAAGAAATCCCTTCTTACAAAAGGTGAGATGGTCAAATGTGGCATTGTGAATTGGGGTATATGCCCCTAGACAGAAAACTCCATTTTTAAGAATTCACTTAAAGAAATTACCCTTGCTGCCTGTTCCCTACTGACAGAGTGCAGAAAAAGTTTTGTATTCTCTGAAGAATGTTGAATCCTCCTGAGAATGCTTTGCAGAATATCACTTTTGGGCAAAAAAAAAAAAAAAAATTACATTGTGCTCCAGATGTATTTGTGTGTACAGTGAGAATCCAAACCCACCATTATTTCACACTGTGTAGTTCAGAGGGTGGATATATGGGACCCAGGATGTGGTAACACAAGCTTTGGAAAAACTACGGGAGTTTTGCTGAATAACAAATTCATAAGCTGCTTCCAGAACTTTCCAGACCATTTCATCCTTCTGGTACAGGTTAGCTTTTCATAAAGCAGATCTGAAGCCTGTATGCACAGCTATGCACACACTATTGGTTTATGGGTTGAGATATTTATGCAAATACTAATTAGAAAAAGTCTTTGTCAATGCTGATTAGATGTCTCAAATAGCTTTGCACAGGGAAAGGTGGGCTTTGACTAAAACTGGATACCTCCTTGCATTTCCCACCCCTAAAACAGAACTAATTTTTTTTCAGAGAAATTCTTTAGGGAACTTGTATTATTTAATTAGTACTTATCTCTTCCTTTCCTTCATTCTCTCAGGCTACTGGTACAACTTGGGAAAACAAAAGTTAAATAACCTCCCTCCACCCAAACCCATTCCAACACTATATTTAAGGAAAAAATACAATGCTAACATAAAGCTTTATAATTCCAGTGTGACATTTTGAGGCATTTTTGACCAGCTGATGTAAATGCTCATGACAACTTTGGGAGGATTGTTGCAATATTTTGTCTGTGTATCTTCAGTGTCCCTAATTTTGAAACAGATTTATCAACCCAATTGGTCTCAGTTTTCAGGGTTGCTCCAGTCTTGCATTATTAAATTGCACCTGCACCTTTGTTGGGTGACAGAGCATTTTTAAAGAGAATTTGAGTAGAAGTAATACAACAGCAAGTATTTGCATGTTAAAGGGATTATAGAAATGAAATACAACATGAGATTAGAGCTGGCTCTTTGCCCTGAGCATTTTAAGTGGATCTGCTGATTGAATGGTAGGGTCTGTAAGCTTTGAGTTATTTTGTGCTGACATGATCTATAGTTTAAATGCTTGGGTAAGGAATTCAGGGAACTGTGAGCTGTGGAATTCTGCATGTGGTAATGCTGTGAAACTAGATGTGAACATGATGGGTGCTGGGCTTCAGTGGGTAACACACGTTAAAATAATGTACGTCTTTAACCTATTATATAATAAACTTGGCTTAATTGTGAGTTCCCAAACCCTTGAACAGTAAGTAGTAACATAGTAAAACAACGTGTACCTGGCTGCATGGGATCTGTGTTGTACAGATAAATGAAAGGTTACAACAAGACATTCAAAGGGATTCTTTTTTTTGTGTACAGTTTTGAAACACATTAACCAGTCCTCATTTAGAAGGAAAACAGCCAGGGCAACTTGCTGGCATGCAGATCCATGTCTGCCTTGGAAGACTGTAGTAATCAGAGCCTGTCACATTAAAGGGAAGGACTGTTTGGATTTTCCTGTTTGACCAGATCGGAGGATTTTAAGAGGGTGTGTATGCCTCTTGGAAATCTGAACTGTCATGTAATGATTTATTTGTAGAATAGTTCAACTTGTCCTAAGCAACATTTATAAAGGGTAAGGAACAATAATAGCAAAGGAAAGCCCTGAAAAAACCATAGGTGAACAGATTTTTAAATGATTCTGACTTGAGATTCAGTAAATGTTCAGGGTGGACATTTTGACACTGATAGGGTTCGCACTGAATATCATTGTATCTGGGCAGAGAACTGATATTTACCCTGAATTCTCACAACTTGTTTCTCTTACCTTTTTATTTCCTTTTTTCTGTTTGTTACTCTTCTCTCCATCCACAGCCAGTTTGAGATTCTCCAGTTTCTGTTGCATCAATTCATCAACCTATCGAGATACGCACAGTTGAATCTTTCTAAGTTTTCTGTTCTGCCACCACACTTCAGACAAATGTTCAGCTAAACAACTGTTAAAGCAAAGAACAGATAGTAGGGACTCTGGAAGGAGGTAAGGTCTATGCTAGGGCCGGTTCTTACAGCTGTAGAAAAAACATATACAGGCAATGTACATTATTAGTGTCTTCTTACTATTGTAAGCACACCTGCACTCTGATCTCTTCCTCCAGTTCTTTCCGTTTCTCTTCTTTGATCAGCTCCGGGTCATGATCCTGGAGAAAATCCCATCCCTCGTCTCTGTTCTGCCAAATGGCTGTTATCCACAAGAAAGAAAAAAGGGGGGAAAAATGTTACAGAAGCTATTGGTTTCTCCAACTGCTTCTGGAGGCAAAAAATATGTAGTGTGGGCAGCTTTTATTAAATTATTAGCTGTAGAAAGTAGCAGGCTTTAGGGACCCTTGCCAAGTTCAGAGCCCTGTTGTGTGAACTTCTGGAAATCTCGAGGTTAAGTTTTTGCCTTGGGCTGTAAATTTGTATCCGATTTCAGGAGGATAATAGGATATGGAGGCTGTCATTTTCTGGTTGTAAAGCTGTATGCCTGGAGTGGTGCTCACCTTCAACAACAGGTAGTACAGTATTGGCAACCTGTGTCGTGCCTGATACTGGCAGCGTTCTTCTGTCTGCTTAACAGCACCATGCTTAAATCTTTGCCGTGAAGAAGTCAAAGATGACTCCTGTCTGAGGAGTGTGCTCTCTGTTCATGTCTCTTGGCTGGCATAATGCAGGCTTGGTGGACAAAGAAAGGTGTTTAATTTAAACCAAGAAGTTGTCTTGTTCTCTCCTGCTTAGTTATCAAATGCCAAGTTAAAGCTGCTGCAAGCTTCTGAGTTAGCCTTTGTAGTAATTCACGTCAGGCTGAAATATGGGCCAGGAGCACTGGAACAGGCATAAAAGCCTGCCCTGAGTGCATGGAAATGGGAGCTGAGGTGACAGTGATCCTGACGCAGCCATCATCTGTATCCAACCCACAAGTGACATATGGCCACGCAGAGTTCAAACTCTATCTGGGCAGTCTTGAGCTTGATACAGTAACTGAGAGGCAGTCCGAGTCTTTTTGGAAAAGAGACATTGCCCACCTGATTGTGGGGTGTTACTTAAAGCAGTCTTACTGTTGTGCAAAGGGTAAGTAATAAGGAGACCAAACTCCAGGAACAAATTAAGCTTGTGCAAACTGATGATCAAAAAACCCATGTTTACGGTAAAGTAGCTAAATATCCTGAGATGCAGCTCTTTATTTTTGTGGAGGCAAACTGCAATTTGCTCCTTAGAAAGAAAATTACACACGGTCAGGCAAGCTCAGTGCATCTCTGAATTCTCTGCTGTTAGTAAAAGGCACCATTTCTTTAAGTGGAAATGCCTCTCTGCTTTCTACATTTTTTGAACTAATTTAAAAGAGGACAATTAATGTCTTTCATTTCCTTGCATTTTGAGCTCTGATAGTATCTTTATAAATGACAGCTGATCTCCAGCAGTATGTGCTAACTCAGTTTCCAGATGATTTAAAATGACAGTGTTCCACTTTAAGACATAGGCTCCTTTATGAATCTGTTTTGTACAGGGCACTTTTTTCTGTACCTACTGCCATTTCTAAGGCACTATAAATTCAGGAAGGTTTTCACAGTACCCATAGGAGATCGTTCACGTTTTAGTCCAGTTAATATAATACTGGCTGCTATTTCTATCCCCCATGAATTTACAGAGTCCAATTTCGTGCAGCGTATTTGTGGCTTTACACATAGGGAATAGTTTTTGCAGGTGAGTAGTCTTAATTCCATAACTGAAAATAGTAGAGATGGAGAAAGTCAGTGGATTTTTTGGTAATGAGGAAAGAAACTCAAAGGTACAGACACTAATTTCTTTAAATTACTTGCGTGTCATCAGATGGCATGACAGATGTCACGTAATATTTCAAGAGGGAAAGCTGATTTGCCCTAGTTAAAAGGTACCTCCTCCAGGGTTACCAGCCTGGAATTTCAGCCTTGGGGAATGGGGAATATTACATGGGAGTTATGTGAATTTTTAAGCACTTTCCTGACTGGGTCAACAGGTTCCAAGTGTAACATTTTCACAGGAGTACTAGGTTTTATGTGTTTATTTTTCATAGAGAGGTACATAGATTTTTGTTCTGTTTTTCTAATAATCATTCATTGTCATTTTGTAAATTGATTAGCAGTTAATATCCACTGCAGGCAAACCAGTGACAGTCCCCACAACTCGGGCAGCTGTCTCTGACATTACCTGGCAACGGGTTTTCCAAGTGCTATATTAGCCACTAGGTTAGAGGTCCCTAATTTTAGAAAAGAGATCAATAACTCATAGGTGTTAGATGCTATGTTATTCTTTTATAGATCAACAAAATGTTTCAAAGTTATTTTTGAAGCAAGGTCAGGAGGCTAAGGATGTTACGTTTTCACTGGCTGGTCAAAAGAGCCTGGTATTTTGTTACAGAAATGATCATCCAGCTACGGGAGCTATTTTTGTGCATGTGTGTACGCAGTGCAATTTATATCACCTATTCTAAAATAGTGCATGCTTATCTTTAGATTATTTTAGATGCATACTTCTCTAGCTCAGGACTCAAAAGACAGCCCGGTTACACTAACGTGGTGGCTAACTTCACCATTGTAGCAGTATTAGTTTTCACTCTGCAGACTAGTTAGTAATTCCAATATCTCTGAATTTCAGAGAACAGTTTGTGACTAATATGTTGAAAAAATATTTATCTGAAGCATGAAGCTTTTCTTAAAATGGCTACTTTCAACCTCCTAGCAAAAGGATTTGAATCTTTTGACTCCTGTTTAAAAACCACACGATATCACCATGTCTTAAAGTTCGGGCCATAGGGTATTTGAGTTGAATTCAACTATCCTCTGCAACACCAAGCACGTCAAATATCAACTGGCCATCTGTATAATGGGGGAAACAGCACATTGCTGCCTCACGGCACAGGGTGCTGCAAAAATCAGACCCATGAAAGATGGAGGTAATGATTCAGACTGCTTACCTTTGCTCCACCTAAACTCTTGTTATTCCAGTGTAAAAAGATGATGTCACACAGAAATTGGCTGTTTCCAACAACAGTATATAAAATGTGTTTTAGATAGAGCTTGGCAAATGTAGTTTAGCAACTAGCAAAACTGCCAAATACAGTTTTAGGGGAATAAGTCTTCATGAATTCCAGTGAAATTTAGGTAGTAGGTCTAGCTTGGCGGGGGGAAGGAAATAATTGGAGTGGAAAAATCTGTAACTGAAATGCTTAGATCTCTGTGAAAACTGATCTACATATTTAAAAATATTTAAACTAAGAAAAAAGAAATCTGTTTCAGGGGATGGCAAGACTTTCCTAATAGTAAGTGTTGAGGGGGTTGTGTGAGTGAAAAAACAAAAACGCTTGTTGTTTGATCAGCTGTCACTTCAGCAAACTTTAGATAAACTCATAAGGGTCTTAAATTATCCCATTGTAGGTATCTGATACAAACCTTTCTTAATCAAGTTCCCTTACTTCAATGATGTTTTTAAGATTTATCCACTAATAAATCTGAACTTCTTTGCAAATTATTGAGCTACTTTTACATTAGAACAGAAAAAAGTTCTCAGTGTAGAAAGACCAAACTCAAACCTCTTTTTTTCCTAAACAATTCTGCTACTGAAATGAAAGGAGGCTAAAATAAAAAATACAAGAAACTGCCCACACTGATCTGGTCAGAAGTTGTTCTAGATTTGATTCTGGAGGCCTTGAAAAAAGGAACCTTATCCATGGCCAGATTAAAAGTAAAATTATTCTGAACAACCACCAGGTAGTATTGTGATAAAGGGTGTCCTGCAATAAAAAGCACTTAGTGCTTGTGAATGAGGCAGGAGACTGCTGCGTGGAGAAATTAGCAGCTGTTTACTAAAAATAAATATGGTGTCAAATAGACTTGGTTCCCTAGGAGGGAAAAAAAACCCCTAGGCCTGAAGTTTAACGGAGCAGCTATAGAATCTCGCTTTGCGCAAGACAGAACTGTAGCTATTCTTTGAAGCTTGCAAGAGATCCCTTTCCACTCAGGATTTCTGGTTGTGCTCTGTGCAGAACACGGTTCCTTCTTATGTGCCTTTAGAGCTGGGGGAATAGCTGTCAGTTCTGGCAGGATGGGCTGGAGATGAGCATCGGTGTTTAACTCTGAATGCCAGGCTGGAGTCTTTATCTACCACAAAAGGATGCTGCCCGTGCCTGACCTACGTGAGCACATTATTGCAGTGTATCTGCAAGGGCTGCCAGTACGTAATGGGGAGATGGAGGTACTCACACTAACTTTAGGTCATCCAATTCAGGTGCCTGAATAGGAACTAAGGCTCCACAGACAGTTAATAGGCTGCTGAGCTGCCCTTGGGAGGCCTGTGTGAGATATACAGGAACACAACACCCCCAATACAGCACTCATCTTCATGCAAAAAAAGTTAGCATGAGTACCCCCAAATGTTATATACTTGCAGAGCTCAAAGTGGTTATTGTCAGGAATGGCAGTGCTGGTGTTCAGATACAGTTTGGGTGACAAACGTGTCCCCCACCCTCTCATAAACTCACTGACTTGTCATTACTTCAGATCGTCACGAAATCTGGGAGTCTCTATTCCTATTTAATTATTGTTTTCTGTGGTGTTTTTATTCCTAACACTGGTAACCATTGCCATGTTTGGAAGCACTGTTTAAAGTCCCTGTGTTGAGGTAACAGCCAGACTTGTTTCCTACAGCCTGGAGGAGAGTTATTTGTACAAATACAAGGAGTTTGTGAATTTGCCGTTCAGCACTGTGTTGAAGCCTGTTTGACCACAGAGCCTCAGCAGGGGTTCCAAGCAGCACTGGAAAGCATAGCTAGTACATCACCTACCCATCAGCAGAGTGCTGGATAAGCACATCACCAAGCCAATGCAGCGATGCAAAACCCTCCTGCCTTCTTCTTGCTACTCTGCAACAGGTAGGGCCTCTACACTGCTCCTTCATTGCTCTTGGGACTCGCTGGATGGGAAAAACTGGTCTTGCTGTTGCTGCTTTTGGATTGCAAAGTGCCATTTCGAGTGCTTAGAAAAGGACAGGTAACCATCTTGGCCAGTTAAGGAAAAGAGGCATTGATGAATTTGATTCTTCTCTAAAACTTCTGCTGACTTCAGTGGGATCTGATGTAGCATTCAAGAGTAGAGTCTGGGATGAACTCCTCTTTAGCTATAAAGTTGCCTTATGATTCATAAAGTGTAAGAAAATCCTAATTGTTAGAAGTCAGAGATCAGGCAAAAACTGTACTGATGTATATTTAGCCTGTAAGTTGTACACTTCTTTCTCCAGCCAACCCAAATCAGGCAGAAAACTTTATGTCAGTAATTTGTCAACAGGAGGGAATAACGGAGTTTTTTCATATGCGGAATTTTAGCAAGATGCTAACTCTGCAGAGTGGGGAGGAGAAAATAAATTTTGAATAATTTTTTTGAGAATAGAACCTGCATGAAATACAGCAAAAATAGCCCCCAAAATCTCTAACTGGGCACACTTCTGCAACCAAGGACTTCAGTTTGGCTTGTCTGACCTTTGGAGTCCTGTTGTTCTGTTCACTTCTAGTTCATGGGACAGGTGCTCCTCTCCATTTTGTATGGGGTGTAAGACTTCTGTGCTCGCTTCCAGGCCTAGCACAAGTCACTGCTAACTCATTTGTGTATCTAGGGTGAACACTGAAGACAACTGTTTGAGACTGACAAAAGGCATCAAGCATAGAGGATACGGGAGAGATGGAAGAGAGCAAGATGTCCTTTTGCAAAAACTGTCCTTTAAATATGAAAAACCTCACTTTTGGATACTTTCTCAAAGTGAAAAACCAGCCAGTCAACTAGCAATTAGTTGAAGTTGCACACACTTTGAATAATGCAAGTATATTCATAGTCCAGCAGCATTTCTTATGCCCTTGCTTGAAAAGATTATTTTCCTATTAAAACATGTAATAAAAAATAATTGGATCATCTGTAGGCTGTGTAAGTGAATGGATCCATGGACATTTTCCATGAATGAGAGGATAGAGACAGGATAAAGAGCTACAGGAGCGTGAAAACATTGATCCTGAAGCCTGATCTACAGTACAGTGCTTTTGAATTATTTGCTATTCAGATGCCATTTTTGTTGCCCTCAGAAAATCCAAGAAAGCCCCTGCATATACATCAAAGCACTTTGGTTCTAGTTTGGCTACTTTCACTTGCGTAGAAATGTACCTTCCCATATGATTATCTTGATAATTTTGAGAGACCCCTAAGGAGGGTTAAGGTACTGAGAGACTCCCTTCCTAAATGACATTGTTTTTCTATTGTCCTAATTTCTGTAACATTCCATAGCTCAGGCAGCTGCACTGTTTGACCTTATAGGAATGAAATTCAGTTTAAGCTGAATTAGAAGAACATTCCAGCTGTAATTGTTATCTTTTCTACTGACCTTCGTATTGACTGTTTCCTTCCTCCATTATTGAAAGGAAATTACTGGGAGCCATTTTCCAGCCCTCCTCTTCTTTCTAGATTGGAGGGGGTGGGGTGAAAAGAAAAATCAGAATATTAATACGTAGAAACTTTGTAAGTATAAAAATAGTTGTAATTTTAATTGATTTTTTTAAAGATTTGTTTTAATTTGAGGAATAAGATGCTGTTGTCTCTTCAAGTAAAATCTTCCTACCAGGCTACAAGGAAGTTTCATCCCCTTCAGTGGAGAGAAGGGGATGTCTGTTCATCAGTTGACCTGCTGAGGTCACAAGAATTAGACTTGGGCGTGTTTGAACATGTAATATAGGGAGGAGACTTGCAACATGTAAATGACATTTTTTCAGTTACTTTTATTGTAGGACTGCTCCCTCCCCCCCTAAAAGGAATTCCCAACTCGTGGGTAATTCAAAACTGCTGAAACCTCACTTTAATGTGTAATCAGAAAGAAAAATAGTGATCTCTGTGTTTTGCAAAAGAAAATATTTTGTTTCAACTTTATCAAAACATTTTGGTGTATTCCAGTCTAACGTAGATGACATTGATATGTTCCGGAAATAGCTAATTTCACTTAACCAGTATCTCCAACAGAAAAACTTGTCAGAAAATTATGAATGTTTCTTCATGTTGTAACAGTTAAGTCCCCAAAATTTTATGAGGTAACAGATATTAGTGGGAAGTTACGTCGTTGTTTAGGGAGGAGGTGAATGTGGATTTATGTGAGAGCACAAGTTCCATCAAGCTTTGCTAGCCAATGTATAGTCTGTAAGCCATGGGTTATCAGTAAGATACAAAGTGCAGCTCCTGGAATAACTTAAAACAAAATGAACCCACTAAATATGCCTCTGTAATTAAGCAGCTATTGCATACCTGCTGTCAGCAGATACAGTTTCAGCCAGGTCATGTGAATTATTGAGTATCTGTTTTTAATTAAAGTGTTATTACAGTAATTAAAGTTTGGGCATAGACAGATATGCAAAACCTAAACATATTTATCACATCTACCCTATGCTCTACAGAAATATTTGAAAGACTCAGGAGTTTCTTCACTAAACATCAAGAAATATTTTTAGTAAAGAATAACCAAGTGTTTGAGGATTTGACACCCAGAGCTCCAATTCTCAGTTACTCTAATGTATTCTCAATTTCTGCAGTGTATGGCACCTTGAGATTCATTCTTGGATCTTTTGCAGAATACTTTCCTTTTAACATTCTCCCATGATATTTCACAG
Source organism: Opisthocomus hoazin (assembly GCF_030867145.1). Taxonomy (NCBI): domain Eukaryota; kingdom Metazoa; phylum Chordata; class Aves; order Opisthocomiformes; family Opisthocomidae; genus Opisthocomus; species Opisthocomus hoazin. The sequence continues at coordinate 35,657,415 of NC_134422.1, read as the reverse complement.
AAAATAATTAAATCATGATGTTCTAAGAGGTATTACTGATAATTGCTAACTATATAAAAAAACAACCAACCAAAAAATACCAACACAAAAAAACCCCACCCCAGAACAGCCTAAAAATGGGTTATTCATTTTTAGCCTTTTAATAGCATTAGACACATCCATGTTTCTTTTATTGTTATAAATAGGCCAACAAATCATTTTAATTACTGGCTTCAATGATTTTATACACTGATGTAAATAATATTGTTGTCAGTCTCATTGATTTTAATCAAAACCACTGTGCATCAAAAGGACAATTGCAGAATGCTGTTCTGTGTTCCCTCTCGCCTCTATTAACAGCAGAAGAGTCAATGTAATAGAAAGAAGTTTTCCCTTTGAAGTCAGTTCACGTATTTTTCTATGTTCAGTTGATTGATTCCACACTTGTTCTGTATTAAATGTGCTAAGGTGCCTTGAACCAACAATATACGTTTCAATCTAAGCAGAGATATGGAAATAACAGTTTGAATATGCTGAATATACTTCTGAAGCTTTCCAAAGCCTAGCCCACGCTAGGTGATTCTCATTCAACATCAGGGAAAATTTTGAATTGACTCCATTGTGCACTTTTGCTATGGAGATTTTGCTAATGGGTTTCGCTAAGGACAAATTGTGTCTCACTGTTCAAAATTTCTGGATGAAATCTAGGGATGTACAGCCTTGCTCATGTTCAGTGAGACAGGTTGCAGCATGTTGCTGGTCAAGGCAGTCCAGACTGGTCTAACATGTGTTCTGCTATTGTAAAGAGGGATCATATGGTGAGGAAGTAGGTGGTGTGGTTTTTTTCTTTTCTTAGGTGCCCGATGGGAAATCAAATCAGCATCTTACAGAGAAAAGAAAACGAAGTTACTTTGATATCAAATATGCCTTTTTAAAGATTGCTATCAGGCTGTTCAGAAATATTTAAATTTCCTTCTGGGATCAAACTCTTGTTTTCTTTAAGAACTGAAGTCAGGAGCAGGGCTTTTTTCTGCCTACATCACTATGACTTATAGCCTATACTTATTTTAATAAGAGTCCTGCTGGTAGAACTTTTCCAAATACTTCTCAACTGGTCTTAGATACTATTTTTTCCCCTGTCAGTATTATAACCTTGGAGAGAATGTTCCCTTTGTTCTTTCTCAATGAACCATAGAGAACCTGACATAATGGCTCAGAATTTTACTTGACAGGACTTGTGACAGCTGAGGAGATGAGAGCAACATGAAGTTATAAAACCCCAGAGCTCTACATTGTTATTTCACCCCATTTCAAAACTTTGCAGAGGCTGTGAGGGGATTGAGATTAATTTTTGGTATTGTTCATTTTTATCTAGTGAAATATGCAAAACCAACAAGGAATCAAATTTATCCCTTGAAAGTCAGGTTTTTAAGCAGATAGATGAGTTGTCATCTGGTTTCCAAAGCTTGGGTTGGGTTTGGCATTTTTTGCCACGCCTAAAGATTAGCATTTCACTTTGACTTAGACTGAAGTGCCTGGAACAGCCTTTCCTATTGTCTGTGTGAGACCAGAGGCATCACAGGGCTCTATTCTGGGCCAGCTGAGTCAGGAAGGAGTGAGGACAAGGACAAAGCCATTAGAGGACACCCTCGTGAATCCTCCTGAAAGGAACTGGTCTGTCTGAGATGCTGTGGGGTTCTATGACTGTGAATGACAATCCTCTTTAAATTCTCTAATTTCAAAAGCTTTTCTGAGCTATTGCCTTTGTACACGTACTTTTACCTAATCTTTCCCTATGAGTTCTGCAGTGTATGTACTGATTTAAGGGCTAACACCACGAAGTGGTCCCACAGAGCTGAACTCAGTGCTAGTACAAGTCACCAGACGTCTTACAGACAACAGACAACTTGGTATCAGTGTTATTTGGCATAGTCTGCTGGCACTACCCTTTCTCCCCATTGCTCCCCCAGGTTGGCTCTGCTCTGCTGCTAAGATACAGTGAGGTGGTACCAGTAACCACCTTCCACTGCTTGCAGCATTATGCCTTCACTAATGCTGTGATAGTGTGACCCTAATGGCAAACAACTGCCTGAAGACACATGTGACCGGAACGTAAAAAATTTCCTGTTTGCACAGGAGCAGCCACTACCCTTCCTAGCTGGCAATGCAAGATCAGGCTTAAAAAGCTTGGAAAACTCATTCATGTATGCTGCTCCTTCAGCCTGCTGTGCATCTTCATTTACAAAGGGAAAAAAACCACTCCAAAACCCCCAAACTTTGTTTTGTATGACCCAAATAGCATCTTTGCTGGTTGAAAACACTAGTTAAGTTACAAGTTCACACTAAGATATGTATCTCCCAACTAGATAGACTGATGCTTCCTAGGTTCATGTAGTTAAGGTTCCTGGCTAGCTATTGTGAGAGCTTTGGCCTGATTAATGGATGTTGTCCAAGACAAGCATCTTTTCTGTTATATGGTTGTTCTAGGGTTAGGACTTAAAATTAATTTGTGTAAAACTTGCAGTGAAGAGTAAACTTTGCCCCAGAAAACTCACTCTTCTCCTCCACATACTCAGTGAGAGATTAATGATCCTTATTAAAAATATATATATATTGTTTCAACTTTGCTTATACTATAAAGTAAATGAGAAATGAAAGCTGCTGCTTCAGCAAAAGCCTACAATTTTTGCTGCATAGCTTGCTTTCGAAGATGCCCTTTGGTCACTGCACTGTTTTACAGGTGTTTTCCTCAGTGAAGTTGCTCCTGGAATAATTTGGAAGCATACCTTCTGTGAAACCAGCCCTTAGTATATTAACCATTTCAGGGAGTATATCATACATTAAGTGGTGTCCTCTGTGACTTGAAGCAAAAAGGAGTTCGTACCCTAAGAATGTGGATTAAAAATGCATGACTGCTATTTACAGGCTTACAAAATACTGGCTTGCAGTACAAGAGAAGCAGCCAGCCTCTATGGAACTGTACTTATGAATTACTTCAAAGTAGTACATGCAAGCTCTGATGCAGGTATCTGACCAAGACCAAGATTCTTGTTTCCTAGTTCTTGTGTGAAAGGGTGACAATAACTAACTTCTCTGTACCCAACACTAAAAGTGAAAATGCTTGGTTAGAGTGTTGGGCACTGTTTTATTATCTGCATAAAAAAAGCGCAACAGTGCTTTGAAAAGTGCACGCACACTGTCTTGGTAACAAAGTTAAAGCCATAGAGTGTATTTTTTCCCCTCATCTATGTCTCGGGCAGCCTGCGCTTATGTCAGCTCTTCCCACTGAGCTGAGTCACGGCCATTCCTAAAATGAGAGGTAAAATTCAGTTCACCAGGACTCATCAAGGTGATTGAAAGGCTGAGTGGGACTGGCCTCCAGCAGTTCCCCTGTCTTCTGAACCCAAGCCTGAAGCCTCAGTGACCAGCCTAATTAATAGCCTCTGCCCACACATGGCTGAAAAGGCTGGACTTTGGTTCTGTTTTCATTAGCTGATTTTACTGCAGGAAGACTTACTTTCTTTCCAGTTTTCTGTGAGGTTTTTCCTTCAATTTTTCCCTTCCCTTCTTTTTCTTTTTTTCCCTTCCCTTCTTTTTCTTTTTTTCCCTTTTGGGCTTTTTCCTGCAAAGCCATCTCCTGCTTGGCAGCCAGTTCTGCAGCGACCTGAAAGAGACAGAAAGGAATGTGAAGAGTTGGTCAAATATTTCCACATGTAAGGTGTGTTATACGTGTGTTGTAAGAGTTATGAACCAGTATGTATCTTTCTTTGTTTTCAGCTCTGCAATATTGGGGAAACATGATATTCAATACACATTGCTTGGTAGCCTCTATGAATCCCAGAGTGGCTGACTATTACAAAGAAGTCCTTTAAATATATGCTGAGGGCACTCCCATCTGCAAACTTTAGCATAGGTGCTGACTATCCCAATATATCATTGGGTCTAGCTCCCAAACCGCAAGGGCTTGTATGGAGTAAGACCAATTCCTGAAACCACCCAGAAGCACAATATCCTAATGATGTACAACTTAAAGTTCCTCTGGGCTTGGACATAGATTATGAATCTGTCTTAGCCTTTCTAACCCAGATTGATTCTACAGAGATGGATTTTGAGAGATTGCCCTGAGGCATGTCTACTTTCAATATGTGGCTACACTGAAATTGTTCTGGTGAGAGATTGGATAGAGATATCGTGAGAAACTCTGGTAGATATACACAGATAGACCAGCATCTTCATCCCTGCAAGCTAGCAGCAGCTCGTAACTTGGTACAGCTACATCATTTTCCATAACTTCAGTTCCTGGCCGTTTCTCTTGTTCCCAGGCACCTTTCATTGTGTTCTTCTATACGATCATCTACTGATGAGTGTAAATCAGAAAATCTGTGGCCATTGAAGTTTATTAATGGATCATTAATACTGGCAGTACCATGAAAGAGTAGATAATAAAAAAATTTCAGTTGTAAGATGTTTCTTGTAACAGCAAAAATATTTGTTTTCTAAAGAATGCCTTGTAATGCATTGAAGACTGGGAATGACGAAAAGGGCTACACTTTGCAGCCAGTGAAATTTCATTAGCAGATTTCCCCAAGCATTTCAGTATCTTACATTTAATTAAATATGGTAATTTAAACCCCAAGCACCATTAAGTCATATCTTGCAGTGATAAGCAGCGAAACATTTAATTCCCCGGGATAGATTAACAGATTGACTAGAGTTCAAAATAGGTTTTTAGTGTCCCAGCAGGCCTGTTGTATCCAAAACCAACAGAGCTACTCAAACTGTACCCTTGATTGTAGCGCTAGTACCCTGCCAGAAATCCGACCTTGTCACCTCCACCCCCTGCTCTGACTGCCTACCAAAGTGTAACTGTAACAGTTTCCAGCATCTTATGGGGTGGGTTTATCCAGCAGGATACCTGTATGCACACGTACGATTGACAAAATGTTTTCATTTTAAGCAGTGTTTTTGAGTTCTGCTGGCAATATTTTAAGTATATCCAGACTCTGATCAGAATTATTTACTTCCATGTTTTTATACAGATGAATGATACTGAAAGAGGTTATATAGAGTTTCTGTTCTCATGAACCTGCTATAATGGGACTGAATGGTTGAATTGTCCTTATCCTTCTGTCTTGCCTTCATCAGTTTTGTAAGATAGCATGAAAAAAATATTTGTTTACTGTTTTCAGAACTGCAGTGTGAGCTATGATGTTAAGTCTTGAATTAACTGCTCTTATAGGGAACAGAGAAAAATGGTGCTTGCAGTTAACACGGAGTGAAACGTATAGTAACGCAAGAAGCCAAGCCTAGAAGCATGCACAGTGACTGTAGCCAGAGGCTGCGTACATCCAAATCACACCTGCACAGTCTCTCTCCTGGATGCCTTGGCAACATATATGTAGTCTGAGCTGCCAAGCAGGTTTGGTGAAATGCTCCAAAGCCATGCAGCTGGCAATGCCCTCAGCATGTGGAGCCTGACTTCTCTGAAGTGGCTCTGTGCTTCCCAAAAGAGAATGACAGAGCAAATATAATTTTTCTTTTTCTGTGTCAGATACACCTTCTTCTGTATACTCTTTTGGTGCTGCTTCTCCAGATCTGCTTTCACCTCTGCTCTAAGCAGCTGCATAATTGCAGAAGACTGGGAGCTGGGGTGAAGCTGGCTGTGTATCTAACCTTGAATGGCTTGTACTCTTCTACACAGAACAATTTCCCCTCTAGCTACAAGAAGATACCTAGAAGAATCTGACAAAAGAGGGGGAAAGAAAGGGAAGGGCAAGCAAAGGTTAGTTTGAGATACTAAGTAATTCACACATGTTACAATACATTTTTTTTCCCTGAAGAAAACTTCATAGTGGAAATAAAAGCAGATGTCTTTCTAAATTATTTTTGACTGCCCTTTTCTTTGCTAGGTTGACTCTTTTTGAAATGATGCTGAAAGCGCTCAGAAAACTCTTAATATTGGGGAAGAGGATGTACATTAGTAAGAACAGCCAAATTTTAGCCGCCTTTTTTTCTAGTTTTGCTGTAGGACTCCTGTTGTGCTAGTGATGACTCTTCTCCAGTAATGTTTTCTTCTGAGGCTGAAAAGACATTTTCCTCTAAACTGATATCCCACAAAAGTTGCATTGACATTTCATACATCAATTCAAGTGTGTTTCCAAACTCTCGCAGTGCAAATCCCCTGGAATGGATTGCCCAGAGAGGTGGTAGATGCCCCATCCCTGGAAACATTCAAGGCCAGGTTGGATGGGGCTCTGAGAAACCTGATCTGATTGAAGATGTCCCTGCTCGTTGCAGGGGGGTTGGACTAGATGATCTTTAAAGGTCCCTTCCAACCTAAAGCATTCTATGATTTTGGAGTGTTGTTTACTTTTAGGTGTGCACCTGCAAGCAAAGCTTTAGCTGTTAAAAACAACCCCAGCGATCTGTTTCTTGCAGGAATGAATTCAAAATGTTGGGTGGAATTTCATAGCTTTATGGGATCTTGCAAAATCTTATGGTTGGCTTTAATAGACTGTCATGCATTTCAGTCCATGATTGATGCATGCTTTAGGATTTTTTCTATCTGGCAGATGTTGCCCAAATGTAGTTTAACTCACCAGTTAAACTCTCGCACTCTTCTGTTAATGTTCTGGCAAACATTTCAAAACATTAGTCTTTACTGAATGCGTTTATGAGAAATCTGAAATCTGTCAGCTTTGCTTGGTGTAGTTGGTGGTGGGTTTTTTTTTTGTTTATTTGTGGTTTTTTTTTTGGGGGGGAGAGGGTGAGTGGTAGAGGTGAAAAGGGGTTGTTGATACTACCTGCCTTTAGGCATAAAATCTAGACTACTGACTTCAAGCGACAGAGATCATGATCACAGGCAGTGGAGAGCTGCTGGACTAGCAGTCTAACTGCTGAATGGCTTCATTGCAGTGAATTGTTGTCTGGAGGTGAATGTATCTTCTTGTTATTTATCTTAACAGAGACTGAGTAACTTTTCTGTCCTCCTGCAGGGTTAACTTGAAATAATTAGAATATTTTAAGGCTTTGAGGAGCCTAGCTCCAACTGATGGTACTGTGTACTTAGCACTTGTGAAAATCCAGCCTGATGATTTCTAAGAGGAGCATCCAGAATAGTATGGAACAGAGAAAATAAGGGTGAATGCAACTTTAGGCATCTACTTCTACTGCTGAAAAGTATGCTTGGTGCATTTGCTGTCAGGATAAAAGCATATTTGTAAAATGCTGGATATGAAATAGTACAACTCCACAGAGCCTCTTGGGTCTTTCTCTAAACTTTAAAGCTGCTTGTGATGCACTCATTTGGTAAAAGTGAGTAAGATGCTATATTTGGAGATGTGTGTGAATATTGTAGTACTTGGCTGCATAATAGCATTTTACTGTCCCTACCTGGGAAACAGTCAGGGTTACTAATTAAATATTAACTAACTACTGGGTATTTTTTACACTGCCATTTGCAATCAAACTGATTACTGGGATTCATGGGGATTTTCAGCTGTTGGTAATAATGAATACTAATTAGTGGCACAGTATTGCATAGAGTGCCAAGCAAGTATCAGGAGAATATGTCTGTAGAGCAGCTAACACGTACTTTTTCTCACCCATTCTCTAGATGCTGCTGGATCAGATACTGCGATTACAGTAACATGGAAACGATTTTGTCCTCCATGTAGCAATCGAATGTACAACCAAAATCTTGGTAAGTAAGCATCTTTTTTTACTGATACGTTATTTAATATTGGAAATGAAGTGGGAGCTGGGAGAGAGAGAATGTGCCTGCTAAATGGCAACTCTGGGCTTATTTTCATGGTGATGAGACTTAATGAACTACAGGAAGAAATAATAATTTTGCTGGCAGCAGTATAAGGACAAAGCTAAAAATTGTAACATCTGATGATTATCTTTGGAGAAAAACATAAAAAACTATTAGGGACAGGCATCTGAAACAGATGCAGGGAGATTTCACTGATGTCTCAGAATCTTAAATTTCTCTTGAAGAATATGTAAAGAAAGGCTTCTTTTTAGTAAAGAGACAGTACATGTTTTTCTGACTAAACCACTGAGTACTTTGCATTAGGATCTCTTTGGCATATCTTTTTGAAATGTATTTGTAAAATGTCATGAAAGCAGTTTGTTCAGAAGACCAGCTATATTGCAAAGTCAAGTAAGGTCAGACTTGTCAAAGGATAAAGAAATATAGAATGTATAATAATGCAGCAATGGTTCGTGAAGTGATTAATTTGTATTTTATTTTCCCCAAAGTGTCTTTACCTAAGTCTTATAAAATGCTCGCTTTTTAAATACAGTTCGGTCTTGATTTTTCATGGAGTTTAACTTGGGAGTAACCAACCTATTCACGGAAAGTAATATATACAAGAGGTGAAATCTTGTCTCCCCTGAAGTCAAGGACAAAACTCCCATTAACTTCAATGGGGCCAGGATTTCATTTACTATGTTGCCCAGTAGACCAGTGTGGAACAAAACCAGTTGCCTTAGGGATTTTTAATATGCGGCTGACTCAGTTAAACAAAAAATGTTTTACTTGTCTGACATTCAGGTAAAATCATGATCGTACTGAACTTTCTTTTAGCAGCTGCTTTCTGGATATCTGTTAAGGTTATGTGACATATGTTCTGCTCTAGGTTGTGCTGGCTAAAAAGATGAAAAAATGGGGCCTGATAATCTTTGAAAATCAGATAATTGCTAGTGAAAATTTGTTTGGAAAATAGATGCAGTTTTTTTCTTCCAGGTATTTTTCTTTTGTGCAGGGAAAGCAGGCAATAAAACAACCTCTCTAGACTTTCAGCTTGCTTTATTTTTTTTATGCAAAGAGAAAGCAGATGCCCAGGAAAGACAGCAAAATAGCTGAAAGTGGGAATTCAAAGCTGGGAGTTGGACAGGAAGAATGTGTGTCTCCAGAATCTACTACTATATTCAATTTCTTATATAATTTCTTGTAACTCTTTCTGAGTTGTGTTTATGCTTGTTGGTAGTAGGTCTAATTAGCATCACATTCCCTAAAGCCTTCTTTAGAAATAAGCCATGCCTGCTGAGTGGCTCCCCTGCTGCTCAGAGCAGCCAACAGTGTCTTCTCAACTCTGGCATGTGTCTCTACTTCAGAAGCGGAAAACTTAACCGATGGGTTTCCTTCACCCTGTCTGGGACTGAACAAGAGAGTGGCTTCGGTACAGAGGCCAGCAGGGTTGACCTTAGCATACTCTGAACTTGGCTAAAACCAGGAGCATGCCCTGAGCTCAGTTTTAGTGAGCCCCAGAGAGCTGTTTGTAGCAGTTGTCTTTTATGTTTTTGTAAGCAAAGTAACTAATGGTTAGAATATTATACTTTATGCTGGGCTAGTCTGTATTTACGTCTCTTCAAAACACACAGAGACTGCTAGTATGCCTCAGGCTTTTCCCTGTGATTCCAGGAAGGACTGAATCCAAAATACTGTTTTACCATACCTGTGTTAGATCATCAGTTGGAGGCAGCTGATGAACACACCAGTCTGTCTCAACAGGGGAGCTTTAGGGACCACAGAGTTCAGTTGCTGACTGTTCAGTTTTCCTAGCCCACCAGTAGCCACCATGCCTGGTTCATTCAGCGGCCAAATCCTGCTCCTGTGTGCAGGGCTTCCTGTTCATAAATTCCCTCAACAGACTCATCATCCTGTGAAGATCATTGTGGTGGGTGGAAATGGCTCCAAGTGCTGACCACTGCCTCAACTGGTCTTAATCACTTTGTGTGACACTCAGATGATCAGAGGAAGAGATTATCAGCCACTTGTATTAGCCAGAGAAGTCAGAGGAGGGATTTTACCAGGAAAAACAATGAAGTTCACTACAAGAATGTGTAAGATAAACTAAGATACTTCCTTCACCTGAATGTTCAGGCTCCCTCAATGATGCTTGGCAGTAAATCAAGGCTTAGGCCTACCTGCTTAAGAAACCCTTCTCTGCTTAAACTCCAGTAATTATTGTTGGACTGTGCTGATACTGAATGCAAATGCGCTGGAACTAATTTCAGCCTCTGTGGTAGCCTTGGAGGCCTATTTTAAACCAAGGCTCTTTAAACTGTTTAGTATATATTTCTACTAGTAGCTAGCACCAGTCTAACTACATGGATTTTGCAACAGGGGAGCAACTCTTTGTAGCTGAGCCCTTTCCTCTTAGCTCCCTCAGACATCTATCTGCCTGTAACTCGCACGCTTGAGCACCTTCCACCATGACTAAGTGGCTACACATCCTGAAAGGGAACAAATTCTGGTATGTGACTTTCATGGTTTACCCTGGGAGAAAACAATTCTTTCACTTGCAGCAAAAACCTTTTTTAACTATAAGGTTCCTGGAGTGCTAGAGGTGATTGTTCTGAAAAATTGCTACTAAAATAAACTGACACGTTCTGTGGCAATTCCTTCCCCAATCCCATTAACCTTTTTTGTTAGAGAAGTTGACAGTACCTGCTCTGGAGTTTTTTGAGACAGGATAGCCATTGAACCTCCTGCCTTTTCAGTAGGATAGTCAGGAAACTTGCCTACGATATGCCTGTGTGAGAAACAAAAGATGGAAAAGGAGTTAAAATCCATGATTTTTCATCTGGTTGACAAAGATACTAGATGGTAGGGAAGCATACACTCTCTCATCTCCTGCTCAAAAACAGAGAGTTGGATCACTTCTTATGGCAGTGACTTATTGTCTAGTAAATTCATCAAAAAGGTTACCAACCTCTGTCTCTTCTCCCATGGTCCATCAAACACTGAAAGTTGTTAGGGAATTTCTTAAGACTGCACATCACTTCATAACCAAGAGACTTAGCTTAAAGCGTTCATGTTTGTAGCTCTGCCTTCTGCTTTCAACACCTAGCTTTTTCAAAAAAATTATTTCAATCAAATTTTGATGTACAAATTCCAGATTGTAGTTCCATGTCAGGATCTCCACCCTCAACTGTTTCCAATGTACTTGCACTATTAGGTGGCGATAGAAGCTGGTGAGGGGGCAGAAAGTGACTTTGTGGTAAGATTTAAAGGATGGCATGGGTAACAGAGTGTGCTTCCAGACCTTTCAGAAAGAGATTAAAAGATATAAATCATAAATACAGTCCAAAGGCCATTTACATTGATAAGGCTGTTCCACTTCTTTAATTTTTGTAGCTTTTTGGATTATATTGGTAACATTTTCTGTTTGTTTGGTAATATGAGGAAGATTTTCTGTTTCAAAGAAAATTCTGATGTTTCAGAAAAATCCTTGTGCTACTTTCAAATAGAATGGTAACGTTTCCTCTAAATGAAATGAAATTTCCCTTGAGAAGAAAATAGCTCAGAAAGATCTGTGCGATTCATAAAAATTGTTTTAATTTTTTTAAAAACAGCTAGTGCCTTAAGGGACTTTCCATTTTAAACTGAGAACCTTGGAACAGAGCATCAGTTATGTTTCTGTAATACCATGTGTACAACTTGAATCCCTAGATGGTATTAACGTAATACAAATTACAAAAAAACCCCAAAAACATTTGTCTGTGATTGTAAGCTCTGACTCGCATGTTCAACAATTACTGTTCTATATGCAAACAGATGCAATACTTCGGTCACTGCATTCCCAGAAACCAGTTTGCATGAACAAAGGGGTGTCATTGTTTGTATATTTTTTTAAAAATCTAGTATGAATGGGGTTTTGGTCTCAGAAACCTGCATCATCTAGTTTATTTAAGGATAGATCATATTTCATTTTTTACAGACAGCTAGAAAATAGCTCAATTTTATGTTAAATGCAATCTTGTTTTAAATGCTGCTACAAGTCTGGCTTACAGCAAGAAATCTATCAAGATCTGATATTAAGGCTGTTGCTACTTTACTAATGCCAGCTGGGAGGAAGGAAAGGCAATATGCACTGCGGGTGAAGAATCAGTTTGGAGTCCACCGCCCACTGAATGTGGTATCAGTGTCAGCTTTCAATATTTATTAGTGTTACATTTGGTATTTGTATTAGCTTTTTCACTTTTAAATCATTGATAGCTCTTGGAGGTGGAAATATTTACCCTTTGGGTATGTATGATGAGTTTATATCAGTGCTGTAGAAAATATATCAAATTCTGAAATATAGAAGTGGGTTCCAGTTTGTTTATAATCTGTATTTTCTGTGTGATTCTTCTGCTCGCAGCTGGTGCAGATGTTTAGGATGACACGGCTCATCTCATCTTTTTGTAGTAGCTACAGCAAGTGCTTATGTTGAAAAACAACTTGAGGTGAGCAGAAGGCAATGCCAATATTTTCACATAAATGCAAGAAAAGTGTCAGCCATTTACTAACCATTCAGCTGCACAAGGACCGGGTCTTTGGCTGAGGGCAATGCAGAATGTAAGTTCCCATGGCCATCGGTGACCCTGAGAGCAGACAGCTACCACACATTTCAGTCCTGCTAATTCTTCAGGAACATCTGTATTTTTCTTTCTGGACTTCATCCTTTCCTGTGTACTTGTTGTTTAGCATATCAATTGCTGACCAACAGTAAGGAAGCAGTATTCTGAAGTGTCCTTTCCTTATCTGATGTCTTGTGGGTATTCCTTTCTCTTCTAGGTTTAAATGACTACAACTTCAATCTTGTAATGCCTGGAAAGTGTGCATATGCATGACCCTTACAGACAAATTCCTCTCTTTAAGAAACCCTCCCAGTTCAGAGGTTAAACCAGGGATTCATTTGGCCTGTAAATCTGCACAGAAAAATGCAGTCTTTGATCTTCCTGGTCAAAAGTACATTTTAAATGTAACGAATCTCAATTTTCATTCCCCATTCACTTTTTGGCAGCTTTCTACTCGGAGACATCACAATGGGTTGTCTCATGCGTCTGTCATAAGATACCAATTTGGATTCAACTGCATCTAAACTATTTTGTATAAGCTTGTTTTATTGCTGTTAATAATGACGAAACATCAGGATAAAATGAGCAGCCAGCATGTGCTCCACAAGCAGCCAAGGGCATTCCGATATCTTTGTTCCATCAGATATGCTACACATCATCCATGGCTCAAGAGAGATCCATGAGGCATATCCCACATTGAACAGGGAACTGCTCTTGAATAGGGATATTCCACACACATAGGATGATTTTGAGCTTGCTTTACAGTTCAAAATTGTTCAAATAAGTTTAGACTGCCCTTCCGTTTCAAAACTTCCTAGAAACAACACAGTATTTGTGATCAGAGCCAGTTCTAAGGCTACAATACTGAGAGAAGATTATATAAGAACTTGCTCCAATCTTGAGCCTAGCATGCTGTTTTGTTTTGCTGGAAGAGCTTGAAGGTGGAAATCCTTCTTGGTTCCACCTGTGTGGGCAGTAATGGCACATCCATGCTGTAAACCAAGAATTACAGAAGGTGGAGCTGCAGAGGTTCCCATAGTCAGCAACTAGTCTGAAAACTCATCTGGGGAGTAGTAAAGCATTATACCTGCACCTGCATTGCTCATTGACTCCAAAAGTTGAGTTGCAAATACCAACACTGTAAGTATTTAGCTCATTAGAGATCACTGGGTATGAATTTTAAACTAACATTTGTTATTTAGATTGCTCTCTTCGTTGAGTAATAAAAGACTGCTTGGTCTGCATTTTCTCTAATCTGCCCAGCATTTATTTTCAATATTCATAGTACCTTGACACTTTCTTTGTATGTCAGTCACTATATCTAGCTGGCAGATTACCCACGCTGATACCCTCTCTTCACGTCACTGAAAAGGGAGCAATATGCAAAAACTAAACTGGTGGTCAGGCAAGCCTGAAAGTCTTGTTGTGTGTCGATGAGGAGAGGAGACTGTAAAAAGCTTAAGCTCTTGGTAAGAAGAGTATTGGAGCGTGTAATATATTTGAGAGATATGGTACATGTCAGAAACACCTGGTTCCGAGGCAAGTCAAAACTCAATGAATCTGTTCCTTATTAATGTCTCAGCATTTGCAGGGGAATAAAATATCCAATTGTGCTTTTCCAGCATCTCGTAAAAATGTGCAAATGCCAGAACTGGAAGAAGAAACCCTTACTTTCAACACAATTGCTTCAGTGGGAGTGCTGACAATGTGTTAAGGACTGCAAGCAAAAGCAGAAGCAAATTCTGTTGTAACTATCGGATTTCATATGGAGGATGCAGTTCTAGTAAAACTGTTTGCTTAAATGAAATTTGTAAAAAGTATGACTGCTTGGTAGGACTGGACTTGGCGGCTGCACAGAAACCAAGTAAGGTGAGACGGAAGGGTAGGGCTAGGAAGAAACCTCCACCTTGTGAGAAACTTCAGCAGTAGCCTAGGGAAGCCCTTATAAAGACCCCAAATCCTGCTGCTTCCCAGCCTGCAGGCATGGAACCAAGGGTGGTTCTTGTGGGTGACCTGCTCCCCGTTGTGTATTCACAGCCCACTGAACAAACTGTGTTTGGGAGCCTTGCTTGCATGGCTGCAAATCAAACTGATGAGTGCCAGATACAGTTCACAGTAGGCAAAATGTCTTTTTTTGGGCCACAGCCACTGCTTTAACAGAATTAGTAAATGCTTCTGTGCTGCAGAGGACATTGCTGAAGGGCTGTGGAGAGGGGACCTTTAGAAACTGTGGTATGTGAGAAATCCATTACTTTTCTGGAAAGCAGCGAAATCCTGTCAATGGCAACATAGCATGGGTTTGGTAAACGGCTTTACAGAAAAGCCATCTAATCGGAATGAATGGGGTCCTAAATCTGAATCAAACCAGCTCAGCCGGAAGAGTAAGGGGATGAACAAAGGTGAAGAAGAAACGATCCTCTAGCTAAGAAAGGAAAGGATCTGATGGGATTCTTATGCTGCTTCTCAAGTTACATTCTGTTGTCTGGTTCACTGTTACTGCCCTCCCCCTTTCCAAACTTACTCCTCTTGCAATAACTTAGATCTGTTAAGTGTAATTGAAAAAGAATGATCTTTTACGGTCTGCAATGCAAATCCTTTTCTCTCCGATAAAAGGGTGTAGCATAGGGTTCTGGCCCTTCTGGGCTCCATTTTGTTTTAGCGTACAACCCGCATAAATGTCTGGGTTTTAACTAGGTTCAAATGGTTCTTTAACACCTCCAACTCGCCACCAGACCGGGCATGAGTCAATGTGATTGGCAGTCTCTGCTCAGCACCAAATGCTGCAGCTCCTCAATTCTGACCTAAATTCCTTGTCTGGGTGATGACCCTACCCTGCACTCGTCCCATCTCCTGCTTCCTCTGCTCCTCATTACAGGAGCGCCACCATTTTTTCTTAAGTGTTTTCTCTCCATTCCACATTGCTCAGGGATGGTTATAGTTAAGGCTAGATATGGCTGTTGATTTATGAGAACACATCATTGATCTAAACATTTTGTCTTGTAATAGACTCAACAAGTTACTACTTACTCTGCTCTCTGGCATGATTTTACATGTGTTATTCTTTCTTTTTGGCCATGGCTTCTCTAGCTAATTGTATAAAAGGCCTTGTCAGGAAAAATAAAAAATTGTTCTTTGGAGGAAAAAAAGAGGATTTAACTCTTTTCAGGGTAAGAAAGGATGTGGGCCGTGTGCAGAAGAAAAGGCATGAATGATGGCTGTACACTCTAGGCAGAGGGACAGCAGAGTGTTCTGTGTATAAGGACAAAGGTGGGGGAGAACATTTTATAAAAATAAACTCCTTGTTCTGTAGTTCTTGCCTGTTTCTGTGACCCCACCTGATATGAGTTCTCTCAAACTACTTAAATACCAGTGTTGGTTTATTTTAGGTGCCTTTGCCATGGAATTTTCTTTGCTTTTGTGCGTGTGCTTTCTTTAGCTCTTTGAAAATCACTTCCAGAAAAAATAACCTATGCAAATATAGAATTATTTATAAAGCAAGATTAATTTCCATAGGCTTCTTGTCATCTTTAATGGGCTTTGACATAGGCATATTACAACTAGTGTTTTATCTAAGGTCCTGATCCTCCAAGTGTTTGCTTATATATGCGATCATTATGCATGGAATTAAATCCGTGGAGCGACTTGCAGGGAGAAGTGTTTGGAGGATTGGAAACTTTATTGTTCTGGATAAATATTCAGCTTTAAAAGTTTAAGATCAAGTGTTGCGAGACCAACAACGTGCAAGAAGAAACACTCCCTTGGAAGAATGAGTGTGAAAGTTTTGTGGGGAAAGGTGATATCTTTTATTACAGTAACTACCATGACTAGAAACAACAGGCGGTCTTTGGGGTACCCAATACTTGCCTTAGATCTGAAATGGTAGAATTGAGCTTCAAAGCCAAGTTACAGTTGGGAACAGTTGTTGGAGGGGACAGACCTAAATGTGGAATGTGGTAATTCTCTCTGATAGTTTTATTAGATGTAGTATTATTGGCCAGGAAAGGTAGACCTTTGGCTGACCCAGTGCAGTTCTTAAGCTTCTTTAGTTCTTACAGTTAAATAGTCTGTTCTGCTTTGTCATAAAGTTATTTTACCTTTTAAAGGTTCCTCCTGGTCTTTTAAGGATAGCAATAGGAAATTAGTGTTCTCTACTAGCGTTTCCATTCAGACAGACTTGGGCATGAGCTTTCTCTACCAGGACTCCTGGTTCTCCCTGCCTCCTGCTGTAAACTATAGGGGAAAAGGATTTTTTGACCTATGGTTTACTTCAAAATTCTGACAAAAATTATTCCTGTTTTAAAATGCCAATAGGTTTTCTCCTCGAAATGAATCGGAGACATGGGAAGGTAGCTCTGCAAATTATGGCTAAGGTTTCGAATAGAAATAAAAGGCAATATAGGCATGAATAATGCCAAGAATAAATAAAAAGGGTTATTTTGCAGTTCCAATATAAGATTAAATTAAAAAAAATAGAAAAATCAGAACAAAAGTTTGGCAATATCAACACTCATAAAATGTTCTGGTACTGCTGATTTTGCATGTTCTTCTCTATCACTAGGAGAAGACTGCAAAAAATTTTCTCAGAGCTCAAATCTGAATTAACTCAGGACTGGGAGAAGTCACATCCCGACCTAAGTAACTGAACTCTTTTGTAAGAGTTCATTATATCCAACTCATACAGAAAGCTTAGACAATCCTAGAGAAGATGTGCATTAAATTGACCCACTGTCGCATGGTGATGGAAATAAGATTAAAGAGACTGGAAAGCAGACTCCTATAAGGTTATTTAGGTTTTTTTGGCCTGACTCCTGCAATGCAGAATAGTCTTGGGCAGAGCTGCTGGTAGCCTGGCGTGAGGCTCTCTGCATTAACAGTGAAGGCATCTTCTGGTGGATGTCCCATCCCTGGCCTCGGAGGGAACGGTTTCTGAGCTAGGAGGAGGGCACCTCACTGTGTCACACGGCAATCTCTAGTCTGCAGTATTTCTGCCATTGGCCTTGCCAGGCTGCCTTGTTAGTGAGGAATCCAGCAAACTGACTGTACATACTTGTGTTAGGGTAAAATCCTGCTTATCAGAAACAGGCCTGAGAGAACCAGAAATCCTGACTTTCTGCTTCTCTGAAAGCTGCGGAATAGATACTGCCATCCAGTGCTGCACCAGGTTTTGTTTTCTAGGTCTACACTTCTTTTAGTGCCTGTCTTTCTCTTTTGGACTCGTTTGTGACCCTGTGTTTACCGGAGCTATGAAGCAAGCCATCTTCCTCGAGGGGCTGTCTCGAAAGGTGAAGGGCTGCTCCCCCTTTTTCACAGTCAGACTGTCCCTAGGCTCATTTCCAGTGTCAGCTTCCTGTGGACTGTCTACAGCCTTTTGAAGAATGTGGTCCTGTCAACCCAGCTGTACGGAGGATGGCTGCAGCAACCCTTCCTGCCGGGGAAGAACTCCTCGCAGGGCCCAGCACTGCGCCTGGGGGACCTGGCTGATGAAGTAAGAGTACTCCAGAGCTCACAACTCTCGTTCATCTCTATTCTGTTTTGATTTTCTTCCATCTTTCCATTATTTTTAGAGCAAGCTCAACGATACAGAAGCCGGTTCAAAGAAATGCCAGGTCAAATTCCCCTTGCATTTACTGAATTCCTTACCTTTGGTCAGCTTATCCTACCTTCACTGAATGCCGAATCCTGACTCATATTGGCAATATTTCCTGTGCTTAGTATTAAACCTGAAAGACTGAAACAATTATGGCCAGTTTTAAGCAAGATTACTTTAACTCAGACTAGAAGCTTTGCGGGAATATCTTTCCTGCAGAGTCAGCCAGAGGGAATCAACAGTACTTTTATTAACACAATATGAATTCTGTAAAGAGCAAAATAAAGCATGCAATTTTTGTAGCAATGTCAGCCAAAAGAAATAACTTGCCCTTCAACATCACAAGTTTCTTAGGGATCCAGAGTGAAATGGAGTACAGACAGCATTTTATTTTATTGGATTTGTTTGAGAAATTCGAACAATCACTTTTGCTTTTTACAAGTCAAGGTGTTAGTGAAAGAAAACTAATTTCTCTGGAAGGGAAAGCAACCTTTAAACTGGGCATGGCTGCTTTAAATTGTTCTGCCATGGCCCATCACTTGAACCCGAAGATAATGCTTTCGGGAGGGCTGAGAAATGTTGCCCTGGACAGGTCGCCCACCTGGAAAAGTGCCACTTGCACCAGAGCTCTGTGTCAGCTCTCTCAGGACTTTGCCCTCCTCCTTGTTCTGAAATGTTTTTGCATATGCTGTATTTCTTCTGCTGCCACCTGACTGTGAAAGGTACTTGAAGCTTCATTTCAAGGGTATTAGTGGTGTAAGCTGACTAAAAACTCTCTGAAGTGACTGTGCTCTCCCCGAACCTATTGCTCATATGCTGGATGGATAGTTGCGTGCATGCATAATAAATTCAATGCACTTGGGGCATGTCAAACTCCCTGTACGTGCTATGCAGCATATGCACCCTTTATATCTGTCTGGAAAATTGGGGACTAAGAGCCTGAAAATGAACAGAGAATCTTTGTGCTTTGATCTACCCTTATTTAAATACTGGAATAAATACTGCACGGCACGCGAGAGTAATACATAGCCTTTTGTGTCAGCGGTTAAAACAACCCAGCATACGTGATGTAAGTGTGATGAAATGATGTGGTTTTTACCTGGTTTGTAACTTTAGCTTGAAGAAGATGGGTAAATCTGAGGTGATAACGAAGGTGGCATCAGACACAGTTCAGCAGCTAGATCTCTTAAGTCTGCCTTGCCTCTATTGTACCAATGCAGAAATACAGTCCAGTCTGGCATGACTTAAACTTGCCTCGTTTTTTTGCCTCCCTGGATGAAAATGATCTGTATGTGCATCCTGTCCTCTCCAATCAGTATATCATGGCTGTCCCGTTGGTTCTTGGATCACTGTGCCTCTGACCTGCTGCCTGCCCATGATTTGACTTTAAGCGTTTGTAAAGGACAATGTGTAATCGGCATCTGTCAGGCATCACGTTACTGCTTGGCAGAGTGGTTTGCTACTTCATTTAGGACTGATATCGTAGTGCTGTGCTAACAGATCTACTTGTAGCTAAGACTGTGCTTCCCTCGAAAAGCACTCGTGATGCAGAAGAAAAACTTCAGTGGGGAATGAGAAGCTGAAAATAGCATGTAGCATGTTCCTAAGTTTTAACAAAGGCAACCAAACACACTGCTCTCTATTTCACTGCTGCTGGCATTCTTATCCACTCCAAGAGATGCAGTTCTCTGTGGTTTGCAGGAGTGTTGAAATGAACTATGTAATGATAAATCTGAGGCAATTTCATGCATATGAAAGCAGTCACAGTGCTTGATTTTTCAATGTTCATCCCAATTGGCTTGTGCAGCCTTATTTGAATAAATCACAATCAGGTGTACACAGAGTGTAAAACCAGGAAAAAAACTGTGACTGATACTGAAGAATAGTGCAGAGAATCTATATATAAAGTCAGAGATGTTTAGAGGCTCCCGGTCAATGCTAACAACAAAATAACTCAGTAGCAGGAAAAATAATTCAGGGTCTCTACTTTGGCAACTTAACAAGTGTGAAAAAAGCCAAGGAGAAACACTCCAGATGAGCTCAATTAGAAACCAGTCTTAGGCTGGTATTAAGACCATTCATTTATCAACAGTGTTAATTGAAAAACCCAATCATCTCCCCAGTCGAAGAAACACATTGCACTGCCTTGAGATGCCATGCCAAGTTCATTAACACTCACCTTTTAGTTCTATGAAAAAAAGGGAGTGCTGTATTTTTGTACCCGTTTGGTGCATCTCTTTCATGTATAGTCTCCTTAAATTGGCTGAAAATGTGGACAATCTTAGAGACCGATAACGAATAGAGTGCCTTGTGTAGAACTTTGGCATTGCCTCTCTAAATGACTGATTTTTTCCCCGTCTTTCCCGGATGGTACTCACTGGGACACACTAATTAATTATGAGCACAAAATGGAGGTTTTTTAATTATCGTTTGTTTACGTGATGGCTTAATAATATGCTTTTTGAGCATCTTGCTGGTAGATGAGGCCGGTGCCGCAGAGAGTTGCTGTACACGTGGCATAAGAGGCAGACACCTGGCTGGAGACCCAGGGACAGGCATAGGGATGTCCTCTGGGAATCTCGAGCTGCACCTGCAGCCCACTCCTGGTAGAAGCAAAGTGCCTAAACATCTGTAATTTCTTTCTACCAAAGGGGTATAACAGGTAAGATGCTGTGAGAAGTGCAATTTGAAGGCTGAGGTTTGAAGGGAAGGTTTGCTCGTTAAATCTTAGGGCTCTTATCTATTTTTTTTTTTTTTTTTTTAGTACTGGAGGTCTAAATGCATTACTTCACAGGCCTGTATAGAGGACCGGTTTTCTGGAATGGTCTTATAGGATAGCAGAGCTCCCCAGGGCAAAGAACGTAAAGATTAGGTTTGGACAGGAATGAAATACAGGCACATATGTGGGAGAGGCTACAATCAGCTGCTCCCACCTTCACTCCCACTAGTTCCCAGGCCTCCCGCAACTGCAAACCTTACAATACATAAAGAATAAAACCATGCATTATACATGATTTCCTAGCAGAGGATGAAGGTGAAATGATGTTTTGGGCATAGCATTAACCCCTCTGCAGCAGCTAGGAGAGCTGAGCCAATGATGGGAAGCACATGTATGCAATACGAAAGATGGCAGAGCTCTGGCGCTGGAATTTGCTCCCTTGGAGCAATTGTATTTTGACTTGGAATACTTTGAGGACTCCTGCAGCTACACAGACTGCAGCCTTTAACTTATAGCTGTGCTTTAAACCCGTATTCTCAAAATTGGTTGCTGGATTAAATGCTTTCCAGAAAAATCTGCAGGAACAAGCCAGTCTCTCTGTGTGATGGGGAATACAAAACAAGAGAGTAAACTTCCTCTCCAAGCCATGAAAGGATTACTGCGTCAGTAAGATGCTCTAAAAAGAGAAAGTGGAGTACTTGACCAGATTTTAATTAAGGGTAATGCAGTTTCCTGGTATTACATAAAGACCTCAATACATACCACACCAGCTCTTTTATGGCTCTGTGCTCTTTGCCCAAGTCCAACACTATTGTATTTGGTAGGGTATCTTACTGAGTGGCATTATGTTGATATAGTTATTTTGCACAAGTAGAGCCTAATGAGAACTAGCAACCCTTTTTACATGCACTGTTAAATGTCTTTTATTCAGCCTAGGATGGTAACTCTTAACAGTGCTCTTGCATAAGTCCTAAGGATGCCTGACGCAGCCGACAAAATATAGCTAGTTTGTGATGTTAATACCTGGGTGTGCTTAAAGCAAATTGCTACAAATAATTAGATTTTCTGTTGTATCTGCACAGGACTGAAATGCAGCATGACTTAAAAGCGCTGGACTCTGACCTGGATAATAAAAACAACCTGCTTGGTGGAGTCTGACTAATCTCCCCTGCGCTGAAATTCTCAGTAAAACTGAAACATATTGACTCTGGAAAGGAGTGCACGAGACTCAGGTTTCAGGAAAGTTCTTGTTCTTCCCACAGAAATACTATCTTCAAACCTTTTCAGTGTTAAATCAAGATTCAATCCAAGTACAGAATTTGGATGGACCAACTTTAATGCTAACTTTGCCTTGGGAAGAGTTTACCTAGATGCTTGCCAAACCATGCAGCACACTGCCTACCTAGCAAAGGGGTAGTTTGTTGGTCTCAGGAGAAGTAATCAGCTCAATGGAAAAAAGATGCCATGTCTCAGATGGCTGTGACATGCTTGCTAACTGCCAGACTGCAGTCAGTGTACTGCTGTCACCTGGAGCCTGTGCCAGCTAGTTCACTATGGCAATCTAGAGGCTGATGGGATAACCCGCTTCTGCTGCCCGTGTCCTTCTCCCCTCTCAATTCCCCATCATTGCTGCTTACCCCTACTGGAATTTGACTTATGCCCCATATTGAAGGGCATAAACTCATTCTATTTAAATATTTCTGGATGTTTTATTAACCATCTAAGAACCTACTTTTACTGAAGCTGTTCTCTCAATCTTGGTGTTACCTTATGGCAGCTGAGTCTAACTGTGTATTTGATATTTGACTCAGAGAGATGAGCTGTTTTGTCCAAGGTACAGGTGAAGGAGGGCAAGGAGAAATGAGACTTGAGGGGAAAGTGCTGGCAGTGGTGTGGTAGATATTACACTGATTTCTAGGGGAAGCCTGGATTTTCTATGCTAGATGATGCAAGTCTCCTGGGTGTGGAATTCACTTGAAATTCAGCACTCAAGTAACTTGTCAACATTTTGTTAAACAAACATGTTGGCATATTGAAGGTACAATGATCTGAATCAGCCTTATATTCCTTCAGACATTCTGCCGCTACAATCCCCAGTACGTAAACTCCAAAAAACCCACTCTCAGCAAAAACAGTGAAACAATTGTATTTCAGAATTAAATATACCCCTCTCCTATCTTGTTAGAAAGCATAACAGGCTGTCATTCCCAGTCGCATTCTGAGCCATAACTCTGCATGCCTTTATTGTCTCCATAGTTAAATCTGAATTCCTGACAATCAAGTCTTTCTTTATATATTCACCTGAGCTTGCTTGCTGACATTTGAGGACTGCTCCTTTGTCTTTACATTGGACACCCTTAATATTTTCTATTAGCCTTTTGTTCCAGTTGTCCTTATTTTTCAAACTGGTAACTTACAGGTTTTTTTTTTTTCCAGTTATATGCCTTTTTTATCCCTCCTCTGATTCTGCCTCTCCAGCTCCTCGTGACTGTTTCTTTTACCCCTCTGCTCTGCTTGCATTGTTCCATGCTATGTTTCTTTTCTTCCTCACTTGCCTCCTTTCTTCTTTGCATTCTACAGAGGCAAGGCTGAAAATGTCTTTTTCTGTCTCTGCTCGCTTCTCCAAAGAGATTGTTCTGTAGAGCAAGGGCTGTAACTTGGGAGCCACTGCTCTGTGCTTCGTGTTCATTTTTACTCTCCTTACTTCTAAGCTTTTCCTTAGTCTTTCTCTTCCCTGAATATCCCTCAAACACCTCTCCTCTGCCAGCCACTGGCTCTTCAGTGCCTCTCTGTCCTTCCACCAGGCACCAGTGGGACTTCTGATTCTTTTTTCTCTGCCTGTTTCTTGTTCCTGCATCCTAGCAGATCTTCATTCACTTTGCTGTTGGAAATGGGGAAGTGGGAAAATCAGTTCTTTCACCTGCTCTGCATTAACTTGCTGGAGAAGATGCCTCTCCCTGTGACAGAGCGGAGTGAAAAAATTGCTGGACTTGGGTCTCTTCCTCTTCCCCTTGGGATTCATTCCCTTTGTGCTTTCTTACTGATTGATTAGGACTCTGCTATGCTGGTCAAACCAACAATAGATCAGATTGGCAGAGTGGACCCCACTGGGCCAAGGTGGGTATTGAGCTGGATTACTGGAACAGAAACCGGCTCTGAGGTGAAAATAAGGTCCCAGTTATTGGTGTTAAACACCGTATTTGTCTGTTCCAGCCTTCAGAATTCCTGTCTGCTGCATTAGGACTCTGAGAAAGGAATAAAGAAAGTGCAGTGTGGAAGAACTGCAACCTAACACATCCATTGAACAGGGCAAGCTACTGCAGCATTTTTCAGAAAAAGCCCAATTCAGTCTTTAAAACATGTAAAGCAGTATTATAATAAGCTGCTGGCAAGTGTGAGTCCCTGAATGTAACTGATGTTTGTGTCTGTGTGAGTATCTATGACAACAAATAAATCTAATGTTTGGGAAGTGTCCCTGAGAATATCAGTGGGGGGTTTGTTGCATTATGTCGGTAATACTTAGCATTTTCAGACTTCTAATTCCTAAGTATTACTATAGATGGGTATGAGTGCTTTAGGAAAATGAACTAGTTAATTACAAGATTTTTTTCTTGTTTGTAAATGGGACCAACTCAGAGTAATGCTATTTACTTCAGCTGATTCCAGACTTCTAGACATATAAAGCAGTGAATATTTTTAGGAGCTTTAATGCTAAGCAGGAGGTTTAGACTCAAGGTCAAGGGACTGTGGGTCACTTTCGGCCATTGCAGGAAGGTAGAAAAAGAGGATCTAACCTAAATTTGTCAGTGTTGCTTCTGTGGTGCTGCAAACCTAAAAGTAGAAAGCAAATGAAGTCAGGAAGTCATCCTACAGAACAGTGCTCAGCATGGTTATGTCTGTGAGATCAGTGCTAGAAACCCTAGCAGGATAGGACGGAGCAACTTGCCCTTGTACTAAGACTTCAGAAAGGCTTTTGACATGTTCTCCCATAACATCCTCCTAGGGAAGCTCAGGAAGGGCTGGATGAGTGGTCAGTGAGGTGGATTGAGAACTGGCTGAATGGCAGAACTCAGAGGGTTGTCGTCAGCAGTGCTGAGTCTAGTTGGAGGCTGGTAACTAGTGGTGTCCGCCAGGGGTCAGTACTGGGCCCAATCTTGTTTAACTTCTTCATCAACGACCTGGATGAAGAGTTAGAATGTACCCTCAGCAAGTTTGCTGATGACACCAAACTGGGAGGAGTGGTAGATACACCAGAAGGCTGTGCTGCCATTCAGCGTGACCTGGACAGGCTGGAAAGTTGGGCAGAGAGGAACCTGATGAGGTTCAACAAAGTCAAATGCAGGGTCCTGCACCTGGGGAGGAACAACCCCATACATCAGTACAGGCTTGGGGTGGACCTGCTGGAGAGCAGCTCTGCGGAGAGGGACCTGGGTGTGCAGGTGGATGACAGGTTAACCATGAGCCAGCAGTGTGCCCTGGCTGCCAAGAAGGCCAACGGCATTCTGGGGTGCATTAGGAAGAGTGTGGCCAGTAGGTCGAGGGAGGTTCTCCTTCCCCTCTACACTGCCCTAGTGAGGCCTCATCTGGAGTAGTGTGTCCAGTTCTGGGCTCCCCAGTTCAAGAAAGATGAAGAGCTACTGGAGAGAGTCCAGCGGAGGGCTACGAGGATGATGAGGGGACTGGAACTTCTCCCTACGAGGAGAGGCTGAGGGAGCTGGGCTTGTTTAGCCTGAAGAAGAGAGGGCTGTGAGGGGACTTTATAAATGCTTATAAATATCTCAAGGGTGGGTGTCAGGAGGATGGGGCCAAGCTCTTTTCAGTGGTGCCCAGTGACAGGACAAGGGGCAATGGGCACAAACTGAAGCACAGGAAGTTCCATGTGAACATGAGGAAGAACTTCTTCCATCTGAGGGTGACAGAGCCCTGGAACAGGCTGCCCAGGGAGGTGGTGGAGTCTTCTTCTCTGGAGATATTCAAGACTCGCCTGGACAAGGTCCTCTGCGGTCTGCTATAGGTGACCCTGCTTTGGCAGGGGGGTTGGACTAGATGACCCACAGAGGTCCCTTCCAACCCCTACCATTCTGTGATTCTGTGACTGGTTTTGGTCCTCTCATTTTTTTTCTTGCTGAACAGCAGCTGTACCATCAAATACAGGTACTGAAGCTTATTAGAGTTGGACTCTATGATCTTCAAAGTCTTTTCCAACCTAAATGATTCTATGATTGCTTTGGTCTTGCTCATTGAATCTATTTTACTCTGTTATACTGTGCTCTTAGGAATGAGGGAGCGAGGAAAAAAGAGGCGTCTTGTTTGTATGTGCAGAACTACACCTATGGCTGTCTCCACACTACTGCCTAACTTGCTGGAACTGGGCCTGTAATGGAGAGGCTATGGATCTCTATAAAATATTTGGAAAAGTTATGCACCAAAAATGGGACTCGGAAAGCCCAGTCATTGGGAGCACTGCAGGGAGGGGCGGAAGGTTGTGCAAGACCTATTGCCTTATCCAGGGCTTCATGGGAAATGCCTTTCATGTGTGCTCGAGAATCTGCTTGCTGTTGTTCCTTGTGTTCTAACCTTTGATGATTAACCTTATCCTAGCTCCTGTCTCACATGAACAGCTGTGCACACTCTGCAGTGCAGGACAGGGATTGACAGCACCAAAACAGCTGTACTAATTTTCCAGTTCTGGTTTTAGCACTTCCCCAGCATCATTGCTTGACACTATCCATTACAAAGCTCTGTTTCTCAGCTGATCATGGATTTGTCCAGCTATTAACCGTTTGGGCTGAAAGTTTAGATGTTGAGCATTCAACTTACGACATATGGGTCTGAAAACACTGGCCCATGTGATTCAGGTTCTTCCAAGATTAAGAATAGTTAAAGACATCATTTTGCTTATGCTAAATAAATGAGAATGTCTAACTGGACCCATCCTTTTGCTCCCAAGTTTTAGAACAAGGAGCTGTAACTTGCTTTTGGTCTATGGTCACCGGAGGGGTTAGAGATTTACGACTGAAAACTGCTGAGGCTGAAACTGGGACTGTGAAATGGGGTGGGGAAAAGGTTAAGTCTGGGCAAAGTGATTCAGAAGCAAGCAGGTGGAGGAGAAAAGTGGAGGAGGAGAGACTAGTCTGAAGAACCATGCTCATTATGGCTTGGCAAATGTGTGACTGTTCAGATCTGAATGAGCTCTTAATGTCACTAATGCATAATTTATACTCAAGCATGGCAAGAGGTGTGCAATGCAAATCACGCCTGATGAAGAGATGAATGTGTGCTTGCAAACGCTTCAAGGCTCTGAGCATTCCTGCAAGATGCTGAGGAAACGCTGCATCACAGGCAGAAAGCCTATGACTGAGCTTTTCAGCAGAAAAGCCTAAAGTGCCATGGCACTGAAATAGCTTTCCCTGATCTTGTACTGGTGGGGAACTGCCTGGAGAGCAAGTCCTTGGGGAGAAAAAGCATGTGCTTCTGCCTGTCTGTAACATCCTTCAAAAAAACATGATTTTTATTAACTTGTTCAGAAACAACATCTTATTCAGTGAACCCACCTAGAAGCTGATAGGTTTCTGCTTAGAATTAGGACTTTGCTGTGTCAGATAATATCAGATCCTGCCCCCATTTCAGTAACAGGAAGTCAGCAAGCAAACTACTGGGGAAAGGGAGATCATTCAGGGAAGATCACTAACACCTTTGTGATTTAAGATATCTGAAAGTCTATCTGGAAGGGAATAGCAGCATTTGGAAAGCTGCTGAAGATGTGCTTATGTACAGTGTTGGTGCATGTGGTGATTAAATGCTAGTTGATGAGGATGACTTAGATTGAAAAGCCCTTGGGAATCTTGATTTGCACCTGAGACATTTTAAGAATCTTCTTTGTTTCTTAATTATTCCAAACTTTTGATAGTTCAGAGAGCAAAATTAAGGATCAGCAGCAGGCTCCTTGGCATATGTTTTTAATAACTGTGTGGAGGCAACAATCATAAATTGAAGTGTAAATTCAAGAAGCCTTACAAAACTGGAAAGGCAACATATTTCAGAGTCTGTGGTGACTTAGAAAGCAGAACTAGTGATGGTTATCAATGCCTCTCTGGAGGCCTGACACCAGTGTTCAACCGGTCTTACTGTTTCAGATATCTGCCACCAAGATTTATCTGTGTTTCACCAAGTAGGAGAAATACATGAATCCAGGGGCTTCCGGCTGATCCCCCCAAAAGCCATCAAGCCGCCTCCATTAATGTCGGCACACTCGTAAATTTTTAGCATGCACTGAAGTAGGCAACTTCTGCCAATGCACAGAAGCTCCCAGAGGTGTCCCCTGCCTCCTGTAAATCCACGGACACCCAATAAAGTAGATTAACTGCAGATGGACTTAGTAACAGTTGTCCCTCCTGTGGAATTATAGGGGTTCACACTTTTAAGAATGTGGTGTTCCCATAAGCAAGAAAACAGGACTGAAGGTTTGTGTGAGTGTGGTGGGATTTTTTTTTTTTAGATGGCTGTCAGAGCTAGATCATTGGTTCCAATCAATGGGAAAACAGGTTGCAAACTGTGGGCTGCACTCCTCCCTGCCATACACAAACAATCCTCTTGTTTATGATAACTTAATTTCCCTCTGTTCAAAGAAACCCGGTGGGCTGTTTGCTCTGGTACTCCGCCGGTGAGCCACTGATGCATTTGCATTCCATTCCCTCACTCCCTTCAGCCCTAAAGACGTCTGCCAAAATTAGTCAATAGATAACTACTCAGTGGAAGCTTTAAGAATGTGTTAGGAAAGGCTCGAACATTACCCATTAATGTTTACAGCTCCTAATTATGTTAATTAATCAGTCAGAGGTTGTCTCACCCAGGAGCCCAAAGGCAGGATTTTAGTTCCCACAGATGTACTCTAAACTAACCGGCTCAGACTCAGCGGCACGGCTGCTTGCAGCGAGGAGCTCAGCACGGTCTAGCTGTCAGAACATTTATGCAGGGCCCTGGACAGGTTTTGCTGTCAGAGCTATGTTCTGTCACGGCTGCATTGTTCCTGTCGGATATTGAAGCTACCTTTGGCTGTCTACACGAGGTACAGTTCAACATCTGGGAGCAGGCTGAGCCATGTTCAGGAAGACTGATGTTAAACATAAGCTGTTCCTGCAGAATGGCC
Source organism: Opisthocomus hoazin (assembly GCF_030867145.1). Taxonomy (NCBI): domain Eukaryota; kingdom Metazoa; phylum Chordata; class Aves; order Opisthocomiformes; family Opisthocomidae; genus Opisthocomus; species Opisthocomus hoazin. The sequence continues at coordinate 35,628,627 of NC_134422.1, read as the reverse complement.
TTTTAGCATGAGAGCGCTTTGTACCAGCACTGATTGTTATGATAGAGATTACTGCCTTTGCAAAATCTGAAGTTGTTAGCTCTGCTAAAAACAGAGGTGAAACTATTGATGGAGAAAACAGACACTGTCTCTTCTATCCCTTTCTTGGAGGCTTTGTAAAAGACAAGTCTTGTCCCAGCGTGAAATATGCCAACTATTCTGTGTCACTTGATTTTGAGACGAACAGGAACATTTCCTTTGTGGAAGAGATATTTTGGCTGTTTAAAAACAAAACAAAACAAAAACACCCCCCCCCTATTTTTTAATTTTTCCTGAGCTTGCTTTCTTGTTTGCAGTAGGCTTGATGAAAGAACAACACAGAAGTTTTATTACTTAGCCAACACTCAGCAAAGGTGCCCGCTCACCGTATTTATTAATATTTTTGTAGTTTTGCATGAAGACAAAGTATCTGGGCAGAGGAGGACACCCAAGCCTGTGCCATCCTCTTTCAGAGCTTCATCTGCACAGTTCAGAGCTTTATCTTCACTCTTCCAAGGAAAATTACAAGACTCGGAGAAGATACCCAGCCCAGACTGCCTGCAGTGTGATTCAGCAGAAGTTTCTACTGGATTTGTACTATTTCCTAAAGAATTCAGTTTGTGTAGGCTTTCAGTGCACAAAATACAGGAGAGTAGGAGAACGTACATTCAACTCCAGTGAAAGGGTAAGGACAGGAGAAAACTGCGGTGCAGGTGCAGATGTCCTTCAAATTTAGTCCAGCTCCTCCCTATCTAGTGGAATTAGCTGACAGCTCCTTATTTATATCCATTTGCAGAATATCCTGATTTTTTCATTGAGGTTACAGGTGCTTCTGGCTGGTAATTTTTGCTCCTGAGTGGAATGTTGCATACAAGTGGCTTGTTGAGTGTGTGACAACGCTTTAATGATGACAGGGGAAACAAGTAATGACAATATGGATTAGGTAAAAGAGCGTGGTTCCTCACCTATCTATAAATGGCTCCTGTGGGCGGTAACTCCTGTCTGTGCTGAATATGAAGCACCAGATCGCAGAGAGGCGTTTTTTTGTAGGTTCCTACAGGAGAAATGCCCTTGCAGAGGTGTCATGGAAGAAGGGAATGCATCTTCCAGAGTAACGGGGCATTGTATGGAAAAAGGACTGATTGAGGAGCTGCTGATGTCTCTGGTTGGTTGTGTTCCAAGGATTTCCAGACTGGAGCTTGCTCTTTAAGAGAACTGGCTGCCTTAGAGGTGCACTAAAACTGGTTATTAAGCAATTTTCTTATCAGCTGTTTTGTGAAGTGTTGCCATATTGTGCAGAGACCATAATCCATGCTCTTTGGTTACTTGGAAAGCACTTCTGGCAGGCTGAGGTGCCAGATGGGACTGAAAAACAACACAGGTCTGGATGGCCTTAGAGCAACAATTCCTCCGAAGCAGAGCTGAGGGGGTGCGGGGAGGGGGTGCCACAGCTTGGCACGGCTGAGGTGTCATCTGTCTCTGTCCTGTTGGCAAGCCTTCAGCTGCTGATGGATTGCCTGGCAACTTGCACGCACGTTAACGTGAACTTCATAAAAAGCAGTGTGTACAGAGTGTGAAATGCGAGACGGGCAGTGCCTGACACAAGTGAATACTTTCCCTGTTCCGTGGAGTTTCAGTGCAAAACCTCTCTCTCCATTCATCTTCCCCCTGCCGCCTCCTTCTCCACCCCCTGCTACCTAGGGAGTCCCTGAAGAGGCGTATTGGCAGTAAACTCAGCCCAACAAAACAGTCTTGTGAAAAAGGGAAATATAACATGATCACTTCCTATTTCTTTCTCTATTCCTTTGCATCAAAGCTTGGGCTGGCTGTCAGGAATGTTCCAAATGAATAAATACAGCGCAGGAACCCCCCGCTTCAGAAGGAGTCTCATTCACTCACCATGAAGCTTGGCCAATTCTTTTTCTGACAGTACTCAAGTCAGCGGGCAGAGCAAGAAGCTCATTCAAAGCTAATCAGTAAAGTGTAAACCTATAATGAAAGCCCATTTACCCCTTGCCTCCTCCTTCCTCCAGAAAACCAATCCCCAAATCTGTGGGAATAACACATAACGTACATAAAAGTTGCTATTACTTAGATCCCCTGTTATTAGGTCAGCAATGCCACTGATGAAATGCTCCCCAGAGCACTGAGCAGCGGCAGATAAATCCTCTAAGAAATTCACGGCATAATTTGTTACAGCTAGAGGGCATACGACACATTACAGCAAAGCCTGTGTATTAGGCTCTCCCCTGTGATTCTTGAGGCTATCTCCAGTAATAAAACCCTCATCCTGATTTCTCATCCTGATTTCTCATCCTTCGTATCGATTTCTGTCAGAGAAGACTTTTCTTGGACAAAGATACTACTGTATTTCTCTGCATAATAAGGGGATCCTTCTTTCCTCTTCTCCCCACCCCTATATTTATCTATTTATTTGCTTTTTAGGGATGACCCAAAGGAAGATTTGGAATATTTGGTAACTGTTGGTATACACAGTGGATAAAGAGTGGAGAAGGCTGTGATGATAGTTTTTGCATATGCATTGCAAAAACCTGAATGTGAAGTTAGAGAAAAATGTTTCTGGTCTACAATAGTACAGGAAATTGAAACTAAAACCCCAGCTATGCAATTGCTGTATTTTAATATGAAAATCTGTTATTAATGTAATGGATAAAATCTGTGGGAGTCAAGTGATTAAAATCCAGACTCAGATGTATATAATCACAGCAAAAGTTAATTTTGGAACATTTGTACTCCTGCTCTACAATTCATATAGCTACCTTGAAAAAAAGGGAGGCTTGGAGGTACACTGCCTAACGCTTTTTTAGAAAAACTTAAAAAAAATATAATCTTTCTTTACTAGTATGGTGGCGAGGGACAAGGCCAAATAGAAATCTAGAAAGCTTTATGTGAATAATTTGCAAGCCAAATAAGAACAGCTCCACAGAAGTCAATACAGATAAACAGAACAACGGATGGTTAAGGCTGCAAAATGCACAGTGTTATACCAAAAATGTTTTGTCTTCTCTGCAGTGGGATTGCTATAAGCAACTGGAACTTGCTCATTTAATCTACTCCTTCGGGTTTTGCTTTATTTTGTTCTTTTAGAGCCTATCTTCATTATAAGCTGTTTGGGGTCTTGAAATGACTGAAGATATGCCTGTTCCCTTGTGCAAAGAAAGTGGTAAATATTTATAGCAGTTCTTACAAGTAGAGAAATTTAATGTGTGCTCATTGCTTTTGTAATCTAATAGCAGCTGTTCTGAAAGACAATACCTGCTAATTGTATTTCCTATCACATCCTTTTCCAATTGAAGGATAAAATATGGAAGTTTCGGTTTATTTTTTTTTTAGTACATACAGCAAAATTTATTCAAAAGAATATTTGTTCCCCTTTAGCTATCTGTTTATTCAATAGACTATGGAAAATTGTAAACTCTGTCAAAAAGTCTAGTTAAAGAATAATTTATAAGCTACTTTTAGCTGTTGATCTCATAAACTGGCTTAGTGGAGAGCCAAAATATATCCTGGCAGGTAATAATTAATGTAAACCTTGACACTTCAGACTTGGCCCATGGTTCAGCAGCCCAGACAGGAGCAGGACACAACTCCTGCTAGTTCTGCAGTGTCTCTGGCATGCACCACTTGGAAAGCTTGGCTCTGCATGACACACATGCTCTCCATGTGTAGAAATTTGCTGCTTTTTTTTTTTTTAGCCTATTTTGGATGCAAGTGAATGTCTGCGAGGAAAATTATTTTGGTCGCTTAGAGGCTTCCCATGAAGAGCAGGATGGCAGGCTCCTCACTCTGACCCCTCTCAGTCCCATAAATCACTGCATCACTCAGCCAGATTTGAATGAACTAAAATATTGAGTGATATCCAGCCTTTGCTAAAGCTCATGGCACCTCTCCCACTGGCTTCACTGGGGGTAGGATTTTATCTACTACACTGCTAAATCACCAGAATAGCTTTTATCAATGAGATCTGCCTACTCTTGGCTGAAATGTGCTTTACTGATTTTTAGATATGATGCTGGACAGTTAATTTTAAAGAAGGGAGTAATAGGGGGTATGATCAAACACACTGCCAAGTCTGTCACTGCCCCTCTGCCCTCAGAGGTGACCCTGTACTCAGGCAAAACACACAACTGCACTTGCAACATTAATTCAACTGTGCTCTATCAAAATGATCCGATCTGGCTTAAAACTGCTTTTTGGTTAATCTTTTTTAATCTCACATTATTTCAGATGGATGGGTAGAGAAGCAGCTCTGTGGTTATGCTACGAAGCTGGAGGTGCACCGTTTTCTCAGTCTATCTCAGCTGCAGCAGAACAACACGTCTGACTAAAGGCTTAACTATAAGTAGCAGTGCCATTGATTAACTCTGTGCGTGGGTATATCTTAGCCCCATTTAATATAATCGCTTGCTCGGGAAAAGCATATCCATAAAGCTAGCCAAGGCCGGTTAATGTGGTCCTTATATTTAAACATCTGCTTTAATCTTTGTTAATTTTGAAGTCTAGATGAGATTCAAGACTACTGAACCTGACTAGACCAGACAACTTAAAGGTTAGCTAAAGAACTCCTCATAACTTGGTTAATCACATATTTATATGCTAGAATACTGACTATGTCTGCCTACAGCCTTGAAGTCTCACCTAAAGTTGGGCCCCTGGGCACATCTGGGGTATAAATGTAGGAATGAGGTCCCATTTCACTTGCAAGGGCTACTGAATAAGAAAGGTCAGCGTTTGCACTCCACCTTATATCTTGTGAGTACTTCATAGATACAGGAGACTGAGGTCGCTTATACATTAGGTAGCAAGGGTTTTGATGAACTCCTCGTTCAGCCGTGCTTCTCCACCTTCCTTGATCAAATGATGGCTTCTGCTTCCTCCCAGCGGTCTTTAGGGTTGGCTAGGCTCTTGGTTGGCTCTGCTGTTAGGTGTGTCTATGGAACAGATTTTACTTTTAATAATTTCTTGTAACTGTCCTTAAAGAGATTTATGGCTTAGCCTTATTCTCTGGGAGATGGACTGCTCTCTGCTAATCTCCTGTAGAAACATTGTTATTGGTTCACACGGTATTTCAGTTAGTTCTCCTCAAGCTCTCGAGTCAAGTTAATTTGGCAGAATTGACCTATGTTAGAGAATTACTATTAGATGAATAATATTAAGCAAAGGAAATAAGATCTTTCTGTACCTCAGAACACGCTGGGAGTTGTGGGGAGCAGCAGGAAATGGCAGCTCAAGAAGTGTGAAGACTGGGCCCTAGGAACGGGGTTGATTTAGGGAACGGGGAAGTGCTTTGTAATAACTGAGGTTTGTAAAACCAGCAGTCCTTTCTAAAGGAGAGCTAGATGGGGTAGAAATATACTAGAGTCTTGAGTGTCTATAAGAGGCAAAAGTACAAGAAAGAAGAGAAATGGATTGTGGCAGACCTGTGAGAGTGCTATTTTTGATTGCCTTATTTTGCTTTTAACAAACACTACACTGTATATAGCCACCAAAACCTGCCTGAAGTAGCTGAGGAATAAATAGAGCAGGATTTCATCAGAATGCATTTGTGTTTCCAACCGGAAACCGCATGCTGAAGGCGGGTCCAGTACACTGAAAAAACGACGAATGATTAATGGACATGACACTAGTCCACAAGACAAACCAAAGTTCTGTAACATCACCAAGCAGTTCAAGACACAAAAACACTGGCAGTGTTTTTGCACAGCAGTTTTATGCAGAGCAGCTGAAAATTTGCTGCTAAATCCTGGAACTTTTGGGTGCCGCTTTCCAATTTACTTTTACATACAAACCCACTGCAAGGGGTAAAACCTGGAAAAAAACACCTATATCATAAACCCAGACTATATTCCTCATTACAAGGCTTTACAGTATTGTCATATTAAAATTGCCAGTCTCCAAACTTCATCTAGAGTAAACTTCCTGAGAGAACTACAGGTGTCAGCACTCGGCTTAAAAACGTGTAAGTATGTGCTTAACTCTACTGAGACGTGAAGTTTCACTGAGATCAGCAGCACTACTTAAGTAAAGTTACATTTGGGGGAGTGTCTTGAAGGTCAGGCCTCAAGTACAAACGTACTTCAGACTCATATCAGCTGCTGGATAAATACCCCCAGCAGGCACCTGGACTGCAGCACCAGTGCTGTGACATGATTTGCTATAGCAAATAATTGTATTTCTGCCTCGTGGAAGGCTGTGTTCTCTCTCTTAAATCTTGCTTATTCAGACAGGGGAAGAAACGTCAGTGTTTCTAAACTTGAAGTATGCTGCTCATAATTACAAAGCTGGAGCCCAAGCTAACACGTAATCTGAACATGTCCCCCTGCTTTAACGTCTGCGGACCTGATTCTGCAGTCAGTCTTTCAAGGTGCACCTCTGATCCCTGCTGGACTGTGCAAGGAGTGAAGTGCTGTTCTGATTTCCCCAATTAGGAGTCCTGCTGCTCAGGAACTTCGTTCTGCAGCTGGTGTAGAACTAGTTCTGCAGCTGGGACTGAGATCACCACTGTGAGATGGATTTTGCAATTTTGAAGAACTGCAAAATCAGGCTTCTTGGGGCAAATGGACTTATTCAGGGTCAAGTGTTTATCTCTGCTCACCGGCACTCAATGAGACACTGGCCAATCTGATCCTGGAGGGTTTCCTTGATGTGGAGCCCCTCGGTTTCTCTCAGCTTGTCCTTGATGAATACCTCCTTGTGTCTCTCCTGGACCTCGCCTTGCACAGGATTTATTTGCCCAGCATGCATCTGCGAAATACTCGTTGCCTTTAAGTGAGGAGGTAGACTCTGAAAACGACAAGAGGAGAAAACAAACAGTAGGAATTAAAAGAAACTTAATACAAACTGGAATGCCAGGTTGACAGTGAATCCGAGCTTAAGCCTTAATTTATTTGCGGGAAGCCAGGAAAAAACTCTGTGCTCATAAAAAGTGCCTGGATGCACACAATGGTCTATTGTTAGTGTTTCAGCATTAATTAACAACATTGCAATGCAGAAAAACAACCCTTCCAGCATGGGATCCTGGGATTTCAATGAGACAGGTGAGAAAGCTGCTGTTCTGCAAATGCCAACTTTATCCATGTCAGAAGAGTGCCAGAGATTTTTTTAATTGAATTTTCAAATGTTTGGACTTCCTATTGGTACTTCTAATTAGCCAGTATTGTTTTTAAATTGTTCACTTGAATTTTTATATGCACTGCTTGGTCAGTGGTTTCCTGGTATTTTTTTGCAGCTGGTCATATTCCTTTAGGAAATCAACTTCCCTTGAGGAACAACAACAAAAAAAAGAATAAACAAACCCCCAAACACTGTAATAAAAATCATAGCTCCCCTAGTTTCCCATGATTTGATAACCTTGGCAAGAAGGACTTCTAAGCCAGTTTAAAGTCTTACACGAATTTGTGCTTTGTGATTGATTTTACATGTGTACTTTGAGAGGGAAAAATGAAAGTCTTTCTGGTATGCAAATACAGAAGCATGAAAAATACCATCTGTGTGGGTGGCCTGAAACCTCACATTTTTTTACTTCGCAATGGTTGATAAACTTAAGATGTTCCCAGTGTTTTACGAGCTATTACTACCTTGTAAGCGTAGAGGAAAGTGTATTTTAAAAATTAACTTGTAAATTAGCTTTGGGTTTTTTTTTACAATTCTAGAACAAATTATTTTCCACATACTTGGGAATTAGTAATCATATTGTCTGACAGCATATGTCAAATTTAGGAATGGAAAAGAGGAGAGAAAAAAATGATAATCTGGTTTTGTAAAATGGTGTGTTTTGCTCTTCAAAGTTCTGACTATCTGACATATAGGTGGCAGCATATGTGAACAAAAGCCTAGGACTGTTGGTTTGCATGAAAATAACCTATACCTTTCTGGTCTGGCTTTCCAGCTTCAGAATGTATTGTCCTTAAATCAGCACATGTCAGACTAATTTAGTAATGTGTTCTCCTTTCTCTGGTGATGTATTTTCTAGTGTGCTCCAAGTCCTAATTCCAGAGGTCTCCCGCAAAGACAAAAAAGCTTCTATCAAAGGTTTGGCCAGCTTATATTTAAGATCTGTTATTCAATGTTTTTCCATGCTTCGACCAGGTTCCAAAAATCACTAAGAAGTGCCAAGCAAACTTGGTTTCAGAAAGTACACAGCGGGACTGCACACCATCCAAAGTCAGCGCAGAGGCCCCTTTCAGGAAAGCAATTTACTGCCTTCCCTGCATCTGTGATGTGTGACTCGCACTATGCAAAAGGAACTGGTCAAGGCCACCGGTGAGAAAATATTCAGGAGGAAACAAGAAGAGCAGCATGCTTTTGAACGGCGACTGCATGATGCTCTCTTCCTGAATATATGACCAAAAATGTTGCCCTTTGCTCGGAGATGTTACCTTCGCTCGTGTTTCGGTTTCCACGGAAGTCAAGTGTTTCCAACCTTCACCAGAACCTATTTTTAAGTCTGGCACAGCTAATATTAACACTGCTTGTATTTCACCTGGATTTCGCTATGGTCTGCCTTACTAATAGTACACAAACCTCAACAGCGAGATGCGATGATGCTTTCTCAGGGCTTATTTGGAAACCAGAGGAGGACCCACGAGGCTTGCTTCCCAGACTGAGATCTAGAAACAAGATCCACTTCCCTCAGGTGGTTTCCCACTCAGCTTTTGCTTCACGACGGTAATGCTCAAGGGACTGCTCTTCTGAGAAGTTCCCATCAGAGTACTAGTGCCTAGCGGTATTGGTAGCAGGGCTGCTGCCGAAGAGATGAGCCAGCTAGAGCCAACATGACTCCTCCCTGTCTTTGTATACTGCTGTAGCACAGTCTGAGCAGATACTGCATTATGCACAGAGGACAATCTACTAGATTTCCTAACTAGATGCTCACCAGGGGAAGCTGTGGAAGAGGTGTTTCATTTAGAAATGTGTTTGCCAGCGTTTCCTGCTGAAGATACGTGAGAAGAACAAGGGATAAGGGAAAGAAATTTGGGAGCACAAGAGAGGGACTGAATGAGTATTTCCATGAGCAAAAGTGGTCGTGAATGCTGAAGATGTCCTGCTGGGGGGGCAGAAGGCCTCCCCTCCTGTCTCCTTTGGGAAGTGACAGAATCCATATTCAAGCCTAGGCAACTCGGTGAGAGGGGCACAAAGATATCTCCAGCTCTAGTGAGGCTGATCTGCAGCCGATGCAGAACGGCAAGGTCATGGTCAGGACGCATCTGAAGGCTTAAGGGTGAAATGTTGTGAGATGGCTTACCAGATGAATAGCTTATTGATCCTGGGAATGGGCAGTTCCCCCTCCACCCCAACTGCTGGATGCGTGGTCCCTCCCTTTGCCTTCACAGGCTCTGGCACTGTGGTGAACCAGTTCAGCTCTCTAAGAAGTGGAAAATAATCCCTTTTATCTCCCACCTCCTCAGGGTAATTGCCTCCCTGCATAATGAGGTGAATCAGTCAGCCAAGGAGGCAGCTGAGGGCCAGAGCCATAGCCAGGGAACTGGTGGGTGAGCATGGGACCAGAACAACATGGACAGCAGGATGGTCTGTGCAGCAGCACAGATAGGAGAGCTCCTGTGAGCAGTTTCTGAACCCTTGCTCCATTCAGCTCCTCCTCTGAACCACTCTTTATTGAGTCTTGAGGGAGCCTTCGACGACTGGCTACTTGTGTCTGCGAATTTACTATCAGCGTATCTTTCATCAGTACCAAAGTCAGATGAGGTAAGAACTGTTTGAACTGGCAAGAATGTGCCCACATGAGCAAGACCAGAAGTAGGAGATTCTTATCTCTAAGTGAATTAATACAGACCATATCTACACTTGAGTCCAGAGTCATGAAGCTGGTGTGGACACAATCCAGGTAGCTGTAAACCAGCTGGCTCAGATGCTGATAGCAACAAGGCTACAGAACACTCTCTGGTTGCCAAAATCCAGCGAGTCCTGAGTAAATATTTGTGCAGCTACCTGTCTAAGCACCATACAGTTATCAATGTATCTGCTGATACTAGTTTGTGAGCTGCCCTCGAAGCCCTAAGGCTGAAGTACAGACACAATCTTGTAAAACAACTTACGAAAGGAAGCTCTGTTGTATTTGCCCTTCATGGTTTTTTTTTTGTTTTCTTTTGCAAAGACTGTTTTATCACAAGAAAGTGAAAGAAACAGCAACGACTTCTACCAACCAGAGTCCAGCTATCCACTTTTGATAACCAACTAAAGAAAGGAATGAAATGGAAAGGGGAAGCTGGTAAGACCATATGCTCATTTGTCTCTTTTTCCAATTCTATTGATTTCTTCATATTTTCTGTATTATGGTATGTGGAAAAGGGTTTATTTACATGGAGGAAAAGGCTGTTGATGATGTCAAATGTGCTGTTGTTTGATTGCTTCCATCGCTGGGAAAGCGGAGTTGGCCAGATAAGCTGGGGAGGAGGGTAGGTGTTGAGAGGAGCCAACAAGATAAGATGACATGGCAGGTACAAAAAGACACTTGAACTGAGCACGAGACCACGCTGCCAGGCAAGCTGATGTGATGAGTAGCAGGGAGACAGGTTAATAACAAATGGCATCCTTTGAAGCTGGCCTAGCACTGGACAGACAGTTGCCAAAGCAGGGGCTCCTCCTGTAGTGCAAAGCTTTGGCAGTAACATGCTCCAGCTCAGATGGGCGAGGGAGAGCACGAAATGAAGAGCAGAGCTGGCTGTGATAAATGAGCCCTGAAGGATTCATGGCCGACTAATGTGGAACATACTTAGCGCGCCCTATTTATGTGTGAAGACCAGGAGGCCAACGCATGTCAGGAACTGAAGGCTGCCTTCTGTTCTGGGTGAGGAGGAAGAGGCAAGCGCTGAACAGCAGTAAGGAAATGACGCCACAGTTATTTGATTGTAAGTAAAACTGTGCAGGTGAATGTACAACTGGCCTGACTTTCCATTCTGTTACTTTGAAATCAAAGCAGTTATATCTAAAAAAAAAATTGAATTCGAGCAAAACAAGGGTGAGGAAACATCAAAAGAATTTCTGTGTACGTGGGCTAAGTAAAATGGAGACTATAATAAAAACTGCTTCCCTGGCCTGTAAGAACTGATCCAAGTGTACTTAAGGGTGTGAAGGATCAAGAAAAAGAATCAGTTGGTAAAGTATAGGCAGGGAATAAAAAGATGAACTAGATAAAAGTTGAGTGTGGAAGTTAATTTAGCAACATAACCTAAAAATAGACACTTCAGGGGCAGGAGCTGCTGAAGAGCTATAACAAGACGTCCAGAGGATGTAACTGTACCATTGTTTTAGCTGTCAATTTGCTACCATTTGTTCTGCATTTGTGATTTTGTCAAGTAAACGACAAACTGATTAAAAAAACCTGAGTCCTTGAGCACTTAATGGGTGGTATGAAATGTCTTAGACTATGGCAACAGCTTAAAAAACCCAAAAGGCTATGAATAGCATAGGTGATATGAATTACAGAACACTGCCTCCACCTTCTTGCTTTGCAGTTGAAGAAAGCCCCTATGTTAAGCTTGCTTTCTTTTGACCACAGTGTTCTTGTCCTTATCACAAAAGCACGTGTTTAGGATGCTTTTGCATCCTAAACCTCACCAGCTTCAGTGTTTAATGCATTCCTAACCCTGCCTCAGTAATGAGGAGACAACTGCAAAACCTGGGACCTTCATCTCCTCTTCAAGCACTCTTGGGTCTTCAAATAGCGACAGAGTCTATGTGACAGCCCTGGTGGAGTTTGTGTTCTCTTGTCAAGGAGCAGACTTCAGAAGAATGTATGTCTAAAAAAGCTTTGGCCATCTGAGGATGCAAGAGAAAATTAGGTAGTGAAATGGCAGAAGGAGTGCCAAGACAGATGGTCAGCATGAGAGGGTGGTTTCAAACTGCTCCAGCGGGAGTGCTTCCCTGCTGGCCGGTCTCTGACCTGTGCCTTTCAGGATTGTGGATCAACTTTCCATGTGTCCGCATGCTTGTTCCGGAGCTCTAAAGAGTTATACTGAGGCAATATGATGAGTGCTGCTTTTATAGCCTTCTATACTTCGTGTGCACATTAAGGAAGATAAAAGCCAATTTATTTCTAACATCACTTCTCTCTGTGCTTCTAATGTTTCTGCTTCTGAATCCAAGGGAGGCATTCTACAGTAAGACACTAATAAATAACTTTTCCTTGGGGGAAGAAGCACTTTTCCATTTTCAAGAAATTTCTTTGGCCATGTGAAATTCAAATTTGTTAACTTTCCCTACAAACAGCAACTCATTTAGAAACAAATTACAAATATTAGATGGAGACAGTGAACTTGATAATGCAATGCTGCCACATAAGTTGTAGAATAATGCATCTTAATGAAGGCTTCCCATGTGAATAAACCATTATATTTACAAGCTTTTCACAGTTAATGACCCAGAACTGGATAACGAAACTCACATTTTTAGTGTGGTCCTCTGTCAGCAAAAGTATACATATTAATAATTGATGTTGCTGTAAAAATAGGACATAATATGAAGATTCCTGAGTTTGTGGGAAAATAGGACTACATGGTCCATTAACTTAAAATGCTTATCTAATGTTTGATGGGCTTTGTCTTTAAAATCCTTGTATAAATTAATAAGGCAAAATGGACATTTGTCTGAAAGAGTGTTTTATTCCAACTCATCAGTTGCAAGTATGCTGATGAGGGAGCTGTTTGATTCTTCCGTTCTTTACTCCTTCTTCCCATACCCTCCCCGAAGAGAAATCAGGATTTATGAAAGTGGAAGACCCACCAGAAGCAGGAGGGAAGAAGTTCCCTACACCTCCCAGGTAAGGCAAAGTGATGGAGGTCTCTGTAAGCTTTCCCTTTTAGACTTCAGAACGCAATTGCACAGATCACTCTTTCCTAGCTTGAAAAGCCTGCTTTTCTGCTTAGTCAGCTCAACAGCTCTTTCCAACACAGACTGCTTTATTGTTCATTATAAAACACTTAGAGGTGTGCAGGCTGGCTGAACACGCTTAAGGCTACAGCTCTACACATAGGAGGCCCCATGCTGTGGAACTAACTGCTCTTCAATTGTTCTATTACGACTACACTTACAAGGAAAGATAGTCTTCATTTCAATGAAATAAATACATTTCATTTTACTTCACGTTTTAAGGCTAACATTCATATTATGCCTGAAAGGTAGATTTACTGCAGCTTTTATTACTGGGTACTTAATTTAGGACAGCTTCTTTTCTTAGACCTGAAACAGCAGAGCTGAAGCGTACGCTGAACCGTTTTATGGGACTTCTTCAGTAAATGTTCTGCTACAGACAGTATTGTCCCTAATTGTAGTCTTTTGATAGACGTAGTAGTTGTGTAGTGTTTTGCTGTAGATGGGTCTTTTTCAGAAGTAGTATAGTTTGCTTCTCTGAAGGGTTTTATTTCTTAAGCAAAGTAAGTATTTTCAATGGTCATTTGTTTTCACCCGTAGTGAAAGTGAGATTTTTGTATTTTTTACATTTGGATGACACAGACTAATAACTCCCTACTAGTAGACTAAAGGAATTTACCACCTAAGCAACTGAGGCCCTGTTCTTTACTCATGACTGTTATTCTAATAACAACAGTAATTCTAAATTCACATGGTGATACGAATTCTCTTTAGAAGTTCGATATTGGAGTTAGCTATGTTCTTGCTTTTTTATTTCCTCAATGTATTTTTGTCTGGCTGCAGGAGGAATGCATTTTAAAGACGTCGCTTGTCTTATGAAGATTGTACTCATATAGGTTCCATGGTACACAAATGGTGATAGCCACATCAATTATATGGCTGAATTCCCGAATTAGGCAAAAAAAAAAAGGAAGAACTAAGCAAAATATATAGCATTCATTAAAGCTTCCCTACTATATGATTCACTTCAATGGCTTTGCCAATTAAAGTAATTGTCATATGCATTCAAACAAAGCATTTGTAGTGAGAGGTCTTGTTAGAAAAATACTGAAAATGGTTGTTTTATAGATTTATATTATATGTACAAAAACAATATTGATATGCAATACTTTTTAATAAGATGAAAGAAAATTTAAATTGGAGAAAACGTTTATATTCATGACCATATAAGTTTATATAATTTTGGTTATGGCTATTTCCAGTATTGTATCTGGGCATGCTGTCAAACTTCTACTAAAAATGGCAAGTATGTTTTGGACTCTGAAGGGCTGTGATTTCATTGTTAGTGTGACTCTAGCCAATGAAAGCCAAATTATTTAGCGGGCTTCTTGCTTCCCAGCGTCTCTCTATTTAAAAAATAAGCAGGTTTAAAATTTCTATTGAAAACAGGGCAGATTAGTTATCGCTGTTTAGATGTATATGTACGCCTGGTGAAATAACATAACTTTGTGCTGACATCTAAATGTCATCTAGGTTGCAAGTTAAAGAAAGTCATTTTAATCTTATGCTTGATAAAAACAGGCCTGGTGCGTACCACTACTGTAACTGCCCAGTTTCAAGAGCTAAAGAAATATTTTAAATTTCACTTACTCATGGAGTTTGCAGTTTGTTAAATCGCATACAATATTTATTTAGTCATAGTCAAATGTTTATGCAGAATGCTGTTCTGGGAAATGCTAATTTTTTTTTGACTGGATGAAATGAATTATATTTGTCAGGAATTCGAAGAACAAGGAATGTTTGGTAGACTGTTTTCTCAGATATAAATAAAAGCATTATCCAAGATTACATGCCTAAATTAGGGTATGTTTAAAAGAGCTAAGAAGGAAAGAACAGTGTTTTTATTTAAGAGCACGTAGATCCTTTCATGTGGAAGGGATATAGAAGACGGAAGAATGGTGGAAACACTGTGTGAGAAAATCATAGATCAGCATGTATTGTGCCACTAACTCTTTGCTAAGGGCTGAAATTACAGAATAGAGCAGTGTGAGAGTTGTGTAACTGTAAAACAAGAGGTGTATCTGTAAAACAAGAAGGTGTTTACGTGTATGCATGACCAAAGCATGCAGGGCTCAGTCCTACAAATTGTTTAAGTGTGCAGAGCACTTGGGTCCAATGGGATTGATTACTTGTGCTTGTTAAGTGAAAACATGAGCAAGGGGATGATGTCCAGGCCTTTGGAGTACTGCTGCCTCAAAGTTGCAACAGCAGGCTGATCCCCTAAATTGGGAGGGATTTTTGTCTTGGCCTTTTGTATTCCTTGTTCCTAGGCTCCTCCTACTCTTCCATAAATCAGTCTGATTGCAAACTGTTTATCCTAACATTTTATGTCAAATAGAGCTTTTGCTCTTTCCAGTAGCCTATGTTTTCAGATTCTAGGTATAACCTCCTGCAGGGTCTACCCTGTTAGGAGGGTCTGTTAGCGAGAGCGCTGAGGGTAGATCCATTATTAGGCTTGGGCTGTTTTGCTTTTGACACCGAGACAAAGCAGTTGCCAAAACTATCTGAGGTGTTTAGTGACAGGGAACTTACAAATGTCAGAAACAGACAAGCAGAAGTACGCACCCATTTAAAAACTGCAAAAATGGTATACTACAATGGGGATGTAATGGTAAAATAGAGCAAGGAAGTACAGATTTGGATGGTGCATGTATGTTTTAAAGACAATTTAGTATGTTTTCTTGCAATGTCAGTGTGGCTGGTGTGGCTTAAACATAGACCTATGCCTGGAACATGGGTTATGGTGGTCACGCTGGAGCTGGTAGTAAGCAGCATTGTGGCAGCAATGGGAGGAAGATCAGGAAACAGGTCAGGATACAGTTATCAAGATATATGAGCTCTCAGTGAGGCTTGCTTCTCTTTACAGATTAAACCAGTATTGCAAATCGTGATTTATCGGACATTGAAAAAAACATGTGCTGAGGGAATCATGCTGTTTCTGCAATTAAGCTTTAATAAATAATAACAGTAATGAGACTTTACTTTTGAGCCAGGAAAAATCCCTGGAACATAGGCTTCTACTCTGTCATCAAGCAAAAGATGAAACAGAATCAAATTCCAGAAAAGATACATAAATTTTTCTGAAGTAGACAGTAAAGAAAACAATACTGAATTAAATAAAAGACTGCACAATTCCTGGTCTCTGTTGCACATATTTCCATATTTTTTAGGCCAACACCACAGAATTTTTTAAAAAAGTAATTATTCAGGACTTCAAATGGACTAGCTCTTTTTGCAAAACAGTCTTTATATTAAAATAACAAAGATATTTTTTAAATAGCTATAATTATAAGAGAAATTATATTTATTGCAGTAGAAGTCAAGTCTCCTTTGGGATGGGCTTGGAGTAATGGATGGCTAGGTCTTCTAATTTATCTAAGTCGTGCAGCATTAGAAAAGCAAATTCAACATATTTACACATGAAGTTCTGTGGTCATTTTTTAGAGGGCTGACGTGACCATACATCAAAGGGACTTGACCTTTGGAGCTCACTGCCTATCTATCAGTGTGAACCAATGCCTGCTTACCACTTGCTTCCTTTGGAGATCATGGAAGGGAATGTGGCATGAAAAGTAAAAGGGAAACACAAATGGGGAATATAAAAACACTGGAATGATGAACAGATTTTTTTTTTTATTTAGAGGTATGCATTTTTTCCCCACATCCTTTGATTATATATTTGATAAAGAGTAATGAGTCTGAGTACAGAGTTGCAAACATCAATTCTCTTGCTCCTAAATAGAGGTCAGGAAATGAATACACTATATGTGTTTGGTTTTAATTCCCTTCATCCCTATGATCATATAGATTTCCTCCCCACAACTAGGCTTTGTACATCCTAGTTATCAGTTACTCCCACCCTTTGGCCACCATGAAAAGAGTGCTTGGCTGTCAACCCTCCAATAACTGATACCAGACTTAGATTTCCTTCCTAAGACTCTAGTTTTAAAACTCTACAGAAACTGTCATGGAAGTTGATAGGAAATGATCCCTTGTTTTCAAAAGGTATAACTTTCTAATTAATGTTCAGTACATCCCAAATATTCACCATTTTAGTTCTGTACTAGTTAAAGTTTCTGATAATTTTATCTTAAACAGAGGCAGAATTGGCTCCCAAAGCTCTGCTTAGGTATGCTGGCTACATTTACTGTTAATGAACAACTAATATTGAAGGCATTAATCCATAGGATGTTACCTGTATTTAACATGGCAGAACTTTGGTAAATGTACAGGTTACTTCCTAAAGATAAGATTTTCAGGTTGCTCTTAACTGATACATGTTTGTGAGATGTATGCTATAGGCACAACTGGTTTTCATAAACATACAATATAGCTAAAGACCATTCCATTGCTTGGCAAGAAAACCCTCCAAATTGTCTGGGAGAGACAGAAAGCATATTTTAATTCAAATTAAATGATTAGTTTATAAATTAATCGTTTAAGAACTGTAGAATGTGGAGGTATGAATAAACCTACCGAACATAGAACAGTGACGAATGTGTCTGTAATGTGGTGCTGTGAAGCAGCGTTACTAGAAATTGGTACAAGGGCTGCGCTGCTGGAGTTGGAGAGCTGTGAGTCTTGGCACCCATTAGTGCTTAATGAAGGCACCCAGAGAACTGGTGGTGGCCAAAGAAAATGTCGACTGTAAGGAGTTTATCCTTTTTCTCAGGTACTTGCTAGGAATGAAGATGGTGGTGGTGGGAGGAGATGTACCTTCTCTAAATGTGGAAGAGATTCGTACTGGAAAGGGTGCTTTCTTTTTTTTTTTTTTTTCCTTTCACCCCACGCAGTCTAACTGACCAGGGACAGCTGTTCACTTCCCTGTAATTTCGCGGTGTGATGTCAGGAATGTTTGATTATTTCTATGTGGACTTATGGAAATACTGATGTATTAATATGGCAGTTCTAATGTCCCCTTTCTCTACTCTTAACATATATACACTGTGGCTTGCAAAGCGGTGGGAGAAGAAGACTTTTTTGCTTTAATTCTACTCCAGGAATAAGGCAGCTCAAGTGTCTTGGAATTATGAATTAGAAATTGATTAATAAAATTTTCTTGCTCTGCCATGCCTGAGTCAAATTCCCTAGAACCTGGGGAAAATTCTAACACCGTCTGTTTCCACATCTGCCATATACATTGGACTATGTATATGTAGCACAAAAGCATGTAGCCTAAGACAAATTGTACTAGTCCTGTGCCATCTATCATTTCAGTTTAGTTCTGTGTTCCTTAGAGACTCCTTTTAAAATAGGAAGAATCTTAGAAATTAATTTCTCATCTTCTGCTAAATTACAAAATTCTGAAGAACAAACAGACAGTGGCATTTTATATTCTCTAGGCAGCACTACTTACTATCCCCAGAAATATCATTTCCTCTTCTCTCATTTTCTCTGTTTTCTTGCGCTGGATATATCCACGCCAAACCTGAATTGTAAACAAAACTCTAATGAGATAAATGGGCCTTGCTACAGCTTCCTTTACTGTCGCAGACACAGGAAAAAACAAATAGAGGAAGGAAAGGTACAACAGACAATTGAAACTATTACTCTCTAACAGGTTGCCATCTGCTATTTTTTTTTAAAGCAAATTCTAAAGTTTGTTATCCCTTCACACTGGTATATCTAGCTTCTAAACACAACATCATCAGGGTTCAAAAAATGTTTAGACTTAAGATTTTGACTGAGCTCCTGTTCTTGTCAGGCTGAAATATTAATCTGTAAGGACTTTTTCTGGAATTTAGCGGTTATCTCCCTTTCTCATCTTTTCAAGTTATGGAATAAACTCATTCCCTGCAGATCACAGGAAAAGGCATGAATTCCCTGAGATGCACTGGATTCCAGCGGGATGACAGAAAGAGCAACTGAGGTCATAAAAATCAGAACGGAAAAACAACATGTAGGTTATAAAGTCATCCTGCATTGCCAGTGCAGGACTGTTTCCCTTGATCTTGCATCTAGGGTCCTGTCTCATTTTGTTAAGTGGTTTAAATGATGTATTTCACCTTGCTAGACACCCTGAAAGCTACGATTTCAGAATGCTCCCCACCCTGTGAGCTGTGTTTCTGTCTATTGCTGTTCTTCTGCACAAATCATTGTCATTTGGTTCTGGCAGAACTCTTGTTAAATCAGAGATTTCACCTTTTGAATGCAAGTGGCAGCATCATCTGGATTTGGACCCATCTGGACCTGAGGTTTAGTTTGTCTTTCTTTCTTCTCTGCAAGGTAAATTTTCTTCATGAATTTTGCTCGACAGCGGCCTTGGCGAGCCCGTTCTGCAACCTGGATCACTTTAACAGCTTCTTCAAGTGTCATGGCCTTGACTGGTTTCTTCAACGGCACAGCCAAAAAGGAATGGACAAAGCAAGGTATTAGAGTTATGTGTTTTGTTAACTGCCTACCTCAGTTCGCAAACGAAACAACCTATGAACTACTTGTGGAAAATTTCTAAGACAAAAAATCCCTTTCACAAACAGCAGAGACTCCTGTTTCACTGCTATCTTGCAATATCTTGGATGTTTGGTATCTTGAGAGATGTGTTTTTACGAGGACCTTCGGGAGAAAGTGAACCCAATGTATGATAAGGAAAGCCAGATGCTGTAGTGGGAAACAAGCATGGCTCTGTATGGCTTATACGTCCTGCTGAACTCTATCCATTCGGGGTGAAAAACACAACAAGAACCACAGGGCTTTGTCCTATTAAAAGCAGAATTTCTTAAGCCATGGAACATCTTCCTTTTACTTTTCTGAATGGATGGGTTTCTGGATACGCTGCTGGGACCCCAGCTCTCTGCTGAATGGAAGGACAGGCTGTTCTGAGCCAGCCCAGGCCTGGTCAGTCCAGCCCAAGTAGAAGAGGCCTGGGGAAAAACATATCGGAGCAGTGCAGCTGGAGAGAGGGATGCCCCTTCTCACTCCTGAGTTAACCCCTCATGCTCCCCATGGAAAAGCTGAATTATTGTCCTTTCTTGATATTAATCCCCCTATTGGAGACAGTTCACTTTTGATGCTTCTATATTGTGTGGAGCTCGCTATATTACATTTTCAGTAGGGCTTTCTCTAACAGAATTACATAGCAGGACAAACAGTCTGCAGAGCAGAATCCTCTGATGAACTCCACTGTATCGGATGTACGTTAGACTGCTTGTAACAGCAGTGCTATGGATGCTGAAGAATTCAGTGGTCCGTTACATGGCAGTTAGGATTTCCTGAGCATACACGGCTTGCTATGATGCATGCAGAAGTGCTGACAACCCTCTAGCAATCCCAGCGGTGACTGAACTGGAAAGTGCAGCACAGGGCACTGGACTCACACTGTGTGAGATTATTCATGTTTACTTAATCTCGTGCCTCTCTTGTGGCATCCTGGCAAGGGAGACCTGGACCCTGCCAGCACCTGAAGCGCAAGAGCCTGGTGCTCGCAGGTGAGCTGGCTGTACACCAGATAGTCTCATCTGTTATGGATGTCGCATTGAAAAGGGGTGAGCGCAGAACTGTGGGAAACAAAAAGGCTTCAAGATGTAATGCGCTGAAATAGAGGAACTCCACAGACCAACAACATCAGACTACTGGAAGAGTAGAGAATTTACCCAGAGGTTTACTGCGGAGGTCAGGAGGACTGCAGCTGCCCATTAAAGTAATCTAGCAGGGAGCCTGTGCTCTGTCTCCCTAGACTGCCTCTGACTGGTCCTGCTTCTTTCCCTGGGAACCTTCCCTCCGTTGCTTTGTGGGATCAATGCACAGACTTCCCCCACCAGCTTAATTACTCGTGGAGAATTCAACAGTAGGGCCAGTGCAGCAGTTTGACTAAGTGGTCTGATCAGGACTGCCTCTTCTGGCTATAACATCTATGAATCTAAGTTGTCCAGACATGGGGGCACAGTTGTTTGTTTCAAGGGGTTAGCAACGACTGCTTGCAGGCAATGCGCCACTTCCAAAAGGTCAAAAGTATATCAAGTCCAGAACAGTCTTCACCGCACCATTCGTGTAGTTCTCTGTAATGACTTTTGCTCTGCCAAAACTCAATTTTCTACTCCTCCTAGCAGCTGCACCTCTATAGCTGCACAGAAGAGACTGCAGTCATTGTTCAGAGGTTATAAACAACTAAGTGCTAACAGTTGTGCTGACCTGAACTCTGAGTTTTGACCGTTCCAGTTAGGAATCCTGGTTCAGTAAAACTTAAGCCCAGCTTGATTTCAGTAGGACTAATTATATGATGCGAGTTAGCTAGAAAAATAAAGCACCTACTAAACTTTGCCAGCGTGCTGCCCTTTCTCTAACATTCTCATACACATAAAGCAGAGTCCATTCATTCCAGTCTTAACCAGGCTCAAGGTGTGACTGGATATTGTTAGAGAGCAAAATTTAATGTTACTATCTATTTGTGCTTTATCTGTAAACAGACTTTTACTTCCTAACTGCTGTAAAAGTACTTTTCAGTGACTCGTGTTCAGAAGTGTGGCTATAAACTAAAAAGGTTAAGCATGTTGTTACGTAGCTATGTGGTACACTTACCTGTGTTTGCAATCCAGTGTTAAGCAAAATCTGATCAAGGATTTTCTCCCTCTGCTGCAGGACTTCCAGGTTTTCTTTAATGAAGTACCTTGGGACAGGTACTTCTATGTCTTCCTGCAGGAAGAAGTAGTCACGCGATGCTTTTTAGAACTGCATTAAAATCACATTTATTAACTGAACACCTTTACAAAGCAATTACATTGGACTGAGATTGCTGAATATTTTGGAGTGTTGAGGAATTTGACCTGTGTAACAGCTGCTGAGCTGTTACTTTGCAATCACTTAGGCCTAATTCAACAAAAACAAATAAATCAACCCAGTTTCTGAACCGCAGCAGCCCAGAAATCTTTCTTTTCATAATGGCTCAATTATATTATCAAACTGTTAAAATATTTGGCTGGGTTGCCAGAAATTTGAACATGATTTCCACCAAATTGAATACCTCTGGTTGTACAATCATCCCACTATTTTTTTTTAATTGACATGAAAAATAGATCTGTTCTCTTCCTTTTTTTTTTAACTATTACTAGAACTCAAAACACAATTCTGTTTGTCTATAGGTATTTCTACCTGTAAATGAACTGTCACTGTCTGTGACTGTGATATCTCAGTTACCTCTCAAAATCATGCATGATTAGAAGTGGCTGTATTTACTTGTTTATATCATCAAAAAGCTGTAACTGATTCACATTTCTACTGATTCTTCTCCTGTAGAATTTCACTGTTGTTGAGAAATTAAAAAAAAAAAGACAGGCAGACAAAAATCTACCCCAAAAATCAGGAGGCTGCGGCGTGCTGTAACCTGTTCTTTGTATTGAAGACTGGAGACAATTCTTCAATAATAGTTACCAGCAAGTATATTTCTTTGGAGGGGGGCAGGGAGTGGAATGTGTCTTCATAGGTCTGGTTCAAACTGGTGCCACCTTCCCTATATACTGTTTCAGAAACATCTAGAACATCTCCTCAAGCTAGCGATTCACCCAGAGGGGTGGGCGGAGACAGGCAGTATACTTACCCTGTCGTGCTACTCATGAGGGGATGTACGGTCTAATTTGTCCCCAGGTATATGTGGGCACTTGGTTCTTTTGCCCAAGGAGCCTAAGACACGTACAAGACTTGATGGTGCGCTATCAGTGCTCTCTGTTCTGTCTGCTGTGGAAAGTGGTGGGCTTTGACCTGTTCAGGGAGACCTTTGACTTATTCCTTTGCAACCTCGATGCTACCTCTAGTGCGAGCAGACACAGAGGAGAACAACACTTGCTATGAAGAGCAAGCACTGCTCCTGGCTTGACAGAGACGCATGGTAGATGTGCTGTTTGTGAGCTCTAAGGCCTTCCAATTTCTAGAGTAAGAATTTGCAGTGAAGGCTGTGGCCAATGAAAACAGCCACCGCAAACTGCCAACTTGCAGATTTCATCACTAAGTCCCACAGTTGCACACAGTGCAGACCGGGACATCCCTATTATGGCAGCATAAGAAAGCTTCTAAGTAGGACTGTGTTTGTCCCTATTGATTTTATCACTGCAGAAGACTGGTCTGCTAAAGCTTCTAAATATTTCTCTTGTTAAGCTCCCTGTTTGCACCTTCTAACACCCTTGATTGTTGATGGAAATTACTATATGTTGTGCTTTAAGAGTGCGAATCACTCTAGGTTGGATTACAAACCCATCTGTCTTTAGGTATAAGAAATCAAATGCTTTGTCTGGGTGCCCTTGCATAGGATGAGAGGGCTTTTACGCTGTCAGGCAGCAGCGTGAGTCAGTCACTGTAGGTGTGGTGAGTATGTCTGATGTCTAACCTGGGCTTTAATTACAAGTGATTCTGGACTGTGACTTCTACTGACTGTAAAGATGAGATCAAAGCCATAATACTGGGGCTGGAAGTCGGGGGGAATAGGGAGACTACTCTTCATAATCTCTTTTTGTGACCCAGCATTGAAAAGTTAAGTTTGTGATGTTTATCCTTAAGTCAAATTTACAGCTTTTCAGCCACTCCCGGCTCCACATGGGATTTGTGTATCCAAATACCTTTACAATTACTCCAGGAAATGGAGTAACCGAGTGTTGGAAGGCAACTTTATGAAGAGATGAAGCCCCGAGCTAAAGAAGGAGGAAGCTTGGCCCTACAGTGACATAGTAAAAAGTATGCAACGTAATTGCATAAGATATAAAATGAGACTACTTGGGTGTGTTCTCTGCCTACAGTCACGCTGGATTTTAACCTATGATAATATGGTGAAAGGGAGGACTGGAGATATTCTTTCTCGGCAGATTCTTTAAGAAACAGAAATAATTTGTCAAGTACTGGCTAGTAATTTTGGTTTGGAACCAAGAATAAATGATTATTTTATTTAAAAATATAAAATGTATTCTATCTACTATGGAACATAACATTTTCTTTGAAAAAGCATGAAATCTCTTTAATGCCTTTTTTTTTATTTTGGTAGGTAGGTATGTCGTGCCTTCTTAAAACTAAGGTGTAGCACAGGAATTTGAATTTATGTTTGTTTTTTAGCAGATGTCAAGCATGACTTTTCAGGCTTGCCAACTTTTTGCTGCAGGTGGATTTACTGATAAGTCATAAAACCAGCATTGCTTAATGATTCAAAATATGGTTTGAAGGATCAGTTTCCTCGGAGGTGTATTTATACTCTCCAGTATGCCTTCTCACAGTTTAGAATAGTGCTTTTCTATGACTAATGTAGAAGGTAAAGAGCTGGTGAATGTTCATGGTACTTACTATCCTAAATTTTCAGAGTGAAATACGCGTGCCGTAGCAAACAGAAAGATGTTTGCAAATCTCAGAATTATGCTACAATGATATTACGCAATTTATCTCACTTTATAACTGGGATCCTGAAAACAGCAGTAAGTTAAGCTCAAAGTCTTTTTCTTGAGAAAAGCGGTTAGCAGCAGTACCTAAATTTGACAATAGGTGGAGCTGTCTGCGAGAGAAGTAACCACCTTTTCGCAGCCAGTTTTTCATTCGGCTTTTAGAGCACAGCTTCAAGACTTCGCCTTCCTGTCATATCCGTCTGGTTTAGCGGGCTGTCTGTCAGGGGGCTGCTTTTACATCAGGCAGTCCTGACCCCCGGACCTTAAATATGCTGGCTCCTTGACAGTAAGAGACTTGTCTCACGTTTCTCATTTTGGTAGTTGGTCGTACTACAAACTACTAGACCAGACCATGCAACTTGTAGTGTTACCTGTGATCTCTGGAAGAGGCCTGAGGCCAGGCTGATTCACAGTGATTCCAAGGGCAGACTGAAGTGGATAACTGACAACTTAGTTATCAGTTGCCTGTCTTCTATCTAATTCCACACTAAAATCAGGCAGAGTCTGCTGTCATTAATAGCAAAGCTGTCTAAGCTAGTATGGCTTCACATTAGGACGTGTGCAAGTGGAAGAGCCGCAGAGGCTTTGCTGCTATAGAGAAGCAGAAATGCACATACTGATCAAGCAGATCAGCTTTTAAAATCTTACTCCAATATGTAATGCTCATCATGGATCAAATATACTCTAATCTTTAATAAAAATGCCATAATTTCTGGTCACCCAGTACACTAGCAAACGTGCAGGAAGATAAATTACCTGGTGGAACTTGAAAGACTACAAGTAAATGTGACTGTTCTTAAAATACAGGATAGGTAAAATTCCTATGAATTTGTTCATAATAATGGTAGACCTACTGGGAGAAGCTTTAGATCTTCCAGGATGTTATCAATGTAATGACACTCTGACTTCTCCAGCTCCACCATCTCTTTTTTAATCTCCAGGATCCGGCCAATCACACCATCTAGCACTTGCCGAATCGCTGTCCGTTTCTGCTGGTGAACGAGCTGGTCATGGGCCGTCTCCAAGTCACGGAAGATTTGCATGTATTTGATGTAGGAAGCAGCTAGCATCTTGAATACTTTCACGCGGTCCTTCTCTGGCTGGAGGAACTCTTCTCTTTCTCTCCGGAGCTGGATGTCGAGGTCTTTCTGGGCATCTCTCCACATCTTATTGTAAGTGCTAATTGAAAAGAGGAGACTATGTTAACCTGACATGAAAGCAAGAGTTAGCACACAATGATGCCAGGGCTCTATGTGTGTGGATTTCTCGAAAAAGCAAGCCTGGAAATGTAAGCCATTGTATTTATAAGGAGATTTTAACTACAATGTATTTTAAAAACCTTTAGCAAAATTTTCTCTTTTTGATGTTTTTAAAAATAGGAATCTTAAAATGCTATTTTATTAATGAAAGCTGAAAAGTTAAAAACTTCTCCACTTTGTCCTCAGCATGCCTGAAACATCCTTCAAAGGCTTGAAGCTGCAAACTCCAACAGTGCCACAAATTTCATTCAATTGTGCTAATTGAGAAGATGATTTAATAGAAAAGCTATCTCCCCTGAAAGCCTTTATGATGGGCGAAGGTCTCTTTTAGGTGACTTCATGTTTGGGATGAGGACCAATTGATGTTTCTAAAGTGTGTGTTGCTTTTCTGCCTTTCTGAAAGAGTTGCTTACAGCTAATTGTAGGGTAAAAGCTATAACTGTGCTAATGCTACAGCGTAGCTGTGGGCACTATTTCGAATGTGAAGCTAGGAAAATTATTTATTTCTATGGTAGCAGCTGTTGCACTCCAAGCAATTGCTAAAGATCTGATCTGGTGGCTAGAGGACTATGTGATATGGAAGATGTCATCCAAGGCCAGCTTCCATTCCAGAAGGGGTAACACTGTTTACTTGGTAGTTTTGGTAGGAACAGGTGGAGCTCTGATGTGAACATGGACTGGCTGTCAGTGGTTTGTCACGGTAAAAGCAGATCAGTGCAGAATACTGTGGGAAATCATCCTCAAGGGGCAAGAAACAGACCCTGGGCAATGAGGCTTTTATTCAGAGAAGAGCTCAAACAGCAGGGTTGTGACTGAAAGGTACTAACATCTGTGGTAGTGAAAGACCCTTTTGGGTCCTGTTCTACCTGTAACCTCTCTTTTCCAGGTGGAGACTCTCCACTTGAGTGACAGGCATCAAAAAATCTTATGTCTTTGAAACTGTTTCTCTACCAGCAGAGCTAAGATATTTCTTCTGTGCTGGGACTCAGTTATGCTGGGAGGAAACCAGTTGATTCACGTTGCCAGGTTTGCAGGAAAAGTAGAAAACTGGGCTAAGGTAACAGGGAAATCCGACTTAGACCTAGGTATAAAGGCCATTGGTCTCAATGGTGCAATCTAGACCCATCCATATGCTTAACCTAGCTATCACTTGCCGTTCCTAGAGCCCCACAAAGAAGGATGAAGACACTAAAAGGCTCTGCCTCCATTACGTGAGCTTTCAGAGAAGACCTCTTGCTGATCTGAGCAGCATTGAGGGAGTGCTTGTATATTAATTCTGACAAGAAAGCTGGGCAGCTGTTAATGTTGCTCGTGCTTCATAATATATACCTAAATTGGAGCTCTGACAGCTGATCTTATCATACCCAGTCTCGGGAGTACAGAATGACCCGAGGCGTGTGCTGCAAGAGGGACCAATGAGGTGGACAGGACAAGCTCCAGCCCCGTGCGTGCAGTGCGTGCTGCATGTCCAGGATGCTGACGGGGCTGCTGGGACTCCCTGCAGCAGTCAGCAAAACCACCAACAATCTGAACCCTGCTATTGAATTTGCATCATTAACTTTTTAAAGTGCATATTATACTTCTCAGCTGACCCAGGTTTCTGCAAGATGCAGCTGGTCTTGCTTTTCCTAATGCTTCTGCAGCCCACCCAGGTCTTTCCCCTTCCTTTTTTCCAACTTCATTTACATCCCATTGCACCACCCGAATCACTCAATTGCAGCAATTAACCCAGGTGCAGGAGATAAACAAAATAAAACCAGCAGAGTGGAGAAGACTGGCACAAACAAGACCAGCATTAGCTTTGACCTGAGGGCTCTGCTGGTTGATCACTGGGAGTTTTGTACGCTTCCTCTAAAGTCAGGACACGGAAGAACGTATTGTGGGGAGGTTCACGGGGTTTTCCAGCGCAGGAGGATACAACACGGTATTGTACTCACTTAGCTGTGCCTACTCACAGACCATTTGATGGCAGGGAGGTTATAAATCTTAGAGGAAGCCTGGCCATACAGATTGTCCCCACAACCACACCACTGATTTATGAGCAGCGGGTATCCTCAGGCTAGAGCGTTTCGAATGCGGGTTATTGCATGGAGACAACAGATTGTGCGATGATGAGAGCTGACTCCATGACTGTCCACTCCAATTTACAATAACCTCCCTTTCTGCCTCCTCTGACTGAGGAACGTCAAGTGGTTCCTCCTGCTGAGCCAGCTAATATCCTGTTTCTTTTTATATTTTGAATGACTTTTTCAGGGAGGAGTGAGACGGAGTGCTCCAGCCCTTCAGAGTATGTTAATGTAGGGCGATATAGATGGAGCATAATTGCTTCCCTAAAGCATTAGTTTATCAGATAAGCATTAAGATGATTGCAAGCTCGTTGCTGTGGGTCAGACGTTAAGACAATGGATATTATGGTATGTTTGTGGCTTTTGCAGCAGTGATGCTCTGTGTAAATGATGTCAAAAGCAGGGACAGGCCCACTGGAAAATGAAGTACTGAAGGAAAAGCTTGATGTGGAACTGCTAAATTTTCAGCTGTGATAAGCTGATTGCTCCTGTGTCCCTGTCGCAGTCAAGGTGACTGACACCTCGGGGGGACCTGGTCCTAGAGCTTCAGTTTGTTAGGCACCCGATGGGGAACAGCAGGTACTTAATAATTGGACAGTGCCAGCAGAAATGTGATTTGCGTGTCTCTTTGGTTCACCCTGATTAAAAACTGGAGAACACATGCACAGCCATTTGTTTCCCCACCCTAAAAAGGATTAAAATAATTATTTCAGGTTTTACTTGTGTTCAAATGGGAGCCCTTCTGGACTAGTTTGAAGGATCAGATGTGCTTGGTGTTAAGAGTCTGTTCTGGGGGCCTTGGCAGAGCTGCTATAATGCTGAGGAGCCCTTCAGCTTTGCAGACAAATGTGCTCAAGGGTAGTCAGGAGGAGTAATGCATGTCTTCAAGATTATACATTAAAAGCAAAGGACAGGACTGCTCTTCCTTGCCTGTTCATCAGACAGTGTGCGACCCCTAAGTCCCCATCTGAATTTTTGCCTATTTGCTCAGTCTCCCTTTGCACTAAGTTGTAAACTCCCTCACAATTGCTTCCACGTGCTCAAGGGGGAGTACCGTGCAGCCTTGAGTGTGCTGGCTTTTTATTTACTGTTACTGCTTCAATTTGTAGGCTTGTTTCTGTTCTGCAACGGGTAGCTCGTGAGCTGTATCCGTGCCTGAGGATGATACTGTACTGGAAATGGATTAGAGCATCTAACCAACGTATCAGTGTAGGTAACCAGCAGGACTGAGCACAATTTTCCTACTCAAGGCATAAGGTTATTAAAACCTGGAAGAGAAAGAAGAATGTCTGTCAATCTCTGCATGTGTACAGCAGTATAAATAATGCTGCAAATTGTCATAGCAACTACAAAATAGGAGCGTTATGGGGAAAATAAGCAACACTGTAATGGGATGAGGAAAAAGCACATAAAATGACTTAACTTCAAAATCCCCAGAGTGCTTTCTGGCAGCTTACAACTTGGAGGGAAGGTCAAGGCTTTACCTCCTAACTGATGTCCCTTCTCTTCACTCCCACAAAGTAGAAATGGAGTCTAAAACAAGGGCTTAAGAAGACTCTTTTGCCATAGTGTGACTTCTAGTTCGAATCTCACTTTTATTGCTCAAAATAAAGCCTGATCTGCTTATTTAGAGTGAAGCTTAAGAATATGTTTTTCCTGCTCGAGTTTATCCATAAGCTACAAGTCTATCATCAAGTTTAAGCGTAGAGATGTTTAAAATCCTGCCAAATTATGCATTGCCTCGTTTTAATATTCAGAGCCCTCTAATTCTGCACATTTGTTTGACCCATCTCTTCTTACACTTAAAAAACCCTGTCAGTTTTGAGTGCAGCTCAGGTTAGCTTGCTTACTTGTGTTGAATTGGTTTGGAGACTTAAGCGTGCCCTTCTTGGAAGGATTTGTGCTGAGCACACAAACTGTCCCTCAGACCACTTTGAGCCAGCAGTGGAATCTGGCATCAGTGGGGTTACCTTTGTGTGTGTTTTTTCTTTCCCTTCCCCGGAGGCGTCTTGGTGTTTTTACTTAGCTGCCAAAGGGAACACTATTTCTGTTATTCCAGGACGTGGCACAGTTTGCACTCCAAGCTGTCTCTGGATTTGTCTATGGGCTGAACCCAAGCTTCTTTGATGCTTGGCTTTTCTGGGCTGTCCTCTGAGGACAGAAATATCTCACTTGCACATGCCAGCCATGTAAACGCAGAGTGTAAGTGCTGCATGGGCCCTACTATTTTTTCTGATGGGTGGGTACATGTAAAGAGATAGAAGGGAAAACATTTGACTCTGACTCGGCCCAGCTCTCTTCACCTAATATGGAAACTCCCACTTGATTAAATGAGCACTAAATTGTGTGTGCGTGTTAAAACATTTCTAAAGCAACTATGCTGCCACTACCTGAATTTCTCCTTTCTCAGAAGATGAGACTGCACTGTGCTGGGCTATCTAGCAGAGAGTGGAGAAGGCACCAGCAGGGCTTGCCAGCGGGTGTGGGGCTAGGCTGCAGCAGGGCCCTGGGTGCCGGAGCAGGGCTCCTGCGGGCACAAGCAGCCCAACATGTATTGCTGCCGTGCAGCCCAAGCCAACGGTCACGGAGCAGACGAGAGGCGACCGAGACGTGGGTCTAGCGACAAGGAAGTGTGTGTGGGGGCCAGTCCTCGGGGTCTCCTCTAGATCCTCGGGGCTTGACAGGTCAGCCATTGTGCTGAGCCCTGGGCAAACACGGGGGAGGGAAACCCTGCCCTGCGGCCTCTGCAAAATAAAGAAACCAGAGACAAAGGTTGGGAGGGGAAAGTGAGGCCCCGAGAGGAAAAGGGGCTTGCACAAATGCTGCTGCTTTTCTTTTTTCCTTCTCTCTTTCTAAAAATCACCAGACTTAAAATGACTGCTGGCTTACTCAGGTCAGCAGCGTTACCTGTTACAACCTGCTCAGGTATTGCGTGGAGATTGCAGGGCTGAATATATTATATGAGCAGCCTTCCCTTGCCGTATTACAGACAAAGCCTTTTTGGGGGTGGAGAGGTGCAGAGACAGAGCTCAGTGTGGCCTCATGACACAACCAAATTGACTGAAAAGTTGTCTGAACCAATTTCAAAGCCTGTAGGCTGCAGCCTGGAGCAGGGCTGACTCGGAGGTCTGAGTATGGTCAGGCCTGCCTCGCTCCTGAAATGAGATTAGGCTTACAATGACACCGAACTCCTTAGCTGGTGGTGAACGTCACGCTGCCATATGACCTCCCGTAAGTATGTTTGCTCTTGCCATGATGTTTTACAGAGTTTGAAGCATTTGGGGAAAATAAAGGATAAACCTCAACAGGATTTGGTTGCGACAGGGGAAGAAAACATACAGCCTGCTGGCATTATTAACGTGAACAGCTCTATACTTGTGTCATCTCCAATTGCAGCCTTGGGTACTACAACAGAAAGTGACTAGGGTATAAAAGATTTCTGTGGCCTAAATGTAATGGGAAACTGCAGGGGAGGCGGGGAAGCCTGCTTCGCTAAGCAGCAGTGGCAACACCGCACCTCAGCAGGTCTCGAGCACCTGCTCTAGCCAAACTCACACGGCCGACTGGAAAAATGTTTTCTGTTTTCTCACAGGAGGACACTGCAAAGCGATTCAGGTGGGGGAGGCATTATTCCAGAGAGCTCTTTGCTGTAGCAGGCTCCAAGGGCAATCCTGCTGTCTGTCAGGCTGCAGCTCCTGCCTCGGCTGGAGGCCCTTTGCTTTCAGGTAAGGAGAACAGCAGCCTCCTCTCCTTCGCTTGCAAGCGGCATTCCTCCTGGCCAGGGAAAAAATGACAGGACGGGGAAGGAGGGCTTTGGTAACTTTGATCTGATCACTGTGTAGCATTGCTGCAGCAGATACTGCAGTGAGCTCTGATCTGCAGTGAGACGGATCTAAGAGATGTTGAAAAACAGGCCAGAGCTGAGAAGACCCTACCTACTCAATTTGCCAATACCGCATTTTACTGGGTGTGGTAAATGAAGTCTGTGTTGGCATTAACCATCCTGTGTGCATCACTTTGTTTTCTCTTCTTCCCTTAGTGAAAGGAAAGAGCAATTGCGCGTCCAGCTGCCTAGCTGCATGCATGAAGGGCAAACGCTGTGCCTGGGTGCTGCTCCACCTCTGCTAGGATCAGGAGGCTTTAAGCTCAAGGTTAACACTGTCTCCTCGGTTTCTTAAAACTATAGTCTCTTCTTTCGCCGTTTTCTAGCACAAGTGCTGCTGGGATAGTTCCACTGGCAATGCTTTTTCCCAAGGAGACAACGTATGAGTAAATGCGCGAGACCTCTCCCTACCTGCTCATTAAGGGAGCTGCAGCTTCGAGTCTTAGTTGTGAACATTTTGATTCTGTCTCTGTTTTCCTGCTTTAATGTAAGCAGGATGACATGCAATGCTCACCAGAGGTGGAAAGAGCAGCAAAGATGAATCCACGAATGCTTGGGAGATGTATGACAGAGAACATGCTAGGAATGCCCAGGAGGAAGCTAATAATTGTGGTGTTTGGATGGAATTTGAAGAATACGGCCTGGGGCCACACACTGAATGAGGGGATAAAAAGAAATATTCAACACCAGCCCGATCGCTGAATGAGGCTGGGGGCCCGTGGGAAGAAAATAGGATGTGATCGCAGCATAAGAAACTGCATCGTAATGCAGCCACTTAAAGTGGAGTAGAGAAGAGGGAATTAAAAGTTGCACTGACATTTTCTTACATTTTGGTTTTGCAGCCTTAATTTTCTTTAACCGAGCTTTGGGGATGTAATATAAAACATAGGTCTCCTTTGGTTGTTTCTGTCGGAAGCAGAGGGGGAGATCCTAAAGATCTTCTCTTAGATTAATATTTAACCACTGACTTAATGTAAGTTCTATTTGTGACATGAGATTAAATTTTAAAGCTTTTTGATTGTTTAAAGCTCCTTGGGGTGGCAGTGGCAAATGTCTTGTAGCTGATTAAAACCTGGTACAAATGGTAGCGATGCCAAGACTGAACTTTGAACGTGTCTGGACTTAGGGCTGTTAGTGAAAGTTAAGAAACTACTGGTCAAGATCCTAGAGGTCAAGTAAATGGTAAACAAATTCATAAAAGAGGAGGAAATGCAACAGGAAAACATAAATGCAGAAACATGTATGTAAATCTCCTGTTCAATGTCTGGAACAAAATGTCCATCTCTATGCAAATGCTGGGGTTTGAGTACTTTAGGAAGCGCGATACGTCCAGCACTTCTCGATCAACCCTCGAGCCAATGTAATGGGCATGCTCTCCCGTGAGCGCTGCCACTGTCCGTAGAAAACGTCATGCCTGTCCGGGCACGCTGACTTTTCTTTTGGCTGGCTGCTGGAGCTTACGGACCCTAGGAAAATATAGCTGAGCGCTTCCCTAGTGTCCTGTCTCCATCCTGCTACAACGCTTACCAAAGCAGTGGAGCACCACGTTCCCGTGAGCTGTAGACCACACCTCTGTTAAAATCACGGGGCGAATGCGCCTCGTAAACTGACTGGAAATAGTGAAACCCCAGCCACGTAAATCGCGTGCAGGGTGACTGCGCTGCGAATGCTGCTGGTCTGACCGCCCGACCTGTGGTGCGTTCCAGACCACTGCCCTGCGTGCACACTCTGTACGGCCAGCACGTCCAACCGGCCGCGCCAGGCGCATGCAGTTTCTCTCTGTGTGCGTAGCAGCTGTTCTTCCAGATGTCTAAAAAGCAGCTGTTTACCTCAAGCTCAAAGAAAAGCTATGTGCCGTGTAGCATTTCTATACAGGACGCAGGATGTGCCTGTACAGTGTTGGAAAATCAGTGTTAAAGACCTGACTGTGACTTTGTGATGTGCCTGCCTCTTCGCAGGATGGAGTCTGTCTTCCATGCGACATGGCAAGATAGGCAGCCATCCCTGTTCCCAGGCAAATAAGGTGGTGTCCCCGAAAATATTTTTGCCCAGATCACCAAAGTTCTTTCTCATAAACTCCATGCATTATTAGCCCTTTGTTTCACTGCCTTCAGGTAAGGCAGTCTGTTATAAGACATTGTTGTCACGCGTCTTTTAAAATACTTTTCATTTAGCATGATTTATGGTACACAGCCAGGATACCCTCATTACAGACAGTCATGTAACAGTAGCCTCAGTAACTTACTTGAGAGCTAACTACGCTGTACCTTGCAAAACAAGATAGCCTAGGACAAAAGGAAAGCATGCTCCTATTTTGTAACTACTGGCATTGATTACAACTCGGCTCTGCTGGGGAGGAACGTGCAAGGCTGTGAGTAGTAAACTTTAAGATAAAATTTTTATAGATTTGCCAGCACTGTCAGCCCCAACCATTTAAAAATCATGAAATTAAACCTTCAGGGCCATGTATATTTAGGTAAGAATTTAGTACTTTTAACTTTCCTGATGGTTTGGGAGCATTGTTGATTCACATTTCTTCTGTGGTTTTTGTTTTTTTGGCTGAGACTCTCAAATGATAACCTGAATCCAGTTGCTGCGACAAGAAAGCACAAACTGTGCAGAAAACTTAGCACACTGACTGAGGCGTAGAATACAGAAAACAAATCTCTCCATCCCAATGGTTAACTCCAGCTCTACAGATGCAGTGGCTGATGAACTGGTGTATATTGACTTGTGCTTGCGAGGGACTGGATTAGCCCAGCTATAAATGCCGTGCTGTGCACAGCAATAGAGTGATTATCGTTAAGTGAGCCAAGCAGCATCAATATCAAATTGGAGTCCCTTACCGGCATCACTACCTTGTTTGGAAACAGAACTGTACATATTTTTGTCATGTGGTGCAGAGATGTGTAACGTGTTTATATGGACTTGCCGTTCAATGGTGGAAATGCTCAAGAGCCCTGTCTCTAAAATTAAACTGAGTTAAGCAAAAGAGCTGAAGTACAAGTATTTTCCAGCTATGCTCAGCTCAATTCCTTTTGTGTTAATCTAGCTCAAATAAGAGCAGCCGTGATTCAGACACTCAGTAGGAATGACAGATAACAACAGATTCTGAGATAACTCTCTTGGGAAGAGGTCAAATGCTACTCCTGTGGTTTTGGGGTTGGTTTGTGGTTTGGTTTTTTTCCTTTTAAACAACGCAATGTAGATAACTATCCATTTGTGAATTCACCTTAACTGAGTCACCACACCCCGTGCGAGGATTAGCGCTGTTACAAGCCAGGCCCTGCAGCGGATTAGCCAGAGACCTAACCAAGCGCTCCTCAAACTTCGGACTGCTGGAGGCTGTGCTGGGTCTGTGACCTCGGCCAGAGCCTCTGCACAGTCTCTGCTGTGCCCCGGTGACGTTTTTTCTTTATTCCTCTCAGCTCACCCTTCTCTCCTGAGCCAAGGAGCACAGAAAAGGAAGCTGCCTGGCTGGAAAGAGGTGACGGTGGTATCTGGCTGGGACTGCAAATGCTTGGAGGCAGGTGGCTGGAGGTCGGGCTAGGGCAGACCCAACGTGGAGATGACAAGGGAAGCTGCTCCAGTTCTGGAGCTGGAAGGATGGTCTAGAGCCTGAGGGGGTTTGACCTGCCAATGAGATGGAGTTTGAAAAGCGGACCCTGAGGGAGCGGGAGGCTTTGAGGCTGGTACCACTGATGCCAGAGGAGGAGAAGACCACGGGCACGGTTTGGATACCATCAGGTTTGAGCGGGCTGGAGCTTGAACATGCCAGAGAGGAGCAGCATCAGCAGATACTGCCTCGGGACCCACGCTGCTGGGCCTGGAGGCAGCACACAGCCAAGTACGGGGGGGCAACAGTCTGAAGGGAGGGCGTCGCGAGGCGGGTGCTGGTCTCCTCTCCCAGGTAACCAGCGACAGGACGAGAGGCAATGGCCTCAAACTGCGTCGGGGGAGGTTTAGATTGGATATTAGGAAAAATGTCTTTACTGAAAGAGTGGTCAGGCACTGGAATAGGCTGCCCAGGGAGGTGGTGGGGTCACCGTCCCTGGAGGGGTTCACAACACGTGTGGATGTGGCACTGCGGGACATGGTTTGTAAGAGAGGAAAAAGCATTTTTTTTGCAAGCGGGGAAGGGCCTGGTGCCTGAGCAGGAATGACAGTAACGTTGGCCTGCGCACGGCTGAGGTGATCCCACCGCTTTGGGAGCTGAACCCCCCCACCCTTCAAAGCCCCCTTCGGGCGCCCGACCCCCGCTGCCGCCTCAGGGCAGGCCCCGCACCGTCGGAGCCGGCGGCCCCGCGCTGGCACCGCAGGCCTCTGCCCCCGGAGCTACGAGGCGGCGGGGCGGGGAGGTTTTTACCCCCTTAAACGCGGCTTTCGCCCGGGCACCTGCGGCCCCGCGCCCCGCCGGGCCCCCCGCCCCGCGCTACTCACGCCTGAGACATGCCGGCGGCTGCTCCCCCGCCGCGGCCGGGCCCGCCGGGCACCAAGCCCCGACACCGAGCCCGGAGCCGGCCCGGCCCGGCCCGCCCTGCCCTACCCCGGCGGCTCCGCGGCCCCGGCAACCGGGCGGCCTGCGCGGCCTCGCCGTTACCGTGGAGACGGGGGCGGGGGGAGGGGCGATCCTTGCCCGGTGCTGCTTCGGGACCTGTCCTGGGAAGAAACTGTTCTCCTTTCTATTTTCCTTTCTATTTTCCTTTCTATTTTCCTTTCTTTTCCTTTATTTCCCTTTATTTCTCTTTATTTTCTTTCCATTTTCCTCCCAAGGGGTTGTCCGCGTTGCATTCACATTCTTCCTCTATTCCCCCCCCCCCCCTTTTTTTTTCTTCCCTTTGCCTGAGTACCTATCCAGGCAAGCTTCTAGCAATTTCCCCCCCCCTCACCACTTCAACCCCATCTTATTTTTATTTTTTTCCCTCGCGACAGCTGGGAGCCTGCCTCGGGTGTTGTGTTTCCCCCACCAGTTGCATCCCCAAACTGGGCACATCCGCACGCCAAGGGCGGCTGGGAGCGACGTCTGTCTCCATCCCACCTTTGGGTGCTTCACCACTGCTGGCAGGATTTGATCTTTATTTTATTTTTTTATTTTTTAAATCAGCAATGGGGGAAACGGGAGAGCGTTGTGATGGAACCTATAAGATCAGAGCCGGAATTTCTGAGCCCTGGTTTGGCAGGAGGCTGCTTCGAGGGCAGTACAGCTGTTTCACCTTCTTGTAAACGCTGTGTAGCTGGCAGCGATGCTGGAGTTTTCAAAAATAATTGTTTTCATTTACTGTCTGTGTGCGGAGTAAGAAGCATCCCTTTCAGAGCATTAGAAAGCTCCTTTTTTAAAAGGGAAAAAATCAAAGCTAGCAAGACAGGATTGCAGCACATCACATTTTTTTGGAGAAAAAATGCGCTCCTCCACAGAGCGGGTGGGGAAGGGAAAAAGCAAGAAGTTTGGGACAAGAGTGTTTTGCCAGAAATCACATTTTTTGCTATAGATCTCTGGGTGTCTGCGTTCCTTTGCTTTTTTTTTTTTCTTTGTCCTTCCCCTAGAAGCTCCGGCTCGTATAATTAGGTGAGACTCTTGGCTATCGAGTTTTCAAAATAAAGTTCCTAGCCCCCACGGTTTTGGAGGAAAAGCCTAAAAATAAGAACCTTGAAGGATCAAGACTGTAATAAAAAGCATCTAAAGTGTATTATTTTTGGAGCTGTACAACGGCTATGCCCATTGCATGATTTCTTTTAGTGTATTGGATCGGTGGGGGTTTTTTAGGAGTGACTGAGCTTGAGTACCAGTTGCTTTTTCTTTGGGGGGCTGTTGAAAAATGGTGTAAAATCCTCTTATAATTTGCTGTGTTAATATGAAAGTAGTTTTTCATGCTGGTGCAGCTTACATCAGAAATTTGTCTGCTTCCTTTCAACTCATCCATCTGCAGGTCAGGGGGATCTCAAGAGCAGTAACTACCTTGTGTTTTGTTCTTATTTAATACTGTAACCAAGTCTTTGCAGCCCGGATGAGAACCTCACATTTTTGTCTCCATTAATGTGGGTATTTGTACAGCCCCTTTTTTGCTAAACTTTTTTTCTTCAGCCAAGAGTTTTACCTGCAGAGTCCCAGCAGTACTGTTTCTATCAGTGCACGTGGTTTTAAGGACCTTTTCCAGTAGACCTTGAGATGCTGTTCCCAAATCTCCAAGAGAAAGGAAGTAACGCTTGCAGCTCATTAAGTAAATTTAGGAATTGAAGTCAAAATGAACAATGACCTTAATTCATTTTTTCAGCAATGCATCACTCAAAACCACCTTCTAAAATTAATAGCCAAGCAACCCATTGCATGTATTTGAGACAAAAAAGTAGGAAGCTTTCTGAAGCAGTTGAAATGAGTGCAACAGGATTGCTTGTTACGATGCGGGTGTTAATTATTAATCTGAATTTATTGTTGTCTGTTAGCACCTTGGTGCTACAGTGCAAAGGATGGTCTTTATTGTGTTAGGAACTGTATTAAAGATGAAGTAATGCCCATTGCTCACTTCCCCCCCCCCTTCTCCACCCCACCAAAAAAAAAAAATTTGGAGGAAAGCAAACATCTTCCTTTTTAAAATGGGAAATTAAGCCACAAAAAAGTGATGTGCGTGAGATCGTGCAGGGAGCCTTTGCACGAGCTGAGGGGCTTTTTATTTTCATCAGTTTGTAGGGAACTTGAAAAAAATAATGAATCACGTTGCTGGGAAAAGTCATGCAGTAAAATTAATTATGAAATAAGCAGAGCTGATTTTTTTTTCATGGGAAAGGAGCCTGCTTTGTAGCTGAAATAGGAGTAGCGTACAACTGAGAATAAGTAATTGGTTTAGCCTAAGAAAATAGACATTTATAAACAGAAACTGGGGAGTATGAGATGTTCTGGTTTGCTGTAGGTTTCCAGTTGAATCCTTGAGCTTTCAAGTAATTTGAAGTGAGAGGATGCAGGTTTGCCTGGGCTGTTCAGACAGTGCTATATTCAAAGGACTGCCCTGTGATGTGATTTCTGCTGTGGCTGTATCTACGCTTCAGGTTTGTCACAGTCACTCTCCATCCTCATCTCCAGCTTTCTTCTCCTTTTCTTTTCTTTATCTCCCTGCTCATCTCTTGCCCTGGAGCATGGCTGCCTGACTGCAACTGAGGTCCAGCGGACCACTGATGGTCAGTTAACACTGTGAAGTATCTCAGTCTTTCCAGCCTGTGATCATGCGTCTCCCAATAATCCCTACAGGCACCAAACCATCTGAGATCTCTAGGTGCCACCAGAGGTTAAAGGGATTTGTAGCTGTTATCCCACATGTTGTGTATTTTTTGTATAGCACCGATAGTGACTTCCTTGTTCAGATCGTGTTGTATTAAAAAATAAAACCATGTTATTTAATCTATCCAGCAGGAATAGGTGATGGGTTTTATACAGATGCCAAAAGGAACATGCTGTAATTCCTTAGGCTCTTGCAAACATGAACTTAAAAGTTCTGCTGCCTTGGAAACTAGGTGCCATCATTTTTCAAAAAGTCTTTTATTACGAGCTTAAGAGGTGACTAGTGAGCTTACAAGGGGAGAACACATAAAACTGGAGGGCCTTGTTCCTCTAAACGCAGGTCCCTGGCAAAGAGCTTAGTGCACCTGTCTGCTATTGAGTAGGGGCTTAAGTAAAGCAAGGAGTATAACAGGAAAAATGTTCTGCCTTTGCAACTCGTATTTCAAAGTGCTTACAAAGGTCTGGATCGTCTCTCAAGGCACAAGATGGAAGGCAGAGTGGGGTTTTTTTGCGTGTTGCTGTGAGTCAGGGCTTTTTCCATCAAGTGGGATGGATGAGCTGAGGCCACTGCTTGTGATCCTGTTGCTTGTTTGGCCGTGGGGACGGGCGTGAGATACCTGTGCTGCACCTCCCTGGGGTGTCAGATGTGACGTGCTCCGAGAAGCATCTCTTGCTGACCTGCGGGGTCACTGAACAGGCCCATTTGTGTGCTACAGATGAGCTGGATGAAGCTGGGCTTGTGAAAAAGTGCCAGGAGGGTGGATTTTGCTGGATGTCTCACTGGAAAACCACCTTGCTACATAGCCCTATCCCGGAGCGCCTGTGTCCGTCTCATCCTGGAGGGCTCGACAGAAGAGCTCTACTACAAGTGATGGTGGCTGTGACAGCAATTACAGCCGGGTATCTGTACCCAGATGGGGACCTGGTTGCAACTGAGTTGCACAGCAGGTCTGTGAGTCCAGGGAATTGAGAAGTAGGACCTCTGACAGCAAGTCCGCGAAGATGTTGCTCTGGGCTTCCTTGCCGACGGGAGTTTGGTTTTCCTTCAGGCTTGGTGTGTAAAGGAGCTCTGGGTGGCTCTTGGCTTCAAGCGTGGGGACTTTGGTCTGCCTTGTGGCTTCAGTGCCAGCTTCCAGCTGACGCTGACACCCAGGAGGGACGGCTCTGCCAGCTGGGCTGCACTGACCGGTTCATTTAACCTTGCGATCAGTCGCTGAGCTATTTTGCCAGTTAGCGTTAAGTACTGGATCTACAGGAGGTTTGCTGCTTGCTTCAAGGCTAAGTGAAGGGGATTTGTCGGCAGTCAGGTCTGTTAGACTTTGATGTAGCACCAGCATGTTCATCAGGCCCGAGCATGGTACATGGAGGAGGAGGACTGGAGCAGAATTAGAAGGTATAAAGTTCAAATCTAATTTGAAGAATTTTCCCTCTATCACTTAAATGCGGGAAATGTTCCTGTGGTTTCAGGTATAAAATGTCATACTTCATAAGGAGCATGCGTTTTAAATCTCAGCCAGATATTAAATGCCATGCCACACTCCACTTCTCTTTTTGTTAAAAAGTAAGACCCGAAATCATCTCTCCTGAACTAATGTTGTTCGATAACATTAAAGCTTTCAAAAGAAGCCAGTTCAAATAGCATCAGCTCTCTGTCACGAGGAAACATCGGGGAGTGTATTGATTTTATTCTGTATTGATCATTGTTCGTTGGCGTTTGGCTATTTAATTATCTAGGATGCTGTTCTTAAAGATGCCTACCAGCATAAATCTTGAAGTCAATACAGATTGACAATTAACGTGCACCAGATGTTTTTTCTTTTTTTTGTGAGAAAGAAATAGAAAAAGGGATTGAACTTGGGCTTCTGGCAATTATCCAAGTAATTTGTTAGCAGCAGTTTTAGAAAACTGGTTGGCTTGAACATTTGGCTTCAGCTAGCAAGTTTTTAATAAATTAACACAAACACTGTGTCAAGCGTTAGCCGCTCATGGGGGCAAAGGTTGCTTCTATATTATTCTGCAAAACAAATATTTGAAATAAGTAGCATTTCTTTTGGTTGTGTAATGTGAAGAGGTATTCAGTATCGCATGGGAGATGGCAATTCTGGACAGACCCATTTCCATTCTTTTAAGATATGCAGTTCCTCAAACCATTTACTCACTTTATAGGCTCACCAGTCAGCAATTTAAAATTTTGTGTATGTTTCTCTCTTGTAATTTTGATGGAAAAATGACAAAAAGTTTGACTGTTAATACTGGCTATGTGTGCACATTAATCACTGAAAACTTAAAAAATTCCTAAGCTTTTAAGCAAATGTGGAGAAAACACTACATGACATAAGCTACTATCTGCTCCTTTCGACTGGAGCGGGCTTTTAGTTGACCTGAGCCCCCATGTCTCATGCCGTGGTCAGTGGGCAGGAGGTTTGTTGGGACCAGCCTGCTGGGATCCCTGTGTTGGTGAGAGCTCAGAACAGCAAAGTGCTGCTTGCTTTCCGCGGTGGGAGGAGGACGAAGATGCTGGTCTCTGACACAGTCAGTTTGTACATGTGCTGTTCACGGGAAACATAGCTGTGAGGCATTATCATGAGTTTATGGGGCAGCAGTCTTGGCTTCAGCTGTCCTAGTCAGTGCTTGAGGTGGAGAGGCTGTTGGAAAGTCCTGTGCTCTCCAGCTGAGGAGCTGGTTTTTCTGAGGATGACCACAGTAGCAAAGGCAGCTCAACCCTTCAGGGGTCAAGTCTGGATCAGGAAGATCCCCTTCCAGGCCCACTGTCTGATTGAAGGGAAGCGCTTGATCTCTGGAACTTGATGTCTTTAAAGCCAGTGACCGAGGGTGACTTGGGTCTGAAGGAGAAGGGACGGTAGCCATCTGCTTTAGAAGTTTGTTGCCCAGAAGAGGAGCAATTCATCTGCTGTTTGTGCACGTAGGCTGTTGTTTCATTGTTTTGTTTTGTTTTCCCTCCCACTCTCAAGAAAAGCACCTGTTGAGTTAATTCTCTTTTATTCAACTCAAAACCAAGGAAGTAAAACTCCTTGAGACGCTGAGCAGCTCAGCTCGCATTTCCCCAGGTTTCGGGGGGGGAGGCTCTAGCTGGCACGTTTTGAAGGCTTCCAGAAGCAAATCTATTAAAGCAGGGAAGAGAGAATATGAGGGAAGGGAATACTTAAATTTGCTGGATATAAGGATGACCTGAGTCACGTAACATTAGTCTGGAAAGGGGAGATACCTTGGAACTTCACAGGTCATTGTTCAGGATGGTAAGAACTGTTCTAGAGGTTTCATTCTGCATCTTTAATGAAAAATAATTTGATTTTAAAAAAAAAAAAAAGCCTCTTACTAAATTGAATGCATCCTGCTTTGTGCTGAAAAGTAAGAAGAAAGCAGAACAAAATGTCAGCAGAAAGTAACCCAAAAATACAGTGGTTTTACAGGGAGCCACAAGCCATCAGCAGCTGAAATTTGGTGGCAGCTTTTGGTTCTGCAAATGTCCTTGGTGCACTGTGTATTCTGACCCCAAAGGCTGGGCAGCCAGTGCTGCCTGTGGAGGGAAAGAGCTTTCCCCAGAGGATATCTTAGGAGAGGACCTTCCATGTCCTCTCTAAGTTCTGGAAGAGCCTCTCTTACTCTGCTGCCCATCAGGATCCAACCTTAAGTGCTGAAGGCTAAGATGGATGAGCGATTTCCATGATCCCTCCCCGGTAAATGCCCGTCTCTTTGTGTTTAGGCTCTAGGGGCATTATATCCAGTATGCGGGGACTCAGTTTCCATCTGGAGTGTCCCAGAATGAGTTACATTCGACTGATGTGGTTGTATTATTGAAGCAAAACCAAAAACTTATGCCCAGCTAATTTATTAGTTATAGCAAGAGCTCAAGGGTTAATGATATCCTACC
This sequence comes from Opisthocomus hoazin, assembly GCF_030867145.1. Classification (NCBI taxonomy): domain Eukaryota; kingdom Metazoa; phylum Chordata; class Aves; order Opisthocomiformes; family Opisthocomidae; genus Opisthocomus; species Opisthocomus hoazin. The sequence goes on along the minus strand of NC_134422.1, from coordinate 35,585,982 downwards.
TAGAGCTGAGGGAACAATACAAGCCAAGTGCCTGGCCGTCCATCCCTTCCACGTTGCACGTGCGTCACTTCTGTGTGGAAATGAGTGTGAAACTTCTCAATTTTTTTTTTTTCCTCCTCCCGGTTCAACTTCTCATGCTATAAATAAACGGCGCAGTGTGAGAGAAAAATGAATAACGAGGGGCTGTAGTTTTTTAGGTGCCTGCAGCAGGATGTTTTCTTGATTATCCTGTTTCTTGTAAACACAGCGATGGTTTTTGTAGCCCAGATGTAGAGGCAGCCCGGGTTAATTGTTCAAACACCTGCTGTCCTTGCAAATGGACCCAACGCAGCCCATTGATAAAATTCAGACTCAGAAACCTGCAGCATTAGGCTGAGCTCCTGTAGATAGACCCAAAAGAAAAAAAAAAAAAAAAAATCCTTGAGGATCTGACATCCGCCCTGGGGTTTTTTTTTCCCATTATATTTGATTGGGAGGGGAAGGGAAGCTCAAGATTATTTTCTTCCCCTGCTCTTATTCTCACAATAGCAATAAAAACAATACTCTCTGGCTTCGAGGTGGTAAACAGTGAGAAATAACAACAATAGCTCACTGTGCAAGGATGCAGACAAATTTATGAATGAAACTGGTGGCTGCAATTTTAGTTTACAGGCACGTCTCTGCTTTTGGTATGGTCAGATGAAGTAAAAAGACCAGAGAGAAAACAGCTCCTAACTGTTGCGGTGTTGTAGCTGGGAGTGAGCCCAGGGAAAGATTTTGTATGGGTTGAAGAAGGGTAGCACAGGTTTTTTCTGCTTCCTCCACCAAGATCAAAGCATGAAAGAAGTGAATTTGCTCAGTTAAACAGAGGCTATGCAGCATTTTCTGTATCTGATGCTAGCCTACAGTGGTGTAACACCTTCGAGACTGCAGTTACAGCTCTTCCCAGGTTGGCTATATCAAGTAAATAAAATCAGATGGACCCATGCTGGGACAGGACTGCTTTACAAGGTGCGCAATAATGCCACCAGTCCGTGGAAGAAAGGGGTAAATTTTAGACAAAGCCATCAAGTAAACTTTTTTCTGCAGGCACAGGTCAGTTATGCACCTTCTATGCACCTGAATGTTTCTTTGGTTGGGACTTGAGGGCCAAACCCTGCTTTTTGGGGAGAGGAAACCCTCCCTGGCTCTGGAGCAAGAGGTCAGAGGGTTCAGGTGGTTGGTCAGGGCAACGTGTGGTTTAGCAGCCTCTCCTCAGATATGAGACTTGTTTTACACAGCGGTGTTCAGAGCGGGAGAGATTTTTCTTGTGTTGAGGTTTCTTGCATACTTCCTGGCTTCTCATGCATCCCCCACCTGTGCCTTTGGCTGCATGACCAGAGGAGACGTGCTGCGATTTATTTACTGCTGCTTTGAGCAGAAGATTGGACCAGATGGCCTCCAAAGGTCCCTTCCAACCTAAATTACTGTATATTTATCTTGCCGAGAGAGTCAGATGCCAATAGAGAGTCCTTACAAAGGCACTTAATGGGTCAAAGGCTTTCTCCTTCTGCCTTAAAATGAGATCTGGGACTGTGAAGGAAGCAGTCCAGCCCGAAAATAATAATTTTGTCTGAGACAGGTGAAATCGGGTGGCCAGACCTTCATGTGCCGTGGCTTCCCCCTGCCCAACAGATGTGGCCAGCCCCTTGGCATCCCCAGACGATGTGCAGAGCAGAGGGGAGGGTTTGAAGGACTACTCGCTCGGAGCATCCCCTGTGTCCTCCTGCTCTCCCGGGGCTGGTAGGGGTGTCCTAGGAGGGAGGGCACTGCTCCACCCATGGGATGAAGCCAAGGAGGGACCAGTAGGCTGTTGGGGAGGGGGCTTGTCCTCCCGCTCTCACTCCTTGGCCCTCATCCTGCCAATGGGGTCCCGGAGAGGGAAGCACCTAAAGATAAACGTTCGTGCGAACCGCCCTTCGCATCTGCCTTTAATTAAGCCACAAAGTGCAAAGCAGCATGTTGGCGTGTGTCGACGTCAGCGTGCGAGAGGAGCACACGCTGTCCCTGGGCTGCGGAGCAAGCGGCACGTAGCCTGCGTGTTGTTATCCGGCTGCGGGAGGATGCCGCCCCTTAGGCACCACGGGCCAGAGAGCTGGCACGAGCCGACCTTCGCTGGAGCACAGAGGGCACGGGGACCCCTCAACAGCCGGCACCCAGGAGGAATTTGGCTTTTAAATCCAATTATGTTTGCAGACTGAAGTCTTTTGTACTTGTTTCGGGACGTGGCTCTGTCATTGCGAAGTCCTGTGTGCGCAGCCTTTCCTTTTTACCTGGTATTTTCCTTGGTTTGAACTTTCTTTTTAATGGCCGTGTTTAAAAGCAAGATAGGAAGGAGTTGGGGTGGGCTTAATGTCCTCAGCCCTCTTATGAGTGTGCTTACAGAGAAAAATGCCTGTTTGCTGATATCATCTTGTATGGCTCAATGTCAGAGCTTTGCTGCGTTTACTAAAAAAGCTGCACTAACCACACGAAATGCTTACAAGAATTTTTCTGGCTTGCACAGGGAGGTGTCCTTGATGACCTTTCACGGTAATTACAGCAGTTAGGAGATGTTTGCCCCAGGCAAACCTCTCTCTAGGTCTTCAGCATTGTGTGCCTAGTTGTTTTGGATTTCCCCTTCCACATTATTCTGCAAAATAGCATTGTGGCCACTAATGTCTTACTTTTCCCCTAAAATCTATCAATTGCTGTTGGGAAGCGGTGAAAGCTGCCGGGTGTTTTCACAAGCAAACCAAATACAGTTTTATGGAAGTGTTTATATTTCCTATTTATGTTTTGCTTTTAGACCCTTCCTTCCAGAAATCCTTTTTGCCCAAGAAAAATGGAGACGATCAGACTAGTATTTCTTTTAAAACGGGTGAAAGATGAAGGATGAACATCCATGAGCAGCAAGTTTCCTTTCAAGCGATTCTGAAGACTTTTTGAAGTGGTTTACTGCAGTCGTCGTTTGCCTTGCTTCCTGCTCATGCTTTTGGCAGTTCATTTCTTGGGCACACCTCCCGGCATGTTGTGTGTGGTTACAGGCAGTGGGGGAAGTTGGAAGGCCAACAAGAGGCAAGGGGGCTTTAAAAGCTGATTTCTTTTTCTATTTAGAATCCTGCTAACAAGACATTGCATTTTATTCCTTCCTACCATGAAGGAGCAATATCTCCCCCAGTAAGAGCACTGATGGAGGTAGGGAGGGGTTTGAAAGAATTGGGAATAGGAGATTTCAAGCTGGGTGAGTCTCCAATTAGGGGTCCAGACTGCGGGCAGTACAAAAAAAAACCCCAAAACACCAAACCATTGTTTAGTCTGCAGTTAGTAGCTGGTGGCTGCTCGTGGTGTGAGCCCGGGGCGCCAAGCTGGGAAGTGGGGTGTCCTGCTTCTCAAGCTGATGTGATTTACGGTGTTGGGATATAGGTCTACAAAGCCAAAGCAGAGGGAAGCGTGTGTTGGAGAGCTTGTCTCAGTGCCAGAGGTTGAGACGTGCAGGCAGAGCTGCCCCTTGCCCAGGCTTGCAGGGACGTTCATCTGGATGGCCAGGTCCTGCTTTCCGCTGCCCCATGGTTGTGCTGGCAGCGCTGTCTGTGGGACCTCGGGATGCATCAGGGGAGGCTGAAAGAAGATTAAGATGGCTTTGAAGCCACAGCCTGGGGCGCTGCCGGATGGTCAGGATGTAGTGAGTGATGAAGGCTGAAGACATCACTGCCCCACCAGCTGTCCAGCCGCATCTGTGAGAGCGGGGAGCACCTACTGAGCCCCTCCTGGCCTAATTTCTTTAATAAATATGTTGTCAGAGAGGGACACCACCAGCTTGGTGATAAGCTGTGACTTGCGGCAAGGCTGTGCCTTTGTATCGCCATGGTTATGCCAGCTCCTCCGGTGGTGCAAACTAAGTCGTTGCCTTTGTTGCCTGCTGTACTCATCCATGTACACCAGTGGAGGAGCTGAACACCTGAATTTTGCTTGGCAGCTCTTTCAGAGCAAGATGCCATTCTCTTTGCTCCATCAGCGTGTGCGTTAACATGCCTGTTAATTATGTTAATGTAATCTGACACTGGGCTCTTGCAAAGACCTCCTCCTGCTGTTGAAGGTGGTGATGGAGACCCTCACTGCAATGAATGATGAAGCAGCATATGTGGAATCAGAGGGTGGGTGATCTGGGCACATTGAAGCTGCGCGAAACACACTGGATGGTGAAGATCTGTCAGCTCTGTGACGTCCTCGTGCTGAGTTGTGTCAGTGATGGTGGCCTCATACTGCCCTTGCATCTCCTTGTGTGACTGCAGCTGGTAACGGTACCTACTGGCCAGGCTCCTTGTCCAGGTCTTCACCCTCCCACAGTAGAGTACCTTGGTCCAGGGTGCATGTCGTGTGTGGGCAGGTTGTGGACCTGTTCCTTCCTGCACTGGAGGTGAGGAGGCCCCATAAGAGGAGAGGGGACCACAAGAAATGTCAAATGCCTGAAAGCTGGGTGCTGCATCACAGGGAAGGGAGATCAGGCTGAGGTGGTTGTGTCTCCCTCTTGATGTGTGAAATGCAGCAGGTCTGTATCACTAACGTGGGGTTCTGGCTCTTTTGAGCTACGACTTGGTTAGATGTGGTGCCCTCACTGAATCACCCGTCTCATGAGCAAGGTCCCAGGTTTAATTAAAGCTTTAGTTTCATTTTGGATTGTTTAAAAAGCGCAATGATAAAGAACAGCAGCCCTGATGATGGTTTTTCTGTTGGCTCATGATGTTGTATGCTATGTCCATGCAGATGACATCTCCAGGCTCCGGTGCTGGTGCGATGCGCTCTCCCATCCCGGCGTGGAAGGACTGCTTGTGTCCCAAAGGGCTCACGAGTTAAGAAAATGGGCTTTGGCTCCAAATCTGGAGGTTAGCAGAGAGCATATGGTCCCTGAGAGGGGCAGCTTGTGTTGCTAAAAATGCCTGGAAAACTGGGTAGCAGCCTTTCCCTTTTACTAGTGCCTGGCCTGAGGAGGAGCAGGATTTAAGCACGTACTTAAATTTCAGCATGAGCTCAAGCATTGTCCTGAATGGAGACCCTCTCGAGCTTTTGCTGAAGTGCTTTTCTGAACTGGGGCCAGCAGGCTGTGAAAGTTGTCTCCTGTTGTTTCTACCCCACTGCGTATGTGCTCGCTGGCTATTTCCCACAAGGGGAAAATCACTTTGTTTCGTTGCAGCCAGCTAACTAACTGAGAGGAGGCAGGTTAGGAGAGTCGCACGTGAGCTGGGAGTGAGACATCTGACCTTGTCTCTTGTCTGTCTTGTTTCTATGATCCTAATTCTGCTCTAAATTAATTCTTTTGTTTAGCTGCTGGGGTTTTTTTTTTTTCCTGCTTTTTGTTTTCGCATGAATGCTTGTCTCTATATTTAGGTCTGCTGGGGCGGGATGTTATGAATAATTGTTGATTGATATTATTAAACACTAACACGCTTGGCTGTGTTACACTAATGATCTGGCTTTGGGGATATGCAAAGCAATTAATTGCAGTAATTGCTGTAATAGCTCTTTTGGAGGATGCTGTTGAAGAGCCCTTGGGAGGGCGGACAAAGAGGGAGACATTTGGAAGCGCGAAGGGGAAGGGGTGCTTGAGAATCACTGGAGATGGCTCATTCAAGCTGCTGATTTGTAAAGTTGGGTTTGTTTCGCTCTGCAAAACCCACTCACACCAAATGCTCTTTTGCTTTGTTTCAGAGTTACCCCAGTGTGGCTACCCCTGGACTTTTCTCAGGGCCCTTTCTGCTGAGGTGGAGCTGAAGAAGCTCGCAAGTGAGACAGAGCCTTTTCCAGATAACCTCTTGGCTTAGAAATATGGGAGATCTCCTTGGAAAACACACGGGGAAAAGAAACATTTCCAATATTAGACCTCTGTGTCACCTCACACTGAATGGTTTTGGTTTACCAGCTGATTCTCGTTCATAACAAGGCTTTTTCCCCTTCTGTGGCAACATCATGGGGCCTCACAGTGGGCACAGAAGGGACGTGAGATGCCTCAGGAACCATTGTAGGAAGGCTGTGGAGGGAATGTGATTCGGGTATTGTGAGGATGGGGAGGAAAACAGCTCTTCTGGCTCCTTCCCCATCCTATATGTGCTCTCCGTGCCTTTGTGTATTATTGTGTATTCTTTTGTCTGGGTTTCTGTATGCAACATGCTTTAGTCTCCGTGCTCTGGGGCGAGTGTTCAATGTGGTGCACAGATGGTGCTCCCAGAAATCCCGTTATTTGCTAATGGGATTTTGTGCAAAGCGTTTCCCCTGTTCTTTTCAACAGTCTGCATGTTTGTGTAAATATGCCCAGACCCTCATCTTGCTGAGACACCCAATCCCGTGCAGCTGAGAACACGGCTTTATTTTTTATTTATCTGTTTTGTAATCCCTGAGTAGGACGCTGGACCAGCTTCTGCGAGAGGCAGCGGCTGTGGAATCCAGGCAGTGCCGAGGTCTGTACCTTCGCATTGCACAGTGAAGGAGGGTTGGTCCCCGCCGGCTCTGCCACATGTCACAACCCTGCCAGGTGGCCTGGCCAGATAGATTGGGGCATTCTGCTCTCATGCCGTTGTTACCTTGCTGGTGATCCCATCCTTAAGCATTGCGCTGACATATGGCTGAGATACACTTATCTGTTCAGCAGCTTCCCCCCAGGTCCTGCAACATTTCTGTAACGCAATGTTCAGGTATTATGCAGCTATTCCCCTCTGTGCCCTCCATTCTTCAAGTAGTGCTCAAAATCATGATATAAATAGCAAAAGCCTAGAATATGTTGCTTTTATCACCAGAGGCCTTTCAGAATAGGTTAGATGTGTGCCTGATGGGGGTAATGCAGCACTGACTCTTCCACAGGGCACAGAGCGGGACTAGGTGACCTCCTGAGGTCTTTTCCAACCCTTATTTTTCCGTTGCTGCATGACATTCGCTGCTAGTGTTGAAATTGGTAAGTGGAGCTTTGTTTTGCGTCACGCTCGCTGGAGGGAGGTCAGGGCTCAGCGGCCGTCGTGACTAACAGACAGTTACGGGGTGTGTGTCAGGAAGTTCCCTGTCCGTCTGCGTGCTTGTATGCTCCTCATTCTGCAAAATGCTCTTCCCCTAAATGCTTCTCAGGCTTTTCTGTGGTGGGAAGGTGAGTCATACGAGGGCAGAGGTTCTCCTTTAGCTGGCCAAGGACTCCAGGTGGTTCCTCTGGAGCTGACCTTAACCAGAAAAACCTCATCACAACCCTGGTTCACAAAGTACAGGCAGCCCAAGGCAGGAAACCTGCCAAGGACGGTTTCTGTTATGGTACGGTGCCATGGAGCTGGCTGATTCGGGATACGGGCTGGTGATGGCTTGCTGACGAGGCAAAGGAGAACCAGCTGTGGGATAGTGCTACATGCAGATAGAGGATTGATGCTTACAGCCCCACTGTGCTTCTCTGAACATCCAGGTCTGTATTGTCCTCTAAAGTGGGGTCCCAGTCGCAGGAAACACTCATCTCCAGCTGTGTGCCTGTGCCAGGGTCCAGCTCTGGGCTGGGGAGGTGTGTGAAGAAAGTAAGACCTGTGGTCACCTCTGCAGCACCTGGATCGGTCTCTGTATTTTGCTGGGACATCATCACACCTATTAAACATCTGACCACTGTGGTATCTGTCCATCTGTAGCGGTTTTGTGACCACTTTGTCCAAAATTTGGGAGCCACAGGGGATTCTGGAACACAGCCCTCTATGTCTCATACCTTCCAGCAGCAGAGTTTGGGAAATGACGTTTTTTTAGGTCTGTAAAAGATGGCAGAGAACCTGCACAGACACTGATCTCAGCAATGTCCTACTGTGATCTGATGTCCTTTGTAGGGTGGGATCTCTACGGGAAAACAGCTCTGCAGAGGTGTTGGCTTTCTGTGCCGGTTGCCAAATACTGGCTCCCTTGGCTTGTGTTTTCGTAGCTTCTCAATTTTGCTGATTTTTGTCGCCCTTCTGATAAGGGTGATTAGATCTGATTTGTTTGAATTATAGCCTGACGGCTTTCAGCTCTCACAGACACAACACCGTGCTGCGCTGGGTTCATACCGGCTTGTGTATGGGGGGAAGCGAGGAGGGGAGAGCCTTTCTCCTCCTCTGATAATAGCTAGCAGATGTGCTATCGTTATACCAGGTCAAGGATCTGAAAGCATCGAGCAGCAGGAAAAAAGCTGTGCTCGGATGGCACTTTAAAGCTGCAAAGGGGAGGATGTGGCAGAGGCTGAATCATCCCGTGCTCAGCAGCAGGTCTGAGCGCTGCTCTGCAAGGTTTCACAAGCTGTGGTATATTTAAGTAGTCCTGGTTTGGTGGTTTGGCCCCAGGAGCTGTTTCTTTAGGTCTGTACTAAACAATTACTGATTCCTTCATAAAAATCAAGCCTGCCCATGACTGGTTTATGTCTTGGGAGCTGTGTGCAGTCAGTTTGTTAGCGTGTCTTGTTTTTGTGGAGGTGTGATGCCTTATTTTTTTCCCTTTTTATAGAGGCTCCTGGGCCACTAGAAAGATTTTCCCCCTCTAACCAGATTTTGTCCGAGGTTGGTGACCTGCTGCAAGCCAGACCATGAAACACACAATATTAAAACCTGGCTCTTCTGTGTTATTGGGAGGGGTGCTTTTTTTTTTCCTTCCCTAAAGCACTTGCAGGAGCTTTCCAGGGTAGATTAAAAAAATCCAGGGCGGGTCAGACTGCAGCTTATTGCTGTGCCCTTGTGCCTTTGTCCCGTGATCTAGTGGCTGAAAATCTGAAGTAAGACACGATTCAGCTGTGGGTTTGGTGCTGTTTTGGGCTCTGGGAGGAGGCTGAGTTCTGTCTGTAGGTGCATCTTTTCTGCAGGGCTTGACCAGGTGCGTCCCTTGGTCTTGCCCTCCTCATGCCCCCAGTCTCCTCTGCCGGGTGATTTAAATTGTAGTAGCAGATCCTTGTAGGACTGCTAATTAGAAAATGGGCTCTGCTTTAACTTTGGCTAGTGGTCTCAGTGAAAGAAACATGCTTTAAAAGCCATATTGCAGTCCTGGGCTATATGCAGGCCCTTGGAAAAAGAGCTTCCCAGGTTCTGGCCAAATGTGGTCATCAAAGAGTAAGTGGTCACTCCTAGCACGAGGCCGGAGAGCTGCAGGAGCTTTAAGAAGGTAAATGAGTGAGCCTACAGCATGCTAACGAAGAACAAGATACCTAAAAGTAAAGGAAATATTCTCGAGGAGCTGCTGTGGATAAGAGAGGACTGAGCCTTACTGAAGGTGGATGAGTTGCATCTTTGAGGGCTTCCACATGGAGGAGGTATGGGAATGGGCTGGAAGAGGGTGGCTGTGGCAGTGAAGCAGCATGGCAGCTTCATCTTAACGCGGAGGTGTGAGTGTTGGGGACGAGCAGCTCAGCCTAGGCTATCTTTTCATTGCTGCGATGGAGGCTGTTACATGCTTTAGTGATGGGTTCATGGTAAAAAAACTTGTCCCTTTCTCACTCCTCTGCTTTTTTCCCCTCCCCTGCTCTCCTCACCTCCAGCAAGGTGTCCTCCAAGTTATCTTTAGGATGAGAAGCAAAGTCTGTGTGTTTATATTAATGGCTGGTTTCAGTGCATCCTGTGAGAATGGCAAGCAGGGATCGTAAGTGCAGCCAGGAAAATATTGTGGGGACACAAGTGTGTGTATATGTGTCAGGAGAGGCTATAAATAGCATATAGATATGCATTATATTTCACTGTAGTTTGCTTTTGTCTTACACTGATGTGATGGCACATTCTCTGGCAGCGTAGATGACAAGCCCTTCCATGTGATATCTGCCAATATTGAGAGCACTTGTGAACTCTTATGCCACTGCTATTTGCCATCTGATGGACACGGGAAGAAAACTGCAATGCTTCCAGTGCGCTTGCTCTCTCCCACCTCCCCCCTACATCTTCTTCCCCAGATGATTTGACCAGGTCACTCCCCACCTTTGATTCTTTCCTCTTATTTAAAGACCTCCTGTGGCTGCATTGTCTGGAACAGCTCTGGTAGAGGCTTCAGAGCTGTACTTCCCCCTAACTAGAGAACACGCTCTCATTAACAGCCCTCGAGGAGGGTGAATATCGCTGCTACCTTCAAAGGAGAGATGGAGCTGCAGAGCAAACTCCTGGCCCTCAGTCGGATGGAGCTCTGCTGAAGGCATCAGCAAGATCAAAACGTCGGCTGGTGAGAACAGAAGTGGTGCAGGTATTCCTCTATGATGCAGGAGCTGCGGTGGCTTTGTGGTTCCTGGAGACACCAGGTGGACTGGTTTTAACTAGCTTTGGTACCGATAAAAGTGCAGCAGCCACTTGGGCGAACGGCCCAGCTACTTGCTTAGCCCCTCGGGAGGGTTTCAGTGCACATGCTGAACTCTGCTGCCGCTGTCAGCCGTGACTGCCAGTTATCTTAAAGTTAGCTTAGGACTGCCTGTGCCATCTGCAGCTGCACCATCGACAGAAGAGATGTACCCTCAGTTGCTGTCAAGTGAAACTACACTGAAGCTTGGGAGCCAAAACCCTCTTCCCAGCTGCTAACTGAACACCTTTGCCAGGCGCTCAGTCTCCTTCCTCAAAGTTGCACCTCCATGGATGAGCTCCAGATGGTTGAATGGGAACCTTGCCAGGCATGGAGGGCTGTCAGCAATGTTATGGATGACTGTAGGCTTCCTGCAGGGAATTATGTAAAGATCTGTTGGCTTCTTATTTAAGCCCCCTAAAAAAGCACTCTCATAACTACTTTTGGCTTTCCTTTTAGCCTAATAAGTTTTTCTTCCAAAAAGTCTGAGGCGAGTCAGTCCCAAACTATCCACAGCATCTATTTGTCTGATTTCCCCCTTCTCTGGAAGTGTATCAGATGAGTGTAGTGGAGTGGAGGTAGGTTGGACTTCGGCCATCCTTTGGCTCCTGCCACGAGTGCATAGACTTTTATCTTTTCAATGTGACCATTAAGGATAAAAAAAAAAAAAAAGGAAATTAAACCACAAACAACTGCATTAAAATAATAATCAAATCCTCATGAAAACATTTAAAACCCCAGTAAACTCTGTTCTTTGAAACCTGAATCTTATCTCTTCCTGTCAAGATTAATTGTTGCTGGGTTCAAATCATGGACAAGCTTTCGTTATGGCTGGAGATCTGAGCCATAGCTGGGCCAGGTTCATCTGCTGGGTGGTTTGTAGCAGGGCTGAATTTGGTCCAGTCTGTTGAGGAAGTTTCATCTATAGCTGTGCATTTCATTATATTTCTAGATTTAAATCTGACTTTTAATGTTTCTTGAGTGTCTTCTCCCAGGGTTATAATCTGTGGAGTTATTTCAAAGGTGGTCACTTCGTTCCATACCACGTTGAAGACAACAGTATGGCAGTGTGGTCAGATCTGGAGAGCTTAGGAACACTGATAGAAGGTCCCCTAACATAAGAGACCCTTCTAGTTTATGTGGCAGGGAGCAAACAGTCTCTCCTGGGAAGCAAGTCCTCCTCATTTCTCAGTTAATTAACCTACCAAGAGCCAAAGGCTGCTTTTTTTTTTTTTTTTTTTTTGACCACTGCAGGGTTGCTGTTGTAGCCCAACCTGCATGTTCAGGATCCCAGCTCTCCTAGTTGTGGGTTTTGCTCCTGTAGCTCATGTTCTTCTGAAGGGGTGCTTGGAGGACATGGGCTATTAAGAGCATTAACCATGAAAACAGAAATGGGCATAATGAGTACTGGAAATAGTTTTATACCCCCTTGAGCTAGGAAATATCAATATACATATAATGCATGAGAGTTCCCCCCTGTACCTGACAGAATCATATTTTCAGCTGGCTAGGTTAATTTGGGAGACAGTATTTCACAGAATCACAGAATGGTAGGGGTTGGAAGGGACCTCTGTGGGTCATCTAGTCCAACCCCCGTGCTGAAGCAGGGTCACTTAGAGCAGGCTGCAAATAGGTTGGGATTATGGTTCTGCTTGGGTAAATCACAGAAAAACTGTTCAATGCCTCAATTTAATCAACCTTAAAAGGGGATTATTGTTGTTCTCTTCACCTCTGTGCTGTCTTCTGAGATCCTCAAGCACAAAAGGAGGCTGAGGAGATATTAGAAGAAAAGAAAATGAACTTATTTTCTTGCTTTTGGATGTTTTTATGAGGTGGGCAAGAGAGTTGCTTGTATCAGTGCTGGAATCTTTCCTGGTGTTTGAGCTAGAACTAGCATCGGGGAAAATCAAGCTGGTTTTGGAAACGAGGGGGGTGGGTGTGGGTGGATGGGTGGGTTTGTTTTGTTTTTTTGATTCTTTTCAGGATTTTTTGTGACTTCTATCAGAACTTTCCAATTTTTTAACACCAAACAAAATTCATTAATTCCTATCCGAACTCCTTTCCCAGAATTGCACAGTAACTTTGTAAAGTGTCTTTGAAAGTGTTGATTTTACAGGACTGAGCCTTTGGTGGTTTCCAAGTTGTCCTGGTGCAAAGCAGTGGAACCCTGGAGCTCTGGGACCTGTAGCCACCGGCTGCCGATGCCTCAAAGGAGCCTGTACCCAACAAAAGAGCCCAAAATTCTGCAGGACTGGGTGTGCAGGATCCTTCCTTTGCTATAGAGGTGCTATTTTGACATAAGGAACCCTCAAACACGGCTAGCGACTTGACACGGTTGCTTAGCGTTACGTCTCCATCTTTTTTCCCCCAGCCCACGTCTTTCCTGGGGCCTGTTTTCATTTCTTTGCTAATTCAAGCATGTCTAATGTTAGCACGAGGAATTTTTGTATGGTGCAGATAGGTCATAGAGATCTGCCTGAGGCTGTATTTTACAGGTGACATCCATAAATTCAGGTGGGTGAGCAGGACAACAGAAAGGTTAGGGGGATGGGACCAGTGAGAAATGCTTTTGTAGATGGTGGGGAAGCCTTTGGTGGTGAAATGCATAAGAATAAGTTGCAGCAGTGGATGAGATGAGGTTAAAACACTTAAAAATGGGTGCAGATGGGTGCAATCCATGGGGCTTTATATTCCTTTCTGCTCTTGGAGAAAGGCGAGCGCCCGCTCCCTGTCTGCGGGCATCAGCCTCTGGCACTGCGTGCCATCACGCGCTGTCCTTGGCCAGTGCAGAAGTGCTGCCGATAAGCAGGCGTCCCTTGCCGGCATGTGGAAAGAAGAGTCAGCTTGCCTTGTAAATGCTTTCCCCAAAGACAGCTTCAGTGGTTGCGTCTGTGGGGCTTAGCCCATTTGCTCTTGCTGTGAATTACAGAAACCAGACCTCTCAATTTCGCATGGACTATATCCACTAGCAACCAGCTGGTGCTGGTATTTGATATCAGCTGGGAACCTGGTCAGGAAGCTTTCATTTTTCTTTTTTGTTTTATTTTCCAAATATTCACCACCTTCTCAGGCTTGTCCCCCACACTCTGCTTGGTCTGTCTGGTTCATTCACCAACACGTGCCCCAGCAGTGTCCCATGGGTAGGTGTGCGCTAGCTTGGCACAGGGACCTGCGCAGTGCCAAGCTGTAGGAACTTCCCTGACGTGTCTCATTTTGGGCAGTCTGGATTCAGTATCATTTCTATGAAGCTGGAGAAAAAAGCTCTGAAATAGTGGGGTTTTTTTGCAATTTTTCATGCCTGAAAATGTGTAGATGTACAATTTATTAGAAACAATGCTTAGAAAGCTAAGGACTGTAGCTTTTAAATGGCCTCTGTGTTTATTTTTAAGAAAAAAAAATAAATCCCACGTTTCCTCCATTAATGCGTAGTATTTACTTTAGGTATGGCAGAAATCTGATGTTGAGTTTCAAATTAAGTAAATCTCCATTTGTGAAAACTCTTAAGTGCCTCTGTTTCCAGATCTCTTCACGGTAATTTTAGGCTCCGTGTCTGTGTTGCAGACTTCAAGCTCAGCAGCCTGAGCTTGGGTCTAGCAGGAAGGGATCTAAACATCGGTCTGACTTTTAGGCTGTATTAAAGGCTGGTGCCATAGAGGGGTGTGAAAAGCCTTTCATGTGGCCAGAGGATGATCCTCCAGAGCCAGCCTCGGTGGAGGAAAGTCTAGGAGCAAGGCGAAGACAGGAATTCAGCCCGTTAGAGGCACAGGATAAGGTTTCACTACTGGGGGTTTGTTCCTTTGCTAAAGCAAATAAAACCTTGGTTTTGACTTTGCTCAGTTGGTTTTATTTTCCTGGAAATGTATTGCTTTGTCAAGCAGTGCGGGAAAGGAAGCCTCCAAAAACTTGGTTTGCAATAGGACACTCGAGCAATTTCTTCTCTTTTTTAAAAGATGTCTGTGTCAGGTCCAGTCAGCTGAGGACGGACTGCTGGACCCTTTTAAAGATTTAGCAATTGAGGCACTTGGTATCATCAACGACGTCATCCTGCAGTATGTTTTGCATGGTGGCCATCGCTTTACCCAGCAGCAGTGGCATGAGAAGGCTGTTTCACATGTATGTTTGCTGGATCAGATCCACAGTATTTAGCGTTTTGTAGGACGGGGTTTGAGAGCACAGCTCTCCCTGGTCTCCAGTTTATTAGCAGTCCCTGGGTGATGAAGTTCAAAGGAGAGGTGACACCTATCTCCAGGGCCACCACTGTTGTGCTTCCTAAGCTTTGTGTCCAGCTCAGTGTGACTGTGTGCCTTGCAGCAAGGATCATTAGCAGATAATTGTCCCCTTCTGAAATCAGGTGAAGCCTTTGGATTTGCCTCTGATTTGTCCGGTGTCAAATGAGTACTGTAAGGCTCTTCCTCCTGTCCCAAGGTGATTAATCCCCAAGGATCTCCTCTCTTGAGATAGGTTAATAGTAACTGTGAAAATCTGTCCTTTCTTTTTTTCTAGCGCTTGATATTGTATTAGAGTGGATGCACCGTTTTTAGAAGAGAGGAAAGCAATTGCTCTCTACTTGCACAAGCAGATTTGGCTTTGTCATACCCTTTTGCAGCATTCTAGTGCTGTATTCTATTAACTAGAACTGCTAATAATAAAATCAAATAATCGGCCAAAAAGAAGCCCAGCAAAAAAAAAAAAAACAACCAAAAAACAACCAAAAGCTCCAGAAGTCATTGACATCTCCCCCCCCCCTTCCCAGTGTTCAAGATGTCAGAAAACTTCTGCGTATGGTGGGCTTTGGAAAAATACATTAGCAAACGAGCCCTGCTGCTGTTAGTCTGTGCAAGGACTTGCATCCAGATGTCCCTGACATGGTGATTGTCATCCAAGGTGATGGCTGTGAGGAGCTCTTCCGTCTGCTCTCCTGCGTGGAAGTCCCTCCTTCAGCCATCTTCCCATCCTGGAATAATGAGGCACATTCCTGCCTAAAGAAATCACACTGAACACCACACCTTCTCCCCATCCTCTCTGCCAGGCAAAACCCACCCCAAAGTGATAGCTGCTAGCATAAGCAAAGCTAATTCACTAACTTACCTCCAGCGTACCGTATAATTGATTTCATCAAAAGAAATCTGTGTAATAAAGCTCTGGAAGTTAAGGGAAAGCTACAACTTCATTGTAGTTCAGCCAAGAATCAATTTCTCAATTTCTTTCTTGTTTTCTGACAATTTCTGCTTGTTGGTGAGAGATAGAAAGGATGGAAATTTTACAAATGTTGGTATCCTCTGTGTCATATCGAGACTAAAAATGAGCGGAAAATTTGCAGATATTTTTTGGATAAGCCACAGTAGGGAAACATCTTGGTCAAAATAGTTGTCTAGCAATGAAGAACTTTTCTCCTGCATGAAGCTAAATATGTATTTTCTTGTTTTAGTTCTTTCTGTATTTTCTCCTGAGCACAGAGTTAAGGAAGAAATGAATTAAGTCTAGCTTTTTTTATGGTGTCTCCATTTCAGAGACACAATAAAAATGTGAAGTACAATAAGAAGTTAAAACCTCAGACCTGTTTTGCTGAGTTAAGATGTTTAGGAAATGTTTTGCATAAAACTTCTGCAGTGAAACTCTGCAGTCATTCAAGCTGAGAAATATTTAGCTTATCTTTGTTTTCAGTTCAGAATAGATGCCACATCCAGGAGGAAAAAGGAGGGATTGGACGATCTTTTCTGGGACACTTGGGTAGTTGAAGGAGTGATGGATGCTCCAGGTGAATGGCCGTTGCATATGCATTAATTGCCTGTGAAACATATGCTATGGGATTCCAGCCCATCCAAAATGTTATGTGTAGTTTTTTCTCTAGATGGAACTGCTTGCCTTCCGAGTGCTTTTTTAGGACTGCCTTGGATCTAGCCGGTGGGTACGTCAGCTGCAACTTTTGAAAGCTTTGCGAGGCTGATTCTTTTAGAAAACCTCCATTCTACTCCATCTCTCATTTTTTTTGCTGCTTTTCATGACCTGAGCGAATGCGAGATGTGTTTTGGCCAAGCTATAAGCCTTAGACTTTCAGAGGAAGACACTAAGGGGAGTGGTGAAGTGAGAACTGGCGTCTCCTCTCCCTAATCTTGTCAGCCTTGGGATTTCCACATGGACTTAGTAAGAGGTGGCTGCTAAAGTGGAAGAATCAGCTCCATTCAGACAGTGTGTCTCACTGGGGCACTAGTTCCTATCCAGGTGGGCTGAACATGCTAGATGTGGCAGCCTGGATTCAGTGTTTATTTGGCTTGTTTTAAAGCAGTTGTGCCATTGCAGCCTTTTCATTTTGTTCTGCAAGGAGCTAAGCTAAGAGATTGCACAGATCAGGGAGGGTCAGGAAAAATGAGAGCCCTGTCCAGAGCCTTCAATTTCCCTCGTCCACCATCCACCTCGTTCTCAAGCTGACCTCCAGCCCATGTACCGCAGAGCTGGGCTTCACCAGAGATACTTCCCCTTACTCGCTTTGCTTACACAGCTGTTTTTTAAGTATGCTCTTGAAAAACATACATTCAGTACAAATATTATCCCTATACATCCTCCTCCTGTTATTTCTTGCATGCAGAATCAACAGTTTGCAGCATGTACCTTGAGTCCCATAAGATGCTAGAGCTACCCTGGGAAACAGCACCTTAGAAAAAAATCCTTCACCAGGCCAGCTAAGAGGAAAGTGCAAATGGTACTATGTCCCTGAGCTGGGCAGTTTTCAGCCAGGTCATAAAAAGGCGGTGGATCCTGAGAGAGGTTTTGTTCCGCAGGGAGAAATGGCGAGGTGTGAGATGGCTGGCTCTGTGCAGCTCATTACGCTCCTGTTGCTGATTTCTAAATGGAGTCCTGTCGCTGAGAGAGACCAGGTTTGCTTTTACTAAAAACACAGGGGTGGGGTTTTTATTTTTCTTGTACCGAGCTATGTAACTTTAGATGGCCATCTCTGTACCTGGTCACCTCTGAGATTTTTTTTTTCCACTGACATTCACCTTGCAAGCTACAAAGAGGTAAAAACTACAGTGGTTTGCTGCGTCTTTACTAGTGTCTTGCTTTGATATAAATCCTCAAGGTAAAAAAACACCTTGTGCAGCGAAAGCAAAGGCTGGAGTAGCTTTTATCAGGCAGGCTTAGTTCCCCTGGAGGACTGACATCCCCATTTTTGAGGCCTAATTGCGTGAAGTCTCCTGTGATAATTTCTTAGACGGTGAGGAAAAGCGGCTGGAGCCGGCCTCCAGCATCGAGTGGTTCGAGCCCACCGGGTCGGTGCAGTGTCTTGATAGGGCAACAAAGAGATCCAAAGACTCGAACAGCAGTGATCCTGTCGGATGTGGTTATAGCTTTTTTTTCATCCATCGCTGACACAGATTCCTCGGGGTGGTCAATATTAAAATGGTTCACTTAAAAGTGCATTTCCTTTGCAACTCTTAAGGATATTCTCAGGATAAAGGAATGCTCTTGTATTAAGTTACTGTTGTTTTTGAGTGGAGGCAGTGCTTGTGAGAGTCATTGGTCTGACACTGGGCTGATGTTGTCAGCCTGGCCACGCAGGGCTATTGCAAATACCCATCGGCAGCATCTGCCTTTGTGCTAGCCTGGAGGGACGGCAATCCAGGCTCCCTGATGCTACCCAGATCTCCAGGAGGAACCTGGAGGTGCTGTGGTTGGAGGTCTGGATTGCAGGGCCAGCTAACGCTGTGCTTCCTACCTACATGTTGCCCCGCGCTGAGGGGGAACCGGCTGCACCTAGGGCTGCCGACATATCCTTTCGTTCTTTGCTTTGTCGGTGATATAATGTCATGGACCCCTGGCTCAGCTTGTAGCAGCACATGGGGTATTGATTTCCGTTTCACAAAACGATAGCCTTCAAAGGATGGCTGGGCATAATGAGTTGGGCAGCTGCCAGTGGCTCTGTGTCACCAAAAGCCTATAACTCTCCATGTGTTAAAGCTTTCCTGCTCCTCAGTAGTTCAGATGGCTTTGTGTCTGTAAGAGCAGGCACAATTTTGCAGGTTCTTGGGGTGCACCTACATCTTCTGAACCCTTTTTGAAGCTATTTCTGCATTTGATTTGACAGACTAAAGCCCACAGAAGGGAAGAATGTAGCTGGTTTGTAGGCATGCAACCCCCACGTTTAACTTGGACATCGTAGCCTGCTCATAAACGCTAAGTAACAGCCGTTTTGAAAGCCCTCTGCAGTACTGATTTATATTTTTCTGCAGCATCAGCATCACTTTAAAGGACAAGGGATTTTGTAATGCAGTTGTAAATTATTCTTGTATCTTAAGTGCCTCATGGGAGTGCATGATCACTCAAGATGCTTTATAATTTATTTCTTTGCATGTTTTTCAGCTGTGTAATAAACCATTTGTAAATACCCAGGAATGAGGGTCCTTACAGATGGCACTGACATGCACCAGGCTTGCATGAAAACCCTTGTATCATCTGCGGGAAGGAGAAAAGGAAGATGGAAATGGTAAGTCTAAAATTTTTCTGAACACATGTGGCAAGTGTATTACACTGAAGCTCCTGAAAAGGCTATAAGCATGGTGATTTTGCTTCCTGGCTGTTCTGCCTGGGGTCCCCACTGGAATCGCTCCTTGCTGTGTTGTGGCTCATGCTCTGAAGTTAGCTGCTCTCCTCACCTAGTAAAAAATCTAGGCAGGTGTGAGCCAAACCCGCTAAGAGCAATTAGCTTCAGTGCTTACATCCCCCGATTTGTGCTAGTATGTATCCTGGTGATGAGGTACAGGTGAAAGACTTCAAGCTGCTGTTGCTCCTCTGAGGAGCAGAGGGCTTTGCGGAGAGGACTGTCTCTGCCAAGTGCAACGGCTGCTGGTGGGGATTCAGCCACAGAGGCAGTGAAAAACTCAGTTTTTTTCTGTGCAAGTCTTGGTGAGCAATTCCTTTCCTCAAACAGTGTAATTCTCTGTAGATGTGATCAGTTATATTTTAAAACTATACAGCTTTACAGTTGGTGGTAACAGTGTGTTTGTCCAGGTCTAACCTTGGATGGTTTGGACAAACATAACTTGTATTACCTTCAACAGAGCCATGTTTTGACTCTTGGTAGTGTTGTTTTACCCTCTTTCTGATTAAGTACTTGATGGGCTGTTTCATGTTGAGCTGGTAGCATCAGGTCCTAAAGGATATCAAAAGTGACTGTTCTGAGTGTGAAGTTCCAGGTGTAACTTGGAGAAGACCTCAATGACCGAATGCATGCAAGGGATGAACAGCCTCAGTTGCTTCTTGCTGGTTAGAGAGGCTTATCACAGAATCACAGAATGTTCGGGGTTGGAAGGGACCTCTGTGGGTCATCTAGTCCAACCCCCCTGCCGAAGCAGAGTCACCTAGAACAGGCTGCACAGGACCTTGTCCAGATGGGTCTTGAATATCTCCAGAGAAGGAGACTCCACAACCTCTTTGGGCAGCCTGTGCCAGTGCTCCGTCACCCTCAGACTGAAGAAGTTCTTCCTCATGTTCAGCTGGAACTTCCTGTGCTTCAGTTTGTGCCCATTGCCCCTTGTCCTGTTGCTAGGCACCACTGATAATTTTTGAAAGTAAAAAAATGTTTTTGTTTTCCACTATTTGAGAGAAACCCAGCATGAAATTTGCTGGGAGAGTGCTCTGTTGAGTTCGAAAATGACCGGCATCTGAAGGGACTTTACTGTGCAAGAGTCTCGAAACTCAGCAGCCCTGTGTAACAGTCCCCACAGTTACTGACCATCCGAGGCTTTGAATGAGCGCATCAGATACGCTGTTTTGTCTTCAGTCATTTCTCTAAACTGCTATTTTGCTTTCCCAGTGTTCCTTATCGTCTATATTATGTGTCTTTTAACCATAATGACCTCAAAAACACTTGTAGACGCTTAATCTGGCTGTGTTCCCCTGTTAAAGTTTTGTGTTAATCTGCGTGGATTTGTTACAGAGATGTAAATGCTGGTGGAAATCTTACAAGGGCATGTTTTGCTTGAGTGTTGAGGTTAAGAGACCACTGTTCAGTAAGTAAACAAAGAGAAATAATCTTTATTTCTGGCTTCATGTTGGGATTTATAGCTAACTGCCCTTCCAGGCGCACTTACTGAGTACCAGCAAATTCTTGTAGGTAAGGCTCGGCGTGGTGGTCCTTTGACAGAAGAAATCTTGGGGGGGTTGAGATATCAGCAGCGGCCCCCCTGTCTGCTTATGTTAGCTGATGCAGAACTAGTAGTGGTTGCATTGCTCGCGGCACAAAGTAAATACCAGTCGCTGTGTAACATTGATCTCTGTAGCAAGGGAATTGTTCGTGGCATGTTGACCTGCTCTGAACTCCTGGGCAATCACAAAGCGTTACTGATAGTTGCAGCACAGATTCAGTAAGCAGTACCTTTTGCTCTATGCAAACATACTGTGCACGCTTGCGGGACCAATTATGAGTCCCAGTGACTGCCCTAAATTCATTCTCATATTGCTTGTGACCTCCCAGCGTGTCCTCGCTTGCACAAGAAGTTGTTCTGAAGCGACTGGTCATGGGCTCCAGATGTTTGCCCCTGGTGGCTGGCTGTCCCTGCTAACTAAACACCTGTCTGTGCTAATAAATACTTCATGCTTATATCTTGAAGAGTAAAACAAGATGCCTGCCTTGAAAAACCAGGAATGCCCCAAATGCGTGTGTAATGGCTGTTTCGAAAGACCAGTCATCCTTGATGTATGGGCCTCTTGCCTTGAACAATTAACAGCTCGGTGAAGATCTTGCAGACCTATTGGAAGTGCCTTTTGACCCTGCTTTCATCCATCTGGCCATTAATAGCTTGTTCGGGGATCCAGAGGATTTAGATCGACCAGCAGAAATCGCAGCTGGCCTGGTGGCAATCCTGCTTCTTGCAGCTCTGTCTCCTGGTTTCGTGTAATAATTCATAAATATCCCTCCCTTGCTTCTGGAGCCAGTTGTGGGTGTGTGCTGATTACACTGCTGTGGTTGACATCAACTTCTTAACTCTCATCATTGCAGCCTGGCTTAAAAACCAAATGTATCTCTTCTTTTTTGTGTCAAAAACATGATTAACTCCTCCTGTTTCTGTGCAAGAAACATGATGGGCCAGCGCAAGAATAAAGTAATCCGCTTGGAGCAGCTGCCTCCGTTCTCCTCTGGCTAGACTGCGTTTCTCAAGATACAGGAGGGATGCCAATGAAGCAATGTCTCTCCTGGGAGAGAGTTGGATGAATCATGTTAATCAAGCTCCAGCAGAAAGCTTCACCCACAAAGGGTGGGGAGTAGCAGCTGATCTAGACCAAATGATGACTTAACCTTGCCTGAAAATTAAGACGTCGTTCCTTCAGTTTTTGTCATTCTGGAAAACCAAAATATTTCCATGAAACCCCAGATTTTTTTCCACAGAAAACTTCTTTTTTCTATCCAAAGCTCGCCTGTTGGAAAGCTCCCCACCAGCTCTATTGGTGGGCCAAGGAATTTTCCAGGGATAGCCTGAAGTTTCCATTAGGCAACGTGAAGCGTTGTTGGGGTTTTTGTTTATTTGTTTGTTTGCTTTTTTAAGACAGCCAAGCGAAACAACTGCTGGTGAGAACTTTAGTACCTGATTCATCCTTATAAAACTCTCTACAAAGTGAGAAGGCATTTCCCAGAGCTATCTGCGACTTGCTTTAAAAGCTGAATTTCCTCTAATGCCACAAGCAGGCGTTAATAAACGGCTTGTGCACTTGTTTCGTTTTCTGGTGCCTAATCGGTTCTCAATTTGTTTCAGATGAGACATATTAAATTTATCCCATGATCCTGTAAATATAATCTTTCTTTCCATCCCTTAAATAGCCACCCTCTTCTTTTCACGGCATCACTGGTGTCCAGTTTTAAGTAAATATTTTAAACTCGGAGGAGCGTGGTTCTCTGCTTTCCGCTCTCCTGGCTTCCTTGAGGATGGCAAGGGCTCCACCAATTTACAGCAATAGATTTGAGATCAGCTCCAGATTTCTCTCTGGCCTTTCATTTGAAAGCTATTCTGGTGGAGAACAACTTTTTGGCTATTTACAGAGTGGAAAGAAGCCTCAGGGAATCTGCTTGTTCTCTTTGACAAGTGCTGGTAGTATCACGCTTGGAAAACAATTACTTTTTCTCTTCTGCCTCGTGAACTTGGTGCAGCTGAAACGTGATGGAGAGGACTCTGGAAATGAAACGTCCTGCAGAAGAAGGAGAGGATGGGCCACCCTGCCTGCAAAGGGTGGGACGAGGTGGCTTCTTCAGCTCTCCAGTAAATCATCTGTAACACCACCCGTCAGATTCTGTGGATGACTTCAGACTGGTGTGGGGATGAAACAGTGCCAAGGGATGATATTTTGCTTGCATTTCTAAAGCTCTAGGCAGAGTCTCTCTTCCAAGTCTGGTTGGTAGCATGTCAGCGAGAGGGAATGCTTGGCTTTCACTGCTTCACTAGGGGTTTCTTTGTGTGCTTTGAAATATGACTATCTGTGAGGTAGTACTGGGGTTTTTTCCACCTCCTTCTCCTTAGTGACCTCCCTTCTTTGTGTTTCTTGTTCTGCTTCCTCTGCTTCGGGCTTGATTATACTGGTCAGGAGAGATGGAGTCGAAATGGTTGCAGCTTTAAGTTGGAGACTGTTTGTTGCATTAAAAGAACCACTCAACTCCCTCTCCATCAAACTTATGATATTAAAATCAATAATTCTTCTCCTCTTCCAATTAGTTTTATTGGTGCTAGGTATTGTCGTGCTGTGCAGAAAGGGCTCAGCTACTTTGACTGCAGTGCACATGATACCTGAGCAGAGAAGGGGCAGGTAATGGATAAAAGGCTGTGCAGGTCCCCTCCTCACTGTGACCTCTGCTGATGGGTGGAAAATCTCCAAGACTGGTCTTCCTTGTGTTTTTGCTGCTGTAGATGGAACTGACTGTTAAAAAGGAGGGTTAAGCTGGTCCTGCAAATGTATGTCTCGGGGATGATAGCGGTTGAGAAGTAAAGCTGCTGTGGTGATGGATATTTTTTGTGAAGGAAAGATGGGTCCATTAAAAAAATACTTGTGCTTCCACATGTATAACCCCTAGACCTGTCCTCAGCAGAGCAATCCCCACTGCACTGCAGGTTAGATGAGAAGAGGTTGTCCCACAGCTCCACGAGATGACCGGTGGTTGGGCACCTGCATGTAGAACCACTGCAGGGAGACCGATCCGTGCCTTTCTTCTCTCATTCCTAATCTGGAGGAGAGACGTGTGCTGGGAAGGAATTTACTGTAAAGCTACTGTTAGATGGCATTGGCTGGCTGTGAATATTCATGTGCGACTTGTTTTTGGAGGAAAAACGTGAGCAGGGCTGTGGTAGTGATAATTGCAATTGAAGGTGTTCATTTTCACAGGATGGTAAAAGAATCCCAATTTGCAAAGATTTCACCTGAGTCAGGGGTGAAGTTCCTGGTGGTTTTAAAGGGTACAGATGTGAAGTGCTGAGTGTGAATACAGAGTCTCTCTTAAAATACTTCATTTCATCTGAAAGATTCCCAGGCTCTCTCAGCATGTTACTTTGTCAAACCCAGATTTTTTTTTTTCTTCTAGAGAGGTTTGAGTCTCTACTTATTATTCAACTTTCTATTGCAGCTTTGTTTAGTAGAGTTTATCCATTCTTAGATCAAACATTATACAATCTGACCAGGAATCGTGCAATCACAGTGGGAGATGGGAAGAAGCAGCATAATTTATTCTATAAACAAAAGTATCATCTACATTACAGAACAAGTTGGTTAATAAAATGGGTTTTAGTGAAATAAAAAAATAAATATGCAGCTTTCCCTGGGCTGTGTTTAGAAATAGTTGCACTCAAATAGGGAATGTGGTGCTCACGTCTTACCACAGAGACTGCCTTCATCTCCTGAAAGCAGCCACCCTCGTCAGTCTTGTGTTGATGTGTCCTCAGTGAAGCTCCTGCCCTGTCCATGTTGCCATGGCTCCTGGGCACAGCCCTGTGCATTGCTGAGCTGGTCTGCTTCTTCCCCGGCAAAGGGCAGAAGGTGTCTGTCCCTTTGCGTGCTTGGGAGAAGGGAATGGTGAAAAGACTAGAGCGATTTGACCAGATTCTTGTTGCAAAATGGGGTGGATAATGAATACCAGTAGCAGGACTAAACTACATTCAATATTTATCCTGAGATGAACCAGGCACATTGAAAGGTGATGCCCAAGGATCGCTAGATCTTGTTGTTATCCACAGCTTGTTCTGGGGGTGCAAGCATTAGATCCTTGAAGAACAGCTTTGCATTCTTAAAGTTTTAACTTTGGTAAAATTACCAAACTACTGTGGTTTGAGTTCTGGGTGGATAGACGATCTTCCTGAGCATTTGCTGGACAACCAGCAGCTCCAGCCATGTTGAGAAGCTGGAAAAATTATTGAGTGGGGTATGTGTTATGGGGCTGGGCAAAGGGCTGGTGAGTCAAACCGCTGCTTTGAGATCTGAGGTCTGGGAAGGAGGAGAGTTGTGGTGGAATTTTCTACTTCTTTCTGAGGATATATTGCAGTGTAGGTAGGGAGCATCTCTCAGGCTCCATGCAGTACAGACCTGGGAAGTATCAGCTGGATGAAAAATTGCTTTATCCAACAAATATTAAAAAAAACAAAGCTCCTGGAAGAGGAGAAAGGCTAACTTCAGTGAAGTTAATGGTACAGCTCGGCTTAGCATGAGGCAGCAGCACGATTTCATCTTGGAGCTGCAGTAAGTACAACCAGCATTTCTCTTATTACGCACATGTGCACACAATAGTGCTCAGAGCCCGTCCGCTGCGGTCTTTCCTTGGGGATCCATATAAAACACCTCTCACAAAAGCTGCCCTGTGTGCAAGCAGAGGAACTCCATCTAGTGACGTTAAAAAAGGCAAAAAAAAAAAAAAAAGCAGCCCACAAAACCTTTTCCACACACATATAGTCGTGTAGGTCTTATCTTACTGCCAGTCTGTTGAAGATATCAGCACAGCTAAACAGCATGTACTTACCATATGAGACTCTAAAAGTGCTGCTGGGGAAGCGATTTCGGTCCCTGCTCTGAATTCTGCCAGTGCAAAAAATGTCCCCTTTGTCATGGTGGTGAATGATTTTTCTTGTTCCCGTTTCTCCTTGGATTTATGGTAACCCTGGGTTTCAGCCGAGTTTGATCTCCTCACTTTATTGTATTGCAAACAGTAGTCAATAGCTCTTCAGCTTGAGATTGCCTGGATTTATTTTCAGGTCAAGTCAACTCTCCTTGACCCAAGTCTGAACCAAAATACATTCCCAGAAGATTCCCCCACAGGATACCACATCCAAAGACAGAGTGACATTGTAATGAGTTCAAGGTTTCAGCCCAGTACAACGGAGTCCCTGTTGGCGTGAGGAAGGCAACCGAGCCATCCTGATTTCAGAACTGGGGCCTCTCCTGGGGCAACTCACAGCAGATTTTGTCATCCACTGGTCGATTCTCTTCATTGAACAATGTCATCAATTGCATTCCTGACATTTGTGGTCTGAAGGGGAGCCAGTCTCAGCTCCACATGTATGTGTTTGCATGGCTCTAACGTGTGTGTGGAATTTGGTGTGCAGGCTTTAAGCTACCGATGAGATGATCTGCACTCATGCTCTCTTTTTTTTTTTTTTTTTTTTTTTTTTGAAGGAAAAGTGGGATGTCTTGTGAGGACTGCCTGTCACAGAGGCAGAACCAACTGATATGGCATCATGAAGTAAAACCACCGCTTTGAAGACTTGGGACAAAAATGGAGTGAACTCATGAATTTATCCTGGATGATAAATCTTCCTTCAAAAGAAGGCAGCCTTATGTTTAGCACAAAAGACTGTTTATTTCTTCTACGGGGAAAAAAAAGAAGTAGTGTAATTGGATAGGATTAACTTTCCAGGGGCCCTGGACAGAAGGTAAAGCACAGGCTGCCTCCTTCTTGTGCTTGCATGGGATAATTTGAGTAGTCTAAGACCCCTCTGGCTTCCTACAGCAATTGGGCTGCGAGCTGCCGCCAATGGGCCTTGCACCTAAAGCCAGTATTGATCGCGGCAACAAGGGTGTCTGCAGAAACTAGAATTGTCCAAGTGTTTGGCTAGTATAAAGTGCTTTTCTCAACTGGGAATGTGGCCCAGGTATGGACAAAAATAAACCCTTATTAATGTTTTTCATCTCGAGCAGCCAGTTGAATACACTTATGGCAAATACATAAATAGCGTAGAACTGGCTTAATGTTGCATTAAGAGTCTTTGTGGCTTGTGTGCGCTGACTTTGTTGTTTTGCCTGTTCGTGGTTAATGTTGCGCCAGCCCTTTTTATTTTGTCTAGTCATTTGATTACCGAGGAACAGTCCTATCTGCACTTTTGTCAGTGGGAGCAGTGATGCTTCAAATTTCACACCTCACTGGGATCGATGGGAAAGTTTTCAGTGAGATATCTGGCTTGGCAAAAGGAAGGCGAAAAGCGAGAAGTCCAGAAAATGTTTGCAGGTGTGTGCTCTCTTATGCAGAGACTCCAATGCGATTCAGGTGGTAAGCAAATTCCCTCTCTTCTGATGGGCCAAGTTGAGTTATCTGTGCCTGAGCTGGTTAAGAGTGTGATGTGGTCAGACTGGCATGGACTGTATTAAGGCACAAGAGCTGCTCAGTGGTCACTATTATCTTGTGCAGTGAGCTTAAGCTATCTTCTCCCCTTGTTCCTCTGGAATAAGCTACTTTGGATGGTGAGTTATCATAGAGGAAGGACATGGTCATGAACAGCTACTGTACAGTAACTTGTATGTTTGTTGAAGACCTTCCTGTAGCTATTTTGAGAGCAGCCATATGGCAGAACACCACTGCCTGGGATGACTGGGATTGCACTTATGGTGCTGTGTGAAGTTGATCTGAGTGAGGTCTGCATGTCTTTCTGTCTATGATCTACATCCTTCTCATGAGGGCAGACAGGCTCCAAGAGACAGTGGGGCTCATCAGGGACTTGTGCATGGGATGTCCGGAGAACGTGCACAGTGTACAGAAGTCCTGTCCCGTGTCCTCCACTCCTGGAGTCAAGCTGGAGGAGATTTGAACCTACATCACCTGTGGGGCTGTGTTGACCACTATGCTAAAGGTATGCGGGGGAGGGATGCTCCCATTTCAAAGGAATACAAGATTTGTAGGGTCAGGAGAGAGGTGGGAAGCCAAAGGTGGAGGGTGACTGTAGCTGTGATAGGGGGCCACGAGACCAGCCCCACCCCAGCATTGTGTGGGAGCTGCATGTTGTGAGGAGACCTTGTGCATGCGCTCTGGCTGGCTGTGTGCAGGGTGCTCCTCAAATGCCCGTCAGATATGGTCCCTCAGGGGAGGGAGGTGTTTATTGGCCTTGATCTGATTGCAGTTTAGGCAGGAGGTAGGTACCAGTCTGCTGCAGGTACTTCTGGGCACGTGCCACAGTAGGACTGGAGCCTCCTGGAGAACAGGGACCAGGCACACAGGGAGTCTAGAATGGGCAGCAGCCAAAAGAGGGCTTTGGTGAGTCCACATTTTGCAGCTGGCCATCTAGTACTACCCAAATCCTGAGTGTCTAGCTGGACTGAGAGCCAGGAGATCTCGGCAATTTCCACTGCTGAGCCAGAAGCAATCCAGAAGGAGATGGCCAAATGGTTCCCAACCAACGAACAACAAACTGAATGCAGCTGTGATGTCTTTGTCTTCTCACCTGCCATTGGTGTTTGCTAGCAGGCTAGACAGTGACTGTTCACAATGGGCCCAGTAAAAAAATTACCCTTTGTGTTCATTTACTTAACATTTTCAAGGAGTTGCGGCTAAATGGAGATGACCTTCATTCTCAGCTCCTATGCATGGCTTAGCTCCAACAACTTCAGTTAAACTATGCTGCCTTTCAGCAGCTGGGACTTGGACACTGCTTTTAATGTCCCTTACTCTGTGCTCATGCAGTTGGTTTTCCTTGCCAAGATTATATTTGCTTTCCTTCCTAAAGGACTTCTCTAAATATCATACTTTAAAACAATATGTCTTTTTCCTCCGCAGAGAACAATATGATATGCCACCGTTGAATTAATATGTCCATGAAAAGCAAATATAATCTCCCCAGTAGATCACCTTTCCAAAAGATTTATGATTTAATCTATTTTCTATTTCTTACCGCTGTGTGGTACTTAGTCGTTTTACACCTAGAGGGACTCTTCCCCATGGAAGCAAGCGAAGGCGAGAGGGATCCCATCATCCTAATTGAAACTCCTTTCCTCCCTCTCTGTCCCCAGTGTGCTGCTTGTAACCTTTGCTGCTGATGCAAGGTTAGAGTCCAGCTGTCCATAGCATGGCTTCTGCCAGAACTTACCTCTGACACGTACATGTCACCTTGCGAATTTGAGACAGCGCTGCGTGGAGAGGAGAAGTTTATGAATAGTGTTTGTGTAAAAATCAATGCCCCTGAAAAATCTTCACTGCTGGCTGCTTAGAGGCTCCAGGCAGGACTTCTGGCTCAGGGTGCTCTTTTGTCTTCCTTGTGGTCACACTCTGGCACGCTTTCACATAAATGACTATAATGCCTATGACAGTAGATTACGAAGCCGCAAATAACATCCGTAGGTAACACCTTTATTTAGCGGAAGGCTAAGATGGAAATGAACTGTGAAGGAGAGAGCCATCTTTGATAATTATTAGCTATACGGGTAATATTCCTAATTACACCACCAACTGATTTCTCCTAAAAGCTCTCATTGCCTTGAAAATGGTAAATTGATTGCTCTGCCAGCCCTTTCCTCAGCGGATCCTGCTGAGATGCGTGCCATATACCACTGCCTGGCTTTTGGGAAGCTCGCTGGGATCGACAGAAAATGCCCTGCTGCATGGCTGGACAGGAGTGTTAACCCACATCTTCGGGGGAAAAAGACAAGGAATGGTTAAAATCCTGGGTGGCCGGGTTGATCGAGACCCATGTGAAGTGCTGTGTGCTTTGTATTGTCTCTCTGAATCGGCGCTGTTCCCCATCACTTGTCGGGAGGTGAATGCTGACGGCACCGTCCCCGGGCTGGACAGTCTGCCTGGAAAACGCAGATCTCTACCGGCGGGTTTTCACGAGGCTTTCAGCGTGTGGTGCTTCAAACCGCAGATGCTGGAGGCCTGTGACATCCCAAGCAACTCAGCTTCTGTGCTCTAAAATCTTACTCGTGATTTTGGTCCTTATTGTTGTAGTGGAGAAGTTGAAAATACAGCTTTGGAGTTACAGCATAGGTGGAAACCAGCCCATGAGGGGCTTTCTGCAAAAAACATGTATCTCATGAACCTTTAAACTAATGGGTGGGTGGTATGGAGGAGAAAGGGAAAACAATCCTGTGCTGTTATTTGTCTTTAATTGCTTGGTGTGGTGATTTAGGTTACGCTGGGGGAAGCTGGACCCTTGCACTAGGATGGGTTGTGGTCACCCCTGCAGCCTCTGCCTGCACGTCTCTTCCCTTGCTCTCCAGTTGGAAGAGGTTGACTTCTTTCTACCACAGTTTCCCTGGCCATAAAACCAGGTAACACCGTGTGTTTGCAAGCACAAGCACGGCATCATGGGGCGCACCGAGCATCCCACCCAGCACTGCTGCCATATCCCTTGCTTTGGCTTTCTCGCTCATCTGGGCTACGGCAGCTCCTTCAGCTTGGGACACCTCAGGCTTGCTCCATCCTTCCGCAGAGGAGGACACCGGTCTCCTCAGAGCTGCCTATGAGTACCTTTCCCGTGCTGCTATGAGCACAAGTAGTGCCTTCCCGCACTGCAGCAGCGGAGAGGGTACCTCTCCCTGCTCTCTTCCCCTTGGTTTCCTCATCTTGTGTCTCTTCCAAACAGGATGGGATGGAGCTGGACAGGAGACCGGCCCTGTGGTTTTCCTGGCAGCTGCCGGCGGCTGCTGACGCTGCTTTAGGCATGGTTTGGCGTTAAATGACTTGATTGTTTTCTGTTGGTAGGGGAAGTGAAGCTGGGCAGTACCGCAGTTGCTGCCTGCTGGAATTGCACCGCTCGTTTCCTCCCCGCTTGCGATTTCAGGGGTGACTCCCAAAGTAGTCATCTATTGCCTTTGTTAGTCCGGTGGCTTGTTTCTCCATCCATCATCCAACCGATGCAGCGAGGAACGTGACCGGGAGAGGACAGAGAACTAGCTGTCTTGGAGCCGGGAGGAAACGAGCGCTGCGTTTCCATCCAGCAGCCCGCTGGCGCTGGCTCCCAGGACCACAGGAAGCTATTTTTTACTTTCGTACACTTCACGGATCACAGCCTGAACCCCTCTAGGGCTCTCCCTGGCTTTATCATCTCGATGTGGGTGTTTGTGCTCCTGGCCGGCGCGTTGTTCCCTGCCTGCGAGGCGGCTGCCTTTGGACACCAGCTCGGTGATGCTGCACCCGCCTCGCTCTTGCTGCGCGCGAATCCTCTCTTATGCAACGGAGAAATGTTTCCCTTTGTCCCTTTCTGGTATTTACTCTGCTGTTGAAATGCTCCCCCACCCAACACATATATGCACTTTGCCTTATTGGCTTTCTCTCTCACCCCCCTAGAAAAAAATCTTTCTAGCACTTCAAGCTGCCAGCTTGCCTTTTTTTTTTTTTTTTTTTTTTTTTTTTTTTTTTAATTTGTCTGTTGATTTGAGTAGGCAGGGCTGGGTGTGAGCTTCCATCTGCCTCCCAGTTGGGAAGGGAAGCCCTAAGAAGAACTGTCAGCGGGGAGAGGCTGTGGGAACTGAGAAATTCCTGGTTTTCTCTTCCTCCACCTCAGTACAAACTTGTGCTTTTGAAGAAAAAAATAATATATTGGTGTAGCTCAGGCAGTTAAAATATAAATGCAAAACAATTGGATAAGCAGTTAAAATAATAATCTGGCGTTCAGTGCTGTGTTTTGCCCAACCCGCTGTGCCCACCCCTCCTGCTGTACCTATCTTGGCGGGTCAGAGCTCGCCTTTAGGTGTGTTTATCTGCAGCACCGAGCAGGGTGGAGGCTTTACCTCACGCAGGGGCCCCCATGGTCCTGCCTGTGGTCCGGGGAAAGCAGAGGCTCAATGTGGAAGCACCCCAAGAAGACCCCAGCGAGGTCAATCTGGTGCCCTGTGAAGGTGACCGGTCCCTCCCCAGCACGTTGCCACAAACTCCTCCGTAGCAGGGGGAAGAGCTGCGGAGCTTTGCCTTCCCCTCTTCCTAAATATCTGGGGACAACTGGTTTTCAATGAGCGATGGATCGCCTTGCCTAGATTAGCTGCGTGTACAAGGAGTTCCTGGTCACTGGACTGTCTGAGATCACATCTCTTGGGACACCTGCTTGGTCTGGCAGCTAATCATGGCAAGCAGGTAGCATCTCGACCTTCTGCTGATCTATCTGGAGTGCCCAGCTTCTCCCCAGCTCTGCTTGCTGTGTTTTAGGGAGGTGGATTCATATTGTGGGTTTTTTTTTCAAGACACTGTTGTTTTGCTTACCGCCCAAGCATTTCATCCCTGAACGCCAAGCAAAATCTGGCTTTCATAACGGAAAGGGAATGGGCTCCGTCTCTCCTGCGTGAGGAACGTGCTCGCTATAAAAAGATAGCTGGAGGGAGGAACCTGGAAAGGACAGCGAAGGCTCTGCTCTCGGTCAGTGCAGGAGAGAGGAGGTTGCCTGCGACTCCTGGACAGCCAGCAGCTTTGTGGTTGCAGATGCTGGCTGGTATTTTTGGAGAGCTGTGGAAGAGATTGTACTGCTTGATGTTATTTTCTGGCACACCAAGTAAGGAAAAACCACTCCGCTTGCTTTTTTGGCCAAGTGACTCTGGAGTTCTTCTAGAGTGCCTTTATTTTTATTTTCTCTAGGATTTTTAGAGCCGGATTTAGCCAAGTGCTTCAGTACATGCTTATTTTTAAACCTAATTCTGTCGCCTGAACTCATCGTACTTTGATTCTGTCAATGTCCGTGGACTCGAGCGAGCACTTGGAATTAAGGCAGATGCTGAAACGCTTTGCTCTGCTTGTCGACAGCTGTGAAGTTCCGAGGACCTCATCCAGGGAGAGTGGGGGTCAGGGAAGGAGACAAGGTAGCTTACATCTCACCTTCTCTATCTATGGGATGGAGAGAGGCTTTGTCCCTGTGTTCTCCTCCTTCCCTGGCACCTACGCTCGCTGCTGAGTTGTGAGCGTGGTGGTGGATGGGATGGTCCAGGTGTCCTGCTTGGTGGCCTCTTGCGGTCTTGCTGCAGGGTGGCCCTTCGAGCCGGTGGCAGCCCAGATCTCGGTGGGGACAGAGGCACCGCCAAACGCCCACCAGGCCGGGCCTTTCTCCAGCACGTTTCTTTGCCCTGTGCTCCCCAGGACACCCCAGTGCTGTGTCAGCTGGGAGATGCTGGAGGTCCCTGGGGACGTGCTGGGAGGCAGCACGGCTGAGCAGTGGGCAAGATTCAGTGCTGGGAGCTGCAGGAGGTGTGGTATCTACAGCTTGGTCTTCTCTTTGCTGGCAGAAAAGCTGAAGCTAACTGTGCCTTCACTTGCAGGGGTGTAAATCCGATGCGTTTGACTCCGCTTCTTGATGGGGACAGAATTAAGGCATTGTGGGCCGAGGAACAGAGCACAGCTAAAATAGCAATTTTTAATTTCTTTTTTTTTTTCAGAATTAAGACCACTTTGCTCGCAACTAGGCATCCTTTTAACCCGCACCCTCGCTCTTTTTCGATGGGTCCCTTCTGCCGCAGAATTGAATGTCTTGTTTTGCTGCGTCCCTGACTTTGAGCTTGAGACTTGTGCTAGGCACTTTCCTGGCAAAACATGTTCTCGTCTTAAGCAAGCGTTTGCCAGCAGGTTTTAATGCAAACTTTTAATTGCCTGCAGAAATAGGATTAAGCATATTTGGGGAAACAAAATATGGTTTCTGGGGGTGTTGAAGCCCTCAGGCTGCAAGCGCCCTGTATCTTCCAAAAAGTGCTGGTTAAAATGTGTTAGCTAGCCCGGTTCTCCTGGCTGGACAGTGGCTCGGTAACGACGAGGTGATTTGGGCTCTCGGAGCCTCACGTGTCGGTGTGTGCTCCAGCAGCAGGGTTTGGGCAGGGGGGAGCCAAGCCCCTGCTCTGGGTTATCCGGTGTGTTCAGAGCAGCCCGGCAGTACGTGCGTCGGATCCCTCAGAGCTGTCAGCGCCGTTGTCAGGCTTCAGCAAGTTGTGTCGTGGCTCTGGGGAGCAGCTGTTGTGTTGGCAGGTAGATTATCATCTATCTAATCTGAGCATCTTCCCCTGGACGAACAGACGGACAGGCTGACCCCGCTGGAGCTGAGTACAGACCCTTTCCTCTCCCTTTCCCTTTCCTCTCCACGGGCCGTCTCAACCACCTGCCTTTCCCATGCTGAGGAGTGGATTTTCAGTTTTAGTTGGTGAGTTTCTGGCTTCCTGGCACTTTGCCTGGGCATTACTTCTTGCCATGGGTGAGGGAGTAGAGGTGAGAATCCACTGCCTCCCCTTACCTTGTCTTCTGAATATTTTATAGTGGTGGGGGAAAAAAGCAAACCAGAAAACGACTAGAAACCTGCTTTTCCTTTTTAATTCTCCATTTTAATGGTCTTTTTTTCCTTCTATTTTAATGGTCTCTTTTTTCCTTCTGTTGTAATGGTCTCTTTTTTTCTTCTGTTTTATTTTCCTGACGTTTTTCTTCTGTTTTTCCTGGTTTTTTTTTGCTGCCGTTTTTCCTGTTTATTTTTTTTTTCCTGCCGTTTTTCTTCTCTTTTTTTTTTTCCCTGCCTGTTTTTCTTCGCTTTTTTTTTTTTTTTTTTTTTTTTCTCTCCTTCCCCTGCCGTTTTTCTTCTCGTGCTTTTTGGCTGCTTTTTTCCTTTCTCGCTCCCCGTCCCGATGCCAGTCCCCCGCTCCCTCTCTCCTGCCCCCGGCTCCCTGACGCTGCCCCCCACCCCCGACCCCCCCGCGGGGCCGGGCGGTGCCGGAGCCGGGGCCGCCCCGGAGGCGGTCCCCCACCGCCCATATAAGCGGGCGGCGGCGGCGGGCCCCGCTCAGTCGCTCCGCTAGCGCCCGGCGCTCGGTCTGCGGGAGGTAAGGGCGGGGGGCGCGGAGCCCTGGCAGGCTGCGGGGCGGGGGTGGCCCTGTCCCCACGGGTGGCCCTGTCCCCACGGGTGGCCGGCGCAGCCGAGCTCCCCCGCGCCCCGCAGCCTCCCGCGGGTGCGTCCGACTCCGCTCGGTGTGGCGTTTGGGGGTCGGGGGGGGGGGGGGGGGGGCCGAGGTCCTCCCGTGGCTGGTGGCGTTCGGGGAGGGTGTGGGACCGGGGAGTCACCTGCGTCGGGTCACTGCCGCGTCTCGGCACCGAGCGCTGGCGTCTGGGCGCGTTTCGGGGCTGCGCGGGACGCTCGTTTCCCCAGTTCTTACTGTTATTATTTTATCTCAACTCGGAATGGCAGAGGAGGGTTTAAACGCGCCAGGCTTAGTCTTTGCACAGCCCCGTGAGGTCATGGGTGTCCTCCTGTGGTGGCCAGGCGAGACATGGGAAGGGTGAAGGTGTGCAGGTGACAACCCGAACAGCCGTCGTGGCTTTTCCTGGCGTATCTCATCTCTTTCTCCACTCGGGAAGAGCACAGCTCGGTTTGCCCGCGCCCCTGAGCTGCCCGGAGACAGGTCCGAGTGCAGGCGGGACCGGGCTGCGAGGTGCTCTGGGTGGAAGAGGGGATGCTGAGAAGTTCCCAGCACCGTCGAGGGCTGGAACACCGGCACGCTGTCCTAGGCTGCGCTCCTAGGCAGGGATGTTTGTCCCTCTTTACTTTTTCACAGCCTGCAGCGGGTCCTGGGCGGGCGGTGGGATGGGGAGTGTGCAGTTCTGCAGGCTGCATTGGCGCCGGGGGCATCCCTGGGCGTCCGGAGCAGGATTTCGGGTGCGTCTCCGTTACTTCGTGTAGTAGCTCCTGCGAACTGGCAGGGACTGGCCGCGGCGCACGTGCCTGCCGGGTGAAGGGGTGATGGCCTGCAAGAGTTTTGCAGTCCCGTGGACGCAAAACGCAGTTCCAGCTGCCTTCACAAGTTTTTAGCGTATTGTGCTGTCTGCAGAGAGCGCTAAAGGAATTTTTTTGGGAGCACAGAGTGGCTTTATGGAGTTTGTCTGGTGGGTTCCCCCCACACCTCTTGGCTAATCTGGGTGGGAATCGGAGCTCGGGTTACAGCAGCTAATCCCAGACTATAGAGAGCCCGGCCTCCTGAGGCTGTAATCTCTGAGTATAGCCATCCTCCCTGGCGGGGCTTTGAGCCTGGGGGGCCGTATCGGTGTCAGATTTTTATTACTGCGCTGGGGATGTGAAAGCGCGCAGGCAGGCGGGCGGCCCTGGACAGATGGATGCACGTGTGTCCAGCAGACCTGCTCTTGGAGTGGAGACGGGCTGAGACTTGGGCTGAGCATCGTCTGCGTTCGGTAAGATCCCCAGGGTGGTTGCGAGTGAGCAGCTGGGATGGCGGTGGCCTTCTCCTATGGGCCTAGGCTTGGTGGCCGTGGTGTCCCCAGCATTGGTGCGAGCACCAGCTTCAGGGGTTTCTGCTGCCCTGTTGCTGCCTCCCTGCTTGTCCTCGCTGCCTCTCTGTCAGCGTCGGTGGTCTGGCGCCCCACAGCCAGGTCTGAGTTTCTTCTCTCTAAGGGGACGAGCTGGAGGCTTGGCAGTGGGTGGTCACAGCCTGGAGATTGGCTTGGCTTGGGGTCTTGAGATGTGAAATGAGCCCACACGCCTTGTGGGACCACCTGCCTTCCCAGGAGATGCCCAGGCCCACCCGTGCTGCTTCTGTGGGCTGTTAGGGGTCTAGCCTGAAGCCCCTCCCGCTCTGCTTGCCTCGCTGTCCACAAATACCAGCAGGAGACGGTGGCCCGTGCCATGGGGCTGGGAGTTTTATGGCTTTTAGGGAGTTTACTGTAGTTTCTGTGGGGTCTTGAGATGCAGTGATTTGGAGATGGTGCTGCTTCTCCCCGGGCTTGAGAAGCCTTGAAGGGTGTGTGTGCTGGGGACACAGCGGCAGTGGTGGGACCATGGAGGAGACCCATCCCTCTCTCACGCTTGCAGCCCTGGGTTGAAGCAAGCATCCTGGGGAGCCGCGCCTGGGCAACGCACTTCCCTGCTGCCCGCACCAGCCTGGTGGTACAGGCAGCATGACGGTGGTCTGTGTCTCCGTGGGGGCAGGATCGGTCTTCCTGCCCTGCACAGACATGGGTTAAGTCACCCTTGGCTCTCCTGAGCTCAGGAAGAGGGATCACCTATCCTAAGACAGAAAGCTGCCACTGTTTCAACTCCCTCTTTAGCCAGCGTTTTAGCAAAATCTGTGCTTAATTTTGTTTGAATCTCAACCCGGTCTTTCAGCAGGCTGAAAGCCTGGAAGGCTGCCTAGGTTTGAAGCAACAGGTTAGCATTCCTTGCGGGGCTGATGTGGGCCCTGTTTGTGGAAGATCTCATTGCCCCTGGATGTGTGCATGGCCTCCCTCATTGTTAGTGCCACCGGCATCCCTTCAGCCAGGACAATAGTGCCTTGAGTCCTCTCTGGTAATCTTCCCCCTTATCTCCCTTCTCTTCCGTAGTCTGTGTCCCTAGGAGGGTGGGAGGTTTGGGAAGAGGTGATTATGCAGATGGAGGAGCAAGAGGTGCTTTGTCAACTGACATCCCTTTTCAAGGGGCAGCGGTGAGGAGAGGATGCTCAGCGCAGGAGCGTGTCCGAGCTCTTCGCTGCTCGCCATCCCCTCCACGCTCCCATAAGCACCGCCTATGGTGGGGTTGAGGACGTTCAGAGATGCGGCAGAGATACAGGTGGCCGTGTGAGTCATGTGCCCCCATTGCTCTCTGCAGCCACTCGCTCATGCTGGCATTGCCTCTGGGGCTGGGGTGGCATCAGGGGGTACCACTCACTGCAGGGGCTGGCGATGTGAGGAAGAAGAAGGTGGCCACCGTTCAGGATGCTAGAAGTGTCCACGGTGGGGACCAGGGGTGGGCTGGCTGACCTAGTGCTCCAGCTCAAGTGAAGCAGCAGGGGAATGAGATGGAGAGGTGGGCTTCCGTGGGACAGACCCCATCTTCAATCTGGTGCCCCCAAGCTGGAGCTTGCAGATACAGGGCTCCAAAACTTGCCTGGCTGAAGCATGGCAGTCACGGGCCAAGGCGGCCGGCTGCTGCCGTGGGTGGTAGTGTTGGCCCTGCGGGGTGGGAGAGTCCCAGCGGGGGACCCCAGCGGGGGAGGCAGCATTTTTACAGTGCCCCAAAAGCACAGCAGTAATTAGCAGCCTGGCTTTGGATTGTGCGTAAGCCGTGTGGGTCTGCTGGGGCCCTTCCTTCTGCTGGCAAGGAAGTTAATGAGGAGCCCCTCGCTTTGTCTGCTGCCTGCTGATGGAAGAAGGCGCTCAAGAGGCAAGAAAAGTAGATGTAGAAGAGCAAAAGGGTGGGGAGGAAGCCGTTGTTGGGGAGCCAGCTGTGATGGGGGAGTGTTTTGTTAATCAAAGCGCTCTCCTAAAAAGAAAACTTACGCACAGCAGATCTACTCAGTGGTCAAGCTCTGACTTTTTTTTTCTTTTCTCAAAACTACGTGATAATCATTAAACACAGGGGATGCTTTGTAGAATAGGATTGAAGGAATGGGGGAGGACAGAGCAGGATTTAAATTTAAAATTGGACAAGGGTACAAAGCCCCTTAGTTCCCCATTTCTGCTTAGTGCAGCTGGAGCTGGGCTTGACAAGATGCTGACCAGAGCTTGTGGTAAATGTTTTATGGTACCGTGTATCAGCCAGATCAATTCTACTACGCTTGAGGGAGTGCAGATAAAATGGCTTAAAGATTCCCCTGCTGAAAGCAATAGTATCATCATTTATGCTGGAGAAGACAGATTTAGTCGACTGACATTTGTTTGGCCACGGTGTACTTTGTGGATTTCACACCCAGGGACGATAGCCAACCTGATGATGTCACATGTGAGCTGCAAGCAAAAAAGGGAATTGCATAAAAACCTAGTGCTGTTTCTCTTGTCGACCAGATGAGTTTTGCTATGTGTCTGGTTTAGTTCTTTTACCCCTCAGATCTCCTTAATGGAAAGTGCCTTACAAGAGTAGGACATTACTAAAACAGCGTGTCCTACATGTGCTTTGTGGTACAAAGATGGTGGCAGAAATATCTCTGTTAACTTCAGTCATTTCTTTTGATCCTATTTTTGCCTGTAGGTCACTTGAACTCCAAACCAAGCGACCATGAGTGCACTTGATTTGGCTTCCATCCTCGATTTTCTAGAAACAGCCAACTTGACGGAGATCAACTGGACGTGCAGCAACGGTGACTGCATCACGGTTGACGCGACAACATGCCCTGGCACGCTCAACAAAAGCGCCCTGCTATACACCCTGTCCTTCTTCTACATTTTCATCTTTGTCATAGGGCTGGTGGCCAACTCGGTTGTGGTGTGGGTCAACCTCCAAGCCAAAATGACTGGCTATGAAACCCACCTCTACATCTTTAATTTGGCTATTGCCGATCTGTGTGTCGTCATCACCCTTCCAGTGTGGGTCGTCTCTCTTGTCCAACATAACCAGTGGCACATGGGAGAAGTCACGTGCAAGATAACTCACCTTATATTTTCCATCAACTTGTACAGCAGCATCTTCTTCCTGGCGTGCATGAGTGTGGACCGCTACCTCTCAGTTGCCTATTTCACCAATTCCAGCAATCGCAAGAAGAAGATAATCCGTCGCTGCATCTGCATCTTAGTGTGGCTCCTTGCCTTCTCTGCGTCTCTCCCAGACACCTATTATCTCAAGACTGTCTCTTCCAACAATGAAACCTATTGCCGTCCTGTCTATCCAGAGGAGAGCTTCAAAGAGTGGTTGATTGGCATGGAGCTCATCTCCGTTGTGCTGGGCTTTCTTATCCCTTTTCCCATCATTGCTCTCTTTTATTTCCTCCTTGCGAAGACCATCTCTGCCTCCAGTGACCAAGAGAGGAAGAGCAACGGGAAGATCATTTTCTCCTACGTTGTCGTGTTTCTGGTCTGCTGGCTGCCCTACCATGTAGCTGTCCTGCTTGACATCTTCTACAGCCTTCATTTCATACCTTTCAGTTGTCAGATGGAGAACTTCTTGTACGCCACTCTTCACATCACTCAGTGTTTCTCTCTAGTCCATTGCTGCGTCAACCCCATCCTGTACAGCTTCATTAACCGCAACTACAGATATGAGCT
This sequence comes from Opisthocomus hoazin, assembly GCF_030867145.1. Taxonomy (NCBI): domain Eukaryota; kingdom Metazoa; phylum Chordata; class Aves; order Opisthocomiformes; family Opisthocomidae; genus Opisthocomus; species Opisthocomus hoazin. Next base: position 35,546,558 of record NC_134422.1, on the reverse strand, counting down.
CATGAAAGCCTTTATCTTCAAGTACTCTGCCAAAACTGGTCTCACTAAACTTATCGATGCTTCCAGAGTGTCAGAAGCAGAATACTCTGCTCTGGAGCAAAATGCCAAATGACTGCAACCCCATAAAGGAACCTCCTTGACTCTTTGAGATTCTTTTTGTTGTTGTTATGGTGGTGTTTTTTTTTTTTTTTACCTCCCCCTTTCCCTGTGCTTGTTATGAACGGGGCATGAATTCCAGCCTACAAAAGAGAAATAGCAAACTGTAATTTAAGAGTAGAATCAGGTGCAAAAGGGAAGTGGTACCAAAATTAAGCCTTTTGGTGGTGTGTTTTGTTTGATCTCCTCCTACCCCAGTCTGGACTTCTCGACAATGCTATGCAAATGGAAATGACTTTCTAGCAGACAAAGCCATCATGTACTGTAGATAACATGCGTTTCCAGGACAAGCTTCTTCTTCCCTGTGTAGGTTCCCTCTCGTCTCCTTGTATATGTTATATATATAGTGTGTTGTATTTAAAAGCTCGAGACTTTATTTTCTGGCTTTTGGTGTACCTTATACAATTGTATTTGAAAGTTAAATATATTTTTATCACGTATTTGAAATATATTGCTGATGAGTGTATCTGGAGTGCTGTAGTCTGAGATAGATCACTAGTTGGTTCAAACTATCGTAGATAAGAGGATGCCGATAATTAGCGGTAAGGAAATGATCTCTTAGGAGCATCCTCCATGGCTGGCACACTTTCTCGACTGTAGCTTTATGTGGTGGTCATGCCCACATGTCTGGAGCATGAAATATATGTACTGTAATATAGTTACCGTCATGTTAAAATTAACAGTATTGTAAGAGTTGTGAACTCCTACGCCCATACTTCACAAAGCTGTATCCTTATGCACAGAATGAATGATCTTGCTTCTGAGAGTTGTCTCTATTTGTAAGTTATTTTTGTAAAATAAAGATCTTGGAAAAAAAAAACCAACACCTATGTGTGCCGGTGTTTTGACTTGCCATCCTCCTCCTTAGACAAAAAAGCCAGAAAGAAGAAATCCCAGAGCCACCTTCTCTCCTTTGTTCGGTGCAGGAGCAAACAGGTCCGTCTGTGTTTTCCTGGTGTTTGCTGGCGGTGGGCAGAAACCACTGAATGTAGGAATGTGAGACAGCACGGCGCGTGGCGAGAGGGAAGGGGGTGGGAGGAGCAGGTCTGCGGAAGGCTGTGCTGTTCGGGAAGCTAAAGCTGATGGATTTACAAGGTGGAAGACGCTTGGAATGATCAAAGACCCTGTCTGTAGCTTGGGAATAAACACGTGGAAGGAAAACACGAAAGCAAGCAGATGGAGCGGGTATTTGGACTAATCTAGGTTCAGTCCTCTGCGTTTTCTTCTTGTGATGGGATTCGGGGGTTTGCAGTCCTGACAGCATTAAATCCCTTTTTATCTCTTCTTTTCTTTGTTATGGTTTGCATTGCATTTGCAATGCTGTATTGTCAAAGTGTGGGGCAGAATTCAGCCGCTGCGGGATATATGAAGTAGATCTTTAAGCCAGCGAAGCCCTTGAGTCGTGGTCGTCTTCATCTCGGGGCAAGGTAACTAATGTTAAATCGATGATGTCTCACAGCCATCACTGACTTGCTGTTGCTGGTTTGTGTGTTTTGCAACCTCAGTGAAGGGAGAACTGCTTTGCTCTGAAGGCTACGCTTAAATTCCTGTTAATCAAAGCGTGCCATTGTCCTAACACCCAAACAATTTTGTAACTGACTGTATTTTGTTTCTTTCTACATGTTACATTCCTGCCTTCTCCAAGATGATCCTATGAAAATAGATGTTTGCCAATGCTGCACCTCGTACTTGGTGTTTCTAAAAAAGCTCTGGTCCATCCCCAAATGGAGGAGCCAGTTGCAGAGAAGGGCCGCTAGCACAACTGTCACAACATTGCTTCACAAGCGCAGCCTTTTGTGCAGATGCTTTGCACAAGAAATGGCTGGAGATTCCCATGAGCCATTCTTAAGGTACTGCTGAACTGCAAGGGAAGTGCTCCTTCATACCGACAGTTAAAATTGGAGGTGGAGTGTTAATACCGAGAAATTCATGTTCCTGATTTAGCTGGACATTGCTTCCCATGCTCCAGCATCCATGTGTGTAGCTGCATCCTCCCCGGAGGTGCTGCGTACGACTCTGGCATCCCGCTTCTGTGTGCTGGGGTGTGCCTGCAGGCTACTTCTAAGTTTGCAGCAGCGTAGCTATTCCAGCTCAGGTCCTGTCTTGGGCAGCGTGATGTTTTTGTGCCATGCTGTAGCTGCTTTGGAGGTTTGACTTGGCAGAAGCTCACCACTTTTTTTTCTCTGCAGTTTGGTACTCGCGGTGCAGCGTCAGCGCTGGAGATATCTCAGGTGGTGCTGAGTGTCGGGGAGGTCCTGCAGACCCGCTGCCTAGACTGAACTGATAAAGTCTCCAGGCCTCAGCCCTGGCGAAGTGAATCATGGTGGGACGATGCCTCTTTCAAAAGTGGGTCAGACTGAGAGAGCAGGTAAAGGTCGAGACCATGACCCTCGCTGTCACAGGCTGTAGCATTGCATGCGCAGGTCCTTTCCAGCTCCTCGGATGGGAAGACCTGGGGCTGAGCGCCCAGCTTGTCTCCTTGGCCCCGGAAAGGGCAGGTGGAGCTGGGAGGCAGCATCCCCTCTTCCCAGCAACACGGGGACTCTGTCCTCTGCAGGAATCGGCACTACTCGCATGGAGGTGGGCAGCCCTGAGGTGGCCGTGGCTCTGGGAGAAGGGTGGTAACGGGCAGGTGATGGGAAATCAGTGGAGGGCAAAAGAGTGCAGAGGGACAGAAGGACAGAGTTCGTCTGTTGTTGCTGCAGATTTCTCATTAGGACTTGTTTTCGTGCAGAAAATTCTCAAAAATCAAACTTTGGCAGAGGTATAATAATAAAAAGCACACATATATGTTCTAGGAGGCTTTCCTCGTTGCTGTGTGTGACACGGTACCTCAGCTGGTATTTGCACTGAGACCACAAAGGTGGGTTTTGGCACCCTTGGAGTCTGATAAGAAGGAATCTATCAGCAGATAACAGGTGAGTGAAAATACACATCCTCAGGTAGATGTGACTGTGACTTACAGAGACTGATATGGTGGCTATTGTCACCTTGTTTGGCCGAATGTCCCGACCCTGGAGCTGGGGTGTTACAGAGGGTCTCTGCTGCTTCCCGCTGCAGGGCTGTGGCTTTGGGGCAGGACCCGTGGGCTGGCAGCCCATGCCCGGGGACCTCCCTCATTCCTCTGACAGCCACAGGTGTACATGGGCATTTGGGTTCTCCCTTTGCAAGGAGGTCACATTCACTACATGAAGGCTTCGGTGGAAAAATAAGTAAAAATCATGTATAGTCCATGTTGGAGCAAGTCCTCCTGCTTAGGTCTTAGGCTTTGTAGCTGAAAGCATCCCGGCACTGTCAGATTTCGTGTGCCTCGGAGGCAGGTACTGAGCAAATAAAAACCCATCTGCTCCCTGAGAACAGATTCTTTTTTTTTTTTTTTTAATATAGAAAGTGCAGTCCTACTTTATTGTTACTTAAACACAGATTTCCTTTTATGAGCCATAAACGACATTCAGGTGTAGCACAGTGCCTTTAAATCAGCTCCTCTGGCAGCCATCTAGAGAGCGTATCGTAAGAAGTGCCTAACTGGCCTGTTTCTCCTTTGGCTAATTCATGGTTTCAATGCTGCTGACTTTAGATACTAGTCTTTGATGAGCTGACTGAGCATAAAAGCCATTTAAAGTTCCTAAGAAGCAAGAAATAACTCAGCTGTGAGCAATATTTAAGCACGTGGCGGTGGCAGCGCTGCCAAAGCCAGCTCTTAATCTGTTACAGAGAGCTTCTCGGTGAGAAGAATTGGGCTGGTGCTTTGAGAAGTGGGGCTCAGCCCCTGAGATGGGGTGTGGGGCTAAGCAGGGCATGATGCAACAGGACTGGGTTTTGGGGAGAACTGATGTGTACGGAGCCCTGGGTTTGCTTTTAGCCTCCACGCTCCATTACGGTGTGTGGCTGAAGAGAGTCTGAGCCAGAGCCTGCTCTGATTTACACCCCGGATTTACAGTAGGATAGTGCTGCTGATTTTAAAGGGAGCTAGCCAGGATTTATAGGGCTTTTTATAAGTAGGATCAGGAATTTTAGCCATAATCCTGTGCAAATGTATGGGTGTGAGTGCAGATGTACACATCTGTATCACTAATGCGATGTAATACCCGCGTACAGCCAGAATGCAAAGACATATTAATAGAAACAAAAGAGATAATAATGTGAGTTTACTTTTGCAAAAGTACTTGCGTTACAGGGTTAGAATATGATTCAAACCAGGCTCACAAAGATCCTGTGATAGATAATCCAGCTGTAACCCTAAAGCACGTGGCTGACTCTTCTCAACACCCACTGTCACGAGAAAAATCAGTCTCCTTCTGTTTTGGCAGTCGCTGTTTGAAAACAGTTCACTTTTTTTTTCTTGTGGATTTTGATCTATTTGGTTTTCTGGGATTATGTGGAATACATGCAAGGCCTTAGTGAAAGGTGTCTATCCTGGAAATGTAACTTTGTATTGCCGAAGAGATACCAACATCCCAGTGATGCTGTGAATCAAGGAAGACCACTCGATCCTATGGCTAAAATATTGAGTAGGGCGCTCTTCAGCACTGGAGCGAGAGCATCAGAACAAGGCCCTTCTGGTTATTTACCTCACTGAGCAGATACATATCTTCACGAGAAAGTGCTGGGAAACCAACCAGACCCTCTGCAGGTGCCAGTGGGCTTAGCTCGGATCTGAAGTATGAAAACAGCACAACTCAACAGGTCTGCTTCAGCAGAGGGTCTGGGCCGCTGCGCGTTGTACACTTCTTGACATCTTCTGGTTTTAAGCCAACCCTGATGATGGATGCTTTTACCTCGCGCCTCTAGATTAGATGGGGGAAAACACCAAACTGCTATCATGTTTGCTTACTGTACAGTGCTATTTCCAGACTAAAGAAAAAGAGTTTAATTAAATTTTAACAGAACAATACCGACAACAACAAAGGTCAGGAAACTTTTAAGTAAGGTCACCTTATCGATTGCAACAGTGAAAGGACGGGCATCAAACACTTCGCCGTGAAAGGCTGAAAAGAAGTGAATTCAGCGTGGTATATTGAAACCCAAGTCTCTTTCATATGTTGCAGAGCCTCTGACATAGCAGGTTTACTGTTCAAGCTGAGATATGTTGCCTTGCCAACATATATTCTGAGTTACCCAAGCAGATTTAATGTTTTTGCAGTAGTGACTTTTCCCTTTTTTGGGGGGGCACTTTTTTTTCCCCAAAAAATTGTTGCAGAAGATTTCAAACCTACCTAGGAAATGACGTTAATCAATTTAGTTCCACCGGCGAGTATGAAAACTCAGATCTTTATTTTTGCTTTCTCTAAACATTGTCTTGCTCGCATTGAGTAGGGTGACCGAGTCACAGCTTGATAGAAAAGTCAGTTTTGTTTGTTGTTTTGTTTTGGTTTTTTTCACCCATCCAAGTGGCAGCTCTGTTTTGTCCAAAAGGATTGACGTGACTGGCAAGTGTTTTGAATTCTAAGCTCCAAGGTCTCAAAATGCATGAAAAGCGAATCACACACACACAAAAATGTAAATTTTTAGAAAACAAGCACCAACTACACACAAAAAATAACAATTCTGCAAAAGGGTGACAGACGCTGCATTCATTCTTTTTTTTTTTTTTTTCTTTTCCCCCTTTTAAGAAGTCAGTGTTTCTGGGCCACCTACAGGCACATTGATGTCTTCTGCAGCGGGGAATCGGGCTGCACAATAAGCCAAAGTCACGGTCTTCATGTGTCAGGGTGGGTCTATCTGCATCTCAGTGTTACGGCTCCCATTGCCACCAGCTCATGAGTATCTGTTCCCATCGGCTCCGTTATCGATTGGGGTGACGTCGATGGGCACGCGACATTTCAGCATCCTCGTTGTTTAAGGCCTGGGTTGCAGGAGGCCCAGGAGAGTGAAACCATCCAGCCAGGCTGTGCGGACACAGCTGGAGGCAGTGCCTGACCCACGGAGCTCATGTCCCAACCCTGTTGCAGGTGGGCTTCGAGATGGGGGAAGCCCCACTGGTCCCAACACTTGCCTGGGGTGTCCCAGACTGGGACTTGGGTGTCCCCTTGGCTGTCCCTGAACCGGCTTTGCTGCGGGCTGTTTCATTTTAGGTCTGCAGGATGCTTTTTGCAGAGAGCAGGAGGTGTGAGAGGGAAGCAAAGTCAGATATCTGGTTCTCCAGCCAGGGAGCTGGCATCTCCCTTCCTCCAGGCACCCCATCACATCTTCATTGCCTCTCAGTGTCCTGGATAATAACTGTGGCAAAGTGGATTTGCTCAGCTTGGGGTTATCCACGACAGCCAAACAGTCTTCCACTGGAGAACATTTTAACCATTTTTGCCTCATTTCATCAAGGACTGGTAAAATGTCTGAGCCCACACCGCCTGAACACAGGATGTGACTTCATGCAGCAGCCTGTCAGCCCTCTGCATCATGGTCACACTCCCTTCTGGCTCTATTTTTCCATGCGGCCTCACTCTAAAACCAACACAGGATGAAAGGTATGGGAATCCTGAACTGTGCTGAGCCCTTAAAGACATGGTCCAGAGCTCTTGTCTCTAACCTAGCCAACTTGTTCCAATGGCTGGCTTGAATTTCAAGGTTGCCCTGTCGCTTTGATGGGAGGTGGGAGTGCCAGTTTTATAAAGAGAATGGCCATGGAGAGAAAGTTTTTTCTTCTCATTTCCTGTCCCGTCTGGCCTGGTGAATGCGGTGGTTTTGGTTGAGGGGTTTGAAGGAGCGAGGGAGGCAGTCAGTCAGAAACGTCGATTCTGCGAGCTCCCAAGAGCCGCCAGCCGCTGCTTCCTCTTGGTTCAGCTCGACCGGTTTATCATGGGCCCGAGGTGGAAGCTTTAATGGGAAGTTGGCCGGCAGAGGAGAATCTATACCTTCCCTTTGCAGTGAATCGATAAAAAGCTGGAGTGTTTTTGATTCCTCCTTCCCAGAGAGAATAGTCCTCATTTTATTCTCCAGACTTACAATAGCAAAGAGAGAGAGAGGGAGGCTCTTCCCCACGCACTCTCCAGCTCTCTTGGCTGAGAGGCAGCTTTGCTCTGCATGTCTCAGTCACGTTTGATTTTGGCATTACTTGAGGCTGTCTAAACCTCGCCTGCGAGTTGATTCTTTCCATGGAGGTGAACGCTAGGCATTTTTTGTTCAATCTAATTGTGGGATGAGGGTGATGGAGATCCCTGAGAAAGGATGAGAAGTGGGTATTTGTCGAGAAAAGCATCAGCAGCCATGATGGCTTGCTATCACGAGCTGTTCTCTGGGCACCATCTCAGCTCCGCCTGTCAGCCCCATCACTCCTTTGCACTCAGCGGTATCATGCTTCTGCAAAAGATGCTTTGGGGTGAGAGCCTGTATTTCATGTTGGAAACTCTCCAACAGGTGAACATCCTGAGCATCGGAGAGAGGTGACTGCTTGGCTCAGCCCCTGAAAGTCTGGATGCAAACCTGAAATGCGTTAAACCTTCTCCAGGGAGGAGAGATTCAGACTTGGAAAGCTTTGCAAGGTTTCCAGCATTTGCTGCTTCCAGTCAGGCTGGAATCCAAAAGTCCAAAGGCCTGTGAGAATGATTAATAAAGAACAGAAACCAGGCCCCAAGACAGGTTCAGCTCCATGACTCTGAAACTGTATGGTTGCAGAGGTCTCACGCTTCACTTGGGTAGATTTGCTCTTGTAGAGCTGAAACTCCATCAGTGGGTTATACTCCTTTATGTGGCCGAAAAGTCTGGTCCAGGTAGTTTGGTGGAAGTAAATGGAATTTACTTGCGTGGGTGGGTAAGTGTTTCTGCACAAGTAGCCGCCTCCCCGCAATTTGCCGTTGTTTTTGATGGCAACCTCTTTTATCTTACATCAGTGAGAAAGTCCCAGACACCTCTTGGCCTGGATTTCTTCATATGAGGTTTCTTAATCCCCCTCTGCTCCACGAGACCAGCAGCTTTTTGCCTGTGGTGTGTGTTGGACCTGGGAGGCTTTTGGGGAAAGGGGAGGCCGTTTCTCATTTGAGCCATCTGCGTTGCCTGCAAGGAAAGTCTACGCAGGCAAAGACACCTTTGGAGACGGTATAGCCCCAACGATGAACTGTTGTCACGCAGAATATAAAAGGAAGCAAATGCTTGGGATTATGAGTCAAGTTTTGGTGATGATTTAGCATTGGCTGGAAAGCAGCCCTGGCTCGAAGGGTCCGTCTCTTTGGCCATGCATCTTCTGATCCGCTCCCATGTGTTGAGTGTTATTCCAATGCAGAGACAGCTCCCATGAATAATGGGACATCCCATACATCAGCAGCTCATCACATCTGTCAAGGGATGCCCACTCCCGAGTTAGAGGTGGTGCTGCTGTATGCATGGCTGATATCCAGGGCGAGAAATCTTGGCTGGAGCCATTGGGATGTCATTGACAAATGGGAGCTGATCTCTGCTCTGCTAATCCTGACTTGTAGGATTAGACCCTGAGGCCTGCAAGGGGTTGCCTGTGACCTCTTGTGATCTTCAGCTGTACAGAAAGTTGGGGCATCTGGCAAAAGGACAGCGAGCTCTCTTGAGGCTTGTTGTGTGGTTGGCATAATGAGGTCTCAGTCTGACGTGCTAGGGCAGCAGCAATCGTTAACAAGAAGAATTGTGTGGTCATCAATAAAAGACACTGCTAGCACTTACTGAAATTGGCCTCTTTATACTATTTGTACTATATATATATACACACGCTATACTATATATATACACTAATATCGAGCTAGTCCTGGGGGTGGAGAACATGGCAATATACAGCACCAGAAATACTACTTGGGATCTCACAAATCCCTTCTCCTTTCCTCAGGTGAGTGACCAACCACTTCCACTTTACAAGGCATTGGATTATGTCCATGTTGCTTAGGAGCTAAAACTGTGTCAGCTTGCACGGTGATGGAAAAGGGAACTTTCAATCAACTGCAAGTCATCAGATTTGTGTTACACAAATAGTACCTTCCTGCAGGGGGTCATTGTTAGCTGATTTAAACACCTTCCCCTCGTTCATTGACAGCTGAAGTTATGCGTTAGAAGAAGACAGCAAGGGAGACAGGTTCAAAACAAGGCGCTCTGAGGTTACCTGTCCTTTGCCTTGCAGGAGAAGAAGGCTGGAGACAGCTGATGGGGAAGAGCAAAGCCATTGACTGTCTCCAGGACCTGTGGTTCTCAGGTGAGGAGCGTTTTTTTGCCCTTTGCTGCCCTGTTAACCAGAAACACGTTCAGTTCTGATTTTGATTCAGCTGATTTGTTGTTCAAGATTTTTCGTAGTGCACAGCCTCTCTGGTTGCTCTTGTTTGTTTGCAGAGGGTGAAGATGAAAGCGTGGGTGTGGGAGAGCCAGGGAGCCCATGCTGACGTGGTAGGCTTTTGCACCATTTTGCAGTAGCTGCATCTGCTTGGTAGCCACTGCTGTATTCATCAGGATAGATAAACCTCATCCAAGGTGTTCTGCTGGATTGACTTGACTGTACTCTTCCTCTGCCTTGTGTTGTCTTCTTTGCCTCCTCCTGCAAGCCTGTGGCTGATTCGTGCCCTGCGTTTCTTCAGTCCTGGGGGCCTTATCTCTGCTGTGCAGGCAGGAGCAGGACCCTGTCCTATCGCTGGTGCTGCAGGCGCAGCTCTGCACGAGCCAGCACCAGAAATCCTCACAGCAGGGCTGGTGGCAAGCACCAAGTTCTCCACTCATCTCTTCCCTTACCCTCCAGGTCCCTCCCTGTTGAGGGTCATTTCTCTGGGCCCCTTCACGACCAGAACTAGTGATGATGCTTTGTGAAAGGTGTTTTGTAGCCGTACCACCACAGGAACAAGAGCGACGCATTTCAAGCCAGCTCCCTCCCTTCTGCACTGATGGTCTTGCTGCCTGTAGTGCTCCCACAACCAAGGCGAGGTTTGTAGGAAGTAACAGGTCTTGTTGGATTAGCCGATAGATTTGGGAAAAAACAGACAAGTTGTTCTTCAGACTAAAAGCGTATCTGTTTTTCCCCAGTTGTATCGGCTTTTCCAATGGGATCTGTGCATCAGGTATAGCCAGCTGGTAAAAGACACGCTCTGTGGTCCCCATGCTGTCGAACACTGTGAGACGTTGCAGGAGTTATATACCTGTTGTTGGCAGCAAGCTGGGACCTGGTAGAGTCCAATTCTTACACGCCTCTGTCTGAAAGCCACTTGGCAGATGATCCTTGCTCGGATGGGGGCTTCCCATCCATACTGCATTACTCAGTACTTACAAAGACGCAAAGGTCTCTTCTCGTGGTAGAAAGCATCGCTGGAAGTGCATTCTGTAGGCAGGTCACGAGAGCCAGGGTTGCACGTAGCCCCCTTCCAATCCACATTTGACAGACAGAACTGTCTTTTTATTAAACTCCTCTGAGAGAATACCATAGCTATTTGAAGTCTTCTTTTGTTTTATAGTGTAATCCACTTATTTCTTCCCTCCCTGGCTGTAACAGCAGCCGGTTGTTTCTGTGCAAGTCTAATATGGGTTAGTAATATATCATGGGGTAAAATTATAGGTTTTCTCTAGTGCCAGACATTTGGAAGCATCTGGTTAGATGGAGAAGTACCCAGCATGGATAAATCATGTTTAAAAACCTTGTAATTTTTTATTTCTACTTTAGCATTTTTTATTTTTTGTGTGCCTTCACCTCCTGGGGCATCTCCCCAGCTGGTTATGGAGGAGTGGTTTTTCAGAGAAAGCCCAGCCCAGTGGATGCTCTGCTGGAAAGACAAGAAAGTAGTGGAAATGCTCTGAATTCAGTTTTATATGTCATTTACTAGGGATTACCTTTAAAAACTGATGATTTAGCTAAAGTGGGTTTCCTTTTACTCTTTTGGCAAAGGAAACATTTTGCACAGGAGTCTTGTTAGAGCATCTGTTCTCTTCATTTAAAATCTGGCTTTTTAAGCTATGCTTTGTAAGCGTGTAGTATAGCAGTGCTTATATAGTAATTCCCCGCTCCTTCTTACGATAGGATGCTTTTCTCAGTTGCACATACCTTTACCTGTTGGGACTGGAGTTTTCCAGCTGAGGTGTCTGCCTTGGACCAAGTTCTGGGGAAACACCAGCTCAGTGTGAAACAGTCACTTCTGAGAAAAAGACTGTAGAAGAGCCAACAATTTGGTCCGCGTTGAAGCAAGCCTGGCGCTCTCCTGTGGAAAAAGCAAGGGGAAAAGAAGATGTGTTAGAACTTATCAGGTAATTCCCTGGATATGCTTAATACAGGGACCGTGTTTTACTTCACCAGTGTCTTCCTCTGCAGCCAGGAATACAGGGCAGAACTGTCCTTATGTTTGTGTTTTTGCAAGCCCAAGGGCTTTGGTCTGAAGGAGGTGGATGTCTTGTCATTGGGGGGAACTTGTTCTCTGTTGGGTGGCTTTCAGTAGGATGAACAGAAGCAGTGGACTGGCTGGAAACATGATCAGTATGAAGTTCATGCTTTTATCGTGTTTGAGACCATTTTAATTTTTTTTAGAAAGACAGACCATATCACAAAATGGAAGAAGTTGTGTGGTTTTCAGAACACATAAAAGCCTGGATGAACTAACCACACTGGGGTGTGCCTGGGGCACTCCATCATCATCATTCTAAAGACACCGGGGCAAAGACAAAGTTGCCCATTAGGATGATGGAGCTGGTTTCATTCGCTCCGTCCCGGAGCCAGCCTGTATTTATGGCAAGGAGAAGCACCAGTGAAGAACTGCTATGGCTAGCGGGGAAGGAGCATCCAAGCAAAGTAGATGATGGGCAGCTTGGACTGCTGGGCCACCTCCAGCCTGGGATTTGCAGTTTGGGAAGGAGAGGATGGTTCCTCTGTCTGTGCCCCCTTTGGTGGGCTGCTGAGCCAGGCCATCCAGCATTTGCAGGAGGGAAGGTCAGCTCTGTCAGCATCTGCCTTTTGGGTTCATTTTCCTTGGTATTGGGGGAAAGTGCGTGTGTCAAACTTTTGTATTAGAGACTCCATGCCAAACCTCAGTGATCCTGCAGCACATGTGTGTCTTTGCATGCAAAATGACCATGAATCAGTCAACTGCAAGGTCAGAGATGAATGAGGTGGGAGTCAGACTATTTCCAGGAGCATGGTCTGCTGTATTTGGCCAGAGCTGAGTCCAGATGCAAACCATGAGCTTGCCCAGCATTTAGCTTGTCTCTGAGTGGTGGGAGAGCAGCCAGGCAAAACCCAGCCGCACTTCTCTCCTTTCATGTCTGGACAAGATGCTGAAAGGGCAGTGGCCGTGGGATGTGTTCCTCAAGGAGCCGCGTTACCCTGTGAATGGGTGCAAGCTGGAATCACGCACCGCATTTCCCAAGGTCCAAAAGGAGCGCTGCGGGGGGGGGTGGAGGGCAAACAGCCTGGGGTGCAGTGAGCTGGCTGGCTGCTATCCCAAAAGGAAGACCATGGCATTTTTCTCTCCAGGGTAGCCCTGAAAGTGAAGATATTCAAGCTAAACAAAAAAAATAATCATGCTATGTGAGCTTGAGTCTGTTGTCTTGTCAGTGGGCAATTAAACTCTCCCAACAGGTTTTGTGCCTGTGTGTGATAAGATAGGAGGGCGCGAGTGGGGTATTATTGATAGTTTCTGGATGAACCGCGTCCTGGGGATTTACACTGGGCAATGATGCAAGGGGACATCTCCCCTGGAACACCCTTTATGTTCAATTCACAGCCGATTTGCTTCCAACAAATGAAGACGTGCGTAATCTGCATGAGAAAAGCTTGCAGAGGGACAGGGGCTCGGCTGACTTCAGCTTGGAGATCCGATCTGATACTGTACGTGTGCATGGGGTAACTGGGTGGGCTGAGAAAGGCCTTTTTGGCAGCAGCCCAGCTTCCAGGGAGAGTGTGAGAGGCAGCTGACTCCCAGAGCGAGCTTGGTAGCTGAGGGCTGAAAACTTGATGGCTTAGTGGGTCCTTCAAGCCTGACTCGCTGAGCAAAATTTGAACTGATTTCTGCAGGGCTTGACCTCAGAATTATTTATCTTGAAGCAAAGAACAGCTGAAGCCTGCAAAAGACTTCATTATTACTAATCATACAAAGCAAAAATGAGCTTCTGCAATGATGCCCTTCCTGGGACAAAGGCAGGAGTGGTGTTTTGGTGATGCAGAGGATGGGGGGCAAGGAGGAAATTCCTGAAATTAGTAGGCATATGTGTAGAAAGGCAAAGAAAGTTCCTGAGCTGGTAGAGGCACTGCAGTGAGAGACGTTTTCTGAGCAGTGATGTGGTGCTATATACGTAGCACCTGAGCTGTGTGCTCTGATTGGGGTGTGTGCATACCCTCGCCAGCCGGGAGGATGCTACCGCCTCTCTTTGTCGTGCACGTCACCTTGGTGGGACGAGTTTGTGCGCTGAGCTGCCCACAGTGCCTCCCAGGGTGGGTGGGTTGGATAGGTCTTAGGGGGAGAGGTTTGGCCTTTTCTGCCTGAGGGGTGGTGATGGAGGGGACCAAGCTAGGGAGGATGGTGAGGGGAAGGTCAGAGGGTCTTGCTACCTTTGAGAGGAGACAGACAGAGGACGGGGTCTCTGGCTGCTCTCCCCAGCTTTTCTATTCTGTCCCTTTACATCACAGCACTCACCGGGTGCTGGTGCTGGCAGGAGAGGTTGGTACCCCAGCTGTGGTTTCCTCTAGTGACCTGTTACCCTTGGCAACATGCTCTCCCGCCCATTCGCTTGTAAGCTTCAAACCTGACTTTGACTGTAGCAGAGTAAAAGGAAGGTGTTCTGCTGGGGTTACTTTACTTCTGTTTGAGCTGACCTTTCCCAGTTCTCTCATCTCTTAATTAATCCATCCCGTGGAAATGTTTATATGCAAGGGCATTACTCAGCAGAGTATTTAGCCCAAGTACATTAGGAAAAGGCAGGAAGAGCTTCTGATTGTGCTGTATCTGTAGCATAGGTGTTAAAGATGTATTTGTGAGCCAGTCAGAGAAGAATGCTGAGGAAATCCTGTTTGGGTTAATCTTGTTTGATTTTATAATAGAAAACAGATGGCTGGCCATCTGGCGCTTCTTGCAATCAAATATCTCACAATTAACAGTAATTTACTTGCCCTGAGACTTCCATGATCTTCGTGTGCATGTTTTTCCCTTCAACCTGAGTATGTGTGGTCCCTTCCTAGAGCAGTGCTGAGTGTAAGCCTAGCCCTGAAGCTGTCTGTAGAAGCTCGTGGTGGAGAGCGGCACAGGGCTCCTGGGAGGCATCTGCTTTGCTGCTGGACCTTCCACGTAACACCTCTGAAACCAGAGGCAGGCAGCGTATTTTCTGCTTTTCAGACCCTGGAGGAACCACGTTCAGGGTAAGCTGAGTGAATCTCGGTACATGCCTACGTATGCATTGTTGCAAGAGGTATAAGACAACACCTAAGGGGAACAGACAAATTACATCTACATTTTCCACCAGGCTATGGGATTTCTTCAGAGCTCAAAATGATTATAGCTAAAGCAGGTTTTCTCCAGCAGTTCAAGTTACTGAATGTAATTAAACAAGATGCAGGCAATCCCCTGCACTAGGAAAGCTTTCTGAGGGAATTAACAGCAAAATGGGATGCAGAATAAAAATCACTGAGCAAATACGCCATTCTTCTGTGCAGTCTTTCCTCCAGAAGACTGAGACCCCCGAGCTTCATCCCGCATAAGCTGTTCAGTGGTAATGCCAGCTGCGATGGGCAGTTACCAGCTGCAGAACCAGAGACTGCATCGCTAGCTCATCTTGTTTGATCCCAAGGGTGAATTTGGACCTTGGTGACTTGCGGTATAATAGAGGTGCGTTCTATTTCGGATAACACTGATGAATTTGCAAACAGGAGGTGGAAGTATCCTGTCTTTCAGGGTGGTGGGAGCCATATCTGTTTGATAACACTGGATTTTGAGGTGGTGCTGGTACTGCTGAAAATGGCATTTCTTCTTCTGAAGTGCTAGTCTGCTGGTTTGGTTACGTTATTTCCAGAGGTGACATTGGCAGTGGAGAGTGGCCTCTTCAATAACTTCAGGTCTCTTTTGAATATATCCTTCCCCAACCACCTCTGTAGTTTAATAGCATCCATAGTGAACATGAATAAATGAATTCCAGATGAGAGATCTGCATGCCAGTAGGTAAGAGCTCTCCCAGGCATTCCGATGTGATTGCTAGCTGTTTACTATCCTAATATTTTTTTGCTAGCAGATGAAGAGCTCTTCCCCTCCTCCTCCATCAAATCACTGGCTTTGTATGCACTCAGTGTGCTGGTGCTAGCTCCATCAAGGAATCGGGTCATGGACCTGAAAGATATATTCAGATACCAGGGTATGTTAGACTGCTGCTATGCTCCATCCTCCAAGCTGTTTATTTAAATAGAGAGGAGCCTTCTGAAAGACAAGAGCTCATTTTAACAGGGCTCCCAAAGGGGACTTCAGGCCATCAGTGGGGTCTGCAGAGCTAGCAGGTGTAGGGTTTCACGCTGCCCCGGCCACCTAATGATCAGATCTCCGAGGTGCAGCTCGGGAGTGGATCTGACGTCCACCCAGAGCTGCTCACCATCCAGTCTAGATAATGTCGGTTAAAACACCAAAGTGATTAGTGGAACGGCATGAACACACAGGTCTATAAAATGGTGGTTATTATTAGAGCAGTGGAAAAACACTGTGTATGATGATCTGGGACCTGCATACATAAACATTTCTAGGCGAGTGCTGCTCAGTGCAGAACGCAGTTTGGAACCTCTGCACCCTGTTTCCCACTTTTGTTTTTCATTCTTTCCTGGTGGGACCAGGGCAGACTTAGTCCTTCGATGCATATTTTTTTCTGCCTAGTGCAGCCTGTGTCTACAGTACCTTTTTCAGAAAAAGGAAAAGAATGAATGATCCAACGGTTAAGATCTGTATCTGGCAGGTAACCCCACTGAGGGTACTCTTTTTTCTGGGGTATGTGCTGCTTTGGGATGTCACTAAGGATGCAGTTACAAGCTTTGGTCTTAACTTTGCTCCAGTTCAGGTTCTCCTACCCTGCTGGTTATTTATGTGGAGTGGACAGAGGCCCTGGGTCTCTCTGGGTGGGATTGCTTCCACCTGAACATCTTCCATCCTTGTTCCTGCCACCAACATGGCACAAGCCCACACCATGGGTGGAGCTTGGTTCCATCTGCTTTGCGTGTTGCTCAAGGGGTGTGCAAGACCATGAAAATTCCTCAAGCCTGCTCTTCACCCTACCCCTTGGACACTGGGAGTCGCTGACCCTGCAGGGCTCACCACCCCGTTGCTGCCTCTCACCAGGCTGGGAGCAAGCCTGAATGCCCAGCAGACCTCTGATGCTGCTTTGAAGGGTCTGTGCCATCCCTGCTAGGCAGAGGAAAGTCAAGAGTCATGGGGGACAACTAAAGGATGAGGAATCAGCCATGGCAAGGAAGCGAAGCTTGTTCTTTAGGAAAGCTGGATCTTGCCAGCACAATAGCTAGATTACAAAGCCATTTCCTCCAATTACCTTGTCTGTCAAATCTCTGTGTCGTCTGGCACTAGGAAAGCTCGGATCCAAATTCATTGTGAATTGGGGCGACGACACCAGAGATTTCTAAATTAATATCCTGCCAAGAGGAATTGAGCTTATTTTTCCCAATCATGTCAGTTCTGATTCCTTTGCTTGTCAGAGAAAACTTTGGCTTGCCGTCTGGTTTCAAGGGCATGGGTGAGGGAAATCGTAGGTTGTTCAGCTCAGCCTGTTGAGCTTGCTGCACAGCGGCTGCAGGGAGCTTTGTGCAAAATAACAAACCAAAAAACGGGCTTTGTAAGCCCTTCTTGGCACCTGACAAAGAGCAAAGAGGAAGACCAGAGGCACAGGGTGATGGTGAGAAGGAAAGAGAGGGCACGATCTCCTCCTCGAAACACTGGGAATGCACACAGGTTGTGCACAGCGCAGTGGACTGGGATGAATTGCTGCCCTCTTCACGTCTTCCTAGTAGAAAGTGATCAGCCATTCCAGATGCATTTAAAGACCATGGTGTGTTTGCTCCACAGGCTGGATTAGATGCATTCAACTGAATGTCTGGAAACATTCAAGGCCAGGTCGGATGGTGCTCTATGAAATGTCAAAGGACTCCTGTACACTGCAAAACCCACAGACCTTAAAATTTCCAGGAAAGGAGCAGCACGTTGACCAGCTACTATGCCACCTAATTGGGGTCTGGTGGCTGTGTTTCCCAAAAAGCATGCTTTTTCAGGCTGGGATGACAGCTGATAATGGGAATGCTGTGGACCCAGAAGGTAAGCTGCGGTGCAGTAGGGGGGAATGGGGAGGGTCTGTGTGTCCTTGTCCTTTTGCAGACAGCCTAGGAGAGTCTTCAGAAAGCAGGGGCACAGGTCATAGGGGAGGACCATGCAGTGACAGGGGACAGCTCGGTGCCTGGCCTGTCTCCTTCTCTGGGAGCAGATTTGGGGTGCTGGTGAGCCGGCTGGCTCCATCGCCAGAGCACGCTGGGAAGAGGCAGGGCCAGGGATGCCAAGTAACACAGACCTTGAGTGCCAGCCGCGCTGCTGCAAAAGGGGCTGGTGTGTGTGGCTGGGGGAGAGAAACCCCCAGAGAAGAAATCCAGTAGGAGCTGCCAACTTCAGCAGCGCTCTCTACAGCCAAGGGCTTTTTAGGAAGGTGAAGCAGATCACTGTGTGGGTGTGATGGTTTATGTTCCTCCTGTTAGCTCTTCTTAGAGGGAGGAAGATCCCCGCGGTAGGCACCAGAGCTGAGCCCCCTTGTGCAGTGCCACTGGGCATGCACAGGTCCTTTGTTAGGGCATCAGACACTGGCAGCGGGTCGCATCTCTGCGAAGGCACCGCCGGCCCTGGGTGCCAGTGTTCCCGCCCAGCCATTGGGAAGGGGGCACCTGCTTCCCCCGGGGCATCCCTGCCGTCAGCTGCAGCTGTCAGCATGGGGACCGTCCCCATGCCCGGAGCCCTCTCCCTCCCCTCGCAGCTGCAGCCGAAGGGTCTCCGCGCAGGCAGCGTCTGGGCACTATCGGTGCCAACTGCCAGCCGGGCAGGGGGAGGCTGTCGCCGTGTCGGTGGGGAATTTTGAGAGGTTTCCAGACCCTGTGAGCCATTTGTACCATGCCATCTGCCTGCCCCCAGGTACTGAGCCGGGCGTGACCGTGCTGGAGCTGGAAAGGCGCAGCAATGGGTGACGTCCCTCTTCCCTTAATATTAAACCCACGTCCAGCCCGCAGCTGCCTGCGCTGCTCAGCGCCTTACAAAGGGATGAAAAGATGGGCAGCCTCGTGTTCTCCGGATGAGCCAGCAGCTGCGGAAGTGTTGGTGGTCAGTGCCAGGGGCACGGGGGCTGCGTGACCAAGCACCCCGTTTATCACCCTCCCGCAGACATGGCAGCCGCGGCTCCTAATCTCCCTTCCCAGCACTGGCGTGGTCCGTGCCAAAGGCTGGAGCAGAAGAAATTGGTCTCTGCGTCATCTCTGCAGCCCTCTTCTCAGCCGGTGGGTCCCGCTCTGCCCGTCTCGCAGCACCCCGGCTTGCTGGGTGCTGGTGCCTCCCTCGCTGTGCTGGGGTGCTGGGGCGTTTTCGGATGCTGCGCTGGGAAATGCTGCTCGCGGTTCCTTCGCTGAGGGGCTGCTGGGGGCTTTCTCAGCCATGGCTTTATAAATTCCAACAGATGTGGTTTTGAAAACTTCAGCTTCGAGGCACGCGCTCTTTTTCGATGGTTTCAGTGGAAATTTGCACTTCAGTGGACATGTGGAAAAATGGTATTTTCAAAGTGAAAATGAAATGAAAACCAGCCTACCCCCTCCTCCCCCTCCCTCCCTCAGTGAAACATTATTTGGAAAGCAGGGCCTCTGTTCTGAAATATCTGAAGCACAGAGACATCCTTCTTTTTACTTCCTCCGCTTTGCTGTTCCTTTCTTTGCTTCTATTTCCCTTGTTTTCTTTATGCCTTGAGTCTGTCCCAAGCCAGCTCCCCTCGTCACTTGTAGGGTGCAGGGTGTCATGAGAGCTCTGCTACAGTGCATGAAGTCCCTATTTGTTCCATGTTTTTTTGGGAAAATGTGCTCAGAACTGAAACTCTCTATAGAAACTTTGTACTTTTTGCATAAATTAAGCTTTATGATTTATACCCACTTCCCTGGGGCTGTGCCAGTGAGCTGACCGCCTTGCGTCCTGCCCATGCATGGGAAAGAAAGTGGATGGCTTCCCAGGAGCCGCTGGTTTACCTGTGGATGGGGAGCCTGTTTGCACTGGCAGCTTGCTAAAATCCTTGCATCCTGCTGCCTGTCCTTCTTCCCTCTCCGGTTGGTGAGATGATGCTGCGTGCCGTGGTCCCGTGCCTGCGACGTGGATTTAACACAGAAGGGCTGTGCTGTGTAAACTCGTGTGTGTGCCAGCTTGGACATGGTGTCCTGAGCATCGTGTGTGAGAAACCATTCTTATTCAGAGGTGGTCCCCTTCAATGGGCAAAATCTGTCTATGGAAATAGCTGGTACTGATGCCTAGCTCTTCTTCCAGCTCATCGTCGTGTGACCATGCAAGAGGAGCAGGCAGTACCTACAAGGGGGGATGCAGTGGGGTGATCGAGGCTGTGGTAGATGATGTAATGTCGGCGCTTTCATAGCTGTCTAGACATAGGGATGCGAAGGGCACGCTGGCTGCTGGCTGCACGTCACAGAGCCGGGCCGGTGGGGCTGCGATCAGAGGGGTGCTGCTGGGTGCAGGGGAGGACGGACCCGGTGCTGCAGATCAGTGGCAATGGGATGTTGCGTCTGTGCATTGTACAAGGAGCTGCTCACGTGGCTTCAGTCGAGCCAAAATATTCTTTCAGAAAGAGAACGGACCAGATGTCTTATTATTGCTGCTCACAATGCTGTCCTCGGAGTACAACGATCCATCAGGGGGCTCGGCACAGCCCTACAGAAAGGTCCCTGACACGTTTTTACAGCAGGGCCAGGTTCTCACCACTTGTGTGTATTTGTACCCCTTGACAAATAGCTATTTGACTTCGGTTTTGTTCAAAGTCGCGGTGGTGTCAAGCACAGGGCTCCTATTCAAGTGCCCACCAACGGTGGTCCACAACTCAATGTTTCCTCTTCTTTTCTTGCTTTGTTTCCCCGTGACAGTCACTCAGGAACTTTTTTTTTTTTTATCTCATAGGGTTTTTCAAAGACAATTTTAAAGGATTTACCTACAGCAAAGCAATGCCTCTAATAAGGACTGTAAAAGTGGCTTGGGAGTATACGGTGTGAGGAATTCCCACTTGCATTGATACGTCGCTGATATGACACTTGATTGCTTCTTATTTTTTTTTTAAGTATTTTTTCCAACAAGTTGATTTATAGAATTGACTGGCAAAGCCTTGCATACATTGAGAAATATAGCTCTTTCTACAATGGACCAACTCATGCTGAATGAATGGTTCCTCTTAGTGCTGGGAGATGTGCTCTTAAAGCTGGGAGGTGTTGACGTCAAAAGGCTTTCTGAGTGATGTGTGTGTCCAAATTTGTGTGTAGAGTGGACCCCAGATGTGTCATGGGCTGTACAAACGCAGAGTGCAGGGAAGTCCCCGGCCTGCAGCAACTGGCAGTGCAACCTCCCACGGTGCTGTTAAAACCCATGTGGATCAGTCTGTGCAACCCCGGCTGCATGGTGCCAATACAACTTTTGTGTCTAGGTCTCCTGGTTATTAAAAGTTTGGTTTTATAAATGAGGAGTCCTTGCTGCACAGTGACAATATCACGTTTGTGTCTAGGTCTCCTGGTTATTAAAAGTTTGGTTTTATAAATGAGGAGTCCTTTATATTCTCCAGACTGTGACTTTCTGCTGTACTTCTCTAGCTGAAGTTCCCCTTTGACTTCAGTGAGTATTTTGTGTGCTCAGAGAGCATTTTCCATCACTCGAGCCTGAAAGGGAAGAGGATTTATGGGATGGGGAGCGTGAGGCACCAACTCAGCAAATACCAAAGTGTGTATGTAAGTGTTTGCAGGTTGGAGATGTAAGTACACAAGTGGTCTTGATCTTCTTAAGCCACTCAATATTGCTGGGTCCAAAGGCTGAGCTGACAACATGCAACACAGTTTGCGTATTGACATTTTTGGATGTCTTGTCTAAGGAGAGCTTTCTCTCTGCTGTGATCTTGCATCTTCTTCCAATAACTCTCAGTCTCAGCCTGCTTAACAGACTTTCAGCTACACAGCACCCTCAGCAGATGCTGAATGTCACATTGTCAATGCGGTGGATTAATTATCTTCTTCTGGTCTTATTCTCCGTTCTCTTACATCATAATGTACTTGCCAGAATTTATCTCACCTATTATTGTTTCTCTCTCCTTCTGACCCGCTGATGTCCCCCGGTTATGGGTCATCATTATGGAGGTCTTTGGTGGCCCTTCCTATGTTCCTATGCACTTACACTTTCTCTAGAGCTTAGCTTTCCCTCCAGCCTTCAAAGTCACCTCTCGGCACATTGCAAGATTCTTTCTAGCCAGGTAAATCTGGGCCGGGGGGTGTGTGTGTGTGTCTTGTGGTAGATAATGTGAGCATCTCCATTGGTAATTGTAAAGTTAGGAGCTGTAATTAATTTTTCTATAAAACTCTCTACCTCAGGGTGAGCCATTGTTCTGGTTTCGGCTGCCGCCGGCAACAAAAGCGCCACGCGGCCACCCCTCCCCCTGCCGCGGTGCGGAGGAGAATGGAAAGAAACAGGCAGAAAACCTGTGGGTCGGGATAAGGGCAGTTTAACAGAACAGCAAACAGAGGGAACAGTAACAACAACGATACAGATAAGGAGAAAATACGACCCAAACTCGCACAACAGACCCTTTCTCCCGGACAGGACCAGCGCCGCGCGCTCCCCAGCCGTGAGTGAGTCCCCGCCGCGCCTCCCCCCCACCGGAACCCAGCGTGACGGCACATGGTATGGAATACCCGGCTCTGTTTGGCCAGGTGGGGTCAGCCCCCACCCCCCCCGGCTGTGCCCCTTCCTGGAGTCCAGTGAAAATTAACGCTGTCCTGACCAAACCCAGGACAGCCGTCTATTAATTAGCACAGCGAAGGGACGATCTTTTCTAGAGGCAAATGACAAAAATGAGAGCAGGGAGGAAAGAGATTTGGCTTCTTTGTTTGAATGCTAAATATTGTTCCCCTCAAGCCTTACATAAAACGAGTTTACCTAAAACCAGCAAGGTTTTAACTTTCGGAAACACAGACTTAAAAAGGGTTGGAGAAAATAGTCCTGGAATAGGCATCAGAGACCCCATCCAGCAGATTCCTCTCATTCCAGGGCAAGCTCAATGATACCTGTGTGATTCCTTGTGAATGTCTGTTTAATGTGTTTCTGGGACTGTTGAAATGTTCGTTTTTGCAAATGCGAGGCTCAGGAGCACGCACAATCGCTTGGGTTCTCATGTTAACCCTCATGAGCTGTGGCTTTGGGAAAAGCACCAAATATCACAAAACCTGTTAACACTTCATTATTTGCATAAATTTCATCCTTTTTTTCTTTTTAATAGCAACTTGGAAGCAGTTTAAAAATCCTGCTGTGGACAGCTCTGTCAGAGAATAGATTTTTTTTTTTTTTTTTCTTCTTCCCACAAATCTTCATGCGGAATTGATTATACAGTCCTATGTACTGGAGCTCTCTGTGGAAAGAGAACTTGATGTACCTCCATATAAACATACAGGCAGTAGGACTTGTTCTGCCAGATTCAAAGGAAAGGGAAGAGTCCCCTAGGGATGAAAGTAATATCTAACAAAAGCAGATAGTGTCTGACTAATCTTATTAATATTGAGGATTCAAAGTCTGTTGAGCTGGGCAGTGTGGCAATATGTCCCTGTCTTAGTTGGTAAGGATTCCTGCTTGAGCACCCAGCTTTGCCAAAGAAGAAATGCAGATTAAAGAAAAGTTGAAGTAGGTAGTTGAAGTCTTTGTTGGTTGGCTGGAAGAGCTAAAAAAACCCTATCAACAATCAAAAGCAATTCCAGTTGACCCTATTGAAGGCTTTTGGGGAACACTTGGGAGAAAAGCTAAAAATGCTTTTGATCCCATATCTTTCGTTTGTCCTGAAGTGACTAACTACGTTCTTTAAGACTAAAGTGTAAAAAAGAAAACAAACCCAAAAAACAAACAACAAAAAACCCAACAAAACCCCATGCAACAGGTTTTTTTTTTATAGGTAGAAAGTAGCCCATAGCTATATTTACTGTGACTGTAACCTACTACTAATCACAGCCTGGGGTGGTAGGCTAACAGCAGCTCATACAAATGCCGTCTCTACAAGTGATGGCAAGCTGACTTTTCACCTTCCGATCTGGGCTGATGGCTACCTTTTGAAGACCCTCCTGGTGATTCCTGGGATGCGCTGTGATTACATTTCCAAGCCTCCGATGCTCCTATATCCCACTAGAAAGCAAAAGGGAGAGTGTGTGTTGTAATACTGTGAACTGCTTTGGAGACATTGAAGTGTAAGCGCGTAAGACATGATTTATGTTCACCACTGAGTCTTGAAATTTCTTCCAGGAGATCCCAGCATGCTTGTATGTCTTGGCTCTGCAGGTTACAGGGACATTGAAAGATAGCTGAGCTGTCGTGGGTGGTTCTGATTTGTGAGGTTCCTTGAGGCAGGCAGCTTCCCTGATGGGTGTGAGCTTTTTTGTTTTGGTTTGTTTCATTCATTGCACAATTCCTTGGCATAACGCCTTTCACCTTGTCTCCAAATAATTGTTTTTTCCTCTTCGTCCCACTTGGTGACTCAGATTGAAGGCATCTGATTCAGTGCAGTATGTTTCTTGGTGTTGTTTTTTTTTCACTTTTCCAGATGTGCGTGAGCTCTAGGATGATGGCTGGAATGGAGACAAGTGTTATGAGTAGCTTTGGTGCTCAGCTCTATTCCTCCAAGAAGGTGAAAAGGGAGGGATGAGGCTTCGACGTAGTATGGAGGATTCTCACTTTCCATCCAGTTACAGTTGATGGCTGTACCCCTTTGGAGCTGGGCCAGGTGGCAGGTAAGCATAGAGCTGTTGTATTCTCTAGGAGCACCGGCAAGCATTTCAGATGAAACCACCGCCAAAGTGGTGGCTTCGGTGTACTCTCTGTAAGACGCAATGATTCAGCACAGACCCTCTCTAGAGACAACCTCACGAAATGAGGGTCCAAAGTCCAAAACTGGAAACTGCCCCGGCCTCCCTACTCATCTCCCAGCTGATGCTGTGAGAACCTCTGCTGAACCTGGTTGATCTTGGAGTCTTTAGGGTGGCATGAGGTTCTACCTCTGCATTCGTCTCGGTAACCTGGAGTCAATCTACTGACCGAGGATGATCAGGACAGAGAAATCGGGTATGTACATATCTCAGTTTGAAAGCTCAACTTCCCCAGTACAAGCTCATGGGATGAGACTTCCTTGTAAATCCAGCTGTTGGTCTATCCTTTGGCCATGGAGCTGCAGGATGTGATGTGCCCTTGTTCTCCCCCAGTAAGGACTTGTGATGAAACACTTGCCTGAGGGAACAGGCAACCTGGGCCACTTGCCTTTTGCTCCCCAGCCTGAAAGATCCCCACCACAAGCCCAACTCTGAAATCAGGCTATTGTGCAGAAAAGGTGGCAAGACTGATGAGCAAGGAAAACAACCGGTGGTGGCACAACTGGTGTCTGCTGTGCTTACTGCTCCTCATCCCAGTGCCTGGGGCAATTACCTCTCCCTGGACACTACAAGAAGGCTGCTCACTGGGTCAGAATTCCCCTTTGGAGACCCCAGCATCATCCATGTCTCCCTACAAGGAGTGTCCAGGATCAAGCCACACAGATTTCCAGCTTGGACTCTCCACAGCAGAAACAAACCAAACTATTAAACACTTCTGAACTCTTGAAAGACCCTTAGACAGTCTGACGATGAGCCCAGAAATGCTTGGGTTATTGGCTGCTAATAACCGTGGAGGTATGACAGTGCTGGGAACAGCTCGTGCTGTCATCACAACATGGGGAAGAAGGCTGGGTGAACAGTTGAACATCTTCATGTAGGTGTTTCTGAAGAGCCTAGGCTGATATGCTCAAAATGGAGGGTTTAGTTACAGGGCTCTTGTGTAGCTTCTACTAATTTCTGATCCGGCTCTTGAAATCCTGGCCCATATGCAAGTCAAGCTGGTTTTATTCAGCTTACTCTTTCCTGTATGGCAGGCAATGCCTTACCCTGAAGTGGGAAGGAATGTGCCTCTGGTATGCCGAGACTATGGGTTTTTGATGATATCTCATGAAAATGTTTCTGGCTGGGGTTCTGGCCTCTTGCTTCCTGGGGGACATGTTTCATTTTGCACTGACTTGCAGTGAAAAATATGCAATGGCAGTTTGAAGAATTGTGCTTTCCACCCTGCTACCAAGCCATATGCTTTTCCCCTAGGCAGATCTTTCTTTTTTCATTTTTTTCTCTCCAGGCTAAGGTTTTTAACTGAATTCCTACTGGTAGAGTTTCCTCCCTTTCATGTTGTGCAAGGACCTGTCAGTGGGGTCAGGACTTGTAATCCACAGATGGTCTGAGGTCTTGTGATCCAAAGCACCGTGAAGTAAGTTGGAAATGGGCAGGGGGAATTTCTGTGTGTTTCAGAGGGAGCAGTGTCTGATGTGGAAGCACATCTGCTTTTGTCTAAACTGAAGTCCATGCAGCCACACCCCTTCGTATGGGAATTATAATGTTAATTAGAGCTGACTGGGAATTTCCCAACTTTGATATACAGTGATTTTTGCAGGTTGAAATTTCCAGCTGAAAGTGCATTGAAAGACTGGAGAAGTTTTGCAATACCATGTCTTCTAAGGAAAAACAACAATAAACCTCTTAGCACACACCTAACATGACTGCCACGTTCTCCTCAAAGTGACAGGCCCAAGAAATCCATGGCAGAGCAAAGAGCAGGTGTGCTGCTTTTCTTTTCCTCGGACCCACATCTGGCATTACGGGATTGCTTGTTCCAGCTGGGAGTGACCTCAGCTAGAACTTGGCTCTGCTGAAGCAGGGTTAGTGTGTCCTCACTGTCAGTGCTTCCACCAGCAGAAATGGAGGAGAGGGGCAAATGGAGCTGAGATCACGTAAAATGATCGTTACAGGAAAAAGAGGCTGAAACCACATCCATTTCTGCCACCTGTCTGTAACTTTTCGGCTGTCTGTGAGCAACTGGATGACTGCTGGGAATAGCGGGAACCTGACTGTCGTCTCGGCTGCTCTCTGTCAAGAAGAGGCAGCTCAGAAAGAAATTAGAAATATGTTTTTTCAACTTGTTACTGTAAGAGCTTATGTAAGTTCCTCCTCTGTGCTCTGACTCCTGACTTTCGGTGAGGCGGTTGCTATCTGGCTGCTCATCTGGCATTTCATTACAGGACAGCTTCATATAGGTGGGAAGAAGAGGAGGTGGGAAGCAGCCTTTTTGGGTGACAGCTGTAGTAACCTCAAGAGAAACAAGATGTTAAGAAATCTGAAGGGCTTCTTAGACTTCTAGCTAGATTTCTAGGTCATGTTACCAAACACACTGTACCATCTCCCCTCATCCGAGGCTAGACAAGGCTTAATGGGCTATGCAAATAGTGAGGCCTTATTTGTATGCTGCAATGTGTCTACAGCATCAGACACCGATTCATGTGCCAAGTTGGTACTTATGGGTGCCATAAGTTGTGTATTACATCATTACCATAGTTCTTGCTTGTTACTTAACCATAAGGAGAGCTTTAGACATTGCATGCATTTTGATTATAACTACTACAGATGTTCATAACCTACAAAACTGACATTTTTGCAACTCTTTGACCTTTAACACATGAATAGCAATGCAATCTTGGCAGCACCTTGCTTCTCTTAGCACTTTGGATGTCATAAAACTACAGAGCATCCCAGGCATCTCAGGAAAATGTATGTCTTAATTTATTCCAGCCTTGAGAATATTCTTAGCCTGTTCTGCTAGTCAGCGCTTCAAAGGATGTGCATGAACCCTCATCCACCCCCTCCCACTGCCTCTAAACCTTGGCTTGGTGAAGGATGATTGTCCAATATTCAACTGTCCTAAGCTGTGAGTTGAATCAATGTTCCTTATCTTTCTGTGGATGATGATAATGACTTTGCAGACCATGTACTCCTAATGCTTCTCATATGAAAAAAAAAAGTTACTGAAGTCTGGAAAGAGTCTCCTTAATGTTTCTATTTATAAGCCCAAATGAATATGTGCCCTGTGGAGATCATTGCCTCCTGATGCTTCTCCCAGTTCCAGCCTGTGTGTTCCTTGTCAGTCTTCGGCTTTCCTTCCCTTTTCTAGAACAGTTATCGTGCTGCCACGAAGGTCCTCAGATCCTATGATCAGCCCAGCACAGGTTCTCCTCAAAAAGTGTTTGTGCACTGCAAATAGTTTAGCAAATTGCTGCTTAAAGCAAGACCCATGGAGCCACCCTGTCATCTCTGCTGCTTCCAGGCAGGAGCTGGTTTTCTCGCAGGGGTTGTCTTCTCAGTGGTGCTATGGGTCACAGCGTGAAAAAACACAAGCCAAACAACTCTGTCCTGAAGACCTGCTGCTGGCTGGGCACCTGGCCAGAGAGAAGACAGTACCCAGATTGCACCTCACACCTTGGCTCAGGACAGGAGCTTAAGTTTAAAAGAGGCTTAAACATGAACCTGTTCCTGGTTCAGGTTAGAGGTTTTACTGTGTAATGGTGAATCTGGGGAGCTAAAAGTGAGATCCTGATGGCTTCATACAGGACCTGTAAATTTATCCTGGGTAAAAGTAGTGCTTGAAATCATCTGACGAGGTTGTCAGGACAGATCAAAATAGGGAGGGCTTCTCTGTGGCAGAGCTGAATGAGTAAATTCCTCCTATTTCACGCAATTTCCCACTGGCATCTGTGTGGTATCAACTGAGTAACCAGTATTGGTGCAAGCAGAAGCCTCCTGTCACCCTGGAGTTAGTGAACCTCCAGACGTCTGAAGCTGAAGTACCTCCAAGCTGAACAACTTGATCTTCAGAAGTCAGACCTTGCAAACTGGGCTCGTTCTCCTTAGGTGCTTTCCCCTGCTGCCAGAAAAGCTTTGAGACTCGCTGACACTTGATTGTGTCTTGAATTCTTCTCAGTCCTCCTCTCTATGTGTGACCCTGACTAGTCACCAAACAAAGGGTGATTCAAACTTTTTTTATCTCAGCCTACAGTCTTGAGGGCTTAAGCGAGGCCTTTCAGACAAGGTCAAGTTCAAAGATTTGAGGAAGGATTTTGCTGTGGAGGATCACACTTTGGTTGCTATCTTGATTAAATTAAAATAAGCATTATGCATGACGAACTCCTGTAAAATTCATGCTCTCAGCTTCCCTCAGTACATTATTAGGTGTTTTAATTATTTTACAGCCTTTTCGACATGTTGTCTTAGATGTGCTTAACATCAGGAACTTTGTCTTTCTTTGTACAATGGTTGACGGTGGGTTTTGGACTGGTGGGATCTTGGCATCAGTATTCTGCTTTGGGAAATGCCTCAGACCAGCTCCACGAATGGGTCAGAAGTTGTTAATGATATCGCTTTGCCCAGAGGCTGCTGCAGCAGAGGAATTCTAATCACAGCCTTCAACAGGCTTTGGATCAAGTCTACAACAAAGCTGTTCTAAGAAGACAGTGTCAACCTATTTCCTGCAAAACCAGCCTAGCTGGGGGCAGGAATCACAAGATTTCTCATTCAGAGAGCTCTAATTTGTCCTTCTTCTGGCCCGTTAAATGGGATCAAACCCATAAGCTCTATGATTACAGCAGATACTAAAGGCTAATTTAAGAGCTGAATGGCTCTTTTTATTTATTTTAAGCATTGTTTCTAGTACAAGGTTGGCCACAGTAGCACGGGTGGTGGAAGAGCAAAGAACTTATGCCTCTCCACACGAAATGTTACTTCAATTTCCATCTACTTCCTATTCAGGGAAATGTTATTTGCAGCTGATGCAGACACAATGTGGTTGTACGCCACTCTATTATTATCAAGATGGATTTCTTAATGCAGAGAAACCTTTCCGATATCTCGTTTCCTCTCTTCCCTCTCCCGAGGTTTGCTCTCCCCACCAACACATGGAATGGTTCTGCTCAAAATTCATGCAGTGGCAAAACATAAAAACTCAACATCTATAAACTTGACAGACTGGTTTGCTGTTGTTGTCTTTAAATCCCAGCCTAGGTTTGGCACGGTGGACAGAAATGCCTGGTGCATCTCCAGAAATGCCTGGAGATATTTAGTCTTTTTGGGGCCAGATACGGGGACAATCCATTCCTTGCAGGAAAAGCAGTTGCCGTGGTAGGCACAGCCTTGATGTGAGGTGTGTTGACCTCTGTCACAGCACACCTCTCGGAGGAGATGGAAAACAGAATGCTCAGCATTTCACAAGGAAGGGAAGTTGAGTTGCTGCAGACCTGGGAATCCTAGGAAAGGGGCCCTCCATCTCATGGTGTGGCTGTGCCTGAGTGGTGCCAGCATATGGCTATGACTTCCCTTGAGTCCAGCTATGAAGACGCCCATTTTTAGGCTCCCATCAGCCTGCCTTGAAAGCTGAGGCAGGTCCAAAAGACCATTCTACATTCTTGCCAGCTGGGACATGTCTCATAGGTGAGATTAACGTCTTCCTGGCCACTGTAGTGGAGAAAACCCAAAGTATCCCAGAGAGTTGTTACTCTGAAAGAGCAATTTTCTCCTTTTCCACTCAAAGCAGAGGTCAGGCAAACAGCAGTTACACAGGGTTAGAGCTCCAGGCTGCATTACGTATCTCAAGCACCTTATTTCCGAGTCTGCGTGGGTCTCTGTGCCCTGGTTACGCTCTCTTGCATTTCCAAACCTTCTTGGCTAGCAGCAGTATTTTTGAAATGGCCTCCACGGAAACTATGGTCTTGCTTCACTGCCACACACTTGGATGATAGCTGCTTATGGCTGTGTATTATCTGTAGCTCTTTAAATCTAGTGGCCTGCATTTAAGTACATTTCATTTATTAAAATTAGGTGAAACATAACTCTTTTCATAAATGACCGCTTTTTTCTTAAGACCTGCTCAGTGATTTTGTCTTTTGCTTTAATTCAATTTTTTTTTTTAAAGGAATAAGTACTAGTTATTTATGTGTGTACAGACCATATTTGTGTGGGTTTGGTGCTGATCGGCTGCATGTGTGTTTACAATAACCCATGTGTTATCCCAGCCGGCAGCCTAAAAACACTTCCAAATTATTCCACATCAGAAGCAAAGAGGGTTTGGATAGACTCCTAGGGGAAAGTCTTGAAGTGGTGCCCAAACCTCAGTCCCAGTGCTGTAAGTCAGGCACGTGGCTGATATTTTATCCACCCCAACTTGGACTTTCGCAAGCTGTTTTGTACATAGAGGAAATGGGAACTTGGGAGTAGTTTTAATCAGTGATTTCTTGGAGATGAATTTCCTTCATTCCTTTGTCCTCTTTTCCTCTCTTGACCCATGTGCATGCACTTTGCGCATGTTTTCTAAGAAATGATGGAAAATATGTGCACATAAGCACAATGGCTAGGCTGTACCAAAACAAACCCCCCAGTGCATAGGGACTGACCCAGTTACAATTTGTGCCTTTGGAGCGATGCTGATTTTATGCATAAAACAGTTAAATGACTGTAGGTGGATGTGCACAAGGGCTTTCAAGTTCAGCTCTGTCACTAAGGTTTGGTGTTTGCTGGTAACCTCAAAGAAGGCTGGGAAGTTCAGGCCTAAATGGTGCTGTAATGAAAAGCTAGAAATACTCTGATAAATGTCCAAGGATTTGTCCTTGTTAAGTGTCATGAAGGTGATGATCAAAGCTTTTCCAAAAATGTTGGCATTGCTGTGGCTTGGAAACTCAATACTTGAGCCAGCTCTGTTTCTGGACCTTGAGTTACTCATATGATAGCCCACTTCGCCATTGGAGTAAAGATCACATTTTAAAATGTAATTTAAAACTGGAACACGCATTGGTTTAGGAATGCAAAATTATTTTATGACTATCTCATCTCAAAACCTTTTCCTTGACTGTCTGTAGTTCTGAATTGCAAAATGTATTACAGAAACACATCTGTCATACTTTATAACGTGAGATAAGACATGCTATGGTGCTATGGTAGTTGGTTGTCTCAAAAAAATTTTAAAAATTCCAGAGCAGTGCAAGAATAATATACACAGTATCAAAGCTAGAATCAGGTGCATAACATTTTGCCAGTCTGAGTATTGCCTAAGGACCTGGTAGGAGGATGTTCTTTGTATGGGAAAGACTAAGAGGTGCCTGTCTTGCAGAGATTAGTAATTCCTTTAGTTGAACCTTCTTATGGAGGTCATGCTCCGAGGCTGAGAGGAAGATCTAAACTTCTCCTTCCTGGGGTGGTGCAGAAGTTCAGAAGAGTATGAACGATGTATGTGATCCCTTGACTCCAGGATCTGGAGCTTTCAGACTCTTGTCTTTTCCTCTGCAACTTTATAACAGAGATTCAGGAATCCGGTGACACAGAATGACCTTACAGAGAAAAGCAATAATCGCTCTGGAACTTGGGCCAATCCTTTTCCTCATTAGGGCAATGAAGCTTTTATCGCTCCTGCAGTAATGATGCATTTTTAAAGCATTTCACACCTACTTTAAATCTCAGTAAAGACCATGAAACTTCTTTGGTCGTGGCCACATGGTATCTATTGTCAAGCAGACTGTTAAAATGAATCAACCCAGATTAAGCAGCCAAAATTACCGCGTGCTATCACTAGCCTGAATCAGTTCCCTCGGAGACAGCCCCGTAAAGAGGCTGTACGCTGATTAAACACTTCTCCACCAAGTGGAGTCCGAAAAATTCTGGCAAGAATTGCCTGTAGGAAGCACAGAAAAAAAACGTATGAGACGTAAAAGGCTTGATGCGTCAGTCTGCTTGAATCCAAAGCCTCCCCTGCCGCAAAACCCTTTGTTAGAGAGCCTTCCATCTGCCCGGTGAGAGAGCTTCTGTATCCTGGCCCCGAATTTCCTTTCTCTCTCCCCAAGGCCGTTATCTTGTGAGTTCATTATTACTGCTGGCTGTAATTCACACTCCAATACGCACTGCTATTAGCAAAAAAGATTAAAAAAAAAAAAAAATTGGTAAGCAGCCTTGATTTGCCTCAGAGCTCAGGCTGGAGGCAACCACCCAGGTCAGGGCCGCAGGAAGGAAGATCAGCCCATGTGCCTTCAAATGCACTTGGTGGTGGTGGAGGGCAGGAGGAGAAGGAGCAACTTGCTTGTGTCCTTTCCCACGGGGCTACCTAAACAGAAGCATCTGGTCTACCTCTAAAAGGTCTATGAGCCCCGGGCAGGCTGGATCCTCAACTGAAAGGGTGCTGCTTTGTGCTACCTGAGCATCTGGCTCCACAGCCTCCAGATAAGGGTTGCAGAAAGCTGAATGGAGAGTAGCTGTCTTGCTTGTGGGGAACATGGCTTTGATATTGCCTTCCTCCACTGCACCAGTTGTTCTTCAGCCCAGGGGTATAACAAATTCGGACAGTCCACTGTGTTACGTTGTTTAGATATTACTTTTCAGCCTCTTTCCTCCTCTCCTTCCCCCTGCTTTTCCCTCTCCCCCTCTCTGGAAGCACGCACATCAGTGCATGGAGGAGTCTTAAGGGAGTAATCACGGTTGTTTGCCATGGAGGAATTTAATCTCTTGGTAATTAGAGATGGAAAATCACGACATGGGAGTGTTTTCACTTGAACAGAGGGGCATTCCTGCCAAGACTTGGGTTGTCTTGGAAGAACTAGAGTGCTATCAGGATCACAGGATGCTGAGCCGGGAAATTTGGGGCCCAGATCTTGTGGCTGGAGAAAGTGGGTGCAATGTCACTGGCTTCAGTAGAGCTCTGATTTGTGTCAGCTGAGGATGTAGCTCCTGTGAAACCGTTCTGGGATCCTGATAAATGCTGCTGGGTGAAGGGTTGCCTTCTAAAAGACAGCAGATGATGTCTGAAACCCAGCAATCTGTTTAATATCATGTGTGGTTCCCCTTCACCAGCTCTGCATACTCTGGCCCTTCAGTCCAAGTGGCATCTGGTGTCAATATTTGCCTTTGATTTTTTTGCTGTTGTTTTGTTAAAGGCAAAAAACTTTCATGCAGGGTTAATCGAGGAGCCACCATCCCAGATGATGGATGTGCCGTGCAGCCCAAAGCTGAAGAAACACAGTGAAACACAAAAGTGATCACGGGCTATAGATCTGCACCTCTTAAAAGGCCTGACATCTTGCAGCTCTCAGTAATTTTCTTTTTTTTAATTTCTTTCCCCAGCAAAGACTTGTCCAGAAGCTGGTGTAAGGTGGATGTAAAACCATCTGGTGCCCAGTGCGTTGGTCAATGGCTTCTCCTGCCCAGGTGGCTGCCACCAGCAGTGGGGGTTTGAATGGATCTGATGCCAAAGTGTGGGATGTACAAGGGAGTAATTTATTTTGGTAGGTTCTGGGTTTTGCTGGAAATACTCTGTATTGAAACAGGACCGCAAGTGATTGTGCCACTGGGGTTCCTCTAGCTGAAGATGTGCAACTGCAGAGGTTGCTGTGGTTTAGGTTGAGCCCCCTCATTTAGTTCAATCAGTGCAATTTGTGTGCTGATTTGCACCTGGATGAGAATTCACCTGTTTGCCTGGGTTTGCCTATCAGCTCCAGTAACTGCTGGGAAGGTGACAGTGGGTAAAGGGCATTGCACCTGTGCAGCAACCCTCTGGCTCTCCAATGAGCCAGCAGCGCACATTTCCATCCTTTGACTGTAAGTCCTCCTTATGTTTGCAGTTGAAGTTGGTAAATGGATTTGAGTGCCTTTTTGGGAGCCATCCTGAATAAAATTGGGCTGACTTGGCATGAAAGCAGGACATGAGTTTCACGTGGGTCTTTGCCTCCTTTCCACTGCTTTGGTATTGCTGTCCTTTCAGTAAAGCTGCTGTGGTTCTGGGGGAAAGAGGGGAAGAAAGCAGAAAAGAGAAAGATGGAAACTGCTCTTGTCTAGGATGTCAACTGGTAGAGGAGGACTGAAAAGCACTGCTCCCACCAGCCGGTATGGACTCTGGCTAAATGGGACCACACACAGCTCATGGTGACAGCGGGATGGTGTAGGTGGGAGCAGGACATCGTTCTGAAGACAGAAGGCTTCAGGGGCTTAATAGTCTTTGAGGTATTTTTAATTCCTTTCAACAATATGCCTCTCCTTTGTTGACAACAAGCAAGTTGGACTCTGGAGAAAAAAGTATCTCGCTTCTTGGCAAATTCCCCACGAGCCTGTCCTAGCTCTTTGTCCGAGGACATCTGAAGGCTGGCTTCTTCCCTGCCATCATCTTTTGGCAGGAAAAAGCAGTGATGGAGCCCCAGGAGACGGCATCTTAGCTCCACCGGCGGGGCCAACCAGCAGGTCTCTGCAGCTGGAATCCAGGGCAGCGCTTGGGTCTCTGCCTGCTTTGTGTTATCTCCCTTAACCCAGGGCTCATTGTCAGCCACGCAGAGGGGCTGAGGGGCTCCCGCAGCCTGCACGCCAACCCAGAGGGCCTGGTGAGCCATTTCTGGTAGTCTCTAGGGCTAATTTGCCTTTCGTTTGGTCACACCAGCCCACCTTAATGAGCAGTTCTGCCTCGTGTTTGACATTTTTTCCAGGATGCCAGATTTTGGAGGTTGCAAAGAGGCACAAAATCTGCAAACTTTACTAAAGAGGAAAACATTTAATAAAACCCTAAACCAGTGCATGTTCTTTGGTGGTCTGGAAATGCTCCCAGTGTGAGTGAGCGAGGATGGGCTAGCAAACTCTGCGGCACCTGCCAGGTGCCGTATTGTCTTCTAGCTCCAGAATTTACTAATACAGCTTCACCCCCGGATGAATGTCCCAGCAGAGCTATTGCCTTATTAAAGAGAGACAATTCATATGTTCCAGCTCTCTGCAGCTGAGCTTAGGGCGTTATTCAGTGGTGGCTTTGGTCTGCGGTCCCATGGCGTGGCAGTGACCTGTAGCGAGAAAAACTGGAGGAATACTGCAGTTGGGTAACTCTCCCCAGAAGAGCAAGGGGTAAACAGGGATGAACAGGTGGTTGGTAATGAATATCCTTATTTTCCAGATAAACACCAGTTGTCTCTCCGTTTCTTCTAAGCTCTGCCTCAATATCTTACATCCTTTGGACTCACTTTGCTAGTTTATGTGCCATTACATCTATTTTATGGTGTTCTTATCTGTTAAAAATAGATTTTTAAAAGCAGGTTTTTCTTTGTCTGCACTTCTCCTCATAAAACACTCATTGCCAAGTGTTTGAAACCCTGTGTCAGTCACCAGTATTTTCTTCATATGAAAAGAAAAATAATTTGAATTCAAATGTGATGTCAAAACTTTGAGTTTCAGGTTTTTCCCCTCAGGGTCTGAAATAGGTGTAATTTGAAGAGAGTCTCGTGTAAGTACTTATGTCAAACTAAATTGTAACTACAATTATTTTTTTTAACAGAAAGTTTAAATTATTGATAATGAGACTTTTGGACAACTTCACTTGAAACTTTGATACTTGAAAGCTGTGAAAAATCTGGGAAATGCTGTCAACATTTTTGAGATACTTAGTTAAAAAATAATTATGATTCTGGGAAGGGGCTTATTTATCCCTACTTTACATCGGTTCTCTTCACAAACACCCTGTATTGTCACTGGTGATGGAAACCCGTCCCAGGCTCCTCAGTGCTCATCTCCTGGACGTTGCTCAGTACAGGACTTGCTTCGGGAAGTGCTGTCGCACATAAGCAAAGCTTGTGGCTCTTAAAACTTATTCGGAGTGAGCCAGCCTTGTGTTTTCCTCATTGGGCTAATGCCACACTAGTTTAAGAGCTGCAACACTGAAAGGCAAACAAAGAAGAAGATTAGACCAAACTAGTTCCAGAGCACACATTGTACATACTAATGTCTTGTTGAAACAGGAGAAGGCTGAAAAAAATGCTGCCCATGCTTTAATGAGAATGCAAACTTGCTTTCTGAATCCCTGCCTCCTTGTGCCAATCAGATAGGGGGTATTCTGCATTGCTATAGGAGCCAAGCTGATGAGGTTCAGTTTTATCACTTTGAAAAGTAAAACTGTACCACTGAAAGAATACAATTTATATAGGAATTGCGCTAAACCCTCAGTTCTATTACTTGAGTCTCTTCCTGAGGTTGTTTAGGGGAAAGTGCTGAGCCTTGCAAATGTTTCTGCATAGACAACTCATCTCCAAGCAAAAGCCTGGAGCTACTTTATGTCCCGAGTTTCATCTCTGCCAAGCAAAGCCCAGGAAAAGTCGGGCTTGGCGAGAAACGTGCAAATTTCAAATCCGGTGTTTCAAATACAGCATGTGACGGATCTTGTATTGACCTGGCTGGGTAGGCTGTGCTTACTGCACAACAGAAAATGTGCTTTCCGTAGGATTTTCCCCAGATGCTGCCACCTAATTGCACCACACCAGCAGGAACAGATTGTCTGCAAGCAGAGGAAGAAAATGCCTGCAGTGGGTCATCTTTACTGATGCCATGCACGTCTGTGAGAAGAGCTGTAGCGTCCACTTGTGTTTCTCCATCTCTGTAGCTCTGCGGTCTCCCACCACTCCCACCCTCTGGGCAGCGACTGCTCTGCCATGCGGCTGCAGCACTGGAACCCCAAAACGGGTTAAGGGATAGGGAACACTTTCCAGCTCTGTGCCTGTTTCTGGCGGGTTTTAAAAGTAGTTTTACAGTTGCGTTTCTTTATCTTTGTTCCCTATGAAATGCCCTGCTATGCAGAGCAGACAATGCTGCCGGAGAGAGAGAGATATCTCTAGAAAGAAAGAGTTTTCACCCACTGCAGTCGGTGCGAGGTAGTAGAGGGGCTATCTCAGCAACCCTAAAACTCCTAGCTCAGTAGTAGTTCAAGTGCAGGAAGAGGAGTTGTCAGCATAACGTGCCTCTATGGTGGGCTTGATGGGCGAGGATTAAACCCTCTCCGCCTGGTTTCCCTGTTGGTATGCTAAAGGTCTGGCTTACGGGGTCAGGGGATACAGCAGCAAGCTGAACTTAGCCTTTCGCTGCTTTCACCCCTGCTCTCTTCTGTTTTGCTTTTCGGGAGCAGAAAAATATTTGCAAGAGGGCATCGGGCAAAAGGTGGCTTGCTTTAGCTCTGACACAGGCCTCATAAACAGCTCTTTGGGGCTGACTCCCAGGACCACCAAAGACAGTGGCACAAGTCCCACCATCATTTAAGGCTTTGCTAGACTTCCTCCTTGCTGGTTGTTGGAGAACATGTAGGCTGTAGTTTCTATGCTAGAAATTCCTGACGTTTATGGACTTTTGACTTAGTTGTTTTTGGAAAACATGCTATGGCTTGGCATCCTGCCTAATCACTTCTCCTGGAGTATCGGTAATTTGCTCTGTTTGGGGAATTCGGAGGCTTCCCCCTCCTTGTGTCCGATTTTTATTTACAGAACCTTGTACCAATCTAAGTGCTGACGGCAGTGCCAGTTTTCCATTAGAAAGTGAACGGTAATCCCCCCTGCTCGCTTTATCCAAACAAACCTGGTGTGCCACATTCCTCCTGTCTGCTTGTTGCGGTGGAGAAGCAGTCCCAGGGAAGCCGAAGTGTGATGTGAAAAGAAGCAAGATAGGAGAGAGGGGAAAAGCTGGAGGTCTTCTGCTTGTGGAAAAGCTGGTGCTCTGGTACAGATGTCTGGTGGTATTGGTCCTGCTGCTTCCTTGGGTGGCAATTTGAGTGCAAATGCTCTAGTGAAGCTGTTGGAAACCCCCTTTGGGGTTCAGGGTTATTTCAAATCAGTTTTGCTTGGTTTTTTTGTGTTTTTTGTTTTTTTTTTTTTTTAATACAATGCAGTGTGCTAAAGCGGAGCCATGAAGCCCTGGGAGTTAGCTTCCCCCGGGGACTCTCCTGGTCTCCCCACTCTTAGCTCAGGAGCAGTGTTTAAAATCCCAGAGTTTTAAACACAAATGCGTGTGGGTTCTTTGTTTTCAGTTCACAGCTTTTAAATTGGAAGTTTAGAAATAATTTTTTTCCCCTTTTACAGAGTAAGCAGAGTTTCTCACCCACAAGTCAAGAACAGCAGGCTTTAAGATACAAGTATAAAAGCAGAGTTTTGAATTAAAGGGCTCGGCGCTCTGTCCTCGGTGTTTTTCCACCCCTCCCCCATTCTCACTAGGTCTCAGACAAGGTACTTGAGATTTCTCAGCATTCTCCTAAAGTCTGAGCCTCTCTGTGGTTTATTCTCACCAGCCTCACTGCAAAGCACGACCGTCCAGCTCAAGCTCTGCTGGCACATAAATCTCTAGGATCTATGAGATGGGAATGGGATTTGAGGTGATTAAATAGTGGATATCTGCTAAAACCAAATCTCAGCCAGTGGGAAGCAGATAGGGTTGAAGCATCTTCCCCTCTGATCTACAGGCGCCCGCACATTAGTTGTACCTGCCATCAGTGCAGCCTCAGTCCCCAGGTTTGACTTTCACCTTGATTCTATCTCCCTCCTAGCGAATGGGAGGTTGCAGGGTGCCTGTCAGGGCAGGATTTTCCTTTTAGTGTCAATAATTTCTGTGACGGCATATTTACGCTTTCATCTGCCTGCTGTTACTGCTGATTTATGCAGTTTGTGGCACTGAGTGATGTGGCAGCTGCAGCGGGGAGGAGATGAGAACCAGAAAGCCCACAGGCTTCCTAGTAGATGTCTCCTCCAGTAATTAATCTAGGATGGAGGAAAGCCTGCTCTGATCCTCTGTGCATGCTCTGGTGTGTCAGCAAAGGACCAAACACCCAGACGATGCTCTCCAAAAGGAGATGTTACCTGTTTGTTTCTTTCCTCTGTGGTTTTTTGGGATGCTGGAGCCTTACGACCACATTGGATGGAAGACGCCGTTGACTCAGTGATCTCCTAATGCATTCAGCTGTCAGTGGCTCTCACCAAACACCATTCTCCCTCCGTCACGCATGAGCACTTGCCTGTAGAGCTCCCCAGGCATAGGCTGGAGCACATGGGGATTACAAAAGGAAAGGGGATTACAAAGAAATGTAATATCTGTCAAGCTGGAGACCGTGTGCTCTCATCAGTGATTAGAGCCACACGGTGCAAGGGGCTGTACAAATTGCTACTGATGGAGATGTCCTTTTCCTTATGGATCTCGTGGTGCTTGGCTGCTAATCTCACCATGGGGGCTCTGGGTCCTTTCTGCCACCGCTGTTGAATGCAGGAGATGTTTACTGAGTTATGCCTTGTGTTACATGAGTGAGGGTGATGGAAATGGTGGGCAGGTGTCTCATGATGCAGTGCCTAATAAGGGTGTGCTGTGGTCAATTGAGGTGCGCCCCAGGAAGATTGACAAGGTGGTGGGATAGAGACCACCTCTCCTTCTCCTCCTACAGCATGAAAGGGGATGAGATGCCTTGCCGCAGACAACTCATCTATTTTCATTATGTAAATGAAACAGGAGGACAGCAATAATGTGCTTTAATGGAGAAGCACACCAACAGAGCACAGCAGAATTAATACCAAATGAATCAATTGTTGCTGTGACAATTCCCTTTCCCATTTTATCTGAAATAGCTACTGAGCTGTTGCTGAATTTGCTTGTGTGCTGAAATAACTGAGTAATGAACATTTCTTTGCAAGGAAATGCTTTTTTTTTCCTCTAAATTGGAAAGTCTTCTCCTGTTTGTGGCTTTCTCTGTCAGATTACCAGTTTGCTTTCCCAAAGGGATAAGAAGCTATATGGTAAAATCTCTACTTACGGCAGCAGATAAACAAATGAAATATGCAAGTTATTTGAATTTTCAATGGGTTATAATACACTGTATTAAAAAGAAAAGTGGGGTTTATTTTTTGTTTGTTTGTTTTTTTTACCAGCTTCTTACTGAGGGCACAGTCCGGTTTCTGGCATCTGAACTGTTAATGTGAAAGGGAAAACCTGCAGCTGTTTGTTAGCACAAAGCCTGGTGAAGGGCTTGCTTTCTCGCCTTTCCAGTGTTTTAGGTCTCTAATTTCCCAGGGTAAGAGGCTCAGCTCCTTGCCCTGTCTCCTGACACTTCCCCATGGCATTATCCAATGCTTTCATACAAAAGATGAGATTTTCCTCTGAGTGACAAAGCAGTTGTGTCCAAATGCGAGGTGGACATTTCAAGCAGCACTACTCTAGTGAGGTTTGTTGGGAAGGTTCAGTCTTCTCCGACAAGGAATTGCAATAGCGTTGGTGAGAAGAGATTTGGTTTCATCTGAAACCACCTGAAACCACGCGGTGAAATACTCTGGATTTGGAATGTGGGGTTATATAGGGCCCAAGACTGTCCTAGGCAGTTCTGGTGAGGGTCTTGTGTTGCATGGTGGTCCCAAGGAGGCTAGGATAAAACCTGTGTCCTAGCTACAAACTTCCTACCTGCATCTGAACCAGGCAGGGCATCTGTATGCATGTCTATGAATGGGGTGGAGATGGTCAGCATGGTGTTTTCTCCTGCTGTCTGGTGAAAATCAGGAGACATTCATTGAGACTGGGATTTAACACCTGCCTCTTGCTCAAGGTTGCTCAACTCATGCACTTTAGATGTAGCTTCTTGTGGTCTGTCTCCTAGCAAAGCTTTCCTGTGCTCAAGACGTAGACCTCGATCAGAGCAAGACTGGACACCTTGAGAATGCCACACAGAGGCGCAGGGCATTCTCGAGGGTATGAAACTCTTCTGCTTGGGCAAAGGAAGGATAATACATCTTCTGACTCCTGCATAGGAGGTTTGGAGTCTTGGCAGTAAAGTAACAAAGTGGTAAACTATAGGCTCTCTCTGCTTTTCTTGAGAAAATGGCTGGCATGTGTTCAGCGCACAAGTTGAAGTTCAGAATGTAGAAACCAAGAAGAGTCCATGCCCTGCTGTTTTCTGGTTCCTGAATGCCTCCAGTCTATTAATTTGGGGGGGGGGGGGGGAAGACAATTGAATAGAAATGAAGAAAACTGGCGCAATCTTGCCTGAACCCCATGCCTGGGGAGCCATGTCCCATCTCTTAACGTGGTGCCATGAGGCAGATACGGCTCATCCATCACTCTGAGACATGTGTCCAAGCCTTCTAATTAGTGAATATAACCGGAGGTTTGGAGCTTAAACTGGTTCTGACCTGTATTTTTTAATTAAGGCATTTTTTAATATAACCCCTGCTTCAGGTCATCTGGTAATACTAATCTGGAAATAATGCCTAACCTCCTTAACCCTAGATTGTTACTTCTGCACTTTAATGCCAGTCTTAAAGAAACATTGCCCCGTAAATTAGACGCCAGGTACTAAAGAGGAACAGAACCGGCTGCGAATTAAAATGCTCTTAAGGAATAACTGGATGGACCCTGAAGATCAGCTCCCAGATGACATTCTTTGGCCTCTCATAAAAGCACAAAATGCTTATGTTCCCCTTGTTAACGCTGCCTTGCTCTTGTTTACTCTGCTTGTCTGTAGAGTGAAAGGGGGTTCCTGTCTTCTTCTTGCCAACCTCACGCCCAATAATGGTTCAAACCGAGCAGGGATAGTATCTCCCAGACACTC
Organism: Opisthocomus hoazin; assembly: GCF_030867145.1. Taxonomy (NCBI): domain Eukaryota; kingdom Metazoa; phylum Chordata; class Aves; order Opisthocomiformes; family Opisthocomidae; genus Opisthocomus; species Opisthocomus hoazin. The sequence continues at coordinate 35,504,970 of NC_134422.1, read as the reverse complement.
TTTGGGATCATTGTTTTCAGCTGGCTGGTGGCCACCTACTCCACTTCTATCTTGGAGTGCAGAGATTTCTGATAAGCATAAGAGCGTTGTGGAGGAGACCCTTGTTCCTATCAGCAGATGGTACAACTAATGAAGTCAAGGGATTAACAAAAGAAAACCAAGCACTGTGCAATTTTATGGAAGCCTTTTTTATGGGTTTTTACTTATCTGTATTGTTCTGTGCATAGCAATATCACGCTGAGAATCACAGGGAGAAATGCTAATTCAGTGTTTTTATATAGGGGAAACAGCATGCTAAGTGCATTCCTTAAGTCAGTCCAGAAACCACCCCCTGCAAAAATTCATGAAAAGCACATGTAATGCCTTGTCAAGCTTGGCTCTTTCATCTGAGATAGTTAAAATATTTTCACTAGGGAAGGAAACGTTGCTGGGTGGTTTGTTTGTTTGCCTGTTTCTGGATAAAGATCTTCTGAAGGTGGGAAAACACCCGTCTTCCATCTGACAGGCAGGAAGGTGCTCTCCAGTGCAGCCCATGGACATCGTTTGGGCTGTGATTTGCTAGAGGAGCCAAAAACAAAATATATATAGGCACAATCTTTTCTTGCTTACCAATTCTGGTAACCTTATTATGAGTCACCGGCATGGCATATCAGGTAGACAAAAAACTTCCTCATCTCAAATACAATAAAAAAAACCTGAGGAATAGAAAGAACAAACAATTTGAAAGAGCCTCATAGCTCCAAACCATTCCCAGCAGTTCTCCAAAGTACAGTGTTTCAAACACTCGTGGCTCAATTTACCACCTATTTGATGGGGGGAGTGTTTACGACACATTCTCTGCATTCCTTTACCAGAAGTGCTGTAAAATTGGAGTTTTCCCCTGTATGTGATGCAGAGAATGACTCACATCTGGAAAATTTACCTTGCAGCTCAGCACTGAGCTCTTCTTACAGCAACTTACCTAAAGGGAAAATCAGACATGGGTGTGCAAATGTACCTTTGTGTACTTAGGGTTAGTTCGAGTCATGGTAATAGCAGAAATGGAGAGATATGGGCTTATGCAGAGGCTCTACAGGCTATAATGGGGGAGAACTGGTAAAAGCAACGTTACGTCATGCCAAAGGACAAGTTTCCCCATGGTCATGGGTATCTGTACTCAGCGTGGCAAGAGTGGGAAGGAGAAATTCGATGATACAGTTGATTAGATTATCTGGGTGCATGAAGAAGGTTAGTAATGTGGTCATTAGACAAGGTAAAAGCACCGAACACAAAATGTTTGTCACCTGGGTTCTAAGGACATCCAGGGAAAGACAGCAGAAAACATGGCTGGGGCATTGTGGTGTGTTGAGGTCCTTGAACCACCACTTGGAGGTGGAAGGATCTCAGAGGAGGACGACGTGGTAAGGAACAGTGCTTTTAGCTTCACGGGGCACTTGGAAAATGTCCCTGGATGTCCTGTACTCGTGGCCTCGTGATTCTGCCACCTGGATCAGCTACTTGAATGTCACCAACCTTTGGCTGTAGACACGTCCTCAACCAAGCAGGAGAAGACCCAGCCAGGTACAGTGACTACAAGCTGTGAAGTAATAAAATGGGTATTAGATTAATGATTTTTAAAGATGAGGGGTTTTAACCATGAGAATAGATGACCAAATGATCTTGTGCCTTTTTTCTCAGCATTCTTTCAAGCTTATATCCGTCATGCAGTGGCAGATTCCTCCCCAGCCCTGGGTTATTGGACTCGATGGCAGAATTTCTGGGTGAAAAGCACAACCCGCTCTAGCGCAGGAGGCCAGGCTGGGTGTTTCTAATGATTTCTTCCTGCTTTCAAAGCTTGTGATTAAATCTGTGTTGTTTCCCACAAGTTGGGAGATGGGCCCAGAGGGTGAAATTCCATACGATTCACCGATTAATTCCACCTTCATTCCTGCATGCCGCCTGATTGCAAGGTCTTAATTGGTGCAGAAAGGGGAATCTCTCCTTTCCCAAATACCTTCAAGACAGTAGCCTCAGCTTCCCATGAAACCTGCTCCTACAACACAACAGTGCTGTAACTGCTCTTCCCAACTCGAGTAGAGTTGCTACCATCCCTTCTGATGATATACGAGGGTGTCATGACTCGTTATGTCATGTCAGATGATGCGGTGGGATAACAAGAGCTGATCGGATGCAGCAGCAGTGGTTCTGAAATGGAAGAAAAAAGGTTCTCTGTGCACCAAAGAACACATCTGTTTTGTGGCATAATTCAAATTAACTTGGGGGAATTCGCTACATCTCGTGTGTCTTCCATGGTGACATGCAACTTAGAAATGCAGTCTTGGAAAGCTTTTATGAAAGCTCAGCAGCCAGAGTGGTATTAAATTGCTTTAGCCTTTTTTTTGTTTGTTTTTTTTTTAAAAAAAAAGAAATTCTGATGGTAATTTCTTACTCTTGACTGATTCTACCTAATTTGTTCTTGTACTGATTGCAGTTTTATAAACAGGAATTCCATGGCTATGTATCTCTCTACCAAGGGGGCTGATGTTTAGCTTTGCATCTTTCTCCTGGATGAAATGTAAATCGCCTGCGTTAGACCTCTCCGTTTAGAGTGATGCTGGGAGACCAGAGAGCAGCCATGCCTGCTGCTGCCCAGCTCACATGGGAACCCTCCAGTTCCCTTTGCAGGGACCCCTGGAAAATCCCATCTATGAACTCCCAGTGCTCAGGTTGCACGCAGGGGAATGCTGTTCAGGGGCTGATGTGTGTAAACGGACCCCGGGACCCTCTGAAAGGAAGCGAGAGTGCTGTGGTACAAATCGAACTGTACCAATCTGGGGCCAGAAAAGAGGTGTCTCCTGGAGAATTAAAACTTCAACTCATAATGATGCAGCAGTAAGATTATTTCCAGAGTGAGAAAGCTTGAGATGGCTGCTGTTTGGTATCTTCAGGCCTGCTCTGAATGGCAGCCCATGCTCGCAAATCTCAACATCTTGGTCTCAAAGACAAAGACGGATGGAATAAGGGTCCAGTGGGGGGGTGTAAAGGAGAGGTTTCACCCTCCAAAAATATGTCCTGGTGCTGGCTGAACACATGGTTCCCCTAGCTGTCAACAGGCACTTGCTGTTGGGAGCCAAAATCATTCTGATACATCCCTTATGTCAAAAATTGATAAGGAGCTCTCCAACTACTTTCTTCTCCTCTTAATCTTAAGTATATTTCTTTTCCCTTAATTCTGAAATCGAAATTTTGAGCCTCTCTGAGCTTCGTAGAGATTGCAAAATCCAACAAATCCTCCCCCCAGGAACATCTGGCAAAGAGGAATCCTCGTGTCTTGATCGGAGGCAGTCCACTCGAAGTGGGTCTCCCCCATGGGATGTTCACTACGGGTAGCTGCACAACATGACCTTACGCCTGGTCTTGTGGGTCTCAGATTGGACCATAACTCCGGAGAGATGGATTTTCTGCCACAGGCCAGCTGGATGAGCAGAAGCAGTCACATCACCTCCCGTGCCTCAGTTTCCCCAGTTGCTGAAATGGCAGCAACAATGTTCCTTCTTACGTGGTATTTCAAGACTCCTGAGGAAAGGCTGGGAGGTATGGTCATGCTCTGCCTCTGAGCTTTCGGGGGGCCATGCAATTAAATTAAGCACTGAATCTTGCTAATGGCAGTAGAAAATGTGTGACTTGTTGCAATTAATCTGAGATTGTGGTACTGCTCAGGAGACCGTGTGGGTATTACTGACTGGAAACATACTCCAACCTTAACCCAAAACACATGTGGCTGATAGAGCTTCACCAAGGGAAGGGACCTTGCTTGCAGTTTTGCCTGGCATGGCCACCAGCTGCAAGGGGCTGGGGCAGCTCCTGGTGCTCACTACCAGGCTGTCCTTTCAAGGGGAGTGATGGGACTGAGCAAGGTGGGACTTCGTCCTGACGATGTGGTGGAGCTGGCTCAGGAGAGGAGCTGAGCCAGCAGCAAGTCTGGGCATGGGGATAGCAAGGGAGGAGAGGGAGGGTTTTATGGCTGTTTGCATTGGTATGGGGCTACTGAGGACATCAGCTGAGCTTGCTTCTTGCTCATCATGTCTCAGCTATGCCAGACCTCACTTTTTCCCACCTAGGTTAATAAACATGGAGAAGGGAAAGACAGCAGTAATCTTCATTAGAGGGGAAGCCACACTAATTAGCTTTGGAAAGCAAACATCCATGGTTCAGCAGGGAGGCAGAAAGTGCCGATATAGTGGGCGTCACCCTATTTATTGTCCAGCCCATGGTGTGTCTGATCACCTGCGCATAGCAAGGCTCTGTGTACACGTGCAGGGTAAGCCTAAGCTCAGCATAGGGAGCAGGGATATTGCTGTGTTAGGAACCAGGGATCTTTTAGAAATGAGAGGAACCTGGACAGTCCTAAAATCCCCAAGAAAAGATGCCTTTCTGGATTGGGCCCTGTTGGTGTCCAAGGCCTAGGTCAGGAGGTGTTGGTCCAAGAGATGCTCAGTAGTAGCAAATGCAGTGGGGCCCCAGGTGTTGGGACCAGGTGCTTTAAGATCTTTATCCTCCCAGGGGAGGGTGATGAGAGCAAGGCAGAGTGCCATTTACCAAAAAGTAATGCTTTGGTGCTCTATGTCTTGAGCACTGAGGGTACTTCTTGCCCCTGCATCTAAGGAGGAGCATGGTGTAGGTAGTTACAGGTAAAGTGGCAGAAGGCAAGCAGTTAGAGACTAGAAATGTTGGATTTGCTCCATCTGGGGAAGAGAAGAGAGGGATTTACAAAATCTGCAGGAAAGGCAGATGTGGGCCTGTCCTTAACCAGCCCCTGTGTATGATAAGTGGGTGCACCTGGTGAAACCAGAGGCAGCCAGGGAAGAGATGCAGCCTGCTCTGAGGACATTTTTGTTATGCTTTTTCTACTTTATTTTCTAAGTTATTTCACCATTTCTCAGTCATTTTTATTTTGCCTGTCTCCTGTTCCAGACACCCTGAATGTCATGGCTGATGCTTTGAATACAGCTGAGTAATTTTTGTTCATGGGAATCACTACAGGAGAGCATCTTGTCTACACACAGCCTCAGGAAGACTTGTTTTATGCTTAGCTGTCATGCACATGGGTGCAGAAGCTTCAAATGGAGTAGCTGTTGGATTTTTTTGTTCCCTCCCTGCTCCAGGAGCCTGTGCAAGACTATCTCCATCAGATATCAGCTCTCTGCAACATGTGAATAGGTGCCTGGGGATGTTTCAAGAGGAGCATTTTGGGGTTTCCTATGTTCTGTTTCTGACAGTCACTCTGAAAAATGTAAAGAGCCTTCCGCTTTTGGCTGGCTCCTTTCTTCCTCCCCTGGGCATAGTTTTGGGCTGGAATTTGGATCTTGAGGCTGAATACAGTGGTTGCAGACAGCCCCTCCTTTTGTGAATGTGTCTGCATGGGCTATCTCTTCTAGCTGGCTTCATCTCTTAGGCTGTCCAGCCAAGAACATGATTCTTGGGCAGGTTGTATTTTTGTTGTTTTTCCTTTCTTTCTTAATCCTTGCATTTACTGGCTGGTGGTTTTGGTAGCAGCTGGCTGTTTCTTGCTGTCCTGAAGTGAGCTGTTCTCCCACCACTTTCAAAGCAAAACATTGAAAGTTTTGTCCGTTTTTATGCTTGTCAATAGTTCTAATTATTCACTTCGTCCTTGCTGGTTGGTTTCCTGTCCTCATGGTGGTGTGTTGCACCCTACAATGCACAGCAATACAGTGCATGACTCCAGGTTGCGTATCAATTCACGTGTGGCTTCCCTCTTCCTCTCCCCTCTTCTTTCCAGGCTCCCAGGCTTTGGGTTTGGGAGGCAGCTGGAGGCAGTCTAACAATGCGCTACCTTAAAAAAAGTGGAGGTTTCCCTTTTTTATCATCTTTGCTCTAGTCTTGCACTCGCTCTGTTTATCTAGTGCTGGCTTCAGTGCGTGTCGAACCCTGATGTAACTCACTAACCTGGCAAAAAGGGGATCCAACAAAAACACCTTCCCCCACCCCCCCCCACCCCTCACTGGGTTTGGGAGTTGCAGCAGCTCTGAGTGTCTGGATGAGAAGCCCATCTCTGGACCCTACTGCTATTTACATTGCTGGCAAAAGTCCTGCTGGCTTCAAAAGGGAGTGGACCCATGGCAGGACCCATGGTGTGTGTCCTTTGAGAAGACAGCCTCACATTTACAGTGGGTGTCATGGAGCAAACGATGCTTGGGCTGAGTCCTAGTCCATTTGCTGTGTTTGTGCTTTGGTGGGGCAAATCCTTCTGGGTTCGCAGTGGTCTCTGGTCCTTTTGCTTGCTGTGCTTCCCCCTTCCATGGTGCCTGCTATTCTGTTCCCGTTTTTTTTGGATTAGGGGGTGAAAGATCCATCTGCCCCAGAGGCCTGTTTAGCCTTGGGACATTTGCGATGCGCAGACACGAGTTTTGTGTCAACAGCATCCTGTGTGGTGCTCAGGTTCCTACAAAAAGCCCCACATCCCCTGCTTTTAACTGGGAGAGGAACATCTCTAGCTCCACCTTGAGCCAGTCTGGAAAGAGATTTTCATCTATTTATTTATTTTAACTACCATATATTTGCGTGGTACTGTTTGTTTCATCTCATGGAAAAATATCCTCAAATCTTACAGCTGGTGTTCAAAGTGTGGGCATGTCTCTGGTGGCTGGCTGCCTCAATAATCTGCAGCTCCCGACCCCTCCAAGGGTTTTTCTTGAGCATGGGGGAGCTAATTGCATCGTTCCAGCTCTGTTTCTCTCTCTGCTGTTGCTGCAGCATGGTTAGAGGGGTTGAATGGGGAGGGTTACACTAATTAAATGGGTAAAGTTTGCCTTGCTGGGCTTGTGGTCTCTGTTGGGCAGCTGGACCCTTAGGAAAGGGATCTTTGTGTGACACGGAAGTGGGGCTGAATGGGTGCAATTCGTGTGTCGGCAGGGAAAGGATTTTGTGTGTGAGTGTGTAAACTGGTGGCAGGTGGAGCCAAGCAGAAAAAAGGACCGTGCTCCCCGTGTGGATGATTGCATCAAAAAGTCCCTCCTCCATACAAAGAAAGAGGAGGAAAATCGGCAACAGATAAGTAGGTTTTGTTCTCCTGAAGGCCTTTCCTGGATGGAGTATTTCAGCTTCACCTTCCTCCTGATGGCTGTGCAAACCCAGTTCAACAGCCTCCCAGGGCTTGGCTATTCAAGTTTTCCAACCGAAACACTCTGCATTTTCAGGACTACTTTCCCTCTTAAACAAAAGGGATATTATCCAGAGAAGGATTTTAATTTTATGATATTTAAGTCAGAAAACTTCTCGTGCAGAAGCTTTCTAGCTGGCTTTCACAGCAAGTTTGCTCTTGCCACCTCTCTGGGGGTGCTTGGCAGTGACCCTGAGCACAGCTTGCTGCAGCGAGCTACACCCTTGATAATTCACATTAGTCTGGCTAGCTTATGAGAGCAAACATACTGCAAAATAACTCTCAGACTGCAGCGTCCACCCTGTCCCTGGTGCATATATTTGGTGCCAAGGACTCACGGCACATCCCAATGTGCTGTGGGATAATCCATCTGTCCTTTTTGGGCTCTTGTGAAGAGCTATAAGAACACGTGAAAGAACAACAAGCCTTATAGGCAAAACGGTTGTGACAGCAGCTACCATGTTTGTTTAGCTTGTCTGCTGTCTGCACCTTTAATAGACTACCCAACGCAGCTTCAGTGGGATGGTTCCCTCAGGCTAAGAGGAGGATGGGTCTTGGGCTAGGACCAAGAGAGCCAGCTGCAAAGAAGGAGTGTCATAAGTACAGATTGTGGTATTTTTGTTTTATCCACACAGCTTTGTCCCATTGTATGCAGCTAGACAGCCTGGAACAGAAAGAGAAAGCTCCAACTCCCCTCAAAGGGATAATGGAAGGAAGAAAGAGGCCTTGTTTGATTTTATTCCTAGGAAAAATGGCACGCATTTCTCATTCTGCAGAAGCCCAGTATAAGTTAAGTTGCCAGACATTTATGATAGGAATTTGCTAAGCATGTATGATTCATGGTTCAGATTGCTGCTCAGCCCTAGCAGGAATTTCTGAGCAGGCTGTTCCCTGCGGCTTGATGTGAAGGAAGGGTGTGCTTCCATGTGGCTTGGCATCACCTTCCTAAAGGTATATCCCAGAGCAGGGGAAGATGTTTGGTATCAGTCTTGCCCTGCCACCTAATCTCCCGAAGGAGCGCTTGGGCTTGAAGTCAAGCTGTGATAGCTCTCTGCTTCTCGGGTCACAATGCGTACCTGTCTTTTCTAATGTAATCTTTGCTTCTGGTGGTGGCCCTCTCCCTCTGGCTGATGGACATCCATTTTTGCTGTCATGCAGCACCAGAAGCCATCAGATGTTGAGAGGTTCGGAGTCTTGATGCCCTGGGTGAATCACCTGTGCCTATGCTTGTGTCCAGTGGGGGATGCATTGGCAGAACGTTGCAGAGGAAGAGGCTTAGCTAGGGTTGGTGTTGCTACTGCCTACAGCCCCACATGCTGAACAACTTCAGCCCTGCATCCCCCAGCTATAAGCAGTCTTGAGCAGTCAGTTTACAAGGAGCCATCCAAACTCTTCCAACGTTAAGGTCCTGAAAGCATCAAAAGGCTCTGTTGGGTGCTGCCCACTGGGTGCTTTTTAAATGCTGCCTGGCAAATAATAAATGAACGAGTCAGGGACGGTGGCACAAGTGATGTGAGTGAGCCTTGTATCCACACTGCTCCAGGAGAGGTCCTTCAAGAGTGGTGGTGGTGGATGCTCCAATGTGGCACTTGACTTTGGGGCTTCTCTGGGCCTGAGCCAGAGCTCAGGTGGGTTGCTGGGCCATGGACACCCTCTCCATGTTCTCCCCCACAAAAGCCCTTTCAGAAACCAATTTTGTCCAGTTCTGCCACTAAATCAGTTGGGTTTTTTCTGCCTGCTCCTGGATGGGTGCTGTCCCTACATGCGGTTGCACTGATGCTTGGGAGCTGCATGTTTCACTCTTCCCCTGCTCCTGGCAATGTGTGCACCCCCATCTTGTACTAACACGGCTCCTTTGCTGTAATACAGATTTTCCTTCCTCTTCCTTCTAGGATTTTATTTGTGTGTGTGTGTATGTATGTATATTTATCTACCCCTTTTCTGCTCTCCTCTGCTTTTCTAAACATGTTGAACTTCATTAAGCTCGATGATCCCAGACTCTCTCCAGAAGAGTACTGAAAAAATGGATAAAAGGAGTGAGTCATCTCCAGCCGTATTCAGATACAGGCATGAAATGGTGCCTGGGGATGGAGGGAGGGAGATCCAGTGTTGGTGATTAAACCTACCTCTGGCCAATTTTGGCTGCGAGAGGTATTCCCAACACTTTAAATCAATGTGGCAGAGAAGCAGCACCCTGCCAGACGTTTGCAGCCCCAGCAGGCAGAAGCTGCAGGGGATGAGCACAGTTAATGCTCTTCATCTGTCCAAACTCAAATGAACACCCTACCAAAGCGCGACCTTTCTGTTCAGCATCTGTTTTGCTCTCGCAGTCCCTTTGGCTTGGCTGGAAGACGATGGGCAGCAGATGTTAGAGATCTCGTCTTGGAGGGAGGAAAGGGGAAACTGTTCTCTAAACAAAATCGTCCCTCGTGTCCCACAGTTTCCTAAAACTGCTCATTTGTGAACTACAGATATTTATCTGTCTCCTCCTATATGTGTGTGTGTACATCTATAAATATGTGTGGGTATAAACACATGTATATTTAGAATGCTTTATTCCATTACCAGTACATTCATGTTATTTCAACCATAACAGCAGTACTGGGGCCAGAAAATGCATCATTATCATAGCGCAGCCTTGCAAGTTTCATAAATTTTTTGATGTCAAAACATTAGTGGCTTCTCTAATGTCTTGTAAGGACACTTCATGCTGACGATCCTTACTACCTCATCCATATGCACTCCAACTATCAAATTAATGTACTTTGATTTTCACGCTTTTTAGCCCATGAACAGAAAACCCATGCCTGGTTCCATTAGAATCAAGGGGTAATTTTGCAGGTATTGAAGGCTGGGCCAGCAGTTGGGTGGGAGAAGATAGACCCAGCCTAGCAATCTAGCTTCAGTGGCTCTTGGGACCAGTCTGTAGTCCTGTGGGGCAGCAAACATGGGACCAACGAGCAAGGCAGGAGAAGCAGCAAGCAAAGGGAGCTCAGAGCTACAGATGAACGAGAACAAGCTGGTGAGAAGCCAGAAAAACCTCCGTAGGTCTGTAGGCATACGGGTCTTGTCCTGTCTTTTAGCAAAGAAAATTTGAGGGCTGGCTCAGCGATGTCAAAGCAGATGCCAAATCAAGCTGTTGCCAAGGGCATTTTTCACGTCTAAGCAGCCTCCCTTCCTGCTGGGGAAGAAGAAGGTATTTTTCCCTGACTTTCCCTCTGGATTTGAGGTTTGTTTTTGTGGGTATTGAGGCAAGTTTGTTTATTGCAAGTAATCTAAATATTGTGTTGTATGTATATTTGAATCTATATGCAAAGCAACAATTGCTTGCCTAATCTATTTTTTTCTTCTGCAAACAATTCACACTCTCACTTCGGTGTAAATCAGGAGTATGTTCTCCAGAACTGATAAATTCTGGGCTCATATAACCCCAATGGGGAAAGAACTGGGCTCTATATGTTTATAAACAGTGAGAGAAAATATATAACTCTGCACACAGAGTTTACATTCCATGTGGGCTCTCTTGCCAGGATGTCCAATAAAAGAAAAGATGCATTTCTTTTCAAAAGGTGCTGGAAACATCTGGCTGGGTGGCACCATCTCTGAATCCCATGTGTGGAATCCAAAGGAGGTCAAGCACGATGTAGCAGCCCCATTAATTCAGGGTGCTTTCTAGGGACTAACAAGCTCTGTGATTAAGTAAAATCCATCAAAAGCAAGAGCCCTGGGGCTCTTAGAAAAAGGCTGGGGGGGGGGGGTGGAGGAACTTATTAATTAATTTGGAAGGTGTTTAGGGGCTTTTTTGTCATGGTTATCTATACACAGTTGTCTTCCTGTGCAATTCTTCACTCACTTGGAAGAATTTCTGTCAGGTTCCTATAGTCGGGGTTCAGAGAAATTATTTTAATCATTAAATACTACTGTTGCCTGCTCTCCTGTGGCAACACTTTACTCTTCCTTCATAAGGTGTCAAGGCTTCTTCTTAGCAGTGATTAGAAATCGGCTAGAGATGGGGAAAGAGAATTATATTATCTATGAAAAGGGGAAAACAAACAAAAAACATGAATAGTTCATGCATGCATGGGCTTCTGCATGTTTTGCAAGACCTTGCTGTGTTCCTTATGTGACATGTCCTTTTTATGTAGCATAAAGATGACGTCCACACTGTGCTGTAAAATTAGCCAAGTAACCACTGATTAGATTTAAAGGATGAAAGGCAGCAAACAAATCCAATTCTGTGCATAAATTGCAAAGTCCTCTGTGGTCCAGTGTTGAAGTGCTCCTTCCTGCAAAAACAGGTATAAGACCAGATAAAAGACTTTCTGAATTATTTTGAGAGCAAGTGTTGGAAAGGGTTGGAGAACGGATGCATTGCTTAAGTCCCACAGGGAATTTTTAACAGTCAACTGTTGGTTGTGTAGAGGACAAGCTCCTCTGTGCCCACCTCAAATTCTTCTTCTAACAGGATCATTAAAGTCACAAGCATCAGAACAACTCACTCTTTCAAATACCTGCTCTAAATAGGCTGGACTTAACAATCCTTGACTTTGAGATACAAAAGGACGAGAAACATTTTTAACAGATTTCCAAATACTCAAAGCTAGGAAAGTACTACATCTCTAATTCACCTCTTTAGGAAATGGTTAAGATCATGATAAACTATGGCAGTGTATCTCTATCAGCACAGTGACAGGTTAATTCACTTGTGTCTAACAGAAGTCTCAAACTTATATTTCCTTCCCTTGCATTTCTGCAAAGCTAAAAACACTTGAAGGGGGTGTGTGTGTCAGTATTCATCTTTCACCTCTGGGGAATAATTTTCTCTGTAATCCATAGTTTGGCTCTTACCTTTTCATAGGTCTTCATTGTACAATGCAGTCTTCACTGGCACATTGGGATGGCTACCTATGGACCCATCCTCAGAGATGCTCAGTGGAAATTTGTTTGACAAACAAAGGAGGTAATTCTTCCTCCTTCTGTAATATCCTTTGTTTGTTTTGTTTTTAATGAAAAATGGGCTGGAAAGAAAGATGATGCTCCAGCTGGTCCAGCCTTCCCATGCTATCACCAGCTCCCCCTACAACGTCTTTGATAAATGAACCTCAGTGCCAGTTGCCTACTGTCCTGCCCGGATCACTGACCTGACCATACTCTTGCTTTTAGGAATGAGGACAAAAGCAAGATTTAGGGGAACTCACCAGACTCATAATTCTTACCACGTTTTCGCTGTAGCTGTTCAATGTACATGGGGCATACTGTCGGTCATGAACCCTACGGGCTGGTCCTTGGCTGCAAAGCTCCCTAAAGGAGGAATTTTCCCACTGCTAATCTTTTTGGCAAGGACTGTAGCCTTGCTCAATGCAATTGTTATTTTTATCCATTGCTGAATGCTTTGCAGCTCAAGCTGGGTGGTCTTTAAGACGTCGTACACAATTAATGTGGGGTGAGTCAGGGAGTGGAGAGGTATTACCAGGGAGTAACGTGTGAGTGTGGGACCAACCAAATTCCTCTAACGCTGCTGGGACAGTGGTGATGGCTGATGGTGAGCTTAAGGCATTTGTCGCACAGTTCAGCAGAAGGGCTGTCTTGTTCAGATGTCTGTATCTATCTGTTGTCCCTCTCTGAGGAAAAGCTACATGGAGATGTTGATCCCACCAGCATTGCATCAGGTCAACAAATCTCATTGGACTGGTCTTGTCAGAGTGGGTCTGACGGTTTTGTCCTCAAAAAGCCCATCTGAGGAGTGCTGACTAAACCCATTTGTCATGGACAGAGCAGACCAGAGAGGACCTGTGAACCTGAGGCAAACCGAGGGGAGGACTGAAGGGATTGACTTCAGAGTATGGTCTCTGGTGCAAATAACACCACATCTTGCTGCTAGTGTTTCCTAGTTGGGCAACGCCAGACAGAGGTCTCCTGGTCCTCAGGGGTGACTTTTTTGCCTGCAGTGGGTTTGTATGTAGCCAGGAGAGAAAAGACCCCATGGACTGGTGACTAGTGGGATGGGCTAGCAGCAGTGGCATTGCTGGAGGGAGTTTTGAAGCCTTCTCTAGCAGAGAACCTGAAGCTATCATAAGTGGGACACACTTCAATGACTTCCACTTCCCCAGGCATTTCTTTAAAAAAGAGTTAGAGAGGGAGATTGGGTGGAAATTATCTTCAGCAAGTGATTGCTATTTTTCCAGCTTTTTTGCATGCTACAGAAAGCATTTTGCAAACAACTGATTAAGTTTTGCATCATCCTGTGGCAGCTATAAATGGTAATAGATCATTGTGTTATTTCCCTCTTCATTTCTTCAGTCTGGAAATCTCAGCGAGTCATCAGCAAATCAGGACATGCAGAAGGTTAATGAAACATGTAATTGAAAAAGAAGGGAAAAATAAAATCTCCATATCCGTGAAAATTTGTGGAAATCCCTGTACACTGAGAAACAGATTGCTGGCAGGTTGGAAAAATCACTCCAGTTGTTTGGTGGTGTCTTATGGATGGATGCAGCAGCTATCACTAGCTTGGCCCAAGAGCCACAGTCAGCACTAGCCCGTCTGCTGGTGGTGCGATCTTGGCAGTGTTGCCTTGTCTGATGTGGGACTGCCCGCTCCACTGATGTGCTGGAGCTTGACTTGATTGAGTTGCATATCCCATCTTGGGATGATGTCCAGTTGGGAGTGACATCAGAATTTAAGCTGGGATGATTAGACCCTGCCTGGTCTTGGACTCAGCCCTCAATTTCTTTCACAGGCTGTTCTCTTGGGAAGCTCTGTTACCCTTTAAGGAAAAACAGCAGTTTGCCAAGGGGATGGCTGGCACACATCCAGGGGACCATCTTCATCATGCTGTGGGCTACTGTGTGCTGCCAAAATAGCACTGGCCTCCTCTGCCCTTCCTCAGGGACAGCAAGGGCTTGTGTATGTGTTCCATCTCCGGGTGCTCTCTCTGTTCAGCAGACACTGCTAGGACATTCAACAGCTGCTGTCGTTTTGGGACAGAGGGTCTGCAGGTTGGATGTTTGCCCATCATTGGATGGAGACCACCAGCTCATTTGCTCTGGAGCAATGAGCTGTGAAAGGCCTACAGCCACCCGAGTTTCCACAAGGCAGTGTTTACCTTTGGAGAGATCCAGTTTGTTCTTTCCTCCCCTTCCTCCATCTGCAACCTCTGCCTTTTTGGTTTAAACCATCATACTGCAGGAAAACCCAAAAGCTGCAGTGTGAGCAGGCGTGCAAATATCTGGATCACCACAGGGCAAGAGGCTTAGAGGGATGAGCTGACCCCAGGAGAGGCATGACAATTCAGCTTTTTTTGATTAAGCTGGGATCTATTTCAGTTTTTCATTAGGAAAAAGTATTATTCTAAAGAACACTTTTTCCTTATTTTCCTTCCACCTTGCATATAATTTTCCATCTCCCCACCAGAAAAAGGGGAAGGGGGATTTGTGAGAAAAGCAAAATAATTTTGCTTTTGATTTCATGTAAGTCTTTAGAAACTGGTCTGTTTCCTTAGTGGAAAAGGGGAGAAAATTAGTGTGGAAGAGGAAAATATTCCTCTCCCTTAGCTATAGGGATGCTGCATGGCAAAATACTTCTGACAGAACAGCGGCTGGAGACCAGCCGGTTGCCAAACCCATTCTTTTCGTGAAACTGAAGTCCATGCCTTGTCCCCTTCCTGAATGTCCCCATGTGCCAGGAGCTGCCAGCACCATGTGCAAAGTCTTCCATGGGTGGAGAAGGAGGGGGTTAAACAGATTAGGGATATTTAATTTAGTGAGGAGTGGAGTAAGTGGTGCCTTGGTGGAGTTTATGAAATAGTGAGTGGTGCAGAGAAGGTCAAGAAAACATTGCTATCTACCAGCTTGTAGATTCTACAGGGCTATTGACACTACTCAGAGGGAGGGGTGGAATGTTAAATAATATTTGTATTAGTGTATAATACCAGATATTAATTCAATTGTTTTAAATAGGGGAATAAAAAGATGTTTTGCAAGTGCTCCAGCTAAGCATGTTGTGATGATGTTAGAACAGATGGTGCCAGGGCCTTGGTAGGAGCACTTCTCTGTGGTCCTCGAGGGTTTGCAGAATGGGCTTCTGCCTACCCCAGGTGACAGCTGAAGTAGTTTCTGAGGGGTATGGAAATTCAGCTTCTATTTGACAAGATTTTTAGGATTTAAACCTGTCCTAAGGCTTAACATTTAACAGACACCTTAGATGTTTTGAATGCCAACCTGGTAGTGTCAGGACATGGCGAATGACCCATTGAAAAACAGCCTGGCCAGGCTTGGGAGTGAGAACTGAGGTGGCTGGGCACTGAGGGGCCAGTCCCGGGAAGGACCTGCCCCCAGCTGGGGTGTGCCCCAGGGGTCTGGCAGATGAGCCATGGCAGCTACAGCTCCCGGGTCAAAGGTAGCAGGGTTTTTTGCTAAAGTAAAATAAAGAAGTAAAAATCTTCTGGCTATCAGGAGCTGAAGCGATGATTTGCTCTGTAGGCTATGTAGCATGATTTACTGCATGGTGCTGATGTTTCAAAGAGACAAATGAGGTTAGGGCAAGCTGTGTCACCGGATCAGAAGTAACCCTGCGGTTCCTGACACTTCCAAACCACACTGATTTAACCCGCTGAAGTACTAGCCAAAAATATTTGCTGTGTTGGGATGTTTTGTGAAAGCAGGTTTGTCTCCGTTGCAGCAGTGGTGATCAGGTCAATGTGGATAGTGTAGGGGCTGCCAGCATTGTGAAGGTCCTGCAGCTCCAGGATGGAGCTGGGACCCCCGCGGGCTCCTCTCGGAGGGGATGGAGGCAGAGGAGCTTCCCAGGCTGGGTCACCCTGGTTTGGATGCGGGAGCCGGCGTGTGGTACCTTGCTCTGCTAATGATGCTGCTTTGACCCCTTCCCATTTCCCTGCTCACACTGGAGACCCTCGGCTGTGCTCCCGGCTTTGTTCTGATCTTCAGTAATAACAAAAGAAAACAAACTGATGTTTTGTGTTCACCCTGGTCTGACGATGCTTGTTAGATTGGGGATGAGAGATGGGTTTTCTCCAGCCTCAAACACCCACGTGACAACAGCTTTTCTGGTTGTTGCTCTAAGATTCGTATCTAATGAGTGCTCCCTGAGGAGGGATGTTTAAAATGAATAACCAGGACTTTCTTGAAAGGGGTTGTTTGGGCAGTGGGTTGCAGCAGCAGGGCTGGAGAGGAGCACAAGGAGCAGGGACAGGATGGAAGGGGTAGGAACCGCTCTCTAAAAGAGCACAAGTTGCCATGCTTAGAACCTGATGCCCACAGGGAGGGTCTGGCAGGTGCAGCCCTGGGGCAAGAAAATGAGCTGTAGGGGGAAACTTCATCCTGCGAGGTGGGACTCTAAGAGCAATTGCACACCTCTGCCTTGCTGTTTCAATGGGCCTCTCTCAGTTCAGTCATTTTCATGCCAGGACAAGAATTTAAAAAAAAGATAGGGAAGATTTAGTGGCTTATCAGCAGCTTCTGATGAGAAATTTCTCGCTCTTGCTCCTTCCTTCCCCAGTATGGCTGGCACCTGCTGGACTGGCAAGAAAGGATCTCCTTGTGGTCGCTATGCTGTTGTCATTCCCCCAAACACAAGTGACAACAAAAAGTCCCACCAGAGCCTTGAATGAGCAGGAACACTTTGCAGAGAGGAGCCAGCTCAATTGCAGCTGAGCTGCATCTCCCATTGACTCTGGACACCCAGCAAAGCATGGGCCTTAACGCGATGATAAGCACACAACTGAAATATTGTTTCTTTTACAGGGAAACTCTAAAGACCCATTACCAGACCCATCGTGAATGGGGTTGCCCATGGGTTTTAGATAAGCAATGAGATGGGGCATCCCTTTTCCACAGGCCCGGGATGCTCAGACTGCATTCCTCTCCTTAGAAAGGGCAAAGCAGCAGCAACATCAAAGGCTTTGGATGTGCGTTTTTCAAGTGTAGGACAGCTGCAAAAGCTTAAGCCAGGAAAGTTGATCAGAAAGTTGGGGAGCTGCTCTCTCCTGTTCTGCCGCCCACCTGGGGGCTCGCTGAGCTCGCTCTGCCTCCCCAGCATCTTGCAATGAAAGCGGTGCCTTGCTCCGAAAGGGAGTTACGGTTTATGTCAGAGAAATTCAGTGCCCTACGCATGGGAAAGTCATCATGTTGTCAGGAATTTTGGATATACTTGAATGTTTTTTCACCGGCATTGTGCCTATCCTCCGTAAGAGAGGTTTTGGTCTTTGGGGGTGTAAAAGCATCCCCTTTGCCAGCTACACATCAGGAATTTATTCCTCTGATGTGACGGTGCATGTATTTAAGGCTGGATGTAAACAAGGCTATGATATACAAATTGTTACTCCCCAGAGGGAAAGGTCTGAAGGCAAACACCATGCATAGTCCCATTGGAAAATTATACTGAGCTCTGAATTCCCCCTAAGATATGAGCCTTGCTGTGTATCCAGTCCCTGCTGCTCCTGGTTCTCCCATGTGCAGCCAGCCTCACACCGTGCCATGCTTGGCTTTGTATTGACCAACAAGACTGATCTGATTGTCTCCATAATATTCTTTTGCCAGCTCAGTGCTGATGGCTCACCCTCATTTCACTTTCTGCAGGGGGACTTGTCCCACCGCACTGCAGTTTCAGCCCTGGAAACAGGGGCCAGGTTTGCCTCTACCGTGAAGATTTATACGACCATCTCTGAGCAGATTGCATGGGCCTACGGAGGTGATGGCTGAAAATTACTGTGGCTGGGTGATGGAAAGCCGAGAGATCCTGTTTGCAGAAGCATACAGCTGACTTGCTTTTTCGCAACATTGGTATAAAAGAAAAATCATATATATGTGTAAACTGCAGGGAGTCGGCAGCACTAAGACTATCCAGGTCCAGTTAAACTGAGCATGGTATAGTCTGTCATAGAATATCTTCTTACAAAAGCCAGACATAAATCATTTAGATGAAAGTATTTTAACCACCTGGTCCCATCTTTCCCATACTGCAGTTAATCTAATACTGGAAGTAAATAATTCAGCTGCGTTTCATCTCCATCCATCAGAAAGCTCTGCCTGAGTTTTGTCAGGAGCAGAGGTAAAACAACAGGTTTGTCTGTACTGACTGACAATTAATTGATCACAGAATCATAGATTCTGTGTTTAGGCACAACATGTTACATGGCAATTTCTCTTTTTCCTACTTACCGAGAAGGGCTTGCCTCTGTCAGAGGATACACAGCCTGCTTGCTTTTCAGGTTAGAAAAACCAAAGGTCACACACTGCAGTGACAAATGTACTTTTCTCTAGGTCTGTGGTTCACCAAAAAGCAGCAGGGATAAATTTTTGCTATAAAAGCCAAAAATTCTTCCTTCTGGTCATAGATACATGGAATCAAGTTAGTCTGCTCAATAGTGCTCAGAGCCTCCTCTAGATCATGGGGCAGGTGTTGGCTTTTTGCGGCTCCATCAGTATCCATCAATCTTCAATATTAAAATATTGAATTGGAAGAAAATATATGTGCATTCACATAGTGGCCCATGTTTTGTTTAAAAGCAAGGAGCATGTGCAAAGCAGTATTTGTTACGGTAAAACTTCACGAAAAAAAAAAAGGGAAGAAAGAAATGTAACCGAGCCTTTGAAACCTCAGAAAAAGCTGTGGAATTGTTTTTGGCAGGAAATGAAAAAATTTCCTTTTCCTTGGTATATGTCTCTTTTTAAATTTTTTTTTATTATTATTTTTCCAAAGAGGATGTAATTTCCTGACTATCCCTAATCTGAGCTGTATAATCAAAAGGAAAGGAAGACAAACTGGGATAGCTCCTTCCTTTAAGGAAATGATTTCCAATCTTTATTTGAATGTACTGTAGCTTTGTACGCCTTATCCTTCAAATATAGCTAGAAGTATTATTTGGCAAAGGTCCTCGCTGCAGAGATAGGGGCTAGGGATGGAGGAAAGAGAGGTAATGGGGTTATATGCAGACACCCCTAAGAGTATGTAAGACCCAAAGCTGGAGAGAAGGCTCTGAAATAATTTCCTTTGTTTTATTGCACTGTTCTTAACTCCGGTTCTTACCTCTGCCATCAGAGTGTTTCCAAAGAATGTTTATCGATATAGTGATAGGCGCTTTATATATATAAATATATATATAAAAATATATATTCATATAATCCAAATAGTGTTTTTGGTTTCTTTTTTGAGATCATACCCTGGCTTCTGTATTTGGGAGTAAGGTACTCAGTGCAATTGCTCTCATTATCTGATTAATACGGTTGGCTCTTCCCTTCCAGGCAAAATTGTGGGAGTAATTAAAACTTGCTCAGTTTGCAAATGGGAAACATTTTTCAGCTTGCAAAACAGACGGGAGCATTAGCAGCAGTTACTGGAAAGAGAGACAAGCAAATGAAGGAAATACTTTCCTCCAAAATCATCTTTCCAAAAGGACTCGAAACTCTGTGCCTTGAGCTAGCCTCCAAGAAAGCTATGGAAAGTTGCCGTGGTGTAGTTTGACTGGGAACTGGGTTTCAGAAAGACTTGTAACTTCATTGAAAAATGGTCCTAGACTTGACACTGACAGATATTTACTAGTGGTACTCATGCTTCTTGGCTCAACCCAGGGCTTGCAGCCATTTTGCAAACAGGAAAACATTGGAAGATCTGTTGCTTGCACAAGTTTTTCAGCCACGTCTGAAACAGTGTTGTGAAACTGATCTGATTTGGGTTCCCACATCAAAATAGGAGTCAACGAATCCAGATTCAGGGCGTCTCATCCAAACCGCAGCTCAGTTTTTAAGAGGGTTGGATTTGCAGCTACAGTTTCATCCACTTATAATGGGAAAATGACTTTTGCTTTGGATGATCCCCAAGAATTTCTGTATCTTGCAAACTGCTAAATTCTAGATTTGTGCATAGTATAGAGCAGAGGGGGGAAACCTGACATGTTTTCATCTCCTGTGTATGTTCTGCATAATCCAGTTACTTCTGCTTTCATCCAAGTTAAATTTACTGAAAGAGAAAAGTGGAAAAAGTTGCAGGTGTTCTTTGGAAATGCAAAGAAATTTGCATATGAACAAAGCCCATCTCTTATGAACTCCCAAAAAAGCCCTTCACTCCCAGCCAGATGTTCCACAGCATCCATCCAAGGGTGTAAGGACCATTTCTTCAAAACCTCCTTCTTATCATCAGTTTTAGCCACAGAAATTTCTGCCTGCTGCTTGAGTTATGGTCTGATCTAAAGAAAAGAAGGTGTAATACCTCTGTAACTTCTTAAAAACATGGGTTTTGCTCATTTACTTAGTGTTCTTTAGTATGAAAAAGAGCAAACACTCAGGAAATGTTTGCTTTAATGCCCTTGTGGAACCATGCTCCCATCCCTGGAAAAATCCAGCAGCCATTAATACAAGTTGCTCACTTAGGAGTATGAGCAGGCTTATTTATGCAGCATGTTCAATGTCGGTAGATACTGCAGAAATACGGTGTTTCAGGCTAGACCGATTTGACTTGTAAAACTTCGAGAAAATTTTGAAAACCGTACTAGGGTTTGCTGGTGGAAAATATAGGCTGTATTGGGATTTTTTTCTTGGTTTCTGCAACAAATTACAACTTCTAATGCAAATATTTGAGACTCATTGGTATTTATCACTGCCTTTTTGAAAGATAATTTTCAGGTCCTTTAAAACAGGAGGAAAAAAACAGATTTCTGGTTTAAACCAGGGCCTCAAAGTGGCAGCTTTTCACAGCAGAGAAAAGCGGGTCAGTTATCAGTCCTGAGCCCTTTTGCTCCGATATGGCACAAAGAGGTTCCACAAGCAGGTGTCTCCTGAAAAAAGAGATGATGGATAAGCCTGTACCCTCACTGATATGAATTCCTGCCCCAGTTTCCATAGCAGACCAGCTCAGGAGCATGAAAGAGCTGCCGAGGTTGGAGAAAATGCCTTGCAGGTAGGCTGGGCCTTCAGTGCATGCAAACATAAGGCGAGCATTGCCGTGTCAGAGCAAATCTCTGGGCATATCCAAATTAGCCCGCTCAGACCCGGTCCTCCAGGGATCCTGTCCCAAGACATAGCTGCGCAGTTTGAGGATGTGTTGTTGACTAAAAATCCCAGCTAATGCGATAGAGGGGGAAGAAAGTCTTGCAGTCCCTGGCTGTGGAAGGAAGTGACAATGTTTTGTAATATTTTCCACCAATTCCACTATTTTTTAAAAGTTTTTCCACTATTTTCTAAGTGCCAGCCTCTGACTACTCTCTGCCCATCCTCTTTCCTACATGAGAGTCTCGATATACAACTGTTTGTCCCTTGGGCTTGCAAAGAGCTGGCATGTTCTTCTGCCCATCCTACTTTGGGTTTGGAAAACAGGAGATTGGTGAGATCCCTGCCCTTGCAAAGGGCAGAAGCTGGGCTGTGGCACCCCCATCCCACCAAAAAATATCTCCCAGGGTAGCAGGCACCCAGTGTATTCTGTTGCATGGCAGTGGGGAAACAGGAGCTGCTTTTAGCTATTCCCAAAGGCTGGGGGGAGGATTCATGGCATCCGTAGGAGCTGCTCCCTCTGTGCGGAGGGGCTGAGAGCTTCCTCCAAGCCACGGCATGTAGAGAACTGGGGAATGATATGAAACATTTTTGATAGTGTAAATAGCTCCTGAGTCAGCTGCCATGGGGGCTGGAGGCAGCTCCACCGCTTGAGATCACTTGGCTCGGTGCTTGATGTGCTCTTTCAAACATAATCACTAGCTCAGGGCCGGTTTATTGGGGTTTGCTTTGTGTGTTTGCATGGCAGGGCAGATAAATTCTCTCTGCTGCAGGGGTCACTGGGTGGGGCCATGCAGAAGGTCTCCCAGGGACAGGAGTTCAAAAAGACACAGGGACATCAGCCACCCATCTCCAACTTGAAAGCGGAAAGGGAAATAAGCACTTTATCCTGCACCCTCCTGGACTGCCACAAAAATTCCAATATACAGAAATATGTGGAAGCCTTTTGACTTTGCAATGGACAAATCTGCAGTCTCGCCAAGTGAAAATACTACTTCAAGTGCCCATTTTGTGTTCCAGTTTATCCCGTCCAAGTGTATTTCAGTCCCAGCAGTGATCTCTCCTCTGACAAGGATTTAATATTAGGAGGCTGTTGGCCCTAATTCAGTAAAGTGCCAGGTCATTGGCCATACTTGTGCATTCATGGCTTGCTCCTTTCTCAATATTATATTGAGCATGGGTTCCTTGGGAGACAAATGTTTGGAGCAGGGAGACAAGTCGGTTTTGTTCCTGTTTATTTTGTTTGCCGTCCAAATTAATAATAGGTTAAAGACATCCTGCTGATTAGCCATAACATCCCAGCAGCATTATTTGTTCTGTCACAGTCGAGATCAAGATCCTGGGGTGCTAAGGAAAGAAGACACCAACTCTGCCATGGAGATGGAAAAAGGAGAGGCTTCTGGTCTTAAGAAAACAGGTCAGCATTAAAGTGACCTTAAAAAAATGGACTCACAGCTGATGGCATGGAGTTCTCCCAGCTGATGAGAGCGAGATGGTTGAAAAGCAAATCTGGAGAAAATTAGAAGTGATTTGGAGGTCTTGAGTTAAAGAAGGAGGTGCATAAATGCTGACGGTATTTTATAAAACTAAGTGGAAGCGTCCCCAGGCATATCCTCTCCATGGGAGCAGAGCAAAGTCTACTTTACTGGCCATAGAGCAGCCCCAGCTTGGCTCTTTGGGTGTCAGGGCGTGGGCTGGTGGATCTGGCTGGATGGCAAAGTGTTTGTCTTGCCCATCCCCAGGATCTGCACTCTCCGTGCAGATTAGAAAGTTCACATAAACCTATCCAACACTTCACATCAGTCCTTCTGTTTTCTGTCCCAGGTCCTTCCCTGCCAAACTCAGGGGTATTCAGTGTTGCTCTCTGCACCTCAGCCTCTTGTGCTCTGGCAGCATGATAGAAATAGTATCCCTGCTTCATGATAAATCAGTGCTGCCCAGTGGTCCACATCTGGCCGAGTGGGCTCTGAAAGCTGCAGAAAAGAAAATATTGAAAGCTCTTTTTTGCCTAATGTCTATGTGTATGTATAGATTTACATATATATATTAAATGGATAGACATGTGTGTATATATATGTAAGACATATATAAAAGAAGCTTGTCTAGAACCACAGCATGTCGCTTTTCTCTGTCGGCAGGCTTTCCACAAGGCTGGGCTTACACATGGGGACCAGATGTGGCCATCCAAAAAGTTCTGTTCACTTCTATACCCTCTCTTTTTTTTCCTCCTACTTAAGTACAGCACGAGACATGTGGGCCAGCCATCCATCTGAGGCTAAGTGGGAACCAAGAGTGATTGCTTACAATGCCATAAATAGCTAAATAGCCATTTTCAATAGTAAACAGGGATATGTGAATTAAGAACGAACTCTCCAAGCAGTTTGTAGACATTCCAGTTTCTTGTTTTAATATCTTCATGTGGCTTTTTTTCCCCCTTTCTTCAGTTCTCTTGGTGGGAGGTGACACATTTAACAATGCTTCCCACGAGCAAGAGGCCCACTCTGGTTATCTAAAGCAGAATGAAAAAAAAAAAAAAGGGCTAGGACTCTTCAAAAGCAGCCTAGCAGAACTACAGACCTTCGGCGTCTTGGGAGCAGTATATTCAGTTCTTTGAGGGGACCCTGAAAAATCCCATCCACACGATATTGGCAGTCGATGCAAGGGTTGGGGGATGTGTTGCCAGCTTACAGCCTTTGTAAGAATTTTCAAAGCTTTCATGAGCTGTCTCAGCCAACCACCCTTCTTCTTGACAGCAATGAAAGCTGTCCAGAAAGTCGAATTCCCGTTGCATGGAATTACATTTTCTGATATTTTTCTATTTGCTTTTGTTCCAGATCGGGAAGAAAAGTCTCAATTTTTTCACAGAGCAGAAGTTCTTGTGAAATGCAGAGTCAGAAACATGGGAGCAACCTTACTGAAGTGGACCATTTAGTTTCGGTCTAAATGCCAGGTAAAGTGATACAAAACACAGCCATCAGAATGAAAGGAAAGGGTAGAATAACCAGCATGAAAAGGCTGAAATGAAGCTTTCTGTTTCAAACATAAATGTTTCTGAGGTTTTGCTGTCGAACTCCTTCAGAATCAAAAGTCTCCCGCAGGTCAAATGATTTTGGAAGAATCAGAAATAACTGTTGAAAAACTGCCCTGGAAATTTTAGCAGTTTGCCCCAAACACAGCTTACTGTCCCATCTGTGCTCCTCTTTAAAACACAGAGTTGATAACCACACACAAAACTTGGGATCCTGCTTTGAGGCTGGCCCTGGTTTGAGCAAGAGGTTGGACTAGAGAGCTCTCAAGGTCCCTTCTGAACTCTATGATGCCCACAGTCTTTGCCATGGAAAATAGTAACTTTTTTAAGTGATAATGGGGGGGGGGGAAGAAAAAGGGGAGGAAAAAAGCAAGATAGCAGAATTAAAATAGAGGTAGAGGAATGTGCTTCTCAAAGCCATGCCTAGAGGGGAAAAAGCTGGAAGAGTACTTGTACCTTTCCACATTGTAAATTTAAAATTCCTTCCCTGCTTTTCTTCCAAAATATCCCCAAAATAATCCCCTCCATGCACCCTACAGACCTGATCTCAGTTCAGTGGTGAAGGAAGGGGTTTTCTAGGTGCATGAAGAGTCTCTGGGAAGGTGACATCTCCAGCTGTGGGCAGCATCCATTAATGGGGAAGGCACAGAAGAGTTGGCTAGTTAAGAAGTAGGGAAGTGTCTTTAATTTTACCCGCTTTGCTTTATAGAGAGCAGAGAAAACAGCTAGCAGAAATACCAAATCATACAGCAGGAGCAGTTGCACGAAGCAAGTGGGAGGAGTGGTCCCGGTCACCAAGGCTCAGCTCCCCATGGCACAGGGAGCACTCAACAGATCGAGAGGTTTAGTAAGGTAAGAAGGAGTATTTTGATTGTTCGGTACTGACTTTCTCTGCAAATCTGGGAGTTCCATAAAGTCACCTGGCAATTCTTTCTTGTGCTGGTAGCTGTACTGGTCTTCCTTGAACCTGGTCTGCTAAGGAAGTCAGAGCCTAGTGCTACTGTGGCTTGATGGGATGCTGGTGTAGGAATGACAGTGAGCCTACTTCAGCCACAGCACCTGAATGCTTGGTGTACTTTGGCTAAGTAGTTTTGGTACTAAAGCGGTGCGAGGTCGACAGCATGAGTCCTGCTGCGGAGAGCCATCTCCAAGCCCCGCAGCGTGCTCAATAAATAGGTTGGATGTTTGGTGCCGTAATTCCAACAGTGCTCGGTATTGGCTCAGCTCTGCTTTATTCAAAGTCAGCAGGAAGTGCTGATGGCGAGCCAGCCATGGCTCTTACAATCCCTTTCTCTCACTAATTACTTCTGGCTGCTGTGGAAGCCCAAAGGACTTCAAAGGGATGACACTGGATTTGCATGAGGCTGTCTCTCTGGATCTTCTATCCCAGTTTCTCAGCCCATGGTGGTCCATAAGGCTTCAGAAGGGGATCCACTAAGCAACTCCAGAAAACATTAAAATATATTATGTGTTCCCACAAACGCACATTCCCACACAGACAAAGGCTAGGAAAATGGAGAGAAATCAAAGCACTAAATGAACAATTGAAATGCAGCTTTTTTTCTCTTTTTGGCTGTAAATGAAAAATCATGTTCACAAGATGGACTTGGGTTCTCCAAAAGGTGAAGCAGTTCTTGAATAAAATGCACAGAAGCGCATATCCTGCCCTGCATCAAGGGCACTATGGGATGCTGCAGGGTTAGTCCAAGGCCCCGGGCACTATACTTTAGGGCAAGTCCAAGCTTGAGTCCTTAATCTCACTGACCTCTTAGTGCTTTTAACATCTCATTCTTAACTAGCTGCACATCTTCCCTCAGGCCAAACACTGCATACACCCTTCTGGCTATGTCTTAGGACTGTGTAGCCTATCTACCTCCCTGGTAACGCAAGACCAAAAATAGACGGCTCCAAGGGGATTTATTTTGTTTCTTAAAATTATTAATGAGTCTTCAAGGAGCTTCATACCCATCACATCTAAACAATTGCATTCCTGGCCCTTTGTCACCCCATTCTCAGGGGCCAAATTTTGAAGCAAAACATTGATGCATCAACTTTGCTGCAGTGATACTGCTTTCCCTTGTGTGGGGACGTGCCCTGCTTCGCTATGAGGGAGCGGAGAAACCCTGAGGCAAATCAATTTGTAACATCCACAACCATGCCAGGACACTCACCAAAGCAGTGTAATCCTTCCCTCTCTCTCAGCGGCTGGGTCAAAGAGGAGAAACTCAGGTCCAGGCTGAGCAGAAAAAGAACGTTTTGGTCTTGGTGGAGGTTTGAAGGAGATGCTTGTGCCAGGGAGAGTGATGCCAGCTCAGGGGGCTGGGGGAAGGTAGTCTGGGAAGTGATGCTTTCTAAGTGCCATGGATGTGGAGCAAAACATGGCACTGAAACCACAGCAGTAAAATGTGTCGGAGGCTTTTTCTCTTTTACAGAGTGTTGCCCACCTTCTTGGACCCTTTTGGGTTGGAAAAGTGGTATAATCAGAGGGTTTCTGTAATAAATGCTGTTGGAGACATCTCCAGCACCACTGCATATCCTAATAGAAAAGGAGAGATGGATTTTTTTTTACTAGAGATAGTCAACCCATGGCGCTCCTAGGAAGTTTCCTGCAGGGGACAGCAAGGGGACTGGGGGGCTGTTTATCCCCAAAGCCTCTGCGCATCCCCTCTCCTAGGGGTTCACCCCCTTTGCCACCAGGAGGTTCAGCCCTTGGGACACAGTAGTGGCTCTTTCCACTCGGCAAGCTGCCCTGGGCCCCGCATGGTTTTCCAGGCAGGACGCTTGAAAAAAACACCCCAGGCTTGAATGAACCCTGTATAATGTGGAGATGCTTTATAAGCAGTTTTCATAAAACAGGGAAGTTTTATAACTAGTCAATGAGCAGATGGGACTGCTACGGACGAAGGAAACAAACAAGTGTCATCAGACAGATTTAAGTGATCTTGGTCAGACTCTTCTCCTGGACAGAACCAGGTTGGATCTGTTTGGTCCACTCCTGATTTTCACCCATTTCAATGAGGGGAGAAGCAGAAGTTTCCACTAAGCCATTAATAAAGCGGCAATTTCAAAACAGCTAGGCAGATCTGACTGTACTCATTTGAACGGGCTTTTAGTAACCTTCAGAGACTGGCAATTCGGGTGGTAAACCCACTTTATGATCTGTTATTACCTGTGCTCTGCTCAGAGGCAGCAAAACTCATTATGGGCAGAAATAGCCAGAGTGCTCCTGTGTACCCGTGCAGGCAACTGTTAATGGTCTCCATTTTCTGGCTTCGTAGTGATAAAAATACGTTACTGGTAAAAACGAAAAGCCACAGAGTTAGCTGCAGGTTTGCTTAGCAGTCAGGCTTCTGTGCTTGAGGTTTTATTTTGTTGCTGACATCCCATGCATGACTGTAGAAAATGCACTTAACTTTTAGGAAGTCAGCCAGTATGGTACGCTTTCTGTTTTTTATTTAATAGCACATTAAATGTTCCCCTTTGCCCCAAGTTTTATTGAGGAGAGCCTCATTAAGCTGGAAACATGGAAGGAAAACAGTCCATCCTGCTGGGCCAAAGAAACAGCCTCAGGACCAGCCCTGTGACATCAACCCAATTCTCTGGACCCGATATAATTATGAGCATCGCAGCCTGCAAAGGGCACGGGAGCTGCAGACATTCCTCTTGTAGAAGACTGGGGAGAAATGAAGGCTGAAAAGGACCTTAGAGTTCATCAAAACTCACAGCTGGTGGATGTCGGCACAAGCTGTTCATGTTGGGCAATGGAGAGCCCTCGATGGCCCTGTGCAACTGCTCCCTGCTATTACAACATTTGCCCTCAAATAGAAAACATTTCATATCTCTAGCAAGCAGAAATACCAGAGTCCACCAATATCCCAGCCAACTCTCTCAGCTGTGGAGTGTCCCTCCAGAAAAGCTCAAGAAACTGGTCTCGTGGAGTGAGCCTTCAAGAAACAATGCACCAGAGATTTTTTAGTAAGCTCACAGGCCCATTGGCACATGGAACAATGTCCTGAATGTTGGAGCATGCTCACATTCCCCACCGCCTTTGCTTGTCCAATCTCTCCCGGTGCTTTGGCTCAACACCATGGTACAGCCAAAGGCCCACACATTGCATTTGGGCTGGAAGGTGCATGCTAGTGCCCATAACCCACCATTGCCTCCAGGTGCTTCAAAAACACGTTTCTGGTTTTTGGACCACATTACACCTAGGATGAAGCCATGTGATCTGGCTGGTGCTCTAGAAAAGTGAAGAAATCTGTTGCTCTTGGTGGTGTTTCTTCACATGCCGACTATGCTGGAGTTCCTCGGTGGGAGAAAAAGGTGCAGATTAACTCAGTATTAACTAATGCTGAGAGCACCATCTGGTGGGCTGCGGGGCTGGATAACGCAGTCGCTCGGAGCTGGGGATGGGCTCGGGGCATGAAATCAACCCAGAAGCACATCTGGTGGGGGCAGTCAAGTGGCTGTGGTTCACCTGGTCTGGCTTCCCACAGCCACCAACTGGCAGCCTCAAGGAGAACGTGGAAATAATTTCCACGGCGACAATTAGAAAAAAACATTTCTTCCTGCCTTTGGATGGATGGAGCTTGATGTGCTCCTTGGAGTGTGGAGAAATCCCTAGCTGGGACGACTAAGCTCCTATCATAGATAACCATCCTTTCTTTGAATATGGTTATATTAAAATCACTTTATTGTGGCAATTAGTTCCACGGTCTGTGACTTTGTTTATGTATGGGTATATATATATGTATATATGTATATATGTAAATATATATTCATTTTAAGTCAGCTGATACTCAGTGTTACCATCTGTAGCCTGTCCTGTGAGAGCGGGACTTAGCAGGGCCTGAGTTACTTGGACCAGCCACGATATTGCTGGTCCTCATGCTTTTATCCAGAGCCCTGTGATATCCTATTAACTCTTATAAAGACTCTCCTTTTGCTGTGCTGAACTAAACCTAGAGAAGGCGACCTTCAAAAAGCAGATGAACCCTATGTAAATCATGCACCATTTTCAAAACCTCCATCTTTTCATTGACCCTTCAGCATAACCCCCCAGCTCTGTGTGCCTTGGAGTAGGAGACATCCTCCCAGGATGTTCTATGGCTTTTGCCAGGCAGCTGATCCTCCTTTTACCTGTATGAATGCAAGTCAAAGATGCCCCTCAGTGTCTGAGCTCCTTTGCCTGTCCCATTCACTGCTGGCCATGGGTCTGACCGAGAAGATCCTTCTTTACTACATCCAGCATGATGAGGGATGACCTATCCCAGGCATTTTTTTATGCTATTATCATATAAATTTTGATCCATCAGAGTGTTTCCTATCTGAAAGCTGTCAGGGAACATGTCTTTCTATGTCCTTGGGCAATTTGGTGCAAACTGGGGGGCCCAGCCTGAGGAGGGCACTCAAGCAGGGCTGCAACATGAAGAGTACAATAAAGATTTTGTGAGGTCTCAAGTCATTACCAGCCTCGGGGGGAGAAGCTCTTGCTTCTCTGAGCTGAACTCCTATCCCCAAGCTCAGTCCATCTGATTTCCATTAGAATATCCACCGAGCAAAGATGAAAACTATCAGAGATATTTAGCAATTTTAGCCCCGCCTCAGCCTTCTGCTTCCCTTGCCCGTGTTGGGTTGGCAGTGATGGGTGGGTGATGGCAGGTTTTTTTAGAAAATAAAGGTGTTTGCTATGGTTTGCTCTGCTTCTGCACCTGCAAGAGATGAAGGAGATGTTAGCAGAAGTTTGACTGGAGATGTAAGTGAATATAGCCCACAAATTTGTTGTATCTTAATGGGCTGGCTTTGCTGAACATGCGCTGTGACTGTCTCTGTGGTTCTGCAGAGCAAGTGGGGTTGTCTTCTGTAACACGCTTACAGTGAATTTTATTATCATCATTTGTTGTGTTTCTACGCAGCCATCAGATACTTCATAGAATCATAATTCATGTTAATTATTCAATAACGGGGGTAGCTCATGGTATTTTATCCTCAGCATGGTTTACGTTGCAATGAGCTTAGATCAAACATAAAGAGAAAGATTAGTACCAAGGGAGTTTGCAGCCATGCCTCTCTGGGATGTTTTTCTGTCAGTTCTCTGTGCTGGTCGGTTCCCAGGGCTTGCTGCTCCATCGTCCGTTTGTGTCCTCCTTGGTGCTTACTCTCCGAATGCTCTTCTCTTGGCAGAGGCAGCATGGGACCAGTTCCCACGTTTTGTCTGAAGGAAAACTCTCATAAGAAAACACATGAGATTTTTCTCATAGTTTTCATAGCATAGCAGGTGGAAACGTGCAAGCAGTGTGGAAAAAAAGCCAGCTGGGTGGACCCAACTCTGCTGTCAAAGTGTCAAAAGCTGGTTAATGGAAACTCCTACTGTTTCTTTTGAGTAAACACTCTCAAGGGCTCTGCTGCCAATAGCAAACAAGTCACGCTTGAGGAACACTTGTCAGTGGGAACCTCAGGCAGGTTTCCCAACCAGAATGTAGGTGTGGGCTCTCTCTTTCAGGTTGAGAGTCATGGGAAGCACTAAAAGTGCCTTGCGGAGATTTTCAAGTCTTTCCCCTCTTGCAAGTGAGGACTTGGGGTAGCCCCAACCCATTGCACAACCCACTCCTGGGTTTGCTTTTTCCAAGGGTGAGCAACCCGGCAGATGTTTTCTTGGAGGAGTACCGGGGTCCTCCTTAGGAGAGGGCAAATCTGTACCTCTCCTTCTTTTGCCCAAGGCTACGACAGTGTGTTTGGGCCACCATCATAGTCTCTCTGTCCTCAATGGCCGTGCAGGAGCTCCATGTGCATAGTACCATCATCACATTTTTCCTAGCATTAAGACCCTGTTAAGGTAAACCATCCCTATGCAGCTGCACTGCTGAAGATGCTGCCCATCGGCATTCACGCATGCTTGCTGCAGCAGGTTGTTGACCCTGTTAGGTTTTTAAATGAATGGAAGGAGTCAGAGTTGTGCTCCACACCAGTATCTCAGCCAAACCCCTTATTTTCTTCTATGCCAACAGTTTGTTACTGTCAGAGACACACATGTGAAAATGGATGCTTGGTTCATATCACTAGCTATTGATGCCAACCTGTTGCTGTTAAAGCAGGCTTTGACTTCTGGTGGTGTGTTCATGCAGTCCTTTCCCAGCAGTTTCTTGCCACCTTATGAAGGAAACGAGGAGCGTGAGCACACCACCACTGTGCTGCAATTTAATGAACCAAAATAGTAAAAACCCATCATGCATGAGTTTTTCCCCCGTGACGTTTCCCTTCCCCCCCAAATCCTGCCCTTTTCTGCGGGCTCTGAATTGCAGCACCTGCTTGCTTCAGCTGCTGTGATTAAAACTGGGAAAGAAAATGATCAGTGAGGCTTGCTTTCTTCTCCCCAAACAATACCCAAAATCTCCTGAAACTGGCATGCTCTGTACAATCTGAATCGAAAACCTCTGCATTATTAAGGGCGCCTTTGGACCCTAAGAAATGTCTTTTGTGTGGGGTTCTCCCTGAATTTTAATAAGCCTGGCTTTTTACAAAGACCCCCAATAAAAAGAGTGAAACAGACACACGCACAAAGACAAATTTCATTAGGCTCTAATCTCCTTTCTGACGAATACGCTCCTGCCGATCTCTAAGCTCTTTCAGCCCAGCAATGCCTTTTTTTTTTTTTTTTTTTTGTTGTTGTTTTGTTCCCCACCAAAATAAAACTTGTGCAGGGAGGGGACCCTGGTGCAAGATGCTGGGTACCAGCATTAAGTGCAGCAATGCTAAAATGGATAACACCGCTTTTTTTCCTGCTTAAAGGTGTGAAGTTGTTAATGAGGTGTCCTACGCAGTAGAAACCCAGCAAATCCTTTGATTAAAACCAGTCCAAGTGGCAGAGGCTGAATTATTTGTACTCGGACCCTTTGAGGGATAGTAGTGGCAGTGGTCGGGGGGAAAGGAGAAAAAGATGACAAATAACATGTGCTGGGCAGCAGGTTTGCTTAATTTGTCAGTGCAGTTGAAGATAATGTCAAGAAAAGGGAGGGGATTGTTAAATGGCATCAACGCTTGATACTATATAAATAGAGATGCTGGCAGGAGGAATTGCTTTGAAATACAGCTTTTTGTGGGAGGGGGGAACTTTTAGTGGAGGATCTTAGGTCAGCATTACTGCAGCAGGGCTGTGCTGCTCTTTGGCAGGACAGATTTTCTGTCCGGATGGAGAAAGATCAGGGTGTTCATCCCCACATCTGTGCATTGCCTTGAACAGTACCTCCTCCCTCTCTGCGGGCTGAGATGTACAGCAAGGGCTCAGTTGTAGGCAGTGCCCTGGTGGGGCTGATGTGAATTCCCTAGAGTAGTTGCTCCCGATGGCACTCAGGGTCCCAGCTTTGAGCTCAGAGCTTAGAGTTTGGCTTTCTGTTGTTATCTTCTATTTCAGTTAGGTCCCCAAATCCCGTGTTTTCCCAAGCTCGGAAGGCTTTGGCTGTAAGGTCTCATACCTATAATTGCCAAGGAGTGAAGGAGGGCTGAGGTCTTCTTTGCTCTCTGCTTTGCATTTGCTTGCCTGCACAATATGAACCCTTTAACTCTATTTTATTCTCACTTTAGTCACTGGAAATATGGGTCCATTGCATGCATATGGGAACTGCAAAGAAGGGATGAGCACGCTTGGACTACTGATGAGTAGAATCAAGGCATAAAAAGAAATTGTGGAGGAAGGAGCAAAACACCTAGTTCAAACTATCCGGCACTGCATTGCCAGAGGAGTTCACGTTCCTGGCTGGCAGCCCACCGGAGCATTCCTGGCATAGCTGCTCCAGCCCCAGGGGTATTTAGTTGCTTTTGGGTCCAGGCGTTTTGGCTGGCTGTGCAGGACTCCTCTGCTTGCAGGGTCCAGGGCAGGGTGAGAAGCCAGTTAGTGGGTGTCTGGGTGTTTTCACAGGAGGCAAGATGCTGTGGCTTTGGGATCTTGAAGGCTGATGAGGAGTCAGTACTCAGTCCTGAAGGAAATGTCACTTAGGCACCCTGGAACAGACAGGGGACCACGCACCCTGTGGCAACTGCTAGCCTGAGACTGTCCACGGGGATGGAGCAAGGGGAAGGAGTTAGCAATGACCAGATGTCTGATGGGAGCAGCCAGGAAAGAAAAACAGACCCTATTTTTCTTGCCTTTGGCTGTCAAGGCTCAAACACACTTAGGAAGTTTCCAAGCCTTAGCAGAGCCGTGGCGGGTGCCGGCAGCTGCCTGTGCTCGTGTCCTTTCCCCCCCCCAGCTGCATGTCAGGCTGACAAAAGCTTTTGAGGGGAGCTGTGGAGGGCAGGCAGGCAGGCAGACGGTGGGCAGGCAGCAGCTCATCCAGCTGCCGCAACACCATCGCTCCTGTGGGCTCTTGGGTGTCACTTTGGGGTCCCCCCCGGCTCAATCTCTGGCAGCTCAGCTCCTTGTGGATAATATGGCATGTAAGTGTTGTCACATCAGCCCTCTCTGGAGCCCAGCCATCAAAAAAAACAGCCCCTCAGCCAGAGGAGGGCAGGAAACATTGCAGCTCAAGCCCCCCAGGCAGGGCTGGCATCTGTGGTCCCCAGGGTTTGGAGGAAAATAGTTTTCATGCCCTGCAAAAATGCTGTAATTGCAGACAGTCTGTCCAGCCCACGAGGAATTCACGGTCTAAAAAATACCCGCAACCTCTCTCGCCCGAAACAAGAGCAAAGGTGTGTCAAGGATGCACGCCTCAGCAGCCACATCAGTGCTGGGCTGTGCACTGGCATGGCCACAAAAAGCCTGAGCGATGCTGGGGATGGTAACCGGCTGCCTGAAAAGCCAGACGGCCAAGGTGGTGGTGGGATGGGTGCTCAGTGCGTTCACTATGGAGGTTAAAGCACATCTGTAGCCCAGTGGGACCTTTAAACGGAACCAAGAGCTGTGCAGAGGTGGATGCTGGTCACTCCCCACACTGACAGTGTTATTCTCCTGATTAGAGAGCTGAGGGGCATAAAACCAACCAGCTTCATGGGAAAACAACCCTCATCCGTTCACATGCTGTAAAGTAACTCCCTGCACAAGGGTAGCAGGATAGCCAAGCTCCCCACCACCCCACCAGCGCTCCTCTGCACTGCTGCTTTGCACTCCCTCCAGCCCTGAAGGAAAGGTGCAGCTCTATCTAACCCAAGTTACTTTTAGCATTGATTTATTTATATTAAAAAAAAAAGCACAAAATAAACCCCAAAAAACACAAGTAGGACTGTGAGATTCCCTTGTGCATGGGGGACAGGTTCAGAACAGAAGCATGGGGTCCTGCACCTCTTTGTGCCTCCCAGTCTGTGTCCAGAGGATGCTCCTGGCCATTCGGCAGGAGGGGAACGCAGCTGCAGCTCTGCGAGGTCTTCCCGGAGGAAACTTTTTGACTGCTCATGTAGAGAAAAAATGGGGGAAAAGTCTGATAATTTCAAGTATTTTTTAGTGGCAACTTCTTTTGGGGAGTTTCATTGGTGCGGTAAATATTTGGTCACCTAAGAGATTTCCTGCACATCATTTGTCTTCTAATTGAATGCTCTGGCTTTGTTCCATAGCTGTTCGTGCACGCAGCCAGTTTTCCCTTCTGGGTCAAAAAGGAGTAAAACCAGCCATGCACCTTAATATTTCTATGCCAGCTTAGAGGTGGGCTGCTGCACAGATGAAATAAATCAGGGGGTGCAGTGACTGGGGAGGTCTTAAAATTTGTCACATTTGCCATAGCAAAGACTCCTTCAAATGTGACAACCAACTGCTAGCAAAAATCTCGTCTGAAATCACTTCATCACTGCAAGCAGTGTAAAGCTTGAAGGAGAAAAAAAACCCCAACCAAATAATCTGGTGGTCTTTGGTCAAACAGTCAGAAGTAAGACTTGCAGAAGGACTTTTGCGCTTGAAAGCTCATCTGGTTATTTTACTCAATGACATCATTTGGGCTAATGAAAGATGTACCCCTCTCTGTAAATGCTCAACACTTGGCTATTCGGACTATAATAACACTGCTTTAAATGCGGAAGATAGCCAAGACTTCCAAGGAGATCATAGCAAATGCATTTGAAAAATTGCACATTGCTTACAAAAACAAAAACTTCTCTGGAGTCATCTTTAGAAAGAGGAGGAAAATTGCTAGATACCTTCTTCACCTCCCTGCGACCCGATGGCGTGCTCTCTTTCGTGCTATACACGGCAATAGCAAATGCGTAAAATGTGAATTAAACATCAGCGATATTTTGGGAGAAAAATCTCAGCACCAAACATCTGTTCCTGAGTTTCCTGTGGCCAGAAGGGATAGGTCAGGCTTAGCTGGAGTCAAAGTGCCTTTTGCATCCTGCTCCTCCACGGAGCTCTGCACAAACTCAGCTTTGAGCAGGCGGATAGTCTGTGCTCTTCAAACTAAACACACTCAGGAGCTCTGCCAGGATCCATACACAGGGTTTTGAACCAAAGCAAATGACAGGTTCTGGACCAGACCTAGAAAAATGAATAAATAAGCTTCTGCTCCTATGGCTGCCTTTATATTTAAGCAGAAGACAGTGTGGAGAAATGGCACACTACTGTGTGCAAACATTGCTCTCAGGAGAAAACAACTACCTGTCCCTACCCAGCTACCAAACTTAGTTTTAGTGAAGCCTCTGTGGGGAGGTCAAAGACTCCCCGTCAGAGAGATTATTATAGAATAAATTAGAGCAGCTCCAAGCGAGCAGCTTTTTTCCATTAGCCAGGACACAGCAGAGAGATCAGGTATCAGGCGTTCCATCCTGCCTCGCCTGCGAGGGAGGGGAAGGAAGAGCACACCAAAACATGTGCGTGCTCTGGAAAGCTGTAGTGGACATGGAGTTAAAAGGTTTTTCAGCTGGATTGAAGGGAAGGATTTACTGGAAAGTGGGCACTGAATGTAAACTTCTCTCCTGTCCACCCTGTCTATCAAGTGATTCTTCACACGCTCATCTTTGGGAAGGTTTTACAAGAATATATTTCAGCCTAGGCTTTGCTTGCATGTCTTTTGCTCCAGGGGCGATCAGCATCCCTTCGTCTCCAAGAAATTCAGGGGAAAGAGAGACAAAAACTCCTCAGTCCCTGGAGAAGCCAGGGTTGTGCTGCATGTTGGTCCCAGCCGTGTGGCGTCATGGGCATTGGGAGCCCCTTTTTGGGGGGGGCACAAGGGTAGGCTGTGAATCGTGCATAAAGCATCACGCTGAAGTGGATAGATGCCTTTGTCTTGGGGTGAATTAACCACTTTAAGGGGTGTAATTTGGGCTGTGATTCAGGAAAGAGTGATTTGCCCTGTCTCTGCCTGGCAGGTCTCTGACAATAACATTTCTGCTGTGAGGATGCACTTCGCTTTAGGCAGGACCAAGGTGGTCTGGTTGGAGCCATGAAACTGGTTGTTGCTGCCAAGGGGTGCTGGTTTCCCTGGGAAATCTGGGGTTATGCTGCAGTTCTCAGGAAACATAACCTAAATTGGAAGAGGAATAAACTGGAAGAACAATGAAAACAAGGGAACGGAGCAAAGGGTAAACAGAGCAAGAATCATGCATAACGTTTCCCTGAATCTGGGTCTGAAAGAATTCTAAATATAACAAATATTGAAAACTTTAATCCTGTCCAGTATAAACAACAACAAAGTGTTGGGGTTTTTTCCCTGCCTGGCAGAGAAATAGGAAAAAATTCCTTTTGGATCCCACAGGCGAATTGAGGACAAGACGAAACCCTGCCCAACGCGGTGGCATGCACCTTCCTAACCTTTCAGGATGCTCGGGGTGGAGGCTGGACACGACCCCGTTGAGCCTGGCTTCTCAGTTCACACTGGTTCAGCTGGGATGCGACTGGGAATATCTGAGCATCTGCCGAGCCGCTCTTGCCAGCACGGCCTTGAAGGAGCACAAAACCAAACCCACCCTGTATCTTTAGCAGACCCTTTAATGGCTGCAGCTCAAGCCAGAGTTTTCTGCTTACCGAAGGAGCACAGCACTGAGGAAATTTGCAGTGATAACATCTGGCTGCTCTGACCAGCTGCAGAATTTTAACTGTGTGTGGTTGTCCATGAGAACTGGAAAGACTCTGCCCTAAAATGCATCAGCTTGGAGTTGTGATTAAGGGGGGGGGGGGGGGGGTGTTGCTGTCTTGAGGAGGGCAGTGGAGGTAGAGCAGGGATGGGGAAGTGCAGCTGAAACCGTGGAGGGGATAGAGCCCTTCCAGGAGGGACTGGAAAAGATGGTGCTGCTCGGGCTGGAGGGGATGATGGAGGTCTGCAAAATCGTGATGGCAGCAGGCAAAACGAATGGGGGAATATTGCTTCCTCGATGGATGCAGGCTGGAGCTGGAGCTGCTGGAAGCATCTGAGGGGAAGTGCAGCAGAGAGAAGCAGGGCTCATGGACCACCCAAAACAGCATCTCCTATTGCCATGGCAGACTGAGCGCTGGTGGGCTAGGTGGGCCCTTGGGCTGGCCGGGACCAGTAGGGTATTTCCCATGTTGTTAAGTCCTCAAGCCTGAGATGGCCTCTATCTGTTTGAATGCTGAAGGTCTTAGCGCTCATTTGCCAAACTTTGCTGGTTCTTTGTGTTTTAAAAACCCACCATGAGGTCCTGCAAGGTATTCATAGTACTGTGCCATGGCTAGTTATCTCCCATTATTATATATGGGGAGACAGAGATAGAGGCTTCCCCAGCTACTAATTCCCCTGAAAAAAGTGTTTCTCTGCATATTCCCACTGACCCAGCTCACTAATTTTAGTGGGTCGTTGGCTGGCAAAATACCTTCCAGCCTTCACCCTCTTCCTCGTCCTACCACCCCCGAGGCATTAAACTGCTTAGTCCCAAACTCTCTGCTTTGAGGCTGGGCTCTGCATCCCCAATCAGTAACCGGCTGTAGTTCCTCCTTGTGTAGCTTGTGGCTGAGTACCAAGGTGCAACACGTTATGCATCTGCAGAGGGTGCGGCTGGGCAGTTCCCCAAGGCTGAGCCTGGCTGACTTGTGGTAAAGGCAGAGGAGAGGCACTGATTTGCAGGGAGGAATTCAGCATACAGCTAACCCATAGTAAAGGTTAAACTCCTTGTGCTGTGCAGTTAATAAAAACTCCCTTGATAGAAGCAGTGCTTAAAAATGAATCGGATTAGACTGCAAAGACGAAGAGCTAATGTGATACAGCAGAAGTCTCGGGGGTGGAAAAACAGCTCCTTAGCTGGTAAAAATGGGAGTGGCATAATAAGAATTTATACCCAAAATCTGTTTCTCCTCTCAGCTCAGAAGTTTTGGCCTTTTCAACAGCCTTCCGCCTCTAAGGCCAAAGGTACATGAAAGAAGGAACCGCCAGCAGAAGCCTGTGACCTGCTGTGGACTCAGCTGAGTAAAGAAATCCCTCGAACATGAATGCAGGAATTCAAGGGTCTTTTCATGTCATCTATTTCTGATGTCCCAGAGCTGATGGTGGGAACTCTACCTTGGTATTTCCAACATAACTGGAATGGGGAGGAAAGTGTATAGGAACAGAAGAACTGCTGCTGTAAAATACAGAACTTCCAAAATGAAGCCTGTTTGCAATAGTGCAGATGTTAGCATGTTAATAACGTTGGAAGAAATTTATAATGCATGTAAATTCCTCATTCCAGCAGGATGAATTCAGGCTTGGAATAAACTACCAGGTAGAGATTAAAGAGCCAACACCCAAATGCCGTCTGATCTTTACTGTGCAATGCACAGTTGGGCTGCAGATCTGTCCTGCGGTGGGCTGCATTTCAGCAGGTCAGTCCCTTAATATAGATTTGGCTCCTTGGTAACAAAGAAATTCCCACTTGCAGGCAAAAGCTAATAGCAAGCTATGAGGCATCAGAAAGAAACATTCCTGGAAGAGCGGAGTAAGTCAGTTTGTACCCCAAAATTGCACATCCCCTTAGGTCTGGGTCTGAAGGAGCTGCTACTGGTGATGGTTAAAGGCAAGGGGTTTGCACTGACATGGTTTTTGGGGACAAAAGAGTGGTAGATGGTTTAAGAAGTGGGAGTTTTTCCAAAGGTGTGGCCAAGACACTAAGGATAAAAAGTGTTAACAAAGCAGTGAATAAACAAAGGATGTCAATATGACCTGATTTCTATCAGTATTCACCAGTATTGGGTCAGTTCCCTGCCGTGTGGCCGTGGTTTCCTGTTTATACACAGCTTGCAGAAGAGAGAGTCACAACAAAAAATGTAGCAATTGGCTCCTGTAATTTATCTTATTTGCAGAGCTAAAACCAGCCCCCATTTCTGCAGACATGATGGAGTGGTGGAACTCTCGCCGCCTGCTGTGATCGAGCATGGATAATGCCCATCAGTTCTGGTTCCCAGATCCCATCATCTAGCCACATCTTGTTAGGATCTGAAATTATTCAGTTAATCTAAACAAGGTAGAAAGTGTCATATGCTTAGAAGAAAAAAATACAATAAATTAATTCTCCGTAATTTTTGTAGCTTCTTGTTTGACATCCGATGACAGCCGTCTCTGGAGTCAATCTTAGGAACATATGTATAAAGCTGTTTAGGGGAAATTCTGCCTTATCGTCTGTAATAATTTATACTCCCAAGACTGCTTATCTTATGCTGACTGGTTGGACCCCTGTGTGCAAGCTGAGCTTCTGTAATTAACCTTTTTCCAGAAGACGGATACTTTCGGTACCTCCTTTGGTGATCTTGATGGGAGAAACCTAGATCAATCAGTCATCGCTCCCCTCTCCCGGCACGGCATGAGGGAATCTGTACAGGTCTTCAAATTTCCCTGCCGAAAGAAAGTGAAAACCTCACTTACTTTTGTTGGGGGAGACTTAAAGAAAGAAAGAAGAGAGTCTTTGTGGGATTATGGTGATACAAGGGCTTTCAGAAATACCCAGCCCCAATCTACACTACTCCTGTCAAGGCTGACAGGACTTGTGGGCATGACCATGAAGGGCTGGCATTGCTTTTAAGGCATTATCTCTCAAAAACAGCTGTTCTGGGTCTGGTAGTTGCTTTGTATTTACTAGCCCTCAGTGGAGTTCTCATTGCATGAACCTGTACAGACCTCACAGCATGACCACCGTGCAATGGAAGTGTTTAGTGCTGAGAGATGTAATGGGACATGTGGAGTTAGACGTTCCCCAGACCCCTCCCAGCTCTGCGGCCGGTCCAGTTCCTCCATCTGCTGTTGTGCAATCCCTTCCGATCACACCTTCCCTGTGCAGGAACTGCCAGGAGAGGATTACATTCTTATGGCTTCTCTTTTTACCTTTTACTGTCTGAAAACTGAATGACAGAAGTCATGAACCAAAGATGTTACTTGCTTTCTTGCTTTTTAAAAAATAAGAGGAGATTGTCGTATGGGTCCCTTTCTTGAAAATGAGAAGTTTGGCAATGCTTTCATTGGAGCACTGAAGGGCAAAATAAGGAAAGGTGAATTTATGTTACTTAAAAAAATGGAGTTTTTTGGTGAGAGCTGCAGTAATTTTTTTTTTTACATAGTCCATGTTTTGTTTACCTTTGTGTCAATCTAGTGAGAATTTTGACCCTATTTTTAGTGGCATATAATTTCCTGTTTGTTTGTATTTTAAGGAACTTGATGAGTATTTCCATATAAAGAAGAAGGTCTGAAAGAGAGGATTTACCTCAGGAAGGAGAACCATTTCATTTTCCAGGATGCCCTGAGATGATGCTGTGCACTTAACCACAGCAATGTTGGCTTGCAGAAGCGCTGGTGGCCAGTTATGGAGACAGGCCCAGTGATGCTCTTTCTGCTGAAGCATCCACGCTGCTGCCCATCTGAACACAAAAAGTCAAACTTTATGCCTGCCAAGTGTCTTTAATACGGTGCCATCAATCCATAAAGCAAGCAATTGCCATTGTGGCATTGAGAGGCGTAGTTTTGACAGGGTCATTTATGAAAGTCTAAATCCAGAGAGTGGAAAGCAGTAGAGCTGTCAAGCCACCCCAGTTCCTGTTTGTTCCACAACAAGAGCCAAGGTTACAGCTTGAACAGTGGACTGATAATATATTACAAACACAGAAAGCCCTCAAACAAGGAGGAAAAGGTTTCCCACCCACCTTAAGAACAACTGATGTAGGACTGCTGGGCAAGGCAAAAGATAGGCAGAAGTCACTTTCACCAACGAAGGCTTTAAAAAATTGAGAAGAGCTTGTAGGAAGGATCTAGGAGACAAAAGAAAGCTGGAGGGATGCTCATCCTCAGCCTCGGCTGCTTTGAGAGTCACCGGTCCATGCAGTCAGTAGGTCAAACCAAGTTCAGCAGTTAATGCCTGAACTCTCCCCAAAGTGACTCCTTGTTTCTTGCATACGTGTTGGCTTACAGTATTATTTTCAGTTTGTTTTTATACACCGCAATTACTTTGCTCTGCGGAAACATGCCTGAAACAACTGCAAAAGTGCTGGAGTTAGGGCGTTTCTGGAGTGGGGGTTTCTGAATCATCTCAATAATCCCTCAGTCTCCGGAGATGCGCTCAGTTTTAGAGGCTCGTTCTGTGTTTGGCCTCGGGTAAGGACAACACTCAAATCTGTCCCTGCCTCTGGCCTCTCAGTCAGCATCGCTGCTGCATTTCACCTCGCCGAGACCAGATGCAGTGCTGGAGGCAAGTCTAAAAGCCAGAGCACCGCTAGGAGTGAAGCGTGGGTTCAGCATCCTTGCAGCCGCAAGGCTGAAGTTCAAAGGTCTCTTCTTTTGTTTGGCATATGCTGTGTTAATTTGTCAAGTTTTATCTATTTCTGCTACCCCAGCAGCTGCAGTATGTGTGAAATATTCCCGGCTCCACCAGCCTTGACTGGAAAAGCAACAAAAGTGGAGGCCCGCAGCCTTTTTCATGTAAATGTTTGTTCGGGGCATAATTGTCTCGCAAACCCAACTGAAGGCGCTTAAATTGGTTTAAAGGTTTGCAGTTACATGCCTTTGACAGCTCCAGCCATACCCAGCTTGTTCTGGCATTCTTGGGCTTGTCACATGGATTTTTACTGTCAAACGGTGCTTTTTTTTTTTTTTTAAATCACTTAACATCAGTTAGTAGGCACTTAAGGTGAAGTAATTTCCTTTTTATTTTCTTAATCAGTCTCTGCTGATCAATGTGGGATGAGATCACCTGAATTTTATTTAGGGGGTCAAAGGAAAAATTGGCAACATCTACCTAGGGCTTTTTTTTCCTTCTTCTCCTTTGAACAGGGTGGGATTTCTGCAGAACAATTAACATTCATTTGCTAAGTGGTTTTGCAAGCACGTTTATGAGAAATGCAAATACCCCAGGACTATGGTGGTTTTTGTTTTCTACTGTTCACCTAACTAGTCCCTGATCCTGCAGTTTTTATGTACATGTTTAAGTCTCAGCTCATGCTCAGGTAATTGAAAGATTGCATGCCTGAAGCTGAACATATCTGCAAACCTCTCTAAAGTGAAGGTGCGAAGACATACGGGATCTTAAGGTTGTATCACAGCTTAAAAATAGAGACCTCTCAAGCTGTCATGCAAGAGAGTTTCAGTTGGAGGTAAGGAGCTTGAAAATACCACCGTCCCAGCAGATAGAGTGGGTCTCTGGTGTTAGCCTTCCAGTAAGATAACCCAGGGAAGCTGACGCCTCCAGTACTGTATTGTTTCACATCAAACCGTCTGCTGGCAGAGCAAAGGCGATAGCAGGGCTGTTGATTTATGAAGTGGTGGCTGAGTTCCCAATCAGAAGCAGCAGAAACATTTTGTATTTGAAATATGATTGCTTGGAGGCATGCGGTCTGCCTGGGGTCTGTAGGTGTGTTGGGTTTCTCACGCCTGGTGAAAGTTGCCCATTGATTTGGGGACATTTCTCTTGCCTCTCCACAGCTGCCTGCTTTTCGTGTAACTTGTTGGCACAAAGTACCAACGAGACTTCTCTCTTTCTGTCGGGTTTTGCATGAAGTTGGCC
Source organism: Opisthocomus hoazin (assembly GCF_030867145.1). Taxonomy (NCBI): domain Eukaryota; kingdom Metazoa; phylum Chordata; class Aves; order Opisthocomiformes; family Opisthocomidae; genus Opisthocomus; species Opisthocomus hoazin. The sequence goes on along the minus strand of NC_134422.1, from coordinate 35,461,898 downwards.
AGTACATTGATGAAAGGAGGACAGGCAAATGCGCAGACACCTTCCCTATGAATTAAATCTAAAAATGGAGTTATTCCTTCCCAACCAATCAATGGACTTCAAAAAACAAACCCAGCTGAGGGCCTGGGCTGTGGAAAAGATTTGCAAAGGATGATGAGCTGGGATAAATTTAGCTGGATGGGACAAGCCAACCTGAAGACCTCCTCCCACATCACAAATATAGTCCCTTGAGGGCATTCACTGGGAAAATCTTTGCTTAATTACAGCTTAATTGCTGCTCTGGGTGCAGTTCTCATGCCTTTTGAAGATGTCTTGAGACTGGCCAGTGGAAAACTGCTCTAAAACATGTTTTTTTAAGATATCAGGACAAGCCAGAGGAAACATGCCAGGGAGTCATGGGTATGATTGGAGCCTATCAAGATGCAGGGATGAGGAAATGCATATCTTGTTCCCTCAAGTGGGAAGAATTAGCTGCATGTGAACATGGGTATTGCAAGTCCTGGAAATAGTCACAGGGACAGCAGCAGCAGCAGGAAACACAGATATAATTTAACCCTTCTCCTTTGTACTTCAGAGCAAAGGTACTTCTGCTGCAGGGGTCACCAAGTCAGAGGCGGAATACTGGGGTGGTTTAGGAATGACCTTTCATAATACTAAAAAAAATTATTTGAAAATTAAATATTAGAAGGATATGATGCAGAAATTAGGGTTTAATGCAGAGTTTTGAACTTGATAGCGATGAAAAACTGGTTTAGTAAATCGATGTGTTCAAGGGGAACATACAGGAGTTGGGCAAAAGCTTTCTTAGTCTGTGGTTGACTTCCTAGCTTATGGAGAAAGAGATATAAAGAGGAGGAACAGCTGGGGCTGCCCAAGGGCAGGGGCAAGATGATCCCACCACGACCGCCCAAAGCACCATGCGGCCCTGGCCAGGGCTGAGGATGGCGCAGCTGCCACCTGCAAGGCAGCGACATGGGCTTGAGTTGGTGCATTAATAAAATCATCCTTGTTCAAGGTTACGGTGCGAGTTGATTGCTTCTGATTAGGGATTTGTATTCAGTTGTGACATCCTGCAATTTTTATTACCTTTATGGTAATAATTGCAAATAATAAAATGACAAACTATTGTAATTAAACTTTAATTAATTACAAATCCATTACTTTAAAGTTTATTCATGGTAAGGACAATGACACTGAAAACAATTCATTAAAGCACTTGATATGTAAATTGTGAAGTAAAGCATTAATATCAGGCAGCTCGTGTATTCACTTTCTGCATGAAGTAGAGAGTTTGTTTAAAGAAAGGCAGCTCCCCTGGATGATTTTAACTGCTGACTTTAGGGATCAGAGAAATAGTGGATGCTCTCGAGCTGGAATTATTCTCAAAGTCAGGTTCTGCATCCTCTCAAGCAAAATGCTAAGCAAGCAAAAAAAGAGAGATCCCTGCCTGGGCTTGCTACTATGCATGGCCAATCACTTTAACAGCCACGGTGAGACATGGCAATCCTGCAGAGAGGTGGGGAGGAAGGCAGTCCTCTCCCAGTCCTCATGTTTTACTCCTGGTGGGTAACCCTACGTACGCAGTGCTCAGGGAGAGAGTCAGCATTGCTCTTGTAACACCAGGCAAGCAATGTGCCCTTTGCTTTGGCTATAAACACCTCCCCACTTGTCGCCTTCGTTGGCGTGGCGACCCCCCACCTCCCCCAAAACCAGTAACTTTCTATCCTACCATCGCAGTGCTTCTCCAGCAGGGCAGCACACCTCTTATCCTGGCTCTCTAAACTGAAATAATCTCATTTGTGATGGTCTATTTGTCTTCAGCTTTTGCTGACTTAATTCAGCATAAAAAGCTGAGCTGGACTCTGCTTCCCCCTGATAACTCGAGCACAGATCGCTGCACATCACCGCAGTAAAAAATGGTCCGTGTTGCATACGGGATGCTAATCGCATGCCTGTATCATGCCATTCATGCTCAGAAAGCCTCATCCTTGGCAGAAGAGGTATGTCTTCTGCAGCAAAAGTTCCCATTGCAACATCTCCACAGTGGGTTCTTATCCCCCAGCAATGAGGACGAGCTGTTGCTGCTGGGTCAGGCTACATGCTGCAGTCAAATGGCACACAGGTATTTTATTTGCCTTCTCTGCTCTGTGGGAATGGGCTGCAGTCTTAACACAGAAAAGCAAAAGGATTGAGAAATGCACAGGAGAATGCCAAGGGACGGTCAGCCCTGGAAGGCTCAGGCTGCACGACGCAAGGTGTGCCAGACAGACGTGTCTCTGCTGAGAGCATCCTTCCCCGGCAGTGTTTTCTTTCCAACATCGATCACATTTAGCAGCTTTGCCCGCCTCCTTCCCACTGCCTGGGGCACATTGGCCTGGTGGAGATCAGTGCAAAGCTTTTTATTTTTTTTTTCCTCTAAAGCTATTTTCACGTGGAGGCATCAGTGCCATGTTGGGAAGCACAAAATAACATCTGCCTTCTGCTAAAGGGAGCTGGCATTTTACCGCAGCACCCTCCGTGCTCCCAGTTTTCTGCAGCCCATGTGTAATTTTATCTCACTTTTGTGAGCTAGTGAAAGAAGCCTTTCTGTCGAGGGGGAAGGCATAAATAAAGGGGAGACGTGATCAGACAGAAAGGCACCTCCAGCTCGGACAAGGAGAGCCTGAAGCAGGGAGGCACACCCGAGGTTAATAACATGTTGCTCCACCAGCTTCTATCTAATCTTGGAAAACGTCCTCTGCTGCAAAGAAAAATGGGAAAGTGATTATGTGACTTGAAATAAGGTCTTGCTCTACTGTCTAGACAGCTTTAAAAAACATCAAGCTAGGGTGTTCCTATTTATGAAAAATGCAGCTGTACTGCTGCCTTCCTCGAGCAGGAGAAGAAAGCAGTGCACTTGAGGTCATTTGGCTGCAATGCGCTCACTGAGCCTGTCCATGGGAATTTATTCCTCTCTCTTTCTGTATTTATTTGTTTTATTCCTCATGCTGCATGGCTTGCGCTTCCAACCTGCTGCCCTCAGCCCTCTTGGGCTCTGTCCTTGGGTGGGGGCTACTAGGGAACCAGGAAACCTCAGAAGGAGCATCCCTGAATCCAGCCCAGCCCAGCTCAGAAAGGCTGCTGGGTGCTAAGATAGGCTTTTTTCTTACCATGGTTTTGTGGTAGGGATGACTTCCCTGAGCAAAACCTCAGGCAGCCTCCAAGGTCCTTAACAGAGTCTCTTATAGACTCTCCCTTAAATAGGAAGAATTTTATCTGCCCTAAATGCAACCTTGACAATTCTCTCTTTTTTTGTTTTTTTTTACACAGTAAATTATTCATGGGGTTTGATCTTTTTTGGGGGGTGGATCTAGGCAGGTGGAATCTGATGCCCAAATAGGCTGGGCAGGGTTTTCAGCAGCACCTGGCACCAGCAGGAGCCCCACTGCTCAGCATCCCCTGCTAATCGGACCCTGCACCACATCGCTGCTAAAGTTCAACCCTGGGTGGTCTGAAAAAAAACCCCTCTTGATCATGGAGCTGTGTCCTACAAAAGGGAGAAATGGGTCAGCAGATATGTTAATCCCAGCTTGATCTAAAGTCTTCGGGACAGGTGGCAACCTTCATTTAATGGAACAATGAGATCATTAGGAATTTGTAATGAACTGTACCACAGCCATGAAAGTAGGTCACCCTTACCCCAGGAACACTTCAAAATGAGTCTGTCCCCGTTCATGTGCAGCAGCAGAGATGGCCGGGGGCAAACTGACAGTTCTATCTTGGGATTTGCTAACCAGACAATTTTAGGAACAAAAGGGGGCAAATGCTATGGACATAAAATGAGTTATATTATCCCAAGTCATAAGATGACTTAAAACAAGGGCGGATTCAGTTTCAGGTGTCAAGTCTCTCTGGCCACAGGCTGTAGCCCTCCTGCCCTGGATGAGGTAGGAGGGTGGTGTGTTTGGGAAGAACTAGAGTTCCAGGCCAAGGATGGTAACTACCCAGGAGGAAAAGGGAAGAGAAATACTTCTCCCATCTCCAAAGGAAACTTGGTCCACTTCTAGTCATCACATAGGTAACGCTATTTCTATATCCCAAGAACTTCCCAGAAGGTCTCTCCTCACTGTGGTACTCTCCAGCAAGAGACGGTACCTCCATCATTAAGCTTGAGCCTTTTGGATGCTCTCTCCGCTACCTTCAGGGCTGAAGTTTGGGTGCTTCTAGGTTTGGTGTGGTAGTGCTCCCATGTCAGGACATCAGTGTAGCTAGCCCAGACCTAAGGAAGAAAAGAAATCACCCCACAGCCTTTGTGTTATGATGTCCAGCCCACTCCCAATGCAGAGCTGGCTGATAACTGACATAGTTAGAGAAAATGAAGGTCTCCTGTACAAAGGACAACCAGGCAGCCCTTCAGTCCTGCCCAAGGTCCCAAGTCTTGCAAGACAAATATGCTGCACGTCAGTAAACAGTTTATGAACTTTTTCCTTCTCGCATTGACCCCCGTGGATGAAAACCAAGTGCTCATGATAGGACTACAAACTTGAAAAGCTTGTTTTCTTCCCTCTACCTCCTTTTGCCCCCAAATATTGACATTCCTACAATGCTATGTAAATTCATTAACCACCAAGCAAGCAGTTTGCTGCCCTGCAGGAGGAGAACAGACATGCTGGGGTACAGGGAGGAGAGAGGTTTGCTCAGTTAGTGAAAGCCCCAGGGCTGAAGATACGAAAGGTTAAGAAAATATTTTGCTAAAGATGCAATAAGCAGTAGTAGAGTTTGGAGGGTTATTTAATTTTATTTTTTTTTTAAAAAGGGGTATTCGAAGCAGGCATTTTATAAATATTTCTACACAAGAAACTGTGCTAAAATAACACCTGGGGGCTGGTTTGAACTCCTCCAGGAAATTGAGGCAGTGCATGATCACCACGTGGACCTCATGTGTTGCTACTGAAGATCCTTATGTTGCACCGCATTTCCAGGAACAGGGTTCAGCCATTGTCTCTACTAACAGCTTTTGCCATTGCACCACCATTGTTGTATGGTGCCCGGTGGTGGTGGGTGCGTGAGTGACCAGCCTCTCCCAGCTCTGCCCAGCGTATCCCAGGCATTTGGTGAGCTGTTTGCCCTGACCTGTCCAACCCAACAGTGCTTCCCAGCATGGACCTTTAGGCAGGGCTCTGTGCAACATACTGGGACACCCTGACAATGAAGCAAAATGCCCTCTTTTCCATACACACCAGTACCACCAGCTCACACTCAGAGCAGAGCAGGGAGAGGAGGTGGCAAGCGCCTGTTTTAGTAAGCACTGCTTTCAAGGGAGAGGGGAGCTAACAAACCTCACACTCCCCTTAATTAAGGAAAGAGCAGCCCATTTCCCTTCTTAATTGCTTTTTCAGATTCACCATTTCTGCTCCAGCTTGTCTGCACCTGAGATGTTAGTCCCATAAATTTAGCAGAAGGCTCTGTAGTCTGGATTTGCAGCCCTACAAAAGGCTGTTTAAAACTCAACCCGTACCACTGAAGATTGTCATCACTCCCTGTGAGCACATCAGGGGACCAGGCCAAACAAGCAGGTCTTCTTTCATCCCCCTTCACCAGGAAATGCTCCACAAACCCTCCCTTCCCTCCACAGCTGGAGATGGTTGTTGATGTCCTCTACTTTTGGGTACTGGTGTCTGTAGTCTTTGCCTACGCACAGAGCTTCATCAGTCAGGAGGGGAGGGTTCCTTTCTTTCTCCTCCCAGTTTTGCTGTTTTCACTTATGTTTTCCATACTTCTACTCTTCCATTCACAGTTTCAGCCTTTCTTTCTGACATGCTCCAGTGTTGTCTGAGTTGCTTCACATGGGCTTTCTGCTCATGCCCTGCCAGACAGAGTCTGGAGATCATTTGCTGGAGGAATGGGAAAGAAACCAGAAAATGCTTCAGGTTATGTCTTCCCCTGCCCACCTCCCAGCAAAAAAAACAGCTCTAGAGGATGACCTTGTGGAGGACCATAAAGATCTGTGGTCCTGCTGGGGCTCAGTGATCGGGAGTATCTCTTGAGAAGATAAGTAAAGGGGCTGAACCAGTCCACAGGCAGTGCTCCCAGCCAAGCTCCCCTGACTTGAGCAAGCTGGCTTTGAGGGAAAAATGGGTACTGGCTGGTGAAATGTTCTGGGGAGGCATATGGGCATGAAAAGCAAAATGAGTTTGGGAGCCTTTAAAGAGGGAGGGGTGCAGTTTCTCTCATTAGAATGGGCTGATTTCTTTATATTACGTGGGAAGGTGCATTCTAAATGGGTGCCCAGTGCAGCTGTGGTTCCTACGTGGCTGAGTTACTAAAAAAAAGTCTTTCTTTTGGAGAAGGCTAGAGAAGCTCTCGTGTGTGTGTCCTTGGCTGTGACCAAGCTAGGCCCCTTGGCCCCAGTCCTTCCTTCTCCCCTCTCACAGTTTTGAAGACTCCAGTAAAATGCAATATCCATCTTGCTACATAATGCAAACATTACACCATGCCAGGCAGCAGATAAGGAATCGCCTCTTACTTCTAATGAGGAAACATGACATAACCATAAAGAGTGTGCAGGAAAAACGAAAACATTTTGAAGAATGCCTGCAATGTAACATTTCTGGTACTTGAAAAGGCACAAAGGAAGTACTGTTCATGTCAGTAAGCATTTTCAGGTTCCTTTTAACAAAAAAGTGTAACAACTATAAAAATTAAAGCAAAAGATGAAAATTCTCTGTAATGTACACTGACTCAAAGAGCAGCTTGGTATGGAAAAAAATTTTCATCCACTTTACCAGCAAAGCAAGCGTAAGGTTTTGCATTTTTTCCTCATGGTTTAGCTTTAAATATCCTGAGTGATCAAAACCAGCAAGCCCTTAGTTGTATTTCACCTGCTCCAAAGAGAGCTGGTGACATTGCAGTGGTTCTTCGAGGTCCAGCCAGTAATGCAGGCCATGATGTTTGATGGACTTCAGCTGGACGCTAGTCATGCTTCAAGTCAACCCTTGTGTTGTTGGATTCTTTCCCACTTTTCTCAATAAGCTGTCTGCCCTGCTGGGATGACAGCATTGTTGGATTATTTAGAGATCTCTTCAAGTTCTAATGTCTAGGACAGAGATTTTTTTTTTACTGAAAGGAGAGAATTAAAATGCCAGTTCTGGCACCAGAGTACCAGGGTTTCATGGGACCTCTCCAAGGTCTGCCTGGAGCAACTGGGTACAACCTTTGACGTCCTCTTAGAACCATAGAATGGGTTTGGGTTGGAAGGAACCTTTAAAGGTTGTCTAGTCCAGCCATGAGGCTGGACTTGATCGTGAGGCCTGAAACCCTCAATAGTGCCTCTCAGACATATGAAGAGCTTATAGCTGAAAGCAGTAGCATAATGCCAGTGTGCTATTCTTAGCTTTAAAATTGTTTATTTAAAAAGGAAATAAAACTGGAGGATATTTTTATAAATATATTAAATATGCAGTGTTGATTCCTTGTACCTTTCTGCTAGAGTCTTTGGAAGCATCCAATTTGTGTCCCATCCTGGTAACATAGTCTCACAGTAATAAACCTTACACCTCCGAGGAGACAAACAGATCGTGGTGCCCGTGTTGGTGGATCAGAAGGTCTGGATTCCAGTCACACCTTGCTAAAAACCTTCTGTGTCACCCTCAGGAGAAATCTCCTACCTTCCTCTTGCTTTCTGCACCTGCACAGACAAATTCTTGTTGCTTCATTTGCAGTGAGACTCGATGCGACATGCAGAGGAGACAAGCTGTTGTTCCACAGTTTTGCCACTGACGGTGGCTGGAAAGATGATTAGAAAATCCCAGTCATACGAAGCCTGAGCAAGACGGGTGAAGTTTTATAACAGGCAATGCTGACGTGTAGTGCTAAAGCTATTTCCAAAACACACATGCAGGAGGGTAACTCTGCTTATTTATCTCATGTGAAATTGGCAGGTTCTTAATATTGTTGCTGAAGTGTGTTTCCTCTTTGCTTGCACACAGAGACTTTGAGCGATGCTATCTTACCTCCTTTTGCGTTCTGGCAGTCCTCCTGATAGCTCAGCCCCTTTATAAAGATAAAAATTGGCAGCATACTCCAACAGCTAGTATGCTGGCGTGGTAGTAGCAGGGGTTTGGGGCTGTGTTTTCCCATTTCTGTTTCGTTGCCTCAGACTTAGTCTAACCCCCTGCAGTCACTTGGATTCTGTCCTCTGACTTGCGAGGGTGTTGGGTTATGCCCATTTTTGTTGATCTAAATGTTTTCCTGTTGTTCATCTCAGTCATTTTTTCTAATGTTTATCAGGAGCAAAACTCCCTCTTGATTGGCAGAACTGTTGGAGGTGATGGCAGAGCTGAAGTTATCATTCACTGTAGGGAAGGATGTAGCGGACCACCTGGGTAGGTGGCCAAGCCAAACTGGAAATTCCTTGGTTTCTTTGCAAGAAAAGGAGAAAGATAAAAATCTTTCCTTGAAGTAAGTCACTCAAAACTTTCTGTGCAACCTGGAGTAAACCATTTTCCATTAATGTTGGGATTGGTTAGTCCTTTTGAGTTCTATTTTAATAGTATGTCAGTTTGGGAAGAAAAAAGACTTTTGCAAAAAAATAACCAACAGTGTTTCCACTTCCCCAGGAATGTGTTTCCCTTTATAACAAACAACTGGTTGACAATTTCAACTCAAATGCTTAAATAGATTCCATTTCCAAAGCAGACTTTTCCAGCAAAGTTACCATTTTCTGAAAATAGGTCCCCTTATGCCTTGTTTCTTACATATGCTATACATTTTGGAAGCCAGCTTCTCCAATAGCCTCTAGATTTTCAACAGATATTGAGCAGTGCACTATACATCCTGGCAGTAGTGCCTGGTTATATTTCTGCACAGATAGCAGTGAGATAGAATATAAATTCATAATTTATAGAACCGACAAGTAGGACATTTTCTGGTTCTGTTCAACACTTTTGGTGTCAATAGGAACTCTTCCTCCATGGGCATACTGCATGAAAACTTTAAAGCATTAAAAAAAAAAAAAAAGTATTTTTAAATGTTTACACCCGGGGACATAGTCAAATCTAGCTTAGATGTGTGTTTTTTTAACCAGATGGTAATGTCTTATTTACATTTCCCATGTAAAACCATCTGTGCTTGAACTGGGGAGATGCTGTCTCTTGCTACAGTTGGGAGTTTGGCTGCAGGGTGTGTAGCATCACTTTTGTTATCATCCAATTTTCCTCTCTCATCAGGGCTGAATATTTAACACTAGTTTTATTTAACCTTGTTTTAATTAGAGGCTTACAAAACTGCAGTTGGCTCATTCTGCATCAGTTAGCTGGCACTCTGGATTTTGCTGCATTTAAACAAAACTGAAATCTCTTGCCTTGTTTTCCCTTGATATAACTTGCAGTTTGCCTCCTCTATTTTCATCCCATGGTTCCTGCACGTATCCTTCTTCACCACTAGATAATTCCCCTTCCTCCTCAGTGTGAAATCCTGGCTCCACTGAAGTCAATGCAAGTCTAGACATCAGCTTCAACAAGGTCAGGATTTATCCCTGGGTGTTTATTTTCTTTAAGCACTCATAGCTTGTTACTCTGTCCAGCCTTTCCTTGAGCCAAGTTCAACACCTCTGTCTTCACCATCTCTGTCGCTCTTCTGTGAACTCCCTCCAAATTATAGTGTTGCGTGCCCAGAAAGGAATATGCTGTTTCAGGTGGTGTTTAACCAGTAACCTCATGGAAATGTTGGGTTTTTGCTATCGGCTTCATTACCTTTTTTTCCCCTCTCTTCTTTCCTTGTTTTACTGGCATACCAAGTTGCATTTTCATGTCATTAATGAAGACGGAAAAAAACCCCAGACCTAACACTGACCTCCCAATGGAATCCACCAGCTCTGCCAACAGTATACTCTGTTGGTTGCCTTTTTGCTTTTTCTCCCATCTAGCTCTTAGCCTTCACGGACCATTCCCATCCAAGCCAATTTAAAATAATCTTGTGTGATGTGAAGAGACACCATACTGAAGGCTTCATCATGGTGAAAATCAGATACATATGGGAACCAGATGTTGTGTCCTGTGAAAATTTTCATAATTTGAAAAGGAATTTGAAGGAAAATTTATTTCCGTTGCATGTCAAAATGGACTATCAAATTTGCCCACCAAGAGATTTTGTTCAATGAGAAAAATTCATTCACTGATTAAAAATTGTCTGAATTACATTTTTATGTTAATTTGAATTATTTAAACTTATGCAAAACTTAAATTAGAAAGCCAAAATACTTGGATAAAATCAAGCCCGTAAACTGATAACATGAAGCAGTACTGACACAGTGTTCTGACAAAGCAAGCAGCTCCACAGACCATCATTTCCCAGTAGAGAGCTTTCTGACGAGAACAGTATTGACTAGCATCGATAGCCTACGATATGTAATTTCTTCCCCTAACCCAACAAGTCATTTCCTGGAAAAAACATGTTTGCAGAGTTGTGTAGCATTTTTCATCTTAAGGATTTTGTTCTTTTCAAATCTATTATAGAAAATATGAGTGTCTTCAGGAAGGAGGGGGTACAAACCAGGCTACAACTGTCCAATGTTCAGCACAGAGCATGCTTTCTTGGGGCTTTCCCATCTCATGGACTTTATTTGTATTTCAGGATAATTGAAGATTCTCCGTGGCTTGCTTGAAGAGGGTTGTGCTGGGAATCTCAGTTGGAGTCAAAGCAGCCCATTTGCTTTGACAAGCGTGGCGTGAGCATAGTTACATGAGCGGCTGACCACTGCCTTTGCTCTGCATATGGATGGTCCTGGCCATTTACCTTGGCTGACGGCCAACAGTTCCTGCCAGATTCATGTTACAGGGCCATGTTTGAACTGATCTCCGTCATCAGAGGCATCCAGATGTGTGACAGACATGCACACGCACCATGCTACAGATGCTGTATATTGGCTGCAGCTGAGATAAATATTTTTTCTTTATCATGATGAGGATGAAATAATATCTCCAGAGGATTTGGAAGAGATACAGGAGAGACAGTTTGTCGTGGTCTGCCCTTGGGCTCCTTCTCTTTCTTCTTTCCTGAAAACAAGAGGAGAAAACCCAGCCTGCTAACGAAGGGGATTTTGACTCTCACTCGGATCCTGGTGGGGAAAACAGAGCACATTGTTTGCGATGGCTGTCTCCACTAAAACAGCTCAGGGGCCAAGATAAGGCTAAGGAGGAAATCTAGCCTTTCCAAAGATGAAAGGTCTGCATGCTTTCTTCCCTTGCCTCCACCAGTTCCCATGCATGCCTTGTTCTGCTTGCTGTGGCCACATCATCTGCAAGGCAAGGAGAGGCTCAAGGGTGGGCCATTATCAGTGGTTTGACGCTGAGCTGTTTATTACCGATGAAAAAATGTCCTTTAGTGGACATGCAGGCTAGGTGCATGTTTGGGTGAGTGTTTCCAAGCAGAGGACCCAACACAGGGTGTGGGGAGGCTGAGTGAGACCTGAGCCCAGACAGATGCGAGGAAGATGGTTGGTGGCACTGGTGACTGCAGGGGATGCTCCAAGGAGTGGTTTCCCAGGCTGGGTGGCATGGGGCAGAGGAAAAGAGAGGAAGATAAATTGGAGCCACCATGGTGGACCCTGGGAAAGCTGGGCTCGGATGGGTGTTACAGCCCAGACATCTTTGCAGACCTGGAGCCGTATTCAGTGTGGCAACGTGGTAGCAGCACAGCTGTGATGCTTTGACTCAGCCAATGTGGGGAATCCCTACTGTAGTGACCAAAAAGCCTGTGACATATGTAATGCAAACTCTCGTTCCCTCTGCTAGGAAACATAAACCGGGCTAACCACACAACTATATGATAGTGACTTTTGCTGGCCAGGTGGGTAGATGCATCCCTTGCCTCTCTGCCCCTCCCTGCTGCGGTGGTCCCTTCGGCACAGCGCGGTCCTGAAACAGCTTAAGCTCTGGGGAAGAGGGAGGGAAGCAGACAGGATGCCATTTCTCAGCAGCCAGCTTATGACACTTCTCTCAAGCACTTGATGCCTGCATAGCCCCATCAGCTCAAGTCAGTGGCCCTGTGTGTTACCTGATTACCTGTCTCCCTACCCTGCAACCTTTGAAAAGCACCCCAGCATTATCCCCTCGGGATGACATGGGACCCCAGGCACCCCAGGCGCTTACAGGAGAGGCAAGTAGCTACTTGCGAAACCAAAGGTCGTTCTTGAATCCTACCCAGCTGCTAATCCCCCCAGCTCCAGACTGGGATAACATTTCCCTTCTCTCACCCTTTACTTCCTCTGGCTGTTAGGATGGCTGCCTGCCCCCCTTCACTGACTTTACAGCCGCTGGCTTACACAGAGCCGGACACCGGGGGTCCTCAGCCTGGAGGGGAGAGCAGGAAAGTACAGACTAATTTAATTGGTAAAAACCCTTCCATACATTAAAAGTTCAGGCTCTCAGCTCATGTTTTTAAACTCTAAGCACATCTGGCTTCTCTGCTAAAGATTCTAGTTCTGGTAGAACTATAGTAATGTCAAAATCCTACTTAATGGGGAAAAAAAGAGAACACGTGGCGGGAGCAGAAGGTAGGTTTTGATCTTATTTCTTGCCCTGTACCTGGTTTTGCATGATGTTGAACCACGCTGTGGGAGGGCAATGCTGCTGGGCTCCCCGCCGCTGCTGCAGGATTGCCCATCACGGCCCAGGCTCCACGTGGCCCCAGCTCTGCCCCACACACAACGCACAGCCTGGGGCATCCCAGCCCCGTGGGCATGGGCAAGACGATGTGTTGTAGCATAGATGGTGAGGGATCAATACCCACTGCAATGACAATGTGCTGGCAGGCTCCTTTCACTCCCCTTCGTTTGTGTAAACATAATTATGTGTGACATCCAACACCAGGTTTGTAAACAGGGTTTTCTGAAAAAAGAGAGGGAGGTTTACCATGCAGTAAAGGCGGCAGCTGGGGTGCAGGGGAGGGCATTTTGTAGTTCACCCTCACCTGATATGCTCTTCTCCTCTTTGCAGTGCATCCTTTCTGTGTTATGTTACACAGGATGAGCAACACTGCTCCTCACCTACATCTCCCCCCAGTGCCCACCAAAAAAAAAAAAAAAAAGAGGAAAAAAAGAAAAACATTCCTAGGCTTCCTAGGCTGCTCTAGACATGCCTGCCCTTTAAACAAAGCAGGAGCAAGTCAAATCGTTGTGTTTTGAGTCCTTGCTCCTGTTTACATCCACACTACTGGAGCCAAGACATTTAGTGCCAAAGGGCTCTCCCAGTCTGGGCTGTAAAGCGTCCTTGTTTGCACCCTCTCTTTCTGAAACCACTCATGCGCAGGGGAGGCTTTTCCATACCGTTTCCAAGGAGTGACAGCTTTGTGCTTGGGGGAGGAAACATTTCATTTGAGATGTTCCCTTCCAGCAAGATAATGTTTTCATAAAGAGCTGGCAGAGCTCGACACACTGCGTTCTTGGGCAGGTGGGCAAGTGATGTTTGGTGGGACCCTCTCCCAGCCTCTCTCATTTGATGGCTTGATGTAATTTGTTTAATTGAAAATATTCTGGTTTTCAATTTTTTATTTGAAAGTCTGCACAAATTTTGAAAGTGATCAAAAAGCAGTTTCAAAACTGAGCTGGAAAACCCCCTTTCGGGCAGATCAGGTTCCCAGCTTGTTTATTACAGTTAATAATCTGCGCTTTGCTAGCCGTGATCATCTTAGAATCTCAGGCAATTTGAAATATCACAGTTCAGCATGAACCTAAACTGGAAATGGAAGTAGCCAGGCACTTCCCGTCAGAATGATACCTGCTGGAAAATTTTCACTGTCATAATTTTCTGCCTGTAAATGTTTCCCCCTTTTCAGGTCCCATACCTCTTTAAAAGGTACTACAAATAGTCTCTCATCCTCGAACTGAACATTGCAAGGGCTGGAAGACAAATGGAAAAGCCCTTCCCTGAACTGTGAGGGCATCCTGTCTAGCTTGGGAATTGCTCACAGGCAAAGTGAGTTTCACCACGTCCATCAGAAAATCAAATGCAGAATACATGTCATAAATGCTGCTTAGGGATAAGGTACCGACAGGCAGGAATCGGCTTTGGTGGGCAGGGTCCTTGGAGGCTGCCTTGACGTCCCACCCCAGAGAAACCAGCAGAGCCGCCTCCATGAGGTCCCCTCCAGCTCTGAGATCATCTATTTTGCTGGCGTCCAAAGCTGACTCAGTGCTAACACGTGCTGCTTCTTGGCCTTATTTATTACTATTACATGACATCCAAAATAAACAACGCCTGAGGTCCTTCTACCCTTTACCCTGTACAGTGCTTCAAATGGGAGCTGTGCGTGTGCTGGGGGAACCTGTACTCCCCAGGCTCCACAAGTGATGATAAATCACCTGGCATGGGCAATGTCTTTCCGCCAAGCCCTAACCTGTTTAGTCTAACGGGCAAAGTGAGCCCAAACGAAAGGCTGGTTGGCAGCTCTGGTTTAGACACTGCGACCGAGGCATCCCCCATTCTCCTCCACAAATAAATCCCAGTTCAAAGGAGCTGTCATCGTGGCAGTTGGGATATTCAGCGGCATGTTTCCAACCCATCCTTACCCCTCTTAAAATGCAGAAGGGGAGCGGATAAGCCATCACAAGTGGGTCTCAGCACTGAGTGGATGTAGGGCAGGACTTGCCTGGAAGGAGAGGAGGCAGGAACAGGATAAGCATTGGGACCACGACTCCAGTTTGCTGGGTTTTATGTTGCAAGTCTGTCCCAAAGGGCAGCTTGATAGATTTCATTTATGGCTATTCCTGCCCTACGTAATCTCTGCGAAGAGACGTGCCACTTTCAGTCTGTATATCTTTCACTGACATGTGTATTTAGCACTCATTAACCACTTACCTTGGGCTAATAACTCGACTTTTGTTCCAAACTCCAAATTTCCTCATTTCCGTGAGTTCCTGGAGCCAAAGAGACCATTTCTAGCAGATTCATTTCAACTTTGTCTGAAGGTTTGCAATAGCTTTTTGTTAATTTGAATAATATTTTTGATGGGTTTTTTTAAAGGTTAGTCATAGTGAAACTATCTCATTGTTTCAAATCTGTACACAATTCTTACCCATTTCAGGTAAAAGCAAAGTCAGAACACTGGTTCCTTTTTACAAGGAAAAAAAAAATTGTTACATCTAGGTGCTTTAGCCAAATTGACTGCAATTAACACTGCTGTTTCTGTCCAAATTATTTCCTGCTCTAATTTCTAGGTGCTTTCATTGTTTTATTCTAGATTCAATGGCCCGATGGTTTGTTTTCCTGGTTAAATTTATCTATTTAACCTTTGTCAGCACGTAAACTCCCAGGAATGACAGGACCTGAAGTGCATAGTCCTTGCACAATTTTTTTGTTGTTATTGTTTTAACTCAAATACACTTAAGCACATGCTTAAACCTGACTGGTGTGATCTAAGCAACCATGTCAAATAAGTGGAGGCAGGCTTAGGACTGTTTCCTGCAAAAGCACCTGAGGCAGGAGGGGTTATGAACGTGGCACAGTCATGGTGGGGAATACCCAAGCATCCGTGTTCAACTCTGCTTCACTGTGGTTTCCCGCCTACACAGAAACTAAAATTGATGCAGAGAGTTAAAGCGAACACAGACTGAACCACTGGGGTTTTCCCTGCATAAATGGAAACTGAACTCGAATAGGATCACAGCCAAACAACTTGGTTCATAGCTGAACCCAAACCAGAACCGACTTTTGAAGCACAGTAGTTAAAAAAGAGTTTGAATTGCTTCACAGTGCCCAGATCTGGGGCAGTCCCCAGATCTCCTTGGATAGGGAGCCACAGAGCTGGTGACATGTGGGGTCCCCAGGATGGGAGACGGTATCTCCCCTTCTTGGCTGCTGGGCAGGTGCCACCGGGCCATTTGGGCAGGAACCTGCCTGGGATCCGTCAAAGTTCCATCATCCCACCCTGGGGGAATGTTTTGATTTCAGCAGATCAGCAAATTCCTTCAGGAAGTGCTTTGCTGTTGGGTTTAGTGGTTGTTTTTTTTATATTATTATTCTTATTTTTCCGCTGCTCAGCTGTAGAATGAGGGATGTTGCACATGTATGAGAAATTCTCCACAGACCGCAGGGGAACAATAAGCAGCCCAGGCTGAGTAGGAAGTGGATGGAAACCCAACCCAAGAAAATGAGAAGTGAAGCATTCAGCCTTGGATTGACTCCACACCCAGTGATGCTGATATCTAGACTGTCAGTGACTGCAGCAGGCTTAGGCCAGTCCTGGGAGCTTTTGGGAAACCCAGTCCTAGAGCAATGCAGGGCTTGTTCAAGCCCCTTCCCCCTCCACCTTCCTCCAATTTTTTTTCCATTAAACCCATTTTTTCCAGGCAAATTTCACCTGTATGTCACAGAAGTCTCATTTTTAAATAATCAAGGACAAAAACAAAAAAAAAGTAGAATCGAGGCTTGTCTATGCAGCAGTGGAACAAAACACAGCAAAGGAAGAGGGGGAAGAATTCTCCCTCTGGTTTAGGTTATTGCCCTGGACAGAGCTGGCACAGGGGAGGAGAAAAGCTGGAAGCATAACTCCCTGACCTCTGGGAGTGGAGACACTCAAAATCAGCCCCTTGGCTGCTCCGCTCCAGCTACACGAACGTTGCTACCACCAGGATCCCGTCTGCGGAGTGAGTTGTCGGGTCATGTTGTGCTAATTTGTGGCTTTTAGGAGAAACTGTTGGAAAAGAGAGTAGCTGCACGAATCCAAGCCAAAGTTGCTAATTTGGGCTGTTCTTCCTTTTCTGGATTCCAATTGCTGTTACATTTTTGGTATTTTTATGTAAAAACATGGAAACTCGGGAATAAGAAAAAACTTTATTAGATTATGAACATTTCCATTCACTGCTATGACTGAATGTAATTCCGTTTTGCATAGCTCTGCAAGGACAGGATATCCCCCTCCTCCTTGCTTTTTTGTCCTCATACTGAATTATGTTTCATAGTGATACTGAGTTGAAGAGTAAAAATCAAACCTGAGTATCGGGCAGCTCAAAACTTAAGTTTAGTCAAATCAAGCCGAAGACTAGTTTTACCGTTTGCATGTTGAAAACCAACCTCTGCCTGAGGCCAGCTGCCTTCTCATAGGAGAAACCCCAGCATTTTTAAACTCGCCTTACATTGACATGGGGCAGAAAAATATTAATTCTGATTTTTTGGTGCTCATACAGCCCCTATTAAATGTAATAATGGAAATCCTTGTATGTTTTGAGGTGTTTATGAGCGCTGGGGAATTTTTGCTCAACCCATCCGTTTTTTGGATGTAAGCTACTGGTTTTGGTGCAGACTCAGATGTGGAACTTCCCTTGCCTGGAGCACAGACTGCTGGATGGATGTCCCAGACGGTGGGCACCTTGGCCAAGCAGTGGTGGGTAGAGATCCATGGTGTGGTACCTGGCTGTGCAGGCACCGAGTCACAAACTCCGCTGCAAAATCAGAGCAGCTGAGCGCGGCATTTGTGGGACTCGAGGTGAAGGCTGCATCTGCTCATGGAAAACAGATTTAAGAAGCAGATGAAGGATGCAGTGAGATGGCAGGAATATCAAATCTGTTTGCTCAGGGAAGGGTCATTTTCCATAACACCTGCTTGTTATTGTCTTCTGCTCAGCATGGAGTCCTTTTACAACCTTGCGTTTAGGAAGCTTGGCTGGGCTGCCAAAAAAAACAGAGGGAATCACTCTTTTACGAGCCATCCCTTCCTCCCTTTTATGTTGTTAGGAATTTCCCCGTGTGTCTCCCTTTCACAAATTCCTTTTAATTATGTTGCATCCAAGCGAAAGTAATCTATCCCTATTTGGCTTCCCTAACACTAGCAAATGATGCTTTTGGTCTCCTCTTCTCTCTCGTCTGTTTTTTAGGGTTTCCAATACATCAGCCCAACAGCCTGCAGAAGAAAAATGATCTCAGGCAAGAACCAATTATCACGCTGCCAGTTCTGGCTGGAAGGATATATTTACCTTGAATTCCACTTAGTTGTGGGGTTTCAGTTAGGAAACAGCAGCACAGCTGCTGAACACACGCATGAAAATGTGGGTGAAATGTAATTGCACCCAGCCTAGGTTAAAGACTATCTTCCCAGCTAGGGCAGCAGAGGAGCGGGTCTACGGGTGACGTAAGGGGTCAACACAGCAGTGACTTGGAAGTATAATCCTGGCATCTCAGCACTGTGTTGCTGCTGTATGTGAGATTGCCGTAAACACGGAGCTGAGGAAAACAAGCAGTGGTTGAAGGCTTTCCAAGGGAATTTCTTTTTTTTCTTCCCAGTGGTAAACTCCCCTTTGTCAAAATGAAAACTTTCCAGGAGAAAAATCAGCTTACAAAGATTTTGGTTGAGTCTTTCATTTGTTTGTTTCCAAATGTCTTTTTAATGAAGTCGTAGAGCTATATCAGATTTTGTAAAAGTCAGAATGAAAACAAGATGTATCCATTTCCCCATTAAAAACAGAGCTGGAAAGGAAGATTATACAGCCCATTCCCCTGCCCCTACATCCTACATGGGATCAAATATTTTCAGGTTATGGATACAATGCCAAGAAATATTGACGTTCCTTTTGCTTTGCTTTCATCCTCTTCCCCAGACTGCAATCTCCTTTTTCCCACTGCTTTGCTACTGCATGTGACATGCCCTCTGCTCCCTCTGGATTTTAGCTGACCTGAATTAAATGCACCATTGTAAACCTGCATTAGAGTATACCGTCCCAGAACAGAGGCCCTTGCATGAGGTGCCATCCAGTGGTTTTCCCCTGGTCTCTGTCCCAGGCTCCTGCCCTGCTCCAGTCCTGATCCCATGCTAGATCCTGCCACGACCTTCTTGTGGCATCTTTATCATCCCCTTTCTAACTGGGGTTTTGCCAGTTGACCTAGGCAGTAATTCAGAGCAATGCTGGAGAAACTGCTTTGTATCTATTAAATGTTTGAACCAAACCCATACTGCTGGTGCTATTGCATCTGGCCAAAAATGGCAATGTAATGAAATCCAAACATTTTGGGAGAATGTATCAATTTCACCTACAGTTTCAACAGGAAATTATGGAAACACTTCCATCCCATAGAGTCTAAATGTTTCATTTTGACCACTGCATTGGCTGTTTTTCTACCACAACTCTAATATGCAGAGCAGTTGATGCTCAGATTTCTATCCGGTGTTTTTTAGTGCAAAAGTCAAACCAAACTAAACAGTTCAGCTACATTGGTAATTTGCTCTCATTTTTATTTGGAAAAGAGAAAGTCACATATTCGTACACTTGTTTCCTGCAAGACAAATGCTTTTGAGAGCGCTTTTTCCCAACTTCAGTGTTCAATAGTGTCAAGGAAATCTGAGTCACTTGCCTGCTTTGAATTGTAAAGCATAAATGTGCTTCTCAACCCCTTGAGCTGGTTCAAAATCTCAGCCAGAGGCCTCTATTAATAACCTGATGAGACCTTGTATGACGCTTTCTTATCCCCAGCTCGCAGATGGGAACGCAGCGTGGTAGTGATTCTCCAAGGTCACCCAACAGTGAAGTCATGGCCAGAGCCTAGTCCTTCTCCTGCTGCCCATTGACCTACTTGAACCAGATAAAATGCATCATCCTCTCGCACAACAGCTTTTCCGTTAATGCACAACAGAAAACTAGGGATTTTCTCATGGAAATTTCCATGAGAAACCCTCATTTTCCTGGTCAGAAATATCTGTCATGGTAAATTCTGCTTTTTCTATAAGGAAATTTGAAAATGCAGGGAGTGGGGGTTACCTTCCAGTTCTCCTCCTCCCACCCATTTCCCAGTTAGAGAGGAAATCTATACAAGCAGAGCTAACCATGCAGCAGCAGCGATTTGATAATAGACGGTTTCTGTAGAAATATTAGCCATGGATACAAGACTTCATCGCACGCTGGCAGCACGGACAAGTGTTAGCTGTGCCAAGGGCGTGCTAGTAAAATCTTCAGGCTACACCCAGTTATCATGCGTTATTGCAAATGCCATGGCATGTCCTGCAAAGCTTCATGGTTTGAGAATTACAAAAAGCCCAGTGAAGTCATCCTTTCAAACTCCCCTGCCTGAGAAGTCTGGTGCATTAGCCTTCACAGACCTAGTCCCCAAGGTTTTAAAGGGATAACGAAGAAAGTATCATCATCATGCTTGAGGAACAAAGAGCTCCAAATCCCTTTGTAATCTATTGCCACCAGGAGTTTCAGGTCTGATTTCTCTCTGCCAGCTGTTGGAAGATGCAAATTTGCAATATGGCGGTGACCGCTGCTTGACTCATAGGGAAGATGGGAGGGAGATGACTCTGGGGGATTTCTGTTATTGCTTTTTGAGCAGCTGCTTAGGGTGTGCTGTGTTGGAATGAGCATCCGGGGTAGCAAATAGGATCAGCCTGTTACTGATCAAGCTGCATTGTGGCTGCACGTTTGATCACACTGATCCATCATGAGGGTGCCACCAGCTCACAGCCTCTCTGCAGAACTGAGCGTGGCCAATGCAAAGACCATGGGTCAAGAGAGCTGTAAGGGACGACAGACATTGAGGGAAAAGGTGGAAGCTGGAGAGAGAGCCAAAGGGGAAGTCCTGCTTTTCAGAGTGCGAGGACAGTCTCATGGCTATTGAATTACTATTTATTAAAGGAAGAAATATCATTACGCCAATGTGTGCATTTTGTGGTGACAGGTGATGCAACCAATCCAGTGGGTCAGTGACTCTGGTGTGACTGTGACCTCTGAGCGTGATGGGACTCCACGAGCAGGGATACCCTTGCTTCATCTCTCCAGCTGACCAGTCTCTTGGTGGCCATGAAAGGACTTTGTTTCATGCAGTGGCAAAAGCACCAAAAAGACATTTGTGAGTGAACATAAGAGCGTCAAACAAACCCTTGGGAGACACGCCATAGCTGTCCTGTAGAAACTCTGGCAGGAACAGGGCTCTTCGGTGGCTGTCTGACTTGGCAAACCCTCTTACAGCAGCAAGGGAAGAGGTGGCTGCACCTCACCCAGGTGCTCTGCATGAGGGCAGGGCTGGGCAGAGCCAATGAGGCAGCACCAGCTGCCTATGAAAGCCTGGCTGGGCGGGCAGGTAGGCAGACTGGATGAGCAAGTGAGTGAGCAAGGATGCTCATATGTGCGGATGGGCATAAGTAGGTGGGTAGAGCAAGTTTAGAGTAATAACCTTCTACTGGATTATCCCCCATTTTCTTTACTAAAAAATGCTAAGCAGGATGTTGGCATGAGCTGGGGCTTGATCAGATGAGGGCACTTTTCCATGGTTAGAGTGTTTAGGGACCTTACAACATGTGCTTAGGGTGGTGGGGCTCCTGGGGATGGTTGGAGGTTCTTTAATGTATAGACTGCTTACTGTTAGTTATTACTGAGTAGGCAGTGTGTGGTGTGGACTAGTAGTTAGTGAGGTTTCTATTGGCATGGATGGAAAAAGCTGCTTTGATGTAAACTGCTCTCGGACCACTTCTTCAGCAAATGCTGTTACTGGAGTAGTCTATTCCAGAGAGCATGTAGGACTTCTGTCTATCACATTAGGGATATAAGTTAGAAGGGAGAGCACTTTTTCTGTGCTTTAGAGAGTTAAACCTGAGTGACTGATAGGCCAGGTGCTGACCTGAGCATGATTTCACGGAGGCTAATAGAGAAACAAGTGGCAATTAAAAATAGGCATGTTGCCTTCTATCAGTGCTGGGCACCCAGGGATGTTCCCTTGGCTATGAACCAGCTAAGAGATTTTCCTTATTAAAAGTAGACCTCTTTTCTCTGTTATATTGATAGCTAACCCAGACCGATCACATAAGTAGAGTCCCACAGGGGAATGCTCATTCCAGGATAGGAATAGGGATTTATTTTAAACTCCTCCAAACTGAGATCATCTGCATGAAAATAGGTATTTGTATACCAGGATAAAAGTGTCCATGTGGGAAGTTACACCAGAACATCCAGATGACAAAGAACTCTTGTGCTAGATCCGTTGAGCTAATCCTGATAGACAAGAACAGAGGGATGACATCCCATGCACTCTATTGTACATTGAATGAGGGTGCCTGTGTTTGAAAAACAGTATTCTTGTTACTGGTTGCTTACATCTTTTATAATAACAGTAATTTCCTAGTTGTCAGTCTGTGGCCCTGTTGGACTAGTGTATGATTCCTAGAGTGTTGCTATCAACTGATATACATAATCTTCTCAAGGCTGTAGGTCTAGTTAAACACAACAAACCAGTATCTGTCCTAGCATTCCCATGGTTTGTGGCACTTTGCATCACATCTTGTCATCCCGTATCATTTAACAATTAGGAAATTGGGAGCCTCAGGGTTTAATGGACTCTTTTGTATCCCCAGGCTGTAGCAGTGAAGGGCTTTCAAAGCTGGCTAAATATCCCCTATACCTCAGATCCCTGGGATATATTATGCTTGCCCTAATTCACAAGTACTCCAGGTAAACAGGGCTACAGAAATTATCAGGGGAAATGAACCCAGCCCAAATAACAGCTCATGAATGGCACCACAGCAAAATTTTTGCAGGTTCTGGTTAATGCCAAATGGATGAAACTTAGCATCTCAGTTCAACTTTGCAAACTGCAGGGCCTTCATCCCAAGGAAACTGAACTGAAATTAAATATTGCTTGGCTTGCAGGGGTTTTTGTTGTTTGCTCCCAAGAGAAAACGGATTCTTCAAAATCCTTTCCTGCAGAAAATTCAAAGTTTGCGGAAATTGTATTTGCCTGGGCAGAAGAGCTCTTTCAGTGCAGAACTCCCAGCCAGCTCTGAAGCTCAGTTATTTAGGGGCGAGCCTATGCAGAGATGTCAGTGATGCGGCCAACTATTAGCTAAGTTAGCTGCAGAATTTGATCTCTCACATATTTCTCTTTAATAGAAACAGACTCATCGTCAGACTTAAGGGTTATTTATGTTTCAGATAATTCCCTGCCCTCGGTTTAGGGAAAACCTTCATTGTTCCCTTAGGCCAGAGGAATGATCTCTTTAATGCAATAGTCTCTCCATCTGATAAGTACTGTAAAATAATATGTCGAGGTGGCAGAGGCTGTATCTGTGTCTTATGAACCCTGTCCTTCCTGTGCTGTGGGACACAGCCCTAAATCGTGGCTGTCTGGGCACAGTGTGGGGCAGCACATGGACAGCCAGCCACCCACCCATGCGGTCCAGGCTGATCTCCTGCCCCTGTGCTGCCTCTCCTCGAATTCCCCAGTGATGACCTTACTGCAGCTATTTCCATGCCTGTAAATCACCTTGCCTGCATGAAGCAATGCTGTTAATTATGTCATGCGAAGACAAATTTACAATGTGGAGCAACAGTAAAAAATATATTCCTACTTGAAATTATGCGAGATCTACGTTCAGTGGGCTGTTCGTAAATCACAGCCAGCTCCATGCACCAGGCTGATGGGCTCTTCCCACCCACCGGCAAAGGCTATGGTTATAGGTGCTGACAGGCCAAAAGAAGTGAGCGTTTGGCGCCTGAAAACTAACCTACATGACTGCAAGTGGATGAAAAAAGCCTGTTTGTAGATGCCCAAGTGTTGAGCGACCTGATTTTCTGTGTTGGTGGCACTGTAGTTTCTGGTAAGGAAAAAAAAAACCTTCTACTAGCATCTAAAAACATTACTTATTCAGGAGGGAATTTGCCCAGGATGCTTTGGCTGGGAATGGAGCAGTGACTTAGGTGCATGGTGGTCTCCAGCTCACTGTTCCTCTGCTCCTCCAGGTGCTCACCTGCCTTTAGTCATCCCTTGTCTGGAGAGGACAGGACAAGTGATGGCGCTGTGGCTCGGACACCTGGGGGTCACCCCATTGCCTGGGGACAGAGCCCTCCCCTTTTGGAGGATCGCTCAAAGGCGAAACAGGAGACTGCAGGGATGCTGGCATTTGCTTAATGGAGCCAGCAGCTATGGTTAGACCTGTAATTTCCCGAAGATCAAAGGCACAGTTGAAAGCAGCTATTTAACACCGAGACAGAGTGTTTCAGCGTGCATTTCCCATACCAGTCATCTCATTTCTTTCCAAAGAAAAGGCAGACTGACCTAGGGCATCACCAGAGATGGGCTGGATTAGCACCATCCCAGGCTGATGGCTTTCCCCTCCCTGGTCCTACCACTGTTGACTTTTGCAGCTCAGCTAGAGGAAAAGCCAAAGCAATGTTTCCAGCTGAAGGGATGTCAGCCACATGCAGGGGTATCCTGGTAGAACATGTCCAATGGTTGGGCTACCCTTGCCCCAAGGAAGGAAGTCCAAGTCCAGTTGTTCAGGAGCCTCTTATGTCTAAGAGACACTCTGTGTGTGGGCTTCCATGCTGAAATTTGGGAACATGTTCAGCCCTTTCTGTAAAAATCTTTTGCAATCAATGCTCTCGGTAAGCGGCAAGTCTGGGTTGGGTGCCAGGGAAGTGCTTACTAAAGCAAAACCAACAGTTCATGAATGATTGGTTTAAACAACAAATAAGTGAAATGCCCACCTTGGCATACAGTCGTTTTTTCCATTTCCAGCTTTTCCAGGCTCTTGCTGTGTAAATCCACTGAGCAAACATCTCACATTACAACCCACTTGCTCACTGCATGGCGTCCCAGAGTCTGGACATCCATCCAGGCGCCTCCGTCTCCCTTTCAGGCCCAGCTCTGCTGGCTAACCCACCTATGTGGATTTTCAGTGCAAAGTAAGCATCTCTTGCAAAAATTCATGATGATTCACCTCTTGGCTCTATTCAGTGTAGCCCTATGTTTTTCTCAGAACAGGAAAGAGCCTCCATGACATCCACAGAGAGCACATCATCGGGCAAAAGGCAAGCCAGAAAGGGCTGATCTGACTTCTCTCCTAGTTCATCTTGCTGAGAAGTGGTGGCAGTAATGTGGGCCTCCTTCCGTCGCTCTTACTAAAACTAAGTTTCTGGCTGACTCGGTTGACATTCTGCAGAAGAATTTCATTGTTTTTTGCAGGTGACCAAAAAAAGCTGGGTCTGCTTCAGTGGTGCTATCTGCCCTACTGTACAGTGCTGCTGGGTGGGCACTCTTTTGGCAAAGCACTGTGCCGTGCCCTTGCTGCAGAGCAGGGGGAGGGTTTCATGGCCACAAGGTGGTGGGGACAGGTGGGACACCACTGCTTCTAGGGCAGAGGAGACCAAAGGACTTGCCTGGATGCAGCAATTGCTCCTGGGGCTGCTTTGTAGGTGGAAGCCTTTGGCTTTGGAGGGCTCCCAAGGCAGGGCAAGCGCAGAGAGTGGTCACAGCCCTTGTCACCAACAAAACTTGCCCTGACAGCCCCAGGGCAGCCAGCAAAATCACTGGAGCCATGCTTGGTGCTTTCACAGCAGCTGTTGCATATTCAGGCTCCAAAACCTCTGGGTGCTGAGGGCATTCCCTCTTTGTTGTGGACACACGTGATGCCCACAAGAAGTGGGAGGACCTGGCATGTCCTGAGTCCCCATGCACGCTCCAGCTCACTGCTTTGCCAGGGCACGGCATCCCTGAAATCGGAGCTGCTCAACAACAGCTTGGCTGTGGTGGGCTCATGTGAGTGTCTCCCTTCTTGTGCTCCTTCACATGCCTGACAAGACAGATCTGGTTAAAATTACCCTGGTATAATGCCTTGGGGCTTTTATTTTTTGCCACTGCATATGGAAGGCAGCTGTCAATTAGCAGCTGAAAAAATAGCCTGCAGTGCTAATGAGAGCAAATCTAATAGACCTCTTCCAAATTGTTTCCATCCATTTTTCAGGGCTTTTAATTGCTGTCATATTAGAAGGATGCCAGAAGGAAAATACAGGGGAAAAGCCCCATTCGGAGGTAGATTCCTCCATGCCAGGACTGACTCAGAGGCAGCCTTCTTCCCTGAATTCCATTTACAGGAGTTTCTCAAGTGATTTCCAAAGTTACATTTGGAGCTGGGCCCTGGCCAGCTCCTGCAATCCCTTTTTCTCTGCAGTGAGGATGGGATTGGGATGTTATACCAGCCGCCACAGCTGGATCGAAGGCTGGGGCAGATGCTGTCTCCCACCAACCTGAAGTGCTTGATTTTGACTTTTTTATTTTGAAGGAATGTAGTCAAAAAGGGAATATTATGTACTGAAACAACAGAAGTAAAGTACTTAATATTTCTAAATACTTACTAAAGAAAAGGTTTCCTAATTATTATGTTGACAAAGGCAGCCTGGAGCCCCACTGTAAGCAGAAAGTGAGAAGAAAACAAAGCAATGAATGAGACATGGAGAGGGCAGCAAGAACCAGAAAACAAAGTGAATTATGAAAGTGTTATATATAGACAGACTTACCTTTAATCCTGGTGTGTGTTTGCACGTATTCATTTCTGGCAGTGGATATATTTACCTGAGGGGCTTTTCTTACACTTGCCATTAGAAATGAGGTGTGAATGGCTGCTGTCTCATGGTTACGGCTGCTTTTTTTGCAGCGGGATTTATGCTCCTTGCATGATGCGGGCAGCCTAAAATGTATTATGTCACCCAGCACTCATTTTCTTCCTCTAAAAAGCCTGTGGCTCTGCAAATATTATTATCTATCTGCTTGTCTGCCTGCATCACCGTCCTGGTTCAAAGGTATCCATCATCTGAGGATCTGCTCCTGCAGTGTCTGGCCTTGTGTGGTTGTTTGCTTCTGGATCCGACCTGTGGTGGATGTGCTTTGTCCAGCCCTTAGCTAACACAAAAGCTGCAGGACTGTGCAGGGCAGCACTTGAAGATATTTGAGAAATCAAGATTAAAAGCATGTGCTACGTGGAGATAAGGGATTGTACTCACTCCCGATGTTACCCTGGGGTAGGTGGTAGGAGGTGCTTGGCTTGGTAAATAGGCAGATTAAAACACAAATAATACAGGGGCTATCAGAGAAGGCATCTGGCTGGCCTTTTGAGCTGATACCTGCTCTTTGTTACTAATTTTTTGCACAGTTAGTAAGGTACCCAAGGATTTGGTACAGGCACACTTGACGAGAGGACCAAGGCTTCCTCTGGATGAAGCCCTATGTGCAGGTTTGACAAATATATGCCACCAATAAAACCTTGATTCAAAAAGGTGGATTTGCAAAAGGTTGGGCTAAGGGTGAGTTAGTCCAGCACATCCCAACACAGCCATTAAAATCATGTAAGCCATTCAAAACGCATAAAAAACAGCTTGCAGGTTCGTGATGGCACACACAAGACCACGCACTGTGGTGGCCCTGGCACCGGGCGCTTCCTGCTGCCAGCGGCAGATAAGGAAGCCCCAAGGAAACAAATTCATCTCCTTGCCAGTGCCACAAGTGCAATGCCTCTGCGAGGTCTCAGCTGCGCCCAGGGTTGGCTGCGAGCCCCGAGGGATGCTGCAGCCGGTGAAGGGGTTTCCCAGGGTGGATCGTGTTCTGCTCAGCCTCACTGTAAATCACTGGCTGGGAAAGGGACAGGAAGGGAGGGGATGCCGTTTCCCAACGCGACAGAGCCTGCTGGGATCCAGTTACATTAATTAAAGCCTGATGCATGATTTTAATCCACGGGCCAGTGCACGCTGTTGCCTGGGGCTGAAATCCCACCTGGGGAGGCTGCCACCACGAATTTCCCAGCGCGGCACCGGTGGGGCTGCCCCTTCCCGGGGACGTGGGGCCGAGCCATCCATGCAGTGGGGCACAGCCCCTGCAATCGGCTGCTCGGGGTGCTGGGATCAGTGCCGGCGACAAGGGTGTGGATGATGGGTCCAAAGCACAGCAGCCCTCGGGGCAAATGGGCAGCGCATCTTTTTGAGGCTCGCTTAGTGGGAAAAAAAGCAAAAAGCGTTTCCTCCTGGCTTCACCATGATTCTTGGCCAATCCTGTGTTTCACCAGCATGGCTTAAATAGGGGCTAACGCACCAAGCGTGCTTTTAATAACCTTGGGACAGTAGCAGCTTAGCACAATAAACCTTTCCCAGCTGCACTGGTCTGGAAACAAGCCTGCTCAGCTGCTTCCTATGCTGGCCCCTCTTTCTGGACCTGCCCTGTGAATCTGGGTCAGATTGGGAAAAACCAGGGATGACTCTGACTCAGGGAACGTGCTGTTCAGGGAACACTGGGTCCTGCCTGCCGAGACCTGGGACGACCGCAGGGAGGGTGCAGGGTCAGTGGCTTTGTCTTAGCACACCTGCCCTGGAGCCAGCAGGTTGGCTGCTCGGTATAGCCGTGGGTCGGGTTGGGAAGCTCTGGACATCTGGCCTGAGGATGGATCTTTGCCTGGCTGCAGTTGGACGTGCTTTTTATGGGAGCACAAGGTCAACAGCAAAGGGATGGGGGAGAAGAAAACCAGAGGAGGCTCTCAACCATGAACCTGATGCTCTCCAGGACCACCGTAAGTACCTCCTCCTCTTCCCTTGCTGGAGTCTCTTCTGGTCTCTGGACATTGATGACTTTCAGTGCAGGTGTGAAACATCCCAGCTGAAACTTAAAGGTGCAGCTGGTCGCTTCACCTAGAAGTCCTTGTGAGACGAAGTCCTTTTTTCCCCCAGATTCTTGGAGCACTGAATGCTTGGCCACCAGTGTGTGCAAGGCAGGAGGACCTGGAGCATTTAGCCCATCCATCCATCCCTCCGGCTTCCCTGGACTGTGTTTACCCAGACCATCTGCGAGGTCGTGAACCCCCAACACTGCTGCAGGCCCACGTGTGCAGGGGGACAGCGGGGATGGAGCGGTCCGAGCGGTGAGCCAGCCATCTGTTTCATTAAATGCCACGTGTGCTCTCTGTTTTTAAAAAGGAACAGGACAAAACAACCCCTCATGAGATAACCGCTTGCAAAGTCCTCTGGAGTCGGTTCCTTCACTGCAGTGTGCCTGATGGCTGGGGCTGAAAGTCAGCTCTGCAGAGCCAAGGAGAGCCAGGTATGCAAAAAGCGGCTCCATCTGCAGCCTCCCAGCACTGCAGGAGGGACACAGACCCACAGGAGAAGGGAAATGGCAGGAGGGGGCTCCAGGCTTTGTTTATATTCAATAAGTGCTGAGGAGAAGCAGGGAACAGAAACCTAGGGATGGGGTCTGTTCAGGTAGGCAATGTTCAGGGACAGGAAGATGAGACTCAGAGAAACCTTAGGAGACAGCTAGGAGTGGAGAGAAGTTTCAGGTATACACTGCTTTTTTTTGTGTGTGTGTGTAAGGTTTTGGAGGATTTTGCAACTGTATTTCCAGTTTTGTGCTCAGCCATCTGCTTTGTGAGGTTTTATACCTATGTGTGGTTAAAGGTGGACTCAGGTGGTGACAATGAGCTAGAGCAGGGGAAACATTTCCCCTTGGTGCCAGTAAGCCACAGAACAGGTCATGGGGTAGCAGAACTCCTCTCCAGTGCAAAGAGGGGATGCCCACGACGTTGCATCCCAAAGGGCACTCCTCACTGCGACTTGAGACCTACGTGGGTACACCCAGAGGTGCCCACATTTGTACAGAGACCCAGCACCAGCAGGAGGATGCACAGCAGGTGATTCGGGTCCATCTGTCTGTCCATCCATCCATCCCCAAAAGGAGCTGGTGTGTCAGCTCTGTTAGGGACTCACTACGTTTTTCTGACTCTTCTGTAATGAAGAAGGTTCTGGATGTAGGTCTGAGGTGAGGCTCCTATTGAACACAACATGTAAATCCTTTTTTTCCTTTTTCTCAAACTGAGATGAAACACACATTTTCTTCAGCTGAGCTCTTGGCAGCTTTCCTGGGGGCAGCTGGTCAGAGGCATCGATGTCAGCCGTTACGGTCCTCCTTTGCACGCAGTCCCCTCGCCTGCAGAGCTGGAAAACAAGGCAATGATTTCCTTCGCTTGGCCACCTCGCCTCCGGCTGACGGGATGTAAGTGAGCTCAGCTCCTCCTGGCCGCTTTCTGCCTTTACACCGGGGACCCGGCAGCAGAGCAGAGCTGACATCAGGGTCAAAACATCTCGCAGTCGGTGCAAGCCGAGGCATTCCTGTGATGCTTGGGGCCTGATGCTGTCCGGAGGGGACTGACAACTCACAGCAATGGGAAGGGCCAGCATCAATGATGCTTTTTCATTGATATATAAACACATACCCATCTTCTCCCCTTCCCTTCTAGGGATTCCTGACCTGTGTCTAAATCAGTCTCAGACTTGGACTAAGCCTAACCCAACACTCTTCTGCCAGCTGAGCTCTCAGGGACTTAATAAACCCTTAACCTTGCTGGGAAACTTGGAGGAAGAGGCAACCATGTCAGCCCGATGGAGGAGTCCACCAAGGCACTGCCGGTTCACTGCAAAAACAAGCACCTTGGTGGGCTTGTCTGAGGCAGACGAGGCTTTGGTAGACGGTGAATGTGGGCTGGGTAAGCTGCCCTTTCGCTTTGCATCAGGGCTGTTGCCGGTCCCACTGGAGCAGCCCCTGGGCTGCAGATGCTTCCTGTGGTTGCCACCACTCCCAAGAACCATCTTGTCCAGAGTGCTGGAGGGGGCATCTGCACAGCTTTTTCTTTTTTATTTGGACAGACATCCTCTGCGAGATGATCATCTCACGTCTTCTGGGAGGCCTTCCTCTGCCTTTTAAGATTATTCTCGAAAGAGGACTGCTCAATATCAGCCTCAGGTAGTTTCAGAGGCAATGGAGAAGACTGTAAAAAGACCTGCCGGGGTCTTAAGCCTGTGGCGAAAATTATGATGTGTTGGAGAGAAGGCTGCGCAGGGAGTGGGACTTGTCAGGAGATGGTTATACCATGATTTCAGACATGCTCCGTCCTCCTCTCCGCCTGGGAATAGCACAAGGTGTTCATCCCTCCACCCGTCCTCCAGGCTGAAGCCTTTGCAGGTGTTAAAGACATCAACTGACCACCCTCCTGCTGGTGTTTTTCCATCTGACTGCATTCCACAGCTCATATTTTTTGAGCTGTAGGATGGGTGAGAAGAGTAACAGGGCATTGCTAGGGCATCCAGAGACCTGAATAACCTGCAGGTGGGATGGAGCTGGGTCTGGGACAGTGCAGTGCTGGTGTCTTCCGTGGGCTTGGAAGTGACAACTCCAGTGATGTTAAGTAGGGGGGAAAAATCACAGCAAGCCCTCCAGGTTTACGTCAGCAGAGCAAAAGGAGAAAAAGTGATTTCTTCCAAGAAACCTCCCTTAAACCTCCGGTCCAAAATACATCCCGTGCCTCTTGCTCAACAGCAGACCAGCATTCTCCAGGGGAAATGCTTTTCTTCCCAAGAACCGCAGCGGTTCCACAGCGAAGGGAGAGGAGCAGGCAACAGCCAGGTTTTGGGGGTGTTTGCTAAGGGGTGGGGGTCTCTATCCCAGCCTGAAATCTAGAAATCTCTTTACCCCATCTCACACAAAATAACAATGTCAGGGAGATGACAGTTCCTTGCACTATCTCCAGCCTCCTGGGCACCCTCATATTGCTCTTACCTGTGCAGCCAGTGCCTCTACATCGCTTCTGAGCCTGGATCCAGGTTTCCACGGGTGTACCTGTATTCAACAAGCACATGGGCGCAGGTCGAACTCCCCCGTACTTCGCAGGGGTTAGGCACATGCTGAAAACCAAGTGATGCTGAATGTTGTCCACCTCTTGCCAAGCCCTTTCCTTGCAGGTAAGGTTCCTTGTGTCAACAAGTCCTTCTGGAAATGTGTTGGGTTTATAGCATCTCTCTCGCCTCCTCTGCGGGTGTAAACTGGCACAAGCTCATTGTCTTCGAGGGAGCCCTTGGCTGTGGCTACACTTCTGTAGTCAGCTCTATAAATAAAAGAAGAGGGAAAATGATAAATGACACCCAAAGTTCGCCAGCCAGCCAGGGAAGATTACTCACAGGCACTGTGCATAAGTGACCTTGAAAACAAATTCCAACTAAATTCGTTAAAAAACTTTAAGGGGGGGTGGGGAAGAAGTGGAATAAACTTCTAAAAGTTCTATAAAATAATACAAAATTAAAATTAACACTTCCAGAATTTCCCACTTCTATCCAACAGAAAAAGGATATATTGGTCCCATGTGTCCCCTGGGAAACAGCAGGATACGACGTTGATAATCAATATATGTGGCCTGCGAGGGCTGCCAAAAGTAATCAGGGCTCACCAACCCTTGGAGGGTGTTTTCCAGCCGTTAGGAGGGAAACTGGAGCAGATACAAGGGCTTTGAAAATCCAGCTCTAGAAATGTGCTTCATCAGGACAAAGCAGAACTTAATTAGGGCCGGCTGGAAGGTTTTTTTCTCTGCAAAGCTCCTCTCGTGCAAAACAGACCTTTGGTCAGAATGGGAAGATTATTAGGAATTTTAGAAATGAGGTAGATGCTGTCACCTAAAATTCATCCCTTACAAAATTTCTCCTTTGGGGGCTTTGAAGTGCTTTGGTTATTTATTCATTTGACAGTCAATGAAACATTTTTTTACAGAAAACTGCTCTAGAAATGGAGCCTTTCCAGGCGTGGTGGGGTGATGGATGGGTATTCGGTATGAAAATCAGTTAAAATTTTTCAGCCTCCCATTCAAACGGGAGACTTCAATTGCTGGCACAGCAGTTGATCAATTCACCCTTGTGCTTTAAACTCAGCAACCTCCAGTAACCTAATAAAGATATATTTTAAGTATACATTACCGGTTATATGTAATTTAACAAATATACTCCTCCTGCTCCTTTGCCTTACTTTCCACAGAAGACATTTTAACAGCTTGAGTGATGTTGCTTTTATGATGCACAAGTCATTTTACTAAACAGCATGATAAAAGTTTGTTCCAGTAAGAATTTCATTAACTTCAGGGTCCTTGTTGTACTTAGCGGCATCGGACTTGGCATGCACAAATAATGGGTTCCAGGGCCTGAAATTTCCATTATTTTCCACCCAGTTTATTTAAAAATCATTGGATGGATTATAAAAGACTGCTAAACAATGAACATACTGTTGTTTCTTATTATTTGTTGCTGTGCCCAAATGTTTGGTATTTCAGGGTCCACCAACAGCACTTTGGGGTGCCACAGAGGGAAACGCATCCTGTAAAACAATTCCTAAATCATAGTTTTTGTCCTCATAAAGCAAAATAATGAGCATTTGCGAATGGGGTGAAACAGCAACAACTTTCTGCCAGAGCTGCGGAGCATTTGGTGAGCATTTGCGTTGTGTCTTTTTCTCTATGGGACCCTGTGCGAAGTGGGTGGGGGAAACTGAGGCACGACATTCCATGGTGCCAAACAAAGCCGAACATGGGATTAACCCTTCTCTTCCATCTCCAAGCCAGTGTTTTCCATGTGCCCTCTCTCCTGAGGGATGTCTGTCACTGAGATGTGCCTGCATCTCTTGTCCTCCCAGCTTTGCACACCCTGTGGGAAGGGATGCGATGTGCACTGGTGGTGTGGGGTCACCAGCTCTGTGCCTCCCAGCTAGCTCCCACCTGAGGGACGTACATTTAAATAAATACCCATCTAAATCAGCTTTGCTCCCAGACCACGTCCGCCTCAGCCATCCGGAGCGCAGGTTTATAGGGGAGGAATGCACAGAACCTTATAATGGCCGTGTTGTCAGAGCCTACAGGCTGGCTCTGCTCTGCTCACCAGCTTTTTATGGGTCTCTGCTCCGTGGTTAGTGTAATTCAGACAAGGTTCCAAAACAAATAGCCTCCTCCTCTGCTCGCCAGCAGGTCATGCGCCTGAGGAATGCCACATACAGTAAATAAATGGCTAACAAAAGCACAGTGTTCTTACAGAATAAATAGCTCCACAGCTTAAATGAAATAGTTAAGTAAATACAGAGATGCTGGGTGCATCCCAAAAAATCCCTCCCCGTTGAGTAGAGCTCCTGGAGGGTCCCATCCTGAGCAGTGGCTGAGCTGGTCCTCCCTTGTAGGCACCCCCCCCACAGCTCTCTGGAAAGGATGGATGCACCTATAGGGCAGTTTCAGCCTACTTTTGGACACTTTTTCATGAAGGAATTCACCGTTCAGAGCCTTTAAGTGCCAGTAATTGTGGAAGGGTGTGAAGAGGGAGGAGAGCAGGATGGGAGGTGCAGACAGCAATCCCCATCAGGGTAGTGCTCACATCTCTAACGGTGGTGGCTTCGCTGCTGTCTCCAAACAGGCTTCATCAGATGGGAATTAAGGTATGATGGGTATGACATTGCTTGGCTAAACCACATTAGAGTGGCAAAACACAGACTAAAGCAGGGAAAGCCTTTCCCCAGCAATAGTGGCATTCAAAGAAGCTGGGAATTTGGGGATTTAGCACTAATTTGCTAAGCTTGTACAATGGAGGGGAAGCAGAACAACTTTCTGTTTCATTTTGAGTGGCTATTCTTCTGCTGGTGTTACTCTCCGGAAGCTCTTCCAAGCCAAAAAGAAAAATCCCAACCCCCCAGCAGAAATGCTTGCATTGAAAGGTAATTCTGCTTGCAACATTTAGCAGGTGAAGTAAGGGTTTAATTTCTCAGCTGTCCCTGCTGAAGACTGGGAGATGTCTCCTGGGACAAAGCAGAGGCTTGGATGGCATTAGCTGTGTTTCCAGGGGTAGATGGATTTTTGCATGGAGTTTTTCTGGAGGTTAGGCCTTTCTGCTGAGCTCGTGCGATGTTATGTGCCAGTTCAGAGGCAGAAATGAAAGCCGAATTTAGGGATCTTGTTTATTGGTCTCTTGCTCCAGCTATTAGCCTGGAAACCATTCAAGGAAAATCGATCAATTATATTCTTGATGCCGTTATTGTCATAAACTCTTCCAGTTCCTCATTTATGGAGCGTGCATGTCTCTTTTTTTAAAAAATTATTTCAGCGCTGACTGATATTGCTTCAGTCTTTTAAGGAACTGGCTTTCCTTCCTTGATTATGATATTCCTTTTGAATTTTGTAGCCCAGCCTGTGCTGAAAGCCCACCTCCCTACACTGCTGTCACATTACTGATGTAAAAGGGGCTGTTTCCCGCAAGAAGCATAGAGCAGGACAAGGGTCGGTAGTTTCAAAATCCCATGCATACTTCCTCCCATCAGGCTGATTAGGAAGTTATTAAGAAAAGCAGAGTCCTGACTTCAGACCAAGTTGAGCCAGCAACTGTGCCTCAGTTTCCACTCCATTAAAGGGCAGTGATGGCAGAAGCCCGTTTCACCCTGAGGCAGTGCCGTGCACCCAGACCAGGCTCCGTCAGTGCAGACGATGTGTACGAGCGATGCTAATGGCCTGGCAAGATTTTACTCAGAGCTCCTGGGATTTTTTTCCAGCTGGCTATGTCCAGCTTCATCCTTTCCGACACAGAGGCTGATTTACAAGTGAGATTACACCGGCTGACGCTCACTGCTCCCCTTGCCAGCTCTCTGCAGACGGCTCCTGCGGGGTGTCCAGCAGCACTAGTGGGTTCACGTCTGTCTAGTGATGGGAAACCCACCCTTAAAGACCTACATTTAACCGACTTTTTAATCCATTCGCTCCTCATCCACGTTTAATGATGCTTAGTCCATAGATGCATCTGAGGATGCTTAGTCTATTTATGAATTGCACTTATTCTGGCTCAACCTCCTTTTTAAGGCTCAGGTTTCACGCCCCTCAAGTGACTTGTTTTAGAGATGGCTTTTTGCCTGCTTCAGAGCCTTGCACCATGGTGGCCAACAGCGGCGAGCAGCCGCAGCAAACGGTAGCCGTTTCCTCCCCGCTCGCACAGGCTGTGGGCGAGATCCTCTGCAACCCCAGACATCCCTCCCGCATCCCACAGCACTCGGGATGGGTCCTCTGGGTTGGCCACCTTGGCAGTGACATTGCTATGTTGGGACATGGCTAATTTGCCCAGAGACTGGTGCTCGCTGGCACAACAGAGGTGGGCTCTGGAGGTGCCCAGCTTGGTCCAGGTTCCCCTGATTTTTTTTTGGCACATCTAATGCCAGAACAAAAATCCTGCAAAAACTTAAGATCCCAAGAAACCATCAAGAAGAGGTGGAAGAATGGTCCTGGATCACCAACAGCAAGGATGCTCCTAGATCAAGGGATGCTCCTGTGGCATCGGCAGTGACTTG
This sequence comes from Opisthocomus hoazin, assembly GCF_030867145.1. Classification (NCBI taxonomy): domain Eukaryota; kingdom Metazoa; phylum Chordata; class Aves; order Opisthocomiformes; family Opisthocomidae; genus Opisthocomus; species Opisthocomus hoazin. The sequence goes on along the minus strand of NC_134422.1, from coordinate 35,426,007 downwards.
TAGAGCTGCATCTCCAGCCCTACCAAGGTGGCTTTGGTCCTGGTGCACATCCCCTGGCGCAGGGTCTGCCCAGGTCGTGGTCTCGGTGTTTGCACCTTTTTCTTTTGCTCTCCTTCATCTTTTCTTTCCTGAGAAAACATTGTTTTACATAAAATCATTATCTCACCCAGGACCAACCGGCCGGCCTGTCCTTCCGGGGAGAAATTAATAAAGAATAAAACCTGACTGTGCCACAGATAAGGCACATCCACAGAAATCAACCGCCTTTCTAGCTTCAAGGGGGGAGATTTGCACTTGCCCAAGATGTTGCAGAAGATATTGCAGAGAGTAAGGAAAAATTCTCAGCTCAGCACACAAAACACGGCCCCAAAGAGTGGGACGGCTCGAGGAGATTTTCAGCTTGCACTCCTCTTCCCTCCTAACAGGCAAATAACCCCTGTGGTTGATGGAAGACTTGCTTTTCAGCTAAACAAAACCTCTCCTGGAGCGTGTTCACCCTCCTTGAGATACAAAATATTTACAAAAATGTACAAAGTTTGTTATAAATCTCAAACTTCTCTAATGAAAAACTTTTGGTCGTCTCCTGCAGCTGGTGCGAAGCATCACCTTGGATAAGGGCGGGCAGATGGGACGTGTCGGGAGGAGATCCCACCCTTCTTCTGCACCAGGCATCCAGCGAAAGTCATGTTGGATCACGGTAAGAAACATGTTTTGCTCCCATGAGTGGAAGGTGTCTTTGTCTTTCCTTCTTGGATTGCCTTTCTTCTGGTTTTTCCATGAAAATAAAAGAAAAAAAAGAGAATGGATTTTGGTTTTTTCCCTGGGAAGCACTGCCTGAAGCTTAACTTCAGAGACTGTCTGAGCAAACCACGAGCTATGTGAGAGAGTGGTGGTGGGCTGCAAGAGTCTGGCAGTCACAACCCTTCCCCGTCCCTTTGGAGACATGCAGCGTGTCAGGTCTGATTCCCATCCCCACGTCTCCATGGAAGTGACAGAATCCCACAACTGAGGAAACGGGACAGGACCCTCTCCAGACCAGCACAGGTAGTGGGGAACAGAAGGAGGACCTCCCATCACGCACATCCAGGCTCGAAGCAAAGATGCTGCAAAATTATGGTCTTTGAGGTATGTGGGCTCTTCAAGACCTCGCTGTTGCAGAGCACAGGGATGTGTCCCCTGCAAGACGGGAGGTGAGCGCTGGGGACGTCCTCTTCTCCCAGTGCAGGAAGTCACCAAGTGATACGAAGCAACCTCTCCATCACAGGGGCTCGGACCAAAAACCTGGGGCATGCCTGCCTGTGCTGTGCAATACTGATTTTGTGTGCCATGCCTGATTTCTTTTCCCAATGTTTTTTTACCCTCTCTTGTTTTATACCCATCTCTTCCTTTTCAGACCTGCCTTGTTCCAGTATTTATGGGAAATACATGATAAGAGACCAGAAGGTTGGTGTGTGTCCCCCCCCATCCTTGTTTTAAGAAGTACTTCCCCACGCCATCCTGCCGACAAAGACACATGGAAATTAGGGATGGAAAGGACCTGTGAGGTTGGGTTTTGTGCTCCTGCCAAGGCAAGACTTTCCGGAGCGATGCAATCTCTAGCACTTCGGTTATTTGAGGTTTAACAGACCCAGGTGACGCAGAGAAAAAAACTCAGGGTTTCCAGGACAGGCACAGGGAGGGACAAGCAAGTCTGCTAAAGGCAGTCTGGTGGCCTGGGCTTGGTTTTGGGCTGCTTGGGGAACACAGTGGCCACCAACGGTGCTGGCTCAGGCTGAAAGCCAACACGGGAAGCCTCAGCCTTCCCCCGAAGCTAAATTCTGCTTTACCAATGCTGGTAAAGAGAGAGAAAGTCTCTTTGGATGAAGAATCGGATATCTTGTCCCGCTGTGTCCCTCTCCAGCTCTCAGCTTGCAGAACAGAAGTTGGGCCACCAGCATCCCAGCTCTGCTGCTAAACACACTAAACATGGCTTTAATTTCTGCTCTGTGTTCTCACCACAGGCTCTGAGAGAGCAGCTGCTTGCAGCTCAGGACAGCACATCCTTGGCTGCCGAGATGGTATAGTTAGTAGGGGAATAAGCAGCCTTTGGCATGATGCGTGGTCCCCATGGTGGTCCAGCTGCAAGACAAGGTCTGCCACAGAACCCTGTGGTGACAGCCTGGGGTGTCTGGTAGGGCTGAGAGCCTGGAGGGCTGTGATATAACTATATAACCTTAGAAAGGCTTAGTGGGAAAAACTAACATAGAAAATGGACAGCAAACTGCTGGGTGCAGCAAGGTGTCAGCACCTCACTCTTGCTCCTATCATACCCAGAGATGGCCAGGGGCTGATCTAAAGGTTTCTGCAGCCCCTGGATATCAGGGTACAATCTTCTGGCTTTTCGATCCTGTTCATAGAACACAGATTTGAGCTCATTCTTGGAAAGCAATGAGGAAAGAAGCAACACATTTACTCTTCCAGTGCCACAGAAGCACCTCAGAAGAAGCTTTACACCCCGATCTCTTCTGGGCCAGCTCTTCAGCCGACAGCATCCTTGTGTGGGATGCGGATCGGATGGGGCGGGGCTCTTCTCTCCCGTGCAGAATGGGAAGCATCCCTCCCTCAGGGTCCCCAGAGATGAGCACAGGGTGTCCCGTGCGGGGACCCACATCCCGGCTGCCTTCCCGCTCCCTCGCCCGCATCCCGGCGCACAGCTGGATGGAGAACCCAGCTGTTGGCAGGCAGGGCTGCGGGAACAAAGGGGCCATTGCAGCGTGGACTTTGAGCAATGGAGAGCAAAGCCCGGCAGCTCTCAGCAAGCGTCGGGGCCGTGAAATCTGATTCGTGCCCCTCCGGGATGGGGAAGGGACCCTGAAGGCAGCGCGCTTTGGTGGCAGGGAAGGACAGGTGGCCGCAGGCTGGGAAGAAGGGCCGTAACGACACGTCATGGACACAAGATCTTCTTTGTTATGATGTTACCAAAGTAGAAGAGCGACTGCGGGAGAGGTTTCAGCACAGCTGCCTGAACTCCTTACCTCCTGGAGATCAAAGCCCGCCTTTCTAATTGCGTCTTTTATTGCACTCACCCAAACCCTCGCCTGGTATTCCAGTGGCTTTGCAGGGGGAACAGGTGTCTTTTAACACGCATGCGATTACAGGAGATTAACAGATTTAAAAGCATGTCTCAGGAGACACAGCAATGCATCATGCTCCTGTTAAGATGGGGGATGCTGAGCTGGGCAGGGAAGCTTCTGCAGGAATATCTCCCTCCCTGGCACGGGAGGCTCTCCCCACCTAGCAGGTAGCCAATGCCACGGGGCAGCTTGGGGCAGAGGTGTGACCCTGGCCAGCCCCAGCACAAGGCCACGGGGCCCTGAGGAAGCCCCCGTGCTGACAGTGTGAGCAGGACCACTGAGATGCCTCATGTGTCCCACCCTGATGAGAAGGACATTGGGAGGAGAGAGGCTGCACCCTGCTGAGTGGCTCCTGCACAGGGATGCTCCGTCCCCCAGATGCCCCAGCTGGATCAAGGACCTTCCCTCCATCGCCCAAATGCTCCCTACTGCACCAGGGACAACTCCCTCCCAATTCATACCCCCAAACACCCTGTGTTGGACCAGGGATCCCTCTGGTCCATCCCCCCAGATGCCCCATATATGACCAAGGACCCTCTACTCCATCCCACCACCTGGGATCTTCGCACTCCATGTCCCATTCTGTCTGGTTGATTCCCCACAAACACTCTACACTGGATCGCGGACTCCCACTCTTCATCCCCCCCAAATGTGGGGGATTTCAGGCATTTCCAAGTGAGGGAGCAGTGTGGTGGGAGATGTAGTGAGGGGAAAAACTCTTACATTGCTCAAAGATAGCGAAGGTCTTCACCGTAGAGGATTAAAATACGCGGAGACCAAGAACCGCTGGCCCAGGAGCCAGGGAGGGGACAGAAACTTGGCTGACGATCTTGCAGAACAAAGCAAAAACAGGAAAATGCACAGACATGCCTAGAAAGCAATAAAAACAAAGTTCAGGTTAAATACACACAGGGTCTCTTTTCCCCTTGGCAGGTTAAGAAAGGGCAATCTTTGCCTCCAGAGCTGCTGGCAGAAGCCATCGTTCTTGCTTATTCCCGGCAAAAACAAGAGGAGGTGGATGGAGGTGTTCAGGGTGGACAGAAAGGGGCTCAGCTGACCCCCCCCAGATGTCATCCCAGGGGGGGAAGATTTGCTTTGGAGCGGCAGCAGAAGGACACACAGCCTGACAGGCAAGGACAGCGGGGTGGACAACCCTCAGCGCATCGTACCACACCGGTCACTTTGCTGCAGTCTCTGTGGTCTCCTACACATCCTCACAGCTCCCCAGTCTCTTTGATTTAAGGATTTTCCTTTAATTATTCTACCATGCTGTAGTAAACACCCATATAAATGGGACCTCAGGTTTGAGTTCATAAAACAAAGCTGAGGAATGCAAAAAAATATTAATATCCCAGAGAGCTTCTTGTTTATTGGAGTTGAAACCAATGCCCTCATCAAAATGAAGCGATAAAAAAAAAATCGTTTTGGGAAAAGGGATGATCATTTTCCATCAGCTGCCCACTGTTTCTTTGCTGCTGGGTGTAACTCCTAAAAATGAGGCGTTTGTCCCCTTTGATGGCTGGTGTAAAACGAGCTTTGATGTGGTGGAAGGAAATAATGTATTTAGGTACAGCCTTTGCTCAGATCAGGCAGAGCTAATATAAATCAGGATACTGAGGGGATCGGGAAGGGTGTGGAGAGGCTCAACTTGACCCTTTACCGCCTTTTTCTTTAACTTTCACATTAAATTAACTTTCCTATTGTTCCATATCACTGCATTACATCTTATTTTCCCCATCATGATTCTTTTGTTCCCCTGCAAAGCTTTTGAAGCAGATGAGAAAGGGAAACCTCTTGTAATCATTTTTCCAGAGGGTACCCCTGATCACAGGCAGCACATGGAAATGACTGGGAAAATAAAGCCTTGTCACAACATCTCTGCTAATCTTTCTTGGAAATGCCTTGGTATTGCTTTGAAAACTACTTTCAAAACAAACGGTGCCTTACTGGGGTGGCAGAACTGGAATCCATTTCCGTCACTGCATTAAAATTCATACAAGGCACAAACAAGTTGCTGAGATTTTCATGCCATTCACCAGGAGCTGAATAAAAATCACATTAAATTTACTTCACGCTTCTACAACAGCTGGTTGTCACATCTTAAATTGCTTTTCAATCCCACGTGCCAGGGAAAAATCAGGATCCTTTCAAGTCCAGGAGTTTTCCCATTAATTTAACCTGGATGGCTTTGCCAGCAGGACAGATTTTCCAACATGCTCAGCTGTTTTCTGAGTCTGGCCTCTTCTTTTAGTACCTGAATTGATGGGAAGCTCCTGAATAACGTAAATAACCCTGTGATTTCCTTGGATGCTAGCTTGGCCACTTGGTCACTGACGGAGGTGCTGGATGATACCACCATTTTGGGGCCAAGCTCATCCTGCACCGGCCCCGGACAATGCCAGGAACAGCATCCAAATCTCTCAGATTTACAATAATCCTGGAAATACACCAGATCTGTTGTATTCGAGGGTAAGTTTGGGCTGATGTCTGCGGGAGCAAGCAGCCACGGTTCGCCCAGGTACCCAGGATTTTCCTTGTTTGCAAAGGGCTGGTTTTGCTGGAAGTTGAGTCTTTACTCTTCATTTGTCAGAATTAAAATATACTCAGACTTCTTGGCCCACCGTCAAAACGCAATACTCCATGGTCTAATTTTCTTAATGAATTTAGCTCTTAATGCTGAAACCGACCCACCGGTGACACCCCTCCAGGTACGGCTCTGCCACCTTGCCTTGTGCTGGCTGGGGACGTGGGAGCGTGCTCCCTGTTAACCATCCCCAGCCCCTCCCAGAGCAAATACCTGGGCTCTTTGGACATCCCCAGCCGACGGCATCTCCTGGCCCACTGCCAAGATGCTGGTTAAAGCCCTCTGCAACGAGGCTCTGCCCCAGAGCTGAGCGAAACTGTGTCAGTGACGGTGTGGAAATCGCTCTTGCTCAAAACAGGAAGGCAAGAGAGGAGGTTAGAGCCTCTCGCTCTAAGGGTTCACCTCCCAGCCATGACACTGGGTTTCCTCTTTGCTTATGGGGCGGTGAAGGAGTCTGAAGACCCCGCTGAGCTGCTTTGGCAGCTTCCCCATGCTTCTCTCGTGACCACGGGGTTTGCAGCTCACGCACGTGGAGGAAATAAAATGCTGTGGTAAGCCAATGCAGGGCACTGAGGTTCGTGGCATAGAGCAAGTTTCTGTCAGTAGTAGGATTTTTTGGCTTGGTAGGAGACCCCATGGAGATGTGCATCCCCCTCGGCAGTCGAAGCATGCAGCTCGGCTTGGTGCATCGTGCTGGCCAAGCCGGAGGGTGATGAGCACGGCACCCGGTGCTCGCAGCGGGACGTCCCCAGGGGTGTTAAAGAAAGGCAAGCAGAGAGGGGTGGAAGGAAGAATAAAGAAATAGAGAGGAATCAGCTTTTCCAGCCACCCCTATGCAGAGGCATTGCTTCCAGAGAGCTCCTGGTGGCTTTGGGAGGCTCTGCTAACCAAACTGGAAAGCAGCGCTTCCTTCGTTATTCCAAAAGCTTAATGAAATCCTGAAAAAAAAAAAAAAAAAGAATAAAGCCTAACTGCCCCAAAATGGAAAGTTTCTTGCATGAAAGGGACAGTGGGATGTGTGGCGGAAGCTACCGCCCCCGCTCCAGTTTACTCGGACTTTTTAGGCAGTTTCTCTTGCAGCTAGTGCCCTCTCGCGGAAACCTCTCATCTGCTCCATTTTTACTGTTTGGTTTTTTTTTTCCTAAAAATGAAATGAAGAGAAGAGCATGCATAGAGACTGCGGTTCTGCCCAGGCCCAGCATGGCCAGCGGTGCCGGCGATCGACTCGTGGCTTCCCGCCCAGCATCGGGATGGAGGATTGCATCGGGATGGAGGATTGCAGCCCCATGACATCCCACCACGAGATGAAGCCTTCCCAAACCAATGTGCTCCACGGTGACAACCCAGGATGCTCTGACCCCAACCCCACTGGTGCTAAAGGAAGGTCTCCTGCCAGCACCATCACAGGCTGCTGCCTGCTTTGCTCCCCTCCCTGCCTCCCAAAAAGCGTGAGATAATTGGGAATGGGAGCAAAAGGTGAGGACAACGTTCCTCTCAGATGTCCGAATGTCAAAGCGATGCTCGCACAGAGCTGGGGACAACAAAGAGCCATCGGGATCGATGCAGCTGGCGGGATGGGAGCGGGATGTGAGGTCGGTTGCTGGGAAAAGCAGGGCTTGAGCTGGCGGAGCAGCAGTGCCATCGCCTGGAGCCCTCTGCTGAGATGCTCTTCTCCAGGCAAACCCCAAAGCGAATGCAAACACACGTTATTTTTATTTTCCCATAGCGAAGACCTCTCCCAGAGCACAGAGAGGCCCCAGCAAAGGGACCAAGCTTAATGCCAGCCTTCCCTTATGCTAAAGCATCTGGAGGATGAGCATCCCTGTTCTTTGCTTTTTTCAGCCTGAAAGTGTGGGGAAAACTGCTGGGCAGACCTGCTGCTGCTGGGTCAGGCTTGCACAGGGCGCCCTAATTTTGCATGGAGGTGGTGCAGCTCTTGAGCACAGCTTGGGGAAGCTCTCTTGTAAAGGACTGGAGGGGTCCCTGGCCGAATAGGAAGAATAAATGGGTTTGGGGGTGGTGTTTTGGGCAGTGCTGGGGGTGGACGGTGGTGGGGAGCGCTGGGATCAAGCTTTGTTTGAGGGATATGGGGCTGCGGATGACAGTGGAAAGCAAATTCGTTGCATCGGAAAGCAAGGGTTGGCAGAAAACGAGGCCCTCAGGTTAATTTTACCCTAAAAAATAAGAGTTTCCGCCTGTGGCCCCAGTAATAGCAGAGATCTAGTGACAATCCTGCCATTTTCCACCGCTTTGTGTGCCTCAAACCAGGGCTGCGCTCCACGCCGCGAAGGTGTTCAAACCCCATCCTTCAAGCATAAATCAGTAAAAAAGAAGAAAAGGTGAAGCCATAACTCGGGCTCCTGTGTTAGGTGCCATTTCAGCGTGGCGTGCGCGACCTGGGCAGCTGCGGTGATTCACAGGATGCACGTGCGCACGTAGACGCTGTATGAATTGCGTATGTAACGCGTCATAAAGGATGCAGGGTACGGACCTTAAACATCCCATAATATGCAAGATACACAGATAAAACCCTAAACATAGATCTGTTTATCACGCACAAAGAATGGGGGGACGAAAGGCATAATCCACCCGCTCCTTAGGAAATCCCGGTCTGAGGCGTCATTCCCCGTCCGTGACCCCGCCCCCACGCCCTTGGCCACGCCTCCCCATCGTGGCCACGCCTCTCCCGGTCGCGCCTCCCTGGCTCCACGCCCCGCAGTCCTCCAGAGCATAGAAAAGCGGGGCTAGAGCGGCTGGAGTGCCTTGGGTGAAGTGCGTGCATCCCGGGACGGAAGTGGCGTCACGGCGCGGCCGCCGCCTGAGGGGAGGCAGTTCTGGCGGGCGGCGGGGCCCGGTGCCGAGCCGTGCGGGGAAGATGCCCGTGGCGGTGATGGCCGAGAACTCCTTCAGCTTCAAGAAGCTCCTGGAGCAGTGCGAGACCCAGGAGCTGGAGGTGCGGGGGGGAGGAGCAGGCCGCGCCGCTGGGACCGGCCCGAGGTTGCCGGGGGCCTGCCTGAGGCCCCGGGCTGCGAGGGGTGTGGTGGCCGCGGGGTCGAGCGCTCCGGGTTACAGGCGACCGCGGCGCCGGTCTCGGTGCCGGTGTGAGGGTCAGGCCGGGGTCCGGCGGGGGGGGAGGGGTTCGCGGCGCTCCCCCTCTGTGTGCGTGGGGTTGGTGGGGGTGCAGCGTTTCGGCCTGCCGCTTCTGAAAAAGCCTACAGGGAAGCTTTCCAGCAGCTCGCGAGCCGCAGGCGGATGAGCGCGTTTTAGTGTGATTATTAGGGTGTTTTCGGAGGGCGGGGGAGGTGTGCGAGAAGGAGGGTTGCATATCTCTGTGTCTCGCGTGGTTAAGGAAAAAGAGGTGTTGGAAAGGGGAGTGGGGCACTGAACTGCTCTTAGATCAGTGGTGTGCTTGTTACGGAAGCCCACGCTGGAAGCTTCCTCTGTGCCGTTTTAAATTCTGTTGCCCGATGAGTTTTCAGGGCTTACTGCCTGTGCTGTCAGTGTGCCAGACTCCAGCCTGTGATAAATAGCGTTAATGCTAAAAGCTTTTCCCGAGTGATATCCATAGACCCGTTATTGTCTTGTAGAGTTCCCAGTGCTTTGCTAAATATGAAGCTCACATGTCCCGCTGTAACCATTTGAAAGAAGGGAAAACTTTGAATTTTCCTCTTTCATGCACTCTTCAGTGATTTGGATTTTTAGATCTTGCTACCCTGGCAGTTGAAGGGAGAGAGCTGTTCCAGAGTGTCGTCACTTCCTGCAGCAGAACTTTGGTGGTGACAAACCACATAGTTTTGTGGCAGAAAATATAGCCGTTACATGTAAGGGGGTCTCTACTTATGGGTGTGCATCATCAAGCTTCAGTTGATGTTTCTGTGCGCTGTTTCTGTGCTGACCCCAGGCACCTCTCATGTTCTCTATGTAGTGCTGTAACTTCCTTGGTATGCCCTGATCTCTGCAGATGAGTGTTATGGAGCTGGAGGGAGATTCTAGTGCTGAAAACATGAGCTACCTGCTGCCCCAAGCGATGTGTGAGCATAGAGAAGCAGGAGAGTGCCCTTGTACCACGCGGGAGGGTGCAGTGTGGTTAGCCCTTCCTTCTGGGAGCTGCTTCGTACTTGCTTTGAAGGTGCACTTTCTGCTAAGGTGTGTACTGGGGAAGAGTGGCAGGGGTGGAGCCCACCAGGCTTTGGGTTTTGTTTCTGAAGCCATCTGAGGAGGTTTGACACATCCTTCTTGCTTCCCTGCTGCAGAGCGTTGCGTGTTGGACCTTGGTGGGTCCCTGGGAGCTGTTACAAAGCCGCTGAACTTAGACTGCACTCTGCTTAAGGTTTCTGCTGTGTCTGTCAGCAGAGTCTCCTAGAGCAAGTGGAAACAGATGCAGCCCTGGCAAACTGTTCCCAAAGGCTTTGACAAAGCTGGCAAGTTATTTGCTATGTATATCTGCATCCATGTCAGGATTCTTGTGGGCACACTATCATCTGCTGCTAGCCTTTGTTTTTTCAGATTAGGAGTTGGTATGTAGGCTGTTTTTTTTCTTTTTTGCAGGCTAGATGCATCCACAGAGCTTCCTTAAGTAAGACTGTAGATTGTAAATCCAGTTGTTTTGGTGTTAGTTACTTTTCCCTTCTGTTTCACTAGTCTCCTGGCAGAGAAACAAATGACTTTTTTTTTAGTACAAACACCAAAGGTGAGTTGATACAATCCAAACAGGAGGTATTAATTGACATGGCTTTGTAATCCAAGGAACTGTTGCAGAAACTGTTGTATTTGTATGTGGGTGATAAGCCCTGGAAACAGTGTAAGAGTGTAAGAATGGCTGTGGAGATATCTGCTCCAGGACACAACTAATCACCTGCTTTTGGCTTAGATGAGCCTATAAGTCACACATGTAATTAAATCAAATAGCTGCATAATTGGCTTCCTCTGAGTGTTTGCCACACTACCCTTTGATAAATTGCTAAAAGCTTATTGGAAATCTTTTCAGCTTTTAAGCGATTGTAGACTTTCAAAATTTTGTAACTTTATTATAATTAATTTTTTCTACTTGTATGATTTGTGAGGTCTGCTGAAGTGTGGCAGGTGTCAAAGCTTAGGCTGGATTTTCAAGAAGGGCAGTTCAAGTGAGTGAAGTAACTTTAGTCTGGTGGAGTGCCCTGAATTGACCTGAAGTTAGCTCAAGATAGATGAATTTGTGAGGCCTAAAACCATCTGTTTGTGTGGAACTCTGAAGTGAGATGGTTACCACTTTCAAGAGCATAAGCTGGAGCATTAGAAAGGTGTAACCTTACTTTATTCATGCAGCTAACCAAACTGAGTTTTCTAAATAAAACTTATGGCCTGTGCAAATTAATTCTTCGTCATAAGACACAATTATTTCTGTAACATTGCAACTCTGACAATTTGTCCAGACCTATTATGTGGTGTGAAAAACACCAGCTGTCTTGGAATGTTCAGATTTCCTTAAAGTTGGCTACCTGGTATATTTTGTAAGGTATCTTGTTCTTAAAATATGTAACCAAATTATTTGTACTTCTTTTTTAGGCCCCCGGAGGAATTGCAACACCGCTTGTTTATGGCCAGCTTCTAGCTTTATACCTGTTGCATAATGACATGTAAGTGGCTTGTATTAATCTTTACTTCAGATATCAAATTTGTCATTATTAGCTTGAGCTGTAGTTGCCAGAATATTAGAAATGGGTTGTGTGACTAACAAAATCCATGTAGGCAGTGCTGGTTTTTTTAAAAAAAGTATTCACAGAATGAAGTCTCTTTCACTCTCTTGCTCTGTCAGGAAAATCCTTCTTCTTTATTTGCTCTTGCCCACCCTTTTGAACTGTAGGGAAACAGATTGGCTTGAGGAAGAAAGTTCCTTAAATAGTGAAACTGACTCCTTTGGAAAGTGCTCAACACTTCAGTGTTTTGATTTGTGGCTTTTCAAGGCTGTGTTTGCTTGGAGTAAGATTGCATGCTGCTCCTTGTGTCCAATTACAGCGGAATAACTCTAAACTGGCCATGTTAAACATGAGGGGTACTGTTGGCTTGAATGAGCTAAGTCTGCATGAAGCAGTAATCCTTTAAATTCAGTCTAGTGGATTATTACCATGTCCCTGTGCGAGCTTGATTCAGTACGTTTAGGGTTTTATTGAGAAGCTGCTGATTCTTTATTCAGGCAGAACAAATGACACTGCTGTGTTTGATTATCAAGGCAAAGTAAGCATTGGTGTGGGGATTTGAAGACTGGAGTGTTTTCTTGCGTTGTAGGTATATATTCTTTTCAGACAAATTCCCTGCGCACTGGTACTGAGTATTAGGTTTAATGCAGATAGCCTTGGTTCAAATGAATTTGAAGTTTTAGAATTGTGCTTTAATGAAAACCAGTGAAACTTTTTCCTCTATTTTGCATTTTAAATCTTTCTGAGAATTTGTAACCAGTTCATTTTTAGACTTGTTTAGACTCTGAAGATCAATTACGAAGTATTTCAATATGTCCAAGTCTCCAGACTCTGTGTGACAAAGCTGGGTTGGGAAGAACATGCACAAAACAGTCTAAGTCTTTGGTGTGCAAAGTGGAGTATGGGCACATGAAGAAAGCATTTTTGTACTATTAAGTAAAATAAAAATATCTTTAAATTATGTTTATTTAATCTTTTTAAACTTCTATATTTGTATGTTTTATAGCATACGTAATATATTAATGCAGTGGCACATGTAATTTATAAGTACATATGCATATACTGGTGGTGTATGCTCACAAATGTTATTTTGCTAGATGTACGTGATCAAAAGTTTGGAGAGCACTGGTCTAAATGACTTCTGACACTATTAAAAAGTATTATTTGTATATATGTTCATCAAAGATGCAGCCATTCCAAAAATAAAACTGCAAAACTAACTTCTGTGGAATGCTGCTGAGAGTAGATAAATGAGAAACCTTTTCTGAAGTGGTGTTAAATGAGGTGGTCGATGAACTATTTGTTGTATTATCGCAGTCACGTTGTCTCCTTGGGAATAACCTTGTTTTCCTACTTCAGCAGACATAGAGGGAATATTTTAAAGCACTGAGACTGTGTTAATGATAGCATCTCTAAAAACCTTTGGTGTCTCCTTGTAGCAAATATTTGGTTACTGAGAAGTATTTTTAACTTAATTTTTTTAGGAATAATGCACGATATCTTTGGAAAAGAATCCCTCCTGCTATCAAATCGGTAAGTACTTCATGAAATGCCATTTGATACCAGAGAAGCCTTGGGCTCAGTTCTGTGCTGTGAACTGGTTGCCCAGCAGATGGCATGTTGGTCTTTAAGATCTGCTAGTTTCTTGTCTGCTGCCTCTCTTCCTTCCCAAATAAGCTGGTGCAGTAGAGTTCAGTAAATCTGGAGACTTTTTGGTAGAAAGCCTCGTGATAAAGGGTAGTCAGCTGCAGGAAAGCAATGGATCTGACTCTGGGATGGGGCCGCGTTCCACATGAGGGTGCAGAAGACCATGTGTAGTGAAAAGTGACTTCAGAGAAGTTGCATCTTCAAATTGATTAACTTTCTGAAGGTGCTTTTTTTGCACTGCATTTGCATCAAAGAAGCATTTTGAGGATGTAGCTAAATATAATACCAGAAACGCTTCCAGACTGCACTGTTCCTAGGTTTTTAGTTTGCTATCATATTTTGCAAGAAAACAAGTGTTCTATAGTCTTGTGTTAAGAAGCCTTATGGTCAGGATGGGACCTGTCAGATGGTTCTGAAACAATTTTCTTTCTCTTTGAAGAAAGAAGTAGTTACATTGGTTGAGTCAGTGGACATCTGGACCAAACTTTACTTGGCCTTTCTCTGAATCCTCTGCTGTATTTGTTGCACAACAATATTCTGTGAATAATCTGGCTTTTTTTGGTGTAACTTGCATTTTGTGTGAAGCATCATTCTTGGTGGGGGAAGCTCATTGCATGAATTATTTTGGGAAGGTTACAGCTCAAAGCACAGATTTTTCTTACATATTTGTGTTGATGAATCCTCTACTAATTGAGTGAAGTAATGATTAGCGTAAATCTTCAGAAACAAATCTGTTCTCATTACAGTTGAAAATATTTATTACCAAGTTTGGTGCTTGATTGCTATTCTGATGGGGTGTTGTGAAGTCTAGTTGACAATAGGACAATGTGCAACATGGTAGAAGTAGCCCTCAAAACCAGCAGTGGGAGAGCAGTTATAGTGACTATGGCACCATATTAAGTGTGACCGATTTGTCAGCATTTCAGGACTTTCAATTTGAAAATTGCCTTCACTGTGCAAACAGCCATTGCGCTGTGTAAAGCCTATGCTGAAGAGGCAGGCATCTCTCTAAACAGAAAATAAGCTGTCTGTCCTTTTGCAACTCTGGTTAGCAGTCTGAGGCAAACTGTCCTCCATGATTGTTTTAGCTGGTGTGTCAGCCTGGATCGGTGTAAGTGACATGCCGGCAGACTTTGCTGAAACAGGTGATAACATTTTGGCAGAGGATAGATCAGGGAGCTTGCAGCAGTGACACCTGCTAGAACAAGATTTCACAATGCTTGTTTGTTCATCGTTACAGGTATTGTGAGGTACACTTGCAGTGGGAATGGGCTTATACAGAATGGTCCCTGTAGAGAATACCCAATTCTGGATTAATTGGTGGTTTTTTGTCGCAACAGGCAAATGCTGAACTTGGTGCAGTTTGGTCAGTAGGACAAAGAATCTGGCAGAGAGACTTTCCAGGAATCTATACAACAATCAGTGCGCATCAGTGGTCCGAGACTATTCAACCAATCATGGAAGCACTTAGAGGTACAAACTGAACTTCTGTAGGTAGCATGGCATTCTGTCGCCTTAAATTATTTCTGTGTGCTCAAACAGAAATAGACAAGTAGACAATGACTACTTACTATGAAAAATCAGAAGTGGTCAGGAAGATTACCAAGCTTTTGTAGGTTTTACTGAAAGGAATGTAATTATCAGGTGTAAATTAAAAGCTCATTACAAAAACTTGTAGAAACAAACTGAAATGTTTTTATTAATCAGGATTGTGTGTGATGGAAACTGCAATGTGAAACACTATACATACGTGATATGTTTTGTTCTGTAGTAGCAAACAGACCATTAGTTACCCAGTTTTATTGGGCTTTTAACTAGTCATCTAGGGAACTTGTCTTGGCATTCCAGAACCTTGTGATGCTTATGAAAAAGTTTTCCTTTTAAATGTGGCTTTAGTCAAATGTTTTAGTTACAGACCATGCAACAGTAACATGCAAAGTCTTGCTACTAGAGGGCAATGCAGACTGCTAAAAAGCCTTCCAAGGTATTTTACAATAACATTCTCTGTAGCTTTGAAACAACTGATTCACAGATGCCTTAATATCAAAGCAGATGTGGTAAAATGGCATGAATGAAAATGGAGAATGCCAACAGCAGCAAAGTTTCCTGAACTGGTTTCCATACTGGTGGGAGTACCCAAGATGCTGCAAACTGCATTTGAAAGTTAAATGTGGTCTCTGAGGGGTTTTGTCCTGGCATAGAGCAAGCTGTTGTCTCTGGCTGCGGACTGTGGTACTTCAGTGAATTGTGGGAAGGGAGAGGGAGCTTCTTACGTGCTAGCTCTAAGAGCGGTAGTGGTTTTCCAAATGTGTTGGAATTGGAAAAACATTCTCAGATGTCCTAGTTACGGCGGTTAGTTTACTGTCTGCTTACAGTGTTTATCTCTTCTTAGATGCAACTAGGAGACGAGCCTTTGGACTGGTTTCTCAGGCATATACCTCAATAGTTGCAGATGATTTTGCAGCCTTTGTTGGGCTTCCTGTAGAAGAAGCTGTGAAAGGTACTTTGCATTTATTCACCGAATAGTATTTCTACAGATGATGGAGGTTGGAGTGTGCTGTAAGTGATGGCCAGTAGAAACAGGCACAAAGTCTGAGACTGTTAGAAGTGATGGGGCAGTGGATAAAGAAAAATGTCTTGGTTCTGGAGAATTGTTTGTTTGGGTTTTTTTATTATCTGCTGCTACTTACCATTACCTCCCCTTCTATATGTGGAAGTGGTAAAGCAATTCAGCAGTGAGGGAAGACTGAAGGTAGTGGGTTAACGTAGTTTTGTGTGCTGTTATTACTCTCATGAGCATGTATGTTGACCTAAATGTCTAAATGGTTACAAGAAATATGTCTTAGAGTTGTGGCATATAGGCAGTGCATCTTTATTTTGCATTTCTAGCAAGCATATAAAATATTTGTCCTTACAAATGTAAAAATGCCTTTTCAGGTGTACTAGAACAGGGCTGGCAAGCAGACTTTTCAACTCGTATGGTAATGCCTAAAAAGCCAGGTAGGTGGAGCTATTATTTCATAAGACTTTGAATTTAGCATTTTTTTAGTAATGAGGTGTTAGCTTTTAATTAATTTTACACAGTATTCTTTTAGACATTTTTATGGGGGCTTATGCCACTGTGCAACATGGAATGTTTATAAAATGTAGGAAGTACAAAGGTGGGGGGCTGGGGGTTACAAGTAGTTTGGATTAAACTACATCCTCAAATTAACTTTTTTATACAAAAGCAGACAGGATATGCTATTTCTGCTGCTCCTCCTCTGCTGCTGGCTCTGGCTTAGAGGAACATAAGTTGGATGACCTCAAATGACATGTCTTAATCTAATAAAGATGAGTAAAAATACACCTTTTTGAACTGAGGTTTTCTTTCAGGAGAAGTAGAACTTTTTTGGGCAGGGATCTAGTGGATCGTTGTGTTCTGAGGAGCTCAAGTTGTTGGTATTATTTATTTTGTTCTTTAAAACTTATTCTACTGGATCTTTTCTTTAGTGTCATGATGTTAACAGAATATCTGTTCCTGTAAAGCTCAGCCTGCAAAAATACTTGGTTTTTTTTGCTAAAGAAGTATCTATAGCTGGCTGAGGCAAAAATAAATGTTAAGCTATGAAGGCAGAGATGAAATGACTGCTCTTCAACTGCACAGTACAGCTCTGGAAGAAGGAGCCAGATTACAGTGTATCTAAAATGGCAATGTCTGTTAATCTAAGAAAATAGACTGTATGGGCAGAAATTTTAGGTGTTCAGGGCCCACAACATTGCAGTAGATATGTGCCAGGCAATGTGCTGAAATGTATCCCTCGGGGCACATAACCAACCAGAGTCCTGAGCTTTTGCATGTCACGAACTGGTTGCAAAATACGTGGTGCTTACAAGTACTAATAGTTAGTTAGATGTGGTTCTTTTCCAAAAGTGAGTGAGAACTGTTTTTGAGGCAAAAGAAAGGCATGAGGTTGTAATCTGTTTTGAAGCTGCGTGTCTAACCAGCTAAGCCTTGGGTATTCTGCTTGTAGCTATGAAGTAAAACATGGTAAATGAACAGGCTTAATTACCTTTTTCCAGTGTTGGCATGATGTATAGAACTGTTTAAAATTGGTCACTGGGCTAACTTCTGTTGTGTTTTTCTTCAGGTGTGCTGGAAGCTTCCTTTAACAGATTTATTCATTCATCAGGTACTTTCTGTTTATATATAATCTACTTGCACATATCTAAACTTGCATGAATAATATAAACACAATTTCACCAGCACCACAAAATTGGAGTTGGGTCTTAGGGAAGTGAATGTTGTCATTCCTGCCTCAAGAATGCCCACCCCAGTCAGGAGCTGTATAAATGTATTTCTCCCTTGGTCTCCTCTTTCACTCACATTTTAAGGAGTTCCTGAGATGCCTGCTTCCATAGCCGAAGTAGGGAGCGGATTCCAAAGCAGGGGTAGACAGCCCCTGTAAAACAGAAAGGGTTTTGTTGAAAACTTCTGATTTACATGCAGTTGAGGAGGTTTTGTTGCTTTTGTGTGATGTGGGACTTCATAAGTCTTCCCTGTAGAAGAAAGCAATCTTATGATTGTCAGCCTCCTCTGTCACACACAGCCCTAAGCAGTACATCTATTGTAACTATATCTTGAATGCTAATTTGTTAGCTCTTCAGGGAAGGCAAATGCAAGTTTTCCTGCCATTTTTTTATTTCTGATTTTTAATTCCTAACTTATCTGCCTAGCTTTAGTCACTTGTCTTCCGTCCTATTGTTAAACTTTAATCTTAGGTTAGCTGACATTTATATAAGAATCCTCATGTGCACTGCATTCTGCTGTAACCCATGCTGTGTTTTGTTAGTCAGATAACCAAATAGATTTATTTAATATCTTCAGTATGGCATCTTGTAAGGAAAGGAGCAACTGCAGATCTCCAGGAGCCTTTTTGTCAAGTGGAAGTACTGTCAGTCTAGTTATTCAGACTCCAATATAAAAAATAAAAAAAAAATTGGAGACTGCTGACAACTGGAACTTGTTACAGCTATCTTTACTGTTAGTAACTCTTGGACTACTTTACTTTTCTGTTATCCACAACATTGTCAGCTAAAGCTGCTTGGGTAGGAGATATAGTTAAGCCCCCATAAGACTGTGTAACAGTGTGATGCATTAATGTTTTCCTTACTGTTGCGATGGATGGTGTTGCAGATGGATTTGCTTTCTTAATTTCATTAATTATGCTTTTGTTTTGTCTTTGTAGAACCTGCTCCGGTTCCACCAATTCCAAATGAACAGCAGTTAGCCAGATTGACTGACTATGTGGCTTTCCTTGAAAATTGATGACTCTGCTCCTGTACTCAGAACAACTTGGAAATCCTTTGTGCTGACAGTTCTAGAAATCTAAGACTTATTTTTTGTATCTGTTAAATGTTGCAGCATCCCCTACTCAAATGTGTGAAGTATACAGTGTATGTTACCCCAATTCGTGTTTTGCCAAAGCCAAGCTAGCAATGGAAACAATCCTTTAACTCCTGTAATATTTATTCAGTAGGTACACAGCAGTATTACACAGTAAGGTTTTTTTACTGACTCATAGCAGAGAGACAGAACTTTTTTAAGATATATTAGAAATGGAGAAGAAAGAAGAGTAATGAAGCAGATTAGCTGTGTTGAGGAATTTATGCTAGTAGGTTATGTACTTCTGTGTTGAGCACTGCAATGCTAATTGCAGATCAATTGCATGTTGAACTAAAGTAACGTAGGACACCAGCTGGGTAGCCATACACCTTCTTGGGGCCTGTCATTCTTGGTTCTTTTCAGTATGCTGGGCCAGGATCTACAAGAAACAGCAACTCTTACCTGTCTTTACACTTTCTGGGTTACATCTGCAGTTATTGGAGAGGAATGTAAAAATTAGAGTAGGTGTCCCCGAGTAGAGACTAGCTGGGATGGGGATGATATGTTATGCTGCAATATCAGTTTGAGGAATACATTTTCTGTATCGGAGCACTGCTGTGTTAATCTTTCAGTTGAGAGTGGATTTTAGAAGCAGAAAGATAACCTGTATTCCCAGGCTGCTTATTTGTATTATGCTGGTAAAAAGACTATGGGAAAATAGTGGTGCTTTAAAGGGCAGTGCATGCCTTCATTTGCTTCTCTCCCCTTTTGAACAACATATTCAGTGGTTGCATCAAAGATGGCAAGTGTGCTGTATGTTGTGATTGTTTTTCCAGTGTGCACTACCTACTGTACATTCTCTTGTTGGGGGTGTGTTAGCACGGAGGAGTTATAAACTGTGCACTGCTGCTTTGAGAGCTCCCTTTGTATGTAAACACTTACTCAAAATGATTATTTATTTGAAACCCACCTAAGACTTGGATTTCTAAGTTTATCTTCAGTGATATTAAAGAACATGTTTACACTGATGTTGTGTACTTACTTGATTTTTTAATTTTCCTTAAGAGTACAATTCTGGTTTGGCTGGTTTTTTTAATGAATTTTTATTGGTATAATTTGGATAGGGCTAGTTAAAGATTAGTGCAATACATCATGCCTAAACAGGTATTTTGAACAGCTTTGTGTGCAGCAATTGTATGGTCTCATATTAAAAAAAAACTACTGGTACCCTTCAGATGTCTTTTAAAATATTCAAAAGTGTAAAGTAATTGAAGTGAAAATTTCCCCTCCTGTGTATGTATTGTGCAACTCGGCAGTTGTTTGTAGCACCCAAGGACAACCCTGCTTTCAGCAATGAAAATTAGACATGAGTAAAGGATTACTAACCATGTGCACATAATGAACAGCAATAGGAGTGTTGTGGACACTGGTAATCTGTGTCTATCTCAAATCTAGTATCAAATACAGTGAGTTTGACTCTTCTCTATCCGGTTCTAAGAAGCTCATAGTTTTGAGATCTCTGGTCTGCTGTAAAATGTAAGCTGTCTTTTAGCTTTGGATATGTCATTAACTCATAACTTGTCTTGAGTACTGTGCTCCCAGCCATACTTTTTCATTTGTACTTCTTTGGAATCCAAGCTATTTCAGATCTTTATCATTGCCCTTTATCATGGTTTCTTGTTCACAAATACACTTTTTCAGATGGGCGGCTTCTTGCCACTCTTACTAGTCAGGTAGCGGATATAGCATGGCTTGTAACAACAGCAAAATACTTTCTATTTGCTGCTGATCCTTTCCAAGATTAGCTCGGTTCTGACATCTCTTGAGCACTGTCCTGAGTGTAGTAATGACCATGATTCGAGTATCTTTCATCAGCAGTGATATCTAGGTTTGTGTGCATCCTTGCATGTCCTTATGTTTTAATCTCTGGCTAGTGCAGTGCATGCATGGATAACAAATGGGCAGTGAAACAGTAGGTGAAATTTCAATATTGTAAGTCACTTCTGGTCTTCATACTCGGACTTGCTTTTGACTTCTTGCATAACTTTATAACCTTGGCATTGTTGCCTTGCCAACCTAAAGAACTTTATCAATGTCGAACATAACAGGTATTATAGTAATTTATGGTAGCCTTCTTCACTATGAAAGCTGACTACCTGCTACTTAGCCTTAGCCAGCACTTTCCCCTTTCATCTTTTAGTTCTGGAAAAACATGTTGTATATGAAGTAGACCTCTTAATCCACATTTGTTGATTCTTTGCAGAAAGATAGATCTGAAGCTGCCTACAAAACCCCACCACACTTCCTCAAACACTTTTCAATGTGTTTTTAGTATTTCTTCTTTTTACTAAGAAAAATGCTGCCCAGTTCCCCTGTCTAGACACTCTTCTTAGTTTTCTGGTTTTAAATGGGCAGATGAGCAGCAGGCTGAGTTTAAAGTCTTGTTAAAGGAGCTAGAGGTATTAAATGTTAAAGATATAGGGGTATTACAGCCAAGTGGAATGCTGTGCTTCGTGTCTGGGAAAGGCAGATGGGACAAGTTACTTTACTGATGTTAATTTGAAGTAACACTGGAATAAGTCAATCTACTGCCAGTGATACAGCTTAATACAAATGGCTTTGAGGGATGTTCTTAACTGTTGTGAGACCTTTAATGGACTTGTTTGGCATGTATTGAGCTAATAAAGTCAAATCTTTTCCAACATGTTCTTAAAATTAGTAAATGATCTTATCCTGCAGCAGGCTATCAGCTGGTTTACAGTACCTATGAATAGGAGACTTACAACTAGTGGCAAGTTTATGGCAAGTTTGTTAATTTCTATGTGGAGATTGTGTGATACATGGTCATGGTTGATTTTTCCTGAACTGCACTGTGCCATGGATCCTTAAAATGGGAATGAGGACCATCTCAGAGTACTACAAAATTATGTGCTTCTGTTTAAAAATACTGGATCAGAAAGTTTGGAGTTACAGCAGGTTGCTAATGAAATTCACAATTGGATTTAATGGCTGAAGACAAATGCAACTTTTCCGTATTAGCAAGAGGGTCACTGGGTAGAAAGAAGGGGGGTGTTGTATAGCATAGCTTCTCTAATTGGATGAAGACGGCTTAACCAGTGAGAAATCTGTCTGCAGAGCTGTGGTTAACCTAGCAAGCAAAGATATAAGATGAGCTTGATTTGAAGAGGTAGGACAGTTCATTTCTCTGGAAGGCAGTGAGTAGTTTCAGTGCAGTAACTGTTTTTAGGCTTGCTCTAACTCACTTTATCATCTTCAGTTGAGCGTACTTTGATACTATGGGGAAGTGTAAACAACTTTGACATGTCATTACAAAAGCCAGCATGAGACATATTTGTAGAATAGTTTTTTCTCTTTTGTCTTGAGCTTATCTTGTGCTGAAATATTGCAGTACCAAAGGGGTTAATAACAAGTTCTGCTGAGCAGAAACATTAGTCCATTTGTTAGGCATGATCTGTGTTAAAGCATTTCAGTTTACACTTTCACTGCTCTGGCAAGCCTAGCATGGTTTTGGGCTTCCCTGTCCAGAGCCCTGTCTTGGTAAACAGATGTGTAAATTATTTCCTGAAGTGAAATCCTTCAGCATTTGAATACTTACCTGAGCTGCTTTAACCCTGTGCTTTCAACTCAACAAAGAGGAAGCATTTCTGTGGTTGCTTTTTTAATCAAAGCAACTGGAGTGGATTTTGTAGTTCTTCCAAACAATTTTATGTTTGCAGTGCTGGAATGGTGCTGGAGTGGGAGGACCTTTGGGTCAAGAAACCATTAAAGATTCAGTTGGGAGCAGAGGTTCATGAAGGATTTGAAAAAAGATACTCTGTTCCAGTTTAGTGTTTTCCATTTTCATCTTCATCCCACATGTAATTGAAGATTGTTTCTTTGCATTTGATTGGCCTCTCCTATATAGGTGAGTGCTCATTTACCTCCAGTTTCAGTCTCTTTAGAGAAAGCCGTTTCAGCTCAGAGGTGGTTAAAAAAAGGAGAAAATGGATATGGAGGCAGAAGAGCAGAGCATGCCTCCCTGATGAAGATCCTCATGGAAACCTTCCATAGGCTTTCAAAACGAAGCCTAGCAGATTTTCCAGGATCTGACCAGAGCTGTCAGTAGCTCAGTTATGAAAATGAAAGTAGGATGCATATCTAGAAAAACACCTCACGAGGCATTGCAGGAGGACATGCTGCTGTTAGTGTAATGCATTTTGATCAGCCCTGCTGTGGATACCATGCTTAGATAATATTCTTCCTTGGTTTACTAATCTGGATTCATTCTGAAACCCTGTGGAGGTTTTTCTGCATTGCTAATCTACAAAGTATGTGCAGAAACTGGCCATTCCAGTTTCTGAGCATTTGAGAAGCTCCTTTTAAGGGTGAAAAGGGCATCAGCTCAGCCTGGTGCTAATTATTCCTCTGGTAGCCTGAGTTTATTCAGATGACTGGCTGCAGTAGTAGCAGGCACAAGATATAAACCACTGTGCTTTGTACATCTTACCTCCTTTTCTTTCACCATAAATATGGTGCAGGGCTTCCAAAGTGAATGCTGCAGATTGATTATTCAAGTTAGTCGTAAAGAGTTCTGCCTAGGGGAGAGCTAATAAGAGTTCGGCCTAGGCGAGAGCTCATAGTGTTGTCATTGTCTGTATTCCAGCAACCTGTGTATGTGCGATAAACCCCTGTGTAAGACAGTACGGGAAATCTAGAAAAAGATCTTCGGTGGGTAGTTTGTTCTGTCTGTGTCCAACCCTGCTGGAGCTGGCTGGGCCATCAGCCAGCCAGCATGTTGGTGTTTTCTGACTTCTGGGAAGGAGTATCTGGGCTGGCAGTTCCAGTTCCAGAGCCACACGCAAGTCAAAGCATCTGCTGTCCAGAGCCTGGCTTCGTGCATTCAGAGAAGCAGTCCCGAAGCATTTGTAAGGTATCTGAAAGTATTTATTAATATGTGGTTAAGTCCAAGAGTGACTAAAATACAAGAGTAAAAAGCAGGGACTCCCGGGTTTATCCTTGTGAATACCAGTGCTTATAAGTCACTGTGAAAGTCCACAGTGAAGCTTTGCTCTTCAGGTCAGTTGGCATCTCAAATCTGTTCTGATGCACTTAAATGCTCATCTTTTACTATGTAATCTGTTGGAACTTTTTTGTAATGTAGTAGATGATTGGCAAGCTTCCTGCTGTCCACTTATGGAAGCTAAAATCAAAGTGCAGGTTTACTTGTTATAATTCAAAATATTTGTCTGTCAGAAGCAATGGAAACAAAGTAAATCATTATTCTGCCAAGATCCCTCAAAGTACCTAAATATTGAAGTAATAGTCTGCTGTACTTTGACTGCAGCTATCTTAAATCTAAGAATACTACGGAGTGTTGATGGGCCTTACATATCTTGGAGCTGGTGTACTGGGAAGTGATGTGAGTTATTGGCCACCTTTGGCAATTCAGTGCACTGAGGTTTTGTAGTTTCACCTGGCTAGGTGTGGGCATGTATTTAAAACAAAACAAAAAACCCCAAAGCAACAAACTTTTGCTGCTGTCTAGTATCAAATAAGGTTTTG
Source organism: Opisthocomus hoazin (assembly GCF_030867145.1). Classification (NCBI taxonomy): domain Eukaryota; kingdom Metazoa; phylum Chordata; class Aves; order Opisthocomiformes; family Opisthocomidae; genus Opisthocomus; species Opisthocomus hoazin. The sequence goes on along the minus strand of NC_134422.1, from coordinate 35,402,061 downwards.
CAATTGACTCGCAAGGGACCATGGCAAGTGAAAGACAAATGAGTTGCTGGTTTGTGATGGGAAGCAAACTTACAAATATTTTACATTCTCAGATCATACCAATGAACTTGGGAAGTTTGCAACTTTTTTAAACTAGTTGTGTTGAGCAAGGGAAAGTAATGTGCATTCCTGGTTTCCTGAATTTAGGTTTTATTATTAAATGTTAGATTCTTCTGTGCTTTCACAAGCAAAGAACTTCAGGTGGGACGCTAGGGCTGTGTGGCACAATTCAGTGTAAGGAAAGTCAGAGAACATGTTAAGCATTGGTAATCGTGATGCTTACAATCGATTCTGAAGCACTGCAGTAAATGTGGATATCTTTCTCTTGAACGTATTCTCACATACTAAACAAGTAAGACTGGGAAGGAATGAAGAGTTTTAGAAGAACCCAATTTGTTTCTTCCATGTGAGCCTTCTGTTATGCTAGGAGAAGTGACAGAAAAAAACAGTGCTGAATCATGACTAGCATCTTACTTTGTATTGTAACAGCCCATCAAAACTGAGATTGGTGTAAAAGTACATGAAGAGGTGACAAGACTTGTAGATCACTGACTGCACTGAGAAGTGGACTTGGCCTCTGATTCATAAGGTAGGGCACGCTAGTAGGTGTTTAAAATCTGACAGATGTTTGAGATATGAAGCCTCTTCTATTGCTTTGTCTTTTCATGTGGACTTGAGCCTGTCCGAGAGCATACCAGCTCTTATGGGCTTACCAGCTTTACAACTTCAGGATAGGAAGATGACACACTGCTTTCCTATGCTAACTGGGATCCGATTTTAGACTGAGTTTATGAACGAACACGTGGTACTTAAGTACCATACACAATGAAAGTCTTGCTGTATAACTTAATCCTACAGCAAACACAGGGAACTGTATTTAGGTCAAACATTTTACTGTAGTTCCACGCTCATGTGTTACATTTTCAGCCTGTCAGTACAATGCAGCTGGTACGAGGTAAATGGAGTGTTCAGCTTAGCCCACCCTTAAAAGAGCTAATATTTGGAAATAACCGATACCTTTGGTATTTATATTACAGATTGGTTAGCTTCAGGAATACTGACTGCTCCCAGATATTTAATGCTTAATGCTGTTTCTGTGGTAAATCACAATGGCGAATGGGTTCAGCCTTGATCTTGTGCATCGGCAGTGCTTGATCTTTGAGACTTAAACCCATCGTTTTAGAAGCCCAGGTAGAACATGCCTCACTGCAAGCAGAAGCCTAAGACCCACTGCAGTGGCTCCATAGGAATGCTGAAGAGGTGTTTTGGGGAAAATGTTGGTACTTAAAGCAGAAAGCTTCTGGAGACAAGGAGAGTAGAAAAGCCTGTAAAACCTGTAAGGTCAAATGTAAACAGGAAATAAAAGGTGTAAAACCAGAATTGGGCAGTATTTTGGAAGGGGTGCTCAAACTGATGGGTCAGAGTCACTTAAATGTGGGAAGTCAGCGAGGGACTTATTGAAAATTGTCCTTGACAATGGGGAAAAAGACAGATGCCGAACAATCCCAACATATTCTTTGCAATGGGTAGCTCAGGGTTCCTAGATCAGTTTATAGTAAACATGCAGGAAACATGAGTGGTGTCTAACTTTGCACTGCAAACTGTTACTGTGCCAAAAGCCTGATGGGTTGTCAGTGTCACTCTTTCAAGTAAAGGTCTGTATGGAGATCCTGGGAACTGCAAGCTGCCGGACATCTTGCCTAGGAATAAATATTAGTGGTAAAGATGATGAACCACTGAACATACAGATATAACAGTCTGTTTGGAAAGAACCACTATGGCTCCTGTAAAAAAAAACAACTTGTGTCATTGGCTGGAACTCTATCAGTGTGTCTTCAGGTATGTGGATAAAAGGGGTTCTAGTGAATGTAATAGATTTGATGTCCCACACCAAACACTGATATTGCTGTAGGATCACAGGAAAGCTCATTTAAGGCCTGAAAGCTGGTTAAAGGGTAGCAAGCAATGGGTAGGGCTTACTGGCTACTCTTGCAGTAAATATGAATCAGCTTTGGGGCCTGAGGAGTAAGTGTGTTGAATATTTTTATTGATATCCCAGAGAAGGACATGTGCATCCCCTAGTTTGTTGATGGTAGGAAGCTCGCTCAGGTAGTCATCGTAATGCTGATGGCAAGGAAAACTGGAAGAATCTCCCAAAACTGGGTGGACAAAGAGGTAGCAGGAGAGTTTCTTTGCATTGTAGGTAAAGGTAGGACAGAGCATCCAGGGGCAAAACAGTCTGCAGGTGTGTTTACATGGTGCTGAATTTGAAACTGGAATTTACAGCTCTGGAAGGAGAGTGGAAAGTCTTTACCAGTACCAGTCCAAAATCATTATCAATTTGCAAGAGGGAAAAAAGCCAATAGTGCTAAACATCATCATCAAGGAGGGTAATGAGAACAAGAAGGAGTAATTTTCTTATGTAAAACTTGCACAAAAATTCACTTGAATATTATAGTCCTGACTTCACCTCTCAAGAATGAGAATAGTTAGAGAAGGTGCAGAAAAGTACGTGTAAGGTGATGAAAGGATTAGAGCAGCAGACTTCCAGGTAGGGAATGAAAATGGTCTCTAGTTTAGGGAGAATGTATAGAGGAGGTATGTCTGAGACTTGTGAGATCATGAAGGTAGTGGATAAGCTGAATGCAAAGCTTATTTGGCAAATCCCACAGTTCTAGAGGTAGGAACACTTCGATGTTGGTTTGAAGCAGATGAAGGAGCATACTTCTGTATAGCATATAGTGAGCTTCTGGAACTTGTTACTGCCAAAGGAGGTAGAGGCACAGCATATCTGTGTACTCTCAAAGGAATTACAAATTCATAGGTAGCAGGTCTGTAAACAGGTAATAAAAAGAATAGGCAAAGATAGGCCTTCTAACGTCCTTCTAGTGGATGCTGGAGGAGGCTTGAGGAAAGAGAGGATTATTGAGAAGAGCCAGGCTTAAATATAATCTCCAGTTGCCACCATGCTAGACAGGCTATTGGGCTACATTGACCTATGTTCTGAGGCAGTGCAGTATTTCATATGTTCCTACCTGAGTGACTTTCTCACAGGCAGTGTGTTCATTTTCTCATCTTTGACTGTCCTCCAAGCATCCTTTGACATTTTACTTGGATGACATAGATAAGGGCCTGTGAATTTTTCAGTATAATTATGAAAGAACTGGTATTGAAATATGAGTGGTGAATTTCTAATGTCCTTGATGATACTGTATATAATGAAGTGTGCACTTCTATTCAGTCAGGTCTGAGAACTTACTGTGTTTTCTAAGCAGAATTGAGGTTATTTTCTATGTTTTGGGCAAAAAGCATCATCTTCCTGTACGTCCAAGCGGTCAGTGGATGAAAAGCTTAGTTTAGAACATTCAGGCCCAAAGGACATGAATGCTCCCTGACTTGCATGGCACATCTTAGCTCAACATTTTGTTTGCCTCCCACGGCCCTCACAGGATCATGGACCTTTAACATCTGGTGAGTAAAGCTCAGGATTAGTAAATACTCCCCTGAGGTCCTGAAGAGCAAATTCTGCTCTCATGTTAAAATACTAGCTGATTTGATTACAAGAAAAATGTCTAATTATGAGGGAAGATCCTACTTCTATTAATAGTTTGGATCCATGCTGAAGGTCTTGTCTTGGTTTAAATTTCCAGCCTGGTCTCATTACTGCAGACTATTTTATGTAACTTCAAGTACAGTCAGTATGAGAATCTTTTGTATGCTACTTCAGATATTTGGAGAGGAAGATTTAGGTCAAAGGGAATTGCTCGCATACTGTCCAAAGGTTTGGAGTGTCTCTGTTAACTCTGTTAAGGAGTGTTGGGGAAAACTGTCTGTGACCACAGGAAATTATTTAACCTTTTAACACACAAGGTTTTGGGCTGTTTGTCAGGGGTTACCAGTTCCTCCTTTCTCTTGCTTTCCTTCACTTTTTTGCCATGTGTGTCCTGGGAATGGGCCATCTGATCATATGTGTGTACAGTATCTAGTCTCTAGTATCGTGTAGTTGACTCCTGGGCTGCTTACGTTCCAATTAACATTTTATAAAAAGCGAGGAAGCACATGGGAGTGGAGTTGGGAGTGGAAGAATTGTCTGATATGCCAAAAAATTTTGATTTTTTTTTTTCCCCCCTGCTGCTCAGTGACTCATCCAAACCACATGTGTGTCCAGTTGTTACTTGATTTTGCAATAGTTGATTTCCATGGGACAGCCTCTTAAATGCTAATCATCTGAGGGGGGGTTATCTAGACTCATTCTTTCATGCTTTTTGGCTGCCTGTCCAGGTCTCAGCTGGTTTAAGGATTTAACAGAGCACAGCTGAGCTGTTAATTGATTGTGATGAGATTTCTTTGGATGCTGGAGGTGAGCACACCTTTGGGAACAGAAGAGAGAAGAGTTTCCTTTTAATGTACAAAGGCTAGCTTGGAGATGGCCATAGGAATGGCCTGAGGGCTGGGCAGATGATGCATAATTTTGAAACTAGACTGTCAACTAGTTGATGGTCTGAAGTTGCCTGAAGTAGGATTAGGTGAGGAGGTGATTGTGCTCCTTCAGAATTTTGAGAGGAAACTTGTTTTTCTGACAGCAAGAATGGGATTTGTCTTACTGCCTTTAGGCATGTGCCAGAAAAGCTGCTAAGACCACCAGCAGTGCTAGAAGTGAGTGAAAGTTTTAGGGCTCCGATTTGAAGGATAAATCTCGGAGGGTTATTCACGTGGATAAGCCTGTTGAAGCATGGTTTTTGATCTGTATTTCAGTTTCATCCTTGCTACCTAGAGAGGGAGAGATGCGTTCACCTTATGTGTGGTTACTGGATGATTTCATTTTCCCCAAAGTTTAGTCAGTGATGTTTATTTGTCTTAACACATATGTATCATCACTGTAGTATCCTAACTAGCACCTTGGCCCCGCCTTGGAGTTTAAAAAACACTGAAATCAGCCAACCAGCAGGCAACAGAATAACAGTAAAGACAGCTTGCTACTATGAGCATGTGAGCAGTTTGTAGAAAGTCTCTGACCTGGGGAGGGAGATTTGCTTTACTGATCTCCAGAAGGTGAGGGGCCTCCGCTGAAATTTGATTGTTGCAGGCAGCACCTGTAGCTTTGCACAGCTTTGGTTATGGAGTGCAGAAAGAGTATCTATGACTTTTCTTTCTCTGTTAGCAGTATGATTCTTAGCCAGGGAAGAGGAGAGGAGAGCTGTGCTTTATTGGCCAGATACCTTTGTACCAGAGAAAAAAAATGAATGTTTTTGCAATATACTTATTTGAGCTTGGAGTGCTTTTGGAACCCAGCGTGACGGCCCATGGTATGGAATACCCTGCTTTGTTTGGCCAGGTGGGGTCAGCCCCCACCCCCCAGCTGTGCCCCTTCCTGGAGTTCGGTGAAAATTAACCCTGTTCTGGCCAAACCCAGGACATTATCCACCCCTTATTCCATACCATCTACGTCATGCCCAGGTCCCCCATTTTCCAGCTGATCACCACCACTTCTCCTGTCTCCAGATACCATTCCCTTAGTCTATGGATCATCACTCTAAAGTGTCCATTGAGTTCATTTAGTCCGTGTCTTCAGGCTCCATCTGTCGTAATGGTCTTCCGTGGCAGGAGAGGTGATGTGTGGTGATGGGCGGTCACTTGCTGCATCCGGAGCTCACGGCTGATGTATCTGGTGCAGCCCATGCCCACAGTCTGCAGGAGATGTTGTTCTTGATGAAGTTGCTGGATGCCAGTTGTTGAAAACCAGGTCCAGTTCCATCATCGCTGTGCTCTGCTAGGTTTTTCATCAAAAAAGTCCATCCTTCTTTAATCTGGACGATTCTTACTATGCTACTACTGGTACAAAATATAACAATTATAACAGTGATAACAGACAGTGACAGGGTTATTTAACAATTAACTTTATACAATTTATTTATGGACTATTCTCACCCAAAATCAAATCCCCATGAGGTACACATCGGACTTCCCCATCCTTCTGCATTACCCACCAGGTACACCCAGGTCCTTGAGCAAAAGCAATCCCACCGACGGGCTTGCCTTTGCCCGAGGCAGGACTAACCCAAACCGTCTTCCCTAACATGTTCCGCATGTGCACTACAGGGACTTTATCTCCTTCTACGGGGCGCTGAGGTTTTGACTGGGCAGGACGAGCCCGGTTGGTGGATCCCCTGGTGTTAACCAACCAGGTGGCCTTTGCTAAATGGGTATCCCAATTTTTGAAAGTCCCAGCCCCCATTGCCCTCAAAGTGGTTTTTAGCAGCCCATTGTACTGCTCAATCTTTCCCGAGGCTGGTGCATGGTAGGGGATGTGATACACCCACTCGATACCGTGTTCTTTGGCCCAGATGTCTATGAGGCTGTTACGATAATGAGTCCCAGTGTCCGACTCGATTCTTTCGGGAGTGTCATGTCGCCACAGGACTTGTTTTTCCAGGCCCAGGATGGTATTCCGGGCAGTGGCATGGGGCACAGGGTAGGTTTCCAGCCATCCGGTGGTGGCCTCCACCATTGTGAGCACGTAGCGCTTGCCTTGGCGGGTTTGTGGCAGTGTGATGTAGTCAATCTGCCAAGCCTCCCCGTATTTATATTTTAGCCATCGTCCTCCATACCACTGAGGCTTTACCCGCTTGGCTTGCTTGATTGCAGCGCATGTCTCACATTCATGGATAACCTGTGCAATAGTGTCCATGGTCAAGTCCACCCCTCGGTCACGAGCCCATCGGTATGTCGCGTCTCTTCCTTGGTGGCCCGAGGTGTCATGGGCCCACCGAGCTATAAAGAGTTCACCCTTATGTTGCCAGTCCAGATCCACCTGAGCCACTTCAATCTTAGCAGCCTGATCTGCCTGGTGGTTGTTTTGATGTTCCTCAGTGGCCCGACTCTTAGGGACGTGGGCGTCCACGTGACGGACTTTTACAACCAACTTCTCCAGCCGGGCAGCAATATCTTGCCACAATGGGGCAGCCCAGATAGGTTTGCCTCTGCGCTGCCAGTTGTTCTTCTTCCATTGCTGCAGCCACCCCCACAAGGCATTGGCCACCATCCAAGAGTCGGTGTAAAGATAGAGCACTGGCCACTTCTCTCGACTGGCAACGTCTAAAGCCAGCTGGATGGCTTTCACCTCTGCAAACTGGCTGGACTCACCTTCTCCCTCGGCAGTTTCTGCGACTTGTCGTGTAGGGCTCCATACAGCAGCCTTCCACCTCCGCTGCTTCCCCACAATGCGACAGGACCCATCTGTGAACAGGGCATACTGTTTCTTATCTTCTGGCAGCTGGTTATACAGTGGGGCCTCTTCAGCACGTGTCACCTCCTTCTCTGGCGATGCTCCAAAATCTTTGCCTTGATTACCTCCAGAATTCCTGGGCGACTGGGGTTTCCCATTCGGGCGCGCTGGGTGATCAGCACGACCCACTTACTCCACGTAGCATCGGTGGCATGATGCATAGAGGGGACCCTCTCTTTGAACATCCAGCCCAGGACCGGCAATCGTGGTGCTAGGAGGAGCTGTGCTTCAGTGCCGACCACTTCTGAAGCAGCTCGAACGCCTTCATATGCTGCCAGAATCTCTTTTTCAGTGGGAGTATAGCGGGCCTCGGATCCTTTGTATCCCCGGCTCCAGAACCCCAGGGGTCGACCTCGAGTCTCCCCTGGTGCTTTCTGCCAGAGACTCCAGGTTGGGCCATTCTCCCCGGCTGCAGTGTAAAGCACGTTTTTAACATCTTGCCCTGACCAGACTGGACCAAGGGCTACGGCATGAACTATCTCCTGTTTAATTTGTCCAAATGCCTGTCGTTGCTCAGGGCCCCATTCAAAATCATTCTTCTTCCGGGTCACGTGGTACAGAGGACTCACAATCTGGCTGTAATTTGGGATGTGCATCCTCCAAAAACCCACAACACCTAAGAAGGCCTGTGCTTCTTTTTTGCTGGTTGGTGGGGACATAGCTGCTATTTTGTTGATGACATCCATTGGGATTTGACGGCGCCCATCCTGCCATTTTATTCCCAAAAACTGGATCTCTTGAGCAGGTCCCTTGACTTTACTTCGCTTAATGGCGAAACCGGCTTTCAGAAGGATCTGAACTATTTTCTCCCCTTTCTCAAAAACTTCCTCCGCGGTGTCACCCCATACAATGATGTCATCGATGTACTGCAGATGTTCTGGAGCTTCACCCTTTTCCAGTGCAGTCTGGATTAGTCCATGGCAAATGGTGGGACTGTGTATCCACCCCTGGGGCAGTCGATTCCAGGTGTACTGGATGTCCCTCCAGGTAAAAGCAAACTGTGGCCTGCACTCTGCTGCCAAAGGTATGGAGAAGAATGCATTAGCGATGTCAATTGTCGCATACCACTTGGCTGCCTTTGACTCCAGCTGATATTGAAGTTCTAGCATGTCTGGCACGGCAGCACTCAGTGGTGGTGTGACTTCATTCAGGCCACGGTAGTCTATTGTCAGTCTCCACTCTCCAGTAGATTTTCTCACTGGCCATATGGGACTATTAAAGGGTGAGCAAGTTTTGCTGATCACTCCTTGACTCTCCAGCTGGCGGATCAGCTGATGAATGGGGAGAAGGGAGTCTCGGTTGGTACGATACTGTCGCCGGTGCACTGTTGTGGTTGCGATGGGTACCTGTTGTTCTTCAACCCTCAGCAACCCCACAACGGAAGGATCCTCCGAGAGACCAGGCAAAGTGGACAGCTGTTTAATTTCTTCCGTCTCCAAAGCAGCTATGCCAAAAGCCCACCGATACCCCTTTGGGTCCTTGAAATACCCTCTCCTAAGATAGTCTATGCCAAGGATACATGGAGCCTCGGGGCCAGTTACAATGGGGTGCTTCTGCCACTCCTGCCCAGTGAGGCTCACTTCAGCCTCCAATACACTCAGCTCTTGGGACCCCCCTGTCACTCCAGAAATACAAATGGACTCTGACCCTTGGAAATCTGATGGCATTAAAGTACACTGTGCACCAGTGTCCACTAGAGCTTTATACTCTTGTGGATCTGACGTGCCAGGCCACCGAATCCATGCCATCCAATACACACGGTTGTCCCTTTCCTCCACCTGGCTGGAGGCAGGGCCCCTCTAATCCTCGTCAGAGAATTTGCTGCTCACCTGCTGTAAAAATGACTTGGAGGTCCTCTCCAGAGTATCAGAATCAAGATCAAACTGTCTACCTGGTCTGGAGAGCTGGCTGCTGGAAACTGGAGCGGCATTTTTCCTAACAGAATCCCCTTTTGTGATTGTTTTACCTCGCAACTCACGCACGTGTGCCTCTAGACTTGAGGTGGGTTTTCCATCCCACTTCCTCAAGTCCTCTCCGTGGTCACACAGGTAGAACCACAGGGTGCCCCGTGGTGTGTAGCCCCTGTATTCCCTCTCCTGAGCAGAGAAACGCTTGCCCCTAATAGCTGAGACACTGGCCCGTACAGGTGGGGAGTAGGATATATTCTCTTTGATTTGCTGCACCTCCCGAGCCAGTTTCTCCACAGCTGAGACAAGGGAAGAAGAGAGACTTTCCTCATATTGCCAGAGTCTGACAGCCACCTCATCCACTGTTGGTGCCTCCTTACTTTTCCAGTCTACTATTGCCAGTGAGTTGGCATATGAGGACGGTGCGCTCCACACAAACTTCCTCCACATGGATTGTGAGCACTGGAGTTCATCTGGGTCTGTGGGTACCTGCTCATCATCTGTGTCACAGTAAACCAGCTCCCGCACAGCTAATTCCCTCAAGTACTGAATACCCCTTTCCATATTGGTCCACTTGCCAGGATAGCATACAAAATCATCACTGAAGGGGTACCTCTCCCTCACGCCTGACAGAAGTCTCCTCCAGAGGCTGAGGACTTGTTCCTTTTTCCCAATGGCCTTGTCAATGCCCCCCTCCCTGGCCAGGGATCCCAACTGCTTGGTTTCCTTGCCCTCTAATTCCAAGCTGCTGGCCCCGTTATCCCAGCACCGCAGCAGCCAGGTGGCAATGTGCTCACCTGGGTGGCGGCTGAAGTCTTTCCACATGTCTCACAGCTCGCTCAAGGACAGGGACGGGGTGATGATCTCGGTCTCTATCTCCTGCGATGACCCTGGCTCATTGTCATCCCTCTCGGAGCGATCTGCTCTCTTTGCGTCTTTCTTTAGTTTTACAGGGGTGACTGCTACTGGCACAGGTTGGTCATTGGGCTCAGCCGCGATGCCTGCAGCTGGAGCTGGGGCTGGAGCAGCTGCTGTGCCCGCTGGGGAAATCGAGGCAGACCCTGCAGCTGTGGCAGCGGCGGTGCCAGTCGGGGGGTCTGTGACTGCCTGCTGGGCTGGAGGGGCTGCAGGGCCGGCTGAGGGGGCAGCGCCAGTGCCTGCCACTTCGTTTCCCCCCCTTTCCCCTTTAGGGCACTGAATCAGGTTGAACAGGGCTCGGTAGGTGTGGGCCAGACCCCAGCACATTGCAGTGATCTGTGTCTCTCAGGGGTTCCCAGGGTGGCAGCACACTTTTTGCAGATATTTTACTAGTTTGTCCGGATTCTGTACTTGTTCGGAGGTGAGTTTCAAAGACACCGGGGTGCCCACTGCTCTAGACACCTGCCTGTGCTGTCCCACACACCCAGCCACTCAGAGCTATCCAGCCCCGGCACAGGTCTCTGCATGATGTTCTTAACTACTTGCTTAACCCTAAACAAGACCCAAAACCCATTCAGGAGGCAGAACAAAAGGAGAGTACTGCCCTGAGCATCCCACGGGTGCTCGAAATTCTCAAAAGCCATTAGGACCAGCCTGAGGGAAAGAGGGGGGGGCTAAAGAGTGGGGGGAGGTATCCCCTCCGCTTTTCCCCACAGATTGGGTTTGATTATTAACAAATTCTAGAACATAGGATCCAAGGTACGGAAATGACTGCAGTGCCGCATGCAAATACAATCCTAATTTCATGCACAGTGATGTTATCATGTCATAAGTCGATATCATACAGTACAGTAAAATCGTCATCCTGATCTTTTTCCCCTGGTAACAAACAGCGTAGCAGTGAATACATACTGCAAGTAAGGACTGAGATACCAGAGCCATCTGAACAAAGTCGGAAACATTTTTACCGACGACTATTTAACTAACACAGAAAAATGTGTATAACAAAATTTAACAAAATCTAAGAAAGCTGTTTTAACACCCGCTGCTCAGCCCTGCCGTTATCCCTGCCCCACGTTGGGCGCCAATTTAATGTTTTGGTTTCGGCTGCCGCTGGCAACAAAAGCGCCAAGCGGCCGCCCCTCCCTCCGCCGCGGTGCGGAGGAGAATGGAAAGAAACAGGCAGAAACTGGTGGGTCGGGATAAGGGCAGTTTAACAGAACAGCAAACAGAGGGAACAGGAACAACAACGATACAGATAAGGAGAAAACACGACATGAACCGCACAACAGACCCTCTCTCCTGGACAGGACTGGCGCCGCGCGGTCCCCAGCCGCAAGAGAGTTCCCCGCCACGCCGCTCCCCCCCTCCACCAGAACCCAGCGTGAAGGCACATGGTATGGAATACCCTGCTCTGTTTGGCCAGGTGGGGTCAGCCCCCAGCCCCCAGCTGTGCCCCTTCCTGGAGTCCGGTGAAAGTTAACCCTGTCCTGGCCAAACCCAGGACAATTGTCATCCCTTGAGAGCATTTTCATTATTAGAATTTGTTATGAGGAAAAGTTTGCAAACCAAACACTGCCAAATTTTGCTTGATTTGGAGGTTAAAATTATGCAAAACAGGTAGCTCTTACCATCTTCCCGACCTGCCCAAGTGCCCTAATTCAGGAAAGGCTTTCGAAACTCAGCAAAATTCAGCCTAAGTTTGTGAATCTGAAAGACAGATGACCTTCAGCACTTGTTGCAAAAGGCTGAAAAAGCTCAAGATGTTCTTGGCTGAGAAGTAAAATCTGGTAGGGCTGCACTAAATGGTATCCTTTCTAATTGCCCTGTGGGTCAGTGCCTGTGACTGCAAAGCCTAGGGAAAGCAAAGAAATCGGCATGCTTCTAGTAGCTTGTGAGCCTCTATGGTCTGCAAATAAATCCACAGACCCCAGGGAAGTGACAGGTAGTGTTACCAACAGCTCTCCAAGTACACTCTTGAGGCTTTCACCCTTGTCCATTTTTTGTTAGATGGTGAGAACATGCTATTTCCTCCTCACACAAGGGCTAGCTGTGGAGTGGTTAACCACCTGCCTTGATGGATCACTCCCAGATGGCCTTGGAGAGTCTGGCTATGTGAATGAAGCAAATGGATGTTGAGTTATGTGCCTTAGCTGCTCTCATGTCTTTCTGCAGCATGCTACCCCTTCCTTGATTTGTGGGAGGTTGCAGACATGTGCCAGCTAAGTGCTATATATAACATCAGCCAGTCTGCTGCTCTTTCAGGGGTACTTCAGGCTTTCTCTTGAATCAACATTACTGTTAAGCAGAATTTTCTTGAATTTGCAGACTACGTATGTAGACACTCAGGGTGGGGACGGATTATGTTTGAGTTATGATGAGGCAAGGTGTGTACAGCATGGTGTGGCAGGGTGATGCAAACCATGATTTGCAAAGTTTATTTATTACCACCTGCTTCCTTTTCAAAGGAGTAAGAGCTGAAGGGTGAGGAAGGAGAGGTGGAATGAAGTTTAGATTCTCTGCAGTTGTTGAACTGTAGATGCTCGTGACTGGACAGAAGGTCCTTCCCTCCTGACTGTTAGAGGTGCCAGTGTATGTTCTCCATGGGAGGTGACGGAGTAAAGGATGAGGAATTTTGGCAACAGCACTATTTCTGTTGGAGGACATATGGTAACCTGAAAATGTGAAATACCTGCAACCTCACTAAGTTTGGTCTAGTTAGTCGAGTCATGAGTAAGCTGGCTTTTAAACCAAAAACCAAAGCTCTGAGTTTTGAGTATTTACCTGAGGATGAGGTCAGTGAATGTTTGTTTGTCTTAGCCTAGTAGCCAAGGGAACAACCAGATCTAATAGCTAGAAGCAGGCTGGAGACCAAATGTGGTTTCTGGAGCTTTTTGCCTTAGGTAGTGAAGCCTACTGAGAACTTACATTAGTGGCAGAGCTGTAAGTGCGTGGTGTTCTGTAGATGTGCTGCTGGACTTGGTGTGGAAAATGGTGCATGACAGAAGAAGAGATAGGCTCTTGGCTATGTGACTTTTTTGGATCTCGAGCAGTTTATACCTCCTCAGGATACAGCATAGCTCTTTTCTTACCTTTGAGATCTGAGTGAGTGTAGGTGCTTGTGTAATCAGAAACTACAGATGACTGGCAAGTGCCATGGTATCACCTCTCTAAATGAGTATTGCTCCAATATAAAAAAAAATATCTTTGGGTGAGAATGTGATCACACCACTGTATCACTAAAACTGTTATTCAGAAGGTCACTCTCTAAATTTGGTTTCCTCGAGTACTGGCTTATACTGGATGTTTCTGAGTGTAGTCTTAGCAGATGTTTATCCATGTGCTTGTAGAAATGAGAATGTACACTCGCTGCTCATTCTCCTCTTCCTGCTAATGATCAAAGTTGGGTTTTTTGATTGTTGCAGTCAGTAATTTCATAGTGAAGGCTTCATTTTTTGCCTTCAAGTCTAGTGCTTAGTCCTGCTTAATGTATGAGCAGGACATAGAAAGAGAGATTCTGTGGTGGCTCTTTGTCACACAAGCAGGGATTTTTTTTATTTTTTCTTTGTGTAGACTGGGAGGATTACTATCAGCAGCCAAAATCTCTCTAGCTAAATATCTGTGATGACAAGCTGTCAGGGAGTATTGTTCTCCTGTTTTGGACTCTCTTTCCTGACAGAACATGCTGAGTGATCATAATGAGAGTATCAGCACCACAGCAGACCCTCTTCTAATCTTGTTAGTTCCTAGATATGCAGAGTGGATGGAAAGGATGTGCAGAAAAGGCACAAGTGGGACTTGCAAGCTGACAAGACTTTTTCCGGAGCAGATCCAATGTAAAAGAGCCAAGACAGCAAGACTAGAATCAGAACCAGAAATTTCATGGTGGTAGGGAGTTCATTGTTTCCATCTGGATGCTACTAAAAGAGAAAAGTTGTGGTACAGTTGGTGAAGCTGAAAAGCAGAAACATGGTGAGAGAGTCTGTATGCTCAGGGATGGGGAGGGAGTGAATTGATCTATTGTCTTGTTCAAAATTCAGCCTGTTCCCTCAAACAGCCCTGTTTTGGGGTAGTTATGTTCAGCTCAGTGGAGAACAGGTACCCAGGTATTTGTCTAGGCAGGAGGTTAGTTCTGAACCCTCAGATGGATGATGACGAGTTTACTGCAAGAAACTGACTTTCTCTTCCCTGTGAGAAATCTTAGGGTCAGCCAGACCTTTCGGAGTCCTCATCCATCCTGCAGTCTGTACACTCATGCCACAAGAAGAGATGTTGATGTAAAAAAACCATGCTTAACTTGAGGAAACAGAGGGAGATCTCGCCTATAATGAGAAGTGAGAACACGTTGTTGAGTAGAAAAAGACTGAACAGCAGATCACTGGATTATATTGTAGTTTTGGGAATGCAGTTAATTTATAGAGACAAGAAGTAGCTTGGCTACATTCAGAGCAACCTAGTGGTATGTAGAGACTTTTCTCCTCTGTTAGCATGGGGAAACGTCACTCAGATTTTTCCCTGTTCCAGTAGAGATAGGAAGGCAGGGTCCTGTGAGAATTTATTATATGCTTTGTGAGATTCAAATCAGTAGAGTTAATATCCAATCTTTTTGGACTTCTTTGGAGAAGAGCTTCACATTCTGCCTTGTTCAGAGTTAATATGTTGAACACTTGTTTTTCTTGAGAAATGGGGAAAGATTTTTGTTCTCAGATCTGCATGCTCACGTCTTTCACTTCCGTTTTGAGAGTTCCCTTAATGTTTACTTGGAGATCTTGTTGTCACTGTGTTCATGGAAACCCTCCATTTTTTTGTTCTCATAAGCTTAGAAATCTTTCAGTTTTTCTGAAGTGAAGATAATTCCTCACAATTTAATGCAAGTGCCGAGTGGATGTTTGAGAGGTTTGAAACGCTTTTTGTGAATAACTGATTCACACAGAGCATTAGGGATTTCATTCCCAGACATGCTGCGAAATACAAGTTTTCATTTCTTCTGTACTGTTAGCTGAAGCTGGAAATACTCTGCAGTGATAGCAAAAAGTCAGTAGGCTATTTCATCTGAGCTAATGTCTGGGGGAGGAATGGAAGTCTTTTCCTTTGCTGTCTTAGATCCATGTTTGTTTTAAATTTCTTGGCCTCAGCAGAAGGCTGAAAAAGAACAATGTGTTTCTGTAGTTTCCTAGGACTGTCTCGCCTTGGGGGCAAGAGGTCTCTCTTTAAAAACCGTTTCCCGTTCAGTTTATCTCTTAAGGGTTTCATCCAGTTCCCGCTTCAGTTAGTTACAAGTCTTCTGACTTCAGTGCAAGTTGCTTTGAATCAAGATACGTGATTTTAACAATGTGAAAGACGTTAGTAGAACTGTCTAATTAACACTTCAAAACAAGGGCCCTGTGGGCTCTGCTGTGGCAAGTAAAATGCTTTTTTTTTCCTTCCAGCTGCTGCAAAGATGAGCAGTAATATGGACTGAAGCTTTAAGTTTTGCTGTTTGGCATGTTCTCATCATTGGAAGTGACAGATGGTCAGATTTTCAATACTTGGTTTAGTCCACAGGGAAATTAGTAATTTCCCTTTTTTTTTTCCATAGGAAGGTATAAATTGTTACCACAATGATCTTTTTTTATAAGCAATTTCACTGCTTTGCTTTACTTTAGGAAAAAAACATTGCTGGGTGAGATACCCCTGTGAGACACTGCTCCAGAGCTGACAATCTAGGAAGGATGTTGGAACTCTGGTCAAGCTGAGAGCGAATTTTTTTCCTTCTTAGAAAATTCTTACTATAACTTGTATTTATCCAATTTTCAGGTCTTTGGTATCTGAGGAACCTTTAATTAAGCCATAACTGATTCTTCACTAGAACATGACCCTTTGCAACATTTGCAAAAAAGTTCTTATAGTCTCAAGAAAAAGCCATTTAGAAAGAATTTCCAGTTTGTTTTAAATTTATCTGCCTTCTGTAGTTAGTACTCAGAATACCAGACTGTAGGAAGGTCACTGCAGTAGCTGATCTTTCTGAAGGAAGTGGGAAAGCCTCAAAGTGTTGTAGGATGTCTGGTGAATTCGTTTGAGGGCAAGGTTGTTTCCCTGTTAGCAGTATCCCCTGAGAAGGTCTTGAAGACCGGCTATTAATGTACACATCTGAATCTGCATTTGTGCCTGCTTCTCTGTATCCATCAGCACTGAAACACATCCTTTCTCATTTCCAGCATTCACCTATAAGCTTTAATTTGTATGCCACTAAGTTGTAAAGTATGCAAAGCTGCCAGACACTTGTGTTGCAGGGTGGCTGTGGATTCACTGGGGAGTAGCTGGAGGGCACAAAGATCTCAGTGTGCTCTGGGTAGATGGGTCCTGCATCCCGCTCCAGTGTCCTGCTCTTCTGCTGTTCCACAGGTTGCTGTGCCTGTGTCTTGAGGCCAGAAAGATGCAATTACCATGCGAGTGCACTGCATCTAGCAAGGGGTTATCTTTAAAAAAGTTCAAAGAGGTAGGCCTGCTTGTAAGCTGTGGCCCCAAGTGTGCCCTCATGCCTGTCCTGGAAGGCACTGAGGTGCCTTGGTTGCAGCGTCTGTACCAGATGGCTGGACATCTCCATCCCCACGAGTGACCCAAGGCTGCTTTGATTTCACAGTACCACTCTGGTAAAGAAAAGGAGAGACAGCGGCACCAGTCCTAGCTATGCAGCCTGTCTACAAGCAGAAAAGCGTGCTTGTGTGTGTTCAGGTCTTCAGAAAGCGAGGCAGAGCAGATGGGAATCTGCAAAAGAAGGGGAAAGTGCATTAAAGTGATTAGTCCTTATTACCCAGTTTCTTCCAACATCTTTGCAAATATCGACTATGAGTCATTCTGAAGCCTTGTCATTTTTCCTGTGGTTAAGAATTCCCAGACTTTCAAGATGTGTCCCGTTAGAAACATGGATCTTCTCCAGACTTTCACAGTGATTTAGGCTATTATAAACAAAAGTCAAGAAACCTTAGCTCAAAGCTTTTTAAAACAAAACAAAACTCATCAACACAGTCAAGGTAAGATTTATGCATTAATATAAACCAAATTCTAGTCTTCCTAGACAGAAATTAAGGAATATATATTTAACTATTTGCATACTCAGTATCAACACTTTAGAAAAACCATCCGGTGTTTACTTATGCAAGGATGTTTGTAAGAGATGTGCTTTATTGTGTCCCTCTTTTTGTGAAGAGAAGAGGAATTGGAAGTTGACTGCACCATTTATATTTTGAGACCAAGCCAGATACTAGGAACAATACATCTTCGAGAGCACGCGAGACAAAAGATGCAGTCCTGTTCCTACCGAATCCTGTGGGAAATCTCCCACTGACTTCAGAGAGGACAAGGATTCCCACCTCTATTCTAGTAGAGAACACATATGGCCAGATGGTAAAGAACTTTGCAGGCTCTGCTTGGAGGCCACTAAGGGCAAAACTGCCTAAGCATAGAAAACATCAGAGGAAAATGGGGAAAGAAAAATAGATATGGACATATTTAATGTTTGTTTCAAATTTATTTCTCTATTTTTCAGTATCTTTCATATGAGGGAGAGGGCGGTGCTGTTTTCATGTCTTTAGGCACACAATACAGAACCTAAGTTCTACTAAATGAGTAAATTTCCCAGATATAGGCACTGAGAATATTAAGTGGTGGAGGGTGAACTCCAGAAATACTGGCATATCCGGAGCCTGACCAATTTAATAGCACACCACAAGACCACTTTCTTCCCTGTTGTATCGTATCCAACACGGTGGCAAATTATGTTTTTCCCAGTAATAGCCTTCTTGGGCAGCAGTTGTGCAGTGGGAGGGGTGACTTAAAATAAAAAACCAACACTCTTGACTCCGGGAGAAGTCTTCCTACTCAGAGTTATTGGAGGACTCTCCTTGTATGTCACAGATGCAGCTGGCAAACCCTGAACAACTCCCCGCTTCTTGTCCCTGTAGCATTTGTAATAGAATTTGACATGCTGCTCTGACATCCTTCAACATGCACGTTTGTAAGCTCATTGCTTTTCAGCTAGTTGCATGCTTCTGTGTTTGTTGGTGGAGCTGATATCGGCCCTTGCCGCTGTAACATTTGTGTTGTCATGCATGTGTTGGAGTAGTCTGATCTATAGTAGCAAAATCAGTCATTAGAAGGAGTAACCAGGGAAATTAGTGTCCTCATCGCATTTAAAGCATTATGGTTTTAGTATTTTGGCCTGGCAAATCACTTATTCAGGTAGTCCAAATTAACTAAAATTCATAAAAAGTAGTAGTTGCAGACAAAGGCGAAGAGATTGGGACTTTGAGGATAAGCTACGATGCTTAGTAATACATTCACAACTTAAGCATGTGACTAGGGGAAAGAAGAGGCAGAAGAACATGTTAAGAAATCCTGTATTTTAGACCACTTCCCCCACATTCCCCCTGTCCCTGCTTTTTTAATATGATATGGCATATTTTTTGTGTGCCTAATTGCTCTGGACCATATGGAAGGATGCACCTGAGGTGATAGGTGAGATGGATTTAGCCAAAAGATCCTGGGAAAGGAGCTCAGAATTTGAAAGAAGGTAGGACAGCACGCACCCAAAAATCCCTTGTCAAGGTTATTAACTCGGTGAAGAGCTGCATGAAGTTTGAGATTTGGTTTAGAGCTGGTTCCTTTCATTTTTTTTCTTTTTTGACTTTTTTAACAAGGTCATTGGGATGTTTGCAGTTTTGCAACCCCACAGGTGCACACTGTGGACCAAACCCTTGCAGTTTAGCATCTCGGGGATACTTTGCTGTGTTTGCAACAGACGAAGAGACACGGAAGGCAGTCTTCTGTTTGAAAGTCTAGATTGTGCTTGTGTTCAGGTAGAGAGAGCAGGCTGGCTGTAGTCTGCATGCTGAGTTTGGTTACCTGTGGCATCCTTGTGTCTGTGTAGCCCAGTAGCATGCTGGGGAATGAGTCAGTGGGCAGAAGAGCTATAACAGATTATGGTGGGTGCAAAACAGAATAGCCCTTTCAACTATTTTGGAGCTGTCTTGACTCATGCTGGGAGGAGACCTTTCTCTAGTTTCCCCTGACAGTCTCTTGTACTCATTTGTTTTTCTTACAGTGGTGGTTTATGCTGCATGGACTGCAAGTAGAGAGCAGTCTTCCTCTGACACACGCCTGCCTTACACCCCTCCTGCTCTTGGAGACCAACACTGGCACAAACCCTTCCTTGAAGAGGTTAAAGAAATGGCTGTCTTGGATTCATTGCGGGATGGAGCTGGTAAGAAATTGAGTGGTGTGCGGTGCCAAACCCATGATGTGTGTGCTCTTTCCATTGGGAACACTGAGTCATAAAACGAAATAAAAAGCTGTTACATTTCTGCATGATGAAAAAAACGGGCCCCAGTCTAGCCTCTCTTATGCACTTACACAATCTCTGTCCAGTGAACGCTTTCCCTATTATAGGTTATGAAACCTGGCTCCCCTTGGTAGATATTCAATTTATTTCAGCTGAAAAGAATTGGGCGTCACCTTGGATGGGCCTTCTCCCTCACCCCCAGTCAGGGCCAAGCACTAGTCTTGTGACTTTCTAAATACAATCCATGTTACTTGCTGTTATTTTAATTTAGCTGAGAAGATCTTGGCAGTGTCTCCATTTGGTTGTGTTGTCAGCTGGTTGCATTGCTGATCAGTTGTCCAAGGTGTGCTTGGTAGAAACTAGAGAAGGAAGCGCTTCTAATAGCTATGGTTCCCACTTCTAGCTCCTGTTTCAGGTGCAGAGCAAGAGTGTAACATATTAACAGGAGAACTATTATCAGATAATTAGAGGCAAGGAAGCTTAGGAGAAGATGTGAGTTTTCTCACTTTCTGTGTCCAGCGTAAGATGCACAAGTTAAGCATTAGGTTTTATTGCACGTTCAGTCATAATGTGATTTTGATCTGGTTTTAGGTCTGCAGCTTTCTTCATAAGTAGGTTAAACTTAGGAAAAAAATCAATTATTGCAATTATGAACTGAGATACACAGTTGAGTTACAGTTTATACTGCTGTGACCATAGATGAGCCATGGTCTCAAACAATCTGAGATTTCTGCAAATGCCCCTTTGTTGCCTGACATATGAACAAATGCAGTATAATGCAAACTGTATGACGGAGAGCTTGAACTGCCTTTGGCAGAAGCAGCATAGCATCAGCAAAAGGTAAACAGAATGTGACAAGAAGCAATAAGGAATGTTTTGCTTTATGTAAGGACTAAGGCACAGCTGAAGGAATTGCTGCTCCTTGTGCACACCATAACAATTGATAATTATGTGAGTTGTCCTGTGTCTTAGCTGAAAGCTGTTACTTGTGTTTTGTGCAGGCTGGGTACGGATGCTCAACTACTGTGGTTTTGCTGGTGGGAAGTTGTTGAGACAGGATAACTTGATTGTTTGGACATTGAATAGTAGGGTTTCCCGAGTGATGCCATTTTGATGAGGTGGAAGTATGACCTAGTTATACAGTGGCTAACTAGCTGGAATACTTGAAGTCCAGCTACTGTCTGTCGGGAGTAACTTCTCATGCGGACTTGCAAAGAAGTCTTTCTTGCTTCAGAGGATGCTGGTCTTGCTTAGGCCAATACTGATGAAGCTTGTGGGTGAGCAGGAATGCTCATTTCACAGCCCTGTCTCCTTGGCCTATGCAGAAACTCAAAAGAGCATCCAGCTACATAGCTGAGAACATAATCTGTGGAGCCTGGGTGGTAGTGCTGCTCTCTGGCCACGGTCTCATAGGTGCTACCCTTGCGCATTTGCACTCTGCTTGTATTAGCTGTGTGATATGGACGTGAGGCATGGAAAAGTCCTTCCTTGTCTGAATCCTAAGCATTGATGTCAATCATGTGCTTCCTTCATTTTGTGCTGCTGGTTATCACCAGGAACAACAGCCTGCATGCATTTGGATGTATTGTAAGCTAATGAGAATGAAATCTAGGTGGTGTAAGGATGGCACTGCTGTTCTGGTAAGGCAGATTCTTCCAAGCACTGTCTCCTCTGATATGTGTGCTTAGGGGAAGTTCTGCTGTTCTGCCCTCCCGTGGGATGTACGAGCAAGACTACAGCTACTTGGTGACAACTGGATTTCTCTCCAATGTCCTGCCTGAGCCACTAAATTCACTTCTAGCTAGCTTAAGTTGTGCTAGTGAAAAGATTCTTGTTGCTTTGATTGGACTTGACTCACTTTAAGCACCAAGTTTTTCATGTGCTCTGGGAACGCATCCTTGCTTTTCAGTTCAGCGTTCTGGACAAAACAGTGAAGTTATCAGTGCGTGTGAATTTCTGGAGGCAGGGTGGTTTCCTGCTTGCCATGGGAACAGAGTTAAGAGCCAGGAACTTTGTTTAAATCGCTTTGTTATTAGCAGAGTGCACTGTGGCCTTTGGCATTCCCCAATTCGGCTTCTCTATCTGCAAACTGAAGGCAAATATGGTACCTACGGTTTGCGGGAATGTGGAGAGTTACTTGAGATGTATGCAGCCTCTTAAAAAAAATGTAAAGTGATACATCTGTTGAGTATTAATGGTTTGTTAAATTTATTGAGTGCTTTGGGACTGCTGAATGAAAGACCTTATATAAATGGCACTTAATTATTGTTATTACTAGAAAAGGACTAGCACAAAAGCAGCAGTTATCTGGGAATCTATGAAACAAAGATCTGGAGCATACTGCCAACATCTGCTACCACTTAAAACTTCAAGCCACTTACATGAGGCACTCTAACGTGGAGAGACACATGGAGGAGTAGTTTTGCAATCACTGAGTTGTGGCAGTCCTTCAGTCGGGCTGTTCGTATGCTGAGTGTATTCTGTACGCCTCACCCTGTGGGAAGTACTCTGCCCTGGTAGGACTGTCACAGGGATTGAATGATACTCTTATCACAAATCTGCTTTAAACATTGCTGCTTCCTTCCTCACAGAATTGAACAGAAATGTGCACTGATGTTTTTCATTCATGACCTCAAGTGTCCTCACAAACATGGGCAGGGCTGTACTGTAGAGCACAGAGCAAAGTTTTCCAAGGCAGGTAATGAAGCTTTCTATTTCTGGGAGCCCTAACAGCTCCTTCAAACTCTTGGATTTCAGCATGTGGAAAAATCCATTAGTGTATGGTGTTTAGCTCTGGGTGCACAATCTGCTTTGCTTCTGGAGCAGTGGGAAGCTCTGCCCATCAGTTTGAAGAGAAACTGATAACCTTGTAGCACCAGCCTACTGTGAGGCGTCTACCCATTGGCTTCGGAAGAGAGAGAATGAGATCTTCCACACCAAATGTGGATTGCTAATGACTATGGCAGTCTTTTTAGGCCTATTTTCTAGCAATTTCACTGATAATATGATGAATTCACTGATAAGCTTGCTTTCTTCTAGCCCTTTCTATGGAGTAAGAACAACAGAGGAAATAGGGTAGGTAGGGCAAAGGGATTTATTTATATGGTCCTATTTATGTTCATATTGGGGACCAATAAACCATCAACTGGCTTGTGACTGTGAGCAAAGCTGTTTGCCATGAGGACCAGGCAGTGTAAATGACTGGTGAAGTTTTGTATGGTGACTGAACTGAAACAAATTCTTCCCAAAATAGCTAAAACAGATCCCTTAGTCATTATGAGAGTATACTCAGCTAAAAACAAAGCCCATAATTCATGAAAGAAGGTGCCACTGCTTTTTTTTTAGCCTACTTGTTAAATAGAATCCTGGAGTATGGGAGCTTCCAAATCTTGTTCTGATAGCTATTTATGGATTTTTATATTGTATAGGACCAGCATCCTGTAGAAAGAGGCCCAAGCCAGAATATTAGATGTGTGAGCAGCGCTTCTAGGACACACAAGATCCAACTTGAAGTTTAGTTTTGTATCAGGTTGAGGAGCAGCTTGCATTTCAGAGGTCTCCCATGTCACATGGACTTCCTAATCACAAGAGGAAGAAAAGGGGGGGCTCCACCTCCATTCCCTCTCTGGTGTCTCAACCAGCCTCAAATTCTCTAAGATGCTTCGTTTAGATTCACCTGCTGTATTTTTTCCAGCAACATTCATAATGGCATGTTAACTCTGTTTTGTACATAAGTACTTCATTATTCAGCAAAACCTTTTGTTAGCAATTGGCAGGAAAGAGGACTGATGCTAAAATCTATAGGTTCTTTTTCCATGAGATACTTCTTCTGGATTTGGCAGCTTAACTACAAATGGAGGCAAAAAATAGCAGCAGTGAATAATCTAAGTACTTTTACTCCTGTTTGATCTTCCCTGCTCTTATGACATTTTTGTTGCTCTTTCCACCCTCCATAGATGTAGACAAATGTTTCCTCAAGCATCTGCTCACCCATGAATCAACACCAACAAAGTCTTGTGGTTGCTCAGCACACTTGCATTAGTAATATTTTGGCTACGAACAGTGCCAGTCACAGGAGTTCCCTGTGCTCAGGACACATCTATGATTGCTCTTGCACTTGCTTTTCCAGAATACTAGGAGGAAAGATTGCCTCAAGAGTTCATAGCTTCATGGCTAAGGAGAGAGCAGTACCATTCCTGTTTCTTAGACCTTTCTCTTGTGCAGCAAAAGCTGTGCAGCCTCACTTCACTCTGTACAACAGGGAGCCTTGCGGGAGTAAAGTACGCCAAAGATTATTTAGTTCCCAGATAATTCCATGGTGACAGGAGCTGTAATTTCCACAGATAAATCTGTGGGTTCTGGTTTTGACCTTGAGTCTGTGGCTTTCCTACATGTGTGCTGGACTGTAAGAGTGCGCAGTAGGGGGAATGTTAATTTGGGCATGGAGGGTTCGTCCTTTTGCCAGTGGTTTAGGAGAATGGAACTTAGTATTTGTGCATCAATTTGAACTCTTACTTTGCAGAAATCTTGTTTCGTTATCGGGCAGTGGATACATATTTCCTTCCAAAGGCAAGCAAGAGAATATTGCAGTTACGACTTGTATGTATTTGACTAGACTTTGAGAACTGACTACACTTCAAATTGTGCTAAATAGTGCATGTCATGTATCATTCACAATTCAAACTGCTTGGTTTCACTGCTTCATGGTCTGCTCTACGCAGGTACTAATGTTTAATGGGATAATTCCCTCAGTTAATAAGGAGCTAATTTTTTTTTCTTCCTAGTCTTGACATTTCCCCTTAGGAACAATTAAAGCTGGCTCCTGATACTTTAACTTTGACATTGTCTTTGATATTTTTCTAATCAGACAAAGTCTTAAGTAAGTATTATTGGTCCCTAGTGGTTTAGAAACCAGAAGTCACAACCTCAAAGACTGAAAAATTAGAACAAAATTCCTTTTTTCTACACCTTCTGTTTCTAAATTTTTTTAGGGCTGGTCAGTGACCCTGACATGAAGTTCAGGCAGATGGGATGGCCCTTCTGTGAGCTTTCCAGTGTTTAAAATTTAGGCTCTACATGGAGCATACTGAGCATCCCCCTTGCATGTGCATTCCCTATCGGGGGAACTGAGCTCAAGACAAGCCCCAGTGTGCTTAGGAAAGATCATTCATTTTCAGTCTCATGCTGAGGACTTGTATAGCTATAGTAGCCCGTAATGCCCGGGAGAAATAAATCCTGTGCTGCTGCAGCTCAGTTTGCACTCTGGTTTTCTAGTGGTTGTGATCTCTCAGGCCCAGCTACTGCTGAATTTGTTCCTCGGGATCATTCAGCATATTTGTATTGGGGATTTTATTTGGAAGTGGAAAGAAAGCATGATCCTTCTGCATTGGATCAAGAGCTGGATGAATTTTCTATCTTCCTTTGCAGTAGTTTCAGGAAATGTTGTTTTGTTCCTGGTGATGCTCCATCAGAGTTGCTCTGAGGAGACGCTCTGGCTGACGTGCAGCTCAGTCCTTGGCACTTGCTCCAGAAACACTTCTGCCAAATGCCTCGCCACTGAGTTACTGCTCCCGAGCGCCAACTGTTTGCTCTTTGCAAGGTGGGGAATGCTGGGGAAGGGAAGCATTTCGTGAATCACAGCTCCCACGCCTTTACATACCCACTAATTCCCAGCCAAAATACTTTCACCCTTACTCACACCAGATACCACCTTTACTCCAAAATCTTTTCCATCTATCCTGTAGGCTGTCATGCATAACGGAGGTGAGAGGCTCTGGGGCTTCTCTGAAAAGATAGATGGCTGGCCTGAAGCAATAAATGTGTGTGCCTCCATCAGACATTTGAGTTACCTTAGTGACTTCTGTTTTCTTCTGTTCCTGCTGTCGGCTGCTATCACCAACACGGGGTGATAGCAGAAAGAGGACCGAGTTACTCATCAATTTGGCTGTGGGAATATCTTGCAGCTTGATGAGAAGCAGTATCTATTTTTTAAGTGGGTGCTTTGACAAGCTTTCCTAGCTTTGCTAGCTTTCAGTGGGACTGTGATAATCCTTCACTGGATGCGTATTTGGTAGCAAGCCAGAAAGGATATTTCCTTTGGGTCTTTAGCTAGTGGCAGGGATTTGTTGCAGTATGGCCTATTTTAAGCACCTTAAAACGTGTGCTGACTGGTGTAAGACACTCAAATGGCTTGATATTAAGATTCATGTGTGTTGATGCGAGACAGGACCCATTCAATCATTTGTCTGAAATCTTTGACACTAGAAAAATCATACTCAATGAAATGGATTGTATTGTTTTTGTAGTACTGGCGTGAGTGGTTAAAATTCAGGTTTCTTAAAGATAGGACAGGTTTGAGAGGAACGTGCTTCCTCAGTCTGCATAGAACTATCAGTGAGACTGTACAGCATGCAGTAAGCAACTCTGCTTCTTCCATGGCCCTTGGAAGTGGAGGAGGTGAGGTGGATGCTGTTTGTACGACTGAGATTTGAGGAAGCAGTTCAAGACCCAGGGTGGATACCCACAATCTGGAAACACCAAGCCTGAAACTACAAAGGTAGATCTGAACTGTTCTGCTGGGCCAGACATGAAACATGTTCTGGCACAGGATCAATGTCAGAACATGGCACCACTCTGAATCCATGATATTTCATGGGCTGGAAACTCAGCCTCAGAAAATAGGGAGCATTAAGTCAGATATTCTCTTCGTAACTATTTGAGCTCACTGCGTAGAGAAAAGTCAGGTAATGGTGGTGTTGCTGGCACAGAGCATTTGAAGGAACTAGATGTGAGTGTCGGGCAATACCTGAAGCTCTTATGATCTTACAACATTAGCAGAGCCTGGAAAGGAGAAGACTATGTTTTCTTGTTGGTGTGGAAACTGTTGTTGCAACATTAATCATGAAGATATAGGTCTTGATAGCCCTTTCCACCATATGTTAAGGTGGTAAGAGTGGTGTTCTTGCCACAATCCTTTTCTTTCTTTTCCCATATCTGTGAAATATGGATGGTCTGCTTACTTGTTAATCTTCCTAAATGTAATGGAAGGATATTTGTCTATACTTTGAGTTGGTAATTGGACACCTAGTGAAATGGATGCGCATTAACTGGCCAAATCCTACTAGGCGTTATCTTGTCCTCAATGAGGACTGAATTTGCTAGGTAAAATGACTGTTGCTCAAATATGAATAGAGACACTTCAGCTGGGCTGATGATGTTGAAGGCTGGTAGAATTGACTGCAGCTGGCTCATGCTTTGAGGCGGCAATGCCAGGCAGGAGTTTGTCACTAAGAAAGTGATTGATACTATTCCCTCCACCCTGCTCCCCTCCCTCAAGCTAAAACTTTCCATGGAAATTTTAGCTGCGTTGGCTCTGGCTGAGACTTCAGGCTTAGAAACATCCTTGTACTTCTGCTCACATTCTGGTGTTTAATAAAACACAGCAGTGAGCCAACCCCTACGAGCTTACAGTCTGGTTAGTGTGGCCTTCCAGTGATTCACGGGTAAAAAGTTGGCCTTGGCTCCCAAGATGGTGGTTATTTTCTTTATGGTCATGCCTGGTAGTCTCCAGGGTGTTCAGGTTACAGAAAAGGGGTGACTCAGCTATATCGACATCTGAACTGTTTTACAATGTTGTCTGTCTTAGCCATATGAAGAGCTTGAGCAAACTGGGAGCGGAGCTCAATGCCTGTGGTTAGCTGAGTTCAGTCCTGGCCATGGTGAGAGGCAGCTTCTTCTCCTTAACTCGGTGATAAGCCATTGACAAGTTTGGCTAGCACTAAGAATTAGGAACCTTTGTTTTGGAAAGAAATTTGGCATTAGAAAACAGAGTCGTGATGCTTATTTTGTTCAGAACTGAGATACAAAGAATTTCAGGATGTGGTTCTGACTTTCTCAACCACAGCGTAGCGCTTTATTTTACTCACAACTTTAATGTGATGGGCTGCTCAGGCTCTAAAGAGTTGGGTCAGCCAGAGTCCGGTCTTCAAGAATCTGCAGAAGTTCACACCGGGTATTTGTGGCAAAACTAGAAATAAAACCCATGTCTCCAGAGACTTGGTCATGGTCACTGTAAGGCAGTCTCAAGGTGCTTTTTCCTTGTGTTATATGAAAAGAAGGCTAGACCAGAGTGACTTGACAGTTTTTCATTTTGCAAGGAACGGGAGCAGATTCACTCCTTCCAGTGGCGATGAGAATTGCCTCTGTGTAAAGTCCATAAGCTACGAGAGATGAAGTTGAA
The DNA here is from genome assembly GCF_030867145.1 of Opisthocomus hoazin. Taxonomy (NCBI): domain Eukaryota; kingdom Metazoa; phylum Chordata; class Aves; order Opisthocomiformes; family Opisthocomidae; genus Opisthocomus; species Opisthocomus hoazin. The sequence goes on along the minus strand of NC_134422.1, from coordinate 35,374,354 downwards.
CATTATGTACAAATTAGAAATGTAGCTTTTGCCCAAGAACTAAAGACACAGGAAAAACAGAGTCGTAGCCTTGGCAGCAGCCTGGAACATACAGCGAGTACTTATGTTGGGTGTGGGATGTAATGCCATTACTTACTACTGTTGCAATAAAGGCTTCCAATCTGTCTTGCAACGATCGCTGGGAGCAAAGAGCTCAACAAGCCCACGGGGAAATACTGTGTGATTTCTCTAAACCAAACCAGCCACTCACCAGCCATTGCCTTAAATCTCTAAACCTGCTCTGCTCCTCAAGCTAAAAGTGCTCCGCTGCTCCAGGCGAATCATGCAACTTGGGCAATTAAATTAGAAAGCAGGAGGCACTCTCTTGTCTGGGAGACAGGGGTACAAACACAATGAGTACAAACTGGTTTTTTTTCTTTTCACTGTGTCAGGGTTGGGAAGAGTTTTTTAATATAGGAATAAAAAAAGATGAGCTGTAATTCTTTTTTTCCATTTGGAATATGAGGGGGTAGAAATCATACCTCTAATAAAAAAGGAGAAAAGTATGTTATTGGACCTGTTGAGGGCATGAAAAATTTCTTACATTTCGGTTCAGTTTCAGCAGCTGAGCTTGGCAAAGAAAAAATCTGTAGAAGAAAGAAACATTGTTTTAAATGAAGCCATTTCAGGTTCTAAACTTGGGACTTTGCCCTTGAAAAATGTTACAGTGAACCATCTTGAGAAATTTGAAACTTAACTCTCATCTGGAATAACTCTTTCCTATGAATATTTTCATTTTTAATGAGGTTTTTATTTGCTCCAATGTTTTAGTGAAATATTCCTAAATAACTCTTAATGCCCCTAAAAAAAGTGCCTCTTCCACGAATTCAAACCAACTGTTATTCAAATAAGGCTTTCCATGAAGGAAGAAGATACGTGAAGGTGTATTTGCATTAGGGAGCACTCTAAAGTTCAAAGCCCGGTTCAGTCATTTGGATCAGCTGGGTGATACTGTACTCGAGACTGCAGAGACCAGCACGCTGAAGGTGCAGTGCTTTGTGTTTTAACCTTCCTCTTTTAAATTTGTGGCTCTAAATGTCACAGAAATTGCTGCCATGCTTTGGATACTCTTGGGTATTGGAACTTGATCAAACTTTCCTATCAATCATCCTCAGGTACCCAAGGTACTTCAGGCGAGTGCAGGGAAGGGTTCCTGGCTAGGGCAATCTGTAGTACCCAGAGCAGGTTTCTGCTGTACCTTGCCCTCTGGAGTGGTCTCTTTCTTGTTAAGTGGTTGGAGAGAGATTCTGCCTGGCTGTGTTAGGACCCTAGATGTATGTGATGTGACAATCTCCCTGTGAAACCCTGGCTCACTGAAGTGATGAGAACGTCCCTGCTGACATCTGTGCACCCAAGGTTTCACCTGCAGCAACTGAGCGTGACATTTTTGTTCTATCTAATTCTCTTGGGGGCTCTGTTAGAAGCACAGCCACAAGGAAGACTTCTGGCACCATGCTTCCTGGGTGACATCATGGACCGTGATTCTTAAAAGGCTGCTACATGCACGGGAAAGAATTTGATCTTGTACAAACAGGACAGCCACACACAGTTATGGTCAACTGGCATGTTCTGCTTCTCAGTAAATATACGCTCTTCTGCTGAGATGCATCCCTCTTTGTTTCAGTTGCCAACAGTTTTCAGCTGACATCACAGTTGCATGAAGGCCACACCAAGTAGGAACTGTATTAACCAGTTCCTTCATTATTTTCCTCTGATATTCTGATTTTACCCTCTTCTGTTCCTCTGTCTACTGTTTTACATAAAACACTGAATGGGAGCATATTGGGTTTTTGTTTTTGTCGTCATTAGTTGAAGACAGTGTAACACTGTAAGCATGCAGGCAGAGCGGGTGGGACTCAGAAAGATGGTGCTGGGGATGATGGAACTATGGTTCTTAAAGTATTTAGACCCAACCATGCTGTCATCATCCATCTAACTTCCCCCCTGATCACAATCAGACAAGAGGTACAAGTAGGATCCTGTGTGATGCTTGATGTATGCTATGAGATTGATCCAGTCACACAGTTAAGGAGGTGACTAAAAATCCCTGAAGAATTGCATGCTTCATCACAGAAGGGTCTGTGTGTGTCCCTGCTGCCAGGGAGGGAGCAGTGCTCCACGCAGCCAGGGATGCTTGATCTCCCATGGATTTCTGGTGAGCTGGTAACACGCTCTCGTCTGGGTTGCTGTGGGGGGATATCGATGGAAGCTCTGCAAATCATGGCTTGGGTAGGGCTGGATTGAAGTATCAACTTGCGAAGTTTGTGAATTCCATTAGTCAGACTCAAAAATGCAAAGCAAAATTAGTTTGAAGAAATAATAGTAGAAAGCAGAAACCTTTCTACATTTTAGAGCATAAGAACGGCTCTGCTGGGTCAGATCACAGGTGTGCCTGGCTTGGTATCTTGTTCCTAGCATGGTCCAGAGGTAGAGGTCTGGAGAAAGCATAAAAATAGAGCACTTATGTAACAGTACTTCCCCCAGATACACTCTGAATCTCCAGCAATTGTGACTGGAAGGCTTCCTGAGCCAGAGTTTGTTTCTTTGTGTTTATTAATTCTAATTTTGATTTCAGAAAATATTTCTGTTCTCCTCCATAGGGAACTGCAGAAGGTCCTGGGCTGTGGAAGCAGCAGTGTGACTGGCCTGCCCAAGCGCAGCACGATGTCCCGGGCAGGACTGCAAAGCAGCTGTTCTGCACGCAGGTCAGCTTGGTCCAGCTGCTCGTCCTCCTGGTGAGGCTGTTGTTTGCGATCACGGGGTGCAGGAGGTGCCAGGCTGCCTTTGATTCCTACCTGTGGTGCCAGTTCTGGTCCAAAGAGTCAGTGAGGTGGGTGGAGAGGAGATACTTCAGCCTCACTCAGGAACAGCAGGCAGGGAGAAGGCAACGCTCTGAGCTCTTAAACTGGTAAGGAAACCCAGGCTGTGGTGTATCTGTCACTGCAATTGAACGGGCTGCTCTCCGCAGAGCCTGAATTAGCTCTGAAGTTAGGATATCCAGTTTACTGCTGCAACAAGCAGCCACGTGTGTGCTGTCTCTTCATGAAGTTACCTTGGATGCCCTGCCTTTCCATGTCTAACATGGAACAAGGCTAGGCTTTGGCTTTCACCAGGACAGCAACATCCCCAGCACTTTTACAGGCACTTTGCAGTTCAGACAAAGTCTAATTTGCATTAGGCATCACAGGCTGATGAAGTCAAACACATGTAGGGATAATGCCAAGCAATAAATCTGGACTGCACTAGAAGTCACTCTTGTTCTGCGCTGAGGCTGTTCCAGTAACTAACTGCCAGCTAATAAAGAAATGTCACCATTAAAGATGCCACTAAGCCTAGCCCATTTGTCTGCTGATGGAGACATTCCTTGTCTGGCTTCCTTGTGAATCACAGGGAGAGTGAAAACTTACTTTCCAGGCCTCCTACTCAAATTTTTCTTGACAATATTAATCTAGGGTCCTGATGTTGTTCTCCAGAAGTCTCCTAGGTAGCCAAGCCAAGAGAACAGGAGGTACTTCAGGAGCTGGTCCAAAGTCCTACAGCTTCCAACCTTGTTTGCACCATGAAGTTTCCACTGTAGCTTTGGAAGACCAGAGAGAGAGTCCAAACACCAAACCGACTGGTACAGAAGATGCAGTTCACTGGTTTCACTGCATCATACTGAGGTCAGTGGGATCAGGTAGAAGGGCACACTTTTCCTCTCTATCCAAACTGTGATATGATGCAAGGAACTTCAGGTATGATTCCCAGAAGCACAATGTACCACACTTTTTTCACTGTGAAATCAACCCTATTACTCTGTTTGTCTGCCTCTAAAATGTTTAGTTCCCAGTATGAATTTAGAGTTGTTTTATTGCTTAGAAAGAGTGGATAAGGGTGCAGATCTGAATGGATAGAAAGGTCGTAGGGTCTGAGTTAGAACCCAGTGCTCAAGAGGGTAACATACATTTGCTGGGGTGGTTCTAGGAAGATTAGAGTAAGTACTTAGCAAAATGGGTGACTTAATATTTTTGGATTTTTCTGTGTCTTGGTGAGCTACCATTCTAACAGGACTACCGTTACTTTAAAGATTGATGCCCTCCATTCCTTTTTGTGCGCAGAACTAAATGCTAGAGCCTCAACCACAAGCCTTGCTTTAATTAGGTCTGCTTCAAATAGCAGACATGTACACATGCTACAAAGAATTATGGGCTGTTGCTGCCAAGGATGCCATCAAATGACTGAGTGAAAGGGAACATTTACAAACAAATAAAACCTGTTATTAGGGAGATTATTAATGAAAGGCCTTTGAACAAAATAACCCCCTCCCCCTCAAAAATGTTTGAGGTTGTTTTATTGTAAGCTTCTCTTTTTTTTTCCTTTCTTTTTAGTAAGCTACATGGGAAGATAAATACCACCCAGTTCCTCCACGAGAAGTGACTGAAGAAGCAGTCAGCATCATATGGGTCAGTTCTTTGGGATGTGGAGTTTTCGCAACAGCTCATGTCATGTGTCTGTCCACCCCTGCCATTTTGCACAGATGTAGTGAACTTCACAGTCTGCTCTAATTAGCACCAAGCCTGATGAGAAGCTGTGGAGTGGGAATTCAGGAGTGGAGGGATGGGGAAAAATAATTCATACCATTATTATTTGGTTTTGGTTAGCTAGGGAAAATGTTCGCCAGGCTGGAAAATACGACCTGGCACTTAGGGTTTCATTTAGCAAATGGGGGTGAATAGCTGGGGGACAGGGGAACAGGTCTCTTTTCCTGTTTTTTGGATCATGTAGGCAAGAGTTTGCCTGTCATGTTGTCTTTGCTTGCCTTGCTGTACTGAGCACCAAGCTGACAAGGTAGGAACAACGGTTGCTTGCTTTGTTTTGCTGCAGGGAGGTCACTGCTTCCTGGCAGAGCAGCAGCCGTTTGTCCTTCCCCAGCAGCTCCAGTTCCTTATCCAAAGTAATTGGTGTGATTTCCTAGTGAATGTAACATCAGCAGGTCAGGAATACCTGGTCTGTGTGCCAGAGAGAGCTCTTCATATGCTGGGCCGGATATATCTGCCTGAGGAGCAGATGTTCTCTCTTGTGCCATATTTGCGATGGAAAGAGCTGGGAGGACAGCTCTGTTAAATCACTGAAGATCTTGCTTTCTGTGAGAACCCAGTCCTGGCTCAAAGATGGCTAAACAGATGAGAAGTGCCCGCAAAGGAGAGGAGGAAAGAGAAGCCCTGAGAAAGATGCTGGTTTCTCCATAAGCTCTTTCATCGGGCAAGTGGTAATGTCGAGAAGAGAGCCCACATCTCCTTAGGGTCTATCTACCTTTACATTTGCTCAGCCAGTTGCTCATAGCCTGAGTTACAAGGTGACTCTACATCTCTTGTCCCTGTTACAGTACTCTGTTCCTGGTGTGTATCATCTGTTTTGAAACCAAGAAGGGCTGATGGACCAAGTTCAAAGACACTTGCCTACAGTAGCACCCAGTTTACCTGCAACAGCATATGTTGTTGTTGAAGAAAAGGACAGGCCTTGCTCTGCAGTTCTGACTGTCCAAGGGTGAGGTGGTGCTCCCTCATACTGGCATGCGACAGGCAGGGTGAGGGAAGCTTATTTCTGAGCTGGAGACTGACTGGGGCTTTCCAGGAAAGCCAGGGCTTTGCTGAGAAACTCAGAGCAGTTTGGCAGATTCTTGGGAGCTGGAAGTCATACCCAAAAGAGAAACGCAGGAGTTGATCAGTGTGGAGAAGAGGGAGGGCAAGGCCAAAGTACCTGGCATGGAGGAGGCAGTCTATACTCCATCAAGGAACCTAGCTTGCTTGTGCAGCAAAGCGAGTCAGGGTCCTGCAGCTCTCCAATATTGCTTCTGGTCTGACTCCGTTCATGAGCTCAAACAGCTAGCAGAAAATGGATGATGCAGAAGAAGCATCTTTGGAGTTGGAAGCAGTAAAAGGCTTGGCTTCTTCCATAGCAAATGTTTCCGGGAATCAGGATGGAAAAAAATTCAGCTGGGTTAGGAGCGTGCAGCTGGGAGCAGGGATCCTGCCAGTTCCTCCCTCCTTGCTGTCACTGCAAAGGAAAGAAAGGGAATGCATTTAAAGGGATTTCACATGATGCAATTTCCTTTCTTGAGGTTTGGGAGGCAGAGGCCTTGCTGATATCCGTCTTGCTTGCATCCGATGCAGATTGCCCCTGAGGGCCACATGCTGCTTGCTCTCTGCCTATGCGAGTTTGCTCCAGCTGAATGCCTCTGGTCTAGGGAAACCAAGAATGTGAGCTGCTGCTCTGATGAATGAAGGACCTATCTCATGTGTGGCACTGGACAGCTTAGTGGGAACCTGTGAAAGGGAATAAATGGGATTTGCTCTCTTGCTAATGCTCACTGTTGCCTTCTTGCCAACTCCGTAGCCTGGTGGTGCCTCCATGAGGTCTAGTGCAATGCATAGTCCTCTCAGCACTTGTGGACACAGATGTCCTGTCACCCAAGGTGTGCAGTTCCTACAAATGCCTGGAAAACCCACCTCCTGAGTGTTGCTGAGCTGGCATTCATAGGAGTACTGTGTTCACCAGTGAGCAGCTTCCAACATTTAGACAACAGTCTTAGGTGACTGAATACAAATCTGAGATCCTCATCAAGTCGTCCTGGTCAGGAGCTGCCTCATGTCAGAAGTGTGGGCTGATTGCAGTATTTTCCATGTTGTACCATTATAACTCTTTCATCTGCTGTGACATGTGCCCAGCACAGCTGCTGCAAGGAAAGGAGGCCAGTGTTTCAGGCTTTGGATGCAGCAGTGGCAGAAGAGGTCCCAAACTTCTACAACCTCCATCCTTCTCTGTACTCAGGAAGGCAAGCCCAGAGCACAGGATTTGCCTTGTGGCTGAGGTCTCCCATCAAATCTGGGTAAGAGAAGGCAGCATCCCTCCCATTATTAGGTGGTTAGCTTATTCAGAGATGGAGACAGGCATTTTGCCTCTGCTGCTTGGACACCTCCCTTGCTGGGAGCGTGCCCAGACAGACCGCGGAGCAGCTCTAGCTCTTCCAGCCCGACTAAGTCTGTACGTTTGAATGAAAAGCACCAAGAGCAGCCTGCCTGCCCCCTTCGCAGCCCATTGCCTGACCCTTACTACACGCTCCTACCACGTGTCTTTAACCCCCCTCCAGTGAAAAAGAGGATCTCGAGGAAGATATCAGAGCAAGCAGTGTGTAAGCTTCTTCACCTGACAGGGCTTTTGACTGACATGGGGAGCCAGGGGGTAGGTGTCTCAGTGGTCTGACATAGTGGAAGATGTGGACAGAGAGATCTGTGAGTAACTAACTTGCTGTTTGGAAATGGTTTCCTGGTTGCTTGCTCTTGAGATGACTCTGGCTTAACTAGAGGGGTCACTGCTTTCTGTACTGAGCAGGAGAGAAGGATCATCAGCACAGCCTGCATCCTCTGAATGATGAGAAGGAGCAATACTTCAGCAGACTTCTTTCCCTCCTCTCTTAATAGTGTAGGATGATCAGGACAGCTGTGCTTTATAGTTTCTGGTCTAAACCCATGCCATGTTTATTTTGAAAGCTTTCCTGTGTTGAATGCTTGTGGTCCTGCCTGTAAAACTGTGCTGCCTGACATCCTTGCTCCTAATAGTCCTCTGCCCTTTCTTTCCTTGGTGTTTGATACTCTCCAGTTTTGCTTCTAGATTTGCTTCCGCTCTCTCCCGCACTTTGTGTACCCTCTTTGGTAGCTTCACATTTGCTTGAACCTCTCCCAGCTGATGTCTGAGCAGCACACAGATTCATGTGTGACTTTGGCACACAGTCAGCTGAGGGCCATATGCCTGCAGCACTGTGTCACTGGGGCTCTTTGTAAGTCAATTATTCAGTACTCCGTAGCAGGCTGGAAAAGAAAGCGAGCCTTAATGTAAGGCCATAGAGAAAACATTGCACTTGCATATTTATTGTTTTATTTGTTTCTCAGGTTCAACCTGTCCACTATTTCTTCCAGTCTGCATGGGAAGAAAAGCCCTCTGTGTCAGTGGGTGCATACAGCAACTCTCTGAGATCAAGTTATTACACAGGAGGTCAGTGGGATCCCTTCACGTCTGGGCCTGGTTCTGCCACCTCAGGTGACACCACGGCAGGTGCATAGCTAAGCACTATCCATGGACTTACTCTATGTAAGGATGACGTAAGGATGGAGGCATAGTAGGCAGTAACTGCACCATTAAATTTTGAGTAATAAACATATCCATAGGGATACACGGATTCCTATTGTAGTCAGATATGTGAAGAGGGAAAAGTAGTGATGGAGAGTGTAGGATTTGGGTAATTTTTTTTCCCTGATACAGTTTCTTAAGAACTGTTATATGAAAATCTTTAGATTTACCAAATCAAAACAAAAAAAGGAAATTTTTTTTTATTTGCATCTAATTGATAATCTGGCTGCTTTGAAGAAAAATAAGTCTTAATGTGAAAATACCTTTTTTGGTCAGAATAAACATTTTCCACTGGAATAAAGACAGATGGAACATTTTGACCCATTCCTGCAGCAATGTCTCACTCCTGACTGCATGTAGTTAGTTTGGAAGAATAAGCTTCTTTAAGGGTTCAGACTATTAAAAACATCTGCTTTCCCATGTATCCTGAAACATTGCAGTATTTGAAAATGGAGAAGATGTATCACGCTCATCCTAGCCACTATAAAACATCGGCTCCACAGTTTAAATTGTGGGATTTTAATTATGGTGTGGATATATTATTCAGTCCTATGTAATGCACTTCTGGTTGTGGTGCTGTGATCTCTCTTCCTGGGTTGGAACTGGGCCAGCTGACCATATTTGCAGTGTGGGGCCAAACATCAAATGCATCCGAATAAGCAAAGTAATCACTTCCAGACTAAACACATTTCAGATTTGTTTAAAATATTGAACAAGCCTCATCACTGGGAGATGTCTCTTCTGTGACATCAGGCTACTATAATGCGTCACTGCTGATGCCAATCTTTCTCACGTTTAGGTCTAACAGCACCGAGCCCCCTGAACTCCACTGAAATCTTCCTTTTGACTGTGGTAACTCTTGGCTGAGGGCCAATCTCTGTCTTACGTCTGAACATCTGTAACTATCAATAGTTATGTGTTCACTGGCCCCTGTGGAGCAAAAAGTTGTAACAGTTATCCTTCTCTTTCAGTTGGGAAAACTGGATCGTGAACAGACAATAATCCTCATCTGTTTAGCTTGGAATGACTTGGGGGAAGCTGGTGACAGCACTAGAGGAAAGCAGAGATTTGGCATTTGTGGAGTTCACTACAATACCCTTACTTTTTTAGCAAAACTATTTGCTGATGGTCAGGGAGAAAGGCAAGCAAAGATGCTTCAGATCTCAGCGGTGCAAGCAGAGCCCATGTACATGTGTGACTTCTATCCCTCGCTACTGATACACAGTTTTACAGATAAGATTTTTTTAGGCTATTTTCTGTTTTGATGTTTAGTCCTGATGTTATCCTGACAGCATGCTCTTTGCCGCTTCTTGCTTCCTTTGCCTTTTTATTTAATTCTCCAAAGCACTGAGGTAGGAGTCTCTACATTTATATCGTGTTTTGGAGACAGAGCAGTGAGCAGCAAGAGTTTCAGCTGAGCAGCACGTATTCTGCATCCATTCGGGTGCTGAGCTGATCGCGTCTCATACTGGCACGCCTGGCTCCCAAGGCAGTGAGGATGTCCAGGGCTTGCAGGGTCTCCTATAAGTGGTCCCACAGCGAGAGGGCAGCAGTGCCACTGCAGATGCTGGCTGGGAGAGGCGATGCTTGGCTCAAGCTCTGCTCACTTTACAGAGTAGGGGTACAACAGTAGGGCCCTCCCGCCTACATGTATGCTCTTTTGCTAATTTGGCTGTCTTCTTGCTGGCGACATTTCTGTGGTTGTGGAAAGAGTTTATAATGCATCTGTGGTCCTTAAAGATTCTCTGGCTCCCTGTTTCTCTAGAGTGAAGGGTGCTATTAAATATAGCCTCCCACCAAATTCCAGTGACTAATCACACACAGACCATAGTCCCAAACCAGCCGTGACTCAGACACCAACGACCCCCTGAGTAACGCTGCCAGAACAGCTAACGCGCTTCTTCCCTGGCCTCGCACACGCAGCGGGAATGCTGAATAAGAGCAGACCAAATAACAAGGCTGGTTCCTGAGCCAAAAAAAGGGTGTCTGCAGTCACTAGGTATTGCCCAGTGTTAATGCTGAGCTTTCACATGGCCACAGCTGAAGCACGGTGAAGGAACTGAACACAGATGCTTTGCAGGTCTGGGGCTAAGTCAGCTGGCTGGCAAGGCGATAGAAGTCCTCACCATGAAGCTTTCCTTTGAGTTTAACAAAACATTTAAGCGCATACCTCAGAACCCAATGTCACTGTTTGTATTTACGGTTAAGCATAAGTTAAAGCATCCTGGTGGATGGATGAGAGTTAAAGGATGAGTTCCTGATCGAGCGCATTCCCACCTAGAGACAGTTTCCTTCTTAAACTTCTGAAGTTCTGTACAACTGAACTGTGCCTTACCCTTCTAGAAAGCTTTATCTTGAATAGCAATGTAGTTGGTCATTTCAACCTCCTGTAATGCTTGTGCTTGCTGCAGTTATTTTTGTACACTCAAAAGTGGCATTTTTTCTCTCTGTACCTGAAAAGTAAAGGACACATCGAAACGGACAACATAAAGTTTTCTTCAAAATCATTTGAATACCAGAATGAGGATGGCAAGTTGCTGTGTTTATGAACAAATGGGCTCAAAGAATTAGCTTCCAAAGCAACTGCAGCCATTAAAGTCCTTCTAAATGTTTCTGGGTTTTCTGAATGCATTCTTATCAGCATGTTTAGTTACAAAAATACTTTTTTATGTACTGAGAAATGTCTATTTTTTTCAGAACCTGAAGTTTTGAAACTTAAAACAAGAAAAAGCGCCTCCGTTTATATTACAGGAACAATCTAGATTTTCTTTAAGAACATACTTTCCTCAAAGTTTTTATTTTATTAAGAACAGAGCATTCGGAGATGAGGCTGGATGCATAGTTTTGTCATGTTTATGAAGCCATGAAAGCATCTGGATACAGTACGGAAACCCTTAACCAAAAACTTTTTGAAGTCTCTTTTTAATATAGTCATCCGGACTTAGTCCACTAAATTATGTGTTTAGTGGATTTGGATGGAAGATGAGGTAAGAATCAAACTGATATTGTGGAATTTAAGAGTGTTGTTAAAATTGCATCGCTTTAGGGATGTTAAATTGTGAATGCTAATTGTATGCACTTTTCAGCACCTAATTGCTATTTCTATAATGTCTGCTCCATGTGCACTTAAAAGAACATTGTGGCACGCCCTTTTCCTTTCTTAAGTATCAAGGAGCAAAGAAATAGACTAAATTGTGCGTGGCCCTGTGTTTGCAATTCGTCACTCATGTTGACTTCATTGGCTCCAGTTCCTTAATTATCAAGTGGGAGTATGTTTGTAAATTGAAATATAAAGATTTTGCTTCTGATTTTTTCTTCAGAAATTTAGAAAATTCTAGTGCTCTCAAATACTCTCATCTTTTTGACACCCTCCTTCATCTCATTATAGTCTTCAAGTTTGGAAAAATTATAGCCCCTTGAGAGTTAAGTTAAAGAAATTAACAGAGCCTTTGGAAAGACATGGGGCAACACATCTGTATAGGCCTGACTGATTCATTTTCCTCTAACTTTTCAGTGTTTTAAATCACTTCTAAACAGCAAAAGGAAAAGTCAAAGAAGAGTAATAAAACCAGAGGCACCACTTAGTATGCATCGTCCCAGGATGAAGAGCTTCACCCTGGCTCTGTTGCTGTGTAGCTCTATTGCTGCTAAACACCAGTGTATAGAATAATTCAATATTTGGTGTATTGGTGACCTGTCCTTATTATCATTTACCTCTTCCCAGTCTTTGTCTCCTATAATATTATTGGTAATGTTTTTAACTGTTCTTCTTAAAGTCTGATATAATACTCTTTCTTGCAGATGTGATGATAAGAATAGCTGTATTAAATGGGCCCAATGGTCTGGCTTGTGCAGCATCATGTCTACAGCTGTGACCATGAGTGGATGCCTGGGAAAGATGAAGTTCAAGGTTGGTATACGTGGTATTTCCCTCATACTCTTCTGCCCTCCAGCAACTAATTGAGTCTATTTCCAGGTTCTTACACGCTTTTTTACTACTATGTCTCTGCCTTGTGATACCCGTAAATGTAAAATTTCCACTTACTAGAGTGATTGTAATTAAACTAAAGTAAATCCTTGCTGTTTTGAGAAGACAGGAAAGCTCTAAGATAAAGAGTCTCCTAAATAATGCTACTTAGACAAACTTGACTTGCTGTTTGGGGGGGGGATAGGAAAGCTCTAAGATAGAGAGACTCCTAAATAACGTTATTTGGACAGCTCAGCCTTGGGAGGGCAGATGCACCAAGCTACAGAGGTAGAGGCACCAAGAGGGCAACAAGACCAGAGCAAGCCAACCTGGAAGGACATGATATACGTGATCTTAGAACTGAGTTTGCGCAGAAACAAAGGTCAACCAGTGGACACTGTGATGAGGAGTATAAGCCTTCATCTTGAGACCCCCAAATACCACCCGAGGACGCTAACAGACATGTGTGAAAGACATTAACATATGCTAATTAGTTCTTGGAAAAGTCATGAATATGCTAAGGTTTGATTGGAAATATAATGAATACGTATATTGTGATTGTATTTAACCTGAAATGACAGGGTGTTTGGCGCACACGTTTGGAGGAGAGATCCCCCATGTGCCCGGCGCCGTAATAAAGAATACCTGCTTAATAGCCTTCTGACTATTGAGTCTTTAACTCCGGCTTTTCACGGCATCACTTGCAATTTTTCAGGTATCACAGATACACCTAGGAGAGTGTATGTTTCCAGGCTGAGCAAGAGTTCAATTAAGCTTCTGATCAGTGTGACTTTCAGTCAGTTTTCCCACATAGGAGGGTCACAGGAGCTTAGTCTGCAATGAGAATTACACCTCCAAGTACGTCCAAAGAAGCACTTGAAGTAAACTACTTGAAATGATACAATGAAAAAAAGAATGTGATAGCTATAATGTTTATTTCTTTCTGTTTGCAAGGCGAAAGAAGCTGGAAAAGAAAGGAGGAATGCAAACGAAAATATACAGAAGTGTGACCATTGTTGACAGTGACTTTCTCCTTCATGTTGGGAAGTTTTTGCATACGCAGGCCATTCACTGGATTCAACACAATGAGTGACACCCTTAGTAATCAGTAGAGAAAGACTGATAGCAACGAAATGGTGCCAGTTTACACAAACATATCTTTGGTTTATCTTGGGTTAGTCTCTGCTTTTGTTTCTTTTGAGCCAGTGCTGAAATTGCCAGTGAGTGAAGGAGCTAATTAGTAGAACAAAACACTTGCGTGGAGCAATTATTTCCCCACTTTGCTGCTGGTGTTGGAGAAGGCCATGTTTTCTGTGTGTTGTACCAGTAGCACACAGGTTTGAAGCGTTTCAGTTTCTTGCAATCCAGATAGACAACGGTGTAACTCTTCGTCTCTTCTCCCTGCAGAGCACAACTGGTCAAAGAGTAGAAATGCATTCCTTGCTACAAGATGGTAAGTAACCTGAGATGCTTTCCAACAATCTCTGCCTGAGACTGAGGCCAGCCAAAGACTGGAGGAGAGTTCCCAGCCTCTTGAAATCCCATGTCTTAGAATCTAAGCTTGGGGAGTTGCTGGACCATAACAGGCAAGGGAGACCAGAGCAAAGGTAACTGCTACCTGGAAAGCTGCTGTGGAAGAATGGGTTGTATGTGAGCTGAAAAGAGGTCAGAAACTGGTGGATCAGTGCCCAGCAGCAGCCATGCAGATGGCCTGGAGGAAGCAGCTGAAAGCAAGCGAACATTGATTTTGTACTGTTTGCAAGCACTGGCTAGGTCAGCTCCTTATCTGTGATTTATGTACCTCATGAATAGGCTGCTCAACTATCTGGACGAGAAGACTCATTGCCTTGGAATTAAAGCTGGGAAATGCTTTTGGAAAAACAGAAGATGTGCTGGATGAGGATACTGTTGTCCCTCTGGCCTGTCAGGTTCACTTAGGGGTTTTTTCCATTAAGAGGAGAAATTAATTGTATTATTTGGAGAGGTATTCCTTGGAAAAATCATGATTTACTTACGTGCCATGTACGTGATGTCCCGTTGCTATGATCTCAAAAGAAACAAACAGTTTCCTTGTCAGAAATCTCCAGCTCTCAGTAGGCTCTGTGCCCCAAGAACTCTATCTTCCTTCTGATACAGACGTGCCTCTCACTTCTTCCTTTAGGCTTTCTCCTTCGCATAGGTACTTGAAAGACATGTTGCCTTGCATTTATCTAGGTCTGATTTTTGTGTGGATCTCAGCCAGTCATTACCAGCTTCCAAAGTAATTGTGTGTTTAAAATATTATGGGAAGACAGAGGTTTAGTCCTAGAGTAAAACAAGAAGACACTTCTACTAACCTTTCTTTTGTATTTGACGCTTTGGACCACGTATATCTCCTTTACTGTCCACCAAATGGTAGATTCTTCACACCTTGTGGACTTTAGTATAAGGCCGACAGACGGACATGATGAAGGATGCTTGGGTTAAAACCAGTGTTTGTTTGAGGTAACGTGACGCTTCCTTCTGGACTTAGTCTCTGAATTTATAACTGAAGGACATACAGTGCCTAGTGTCAAGGCTGTAGTGGAAAGCAGCAAAGTGTGGAGGACAAGACGAATGTAGCACCAAATTGCAGGAGAGAGACTATCCTATAGCAGGGTGGGATCCTCTGGTCCAGGTGGGAGCACATGGGCTACTCACAGTGTCGCAGAGCACTGGTATTGCATGAACGATGTTACATTACATGACTGTGTGAGTGGACTATTCGCGTTCCTTTCAGCTCTGTTCTTAGGGCAAACAATAGTGAGAAATTTTGTGCCAGTCACACCTCCCTGGGGATTTCTTGGCGCTTGTGTAATCCCTTCTGTGCTAGACCAGATGGTCTTCAGCAACGTGGGGCCTCCCCTTCCTGGGGCAGATTCCTGTTTGCTCTGGGATTTCCCAGCATATTCAGGCAGCAATGAGTCTACTTCTTGTGTGGAAGGCTTGGATGGATGGATGAACTGATTGTACAGCATACGCACAGCCCTCAGTCGGATTTCAGTGAGCTGCCATTCACCATTGTGCAGGTCTGTCAGATACTTGCTGAAATATTTGACTAATGGAGAAAATCTTAAGTGCCTTTCAGACTCAGTCTGTGGGCAGGAAAAAAGCACAAACGTAAAGAAATATGACCATAGCTCTTTAAATCCCACAGACTATAAATTGTGACTGATTCATATTCTGTGGTGCCACCTGGCCCTGCCTGAGCTGCAGTAGAGGGAAATTTGCCTTGCAATCAGAGTTGTTACATGTGTATCTATTTCTGTCAAACCAAGTGGGTAAACCTTTGGGTCACATTCAACAGGTTGAGAGAGGTGACTCAGTCACCACACGTAGACTCCTAGCTGAGTTGGTCACCCTGCCCCAGTACATACAGTATTTGACGCAGATTGATTTCTGCTGGCTTACTGGGGATTTTCTTAGTTGCATGTTGCAAAATGACATCCTGTTAATACCCTGACAGCTTCTGTTCTCTGCTGTGCACCATGGCGCGAGCTAGACCTTCTATACTTTCTAACATGTGATAAGGAATGGGCAGTTTCTGACCTAACTGCATAATCTGTTTCCTCCTTGTCATTCCCAGGTTCCATGGAACATTTTTCCAAACATCTCATCTCTTATGTATGGCCTGCAATGGGGCCATAAAGCCCATGATTTTCATAAAGCCTTTGCAGCTGTGAGACCTAAGATGGGATTTTTCCAAGGCACTTACCCTATGAACTCCACTTCTCTTGAAATTAGTGGTGAATGATCTTGATTTCCATGGGTCAGGGTTAGAGCAACAATAGGAATTTTGTAAACTCCCACAGATGCCGCCAAGATTTTGGCATTAACCATCCTGAACACTCTTTAGAGACAAGAAAGAAAATCCCAACAAGAGACCCTAAATGAACATAAAGCTTTCGCCGTTCTTTTCAGCACACAACATGGGAGCAGAGAGCTCTTGTGAAGTTGTCTGAATGTTCCTGCCTCTGTTTATCCTATAAAACAGATATGAAAGAAATAATCTGAACAAAAGTTGATGTTCAGATAGATTAATGTGTAGTCTTGAGTTAAATGAAACTTGACCTTGAAGTATCAGGACTTTCTGTGAATGGCCTTCACTCTAAAGCGTGGCATTAGTCTTAGGTTTCTAAGGCTTTTTTCAGGTTTCTGCTAAAATTGTCACCTGTAGCAACCCTGGCCCTGAAATCTCTGTCATTGGGCTGTAGAGTTAAATACCGAATTCGGGTCACTAGTTGGTATAGTATTCAGTGGATTGTTCACCAGTTCAATGAGTGTAGTATCTACAGCCTGTGCTCTAGAGTCACTCTAGAATTCACCTCAGGCTGACTCATCTGCTGATGATTGTCTTCTCCATTGGCTTGAGGATTGACAGCCAGAGGGGTATGCTGCTATATCACTTCCTTGCTGCTAGCTAGCCCAGAGGACCATTATTAATGTTTGACTGGGCCCAGTTCTTGGAGAAATACTGAACTTCAATTTCGCTGCTCATGAAGCCTGTTCCTTGGGTCGCAACTAGAAAATGTTGTGTCCCCTCAAAAAGAGGTAATATAGCTTTTTCCTGTAGCTTATTAAAATAATTCAGTATCCTCAGTATCACCTGGCTTGGCAAAACACTGAAGTTTTAGTGAAAACTCCATTAAAGCAAATTCTTATTTAAGATCTCCATCTCCCAGATGTACCACTGTAAAGACTCCAGCTGCCTGAGCAGGGAGAACAGAGCTGCCGCTCCCTGTCTGTGTGTAGTGTGTGTTCCTGGCTCTGCATGTCTGTGTGGTAAAAATAGCCGTATTTTAAATCTATTGGAAATATTAAGGGCTTAATGATCATCTGCTTTGGAGCTTTTTTCAGCGGAGACTAAGGAGATATGAAGAATTTGGCTGCTATTCTTTGCTCCTGCACCACCCAGCCGCAATAAGAGCTAAAGCAACTCGGTGGCTACTGTATTTGTAGTGGCACCTCTGGCAGGAAAAGATTAGAGGGAATGCAGCTACTTCAATATCCCCTTGTTGCAGGCGTGTGTCTGTCCCCAGCAGACCCCTTGGCTGTACGTAGCTGTTGTAGGAGCTAGCTTTATATGAAAGAAGGAAAGTAAAAATCTATTTTTAGGCAGTCTGAGCGGCATATTATTCAAGGCGACGTTGTTGACTCATGCCCATCTGATATCATTTAAAGGGTTAGATATTGCCAGCGAGCAAAAATAAATGCTGTTACTCCCTTCTAGTCAATAGAATTAACTGTTCTTAAGCTGACATTTGCTTTTACGGCACAAGAAGCATTGTGTCTCAAGGGTCCTGTTATAAATATATACATTGCTGAAAAGGTGCTAATCTGGATTTCCTTGGGATTATGGTGATGGAAACAGAAATATGAGGGCAGTAAAACTGGCAGAGAGCCTTCGACTCTCTTGTCTGTCGTTACGTTCATCTCTATTAAAAGGACCTGCAGAAATCAAGGGCAGCCCTGTTAACATCAAGGTTCCTCCTTTTCCACTGCAGAGGCTTGGAAAGGCCCTTCCCTCCTCCTCCTCATCCCAGCCTGTCTCAGGAGTGTTCTCTTTGTTAAACAAAAACTGTTCTGTTTCCTGTCTGTCTTGAGCCATTGGCTTTTGGCGTCAGTTTTGGAGGCCTGAATCACTCTCCGGGGATGCATGCTGGAAAGTTGATGGGAACTGATTGCCTATCAGCAGCTGAGATGCAATTCTTGGCTTCACTTTTCTTGGGAATCACAGCATGCAAACCTGGACAGCATCATGTGCACAGCGTAAGGGACCAAGCACCCCTTGTGGGCTGAGTGCATGAAATCCTGAGGCAAATGCTTATTGCAAACCTCAGGGCACAAGGGAGCTGGGAGGGAAAGATATCAGCTCATAAAGCTTTGCCTGCTGGCTCAGGAGCAGGGAAGGAAATACAAAGAAAATGAATGTAATTCCTGTCTTTTTTAGGTCGTAGCTGAAATTAACCATAAGATAGTTAACACTGAAGTGGAGGAGAAAGCTGAAAAACTAGGAGAGTAACTGCTTGAAAACTGGTGAGCGAAATGTCTCTTTGGAAAGAGAAAGATGCAGGATTTGCTTGCTGTAAGGTCACACTTCTCAACAAGATCCTTGTCTTTCCTTCCCACAGCCAAGACAAAGAAACTGAGGCCAAGGCTCCAGGCATCCTGCTTGAAATGTAACATAAAGGGGAGATGCAATAGGCAGGTGGGGAAAATTAGCTGTGAAAACAGGCCTCCCAAATACACCTTACATCGCTTCCACTGCGGCTGCTCTGGGCTAGGTTGGCTCTGTGAAACCAGTGCAGCAGCCGTAGATGAGAGAATGAGGAGACAGAGCTGAACTCCTTCTCACAGCTCCTTTAATTCCTTTGGCTGCCCAAGTCCCAGCATAATGGCCATCTTCTCCCCCTGAACAGATGCTAACAGCTGCTCTGCAGGGTGGGTGCTCCCTTTGGCTCTGAGTAGTGGCAACAGGACCTTGATTGCACTGTTATAATCAAGGCTAATCAACACCAAATGGTGTTTTGCCTGTAGAACAATTTTTCTGTATCATGATAATAACAGCCATCTCAGAAATATTCCTGGAAAGGTCTTGTTTTTCTCCCAGATAGGAACGGGGGCAAAGAATGGCACTCATAAGAGCCAGTCTGCTAGTCAGTCCCAACCCTTCCTGGGGTCTAGAAAGCCTTCTTTAAAGTGCTGCTCTGTCTCATTAGCTGCAAAAAGCACAACTAGTCTGCTGCTCCCTGGTTGAGCACCGCATATGCTGGGCTGTTCTATTTCTGTCTAACTAGGTAACTTATCCTGGACCTGAAAAAACCCTCTCTGATATACATAAATTCCTTTCTAATAAAAACGCATTTTCTTTTTCTGACAAAACAAGATTTTTTCACGAGGTAAGTGGGAGAAAACTGCATCCAAAAACACACTGCAAGAAAGCATATCACAAGAATATAGGCAAAGTAGTCATCAACAATTACAACAGTCTCTTGGAGAAGGGCCTGAAACAGCAAAAAAAAGCTGCTGTATTTGTGATATGTTGATTAATGATGTGCTAATAGCCGAGACATGTCTGTAATAACTATAATTGGTTTTAAAAACACTAAGCAGAGCCAGGATCCTCTTTGGGCTGAAAGGGCATTTACAGTCTGCCAGCCAGGCAGACATGAGGATTGTACCCAGCAGATCTGGGAAATCACAGCCATGGTTCAGCAAAGCCCAGAGAGCACATGCCTAGCCCTAACCTTCCTGCAAAAACTTGTGATATATATAGACAAGACAGAGAAAAAGAAATATTGCTGCCACTGGAGAA
Source organism: Opisthocomus hoazin (assembly GCF_030867145.1). NCBI lineage: Eukaryota > Metazoa > Chordata > Aves > Opisthocomiformes > Opisthocomidae > Opisthocomus > Opisthocomus hoazin. Next base: position 35,354,849 of record NC_134422.1, on the reverse strand, counting down.
AGGGGGAAAGATTAAGTGAGTTGGCCAAGTCAGGCAGGAGGACCGTGTCAGAGCCAGGAGCTGAAATCACCTCTCCTGAGGACAGCCTTTAATGCTGTTGCCAAAGGCAGGCTCCTCTCTAATCAAGAGCTGACCTCCTTGTGGCTCCTTGCGTGAGATCCCCCTGCTCCACAGGACCTGACACTTGGATCCAGCATATTATTCTATCTTTTTTGCTTGTCCGCCCTCAGTTGGCTTTCCGAGTGGAGCGTGCTAGAGTAAGCATCACCAGTGAAAGGCTGTGAGAGGGCTTTTCCTATTGGAAAAAAACAACCAAACAAACCCCCCGACTTAAAACCTTCTCTGATATTCTATTTAACCCAAACCCCTGGAAAAGTTTAGTGCCATGGCAGAGGACTCAGTTGTGCTGTGTGGCCCAAAAGGTGGGGAGGAGAAGGGGGAGCAGGAATCAACCCCGTGGCCCGTAGCGAACAGAGACCCCAGCCCAGGGCAGGGACTGCCAGTATCTGCTCTGCAAAACCTGGGGGACGCGGATGGAAGCTCAGCCCTGACTGCAGGCAGGAGGGGATGGAGTTAACTCAAAACAGAATATCACCTCTTTGCTCTGCTGCTCCTCCCTTTTAGGTAGTCCTTGGAGAAAGGAGCTGTTTTTACAGCAGCAGAGAGGGCCCTAGCAGTTGGAGGGTCTGCTAGGACAGACTGCCTGCCTGCTGAAGCCCTGCACCAGAGGCTGCTCCCTGGAGTAAAGCAGGTGAGCAAGCAGGCTGAGTGAACACTGCTGCGTTTGGTGGTGGTGAGGAGCATGTCAGCCGCAGAAAGGTGAAGTGTGCTGAGCAGCAGTGGAGCCCACCAGGTGACCATGCCTGAGCGAGCTCCCTTCCTGCCAGCTCATCCAAGTTCAACAGGAGGGGTGGGCTCAGGCCCCCGGCAGTGAAACGGGTGCAGGTCTGCACTCTGTACAAGCAAGCAGGTTTTGCTCTGTTGGTAACGGACCCCATTCACAGAGCGACTGGGGAGAGCAAGAGGCAGAAAGAGCAGCGTGAGAGGAACCAATTTAAGAGAACATTTTCAGAGGAGCTAGCACGGGCCACCCTGCCCCAGGATGTTCACCTTGCAGACAGATGCTATTCAGCAGCTAGTGGGGACACAGTCCCTGCCTAGTTTCAGTTGCCCAATCCTTGACCTTTTAGGTCAGTGGGAAGAGTCCCAGGCAGTCAGCAGGCTTGGGAAAAAGCTCCAAATGACAGAGAAAATTAGACTTTGGGATCTTTGAACTGTTATTGCTGTTTGACTCATGGCTGTGGGTATTTTCCTCTCTGTGCAGCTGTTGGGAGAACTGGGGGTGGCTACTGGGAGATGATTGAATGCATGTGACATCCCTGAGGTAAAAGAGCTCTGTGGTGAGACTGTAAAATGTTACGGCAATCCCATCAGCCAGCAGTTCTGACAGTCACTACTGCCTTGCAGGACGGTGTCTGGGGGAGCAGGCATTGGCTCTGTGGTGAAATTCCTTGAATTATTTGCACGGTGATAGCACCCACCGCCCCCAGTGTTACGTGAGCAAGGCCAAAGGGATGGTCTGTTGCCTCCAAGAAACTTGCTGCTTACAAAAGAAATGAGAAATAGAAATTAAGGGGATTTTGCAAGTTTGAAATCCTAAAAGGAGGAGGAGGATTGGTCAAATGTGAGTGCTGAAGACCAGACTCCTCTAGCTGCTTTTAGGTGCCTTCTCAAATGGTGCTGGCTCTCTGAGGAGGGCTTTAATGAGGTGAAAAGGTGCTCATCTGCTCAGAAGCTAGGACTGAGGATGGCTGCACCCTTGGCAGGCGGGTCCTCCATCAGTTGTACAGAGAGAGAGGCACTCAGCCTCTGACTGCTGTCCGGCTGCAGCTAAGGAAGCCGCATGGCCGTGCTACTCGTGGCTGCTGGCTCCTCTCTCTTCCCAACTCTGCTTCTAAGAGGGGTCAGAGTCAGGGCAACTATCAAAGCGCCAGGGAAAACTTTCAGTGGTGATAGCTGTAGTTTCTCCTCCACCTGTGAAGCTGAAAATGGAGAGAGACCAAAAAGAGTCTGAAATGCCACAATGGTAATGATAATCCCCAATTCCCTCATACTCTGTCTCATCTCACCTCCATGCTTTGTTTTCTTCTCCAGCAGGAAAATGTTTCCCCAGCACTGCTGGCAACCTTAGCAGGACAGATCTGGTGCAGGAGTTGTGCTGGGAGTCAGGCAGGAAGATGGCATAAAGGGTGGGGATGGGACGCTGGGTTTCCTTCAGGACAGTGAGTTCAGATCATTGCTCTGCCAGAGTTTTTTTTTCCACGTGATGTTAAGCTTGCCTTGTAAAACCCTCTCTACCTCACTTCTCCAGCAATTAAATGGGATAGTACTTTTCTCTTTAGCTGTTTGGATTGTAGGCTCTTTAAGGCAGAGGCTGTTCCTTCTTAAGCCCGTGTACATCTCCCAGCATGCCTGGTGCTGGCCAGAGCTGCTCCTGCGATAGCCGTTTTAGTGAGAGAGAATGAGCATGTCCTCCTCTCTCTGCTCAGGGTCAGCCAGTTCCTCAACTTTGGGTTTCCTATTCAAGCCCTTGCACGAGGCTCAAGAAGACAGGATTCACGCTGAATTGTCCAAGTGTGAAAGCACAGCATGTGTTGTACCGGTGAAAGCATGAAGCAACCCTGAACTTCACACAAATCCTTTGCCTGAGCTGGAGGGGAAGACAGCAGCTTCCCAGCAAGTGTCCGAACAGAATCGCTGCACAGCATAAATTAACCAGGTGCGTTTGCAAAGAACATAGGGCAGCCTCTGCTCGGAGAGGGAGGTCCCTGAAGGTTGTGTCTCAGCCCACAGCATGCCTTGGGACAGGCTGTGCATACGCTGAGCAGCTGGGTCCCTCTGGACCGCTGGGCTCTCACTAGCGGAGCCGGCCACAGGACTCTGAACAGGTGCTGCAAATCTTGCTGCTTTTTTCTTTTAGAAGCAGGGCAAGACCATCTGTTATGCTCTGAGGTCATTAATGATTTCCAGGATTGCCAGGAAACAGCAAATACTTCTGCAGCGTACAATGTGTAGTGCAAACAAATAATACACATACATATGCAAGAAAGCAGACCAGGGTGTAGTATTTTATGAAATATTACAGTGGAGTGGCTTCCAGTGGTTTTGCCTTAGGAAGCTACACAGCTGTTTCAAGCTGTTGAGCACTTGGGGAGATGATCTGTATTTGCATGACAAAGGCGAAAACAACATAGTTGCCTACATTACCTCTTTCTTGGTGTGCCACGCAGGGGTGCCTTCCAGCTCCTTGCTCAGGCAGGGGCTAGGACTGTCTCCGCCTGCAGTTGAGGGTCTCCGAGGTGTTATCTTGTCACCCAAACCCACCTCTTGTCTGGGGAGCTCAGTGTTTTTGGGCTGTAGCCCAAAAATCCAAATGAAAGCCTGCTGGAGCCAGTGGGAACCTTTCCATGAAATGCTCAAGGGTTTGCCTTGGATTTCATTTGCTTTCTCCAAATCTGACCCAAAGCCAGTGGAATGACTCTGTTCTGGGATGCTCACGCTGTCCCTTTGAGGAATGTATCGGAGGTGAGGAAGAGCTCGCCTCCGGACAGGGAGCAGGGCCCTACCAGGAGCACGTGGGGTCCCATGGACCTAATCAACCCTGAAGCCTTAACGAAGCACTCATACTGGGGCAAGGCCGCTTAGCACTGCTGCCAAGTGCTTGTGTACAAATCATCTGCTGCCCGCAAGGCAGCTGTACGTGCTCGGAGATAGGCCGTGACGTGCTCTGCTTGCGTGGTTTTGCAACTGGCCATCAACATCTGTCTCAAGGAAGCTGTTGACTTCTATGGGACAGGCAGGATCAGGCTGTACTCCTCAGTTGGTTATCAGGACTCTGATTCAAGGGGGAGGCAAAAAGGCTTGTGATAAAAGTGTCTGGATGTTTCATTTGCAGCCAAGAAAGGGAGCTTAGTTTTCTGAGGCTGCCATAGGTGTCCTGTGCTTTGACAGTACAGTTTTTGTTTTGATGCTATCAAAACATTTCATTTTTATGTGCTACTTTGCCTTTTTGATGGAGATCCTTTTATTAGAATATGACTTCAGTATGCTATATACCATGTTATTTTTATAGTACATTAATAATCAGTTTGATTTTTTACTGTTGTTGCAACAAACTATTTCTACATCACTGAAAAGGTGAGGTTTTATGTTTTCAGAAAAAATATCCCAGCGCTACTAAAGCAAACTGTAATGATATTTCTGTTTTTATTAAAGCAATCCACTGATAAATTTCCACAATGCAATTTTTATTTAATTTGCCTTATTCCGACTAGGAACTTATACAAAAATATTGGGGGTCTCCACAAAACAAGAATTACACCTGCCAGCCCACCTGAGTGTGATTCTTTTTGCAGAGATAAGGATGCATTCATTTCACTAGTGAGAGAGTCCCTTTATAAACCTATTTCGTGATCCATGTGGTTTGGCGATAAGAACCAGTAATAATCTAACATTACCTCTTTCATATCAGTTATTAAATTTGCCTGAATTACAGCAGCACCCAGGGGCTTGAACTGACCCTGAGGCTGGATACCATACAGAGTCAGGGTCCCTGCCTAGTGTAATTGCATGAAATAGCCAAAAGAGATATTGTTAATCCTCTTGGTTTGCGTCTGGGGAATTTGGGAATGGAAAGAGGAATTATTTTCCAAAGGTTGTACAGGGAATCAGAGGGAGATGGAACCATGACCACTGGTCCCAGGACTCCCACACAGCAACAGGACCCCCAGCAGCTCCAGCAGGCGCTACCTGTGTTTCCCATTCTGTCTTGCTGCTGGTTTCTCCAGATCCCAACCTTCTGTAGAGAGAGACCTTGTAAAGCTCTTTCAGGAGCAACCACTCTGTTCTGTTTGAAAGTTTGCTTTGTCCTTGAGGAAACAGATGTTTTCCTCCCTCTCTTGAAACTTGTGGTATCTTCAGCAGTAGCATCACGGGAAATCAATCAACGTAATCCTGCATAGAATTGTTTTTCCAACAGCTTTATCCCATGCAGGATTCTTGTTTTCTACAGGTTACCACAAGATATGTACATCTTTTTGACTTTGTTCAGGGTTAGTGGCTTACCAAGACTGTTCCAATCTTAAAAGCCAGACTTGGGAGTAATAAAATGCTTAAACAGTTTATTGTGGTTTGATGGTCCTATTCAGGTAGATAAGTGCATCTTCGCGTCATATGCATGGCCTCTACTCCAATTCTTCCAAAGGATAGCCTGATTTCGCTGCTAGCAAGCTTCTTCACTCTGTCTGGATGAAATGGTGAGGACTGGCCAGTCAGATTGCAACACAAGAGTAGGGGCTGCAATATTTGTGGTATGCTGAAGGAGAAATCTGGTGCAGTGGAATCTGATTTGAAGCAGAGGCTGCAACTCCTGCCTGCTCTGGAGACACGCCATGTAAGGAATTAGAGGGTGTGTTACTCGGTAGATACACAACACTGCTAGTGCTTTAGGGCAGATTTACACATAGGGTGGTTGGAGAGAGACTACCCTGCAGCATGATTTGTTTGGGTTTACAGTTTTCAAAGTTTTCTAATTGCCTTTCGAACAGCTATTCCCTTAAGGAAACCTGCCTCAGGCTTTCCCAGTTTAAATTCCAGATTCCCATGGAAAGCTGGGAGTCTGGGGCCATTTCAGGCTGACACTCTGCTTTATGATGTCTTGCCTTTGTTCAGAAGTGTTAGATGCTACATGTAAAGCAAATGCTGAAGTAAAAGACCTTAGGAGAGGGTTCGCCTGTAATTTTGTTTACAAGATGAGAAATATAGTCCAACCTCCAGCCTTTCATTATGTTGCAGTTACCCAGGCTTAGAATAAACAGTCTGTTAAGATAGCATGATAGTGTGCAGCTTGCCAGGGGTCTGCTTCTCTGCTTCCTTCAAGTCTCACCTACCAAATGTTTGCGCTGGGCCAGCTCCATTCTTTACGGTGTTTTTTTTTAGCATTCTGTGATCTTTCTAGGAAAAAGTTTCCTATTACAAGGTCCTACAACCAAATATAGTTCTAACTCCTACACTAACAACACTTTTGATGTGCTGTTCAAAGCAAATCCACCAAAGCAGGGTACTGTTAATAAAACTCAGGAGAAACAAGAGGTCAAATGACATGAGTAAATAGATCTTTCAGTCTCTTCAGAGCTCCTATTCAAAGCCAAGATGAATTTATCCTGACAAAAACACTAGTTTTAATTTTGGAGATTGCTCTTTGAACCAGAAAGAACTACTTCATGCTAGTGGATTGCATAAAGACACTTACCCACATCTTTTCAGTGCTCCCAAAAGTATCCAGGGATAGCTATTTTTTTAATCTACTTTTCCATCAAAAGAAGTAAATCCCAAACCAGTGTGTTTAAACCTTGGGTGTACTCTAGACTTGTGACAGCTTTTTAGCATGTCAGTAGCCGAATCATTTGCAACATGAGATGAATTGTATTGTTTCTGTTTATCACATAATAAAAACTTACACTGGACAGCTCTGGCGGTAATACAAGCTCCCATTGGAGCAGCGGGAAAATTCAGTGACTTTAAAAGAACTTCAGCTGATAAAAAATGATTCTTCCTGAAGTCTGTCCAGCTTCACCTGACAGCCTTTTGAGAGAGTATGCAGCCACCTTATGTGGCACCTGAGGCTTCATACAGAGGTTAATGTCAGTCAATACATAAATCCTAGACTTGTGTTGTTTAAGTTCATACATCACTTCTGAATGAAGTCTGAGATATTTAACCTGAGGAAGAGGTGCTGGTGACATGCAAGGGTTTACCTGGGATGGCAGCTGGCCAGGGCTGTCTTTACCTAATGAACCTCTATTTCTAAAATCTACTGGGGGGGGTTTTGTTGGTTTTTTTTCCAGAGATAAATCCATGATGTCACTTTTATTTTGCAAATGGCCCAGTGCTTTTAGCTGCCTTTCCACCCTTCCCTTCACATAATTGAGATAATGCCAGCATGCAAAATGTTGCATGTCTTGCAGAAAACTTATGCCCCAGACATTTTTTATCGGAGTCACACATGTGAGGTTCTTATCTGGAGGAGCTGCTGCCTGCCTTTGGGATGTCAGCCTTGTATATTTGGTAGTGGGTAGGACCTGACCCATTGGGCTGGCTTCCCCTCTTCTGCAAGGTTTTCACCAGCTGTATCTCTGTCCCAGTTTCAGATCGGTGTCACCAAGATGCACATCTGCCTTAGCTGAGGAGGAGAGCTGAACACAAGGGAACCTGCCTGTACCCAACAGCAATGACCTGTCCCACTCCCTTTTAATACAACGTGTTGTGGGGAGCCATTTACTGATGCTGTTACACCCTTGTTTTTACCGGGATGGGAAACCAGAGGTAAGCAAGATGATTGTGGCTGAAAATTTCATTTCACATGGCCCACCCAGCCCTGTGGTTTGTCTCTCCACCTCTTGTCACGCAATAGTCTTGAGCTGCTTGTCAATGTGAGGACCACCAGTGGTGATGGAGAGATGTGCTCATCTCTTGGCAAAGATGTTTTTCGACTAGCCACAAACCTGGAGCAGTCCTGTAATATTCGCTACTCCCTGCCACTTCCTACCTGCTCCTAATGTCCAGAAGTGACCTTGCAGAGGCCACTTGCAGATTTTTCAGGCCTCCAGCAAGGTTATCCAGAAATGGGAGAACTTTAGCAAAAAAAGCACACCTCACCCAAGTTTGGCTTTCTCTCAAAGTCTTTTATCTAATTAAAATTCCTTGAGACGGGCATGGTGTCAACAGTGTGGGCTGTCAGCCTGACAAAATACATATTGTGTGCAAGCTTCTGTTTGCCCTGAAACCTCAGTCCCACTATTTCTGTGTAACCTGAACTTATAATTTCTACAAAGGGAAAATGGAATGAAGAAAAGTGTGTGGTATTCTTCAGGGATGAAAATAGCATATCAGAAAACCTGAGCTGGCCCCAGCCTGTTGAATGTCCAGCGAATACTTGTTGATGGGAAGATAGTACATGGGGGACTCTCTCCCTGCTTTCTTCTCCGTTGGCTCTGTGCCTTTTGCTAGCAATTTCCATGGCTGTCATCCTGGTGACATTCTTGTCAGATTCCTTCCTCGGCTAACAGACATGGTCACCAGACTCACTGAGCAAAAATTTTGCCCTGGTTTGGCTCGGGACCTGACTGGTCACCATTCCCAGGCCATCCTCTGCGTGGATTTCTGTGCCTGCGGATGCCTACAGCTGTTCCAGATTTATGAGCCGCCCTGTGAACCAGTTATGTCCCCAGGTCCGAGGGGCTTCCCTTTCCTCCAAATGACTCATGGCCTGTGTAGATAGAGGCACTTTCTTTCAGAAGGCTCCCAAAGACATTGGACATGTTGCAAAAAAGGGCATAAGTGATTTGGAAATGACTGTCTTGCTGGGATAAAATGTAAAAAGTTGCGAAGTAGGGCTTGCCTTCCCAACGGAACCGCAAGCTGTCTCAGATATACATCCCTCCCACCTATCTTTGGATAGACTGACTCGCCCTGCATGACTGCTTATCTCTGTCTCGATCAGCTGCAGGGTCCTGCATGTGTAGCCTAGGTGGGCATTTAACTTCTAGGAACTTGGCAGGATGCTGTGTTAACTTCATTTCTCTTTTCAAAGGAGTTTGGTGCACTCACTTAGCAAATGAATGTTCAGAAATACTGAACCATAGCCTCAGCTCAGTCTAGCACAATACACAGAGAAGTAAAGAGCATTAGGAGCTTGCCCAGGCTCTTTTTAGGCACCTGATCTTAGTGGGTGAGGATGGAAAGAAAACAGCAGCTTCTGGGGTGAGTGCATGGGGAGTGAGCAGCCAGGGACACTGGACATCCCTAGGCCCACTCTAGGGAAAGCACAGGTCAAGGTTCCCCTGGTTTGTGAGACTCCAGAATTAGAAGTCTTCAGTTAGGTGACAAAAAGTTGTATCTGTGAGAAGTCCCAGAAGTGCGAATGTCTTTACCTCCGATGGGTCTCCTCACTGTCAGGGCAGCATAAAGTGACCCTACTTCCCTGGTATCTCTGCTCGTTGGTAGTAGTTAGCCTAGCTGCTGAGCAGCTGGCTTGCGCTTTAAAGCAGTACAAGAATAGAGTGAAACATGTAAAACTTGGGGTTTTAAGCCAGGCAAAATTATCTGGGCGCATATGAATGATGCTTGCAAATTTGTTTAATGTTGTGTCTATCTGAAGGCAGAGTTTGGATTTAAAGATCAATTTTCCACAATGCTGAGTGAGAGGAGGCTAATATTAACAGGGATGCTTTTCCCATAGTTTTTCATATTCCTGTGACTGCACATCCCTATTTACTTAAATACAGCCCTCACCACAGTTATTACATCGTGAACTTAATATCTCTCTCTGGGAAAGAAAACACTATTTCGGGGAAAAAAAGAAGAGAATTAAAAAAAAGAAGGAAGTGTTTGAAGAAGTTCAGAAAGCCTCAGATTCCTCTAGGGTCCCCAGCTGTGCTGTATGTTGTCCCAACTGAACATCAGATATTTCCGCTCTGCGTATTAATGCATTCAAAGAGAAATCAAAGCGGCTGTCTTGAGCGTGCTTTGGGCCAAGTGTGTATGTCCTACCTCAAAACAGCCCTGATCTTTAAGGTTACAGTCCCTTTATTCTTCCCTCCTTAAAGGCCTGGGGTTGAACATGAGCTCTTTGGAGCTCATTATGGCTACCTGCCCATCAGTGTGCGAAGTGATGGACAAGTCCTCAGATGCTTCATGGTCCCAGTGGCCTGGAAGCCACATCTTCTGCCAGACCATTTCTGGTGATGCAGCAACCTTTCCTTCTCTGTTGAGGGGAAGAAAAGCAGCATTTCTCTGATCGTCTCATTGCCATCACATGTCCTGTTGCTATTGCTCTCCACAGGGGTGTCTCTTCTGGAGGTCCATGTTGGTGGGTGGCCAAGCACCGATGGCATTGAGGCAGCCTGGGGTCGCAATGCATCCAAAATGGTAGGAAGGCTCGGCCAGATATGTTGCCCCATGGGTTTGGTTTATTGGTCTAATATTAGCTGAGACAGCCGTTAGCATGAAGCCAGTTTTTGGTGAGTCATATCTGCAAGCAGAAACCCTTGTCACAGTCCCCCTTTCCTCGTGTCTCTGATGAAACTGTGAGCATGCAGCACCCTCGGTTGCAAAAGCTGGCTGGGGACTCTGCAAGGTGACAAGTTCTGTCCAGCCCCATGGTAGCATCACTGCAGAAGCATTGCAAAGCAGAAGTGCAATAAACTGAATACCTGGCAAAAATTATTTGGTTGCCTCCTTGATGAAGCGAAGATGCAGGGGGCTGGGCTGACCTGGGCTGGTCATGCACATGATTTACCTTGTTCATATATCTTTGAGTTCGGAGCTGCTGTGGCTGTCATTCAAACGTACTCCTTGCCGTTGTGTTATTTACTGTCCTTCAGTGGGATGGGTGGGGCTTTTGTGTCCTTGTTGAGGAGGAGAGAGGGAGATCCACTGAAAATTTAAAGTACTGTAGACGGTAGAGTGTGTTGTGCAAGGGCTCTGTCCCTCATCAGTGTCAAATTGCGTAAATCAGTGTCGGTCTGAGAAGTGAAATAACAGCTCACTTCCTAAAATGGAAATATTCCTGTATGATGTTCATAGCCAAGGACTACTCTTGGGGGCAAGATCAGCAAGCGAACGGTAGTGACTGCGGGATGCCCCTCGCCACTGCCGGCCCCCATGGTGATTGAGGGAAGGAGAACAGCACTGTTTGCCATAGATCTGAGAAGTAGTGGGGGAATCTGCATGCTGTAAAATCCCCTTAATTTAACTGTAACTGCCAGTAAATCAACTTTAACCTAAATAGTGTATCTTTCTTGAAAAGAAGATACTGTTCTCTGAGATCCAGCCTCTACCAGTTAGTCTGTTACTGCTCATGACACTCTGATATTCCCTAGGGCTTAAATGTTTTAGGCATGTTGTTCACACAAAAAATTAAAATAGGAACTTGGTAAATCCTATACTGGAAGTTTATTTGCACAGTTTAGCAGAAAAAGATTGTTCTTCAGTGGCAGAGAGCAGTCAAGGGTCCATCTATGCGATGTGGGGAAAATGACTGGTAGGTGACAGTGGAGGAAACCCAGATATACCATGGAACTCCTCACCCTGGGAATGATCCATCAGAGGAGCAGTTAGCCTCCCTCTCTGTTTGGGATCCCAAGATTGCAGGTCTATTTGGATTTTAGTTTTAACTTCTCTCACCATTTTTAGCCCTGCCCCAAGGCAACCTGACCTACCTGAAGCCCAAGGTGCCAGTCTGACTGGCACCTGCTATCACAGTTTTTACCTCTTGCTTACTGCTTAGGTGGCTACAGCAGGATTGCATCATGAAGGTATTTACAAATAAGATATTTAGTCAGATAGCATATTTGTTTAGCAGTAGCTCTGGACACTAGTTCCTTCCAGATGTCCTTGAAGTTGGCAGAGTGTCTTGCCTACAGATATGTATCAATCATGCAGTCTCTGCCTTGCCAGGGCTTGTGGACGGCATTTGTCCTGAAGTTGCTTCCAATGTATTTCAGCATTTTTATCCATTTAAGGACTAGGAACTTGAATTGCATGTCCTTCCATATGAAGCTCCTCATAATTTAGCCATCTGACCCATGCAAGCGCTTGGTTGTAGTTAACTTCTCTCCACATTCACTCCTCCATTGTGGCTTTGCCCAGCCCCTCATCTCTCTAGAATTTTGTCTCTCCCACAAGTTTTCTTCCCAAAAAGCTCCTTGATGCTATCTGCAGACCTGTTACCTTGGCTTTCTGGAGCCCTTTGGCAAAACCCGTCTCTTTTGCGATGCTTCATGTGGAGTTTCACTGGTTGGCCCTGCAGTCTAGCTCAGCATGGCATTTCATACATGTTTGTCACTCCAGCTCTCAGCCCCACTGTGGCCTGATTTGTATTACGCACCTCTTGCATCTCTAGAGTCTCACCCTCCACATGGCTCAGTGGAGATCTTCGAGACCTTCAAAGAAGGTCTGCAAAAATCAGTTTTTCTGAAGAATCCATGAAAATTGCATCCAGTCCACAGCTTCCTTCCATAGCTTAGTGTCAGGACCAAATCTGGCACCAGCACAGCCAAAGCCATGTGTTAGACTTCCACACAGATGTTCCTGCTTAAGTGTCAGGCATATGGCTGTGCCGCTAAACCAGAGCTAGTTAGCAAGGTGCCCATGTTCATGATTCTCTAGCACGGTCCTCATTTACTCCTGTCCTGAATGTTTGAGCAAAATACAAGCAAACCAAAAGAGATGCAGATCTAATACAGGTCAGGCTGCTGTTAGCAGGGTGCAAGCAAACAGCGACAGGGTTGTTAGGATCAATACGGAGCACATGGCTGCTTTCATGTTATTGCTCCACTTATTTTAAGATCAGGGATGAGGAACAGGGGTATTTGTTCCAGAAAAACATCAGTGGAGTCATTCATGCACATCTGACCCTGGTTACTGAAGTTGGTCTATGGATTAAGACATTGTGTGTCTCAAGGTGTAGTTACATATGCACACGTTATATAAATTCAGAGTCGTTCTTCAGCAGAAAAAAGGGGCAAAGTCTTGCCCTGATTCATGCAATGAACATTTTCAGCCGTGTCTTCCGGCGCATTGGCCCTGCCCAGCTGGGCATGGAGCCGGAGGGCAGAGGAGTGAGGTTTAGTGTTGGGAGGCCTGAATTTCGGCTGCTCTTGCTCCATGGCAGACTTCACTTCAGCACCCCCTGAGCACTAACTGGCTGGTTTAGAAGGTGTCTGCAGTCAAACTCGGAATTTCTGCTTTAAAAACAAGAGAAGCATTTAATGGATTTTTTTCTTTTGCTTTATTTTTTTTCTTTCAGAAATAGGAGAAATGAGAGTGAAAGCCATAGGGGTCACTAGGATTGTGGAGCTGCACACTTTTAATATACAGCTTACAGGTCTATGGTCTGCCCTGAAATTCCATCTCACAGGGAATCTCCAGTCTTCATGGGGAAGGATTCACAGGTAAGCTTTGGTATGAAACCCCTAAAAACCACGGGAATATGTGAAACAAAGATGACACCAGTTTTTCTTTAAAAATCCCAACTTTTAAGGTAACATCAGGATTTTCCTGAGGTTTGAGTTTTTTGGTTTTTTTTTTTGGAAAGGGCTGCAGCCAGACATGGAAGCGCAGCTTCCCCAGGGGCAGTGCCAGGGCTGGGGTGGGAGAGCAGAGGGAGATGAGATCTCCAGCATCGGCTGCTGAGGAGAAGGAGGATCATTTCCTTTTCCTTGAGGCAGAGCTCAGCTCTGGTGTGCTTGGGAAATACTTGATAACACAAACTTCTTTTCAAAGTCCTCACCTTGTGGGTTTTTCCTATTCACTCAATGGCCTGACAGCATAAGTTTTTTTGAATCGGAGGTTCCTTTTATTTAACTGAGAAGGTGGCTGTGTGGCTAATGCTCTCTTGCCTAGGGTAAATTCCTAGGGTAAATATCTTTCTGGGCTGGGACTCAGTCCATCGACTGGCTTCAAACGTGGCTGTTTTCGTTTCTGTTCTCCTTGGCACAGGAAGGACTTAAGCGATGACTAAACTTTTCTGGCTCTGGTGCCAGTGCAATCGTGTGAGAGGTTCAGGGGCTAAAGAAAATGCTGAAGAATCACATCTGAAATAAGAAAGCTTTTTGCACGTCAGGCTGCAGATGAAAATGAGCAACCTCGGGCAAAATCCAGGCAAAAGCTGTTTCTCTTTGGCAGGTCAAAAACCATCCAGCACTTTCCAGTCGTGGTCAGAAGTGGCAACAAGTGCAAAGGGTAAACGCAAAGGGAATTTGCAGCCTTTCTTTTGGGCTGGCCCAGAAACCTCTACCCTGATCCACCAGCCTCAACTGGCCCGTCACTGGAGGGTGGGAGCCCCGAGAGATGCAGATGGGCGGTTGTTTAAGGACTGGTACAGTGAGGCCACGTGAGCTTGGGGAAACATCTGTTATTGTTAAGATGTCCAGGTCGGTTGGGTGTTATTTCAGAGCCACTTAGGTCAACAGACTCTGTGAGCTGGGTCCAACAGGAACTGCTAGTCCATGAACTCCCAGCTGGTGCCTAGCACAGTGCAGGCTTGGGAGACTTCAGCAGCAACCTGAAAATGAAGAAGTGACTGATACTGATAGTGAAATCGTGGAGATAACGGAGTAGATACCTTACTTCTTGCATTAATTAGTGACTCCAGAGATAGCTGACCAAGACAATGTATATATGGATAGATTTTTAAAATATGCAGCACTTGTACATGGTCTTTTCAAAAACCACAGTGCCTGCTAGAAGCACTGGCAGTAGTCACTCTCCCGTACAGTAGTTAAGAGAAGCATGTCTTAAAGCTTTTAGTGAAGCTGGTTGCTTCTTTCTGTTTCTGTTAATGAGGATGGTTTTGGCCTTGGGAATAATTGCACTCACCGTATGTGGTTTCCTTTTCTGTCCCAGGAGAGAAAAGGGGAGTTGCTGTTTGGTGGGCAGTACTGGAGCCCTCTAAAGCCAGGGCAGAAACCTACCTGCAGGGCAAAGAGACAGTCCTGCCCCAAAGATCTGCTGTCTAAGTTGGTGTTTGTGCCCCTGTGATATACTTAACCCAGTTGTAAAATAACAAAAAAGTTAAAAATGGCATGCTGTCTGTTTTCCTTGGTGGTGCACGCATGCAGGTTAGGTTAGCCTGCGAGAAGTAGAGCCGTTGTCCTTTCTGTTGCCTGAGAGGGATGCTGGGGAATGCCAAGGCATTAAGACAAGCGTGTCTTCTCCTACAGGCACCACCCCAACGGCCTTCCTAGGACTGAGTTTCCCTGAGCTCCTCCAGAGTCCTCTTGGAGACGGCTGGAGGAACGTGTGGTGCATGCTAGCAGTCCTTGGCGCCAGCCCAGGACCTGCTGTCACTCCTCTCTGCCTTTTCTTCATGTTTTGTTACAAACCAATGGAAGGCTTGTAAAAATGCTGTCCCAGGACTTTCATGTTAAACCAGGGCACACCACTGCTGCTTCCAGGGGCTTGGCTCCAGCTGAGCTCAGCTTGGGCCACAGCAAACGTTGCAGAAATCTCCCTGGCTTTGCTGAAAGAGACCGCAAAACGGGGTGGTGAGGGGCCAAGCGACACCTCCTCTCATCTTACCAAGCTAGTCCTGAATAGGACCCAGAAAATCTATGTCACCCCCCTCCTAGCTCATGCCCTTCCTCACTGGACAGCTTACTCTGCTGCCAATCCCTTAGATGTGGAGGCTGAACTGGGGGAAGGTTTCTGGCCTTGCTTAGATGATCATCGCACCATTAGCAGCATCTTGCTTCTGCTACCAGCACGGGCAAATCCTGCCTCTCACCACCATCCACCTCCTACACTTGGTTCGGTATCTGTCTGGATGTCCCTCAGTTGAAGGAGTTATGTAGTTGTCTGATATTGCCTGGTCCTCATCATGACTGAGCTGTGTCACCTCTTCCACCTTGCTGACGGAAGGCAGGATTTGTGTGGGTTCTGTGGTCCGGCCAGCTGCCGGGTTGGATGTCCCTGTGCGCTCTTGAGGCTGCACAACACCATGACAGCAAATAGTCCCCACTTCGGTTGTCCGAAACTGTTATTTTGCAAGACTGGAAGTATCTGGACAAAAAGTAAATATATAAGTGGAAGAAATGTTTTTCTTTTTTATTTTTTTTGGAGGGTGAATATTTTCTACCAGGCAAAAAAATCACTTAATAAAATAATTAATCTCAAAAGAAAAAGAAGGGGAAAACACAGTTGAACCGTAAGGTGCTATAAAAGCAGTTAGTACATAAGGCACTAGTGCTTTAAAACAAGGACTTGACGTTGCTGCGCTGCGGCTGGGGTGGTGGAGGGTGGCAAAGGACGAGGCAGGGATTTTTACACCTCTCCAAAAGCCTCATGACAGGTGAGAAGAGCATCATCTTCTGCTGAGAGTGCAGAGGCTGCCTGTGTGGGTCTAAGTACAGAGCCATGTGGAGGAGATGCCGTGTGCTTAGATCAATCTGTACTTAGAAATCTTGCTATTTGTTCTTTTCCTTCTCTTTTTGTCTCCTCTCTGAGCACAAGAGACTGATCCTGCACCACCAGCGTAAGCAGGGGTTGTGGCGTCCTGTGCCCGCAGGAAGGCAAAGGGAGACACGACCATCCCAACGCGTGAGCACCGTCGTTGTTGTCTTCACTCGGCGAGACAAACTGTTAAAAGCCTTAAACGACAGGCGTCCCTAAGGAGAGGCTTTCAGCCAGCAGATAAATCAAAAAGTTCACCTAACTTTTTCCCTCCCATTTGTGCCAGTGTTTTAATTATGTTTGATTTGGCAGCCCGTGTTCATTTTCAGAATATTAAAGCACTGATTTAAATAATTGAATCTTTTCCTTTGCAAACTTTGTTCCCTGGCTCATTGCCAGGTTCGTACCGGGATAGGGACCAGCTGCTTCTTTCAGCACCAAGAATACACCGCAAGCAGCGGGCTGGCTTCTCGGTGATCTGCCTGGCCGACCGGTGCGTATGTCCTCAGTGTTCGTGTGCCTGAGGGGAATGTACCCCAGCTCTGGGGGTCCCAGATCCCAGCAGAGGAATGTGGACCACCAAGCAAGCTTCGGCGTCACCGGGACAGTGTGTGTGGGCTGGGTGCAGAGTGCCTGTGGAAGGAGTAAATTCCTCAAAGCATCTAGCAAGCTGACATTTATTTAAATTTTTTTTAATGGACCTCTTATTCCCTGTAGCATTTCCATCCCGTAACAGAGCTGTTCCTGAGCACAAAGGAGATTCCTCTGTGCTTTGTTCAAAGGCGTCTCTGTAGTGGCAGGTGGGTATTCCGTGCCATGTCACTGTCCCCTCCGGCAGCGTGGGGAGCCCCAGCATCGCGCCCATGCACCCCTGCTCTGGAAGCACACGCAGCCTTCTCCAGCCAACCTCCTTGGTGATCTACACCACCTCCCTGAGGTCTTTGGTTTTTATCCTACTGATTTTCCCCTTGCCAAAATAACATCGGGCTTTTGCCCACAGAAATAAGTTATCTTTTTATCATTGCTGCCATTTGATGATAGTGCAAGTGAAGATGAAGGGTCAGCTGCTGGATATGTGGGAAAGTAGGATGATAAAAAGAGAAGTCTGGAGAGAGGCTTCTGTTCTCATGTAGGATTTTGGGTCAAAGCCTGACATGTTTCAGCGACTCTTGTCAGCTCTGGCTTAGCAGGTGCTCAGCAAACTTGGAACCACGCAGCACCCACATGGCTCCTCCAAGGAGGAGGATTTTAATGAATTTTAAATAATTTTGCAGGACTATAGTGCTCTGTTACACACCTGATAACATTAAAGCTGGGCTCTGACCCAAA
The DNA here is from genome assembly GCF_030867145.1 of Opisthocomus hoazin. NCBI lineage: Eukaryota > Metazoa > Chordata > Aves > Opisthocomiformes > Opisthocomidae > Opisthocomus > Opisthocomus hoazin. The sequence goes on along the minus strand of NC_134422.1, from coordinate 35,337,509 downwards.
AACCAGAGAATGCAAACCCACCTTTACACGGTATGAAACAGGATCTTTTGTATCGGTGGGAAGGGAGGAGTGTATTTAGGGTGCTGTTTACACCTATGAAGATGGTTCCCCACCATCCCCCAGTGCAGTACGTTATTGTAGATGCTCTTCCCCAAAGAAGCTGCATCTCCCTTCTCCCAGTGAGAGCTGTAGAAAACCCGGCTGCTCCAAGGGGTGCAGATCTCTCCACTTCCCAGCCACATTCATTTTATTGCCTTTTGCCCATGTGCCAGCTCTCTATTTTTTTCTCCTTCTGTGAGAGGTATCGGAGTCAGCCTGTGGTCGAGTTTTCACGTTGTAGGGATGAATAAACCCATCTCTCTCCTCGTGCCCTTGCAAAAAGGCTCTCAGCGGATTGGCCTGAGCTGTGCATTTGCTGACCCCAGAAAAGGGAATGGATCCTCCAGAAATGGTGTTTTTGTGCAAGTCTGAACTTTTTTAAAAATTAAGAAAGCAAGCAGGAATGTCTTTGGCTCCTTCATCCATCAGCTTGGCCTAGGTGACACATCCCTGCACACTGGGAGCTGGGGTTTACCTGCTGCTTATCTGCGGCCATGGTGGGGAAGGAACTCGGAAACCTTGCTGCCAGCCAGCTCGGCATCGCACCCCTCTGCTCGGGGCTTGGGCTTTTTCCTGCCCCCTGTGAGAAGTAGGTGGGGTATTTAGGCTTTCACTATTTTTTTTTTTTTTTCCTTTTAAACTGTTTCATAGAAAAACTTGTTTTCTCCTGTCCGGAGGGTTAGAGGAGGGAGGAAGGATAAAGGTTTTTCAGCTTGAATCAGTTCAGAAGCAGGACAGGGAAGTTTTTTCCAGCGCAGCCCAGCAGCATGCAGTTACCTGCCAGCTTCACGCCCCGAGTGGCTGCCAGGAAAGTCAGGCTCTCATGCCTGGCTTTTATTTGCTGCGAAATATCGCCTGGATGTTTCTTCTGAAAAATGACAGGGCAAACAGCCAAATAATGAAGCTTTTGAGGACACGTTTTCAGCCCAGCAGTCAACCCTGTGCCGCTGGAGGAGGGATTTTGGACAAGCAAAGGGCTCTGCCATGTCTTTTCATACTGCGAAGTCCCCAGAAAATCAAGGGGGGCAAAGTTAAAGTAAAGCTCGAAGTTTTTCCCATATTAAGGTATTACTAGATTAAGGTATTACTAGAAAGCACTGAGTTTCTTTAAGCCCAGCTTGGGCAGTCAGTTGCTGTTTCAAGAAGGTGTTTGGCCGTCCCTGTAAAACATGAGAAACTGTGCGGTACGGTAAAGCTTTCTGCAGAAAGTAGTGTAAATGAAGTAAAGGAAAAAGATACTAATTGGAGGAAATTACTAGAAATTCTGCCTTGGATCAGCCGGCAGCAACCCCTGAGTTTCTGGAAAATGGCACAGCCAAGGGCTCAGGCTGCTGGCTGGGTTACTGGCTGATTTTTACTGTTTCCTGAGGACTGGCCACGTTGGTAGGGCTGCAGTGGGCATCCAGTGTGTGATTGTGTCAAAGCTCGTTTAGCAGCTTGGTTAACGACTGGGGTGGTACGAGTCACTGTGAGTTAAAAAAAAAGACCATGTGTCACTTTTTGCAAATGGCTTCCAGAAAGCAGCTTTTGGCCAGGAAAATGAGACTACTGGATAAAATAGGTGATAGCCATCTGAGTCGCTCGGAGTTCAACCTAGTCTGTTTTACTCTTTTCAAAGAGAAGCAGCTTGGGGCTGCCCTGGAAAAGGTGCATCTCCTGGGTGTCCTTGTGGTGCTGGACAGGGAGAGTCTTGCCGCTCATATTTCTGGGGGTCCGAATCCGTCTGGGGCTGCGTTGGCCACACCTGGGCCATGAGGAGGCTTCCTCCCTCCCGAGCGCTCATCCCTTTCCCAGCATTTGGATGCCCAAAAGCTTCCCCAGCTGCCAAGAGCCCTGCAAGGACCAGACCATGATTGGTGTTGAAATGGGCTAGAGCTTTGCTGCTGCCCTTTCCCTCCGAAAGTCCGTCTGTAAAAGCTGTAAGGCTGCAGTAAGGGTTTGCACAGTAAGGGTTTCCTCTGGGAGAAACTGACCCTACCAGAAGGGGTCATAAAATATTTTCCATTTTAAACAGAGAGTTCTTCCTCTCGCTCCCACCCCACCCAGTCTTCACTCTCCCTGCTCTGTGGGGAGCTGCTGATGGGGTTTCATTGCTGCCTTGTGAGCCCTCGAGCCTCTCCAGAGAGTCGCTCAGCCTCTCTACATCAAGAAAAAATACAAAGCCACCAGCTACAAATAAAAGGCCCTGAAAATGCTTTACCACTAATCGGGTGTGTTGGCAAGCGGTGCTTGCGTCATGGTGGTTCCCCTCCAAAAAAACCCCATTTTACAGCTCTTCTTCCCCTCGCCTTGCTGATGGGTCCGAAATCAGAGCAGCCAGTGTTGTTCTTTCCTGCCAGGAGGGTGAGGACCACCATCACCAGCAGTGTTTCCCTAAGGCGAGGGCTGACGGGACCCAGTGAATGGCTCTGCCTTGGAGACAGGCGAGGTGACCCCGGTGGAGGAGGGACTAATGTATAGATGCTATATAATCTCTGGTGTCAGCAGGTGGCACTCCTACTGCTCTCTCTCTGCATATACAGGGCTGCACGGGAGCGGAAACCTGTAGGATTTCTGGCCGCGGAGCAGGGAAGGTATCTGGGGATGGGAAGATCTTGGTCCCTGAAGCTGCTGCACTCACTGGAACTTGAACTGTTGAACTGTTTCTGCCTTCTGATTCCTAGCAAGGTTGTTAAAATTAGACAAAAATAAAGATACAGTTTACCCTCGGTCTAGGATAATGTCAGTAAGAGTTGGATGAGTTTTGCTTTCCAACTTTTCAACACCAATTTATAATCCGAAATAGTAAAATAATTATTTTTCAAAGCTCTCCCAACCCCAGGACATCTGAGCACAAAAATAAACGGGCAGCAGAGGGGAGCTGAGAAAGGGCAGCCGGCCCCGTCGGCGACGCAGTGCAGCTGGCACCGTGACTTGCCGTGCAGACACCCTGCCGCCAGCACACAAGAGCCAGCAAGTCCCCAAAGCCGCGCAGCATCGGGAAAAGGAAGGATTAATTACTGTTAATTGCTTTGAACAACAGCTGGATAGTCAGGGAAAGGGCTCTTCCCCAAGAACAGGGGGTTCCCTGTCTGCTGCAGCCCCGTGGACCGTGCAGGAGGTTGCTCTGGTCCCAGTGCTCGCTATCTTATTCGATATTCTCTATTGAGAAACAAATTACTTTAGGCTCACAGGCTGGTTTCATTCTGGTGGACCTTGAAGCTTGATGCATAAAACGGTGACCAGCTCATACACCCTCCACTACAGCCACAGCCCAGGGGATGTACTTCATCCCACTCTGGGCTACAGATGTTTTAGGAGATGCTAGTGCAGCCCTCGACATCTCCTGAATATGTGGTTTGACTCGCTGCTTATTTCCAGCAAGCTGGTAGAAGGCCTGGAAATGGTCTATGAAAGTGGCTCAGCAGACAGACAAGTCCTGGGTTTCCCTTGTATATCTGTATGTGCCACACGTGGTCCTGAGGAGGGAGCACTGCATGCGTGGAGCCCGACGGTGTCCTATGGGACCATGTGCACGGCAGCAAAGCTGCTGCCTCTGCTCACACCTAACCTAAACTCCCTGCTGCAATTTAACTGCAGTCTGATTTATCTCCACTGCTATACAGAGGGCAATTTACTGGTTTTACATGCGGACTGGGAATACACAGGGGGAAAGGCATTTCCCTGCTCCTCCTTGGGGTTTGTTCTTGGTTTCGAGGCAGAAGAAGTGATTTTTTAAACTCCCACAAGCATGGGATGAGTGCAGGAGTGAACACGATGCTTCCCAGGGTCGTGGTACCTGGTGTTCATCGTTAGGAGGATTAGGTTCACGTTTTTAATAGGAAATGTGTGCTGATGCTGTAAAACTTAGGGCTGGAAGAGATGCGTGAGGTCATTGCATCTTTTTTCTGTGTCAGTGCAAGACTTCCCCTTCAGCCCTTTTCCAGCAGATTTCCAACTCTCTGTGCACATCCCCAGTGGCCGGGCTGCTACTGCCTCTGGGCTGACTGCAAGCGGCTGATGCGCTCAGTCCTGCATCTCCTTCCCTCGGTAGCTGGATGATGCTCTCACATCATGCTTCTCATTCCTCCTGTTTGCTCTTCCAAAACATCTCCGCTCCACTCCCTTCTCTGTGTCCCCACCCTCCCATCTCTTCTCGTGGGTGTCCTGCCCTGACCCTTTGCCACACACAGGGTTTGACTTTCCCGGCGCCGGCGCTGGCACATCGGAGTGGCTTCAGGCAGTGATGACAGCTGCCTGTGAATCTATTTTTTCACCCCATTTTAGAATAGGATAGCATCCCTGTGGGCGATGCATGGGGAAGCAGACCCCTGCTCCACCCTGAGCTCCCCATGGCACACTTCTGGTTCCCACGCTAATGAGAAACAGCTTAAAGCATGCTTGAACCTCACTCACTTTTCGCACAGTTTCAAGAGATTAGTGGGGCTGGGTTTACTGTCGGGAAGAAAGTCTCCTTATCTGCCTTGCCTCACTAATAAATCACTTCCAGAAAATCCCAGCTCAGGTGGGACGGCCGTAGCTGTGCCAGAGCTGGATTTTCTTAGTCACCCCATGCTGGTGTTGTTGATAAGGTTTGCAAGGTTTGCTGGGTGTGGGCATACAACCTGCCTCCACCACTGTGCTCTGCCTGCTGCTGAGGACGAGACAGCCCATGGGGGGTTCTCTGAGGGTCCACAGGGACAGTACAAATAAAATCCTGCCTTGTAGATGCTTTTACAATTCCCAGAGGATAGTTTAGAGGCTTTATCAGTGGTTTATCACAAAGTGAGGTGAAGAGTACTGGAATATCTAAAGTACAGCTGACGTACCAAAATAAAAGATGCTTCTTCTGTCAGGCCATGTCATAGCTGACCTGGGGAAGCAGATCTTCAGTGGGGGCACAAAACATGGCCATAGTACAAGAAGATGAGAGGAATAGGTGTTGTGCACAAATAGAGCAATGAGGAGTACGTGGGGGTTTGGTAAAAGAGTTCATCTGTGGCAGAAGCATATTTCTGCAGTATATGTGAAATTTTTCAGGAAAAATGTAACAATATTTTTCACTGGATGGACCTGCTGTGATGTGAAGAGGTAGGGGATGAACTACTTCTTACGCTGTGCTGTGGGATCCTGTCTCCACGTGGTGGTCCTGGTCTTGTGGGAGCCAGAGGAGATGATGACAATCACACAAATATTGAAGCTGTTGCTGTTGTTGACCAAATTCTCCTCTTTTTCCATCAGCCTGGCCCTTAGAGCAAGAGACGTCGGCCGTATCATCAACAAGGGACGTCATCCAAATGTCATGCGAGGATTCATGGCCGCAAATCATCCTCCTGTCTTAACCAGCTCAGAGAGGAGACCAGCCAAGCAGGGTCTTTAAAAACACTTGCTTCTCCAAACAGTGAGTTATTTACTAGCATCCCTCACTGTCTGAGTGCGTGCTGCTGTATTATCCCCGCCACAAGCCTCACAGTCAGCTCCTTTGCCCCTCTCCTGGGCAAAGAGGCAGTTTACCTGATTGTACATGTATTAAATAGATGCAGGGGTCAGAGCACTTTGTATGAGCTCAAAAGACTTTGAAGCTAATATGAATTTTTCCCTCATTTCTGGATTTGACAGGAGCGCAGTTTTCAGCAGAGAAGGGCCTCCCTTGGCTCAGTGGCCTGCCCTGGTCTCTTTCCCACCCCTTGTCACCTCTGTGAGCTGCTATAGACTCATGTGGACTTGGCTTGAAATTTTTTCTTTTTTCCTTTTCTTTTTTTTTCCTTTTTTCTTTTACCTTTTTTCTTTTTCTTTTATTTATTTTTTATATACATATATATTTTCTTTTTACTTTTTCTTTTTACCTTTCTCTTTTTTCTTTTTTTTTCTTTTTTTTTTTCCTTCCTTTTTTCTTTTTAGTCCTCCTTTTTCTTGTGCTGCCTTTTCTGTCTTTCTCTTTCCTCCTCGGTCAGGCTGGCAGCATCCCAGGGATGAGCTAATGTGGCTCGCCGCTGGGTCCCGGATCTGCGTGGGAGGCAGTGAGATGATGCTCGGCCGCAGCTCAGCGCAGTGCTGGCCACAGCTGGGGTCCGGCCCCAGCCCAGTGAGCATGGAGCTACTGTGTGCCACCAGAGCCTGGGCAGGCACGGGGCAGATACAGACACCTCGGCGCTCATTTTGCTGGTAGTGCTGGAAAGGGATTGCAAAACTCAGGTGGTGTCTGATCCTGAGACCAGTCTCAGGTGCTATATGGAGGAGCACAAGGGAAAAACATTGCTGCACCCTGCAGAGAGGAGTGGGACTGGCTGCCGCGAGGCCAGGGTGATGGGCCCTAGGGTCTGGCTGAAGCCCACCCCATTGCGAGGCGGTGAAGCCTGCGGGAGGGTGCTGAGCGAGGCCACCCCTGCTCCCCAATTCCTGCCAGGCAGATTGTGACAGGATGGCATGAAATTTCCAGCACGGGGAAGTGATGGCAGCTGCCAGAGAAAGGGGTGGGTGGGCTGATGGCGGGGTGAGCTGGGGGGACCCCAGGGAAACAAATGGCTCTGGTGTGCTGACACTGTCCTGGCTCTTTGCAAATGTGCTCTCTCTCCTCTGTAAGCTGCCTTTCAACTTTGCAAGCAAGCATCCCTATGGAAAGACTCTCTCCTCACCAAAAATAAAAATTAAAAATAAAAGAAATCGAACCAGGGAGGGGTTGGGCAGCTCCTTATGTTTAAGGAGGACCTCCTGGCCACCAAGGTCTGAGGTGGTCAAGCCACAATGACTCCTAGGGATGGCAGCAGGCAGTGAGGGGTCCTAGCAATTCATAGGAGGTGCAGAGCATCTCACAGGAGCAGGGGGATTAAGCAGCAGAGTAACGGCTTGTAGGGGCAATCTGAAACACAAGTACAGGCTGGGTGGACAGTGGCTCGAGAGCAGAACTGAGGAGAAGGACTTGGGGTACTGGTGGATGAGAAGCTCAACATGAGCTGGCAATGTGCGCTTGCAGCCCAGAAAGCCAACTGTATCCTGGGCTGCATCAAGAGGTGTGGCCAGCAGGTTGAGGGAGGGGATTCTGCCCCTTTACTCCACTCTTGTGAGACCCCACCTGGAGTCCTGCGTCCAGCTCTGGAACCCTCAACATAGGGAGGACATGGATGTGCTGGAGCGGGTCCAGATGACGGCCATGAAGATGAATAGAGGGCTGGAGTACCTCTCCTACGAGGACAGGCTGAGGGAGTTGGGGCTGTTCAGCCTGGAGCAGAGGAGGCTCCGGGGTGACCTTAGAGCCGCCTGCCAGTACCTGGAGGGGCCTACAGGAAAGATGGAGAGGGACTTTTCACAAGGGTGTGTAGTGATAGGACAAGGGGGAACGGCTGTAAACTAAAAGAGGGCAGATTCAGATTACATATTAGGAAGAAATTCTTCACCATGAGGATGGTGAAACACTGGAACATGTTGCCCAGAGAAGCTGTGGCTGCCCCCTCCCTGGCAGTGTTCAAGGTCAGGTTGGATGGAGCTCTGAGCAACCTGGGCTGGTGGAAGATGTCCCTGCTCATGGCAGGGGGGTTGAAACCAGATGATCTTTAAGGTCCCTTCCAACCCTTACCATTCTATGATTCTATGATGTACACCATAAAAGATGGCTGCCGTTTGAGGCCCAGGCTTATTTCTTTCTTGGCTGATTGTGTTCTCCTCCATTTCCATCCTATCACCCATGTCTGTAGTGTATCTGTCATCCTCCAGCTGCTCAGCAGTCTGGACAAGCCTCATATATTTTCATGTTACATTTCTTTTTTTCCTGTTGCCAACCCCAAAATAAGGCAATTGGGTGTTATTCCTAGGGGATGGGTCAGTGACAAATTTGGGATTGCACCATCTCCCTTGGGATAACCAACTCCATCCATTTGCAAGTGGCTTTGCAACATATCCATAAGATTTCAGCAATGCTTATTGGAATAGGTGTGTGCTCATTTTAAAAAATGCCAATATTTATCTCCTTAAACCAGCGTTATGCTTTGCCTGAAATCAGGTGTCCAGAGGTGCCGGTTGTATCTCATGGCAAAAGCTCCCACTGGGTCTCTCTCCTGAGGCAGAAGGTGGGTGAAATCACAGTGCAAGGTGCCGTGCAGTGGCCTGTGCTTGGACCAGTGGTGGTCACCAGAGTTCCTTGCCAAAGCATTTTCTTGCAATGTTATCCCTGTTGTGGTCCTTTGAGCCAGAGGAGGATTGCCTTGGGTGCAGATGTACTGATGCACAGAAACAAGTACATAAAAAAGGCAAAGAAAACACCTCCTCAGCCCCCTTTCCACTAGACCATTGAGAGATCCTGCATGTCTTGCTTTGCATGACCTGCCTGATACCCTCAGCTCTATGCAATACAAACCTGCTCTGGTTTTATTTCAAAATACTCTAAGAAATGTAATTCTCTGTTGTCCCCAAGTGTTGGGAGCTCTATGAAGCAGAGAAATGACCAGAATGAGGCCTTAAAGATGCTCTCTCCTTCTCTGTCCAGCTCTGTGCATGTTCAGCTTCCAGGTTTTGAACCTTCAATGCAAATTTATGACCGATGGAGAATTATTTGTGTTTTGTGCTCTCCCATACTGGGCTGCCAGAGTCTTGCGATGGTGCTCAATAGGAAGCTCGCTGCGAGATGCTCCTTGGGCTTCACAACATCGTCTTTCCAGCTTTTCCAAAGTCCACCATGGGTCTGTAGCAACACTCCCAGGGATTTACAGCTGGGAAATAGCGGTGACCTCCTGAGAGAGCCTGATGTCACAAGATTTTTCAGCTTGATTTCCAGAGCAGTGGTCTGGATGTGCTTCAAAATTCTGACTGCTTTTTCCAAGCTGAGATGTTGCTTGGGATTTTTGGGTTTTTTTTTTTTTTTAGTGGACTCTCCTTTCCCCAGAACTCAAGCAGTCTTGTGCAATCGGTGTCCCTTCGTAGACAAGTCTGTGAAAAATGCGGAGATTTCCTGAGAGCAGTGCAGTGGAAATTCTTGAGATTTCTGGTGCAGACAGACACGGAGCTGGAGCAGGGAAGGAGGAGGCATTGGTTTAAGACATGGATTTTCTGCAGAAGCAAATCCTTTCTACTCATCCTCTCCAGTCTGCATCTGCAAAAGGGTTATTGATCTCATGGTAAACCAGAACTGTGGGTAGACTCAAGCATTTGCCACTGTGCCTAGTTTTCATTGCTACTTTTCTGCCTCTGGCAGTATGGGGGTTTGCAAAAGGGTCTTGGACCTTTCCCTGTCATGCACATCACAGTCAGCTCAAGCCAGGCCTGGCCATACACGCTTCTCCCTGATGTGCAGGAGATGCTCTCGCCAGCTTCCAAACATCCAAGTGATTTCCATCTGTGGAATGCCAAAAGAGCAAAGGTGTGATGAAAGCTCGTTTGAGGTAATGGATTTTGGTGGTGCATGGCTGCCACCTCTTGTGCCAGGTCCTCCCATGCTGCTGCTGAGGCTGGGGAACTCATCATAGGCAGCCTCTCGCCTGCCTGGAGGAGCCTGGTGGGATGCGCAGCACCACAGAGTAGCAAGGGAGGCTTTGCAAACAGAGCAATGATGATACCCCGACTCAGGGGCCGCTCCTGCATAGGGAAACTTGTCTGGGAAAAGGTTTGAGCCCACGTCTGCAAAGAGGGGAGCCAGGAACATGGGCATTCGAGCATCAGCCCACCACTGGTTCAGTAAATCCTTGAGCCCCCATGGAAGAGAGCTGAACTTACTACTTACAGGCACAGGCTGTCAAAGACAATTTGCAAGCAGGGATGTTCCCATCCCTGTCTTTACGTGACCACCAGCATTAGACAGCCCCACGATGGAACACAGCTGTAGGGACGATGCACAGGGCTGACCAGAGTACAGCCTGCTCTTTTGCAATGAGTTTGGCTCTGGACTATGAGCAAAAATGCCTTTTTATTCCCAAAAATAAAATTTAAAAAAGAAAGAAAAAAGCAGGCAGGATTCCAGCAGCTGCCTGTTGCAGCAGCAGCAGCAGAAGGGTGGAAATGAGGTGCCAGTTTCAGTGCACTGCTTCCTCATTGAGCGATGCTCAAATGCCTGCGGCCAATAATGAAGTCTCAAACTGGGGACTTCGGATGGAGGGGTGTCAAATGGACCAGGGACACCTTAAAGGGATTAAAAAAGCTATTGAATGGCACCTAACTGGGGAACAAATACACTCTGAGTTATTAAATGGAGACGTGCCGGTGATGGTCATTGGTTCCCAAAGCCATGGAGTGTTGCAAGCCCAATGTGGAAAGGGTCACCATCCATTTCCCTATCCTCACTCTCCTTCCCAAGGCAGCTGGGGCTGGCCCATGTTGGAGGCAGAAAAAAGAGCCAGATACAGCTTTGTTCAGACTGGGGGAAAAATACTAAAAATTGGAGGTAACCCTCAAGTCAGGCTCTTTAATCTGGGGTTAACCCCATCCCCAAGTCCGCGCAGGCATGACACTTGCCTTTCTCACTGGCCTCTCACTTTCAGGATTAAGATGCCTTTGATACCAAACACTTCAGAGCTTGTTAAGCTCTTCCAAACAGCAGATATTTTTCTAGCCCTAACAAAGCTTTTGCACTGGGCTGCTAAACCCGACTAATCCGCCCTGTCCTCCTGGGAAGTGGGCGAAGAGGGGCTCTTTGGGCTGCATTGTGAGGATGCTCTGACTGGCCTATTTCAAGGAATAGCCTCCCTTGGGAAGAGAAAGATAATTTTTCCTTGCTAGGAGAATTAGCACTTGTTTCTAAGACCATGGGCAATATGCAGATGTCATGTAAAGCAGCTGCTACGAGCTCCGAGATTCCCATGCTGCACTTAATCTTTGTTGTACCAATGTGCAAAGAGCTGTAACTGTCCTCAGAGACCTTTTCTGGTGAAGTTTTTCAGGGCAATGTTTGCATTTTTAGGTTCCCCTTTGGACAGCTTTCTGCTTTTTGTCCCAGATTGACACCTACAACCTGCTCTGCATTGGCAGGCATGAAGAAGGAGTGCAGCTTCCAGGCTGCTCCTGGGCGTGCTCCTCTGCCTTTCTCCCATGGCTACTTCCATCCTGGGGGAGAAATAGCATTAAACAAAATAGCTAAGCTCAGTGAGAAGCCAGTCTGGGACCACCTGCATCCAGTGCTGGGGGGCATTGAGGGCAATGCAGAGCTTTTGCCCATGGTCTGCATCCCAGGGAAGAGGGATGGGGGACACAGAGCAAGAAAGCATAGGGAAAACGAAGGAGAGTTAAAATGCAATTGAGGCTGGTGGAGATTTTAAGTAATTATTTTGGAAACAGCTTCAGGATCTGGCATCTTTTTCCTGAGTATCAAACTGTCAGCTGGTCCATCCAAAATCTACCCTTGCATAACTCCGAGCACCACCAGCCCAGGAGCCCAGGGAGGTGGACCTTTCGCACCGTGAGCCCTGCGGGGACCCCAGCACCCAGGGCAGGAGCACAGGGTCGAGCTCACTGGTTTTTCCAAAATCATTTCTTGTGTCTAACAGCCTTAAAAAATGAACTGGGGCAAAATGCAATGCCATGAGAGCAGCAGAGCTACAGGTTAATGGGAAATATCAGGCTCGCTATATTTAATCCTTCTGCTGCAAAATGCTTCTTTTAAATCATTGATCATCTTTTACTTAGAAAATCATTCTTACCACAAAAATTGCCAGATTTCCGGGGAAAAAAGTGTGAGCAGTGAGTAAGCATATTTAACTTTCCTTTCCAAATGGTTCTTGTTTAAACTTTAAGTTGCTAGACAGTAAGTGGTAATGCTGTCATCCGAGATTTATGTGTCCTGCAGTTAAACGGTCAGTAAATACAAGGATACTTTAAGGGCTGGAGTAGGGAAGCAGCAGCAAGCCGGGCAGGGGAGCCTGAAACACGTACGCCATAGAGGAGCGGCCGCAGGAGTCCAGTTATTTCCAAAGTAGGCTGTGTCATGCCCTCTGCAATATTCCAGTCAATTTAATGCAATGCTCATTTTTTTTCATTAGCCTCCAACGCAATCTCCCCATCTGCAGAATTAATCACTGCTGGAAAACTAGGCAAATATTTTAGAAATAGCAAACTACTGCTTTCATCCCTAGCAACATTATTTCAGGCCTTTCAGTTCCGCTCCATTTCATTGACCAAGCTCACAACTTCACAGATCCCAATTATAAGCTATATATTATATATTAGTTACATACATGCTTAAATATTTTCTACCTTTTTATAAGAGTGACAACTAATATGGCCTTTGCCCACTGGGATATCCTAAAATTGAGACATTTGCCTCTTAGGTGAGATCCCCAGCAGCACACTGGGGTGCTTTCACCCCAAGTTTGGAAGCTGATTTTGGTGTCTTTGAGAGCTGGGTGTTATTCCCAGGGAATTTCCATGCCTCTCTAGGTACTGAGCTGGGAGGGTCTCAGTTTGGAAATCCCCGTTGCTTGCACTGGCCTGGGAAACCACACCATGTGGTCCGCCCTCGGCAGAGCCTTCCCAAGAGCTTTTCATCACAGATGGCCAGAAGATGCCCCATCCCTGGGAACGCAGGAGGAACCTGCACAAGGCAGAGCCTGTCTCTCTCCCACACATCTCACTCCCTCCCTGGGTGGGAAAAGTCCAAAAAGATGGGTGCCTTGGCCTCGTTCCCCCTATACCTGCCCTTCCCCAGCCCCACTTTCCCAGACAGCACAGCAAAAGCTGTGCCTATGTGCAAATGTTCAATCATCTGCCCAGGTTATGTCTTTATAATATCAGATTTTAATGGAGTAATACAGTGAAGTCATCACAGCCGGCTGCACTTTTCTTTCGGCACGGTCGCTATAGCAGCGAAGGTCAAAACAAAACATATAGTTCACCAAAGCAAAGTTTCCTGGCTGATGGTGTTCATTTTTCTTTATGAGCTGACTTTGGAAGACAGCGGAGCAGCAGCTAATGGAAACTCGAACGTCTTTCTCTCTCCCCTGTCTGCTCCTCCGTCTCCGCGGCAATCGAGATAAAGGTTAGACATCTGGTTCGGATCTGCTCTGTTTAACTGAAGAAAAGACCCGCTCCTGCTGTCTCATAAATCATCCCGCAGCTGGAGCACAGTCTCAGCTATTTGCTGGGGTTGTTTACCCCACCACATCCAATTTAGCCATGGGTTTTGCTTTTGGAAAGCCTGCGCTTCCAGTGAGCTGCCTGTTGCCATTTTGTGAGCAGTCCCTGCCTGCTGGGCCGGGGCTCTGGGTGGGTGGAAAGGGCTGAGAAGTCACCATGGGTTTAAAATTATCTCGGGATTTAAAGCCATCCGGGATGCTGGTCTCGGTGGCGGGCACGCTAGCAGTGGTCAGCTCAGCTTGCGGGCACGGCGCTCACTTGCAGTGAGCTCTCTGCAAGATGCTGCTCCTCAGGAGAGAGCACCCTGCCCCAAAGTGCTTATGGGCGCGCAGGGACCGTAACACATGGACAGAAAGCAAATTATCACCTACAAAACCTAACATCTTCCAGATCCCCTTATCTCAGCTTATCCTTGTTACTTGGAGGTTCAATGACTTTAGGGTTGGGAGATGTAGTATTTCCATCTCACAAGCAAGAGGCTGAAGCAAGAAGGGATGAAGGGTAGGGTGCTGGCCACACAGAAAAGCTGTGGCCGAGGAAATGCCCACGTGTAATCAAGACACTTATGTCTTGATTATCTGACTATCCTTTCTCCAGGCTCAGCTGTTTCAAGTTTATCTGCATCTATGCTGAAGCACTTGGCTACAGTCCTAATTTCCAGGAACGCCCGGCATGGAAGACATCCTTTTCCTTAAACTCTTGACCTTGCAATGTCAACACTCAGGGTGTGGGGTGTTGCTTTGGTGTGGCACTGCTGGAAAAGCCGCCTTAACTGAAAGGAGCTAGGCAGGTACATGGGTGTATATGTGTATATACATCTATATACTTTTAGACTGGCGTCTTTTACTGATGTAATAAATTTAATAGTGGATAATAAAATGTGTCAGGGACACTTTCCCTCTCCTTGTAAAGGTTTCCCAAGAAGGCTATGATTAAATGCAAAGCTACAGCATTAAGAGAACCTAACAATGCACACAAACACCGGTGCCTTCCTAAATTTAAGGGTCTGGCTGCAAAGCTTAACTCAGCTACATGTCCTACTCTTAATTTTTTATGATACCGTCAGTATCATAAAAGGTTATGTCTCTGCTCTGGGGTTGAACTCTGTGGTTTTCACCAGCAGACTCGTAGCTTACTTGTATCCAAGGGCAGCACTTTCATCCAAAAGCCTCCAGGTTTCAATTACAGTGTGTGATATATGAGATTGGCTATTGCAAAATCCGTGTACTAGTTTGTCCCAGGGACTGTCCACTCTCACCCTTTAGGGCAGTTATAGGATTGCCCTAAATCTCTAGAGTTTTCTGGGAACAGGCTAGACAAACCTTTGCAAGGCTGATACAGGTCAGGTTGACCCTGCCTTGGAGACCTGCATAAAGTTCAAGCAAGTCTTGGATTTAATGCTTTGTCTGCAAGTCCTAATGCTAATTCTGTCCCAGACAGCAGAGCTACCAGCCTTTATTTTACCAGTGACCCTCCTCACAAAGTGTTTCACACTCAGGTTGCCCAGAGGAAACCACAATGTCCTACATCCCCTCCTGTATCCAAATCTCCTTTTCTTAGTGGGTCCTGGTTGTCTGAATGTAGGCCCCTGCTGCAAGTAAAGATACTCAGTGTTGGTTGACAATACCTGCATGGGGTTGGAGGACACAGTGAAGGTTATGGGGACCCCATGTGCACCATGCAACTGGTGTCCAAGGGTTTCTGAAATGACACATCATGCCTAGATGCAGGCAAACCTATCCCACACATATTGTCTGTATGTATGGTCAGACCTGCCTAGCGTCGCTTCATGGTGCCTCAGGGCATGAGTCCCACAGGCAAGTTATGGTAAAACATGTAGCCAGGCCTATCCAAAAGAAGAAGCAAGCAGGTCGGAGTAGGAGGAGGATGCCAGGTTACCCTTTCCACTGACTCTGAACTTTTTTATCAGACGTCTTGACAATTAGCAGAAGTGGTGTAGCTGTTGTGGTCTGGCAATGAGAGATGCAGTTTATAGAGAGCAATAGTATCTTTTATTAGGCTGATGTGCTGCAAGAAAGCAGGCTTTCAGGCCCGTCACTACAAGAAAGTTGCTGGAGCGTGTCCAGAGAAGGGCAACAAGGCTGGTGAGGGATCTGGAGAACAAGTCTTATGAGGAGCGACTGAAGGAACTGGGGCTGTTTAGTCTGGAGAAGAGGATGCTGAGGGGGGACCTTATTGCTGTCTACAACTACCTGAAGGGACGTTGTAGTGAGGCAGGTGTTGGTCTCTTCTCCCAGGTAACTAGTGATAGGACGAGAGGCAATGGCCTCAAGTTGCGTCAGGGGAGGTTTAAATTAGACATTAGGAAAAATTTCTTTACTGGAAGCATGGTCAGGCAGTGGAATAGGCTGCCCAGGGAGGTGGTTGAGTCCGCATTCATGGAGGTATTTAAAAAATTTGTAGATGTGGCAGTTCAGGACATGGTTTAGTAGGAATGGTGGTGTTGGGTGGATGGTTGGACTCGATGATCTTAGAGTTCTGTTCCAACCTATGATTCTATGCAAGTCCCATTCAGGCCACAGCCCAAGAGTTTGAGAGCATCAGCCCAGCCATGGGGCACATCCTCCAGTGGCTCACTCAGAGCTCATGCCAAAATATGGAGAGACTTTCTGAACAGCACTAGACCACAGAACAAGTCTTCACCAGGAGACTTTGCTTCCAGTGAAGCTCTTTTATTTCATAACATGCCCTCAGCTTATGGGGAAATGCTGGGCTTTAGTCCAGCTTTTATAACTTTGCTGTCTCACTTTCAGGCAGG
The DNA here is from genome assembly GCF_030867145.1 of Opisthocomus hoazin. NCBI lineage: Eukaryota > Metazoa > Chordata > Aves > Opisthocomiformes > Opisthocomidae > Opisthocomus > Opisthocomus hoazin. The sequence continues at coordinate 35,321,602 of NC_134422.1, read as the reverse complement.
GGAGGAAAACTGATGCTGTACCTTTCAAAGCAACGTCATGGGCATTTTTGATGCAGGAGATTTAGATGGGATGCCTGCATAAGAAGTTCAGCTTAAAGGACTATGTCCTCTGGATTACAGCACATACATCCAACACATCTGTCGAGTTCATCAACACAGTATCTATATTTCTTTTAGGATGCTGCAAAGAAATGTTTCACAACAGGATGGAAACTGTTTAGCCAGCGCTAATGTGTCTGCAGAAAAAACACATTAGGGGAGCAGCCAGCTAGATCCGCAGCACAGGGGTGCTAATAAATGGTGGTGGGAGATGGCGAAGGCCACCCCAAGAGCAGCAGGGTGCAGCTGTCAGGGATAAACATCGGCAGCCAGGAGCGGAGCGTGCTGCTTGGGGCTCTGCCGGGCTGGGCTGAGCTATTTTTACTCCTGGTCTGGTCCTGCAGCCACGCTGGCAGATGTGCTCCCAGCTGCAGATGACTTCCATGTGTAATCCTGCGCGTCCGCTGGCCAGGGGCCCGGGGTGTAACGTGCTTCCTTATAAGGCTTGGGAGAGGCGACTGCAATGCCCCACAGCTCCAGGGATGAGCGGGGATGGGATGGGGGGCCCCTTTCCAAGGTGCCTGCTCCCTCCGGCATGCTGTGAAAACCCAGGCTGCGGCTTTGCGTCCTGTTAGTGCTGTAACAAAAGCAGCTTTCCTGGGAAATGGAGGTGGCACCGGCATTGGGAAATCCTCTCCTGTGCTGCAGAGGGGTGGGAAGCCAGAAGGAAGGATGGTTTGTGGGTAGCTTTAACCTAGCTGCAACTTTAATACCCTGTGAGAGCAAAAAAAGAGGGTGTTCAACATGGCCCTGTGCATGGTAAAATGCAGGGCAAGCTGCTCTGTCCTCTGGAACAGCCACAGCTGGGTGCAGCCATTACAAGAGCCAATTATCATAATAAATAAAAAAAGTTACCCGTTCCCCTCCTTTTTCATAAAGCCCTTGTGATGTTCTTGGAGAAGGGGCCAAACAAACAGCTCGGCTTCCCAAGCACGGCTGCCAGGGCTCAGCTTGTCCCCACTCAAGCAGTGTCCCTGCCATTCCCAAGCGCTCTGCAACTGGCTTGGTACTGATGTGGAATTTTGGGAGCTGGGCTGCTCTATGTGCCAGGAATTGCATAAAAGCTAGGACACCTAAAAATGTAAATTCCTGCAGGGACAAAGTCTGGAGCAGCCCTATGCCCTCCCCTTGCCACAATGGATCTGCAGCCCTACTCACCTGCACAAGTCAAGGTGAGCCTCTTGGACCCTCATGGATTGTGTGCAGCACTGAATGGGGAACCTGAGGTGTCTGGCCAGCTTAATTTAGTCTTGTAAATGGTATTATGGAAGGCAGATGCTGTTGGGAGGGCTGCTTTCATAGGCATCGTGTACAACATGTGTGGAGTGTCTCGTTGGGATCCTTGAGTGCCCACCTGGAATGCTTCAGAATGTGGCAGCCCAAAGTATCAGGCAGGTGACCACCAGGTCACCTGCTCCTCGTGACAATCCCACTCCAACCCATGGAGGAAGACACTGGATAAGCACTAAATTGTAAGCTTGGTCTCCTTTCCAGGATTTAACCAATTCAACCCTGTTCTTCCGAAGTGAGTGAATGCCCTCTCTCCTGTGGACCTGCTCTGGTTTTGACATTCAGCTGCTCATCCAAGGTGTGTGGCTGCAAGGCTCACGTCTTCCTTCTGAGCATGGCCACCGGGCCATGGGCGCTGTTATCAACCCCTCGTCTGCATACCACAACTGAGGCTCCAGGAAATTCCGGACCTCAGTTGCACAGCCCAGAGCTGCCCCATGCCCTGGAGGGGTCAAGTACATCTGCTTCATGCTTTTACGGGGGATTTTCTGTAAATTTCAGCTTCCTTGGGTGAGTTCAGATAAGAATAGGAATATTCCGGGGTGAAAATCATCATTGGTATGGACAGCAAAGCAGACACCCGAAAATGCCCACGGGGTCATTGAGCCACGCAGGTTGGAAAGGACCTCCAGATGCCTCTGGTCCAGCACCCTGCTCAAAGCAGGGCCAGCTGGGGCTGGGTTGCTCAGGGCCATGCCCAGCTGAGTTGAAGTTCATCTAGGGCAGAGATTTCACCACCATCTCCCGAGTCATCCCAGTTTCCACCTTCTTCCAAGCTGAAAAACTCCAGGTTGTCAGCAGCATCTCAGTGATGTCCCCCTGAACAGCCATACTGCATCCATCCTCCCTTTAAGGGCCACTGGGATTTCCCCCCAGATAAATGGTTTCCAGACCCTGGACTCCACTGATGCCCACCACAGCTTTTACAAAGACAAAAACATGAGTTTCTCAAAACCTCCTTTAGACTTTATTTAAAAGTTCTTTGTATAGACTTCCTGACACAATAAAAATAAAATCCCCCTCCCACCCACTGTCCCCCCCCTCAATTGCTTTGCTTTGTATTTTATAAAACATACAACATCAGAAGAATGCCAGAGGCATCCTACACCACATTTAAAAATTTGTTAACTGAGGCCTTGGTCCCAGCAGTGCATTTGCATTCGGAAACCTTGCTTCCTTTTCCTTGCTAGTTCAGTTGGCCACGTATGTTACAAATGCATACAAGAGAACTAGTTTGAAATCTAATCCAGCAAAAGGAGAAAAAATAAAATAAAAAAGGAAGAATGAAAAATCAAACCGCTTGTTTATCAGAATTAGCTACTCTCTTACACGAAGTCTTCCCCTGTAAAGTTATGCTCAGTTATGAAAAAGATAAAAGCAAGCATGTAACAGTTGTAGTGAAATTATTATGATTTTTTTTTTGTCTTATTTTTACAGTGCCTTAGACAGGCAGACTGCCAGAATCGGAAAGAGAGGGTAATTTAGAGACATGTTCAGAGACAATAACAATCTGCAATTAGGTAAATATTTGGTAATGTTGAAGATATACAATATAACCCAGACACATGTAGCACTCAGTCCACAAACAGTTTAGCACCGTATTGATATGCAGCAAAACACTTTTTTCAAGGTTTGCATGGAAGTTAAAAGCATGAAATAGTGCAGTGCAAGGTAGTCTATACCCTTAGCTTCTATAGGGGTAAGGTGGCAACGGCTGATGCTCCTGACTGTCTCAGAGGTATGTGTTGGCAGGTTGCTGGCTCTATGTTTCTATTGTCGTCACCATGCCAGGGTTGATATTATCTGAAAAGATTTGGTGGAAACAGAGAAAATAAATGAGGTTATTTCGAACATGGGAAGCCGTGCATGATATTGAGGGAGGGGAAAGAAGTTAATTGCCAGCACCACAACCACTCTGATGTCACTACAGCCATGCACCAGACTGGAAACACCAGGGACTTGGCTGGCCCCCTCTCCAGCCACCCGTACGCTGCTTACCAGGCATGCAAACTTTTTCACAATCGGTCTTTGTGTCAAATCTGTTCTCATTGCCTCCGCAGCCGCTGTGCCAGAACCGGGCACAGCTTTTGGTCTTGGGATCATAGTGCCATTTCAGCACAAAGTCCTCGCATGGCCCCTTGTCTTTCTGTAGCAAGCAGATCTCCTTGACTGTGGATAAAAGCAGGCGCAAGAAGAGTCAGCAACAGCACCCCTGGGTGAAACACAGCCTCGCTGAATGTATTTGCATGGCAGAGAAACGCCCGCAAGCAGGGCTGGCATGCAAGCTCAGAAAGTGAAACCTCAGCACAGACTTTGCACATCTCCTGTGACTAAATCCCATCTCACAGTTTGCAAAGAGAGTGTCTGTCTTTAGATGCCTTTGCCAAAGAGGACACCAGACCTCATCCACAAGCCCTCGGCCGTGTTGCTGTCATGCAGCCATGGAGCGATGCTGAGATGAAGAAAGAGTGCTGCAAGGCAGCGCTTGCCTGCAAATCCACTGGATTTGCAGGAAATTAGTTGGCAGGTCTCAGAAGTAAGAGAGGACTGGATGGGCTGCAAGGGAAAATATATTTGCACCATCATTTTCCTATTAAAAATACTGGCTTCCCCTGAAAAGGGAAATCTTTTATGTGAAGGTGCTCCCGGACATAAGACACGCTGCCCTGTGGCATCCTGCATCCCTTGCTGGGTGAGCAGGAAACTAAATAACAAAGTACTTGGATGTGTTAAAATGAAATTGCCAAATAAAAAAGTAAAAAAAATTAAAAATCTGAGATTAGCCACTGATGTACCCCCAAGTCACAAACAAAGCATCCCCTGCAGACAGGGATGCAAAAGCAGCTCATGCCATCTCTGCTCAGCACAGTGTAACCATCAGCCATCATAGTTAGTCCTGGAAAAGCCTTGTTACCATAGCCCTGAGTCAGGCAGATCCCCAAAATTTCTGGTATCACGCTTATTGCTGCCACTTATGAGCGGTACGGCTTCAAGCTGCTGGTGTCCAGCCTTGGGAATGAGTAAAATCATTAAGACATCAGTCAAACAAGTATCAGTAAAACAGCCAGCACTGAAAAATGAATGGAGACGAGGAAGTGTCAGATGGGCAAAGTGTGGAGTTCCTCTTTCTAGAGGGGTATTTGCAACCAGGACTCTTTTTTTAATTAAGAAAAAAAAAAAAAAAAGTCTTTTACCTTCTTCTTCTTGTTTTTTTTTTTTTTGATTTTTTTTTTTTTTCCAAAAGAAAAGATAAATCAATGCGTGTACAGAGTACACCAGCAATGACTACTGGGGAAATTCAGGTCTTGAAGTTATCTTCTGATAATCTTATCTTAGGATCATGCCTTTTGGCACCAGGTGCCAGAAATCAAGCTACTTAATGGGCTTGTCTCTTAAATTGTGGTTAATAGTCCCAAATATAGTGGAATATATACTGAATATAGGAAAGAGTATATAGATATAGGGTGACTATATAAAGAAGTGTATTTGCAAGCAAGTTTCTTTGCGGTCTGATGAGAGCAAAGACATACTATACACTTCAAAAGTTTTCACAGGAAGAAGGGCGCAGACGATTATCCCTGAAATCTTGACTAGAAAGTAGGTCTGGCAACGGATCCTAGGCAATAAGAAAGCCCTGGCAGCGGGTTTACTTTAAAGGAAATTGCAGCTGGTGCTGGCAGTTGCCCAGAGCCGAGGAACGTTCGAGGAGGCCGGGATGCTCCTGGGATGGCCCCGGGGGGATGTGGAAATGCCCAGACCAATGTCAGGCATGCTTCTGGGCAGATGCTGCCAAGCGTCTAAACCTTTTCTGCCCACTCATTTTAATTGCATTTTTCCCTCTTCTTGTGCATTCAGAAGTCCCTCCGTGCCATGAGCAACTGAGGTTGTGGAGTCTCCCTCTCTGGAGATATTCAAGACCAGCCCAGACAAGGTCCTGTGCAGCCTGCTGTAGGTGACCCTGCTTCGGCAGGGGGGTTGGACTAGATGACCCACAGAGGTCCCTTCCAACCCCTACCATCCTGTGATTCTGTGATTCTGTGAATAGATCACTGCCAGAACAACGCTGTGGTCAAAGGGTTCAGGCTCAAGTGGCCTGGGCTGCGGTCATGACGGAGACTGGGTGGTTTGTTTGAGCAGCGGGTTTACTGTTTAGACAGGAGGAGCTGGGAATATGTCCTTTCTGAGAGAGGAGACATATCTGAAGTGACACTCCTGCCCATTGTCCTGTTCTAAACGCAGCTGTTTGAAGCAGGATTTCTTTTTCAATCTCTGTTTTTCCTTGGAATTTGAAATCAGCATTTACCTTCCAATTCAGCTTTGCTTTTAGGCTCCTACAGCCAAAATCTTCCCCATGCCTTTGGCAGGCTCTTTGCCTTTTCTATTCGGATTTTTTTTTTAAAGTCCATCTTCCCTTCTTTCCTGCCTTCCAAACTACTGAAAGCCACCAGATGTGGATACAAGAATGACTCTACCGCAAACCCTGCGCACCCTTTCCGGAGTCCAACCAGTAATCAAAACATTCAGCTGATGGGAGGTATAATACAATTTTTCTCTACGGCAGAGGGTCCAGGCAGCCCAACTTTCCCCTCTCCTTCATCCCCTTTGAGAGTGGAAGCAGCCTTTAGGAGAAGCAGTTGAGTGGGGAAATTCAACCACCACTTTAGAGGCAGATCTGGCTTCAGGAAAGCTGCAGAAAGTTTACTTGAATCATGATCTTCAGTTTTTCTGCCCTAATATTCACACCACAGGGGCTTGTGCCACTCTCCAGTTGAAACCTGGAGCACCATCAAATACCGTATAGTGACTGCTCCAGCTGGACCACTTGATGGCAATTTAACCAAAACCTCCACCCCCTACCAAAAACCCCAAGCCCAAAACACAATAAGTGAAACAAAAGCTTAACCAAAAATTTCAAAGAATTGATGGACACAAAGAACTAGGGAGCTAAAACATGTTTTAAGATGTGTCTGGCTCTGGCAAGTTCAAAAGATGGGGGTAGCCACTGTAAGCTGGGGTTTCAGTTCATCCTGTGGAGAAAATGTGCCTGGGCTCTTCAGTTGCACTCACATTTAGTTTTGTGATGGTAAAAACAAAAACCACCAAAACAACAACAAGAAAGTTAAAGATTATCACAGGATTTAAAAGGCTTCAAATGGGAGGTGGGTCTCGTGCACATTTTTGCACCCGAAGAGCCCTAAGCTTTGGGAGACCAACTCATTTCTCTGTGCTGCACCTGGCTCTGGTACCTGCTATGAGCTGAACTGAGAGCCCGACCCAACACCCAGCATTTTAAGAACTGAGCTGCACGTGAACTCCAGTGTCTCTTTTTCCATGGTGGATTCAAGCTCTGGTTTTGCAGAGAACAAAAAGAGAATAAAGTGGCAAATAGAGCAGGGGACTCCGGCAGGCAGGCAGAGAGGCAAACGTCCCTTCGGGGCCCCTCAGTTGCTTTGCTTGACTATCTGCCCAGGGCAGAACGGTGCCAAGTTCATGAAATATCACTTTAGCCTGAACAACAGTTGCTGGAAACATCATCAAGGCATGTGATGATGATCAGGAGGGGCTGGTCTATGGGATGGGGCTAGCAGAAACATGCACCCTCTGGAGAAAAACACATCAGGGAGGCTTCCCTGCTCTGTGAGGGTGAAACCCCGCTCTAGATTGAAACTACAGGTTTCTGCACAAGCCCTACGCTGCTTCTTCTGGCTGAGAAGTCCTCAAGCTGCAACCAATGAATCTTTGTCCATGATTCTTGTTTGCAGCCCAGAAGCACCTTACAATCTCCTTTTGCAAGCAGCTGCCACCTCAGGCATCTCCATGGCTGGTGGCAGCCTCCTCCTCACTTGCCTCTGTGTCTCTGCAGGGGCACCCACAGCTGGACGTGGGCTGCACAGCTGCCAGTGGCAAAAATTCAGGAGTCTGATTTAAGGAGCCTAAAATGCACCTAAGAAAATTAAATGGGTGGGAGGGGTCCTTAATTTGCCTTTACAAACCCTGTCATGCTCCTACAAGGATTAAAGCCCTGCTGTTATTAGCCAGACTTTGCTTCACCCCTAGGTTTCCATCCCGTCTCTGCAAAGGGCTCTGAAACACTACTAGAAGGGGGAGGTTGCTATGATAAGCAAGGCTTTGCTGGGGTCAGGTTCCCATCCCAAACCCTTGCTTAACCAACACAGGTGATTCCAAGCCTCTACTTCCTTCCCAGGTCTTCAAGAGGTTTGCAAACACAGCTCCTTAATCTCAGAAACTGCTTGAGGAGAGGATGTCATTGCCATTTTCTTGTGGGTGCCTCCCTCAAATTTGATTTTTATCTTTTGATACAAAAGGAGAACATCTGCACAGAAGACCCAAGCCCCACGGAGTAATTTTCCATCAAGTGTTTTTCTTACAGGCAGTGAAACATTTACAATTCTTTGCATCTCAGCAAAGGCACACAGCTGAGTGGTAGTGTTCGTTAGTTATGCAGTGATAACAGAAACTGCTTTGGAACTGGGCCATGCTCCAGTTCAGCAACCCCACACACTTCTCACGAAATCCAGTACATGATTTTGCCGTATAGCTGTGGATTGCACCCAGGTCGTGCAAGCGTGACATGTGCTGGTGTGACAGCACGCATGCAAGGTGACTTGCTCATGCAAAGCAGATGGTAGGGCATGGTCATGTCAAGGAGCAAATGAAAACCAAGTCTATACTACTGATGATCTTGTACTAGACAAGCTTGGATGCATGCTATGAAATGGTCAAGGTGAAATAATGGATTTGCTTTGGTTTGTGATTATTATTTTTTTGGGGTGTTACCTGGTGATAATCTCTTCCCAAGGTGTGGCTGCTGCATGGTTTTCTCAGCTGCTGCTGGAGGAAAAAGTGCATGGGTTAGGTTTTTAAATGATATTTTCTCTCCAATCCAAACATTATTTGACAGTATGAGAAAATACAAAAGGATTAATCCCCACGTGGTACTTACATGGTTTTAAGCATTTGCTAATGCACTCAGCTTCGGCCTCAAATCTATTGCCATTACCACCGCAGCCACCATACCAAGCCTGCCTGCAGATCTTGTTTTTGTAGTCAAAGAACCACACAATCTGATAGTCCTTGCACTGCATGCCCATGTCAAAGTCCAGCAAGCAAGGGTCTGGCCAATCTGCATGTCAAAAGGTGCAAAGGTTAAGTGACTCTCAAAGGGTTAAAAGCCAAAAAAGCAAAGAGATTGAAAAGAAAAAAGAAAAAAAGCCCAGTACAGGACAGGTGGCAGTTCCTTGTCGTGTGATTTCTCTTGCTGAACGCAAACCTTCCCCAGCCTCCAGCTTGCCTCTCCTCACTCTTCACTTCGTTGTACATCCAAACCCCAAGTCCCTGGACCAAGGTGGTGGGACCCCCTTAACTTCCCGCTGGTGCATCCAGGATTGAGGCCTCACACAACTCCCCCATTTATTTTCAAAGCTGTTTGTCTTGGCAGTAACTTTTAATCCTTAAGTGTGTTTAGTTTATCTTTAGAGGCAAAGCCGCACCTGGTAGACTTTCAGGCTTGATGGGGATTTAAACATATGTTACTTTCCTGCCCAAAAATGATAATTTAGGTACAAATCCCCAGAGTTTTTATTAGCAAAGATATGCCAACTATGCTAGCAGCTGCCTTGCCTTGTAAGGAGGGCAGAATTTGGAGCTTCCTCTGAGGTCCGTAGGAGTATTTACGCATGGATCTCTCTGGTTGTAGAGAGGACTAGAGAAGGCTCGGCTAAACAACCCGCCCCAAATCCCCTGCCCTGTTTAATGTTTTTAGCCTCTGGAGAAACTTCAGACTAGCACCCTTAGGGAAACATTCCCCCAGGCTGCTGGCTGCCATAAATCCTCAAGCAGAGACGTTTGCTGCAAGTGGATCAACAAGAGGAGCTGAGATTGAGAGGTCTGCGTTGAGTGACCACACAGCACATCCATTTTCCTTCAGGCAGACCTACACAAACCCTACACACCTTGTTTCCAAAGGGCTGGCACACAAAGGACTAAACAAAGCCATGGGGGTGCATGTCACCTGGTGAGGACAAGCCAGATGGAAGCTTCAGAGGGGATGTCAGTGCCACAGAGAGGGACTAAAGGAGTGGGAACACATTAGAACAGTGGGATGATGGGACATGCAGCACGGCAGCAATGAGATTGTCCCTGCCTGGCACAAGCGCTCAGCCCCTCTGCTACAGCAAGCACCAGTGGTACCACCATCCAGGCATGAGGGCCACACTCACACTTTTCAATGCGAGTAGACAGACCCCAACACCCAACAGCAGCTTTGCAGCTCTCGTTGGCCGAACACACTGAGCAGCAGCATCTCCCCATGCTCCCAAATCATCTCAGGAAGAAAATGAGCCACAGTGCAAGCAAAATGCTTAAAGAAAAACATGAGAGTGATGATTCAGGGATGAATTTTGGATGCCAGATCTATAGCTGGTGCCTGCGACACAGCTGTGCTGCTTTATGAAGGCTGAGAGCCCTTCCAGACCCTTGGAGGAAGGGTTGCAGCCTGGCATTTACAGTACAACGGAGTGTAATAGCGTTGATATAGTGACCTTGATGTCAACAAAAGCAATGAGATGATGTATTAACAGCTACAATGATTATGGGTAATTAACACAGGTTAACTGGATTAACGACAGAGTAGGAGCTGACAGGTTGCTCATTTAGAGGTTTACTACATACACCACTGATGGCAGAGAAACAGGGGACGGGCAGATGGGTGAAACTGGAGGGAAGCTACCAATTAGCCAAATTTATGAAAATGTTTGACACTAACTTCCCTGCAATCCCTGGCTGTTGGTCAAACCCTTGTTGAGAGTTGTGTGTTAAACCAAGGAGCCAAGATCTATTCTTTGCCCCAAATGGGGAGGGAGACTGTGAACAAGCATCAGGTAATGTTTTGCATCCACACCTGCAGCTATGCATGCTGGAGACACCATGGGGCACAACCTGTACCTGGATAGCAACCAGCACTTGGACCTGGGCTCATCTCCCATTCTTGCGATGGCAACAGCACCTGATTTGAGGCCCCCATGAGGTTTGCAGCAACTTCAGGGGGCTCTGGGTCCAGCAGAGGGCATAGACCCCAACAGACAGCTCAGGTCTGCATGGACAAGGCTGTCATCTCGCTCATAATCTGCTGGCTCTGCAAAGCGAAGGACTTGCAGATCCTTTGGTCCTAGCCGGGCTCTGAGAAAAGCCGTGTTTGCGAGCAGGCAAGGGGAAAACCAGTGCAAACGGCCAGGCTGTCGGTGAGGGTCCTGGCAGAACCCCACAGCCCACCACTCCCACCATCACCCATACTCACCGCTCTTGGGCCCTTCCAGCGGCTCAGTGTTGAGCATCATGTTGGCCAGGGACACCTTGGGCTGCGCTGGGGTCTCTGCGGAGAAAAAGCAGCGGGATCAGCCAAGGGGAAAGGGATCTGCAGCAGCGCCCTTGGCGCACCCATAAACAAGTTCACTGGCCCCAGCTCCAGCACGGGGGACGCACACAAGTTGCAGGAGTCAGGTCTGGATCTGTTTACTCTAGCACATACATTTCAGAAATGTTTATTGGAGGCAGCTGACAGGATGAGTAAACCGCAACCGCCCAGCCACGTCAGGAAGGGTTCGCCTTGTTCTCCTCAGCCGGTGGCTCCACTGCATGATCAGGCTCATCCTCAGAGGTGACTGCAAGGGAACATCCTCAGGGCCTCACACAACTGCGTTGGATGGCCCCCATTCACCCTACAACATGTGACTGGGCAAGGGCTCTAAAGGAGCTGTTCACAGCCTCTCTGTAGCCAGTTTACCTTTGCTCCTCTGGCATTAGAGATGGCAGAATAAAATTGGCATCCTCCATGGGAGAAAATAGTCCGTGATGGATCTTCTCTTGTTCCACTGCAGCCCTCAAGCAAAGTCCATGCATTGCATGCCTCTCCTTGATTACACTGCTCCCACACCCCTAGGAACTATGTTGTTGGGACCAGGGGAAGAAATCCCTCATCATGGAAAGAAGAACATGGTTCGTATTCCATCTTGCCCTGCATGACTGTATCATATTGCATCATGCCCCTTTCCAGGGCAACCCGTGGCTCATTTTCCATGAGGCTGGAGGGCAGGAGGGGGCTGGAGTCACAGGAAAAGTTGAATTTGCTTTTCTCTGGTGGAGGGTATAGGTGTGGGTAAAGGGGACAATCCTGCCCAGGATAAAGGTCACAGCTTGTGACCATAGAGGGCATCACTGCTGCTTGCCCAGTTTGTTCCCATTTGTATGGGAAATGCAGCTTCCCTGGGCATTGAGAGATCCAGCTCAGCGCATGTGGATGTTACTGAACACTGAAGTGCTACTGGCACTGAAGCCAACGGAAAGGCTCTCCACGGGCACTGAAACTGGCTCTGAAGTGCCAGAAGCAGCCAGATGCAGCACTGGCAGGACCAGCACTAACTTCTCCACACCATCAAGCCAAGCCACTTCTGTGCCAAACTACATTAAAAAAAAAGGCTGTGTCTTACATAGCAACTTCTGGCCACACCAAAGGGTTTGGTGAGGCTTTTGTGTGATCTGTCTGCATGGAGCTTGGATCCCCAAAGGACTAAACCCTCCATTTAATCTCTTTATGGGTTTTTTGGGGGGTAATATTGTATGCAAAGCAGATAGGTGGTTATGGAAATGGCAATCAGAGAAACAGCTTTTCGTGCTTATTTTGCAATCAGGCTGGACTGAACTTACCCTGTGTTAATCCAGTTTGACTCTTACTATTAATTACAGCAATGCCGGCTGGAGGCAGCCAAGACCCATTGTGCAAAGCCTCCTGCACGCACAGTAAGACAAACCCCTGCTCTGGGCCTGGCTTTAATTCTCCTACAATCTGTGTCGATTTAACACCACTGAAGTGTCAGCTTGAGTTTGCCAAAGGAACACATTTGCAGCGTTTCATAACTGGGTCCTGCTGCTGGTCCAGAGGATGCCAGACATGCAGTGACACAACTGAGCACTGCGAGGGCTGGATTGTTGGTACAAGCTGATTCCCTGTCCCTTACACGTTTTTTTCCATTTCTTGTGTCCATTTTTTGAAAAAATAAATGTTTATGTGTTTTCCTCAAATGGTACTTACTCGTGCTGAAAGTCCCTGCATAGGTTACTTTAGGTTGAGATTTCTGGTAGCCAGTAATAACGACAAGGTATTTCTGTCCGCTTCTGAGTCCTTGGATGACGTGCTCAGTGCCAGTCAGGTTTTGCTTCTGCACAAGAGAGTGGTCATGCGCTAAGGTGATGGTGACATCAAAAGTGTAGGCATTGTGTGGTTCAGGGCTGGCCCAGCGCAGCCTGACACTGTTCTCCGTGACATCTGTGATCTGGATGTCATGGGTCTTTGCTGCAACGCAAAATCAGAAGAAACACTAAGCAAGGACTTGAAGAAGAAATGTCTCAAGGAAAGAAGTGTCTCAGTGCTGCAGGCTCTCCTTTCCAGTCCACAGCAAATAGATTTATCTGCAGCCAGTTGTGGCATATGCAAACCAGGTTGTGACTTTGCTGTCTCACATGTCCAACCCAACACACTGCAGGAAGGCTTTTTTTCATAGCCTAGATGATTTATCAAGTGATTTATTTACTTTTTAATGATCCGCTGTAATCTAGCAAATCAAAGCAATTTTTTATGAGATTTACACAGCCCGAAATGTGATTCTCAGCACAACTTTCCCAACAACTGTAAACATGTCCAGTCAGACCATTCTCTAGGGTGCAACGAATTCACTAAACTGCTGACGATCTTCAAGCAAAGCCTGCTTAAGATCAAACATAACCTTAGACAGGTCAAAGAAGCTATTCGAGAATAGTTTTCCTGCTATGGCAGAGTATTGGATGAGACCTTTATAAATGCTCCTTGGAAGCAACAATGGAGCAAGAAACACCCAGAAATGTTTGGTCCCCACAAGCTAATGAAAGCATTAACCTTGCAAAAGCTGATTGCTTTTATTTATTGCTTTTTATTTACTATTTATACGGGGACATGCATTCATTGAGTTAAGCGTCCCTGTGCTTTGACAGATGTTCTTTGTTACTTGTTCAGCTAGTGCAGAGCTGCCTGCACCCCCTTGCAAAAACACATGGGAAAGCTCCTTTGCATGAACTGTGCTCACATGGAAGAGCTTTAGCATTCCCAAATAGGTCTCCACACTGATTCAGTGATGAACTAACTGAGCTAACTATTTATATTAGCTGACAGAGAATTCAAACAATGCCATTGCATGAATCACCATAAATAGCAAAACTTAGCCAAGGGGTAATGCTACGAGGAAAACATAGAAAGCAAATGGGCCACGCTAGAAAAAGAAGTGTTCTGTTGCTGTACTACTGAGCCAGGCAGCAGATGATGGATTGTCCCAAGTTTAGATGTCCTGCTGGTGTTTTACCTAGAGGCAGCCTGTCTCCCACCCAGATTTGCACAAAATTCTTGACACAACTTGACAGAGCCTTAACCCCCCCAGTGCAGATTTCCAGTTTTGAACCTAAAAACTTGTTTCTGCAAGCACAGACTTTGGCCCCCTGGTGACATTTCCCACAGGAATAATCCTCTCAGGGAAGAACAAAAACCACAACCCACTGTGGTACAGAGAAGTGAGAGGCACTGTTTGCGTGGGGAGAGCCTTTCACGTACCGCCTTGTCTTCTCCTGCCGCCTGCAGCGGCAGCTGTGGTGCTCGTGGTGGTGCGCCCGGTGGCTTTGGTGTGGGCGGCAGTTCTTGCTGCACTCTGCATGGTGGCATTCACCTGGACCGTGGTGCTGGCTGTAGTCTGGTCGGTGACCCTGGTCTGGGCCGTGGTGCTGGCAGTGGTCGTTCTGGCGTGGGCGCTGGTGCTTGCAACAGGCTTGGTGCTCGCACTGACTGTGGTGCTGGCACTGAGGGTCTGGATTACGGTCGCGTTGGGTGCCGCGTACCTGTCAAAGCAAAAGCGTTTGATACGGCTTTTCTTCCTCCCCCTGTATGAGCAGAATTTTGGAAATGGAGAGGATTTGACACAGAATCCATTGGCAAGAACCCCCTCGAGGTCAATAGTCTTCATCAGCTTTAGATATGCCCATGGTCAAGCAGTGAAAAGTGCTGCAGAGCCCTGCTTATCACTTGGGGCACAAGTCTGTCTATGCACCAACTTTACACACGGAAGAGTGAAAGCAGCAGACAGTTCTGTAGCATGACTGATTTCAAGGGGCTCAACCTGCTACAGCCAGACGAGCTCTGTGCCAGCGAAGAGTGAGTTTTGGTGACACAAGCTCTCACTTCTATTCAGAAAATATTAGGATATATTCTATGATAGATCCTGAATATCAGATAGCTCAGGACAGCCCAGCCTCTGAAAATAGTTCATGGAGTGAAAAGCCCCAAATTAATAGTAATTTCTGGAATTCCTGACCTGCGTGATGACAGTAGCATATACCTCCTTCGTATCCTTCATACATATATAAATACAAAATTTAACAGTTTTTTTGACATAGCACAAAAGAAACTGGTAAAACACTGATAATCCTGATTGTTAGTGTTGAAGTTGCTTTTTCTTTCTTTTTCCAAACCGGGACAGGGAAGTGAAAGTTTCTCCTCTGAACAGGCGGCTAGCAAAGCTCATTCTTTTGCAGACAAACCACTACTTACACTGCTTTGTTCCCAGCATGCCCAGGGTTCAGGCTTTTGGCTTGCTGATCACTCTGGAGCCACTCACACTGTTTCCTTATCTCCGGAGACAGGTAGAAAGCAAAGTCGCCTAGAAACAGAGGCTGGCATTAAACACTCTTGTTGAGGATGGTGGTTACCTACCAGAACCACATTACATGTATTTCTTCTTGATTTAAAAAAATCTCTTCTCTTCTTGCTTGCTCTGACAAAAGCTATGGAATATCTCTTGATGTTTGGCGTGGTAACTGCAGCATCCTGGGCTGGGAGATTTGTTATTTCAATTTACAAACATGAGAGCAGGAACTACAAGACACCAGAGGGCTGTATGTCTTAGTCTGTTACATGTAAATAGCTTTCTTGTAACAAGGCACTTCTAACCACACAGTTAATGTTTTTTCAAGAGTTAGGATCTTCCAGGACCCCTGTAAGTGGCAAATGGAAAAAGCAAACTGATAAAACCTAAACATTTATTTTCAGGGAAAGATGTCTTCATGTTTGCTTCCTACTTAGTGCAAGATATTCCTGAATCAGTGGTTTGTTAGCCCAGTAGACTGATTTTCAGGACTTTTTTTGATAGAACTATCTTTCCTAGAAAAGGCACAAAGTCCTTGCTGGCCAGGTCTGTATAGGATCTCTGGCATCTGGCTCTAGCTGGAGATCCAGCCTGGGATCTCTAGATAAGCTGCAATGCAAATTTTCAAGGCACAATCTGCACATCCCAAACACAGCAGCATTATTTATCCCTGAGCAAAGCATCCTGTTCATCTGGTCCTTAAATCTGCATACAGCAAATCCAGATCTCAGCATGAGCCATCCAAATGCCTGCTGGATGTGATGTTTATGCTGAAGTAGGGAAGAGAGATTTGCTGGGTGTTCAGAGAGCTCGGGGGGAGAGACAGTAGTCTGCTGGGCTGCAGAGGGTCAGGAGCCCCATCAGGACCAGACCCTATGGGATATGTTGCAGATGTGACCAGCAAGCCAGGCAGGATTAGGTCAGATCCCACAGATGAACCCATGGAGATCAAGTCAAACCAGACAGAAGTGCAAACTCTATTTGGTGGACCAACAGACAGCATGGGATGGGATGGGGAGTCCAAAGTGGACAAAACCCAGACATATTCCACCAGGTAGACCTATGAACAGCAACAAACAGACCAAACAGTACAGAACACAGAAAAAGAGACCATTTTCAGTCGGCCCCACTACCGGAAAAGGTGGTCAGGCTAAAGCTCACCCAACCAACAGGCAGGTAGGCCAAACTTCGCAGATTAACCCATCTGAGGTCACATGTTGCCCTTTCCATAATACTTTGGCTGCAGGATGTTATACTTACTTCTGATAAAAGATGGCAGCAGTCTCCCAAAGCGTAGTAAGGGCTCTTCATGAAGCTCTCCTGGTTTATCAACCAATTTGAAGAACACATCATTTGGCTCGCTAGCCAGGCTGTAGATATCTTTGACATTCACCTTCCTGCCAATGCCTAAGACAACAAAGAAGTATCCTTTGCATTTTGCATTGATAACAACCTTCTGCAGGTACTCAAGTTCTTGTTTGTTCACTTTTCCAGTCGTCATCAGAACTATGACTTTTAGATCCCGAGGGTTTGGTGCGTTTTCAAAAATATGAGTCATTGTGTGTTCAATTGCACTTCCTATAGCCCTCGTGCCATGAAGCTGGGTCATTTGGTTGTGTAGGTAATTAATGATCTTCTCTTTGGATCCATAATCAGTTAGTGAAAACTCAGTTTTTACTGGTGGGAAGCTTGAATTAGTTTCATATTCGTAAGGAGCTTGCTGGAGAACTGCCACTCTTGCATGGTGCTGAGATACTTTTGGCTCAGAGCTGATTTCTAGGTTACTTATGAGGTGGGAAATGTACTTCTTCATCTCGTTGAACTGCAGAGGGGTGGTGGACTCTGAGCTATCGATGATGAAAGCTATGTCAGTGTCTACATCTGTTGGGGCTGCCCTTCTGTCTCTGAATACAGGTCTCTGACTTCCAAAACCACAGACAGGATCAGGGTCACACACATCTAGGGAAGAAATACAGCAGATTTCAGCTGGAGGAACTGAAGATGAACCTCCCTCATCATTATAAAAATCTCTTGTGTCATATGAAATACTATCAAGCCACGGAGATTCACTGGGCCGTTAGTTCATACCAAAGTCTTTTCATCCCAAAGTACATTTAGTTATGCATTTAGTATCTTTATGCACTCCTTTGTCCAAAGGGAACCCTGAAGCGCTCTGTCATAAATGGCAGAAGGCCATATTTTTTAAAGCATTTAGCTATTGGTATTTGGGCTGTAAAAGTGGGAACAGCCAAAAAATAAGCTTCTCTTTACAAAGTGGAGAACACCCAGTGAACCTCGTTCACAATGCCCATGTTTTCTGCTCATCCTAAAAATATGAATCCCTTGTCTTTGACAGCTAAAGGGCTGACTCCCAACTGGGCTTCCCTTCTGCACCACTGACAACTGACTGCTGCATGACCAGAAGGATTTGGCACTGTCTAGAGGAGAAATTGGATGCTTTACCCAGACAAATGTGACAAGTCAAGAGCCTCTGGATAGTTTCATTCAGCTGACTGGCACTGGTTGGAAGAACAATTGCATGTCCAACTGCTGTGTTGTTGATCTGGTTAGATGCAAACAGAAAAAAATGGTGTTAGTTATGCTGCCTTCAGTTATTTTCAGTTCAAAGTAGGGAAGGGCAATCCACAACGCTAAGAGATTCTCTACTCGGCACGCTGCTTTTGGTAAATCCTACTTGGAGGGGTCTAATGGACCTGCATCAGTTAGTGGGACTAGTTTAGAGACATAAACTCCAAGAAAGCGAGTCAAGCACTTGAACCAGTGCTCAGCTGAGGCTTTTTTGTTGCTTTAAATCTCCGTACTTCCTTTCTCTCTGCCAATGGTACATCTACCTTCCCACCCTTTGCCTTGCTGTCTAAGTCAGACCTTTCTCACTATAGGGACTGTCTTTTCTTCTCTTTCATACCACACCTGGGGCCATGTTCTGGGAAAACAAATGACTCCTCATAACCTCACTAGCTTTTCACAGCATATGCCATGTTTTGGATTTCTCTTGCAACAGACATGACATGGTGAGTTTGGCCAGCAATACTTTCTGAGTGCTAAGCACTTGAAAGGTCTGTGGAAGACAACCGCCACCTGTAGGAGCCAATGCCATCAATCTCCCCAGCAAACCAGACTCAGATCATGAGTGGAAAAGGAAAGAAAGGGTGAATGACCCCAACCTCCAGAGCTCTGATGAGAACTGGGTCCTGCCTGCTGGTGAGGAACACGGGCATGACCCCAGCATCGTAGAGTTTCAGCACAGCATCATTCAGCTGCGGTGAGGCGCTTGTGTCCCCATTGCTGAAAAAGACAGCCACCTTCCTCATAAGGAAGCCACTTCGGGCACGCTTGAAGGTATTCCTGGCCACAAAGGACATGGCGGTCTCCAAGCTGCGTGGCTTTGTGGTCAGGGTCGCCTGGAAGTTTTGGATCTGCTGAAGGAGGCTTGATTTCTTCCTGGCGTCAGCAAAGCGGATCTCTGTGGTGACCTCATTGTTGTAGGTGACCAGAGCCACCCGGGCACCCCGAGGACAGTTGCTTTCAGCAATGGTTAAGTTGTTGACCACTCTGAGCACCGTTTGCTTCATCCTGTTGAAAGCATCCCTCACAACGCCCGAGGATGTGTCGATAGCGAAGGCCAGCTCGGTTGGGAAGACTGGGCACTCCTTCGGACCTGCCAGAAAAGTGCATTGGGAACAAATAGTGCCCCAAATAGTTGTCAGGGTGCAAGGGCCACCTCCTAGTCAGGAGTAAATTGTTCATACCACATACGTGGGGAGAGAAATAGTTCTGGCACACGGTCACACTGGGTTTTAAAGGACTGAACGTGACTTACCATAGCAGCAAGCTGTGGAAAAGATGAGGAAAAAAAGCAGTTTGGTCAGTGCCATTTGTGTAACATGATGGGCATACAAGGGTAGTGACAGGGAATTAGCAAAGCACTGATATACTCACGACATTTGTCTTTGATGTTCCGCACAAGCGCACATTGCTTTAGAAAATAAAATGAAAGAGAGAGAAAGGGAAAAAAGAGATATGTGACACAGCCAGCAAAAGAGTATTTCAAAACAAGAGAGAAATGATGCCACACTTACGTCTCTGGATTCTCCTTTATCACCTTTAAGTCCCTGTTTAAAAAATAAAGTAAAATTGAGCGTGATGTTTATTTTCAGGGTGCCCCATGAACCCATTTGGAATAATTATTTAACCACGGGTCATGCAGAAGCTAAGGGGAAACCTGCCTGTTTTCAGGTGCATTTCCAACAACAGGAAGAAATGTCAAGAGTAAACCTATCTGAAGCCAAACCCAAAAGGAACATTTACGATGCTTTAGGGTTCATGTGCAAAGCAAGCCAAGTCACTTCAGCTTTTCTAGGGCATTCTGTGCCAGTCAGATTTGATCATGGACCATATCCTGCATGGGGTGATAAATGAGAAAGAGCTGAGAACTTCCTAGGAGTGGTGTGCTGCCATGGGGAAAGCCTAGTGTTTAGTAAGAGCCTGTCTCTTGACTTTTTCCTTCTGCTATGCATTGCGGTTTGAGCACGGGTGAATATTTATCAATGATAAAGAGCTAGTTAGGAATTTAAAAAGACACATCAAAGACAAATAAAGAGGAATTTGCCCAACTTGAAATTAGAAGGAGATGGAAGTGGGCATATTATTCAACCTCTGGCACCAATAAGGACCACTGCATTTCTCAGAAAGGCAATTTGGACTCTTTCAGGGGAGGAAGCTAGAGGCTCCACCAGCAATGCAATGAACACCTACAGATGGTCCGGGGTATCCAACCTCTCCTTTCTGACCAGGTGTCCCAGGATCTCCCGCATTTCCCTAGACAAGGAAAGAGCAAAGAAATCGTCTCCATGAATATCTGCAGGACTCCCAGGAGCATGGATCAACACTTAGGGGGAAAAGATGCCCACGTCTTTCATGCAATTCATGCAGAGGCAAAAAAATGTGTCATGATCCAGCTTACTCTGCGGCCTCTGTTTCCTTTAGGGCCGGGGCCTCCAGCACTACCGCGGTCACCAGGTCCACCCTAGTTGGGGAAAACCACAAACAATAGCTCTAAATCTGCACAGGACCATAGGTAACAGCTACATTGCTTGGAAAATGAATGCATAGCTCATGGGCTGCACCGTACCTTGGGCCCTGGGTAGCCTATGAAGCCGCGTTCTCCCTGAAACAACATAAGGGTTTATGTGAATACAGGGTTTTAGAAAATGAACCTTATTCTGCAGGCAGATTTGTAACAAATGAAGGAACTAAATGACAAAGGAAAAAGAGAGTGAGACTGCAAATTCATTTTGCAATTTTGTTCCTCATAAGATTAACAAAAAGCAAACAGCTACTCTTCTTAAGGTCTGATTGCTTGTCTAAGGCTCATTTAAACTGTAGAGGGAAAATCAGAGATGCTGCTATACTGTTTTCAGAGTCGAACAGACATTCATGGGGCTTTCTGGCTAGAAGGTGCAAAAAGATTATACCTCCTCCTTTGAGAATGTTGATTTATATAGGCAAAACCAAGACAAAGACAAAGGGGAAAGGTTTGAAGACTCTTGCCTGATTTTCTTACCAGGGTACACATACGGCTGATTTTTGTTACTGTATGTGTCTGACTTTACCCAGGCTTTACCCTTGCACTGAAGACCTTGGCTACTTTCTTGCCCTTGGTAACTCACGTTGGTAGATGGGCAGGCTGAGCATACACCTACCTTTCTGCCTTTAGGACCTGGGCCACCAATTGCATCTCGTCCATCATCACCCTAAAATTGGAAAGCCAAAGTCATTAATATGCAGTCATATGTGAATAGCTTAAACTTCACAGATCCAGCGGCATCAATAGAAAGAACCCACTGATGCCACAGGCGTTTGAGAAGTTCTTCCATAGATAAAATTATTACAAGAAAAAAAAAAAGCACAAAAAGGTGGTGCTAAAACTACAAATCTGAATTAAAACCTACTTAGTATACACACATAATGTGTAAAACCTAGGTGGAAGTCAGCAATGGGAAGAAGGTTAGGAGGTCAGTCAATGCTAGGGGCGTGCTTGTAGCTGTGTCTAACCCAAGCTTGTCCTCCCTTGCTTTCCACAAACCACTTTTTCCTCAACTGGCTTCTCACTATACAGAGTAATGAGAATCAGGCCCCATGAAAGGGCTCACTTAGTCCATACCTCCTTTTAAAAGGTTATTTTATACTAGTACACAAGGTCAACTCAGGGTGTCTACCCATGCCTCATGCGATGAGCAAGAACAAGGCCAAGCAATTCTGGACAACCTCTGCCCTGCAGAGGGATCTCTGAGATGTTAAAAGTCATTTTTCAAGTGAATATAATTCACCTCCTCAAAGGGACTACTGTTACCAAATATGCTCACACTAGCTGCAGACATAAGGCTGATTTCCCTCTCTTATATTATACTATGGAGGATGCAAAGACCATAATGGAGCTAAGCTCTCCACTGTGAAGGGCTGTGACTGATTTGCCACAAGAGAGGGTTCAGCCCAGCTTCCTTAACGATATGAGTGCATGATCACACTTACCATCTCTCCTCGTGGGCCCTGCTGTCCATTCGGCCCTTTGGGTCCAGGGTTTCCAGGCTCACCCTGAAAACAGGAGCATCTGTTAAAGCATATGCTGAAACTCCAGGCAACTCTGAGCCTTTCCCAGGCCCGTCAGCACTGATTTCTTTACATAGACCAGTCTGCAGTGGTCCTTGCAACAGAAAGTCATGGCTGGACCTACATGGCCAGCAGGGCTACAAAACACTTGTTCTTTAGTGGGATCTTTGGTGAGTTCAGGAAAGCTGAGCAATGGGACATGGGATACCAACCAGCTCCCACCTCAGAATGGTGTTTTCTTTTTATAAACACTACAAAAATAAAAACTCCCAAGCTCTGGGGATTTTGCCAGTGCAAACAGACAGTGGAGCAGCCATGGAAATGAACTAGCGTGTCTGAATCTGAAGAGATAAAACCATGTGGAGGGTCTGGAGAGATCCAGCACGACCACCTTCCCATATAGATACCAGCTGAGAATCCACCCTGGAAAATTAATTTCTCTCCAAGATGTTAATCTCCAGTATTTTTTTTAAGCTCACTCCTATTCAGAAGCAGTTCACTGCTGTTTTAGTTTCTTATGCCCCATGCTCATGAAGACATACCTTGCGTCCCAGGGGACCCGTCCTGCCCCGTTCTCCTGGGGTTCCTGGTGGTCCACTACCAGCCTGGAACAGAAACAAGGAGACACACATTGGCAACGCATCAATATAACTGGGTGCCAGAAACTAGGGGATTGGGTGACCACAGAAATCATGTGTTTACTACTAGTGCTGGTGCCCCTCAAGGCAGCTTAGGAAACTCAGAAGTCTAATTCGTGGTTGGGAAGAGCTGAAGGACTGGGTCAGCTGAATGAGATAGCAGCAGCAACCTATATGGTCCCCAGAGAAAACCCCTGGAAAAGGGGTAAGCAGGAAGGGCAAAGTCCTGCTCAGGATGGGGAAATGCAAGATGTGTCTGGCTTTATGGCCATGAGTCTTCCTGGGATGGGCAGCAGGAGGGAGAAATAAATGCATGGGGGGGGGGCTTCAGCAAGCATGTGAGATGGTCATGTTCCAGCCTCAGCGGCTGAAATCACACCATGGAGGATGCTCTGCCAGTCACTCAGGGATGTTCTTTAATTAAAATCGCAAACAATAATGGGCCAAACGCTGAAATCTCAGCCCCTTTGTGGTTGCTTTTAACTCTTTCTCTTTTGTAACTCTTGATCAAGAAACCTTTGTCATAAGCTGAGAGGAGAGTGTTACAAGAGACTGAAACAAAGTTGTGGTTCTAGAGAGGGAAACGGAAAGATGCATTGGCTGCATCTTCTTAGCTCAGCAAGATGTTCTTGCTGAGCACAGTTGGGTCAATGGTTGAGAAGCAGCAGAAGGGTTTACCCTGGGTCCAGGAATGCCCTGCTCTCCTCTTATGCCTGGCGTGCCAATCTGGCCAGGTGGACCCTGTGTGGGGAGAAAAGAGAGACTATGTCAAAGCACATGGGCAGAAATACATCAGTGCTACACAAGATGGCAAGGGAAAGCAAAAGCTACATTGCCCAAGAGATGGTTTTCAAACACATCACAGCTCAGGAGGTGTGAATGCAATGGCAGGCTTGATGTCCTGGGGCAGGACAGCCAGGCCACATCACACCCAAAGATACCCAAATCCTGACAGTCCTCACTGCTGAAACTCTTTGAGGGAGTAGCTGTGATGAAAGAACACAACAGCATCATGATATAAGACATTCACTTCAGCATAATCTCACTGACCTGTGGCCCTCTCATGCCTTGTTCTCCAGCTGGTCCCGCTTGACCAAGTGAGCCCTTGGTACCCTTGAAGTGCAAAACAGGATAACACAGGTTAGCATGGGGGGACATGGTCAACACCATAGGGAGGGAAGAGGAGATTTCAGGGCATTTACATCTGCATAAAGAGCAGGGAAGAACAGTTATTTTAGGGAAGAACGGTTGTTTGGGGTTTATTTTCAGAATACAGTTATAGCAGAGAATGAGCACAGAACTGGCAGGGTAATTTGGCTCCTGCAATCAACAGGCATCAATCTCCTTCATGCTTTGGCCCCATTAGACTTCTCCAGCAGCACACGGAGACAAAGCATCTGAGCAGGGAATGCTGTGGAGGACGGGCACCCCCAGGGACAGGGACGCCTGGTTTTGCACCGAATCCAGCAAGGAGCATACAGGGAGACGAGCTGAAGGAGGAGGAGAGAAATTTGGAGGAGCGAGGAGGCAGAGTTGAAGATGCAAAGCCTGCATGTCTCTTCTCTTGGCACATCCCTCTGGGTGCTGGGGCTGCCTGGCTGGTGGAGTGGCAGGAGCCCCAGGTGTCATCCCCACCATTACTTACCTTAATGCCTATCGGTCCCCTTCGTCCTGTCATACCCTGCAAATGAAGAAACGATGAGACTTGTTACACAGGTGTGAACGCACATGTTTCTTTCTTGCTTTTAGATCTGTGTATCGCTGCTTCTCTTAGTCCAAAATTACATTTGAATAGTTTAAACTACTCAGGGTTTATGTTTTTCCAAAATTACATTTGAATACTTTAAACTACAAAGGTGAAAAACTTTGGCGTGTTTTCTCCTTCCTTGCATCCCTTGACCCTGCGCATAGGTGAGTTGCTCACTTGTGCGTGCAGGAGCAAGTGCTTTGCTACTGGTTTATGCACAACCCCTGGGACATGTGCTCCGAGTGACAGGCGGCAGAGGAGCAGCAGGCAATGCATCCCTGGTGCAGCTCCACTGATCTCAGCCGAGTTACTTGCATGAGAATAAAATCAGGATTAGACCTGAAAAGTCTATACAAGCAGCAAACTACCAGGCATTTTCCTTTTGTGGGTTTTTTTTGGTTTTTTTTTTCTTTTCTCTTTTTGTTTGAACTCCTGACTCTTGTAAAAACAAAACATGGGGGAAGGCAGGAGGGTAAAAAGTTATTGTCAGTCTAAGCTTGGCTCCCACTGACGGCAGGTCTGGTAGCTCACCTTCCTCCCGACTCCACCTTCTTGGCCATCCAGCCCCACCGGTCCTGGCTCTCCCTAACAGAAAAGCAAAACTCAAGTGAGAGCCCTGAGATGAGCAGACACCAGGAAAACAGGTTCAGTTCTCAAAAAAAATGGGTCCTTTTGCACTATCACACACGCTGCTCGATATGCCAGCATCGGTGGAACTCACAGAGAATTTCTGTCAAGTTTCTGAGCTAGCATAAGACGACATTTCCATTCTTTGGAAATGTCCTTCTGACATTTGAAGAAGCATTTTTTATTCTGAGCTGATAAGAAAACAAATGGCTTTTAAAATTTTCCAACACCCATGTGGGGTTGCGGGTTTTTTTCTCAAAGGTTTCAGGTAAATCAGGATGTTCTGATTTGATATAATCGAAACAGTTCTCTGCTTTTGAATAAGACCCACAAGAACATACTAAGTTAATTTGCAAGTACAAAGTTGTTTTCAGTTACCATCTCTCAGAAGGCATTGTAAAATAAAATAATTTAAAAACAAAAAACACTTTTTACACAAAACATCTTCTAAACTGACGTCTTCTCAGAGAGAAATTTTTGGTTGCAAACCAACAACATTTTCCGGTGGAAAAATATTCCATCGTACAAGGCATGATGAGTTTAAGGAACTTGCACCTTTTTGGCAGCATCATTTTCTCTTACTTTCTCTGTCCCATCCTATTGTAAAACTAAAAACCAGCTAAAGATAACAAAGAAACTTTACCATTGGTCCAATTTCACCCTTTTGGCCTCTGGTTCCCCGTTGAGTATTGTCAGCTCCTGAATCTCCCTGAAAGCAATAAAGCAATGAGAAACATCTGTGTAAATGGGACATGGAAGTCAGACATCATAAACTGCTCTGCTATAGTTCAGAACCAACATTTCTTTTCTTTTATTTTTATTTTTTTGACCAAATTAGATGAAGTATTATTGGTGCTCTTGGACAGACATGTCTTTTCAACTGAGAAATAATATTCTTGAAGAAGAGGAAGGGGAATTTTAATATAATGAAACAGTGATTGACAGGTTGGTATCAAGAGGCATAAGTTACCCACATGTCATCTCCAAGTCCTTACTCTGTCGCTGGACCTACGCCTGTCAAGCGCCATTTAATAAGCCTGAGTACACATTTGCTAATGCCACCAGAACCAGTGGAAAGTGGGGGGAAAACCAAGAAGATGACTTAGCAGTATTTACCGGGTCTCCACGGAGCCCGCGGTCACCTCGTTCTCCTCGTTCGCCTTTAGCTCCCTTATCACCCTGTGGGAAGAGACAGAGAGTTAGCAAGAGCAGCCCTTGCCTGCTGAAAGCATCTCTGCTCCCGAGGACCTCTGCCCAGGTCCTTGACCCTGAGGGGAGCATGATGGCTTTCCACCCTCCCCTGGCTCAAATCCATCTTTCACCATCATTTAGCCCCATCATAAATGCAATAAAAGCCTACCCTCCTGCCAGAGTACCCCTTCTCTCCAGAGGAGCCGGGCAAACCCTTGTCTCCCTGCAAAGGAAAAATATTTTAGAGGAGTATTTGCCACTTTTGAGGCCCTGCCACTGAAATTTCTTGTTATAAAGAGAAAAGGAATTGAAATGACTGACCTCTTCTCCATCAATGCCATCCAGACCCATTTCTCCCAGTTCACCCTGCAGAAGAGAGGCAAGGGGCAAATGCTTACCGAGGGAAAGGAGAACAGGGAGGGGAATATCGATGTGTCCATACGCTCACGCTCACCACTGAAGCATGAGGAAATTAGCTCCATACCTTCTCTCCTGGGAATCCCCGAGAACCCTAAAGAGATCAGAAAAGGGAATTATTTTTAAATATGAATCCAGATCCAGTCTTGGTGGTTTTGTCCAAGGCTGGACAGCTTTTTAAAGAGACTCAGTATCTCAGCTGCAACTAATGGTCTTGGTTCATGCACTCCTCTGCTCCCTGCCAGAGGATCTTGTGGTCGGAGCAAATAGTAGGAAACATCCCCTTAATATTGCTGAATATTTCCCGTAAGTATTATATGTTTCAACACCTTTTCTGGCTTGTGGCGTGGCTGCTGTCCTGAACCATTTTCTCAAGGTTCCTCTTTAAAGCAGCAGGCATAGTTCACTTCTCTCCTTCCTCCCCAAAAACATATCTCCACCCTCATGCTGTCCCACCCCTGGGAAAAGACACACACATGCCAGTTCTTGGTGTTAAGAACAAATTCATTTCTTTTTACATTTTCCCCCTAGAGCCAGACTTCAGAAAATAAATCAGCTTTGTCTGCAGACTGATCCTGGGTCGCTGGACTGCCCTTTTGCACTTCATAGAAGCGCTAAAGCCATGACACCCACTGAAAGCCTTGGTTCTTGGCCAGACAGACGCCACCACTTGGGTGGACTTGGCAGCTGTTGCATGGCATCCTAAAGCAGCAGGAGTTGCCTTCAGTGGACTCCCACCAGCCAGATTCTGTGTCTGCTTCGTGCAGGCTCCTTCCACACGTACCTTGGTTCCTCTGTGTCCGGGGCATCCCTGGAAACCCTGCGTCCCATTCACACCTGGCGGTCCACGCTCACCCTGTTGCATGGAGGGGAAAATGCAATGGTCAGGGTTTGCCTGCTCAGGACATTTCTTTAGCTAACCATCTCAGCAAGCACGGGAGGTGGCTTGGAAGCACAGGAGCAAATGGAGCATCAGGTTTTGAAACGTCAATGTCCAGCCACCCCACCATTGCCTGCCCAAAACCTGCATCCTATAGAGGTGAACTGCAATTGTTCATCACTGAGAAGCATCCTTGCTAAACCTTCAGCTGTGAAAGAGCTTTACAAAACTTCTGCTTCAAAAATAAAATGACAAGATGAACCCCCTCAGAGTTCTGCGTAGATGTCTAATCCCATCCCGACCTTAAAATCCCAGGAAAACTTTGCATCGCATGCGGTATCTGAGAGCAGCATTTGGCTCCTGCCTGTGCTATTGGAAAAGCAATGAGGACTGCCAGCTCCTCGGCCTCGACTTCACCTCCTGGGTGTGATGCGTGGGGAGTTGTTTATTCCAGGGATGACATGGATTCATGAAGTAAGATTTTGGATGAAACAGTGCTAGTGAGAAATCATGGGACTCATGTTGTCTGCCACTGTGATGGATAGAAACACTCCTTCTTGGTCCCATTCTCGGACTCACTCATATCCTTCAGCTGTATTTGATGTGGACAACTTTGGCATAGGCTGAAGCTTTAATGAAGTTGGGAAATTTGTTGTGTTCATAATCACTCTGCCCTGCTCACAGGTGTTTGGGACCAGCTGCAAACATTCCTACCTTCCTTGGAAGAACAGCACAGAGCTTGGTCACATCAAATAATGGGAGTTATTCCCCCATCATGCCTTCTCCAGCTCTCAAGGAGCTCCTCGCTGACCTTCTCCCAGAAGCAGCTGGGACCAGCAACTCAGGCTGTCGGGTGGGGGAGACACAAAGTTCTGCTTGCTCTCTTGTCTAACCCACTGCTGCATCCCCAGCAGAAAATATTTAGTGAAAAAGCCTCCAAATGCTTCACTATGTTGAAGTCACTAATCTGAGTAGTACTCTGCAGAGCAGGGGCAATCACTTACCGGTCCTCCTTCATCACCAGGATAGCCTCCATAGCCAAGATCACCCGTGGCACCCTAGAAGACAGCAGAGAGGATTCTGCATTTCTTTCATAGTTCTGTGATCTCCCTCTAAAATGATTCTCAATATTTCCCTAGATTTGCACAAAGGAGCTGCTTGGTCAACTGTGTAAACAAGTTAATGAGAAAAACCATCTCCCTTTGATGTTCCCAAACTGTCCACAAGACACTTCACCCCCTCCTTCCAGCCACTCATCCCTGCCTTCTTGGTTGTTTTACAACACAGAAGCTGTGAGGAAAGGGAAGAAGAGCAACTTTCAACTGCTGTGCATTGCCCAGGGCCAGTTTTAAAATGGGGGGGGGGGGGGGGGGGGGGGTAAGTGGAGATGACTTCCCCTTTTGCACCAGCCAGTACAACATGCGCAGCCTGCACGTTATCCACACATCACCACTGTGATGGACACTGGCCTCGCACGGGGACACTTCATCCTCAGGTGAAGCAACCTACCTTTGGTCCTATGGGGCCTGGTGCACCTCTGTCCCCTCTCTGCCCTGAGCACTTGCACGGGACCTTGCAGCACGTCCTCTCTGCGATGTTGTCCTGCAGCAAAACGCACATGGCACAAAGGGAAGGTGTTAGAAACCTGGCAGAGACCCAGCTCCATAACTACTGCAAGCCCTTGGGTCTATGCAATTGCTCCTATGCTGAGCATAAGGTTGGTCCAGAAGCATTTTGGGGTCTGTCTGCCTTGACACAGCCACAACGGCAGGAGAACAAGGTGTGTGTTGGCAGACTGGGTAGGCTGCATGGCTAGGAAGCAGCAAAGTTATCTTTTGTGTATGGACAACAGAGGCAAGGGTTTAAATGGGAACTGCGTGGGGCAGAAGTTGTAGAGGGCAATTAGTAGAGACCAGTGCCTGTCACTGAAGAGGGCAATCTTGTCTCCAAAGAAACAAATCCTGGCTGTGGAATAGGCCATGAGAAAGTCATTGCAGTGAGTACCTCACCAGCAACTTGCAGGCTGAGAACAATTTGTGAGAACACAGCGAAAGAAAAAAAAGAAAAAAGAAAAAAAAGACACTAATTCAGAGAAATAGCAGCTTGGTTTTGCATCATCCAGTAGAAAGAAAAAAAAATAAAATCACTTTCTTTGCCAAGTACATTGCTGGCTGCAAACGTTTCCTGCCAACTTTGCACATTTACATTTTGAAAGGATTTTCCTAGGCAACTGAGTTATGTGGGGATGGGCTGAAGACTAATTTTTATCCCACAACCCAAAGTTCACTCCCAAGTGGCTGTACTTTGATTTTCAGAGAAGGGCCCGGCAAGGTTACCACAGAAGTCAGTAGGTAAACCCAATCTTATTAAATCTGCTAGAGAAGGAGCTTAACGATGGTGGTAGCAGATTTGAAGTTGGGAGGAACTGGACATACTGGGGTTAATAGCAAATTAATTATTACCTAGAGAGGTACTAGATTCATGGAAGCAAACTAAATCTATGGAGAAGAAAGGAAAACTCCTTCATCTGGTAAAAGCATGTCCAGAATACAGACAGTGTATCAACGTAGGGAAAGAAACCTAGAAAGCAGTGCTTCTGCAAGAGATTTAACACTGACAAGGCATGACAGTGCATTACCCACAAGGTTAAAAAAACTAACAGTATAACTACAGGCAGAGAGCAGGCTTTTTGATGGCATCTCGTCCTATCCGCTTTGACCTAATCCAGTGCACTGTAGCTTCTGCTGGAATAGGGCTTCTCCAGGAGCATTACAAGGCAGCACCATGACCTGCTCCTAACTTTATGTGCTATGGCATCTGTAAGAAGAGCTGCCGAAGGTAGGGAGAGGAGAGGACAAAAGCCAAGAGGGTATAATTCAGCCTCAGTTCAGCCCTGCAGGAGATCCAGCCATTGGCTTTCCTCCAGTGTTACAAGGCAGCACTGCCTGTGCCAAGTCACTTACGAGCTGCTCTGCCAGCTCGAAATCCAAGTCCAGCAGATTAACTCTGAGCGGTCTGTTGTAGGTGAATCCACGACCAAACTCCAGCTGCATCACTTTGTCAAAATCGCTCACTCGGTCCAGCCCGACGAAGATGAGAGCACTGACACCTGAGAAGGGGGAAGCAGAAGGGGCTGTGTGATGGGGCGAGGTGCTCTGCAAAGCCTGCACGCCCTCCCCTCCCCTTGTAAGGATGGGTCGTTCTCAGACTCTTTGATTGCAAACACAGCTTATTCAACCTAGAACAAGCATCTTCAAGAATATTCAGTGCAAATTACCCACACACTTAGCTGCCAGGGAGAGCAATGAAGAATAGCAAGTGCATGTAGAAATCATTAAATCCGTATTCATTACTGTCAAAAGCTGGTGGATTCAGGAGAAAGGGTGGTAAAATGGGCCGCAAGTTAACATGGACTATAATCATTGCCTTGATGAGTAAAAAAGTTACCTTCTGTATGCAAAGCAGACGAGGCAGCCTCCAGCTGATCTATCGAGTCATCTGCACCATCAGTAAAATGGATTATGACCTGGGAGAGAAACAAATTTACCTCAGAACCCAGAATATTTCAGGTGTGAAACACAATCAATGTGCAACCTGAAGGACCTTCCTCCAAGCGACATTACATCTCAGAGGACATGAGGAAATTGCTATGCCCTTTCCAGGCCACAAAGCTTTGCATTTTTGTGCCTGATTTCGGTACATCATACCATACAGGGGAAATCTGGAAAGAAACAGTTTTCAGCCAGCTCATGGGTACTGGCTGCAATAAATTTATTTATTTAGTTTATTATGCATTTACCGTTGCTTTGCCAACTAAAATACATCGGAAGTCAGCTTTCCTGGCCAACACCATCCCACTGGCTTTGGTTTTGACTTACCTTGGTGCTGCCAGAAGGTGCAGATCTGAATTTGTTCAGGTAGGACTGCAGCGTCTCTGCCGTGAGAAAATAGGGCCCGCGAGTGCGCATGCCTTGAAACCTCTCAAAGAGCTCTGGCTGGTACTCAGAGAAGTCCAGTCCCTCAACTGGTGCCCCCCGAGCCTGGGCCATGATGGCTACCCTGACGCTGGGCGCCTCGTTGCCACTGCAGCTGATCTTCTGCATCTGCGTTATTCTGTTCAGCACAGACTCAACTCTGGACTCCAGACCTCTCTGGGAATTAAATATATTTTGGCCAGGCCCAACATCTGTGACATCGAAGCCAATTATCACATCTAAGTCACAATCTGAAAGGGAAACGCAGAAAAAGAAGGGAGAGGAGAACATCACCATTGAGCAATACAACCATTGCTTTTCAAGTAATGACTTTCCTAATTATTCTGTTAGTCATTAGAGAAGACACTCTCTGCATTGAGAACTGCTACCATTTGATACACAAGTGCCTCGGGCTTCCTTTCATCACAGCAAGGAAAACGTGGGAAGATCTGCATATATTTATTTTCCTGTGCAATTGTTACTTAGCATTTGGATGAGCCGACTAAATCAAGTCCAATAGAAATTTGTGTTTTCATCAGGCAGCCAAGACTGCTGCTTTCTCTCCACTGTATGAAAAACTGTTGCAACACTGTGGAAGTACCTTCTGCCTGTGCTTGAAGAGGTCACGGGGACTTAGAGGGAGGAGGCGACAGCCAGATGACCGACCTCAAGTGCCTGGAAGGTGTAGATGGGAGTTATATGCGCTCAATTTTTCATCTCGTCTGGAGCTGCTGCTCAGCTCAGGGCTGCTGTGGCTCTCCTTCAGCTTCTCCAGAGATTTGGGAGCTGCCTCTGCTCAAAATCCAGAAGGCTGAGCCGGTCAGTTGTGCTGGCAGTAGGATTGGCCATACTGTCGTAAGTTAAAGCAGCTGCTGGGAGTCTGGTCCGATGGCAATACCAGCTTGCTTACTCACCCCAAGTAGCCAAATAATGGGATTCCTTTGTAAGGCAATTTTACCTTAAACTACAACCACTTGTGCCCTAGCTTTTTCTCATATAACTGTCATGAGATCAAGTGGGTACCCTGGATAATCTGGCAGGAGAAATTCTGATTTCCAGCACATCATGCATGCCAAGGACTTAACGGCCAAGGAGTCCAGTTAGCTTGTTATAAATGCAGTGGGCAAAACAAAGACCATCACTTTTCGTTTTGGCACTAAACAAGTTGGTCTGCCAATGTGCTAATGGCATCATATGCCTGCACATCAGGGAAGGAAGTTAGTGAGATTTAGTCTAAAGGCAGTTAAATAATGGAACCCCTCTGATGCAGTGGTAGGAGGCCAGTGATTTACTGTCTGCCTGCCATATCTGAAAGTATTCCACCACGACTGCACCTCTGTGGTAATGGTACACCAGTCATTCATGTGCTGAAGCACACGAACAGGCAGCTTTTGTACTAAAGGCTTGCAGCCTACCACCACACTCATGGAGGAGGTCTGAGCCCATACTGCACCTCAGGCTATAGGCAAAGCACAAGAGCGGGATAGGCAAGTCCATCAAAATGCGTTGGATATTAAAAGCCACCCTCAGGAATGACCTGGGCACATTATGAAAGGATTGTGCTTACCTCTTGTAACATCCGTTGGGCACAATTTCTCCTGCATAGCAGCTTCCAGTGTAACCAGGACCTGCTCATTCAGCTCAGACAGCTCCTGGGCTGTTGCCGCTCTGAAACTTGTGGCACTCTCGCTGGCAAGCCTGCTGACTTCCTTCAGGTCAATGTTTTTTAAGCCTACTGCAAATACCTTGACGCCTTTCTGCGTGATTTCCAAGGAGGCACTCGGCCCATCATCTGAGGACTTCCCACCCGTGACAATGAAGGCAATCTGAGGCACCCTCTGGTCAATTCGGCTACCGGCCTCCTTCACAAAGTGTTTTGCCTGGATATGCTTGATGGCTGCACCGGTATTTGCCACTACACCACCTTTGTAGACAACGTTGCTGATGGCATCTAAAATCTGAGGTTTGGTGGAGTAGTCCTTGAGGAAAAACTCATCGGTGACATCTGAGTTGTACTGGGCCAATCCTACCTGGATAGAGTCGCCATCCCTATAAATGGCATCCACCACAGAGTAGACAAACTGGAGAACTTCTTGGAAGTTATCTCTCCCCAGATTGATGGAGCCATCCAGCAAAAACACAATATCAGCCTGCTTCTTACCTCCTGAAAAGATTACAAAGAAAACACAGTTATAAATTGTTTGCAGCATCTGTAATATTTAAGATGCTTAGTGCTTTGTGAAGTAGTTTCTCTCCTGTGTTTCTCTCTCCTTTCTACCTCTTTAGAGTCTTTGGCATGATTTTACAAGGAGAAAGTTTTTATACACCACTTTATACACTTCATACAACATTACTTGTTTTTGTGGTAGACACCGTCATCTCATTTACTTCTTTCCTATGCTCAACAAAATCTTCTTCAAAGTGTTCTTTAAATCAATGTGACTAAAGGGTTGGGAATCAAAAGGTGTTATTATGGAATCATTTTCACATTCTAACTGTGCTCTGTCCAGAAAAGTCTGCAGGATGAGTAGTAGTCTTACCAGGTCCTAAAAATCGAGGGGTTTCTGTTGTAGGTATCGGAAGTTCTTCAAGAATATTCTGCACCTTCTTTTCTAATGTTGGGAGTCCCGTGAAGTCCTGTACCACAAGCACACGCTCAGGATCATTGGTAATGACCTGCAGCTGGCCCCTGTCCACGTTCCTGGCTCCCACACCCAGAGGCTTAATGCTTGTTGAAGTGATCACGTTAGCAGGCCTGTTTACATCATCCTGGGACCGGTCTCCAAGGATGACAACTAGATGCTGGGGCACTCCATCTTCTATCCTGCTCCCTGCAGACTTGATAAAGTAGTTCTTCACTGCGTAGTCTAGGGCTTTGCCAGCGTTCACGGGGGACCCCCCTCTAAGCCTCAAGCGGCGGATGGCTTGCAGCACGGCATTTTTTGATTTGTGAGTCTTCAGGTAGAACTCAGGGAAGACGTTGTTGCTGAACTGCACCACGCCAATTCGCACTTTGTTTGGCCCAACTTCCAGCTGCTGAACAATTCTGCTGATGAAATCCCGAATGTGAGCAAGTCCATCGGGCCTAACGCTGTCGGAGCTGTCAATGAGGAAGACTACGTCCTTTTCATCACCAGAAATAACTGCAGGGAAGCAAGGAGAGAGGAAATTACTCATGTGCCAAGTCTTTGCTTAAGCTTTGCTGGAGGATTTCTGTGCTATCTGCTCTTGTGTGACGTAAAACTGCGCGGCATATTTTCACAAACTTTAGGCACAGTGCTATGGGGAACGTCTCCAAAAGGGCTTGTGTGTTAACAGTCTGCCTAAAATTCAAAGCATGAGTTACTCAGAGCTTTATCTGTTTGACTCATTAATGCTCTTCTCTGGATTTGTCAGTGTTTCCAGCTTCATTTTGCCCCAGATTTATGTCTCTTTCCTAGAGAGCTGCTAAACGGGAATAGATGGTATTTGACTTGAAAATGAAAATATGTAAAATATTTAGGTACTTTACTTGAAAATCAAAAGTTATAATGTATTTAGGTACTTGGTTAGAATTTCCACATAACTAAAAGTTTTCTTCTAAAACTGTACATGTGCTACACCTTTGCTTTTTACTAAGGAAAACCTCAGTTTAGAGAGAAAGGATGGAAAGTTATTTACACATTTGGGCAACATTTACTTGAATAGCAGCCCAGAGGCAGCCGGTGTTGACAGAGCCTTACCTACGGGGGGTTGCACATCTCCCAGCAGCCGTCTGATTTGGTCCCCAGTCAGGGTTTCAATAGGAGTCAGCAGCTTCTGCTCAAGGCTGGGCAGTTCCTGGAAGCTGGAGACTTGGAACACGTAATCAGGACTAAGGGAAATCTGTACCATCTCCTCAGGATCCACATTCTTCGCTACCACCATAGGTGCCACCCCCACTTGTTTGACTTGCAGCGATGGGTACTCTAAGTCATCGTCAGACTTTCGGGAGGAGAGGATGACCAAAAACTGAGGGACACCTTCCTCGATGCGGCTCCCAGAGGGCCGGGTGAAGATGGTCTTTGCCACAAACTCAAGGGCCTCCCCCACATTCACCTGCTGGCCCCCCTGCGGCCGCAGACGTCTCACAGCACTCTGCACCTCATCCTTGGTGGAATGGGCATTGAGCAGGAATTCCACGTGGGGATGCTCACTGAACTGGACCACTGAAATCCTGGTGGTGTCAAAACCCACGTCCAGGTTGTTCACTATCCTCCCAATGAGATCACGGATAAGGTAGAATTCCTGGGCAGCATAGCGGGAGCCATCAACCATGAACACGACGTCCCTCTTCACACCCGCTGCAGGAAAAAAAGCAGGAGTCAGAAGGTGCATCAGGCATTGCTTATGGAATGCAGCTAAGCTCAGCATCTACATCACTGGCCCATGCCTCTGGCCGTGGGGAAGGATGCTCATTGTTTCATTGCCTGTGATATCTCCTGGGAGCCCCAGCAGGCAGCTCTGGGTTCAACCCAGGCACAGGACCAATCTGCTAGACACATCCCCAGGCAGGGCAAGAACAGCAACTTCCAGAGCAAAGGAAGAAAAAAGGGAGCTGGGGAAAGCTGTAACAATAATTCTTGATGGGATCTCCACCCAAGGAAACGTAGCCTGGTGATGCTCCTTACTCAGGGCAGGTTGCCAGGCAGCCTGGGGTTGGTTTACACTCAGTACCACCCCTCCTTCTTTGACTTTGTCCTCTAGGAAAGCTTCTATCCTATTACTCTCTCAGCTTCTGCCCTTCCAGTATGACTTTTTAACTTCCTAATAAAATGTTTTCTGCAATGGTAATTCAAGTCAGAGCCTGAATTATCGCCAAATATCACACTGATAAATGGGGACAGAGGAAAGAAGTCTGTCTCTGAAGGGAAGGAAGTAGGATGGTGGACTTCAAAGGGACTGATCTGGGGCAGGTACCTTTCATCCCAGGCATACATTGGCTGGATTTCATTCCAAGCAAGACCAGAAGTGGAAGGATCCTTTTCCTGAAGCCCGCTTCCAGTTTCCCTTCCCCCAGTGAATGAGAGTAGCAAATATAAGACACATCAGCAAGCCTTACATTTAGCAGAAAGCTGACCTTGATTTATAGTGGTGTGAAGGCGTCCCTGCAGCATCTAAATTTACATCCCAGGAGGAATAGCATGGACTTAAAATACATCAACTTAAAATAAGATTAAGGTGATAGCATTCACTTTGTGGGTCTTGCATGTGGATACAACATGGACCACCTTGAGCTACTGGGATTAAAGGTGGCTCTGCTTAATTACACAGCTCCTACCAAACCTGAGTACGTCAACAGTCAGACCAAGATGGACTTGGAGTCTTAGCTGTGACCATCTTTGCTTTTCTCAGTTTGTGTTGCAACCATGATGTTACTAAACATCATATTTTGCCGCTGGGTCTCGGTGCAGACACAAACATCTTCTCACCTGGGCTGGGTGATGTAAAAACCAGATCAGGGGCAAGTGACTCTATCTCTTTCTTGGTCAGCCGGATGACTCTGTTTGAGACGACCTGCTGCACCGTATCCAGCTGGCTGAAGTCAGGCACAGAGATAGCAAAATCTGGGAGGAAGGAAATTGTCTGCAGCTCTGTGAGGTCGGCATTTCCAATCCCGATGCCAAATGGCACTGTGCCACTCGTCTTCAGGACCACTGAGGGCCTCCTCACGTCATCCTGGGACCGGTCTGCGGTCAGCAGAATCAGGAACTGTGGGACACCCTCTGCTATCCTGCTGCCACTCGACACTGTGAACACATTCTTGATGAGATAGTCGAGGGCTGCTCCTGTGTTCAGAGGAGATCCTCCCATAATCTTCAGCTCCTGAATGGCGCTGATGAGATCTGCTTTGTCTTCGTGGGTGTCAAGTAAGAACTCGGGTTGTATGACATTGCTGTACTGTGCGACGGCAACACGGACCTTGTCACGACCTATATCCAGGCTTTCAACAACTCTTTGGACAAAGGTCTTCAGTAGAGGGAAACCACTTCTGACACCATCCGAGCCATCGATTAGAAATACCACATCCTTCTTCTCACCTCTCTCAACTACTGTTTGAGACAAGTAAGGGTAGGGGGAATAAGTGAGATTCTCTCTTGCAGTGATTATTATTCTCCACATACATTGAAACAGAAGACTGTAAAGCTTGGGGAGGGGAAACTGAGGTGTGAGGATGGGTGGTTCGTTTCCTTTGCCATCAGGTGCAATCTGTGGTGAAGAGGCAGATGGGTGGAAGTCGGTGGAAACCGCAGTGCAACACATGCCATGCCTTACCCACCGAGTCATAGAATCATAGACTCATAGGAAATAGGGTGCCAAGAGACTTCGGGTGCCATCCCCTACCTGAGGCTGGGAGAATATGTTCGCTCCCAAGGGGGCTGGGAAGCTGGTGTGTGGCTTTGCAATATGCAACAGGTGTCTGGGCCATCAGGGATATTCTACTCCCAAAGAAAACGGAGTTTCTGAAGGAAATGGCATACTAGCGAGCAGGTGCTCACAGGGAGCCAGTGAAGAGAGAGAGAAAGAGAGAAAAGCTTTTCTGAGTCATCACTGAACTTAGAAATAAATAATCCAGCACATGCTCAGACCAAATAAGCATTTGCTGGAAAGGACATCCAACTGAAAATGCTGAAATGCTTTTCTAAAATGCTAGACACTGAGTTATTTTTTTTTCTTACTAACTTCAAGCACTAAAAATATGCTAATTGTGACCAAACTCTCCTTTTTAAAAAAAATCAAGACCATAAAATGTCAAAGATCAGGGAACTCTTGATGCATTCTGCTATTCACTAACAGAATTGCAAAGCTTTGATTTAGCCAAGCAGAAAACATCACTGCCTCTCAAACACAGCAACTGTTGGATGACATCCCCAAAAGTTTTGTTGGCTTGTTTATAGCAGGGTCAAGTGGGACAAGCAGGAGCATGATCTGTCCCTCAGAAGAAAATCTTAAATATTTGCTTATGAATATTGGACATATAAAGAGTTAATGAGGGCAGTCGAAGTCTTAATGCAGACTTCAGATCAAGTTTATTACTTAAGAAGAATGTTGGAGACATGGTGGGTTAATGTATAGGACTGGAATATTAATATAAGTTCTTGAGCAATACAGGTAGCAAGAAGGAGCAGACATAGCCTGGTGTGTCCAAGTCTCACACACTTCCCTGAAATTCAGAAGCAGGGGAGAAGAGTCCTAACAAAAGTGTCTATGTAGCAGATATAGAAGAAAAAAATATGGGTACTCTTATGAGGTGGCTCTCTTTTAGCCAGGAATACTAGGAAAAGTAGATGGATGTAGCTATTTGTGAGCAATTAGCATAATTATTCACAGTACTTGGTGGTCAAAGGGATGCAAAATTATCTTGACAAGAGAGAAACGGTTTGAAAAGGGAGGATGCAATTCAAGAGCACTAGTTGCATTAGTCTATGTTGAGGCAGCAGCTTCACAAATAATGGAAGGGCAATGACTCCACAAGGAAAGGATGGGGAAGAGATGACCAGGGGTCACCATGGTTACGCTCTGCTCATTTGGAGTAGGCTGACATTGGAGAGACGAGGGGGAAAATGTAGAAGATCTACAAGACCTTCAGGGAAAGACTGAATGATTGAATGAGCTGGGTACAAAGATGGTGACATGAAGACCGAGACAAGATGTATATGGCAAGCTTAAAGTAAATGAAAGGCTGTCACACAAAACATGGGATTCAGAGAATCATAGAATGAGCTGACGTCTATATCCTTGAGTTGAAAGAGATGCAAAAGGATTAAATTACGACTAGGAAGGCAGAGGTTTCTCATTGAAGGAAACTATCTACCAATAAGGAGAAAAGCAATTGAACAGATTGATTACGGAGGCTGGTGAAATCTCCTACACGAGAGGGTTTTCAGAACAGATTAAACCAATGTTAGATGGTTCCAGATAAGAAGATGCTGTTGGGGACAAGGGTATGTAACAGATGGCACCCTGAGATTTCTTCCAGCCCTATTTCTTTTTTATGTTTCTATGATTCTAAGTCCATCTGCCCAGGAATTTTATGGCGAGGTGACGTGGAAGTTTTTACCATTTTCGTTGTCCCCAACTGCTGTTGGGAGATGGGTTAATTCTCAAATTAGGGCTGCCTCAGGAAATCACAAAGCTGCACATGCATCATTTCCAGTGCTGCAGTGTCAATTTATAATTGTGTCCATGTGATTCTTTTTGTGACTTCTTTTTATTCTTTAATTAATACATACTCATCTACTGAGCTTGTAACAGTAACTGAGCCAAGAACATCTCACTTATTGGTGCATAGGTACAAAATGTAGAAACTACCATTGTATCCTGTGAGAGATAACGGAGCAAGAGTGAATCCAGCACACTGCAGTGCTCCTTACTCACTGCCACTCCTCCAGAAAAGGATGAATGGAAAGAGAAATTGAGACAAGCCTTTATTTGCTTCTTCTAGACCTTGCCCAACATTGCACATCAATTTATGCAAGATCTCTGGGGTGATGACTCTCTGTTATTTCAGGTTTTTACCATGTTTTACACACTGGTAACAGAACCTACTGCAGCTCTTGCAGCTGAAGAAAAGTTTTTCTCCTTATTCTTTTTTAAAATTCAGTTTGGACCCTAACAGTTTGCTGGATCAGTTTCCAAACAGAGAAAAATTGAAGTACAATAGCAGTTTCTACATAATCGTTTTAAACATCACCAGAGACAATCACCCCAGTTCCCAAATTGAGGGGGGCATGTAAGTGGTGTCTGACAGCCTCTTGGAAACCCAGGAGGTCCCTGTACCTGCTGGCTGCAGCTGGATAGTTTTCAACAGGTTGACTATGTTTGGCTGAAGCTCTGAAATCCGAGGGAGGGAGTCGACATTCAGAATGAACTGTGGGGCATAAACGATTCTTTCCAGCTCTACTGGGTCAGCATTTTTGGCTTTGATAGCAAAGGTCACGACTCCAGCTTGCTTCAGAGCATCTGATGGTTGCTCCACATCATCAGTTGATCTCCCAGCAGCAAGGAGGACCAAAAACTGAGGAACCCCTTCTTCGATCCTGCTTCCACCTTCCTTCACAAACAGCCTCCTTATAGCTTCATCTAGTGCAGCTCCAATGTTCATTTGCTTCCCAGTTTTTATCTTCATCCTTTTCACTTTGAGAAGCATGTCATGCTTAGATGGGAGTTCGGCAAAATCAAATTCAACTTGGATGGTGTCACTGAATTGAGCCACAGCTACTCGTGTGGCATCTGGACCCACATTCAGGTCAGAAATAACTTTGTGTACAAAGTCCCGGACAGCAGGAAAGCTACCCAAGAGGTTGGCTGAGCCATCGATCAGGAATAAAATATCTTTCTTGCTTTCTAGAATAAATTCACAAATGAAAAGAGGGGAAAAATATGAAGGCATTTTTCTTCTTAAACGTTATCCTAGAAACTTCTCTGCAAATTAGC
Source organism: Opisthocomus hoazin (assembly GCF_030867145.1). NCBI lineage: Eukaryota > Metazoa > Chordata > Aves > Opisthocomiformes > Opisthocomidae > Opisthocomus > Opisthocomus hoazin. Next base: position 35,280,917 of record NC_134422.1, on the reverse strand, counting down.
TGGGTTTCAATATGCAAAACAAGTGATTTTCATTTACCAGAGTATTCAAAGTCTACAGGACTAAACAGTACCTTTGACATTTATCTGAGGAAAGGGATGTAAGGACACCTCTCTCCAAGGACTCAGTAAATTCAGGCACCAGACAGCCATCTCATGTATTGTATCACATCATATTAGTCATGTCATAAATTGGCTGTTTCAGATTACACCAGTAATGTTTATGTTCTAGCAATCTGTTTATAATACAGGCATGAAGAACAACAGCAGTGAAGGGTTTTTTTTGCTATTTAAAGGCTCAGTAGATAGTGAATAGACATTAGTTCATACACACATACACAAAGCATATTCTATGATCTCTTAAAGTACTTCTCCCAGCTGCAACACAAGGAGGCATCTAAATCCGTAGGCAAGTTATAAGTTTGAGAGGAGAAAAATCCTTTTGCCTGTTTCAGGTTGATGCCCTGTTAATTCCAATTGAATGTCCAAGGCAAACCCAAACACCTCATACCTTTTGTCTTAACATCTTTCATTTTCAGCTTAATGGTCTCCTTTCCGTACTTAGCAATCCTGCTTGTTTTAATGTCATCAGAGGCACTTAGCCACAGTAAGAGAATTAGTTAAAAAATACCTGTTTAGAAAGGGTTAAACTTGCCTATAGCTTTTGGGTTTAATGTTAGAGGCTAACTTTGAATATCTGGAGTCAAATTCAGCCTCTGTGACAACCTGCTAACAGTACTTTGACAGAGGCATTCCGAGGAAGGATGCAGCCACCCGTACCTGGCTAGACCTCTCTTTCTCTGTGCTCTTTGGCACGGCTTTAACTTTTCCACACCACTCCTTGTGGCCAAAAGTGCTTGCTCCCATATCCTGAGCTAGTGCAAATGATGCATTTACAGGCTGTGTCACTCTTACAGCAACAAAAAGGGAACACCTGAGTAAGTGACTAGTGGGCATAGATTCACTCGGATCATTCTTCGGTCCTGACCTGCCAAAAGACTTAAAATTATGCTGTCTTCAAAGTGTGCTAGCAATGACTTGAACAAAACCAAGAGCTGACTGTATTTAAGGTTAAGCACAGCCCTAATCACTTTGATGAGGCCTTGGACAGATGTGAAGGTATACACTGGGAACAGTCAAGAGCAACAAGATTAACTCAACGCAGTCAACATGAAGGAAGGTAGATATTACCTGTTGGGGCGAGTGGAACTTCTTCCACACCTCCACTAACATATGTTGTTATAGGCTTATTTAACTCCTGGGGTAAAGCTGCCAGAGCACTGAAATCATCCATATAATACACCATTCTTGGATTAAAGGCAATCTGTTCGAGTTCTGCCTTATCCGCACTCCTAACTCCAACAGCAAAAGTCAGTACTCCAGCCCGAGCTAATTCATTGGAAACTTGCAAGAAGGGATCGGCAGACCTCCCTGCTGTCACCAGGACTAGGACCTGCGGCACTTGTTCATTTATTCTGCTCCCACCAGCTTCCGTGAAGTGATTTGAAAGCACAAAGTTCAGTGCAGAGCCAGTGTTCAGCACTGACCCCCCCTTGGGCCTCAGCTGCCCCATACGTTGAATTATGTCTGACTTGGTTTGGTATGAGTACAGAAAGAACTCAGTTTTAGGAGTGTCGCTAAATTGAACTAAGCCAACTCGGATTTTGTCACTGCCGACATCAAGGTAGTTAACTAGGGTGGCAACAAAGTCACGCACAAAGGGGAAGTTGGCATTTCCAACGTTGAGTGATCCATCCAAAAGAAAGATGATATCCCTTTGGGTTACTTGAACTGCAGTAGAGCACAGAAAATAACATGAGACATTACAGAAAACAAAATAGATTTTTTTTTCATGTGTGCATACAGCATACACTGTACACACATGTAAACCTTGTTAGGAGGAAGAGGGAAGAGTGGGAGAGAGAGAAGAGAAAGAGCATGATCAGCACATAATTAACAAGGACCTTGCTGGAAATGACTACATTTGGCAGGGGAGGCTTCTGACTGGTATTGAAACATCCTTTAAACGTCAGGTTTACCAACAGGGCTCAGTCTCTGCCATGGTAGATGTTTACAACGGCTGCTAATGCCAGAGCTGTAAGTTCAGGACCTGGTCCTTAGCTGGCAAAAGCCAGCCTCATTGATTTTGGTGCAGCAATGCTGATTTAATGCCTGCAGACACCCTGCTTATCTACACATCACCACACATTTACTCGGGGCTTTCCAATGAAACTTTAGGGAACGTTTCTGCTTTCTGGCACCTGAAGTATGCTTTGACACCTAACACTATCACCACCTTGTTAAGCAAGCACTTGTTCCACACGGATGTTCCTGTGCATCCCTAGGTACAGAGAACCATGCCCTGCAGTGACTTCCATGGTCACTCTGTGCAGCCATCAGCAACGGGCATGCAGTGCAGGCTTAGGCTCCACTTGCATGGGAAAATACTTCTGCCAAGTCACCAATTTTGTCAGTATATTGAATGGGGATTAAACATACCTTTTACTAATAGGCTTAGAAAAGCTGGTCCAGAGGAAACTGCATCGGCTGCCTGATACACCTATGTTTTCAATGTCTGCATTTGATGATGTCTGCAGTTGCAGACATCCGTTTTGTGGGCTGTTGAATGGGGAGAAATTTCCTACTTTTGGCAGTAACCAGCCAGTTCTTGGCTGCTTTTTTAAGGTTAAATCCTTCCTCGGCTCTCTCCCAGCATCTGAGCCCCAAGACACAGATCTGCAATGTCACCCCAAAGACACCACAGGACCACCCTCCTGTGTTTTTTTCTTTAAACACAGCATGTCCAGATGACAGACCAAAATGCTGAAACTTTAAATATGATCTCAGAGAACGAATCAGTGGGCTCATCCAATGCATCCCCTGGATGTCTTCCTCCAAATAAGCTATTTGGGAACATATCTATGCCCATTGCTAATGTTGTTCAATAGCTGTCTGTTTAAAGCATTTGCCTATGGGTATACGGCTATATTCATCCATCTAGCTAGCTTGCCTTGTGCCTGTAAGCTTGCTGTCGTATATATAAAATATAGAAATACTAAGATATTAAAACCAAAACGGAGAAAGGGGCTCTTTGGAGTGCAACCATTGCTCTCAGATTTGATAGATAGTCTTGGCTTTCTGTATTTTTAATTTTTCCCAGAAAACCATCATTCAAGGCCCAGGGTGAGACAATATCTAGTTGAAATGTAGCAGTCTGCCTAGTGTCAAAATCAGTTTTGTTACTAATTATAGTCATTTTATGGGGTAGGATATGATTACTTGCTTATTGTATATGTGAATAGCTGTGAGTACAGTAGAGTAAAAGCACTGCAAAAAAAAGAGAAGCTGTATGAATCAGCTTTAAAGAACAAGGAAGTTTAGGAACATTTTTAATTTACATTGAAAAGTAAAAATGTCAGATTTGGTGTATAGCCATGCAAAACTGTATTAGCAGGAAACACATTCTGAAAAAAGGCTTATTAAATAATAAGTCCCGTGATATTCATCTTAATTAAGGACAAGTATTGGCAAACTGATTTTAAAATAGCTGCTCTTCATGTAAATCAGTCATAGGGCTTAACTCTTTAAGGACCCTTTCCAAAAACTCAGTTTCTTTTGCACTGTGGTTTATAATTTTAAATTACTTGAAGAAACTAGACATAAATATGGGCATGGTTCAACACCCACTTAAGCCAATAGCAACCTCATTATTGACCTTACTGGGAGGTGAAAGTCCTGTTTGTCTAATGTTTATACGCCATGGGACAGAAATGCAAGGTTCAAATATGATCCAGTGCAACATTAATTCAACCTCAAGCATCTCTATCAGGAAGAAATCCTGAGAAATTTGGTATAAAATCTCTATGCAGCTAGAACACCTCTTGAAATGCATGGGAAACTGCCTCAAAAGACATGACTCTGGCTATTGGATTGCTTCCAAAGTCTACTGATGTCAATGGCAAGACCAAGTAAAAAGAATCCACTGGCTTCATGGGGCTTTGGAACATCTTCTAAACAGATTAAATTAAAATCAACACTGCAATAGTCTCGTATGCCTCTTAAGGCCTGAGCTGAGTAAATGATAAGAAAACTAAATATGTTCTTAAAGGGTGAGTTTCAGTCCAACAGTGTCAGGCTAGCTTTCTCTGAACATCTCCATGAACAAACTTGCTCATTTTCTTTAAACTCAGAAGTAACTTTTAAACTTTCTTGAGCAAATATGTGCTACGGATGATTTTCAAACTGGGGAAGAAATTATAACATTCACAGTGTGTCCTGCTCATAGGTTACACAAACCTGAAGCAAGAGAAAAAGCCTCCACCGAACGATTTCAGTACCTAACTAGTAATGCACATCTTTCACGTCCAGACCTTTAATTGTTGGTGACAAACAAGGAATGGGACAAAAATCTCCAGGAAGGAATGACAAAGCTGTAATAACAACCATGCTACCAAATTCACTGATCTTTTCATGCATGTTTTGCAAATCAAAGAGACAACACATAGCTATGCTGAAACATGTACTTTGTGCTTTTTCCTCCTTATCTCTACATGTCATAGACTAAGAGTTGACAAAAATAGAAACCATATCTCCGTAACTAGAACAAGGTAATTAATTACCTGATGGTGGTTCTTGGATAATCATTCCTCCAGAGAGCGTTCGGATAGGTGACAGCACGTCAGGAAGAATGGCTTGCATGGACGGAGTGCGGAAGTCACTTGGGTTAAACACAAAATCTCTCTCATGGGCAATTTCTTCAAGTTCTGCCAGGTCTGCATTTCTTGACCCAATAGCAAGGATCACTATCCGGTTCCTTTTCATCTCCGCTGCAGCTTGGTCAACAGCATCCCTGGACTTACCACCAGTGATGAGCACCAGCATGGGGAGCACTCCTTCCTCCATCCTGCACCCGGCAGCACTGGTGAAGAAGTTGTTCCTCACAAAATCCAGTGCCGAGCCAGTGAAGAGTGCGGTACCACCCATGGGCTTCATTTTCTTCACATTAGCCATCACATCCTTTCTGTTCTGGTGGGTATTAAAATAAAACTCCGGCTTCACAGTGTCTGCATACTGTGCCACTGCAACTTGGATCAGGTCAGGTCCAACCTCCAGCCTTTGGACAATTTTGGCAACAAAATCACGAATAGAGTTAAAGAGGCCAGTCCCCAAAGCAGTAGAGCCATCTATCAGGAAGACTATATCCTTCTTGTTCACTTCAATAACTGCAAGTAACACATGAATATAATGTTAGAAGAAGCCTTCTCCACAATGTGCGCATCAATTCTATGACAACAGTTCAGCAACATTTAAGACTCCTTATTTGCTTGAAGTACTTTTACTCTCAACACTTTTAAAAGGGTCTTGCTTTCAAAACTTATTTTTTAGGTTCTAGCAGAGGGCTAATAAGAAATCTGATTGAATGTTTCCCTTTTCTAGAACACCGAAGAGTTGCAAGAATTGCATTGTTTATAAAACTTTATATTAAAATGCATATACATGTCAAAACAAGAAAGAAAGGCAAACAGTCAGGAGAAATCTTGGCACTCAGCTGGCATATGAGATAAAATAAGCAGGTGATGCTCCCTCTTTCTGCAGTGGACCCATCCGAATTATGCCAGAGAGTGGTTTGGTCTCACTCAGGATTAGGTTCCCAAGAGCAATGACACAAGAACAGTCTCCACTTACTCAACATACCTGAACTTCAGGTCATCACATCCTACATCTTATTCCTTGTCTAATAAAAACAAATTATGATTTTTTTTGGCACAGCTAGCCCAGTCATGGAAGAGTTGAATTATGTTCTGGTTGCCATGTCTTTAACAAAATGAGTCCCCTAGGCTGTAATCTCTGAAACTTTATTACTGACGATGGCATAGGACACAGAAAGAGCACAATTAGCTTCCCAGTTTGCTGGCTAAGTCTGAAGAAAGATAGTTAGGAGGAAAAAAATGTGTTGTGATGCATTGGAACCAAAGCACCATCATATTTAATACAGCAAAGGTACATAAAAAAACAGTATATGTTAACAAGAACAATACCGTTATGATGCATTATACGTGCTCTTTATGAGAGATAATTTTAACAGTCTTTTAGACAACCCTCCATTATTCTTTGAAGCAGTGAGCCATGGGTAGTATTGTCAAGAATCCAATTCACATCATCACCTCCTCGATTTCATGCCATTGAAGCGAAAAAGGAAACCTTGTGTGGCTTCCAGATTATGCTGGAGTGTTATGGACCATTATGTCACATTGGACTTGGGGTGCCCTTAAATTGCCTACCCACCTAAGAGCTCCTGAAATTGGGTCAATATTCAAGGTAGCAGATCCACCACCTCCCGGGCTCACTGCTATGCCCAGAGCACAGTCTGGGGGAAGAGGAGACCCAGCACCACCAGGATCTCACACCCCTTGGGGCAAGTGGTAGCAAACACTCTCTTGTCCTGCCAGGATGGAAAAGGGCAATCCCTAGCCCCGTCAGGGCTCCCCTGCTTGGAGGCTATTTACTTTGGATTTGAACAAAGAATGAAGCTTTGGCTGCAGTCCTCCTTGGCCGGACACCAGCTGGCCATGGAAAGCAGTGCTTCCAAAGGCTGGCCTCCGTCAGGTTTCTCATTATGGGTGAGTGCCGTGAGATTGGGCTACCCCAAGGAGTGATTTAGTACTCGAGTTGACATCTGTGGCTCAGCTGCCCCCTGTGCCCTTGGACCCCGAGAGACCTGTCTTCACCACAAGGAGCCAGCCTTTGCAAAAATCTCTTGCAGAGTCTTGCTGGAAATTGTTCAAGCAATGACCGATTTGAAAATTTGAAGCTTACAATAGTCCGCTGTGGTGGTATCGGACACAAAACGGTGAGACCTTGCATGAAGTGAATGTGGTGGTGCCCTCCCTGAGCCACAGCCTCATGTGAGATGCTGGTGGCTTGCAGTTGACTGCACAGACTGTCAAAACAGAGCTGCTCACAAAGTAACACGGATTTGTTTAAACTATCCTCATGGGGGACTTCAACCACCCTGACATCAGCTGGGAAGACCATACAGCTACGCAGGCGCAATCCAGGAGGTTCCTACAGAGCATCAATGATAACTTTCTGATGCAAGTGGTGGAGGAACCAACAAGGAAAGGCGCGCTGCTGGACCTCGTGTTAACAAACAAGGAGGGACTGGTGGAGGACGTGAAGGTTGGAGGTAGACTCGGCTGCAGTGACCATGAAATGGTCAAGTTCAGGATCCTGCGTGGAGGAAGCAGGGCGATAAGCAGGATCAAAACCCTGGACCTCAGGAGGGCTGACTTTGCCCTCTTCAAGGAGCTACTGGGAGGAATCCCGTGGGCCAGGGCTCTCGAAGGCAGGGGGGTCCATGAGTGCTGGTCGCTTTTTAAACAACACTTCTTTCATGCACAGGAGCAATGCATCCCCCTGAGAAAGAAATTTAGCAAAGGAGGCAGGAGACCTGCATGGTTAAACAAGGAGCTTCTAGCGGAGATCAGGCAGAAGAGAAAGGTGCATGGAATGTGGAAAGAGGGACAGGCCACTTGGGAAGAGTACAGAAACGTAGTGAGAGCATGCAGGGATGCGACGAGGAAGGCCAAGGCTCACCTGGAATTGAAGCTGGCAAGGGATGTCAAAAACAACAAGAAGGGCTTCTTCAACTACATCAGCAGCAAAAGGAAGGCTAGGGACAACGTGGGGCCGCTGCTGAATGAGGCGGGTGTCCTGGTGACGGAGGATGCGGAGAAGGCAGAGCTAATGAATGCCTTCTTTGCTTCAGTCTTCAGTGCTAAGACTGGCCCTTAAGAATCCCAGGCCCCGGAGGTAAGAGAAGAAGCCTACAAAGAGGACGACTTTCCCTTGGTCGAGGAGGACTGTGTGAGGGATCGCTTAAGTGATCTGGACATCCACAAATCCATGGGCCCCGATGGAATGCACCCACGAGTGCTGAGGGAGCTGGCAAATGTCATTGCTGAGCCACTCTCCATCATCTTTGAGAGGTCCTGGAGGACAGGAGAGGTGCCCGAGGACTGGAGAAAGGCCAATGTCACTCCAATCTTCAAAAAGGGCAAGAAGGAGGACCCAGGGAACTACAGGCCGGTCAGCCTCACCTCCATCCCGGGAAAGGTGATGGAGCAGCTTATCCTGGAGGCCATCATCAAGCAAGTGGAAGAAAAGAAGGTTATCAGGAGTAGTCAGCATGGATTCACCAAGGGGAAATCATGCCTGACCAATCTGATAGCTTTCTATGATGACATGACTGGCTGGGTAGATGAAGGGAGAGCCGTGGATGTTATCTACCTTGACTTCAGCAGGGCTTTCGACACAGTCTCCCATGATATCCTCCTAGGGAAGCTGAGGAAGTGTGGGCTGGATGAGTGGTCGGTGAAGTGGATAGAGAACTGGCTGAATGGCAGAACTCAGAGGGTTGTCATCAGCGGCGCTGAGTCTAGTTGGAGGCTGGTTACAAGTGGTGTCCCTCAGGGGTCAGTACTGGGCCCAGTCTTGTTTAACTTCTTCATCAACGACCTGGATGAAGAGTTAGAATGTACCCTCAGCAAGTTTGCTGACGACACCAAACTGGGAGGTGTGGTAGATACACCAGAAGGCTGTGCTGCCATTCAGCGTGACCTGGATAGGCTGGAAAGCTGGGCAGAGAGGAACCTGATGAGGTTCAACAAGGGCAAGTGCAGGGTCCTGCACCTGGGGAGGAACAACCTCATGCACCAGTACAGGCTTGGGGTGGACCTGCTGGAGAGCAGCTCTGCGGAGAGGGACCTGGGTGTCCTGGTGGACGACAGGTTAACCATGAGCCAGCAGTGTGCCCTGGCTGCCAAGAAAGCCAATGGGATCCTGGGGTGCATCAAGAAGAGTGTGGCCAGCAGGACAAGGGAGGTTCTCCTTCCCCTCTACACTGCCCTGGTGAGGCCTCATCTGGAGTACTGTGTCCAGTTCTGGGCTCCCCAGTTCAAGAAGGATGAAGAGCTACTGGAGAGAGTCCAGCGGAGGGCTACAAGGATGGTGAGGGGACTGGAGCATCTCCCCTACGAGGAGAGGTTGAGGGAGCTGGGCTTGTTCAGCCTGAAGAAGAGAAGGCTGCGAGGGGACCTTATAAATGCCTACAAATATCTGAAGGGTGGGTGTCAGGAGGATGGGGACAAGCTCTTTTCAGTGGTGCCCAGTGACAGGACAAGGGGCAATGGGCACAAACTGAGGCACAGGAAGTTCTGTCTGAACATGAGGAAGAACTTCTTCCCTCTGAGGGTGACGGAGCACTGGAACAGGCTGCCCAGGGAGGTTGTGGAGTCTCCTTCTCTGGAGATATTCAAGACCCGCCTGGACAAGATCCTGTGCAGCCTACTGTAGGTGACCCTGCTTCGGCAGGGGGTTGGACTAGATGACCCACAGAGGTCCCTTCCAACCCCTACTATTCTGTGATTCTGTGATCCCCTTCCCAGAGCCATGAGATTTCCAGTATTCATCCCCCAACCAGGTTTTTTCGTCTCCAGGGAGAGAGCTGAAAACAAGAAACTTTCCAAAGGGATACCAAAGGCTGAAATCCCTGCTTTGTATCACCCAGGCAAGATGTCCAAAGTGCTTCCTTCAGTTGTCAGCAGCTAGATACCCAAAAATGGAGACCCTGGAAACTTCTGGCTTTATATAGAAGTTTGTGGGAAACATCAAAGGGGCTTTGCAGAGATGAGAGGCTGGGAAGAAATAACTCCCTCCGCTAATCATTTCTCTTGCAGCTCTCAAATCCTGCAGTATGTTTCCTTAGAGAAGAGGAATGCAAGAAACAAAACCAAAACCCACAGGAAGAAACACCCCACGGTGCTAATTTCAATGGACACAATTAAAGCAAAAGCATTTAAGGAAGGCTGTACATATCTCATAGGGTCTGATCCAGAGCCCAGTGAAGCCAACGGCAAGTCTCCCAGGAATTTCAAAGGATTTGGGATAAAAGCATTTGTAGCTTTGACTCTAAAAGTTGGGAAAGTCAGAAAGTGTCAGCATCAAACCCAGCCCTGCATAGCTCCCTCCTCGCTGCTATCTCAGCTGTCTTTGGTGTAGCACTCCACCTAATTTAATCATTCAAGCTCCCCAGTAGTTAAAGGAGAGGGGAGAGGGCATTTCAAGTCATCTGTTCATCCCGGGAGGACTAACGTACAGCCAGAGAGCTAAAGTGAAGTGAGGTGACTTTAGTACTTCAGAGGAACGCTTGGCATCTCAATGGTTTGGCATCCATTTCAGGCTGCAGTAGGTGTCCCAAACCAGTGCTTTACACTGCAGACTTGCAAGGTACTGGTGTGAATCAAACAGACCAGTCAAAATTAATTTCCATGGACATTAGGCAAAGGAAATTCCCTAAAGCTCCTTTGTAAACACCAACCTCTCCATTTAGCATATCCATCTATACGTGATTGTACAGGCTGATGCTGCTGTAGTACCTTCTACAGATGAACTTGTATTTTAAATGAAAAATATGCAAGTGCAGATGAACCCGTATGTACCAACATTTTAAATCTTGCTATTCAAATAGCATTAAAAAGAAAGAGAGGTTTCCCATTGACTTGCATGGGTTCTGGCATGCACATTTTAGCTAGACACACACACTTCAGCTTATTTAGCTAAATATGGTTCTTGTGGGGTGCTACAAGCAAAAGTTCTTTGTGTTCTTTCCTGGAATAATGAAGGCAAGGTCATAAAATGATCTTTCAGGAAAATTCCTCCCTTTGATTTGAGCCATGGGATAGCAATCATGTTTAGACATAGATCAGCGAAAACATCTGGAATGCAGTTTTATATGTCAACATACATCATGAGTTGAACAGTATGTACGGAACTCCAGACTGGCACTCGGATCCCAAAAGTGTTGTTCATATTAAGCGTGCTGGTAGTTAATTGCAGCAACTCCAGCCTGGCCCTTCTCAGAGGCCTCTGAAACATGACATATTGTGTCTTTCATAAAGCCTCTCTATCAGTAAGTTTAACTTAGTCACAAAAATATAGAGTGAGAAACTCTTTATCACCTACTTGCTCCATAAATCCAGATATTCATAGTTCTACTGCACCCAAGCTAATACTGGTCCAGAAAAAACATCAATGGGGACTTGAGAGTGACAGAGGGACCTAAGTGGAATATTGACACCTATGTTTTCGTTTCCCATGGCCTCACGGAACGCTGAAAACTTTCTCAGCTTATGGACTGAAGAGAAATACATGTTAGCAAGGTAAGGATTTCACTTCAGAAGAGCTAAGGGCTGTTTTGCTTTGAAGTTTAACAAAGGAATTTCACCCTTTTCCCAAGGATAGTGCACAGTTTCAATGAGGTATGTAATTTTACTGTTTTAGTAAGCTGATAACTTCAACTCTGTGAAATAGGATCCGTTTAACATCTCTGTTAGCTTCCCCAGTGAAATTTCATTCTGATGACAGTTTCAATTGACATATAATGTACACTTATGTGATAGAAAAGTTTTCAGAACTGAACGTGCTGCAGTATTTACCACGGGGGTGCTCAGATGTTTATATATAAAATACATATATATATATAAGGTTTATATGAACTTCTTTATACTCTGCTTGTGTTTTTCTAAACCCCATGCCATGCCAGTTACTGACACAAAAACCTCACAAAAGATAACCTACTGGGCAAACAAGTTTCTGTACATTAGCCGCAGGACTATTTGTCTTTCACATTGTTTCTCCATAACCAGCCCAGAGAGATGCACTGCAAAAATAAAAAATCTAAATTAAAAAAATAAATATGTTTTTAAAGCGTGCAAAAGCTCATTCATTCAATGATTCATCAAAATGCAACAGTCTAGAAAGGCATACATACCTTCAGTCACAATGGTTGGGGCCTCTAACAAAATGAGTCTTTGGGCCACTCCAACAATGTTGGGCAGTAATAATTCTCGAAGAGCATCAAGGTTACGGATATCCAGGGCAGTAAATGCGAAGCTTCCATCAGTAGCAATCTGCTGCAGCTCTGCACTGTCAGCATTCAGGACCCCAATACTAAACGAAAATATACTAGCTTGCTTCACCGCTAACAAGCCCTCTCGGATATCATCACTAGACTCTCCACCACTTATCAGCACTAAAATCTGAGGCACCGCTTCCTCTATCCTGCTGCCTCCTGCCTGGGTGAAGAGGTTCTCAACCACAAACTCCAGTGCCGCACCGGTGTTCGCTTCCTCGCCACCGCGGAAGCTAAGTGCCTTCACGGCATCGAGAACATCCGCTTTTGTGGAGTAGCTGTTCAAAGCGAACTCGGTTCTGGGTTGATCACTATACTGCACCACCCCAATGTGTATTTGCTGAGCTCCAACTCTGAGGCTTTCAATCAAATTTACAAGGAAATCACGTATGGCTTGAAAATTGACACTTCCGATGTTGTCTGATCCATCAATAAGGAAAATAAGGTCAGCAGACTCTTGAGCTTTAAAAAAAGAAATGCAAAAGGTGAAAGCATTAAAATGAGTGATTACATGCGGTTTTACAGTGTTCTGACATGTTTCTTGGAAAACCAGTAAGAAACACGAAAATGAGAAAACAAAACACATGTTCACTGAGGAGGTGATGTTTGCCTCTTAGTTCTGCATTCTGATTGAATATGAGCTCCCAGCCCCATCCCAGTAGCATCTGCTGCCCATCAAGAGATGCCTTGAGCGGATGCAACCTGGGCTGGTGGCTGCAGTTACATACAGGTCAGCATTACTGGCACACGAGGAGAAAACTTGGCAAACCGTAATTTTTGGAAATCTAGATCCATTCCATCAGTGACCAGCACTGTCCAAGTATTTAGATAGAGACAAAAGCAAAAGGTGGGTTTGGTGGCAATTCACTCTGCAGACAGCAGTTGAGGACAGTAATATCTGTAGGAAGTTTTCCTCACTGCAGTCTCTTTTTTTTCGGGGAAAAAAGGAAGAAGCCACCATTTACTGGGTACATGGAAAGTTTCGGCTTCTCTCTGGCAATTCTGCTTTTTTGACGGTTAAGACCAGCAGATGAATGTATTGCCTTCTCCCAACATGAATGATCATTTTCTGAAATGCCTTTGCTAGAAACAATCATAAAGGTTTTGGTTGTGATTCTTGCTCTGTAATTCTTTTACCAGCTGTCCAGCATACATATTATGGTATTTGTCCAGCAAGCTGACCCACACAATTGTCAAACCATGCCATGCACAAATTGTCTTGCATTAATTACTTTGCACGAAGATGCATTGATTATCAGTAGAGGGTTCTGGTCTGTATTTTTCATATGGACTCTGGATATTCAACCAAGGAATGCAGAATCAGGTTAAAACAGGGTGATGAAATCAGTCATGACACAATTATCCAACTCGTTGTGACCATACCCAGATGATCACAAGCACCTGCTGACAATATACACACACCAAACAAAATTTTTATTGTTGTTGAAGGGAAGCATTTTTGCTGTGAGACTTACTGAAGCAGGCCCAAAATGCCCTGGTGTCTGCTCTTACTCCTTTTACTCAAGTGATCAAGTGACATCAATGTCACCAAGAACTCTAGGCATGCAATACGGGGGTGGGGGGGTGGGGGGGTGGGAGAAGACCCCAAAGCATGCTCAAGTGTTTCTATTTTATTACTCTCCAATATTGTCAACAAATCAAATTTCAGACTATTCACAAATGACTGACAAGCCACTTTTGGAAGTCCCATCTGACTTTCAGCTATTGAAAGCCAAAGGTGAAGCTAGTAGTAAAACTGACACATAATCTCATGAGGTCAGGAATAAACCTGTGGTCTTTGCTAAGAACCAGCAATCTCAATCAATTTTTTGCCTGTTTAGTTGTTTTTCTAGTAGATGTTTTCATACATCACAATGCCACCAAGAGATTAAAAAATGCTCCAATTCCAGCGACAAAGGAGAAGGCTCTCCAGGGCATCACCACTTCCCTGGGCCAGCTCAACAGCCAGTGTTGGCTTGGAGAATATCAGCGCTGTTCATAAATGCAGGGGGCTCCAGGATTTATTTAAGCATCACTAAGTCAAAGTTTAGGGGTGCTTAATGTTAGCTTTACAGTGCTATTTTCAGTTAGGATGTACACTTCTACTTCATCATGTAAATGAAATGGAAATCTCAAAACGGTTGTACCCAGCGCTGTTTTAGATACCGTAGACATCTTTATGAGAAACAAAATTTCAGAAACCAATGAGTGTATTCACAGCAGCATGGGTCAGTTCCACAGGAGAGAAAATAGATATGAAATCATGGATGCGTTGGATAATTTGTCATCACTGTAAAAAACTCTTGTACTTCAGTGCGCATTTATGGAACAAGCCGGTGCTGGAGAACGAGTAAAAGCATGCTTGTTACACAACTAAGCAAGGAGGGTCAGATGAGACAGACAGCTAAGATTTAACAAATACATCAGGGCAAACTTGGGGCTGACTTTCATACTTACACTAGTCAGCTCTGGGGACGGCCACAGACCATTCTGTTTCGTATTACGGTTTATTTCTAGCATAACATCCACAGCATTTTGATACATTTCAACGCTACATTGAGTTATCAGCTGGATAAATGCCTTAAACTCTTATGCAAACAATTAGTTGTACCATGTTTTGCACACTGTTGTCATCCAATGTTTAGGATTGGTAAGATCTTTTTCCATGTTTACTAGTATTCTATAGATTGCCCGTGCAAGTAACACAGGGACAAAACTACAACAGTAGAAGTAGCTAAAGTGGAAGGGGGAGGGGGGGAGGAAATGTTTACAGAAGTTATCTTTGTATAGAAATGAACGTGGAAATGCATGATATGCACGAAGTAGGAATTTGCCATTAAAGCTTTTATAGAAACCTCTGTGACTCTAGATGTTTATATGCTACAGAGTCACCTGCTGCCATGCCCTAGAGGACAGCCAGCCACCAAAGACCAATTCCCCTACTGATTTCAACAGCAAAGCACTGGGGTCCTTCATGGCGAAGATGCTGAACAGCTACTGCATTGCTGTCAGAAGGCTGGGTATAGCATGTTTTTTCAACATATATTGACATGATTTTCTTAGAATTGGCGAACCTCATGTCATCTTTCTGGGGCAGCCGCTTTCCTTCCCTGTGGCTTTCATGTGATCAGGATATTTGCCCTGTCAAGCACTTTGCACAATAAAAAAACACACATGAGCACAGTCTTTTGGTGTTGCTTGGTGTCATGCAGTGATGGAGAGCACCCAATGGGGCTGGCGTGAGGGTTAATCAGGCAAGACAACACAGGGGGATTAATGTTACACTGCCTCATTACACTGCCATTGCCTTACATCACCCCACAAGCTATTGACCTTCAGATGGAGTCTCAGGAATAAAAAGAAAGGTTTGATCTCCGGGACTTCTGTTTTGAAACACAACAAAGCTCTCAGAAGGCCCTTTCCATGCTGAAATTTCATAAACAGAGAAGGGACTGAGGAAGATTCTCTTCTTTTTTTTCCAGGCAAATTGGGCCCCTGGCTTGCGGTCAGCACAGATCTGTTGAAGCCAACACGGTTTGCAGAGAGGTTTCAGTTACAGGAAAGGTCCAGCACTCTGGCAGGTGGAAGGCACCAGCTTGTAAAGAAGGGATTTGAGTGGCATCGCAAAAAGGGACTCCAACCACAAACCTTCTCCAAGCGGATGAGGACAGAGGCTCAGTGCCAGCTCAGGGATAGGATTTCAGCAGAGAAGTTCTCCACTGAACTGCGTTTGCGGTCTTCAGCCAAGAACATGACTTTTTGGAGTAGCACATTGCCTACCTCCCCCACTAGCTGCAAGAGGACATCCCACATAGTGTTCCTGCAGCCAGCAGCGACCTTCTTGGTCTCCAGAGTGTTTTCTGTCAGGGTCTCACAGAGTCACCAACACGGTTGGTGTGTTCATCCCCTATTTCCCTGCCTCTGGGATGGATAGGATGGGGCAATTTAATAACTCTACAGAGCTCCCTATGTTTGCATTTCCATGACATGAGTGCAAAAGGATGGCCATATAAGGGGCCACTGGCTGTCCAAGGGCTCCTGTGCTACCTCCTGGCAGCTCTGGCAGGCATGCCAGCTCAGTCTGCAAACAGTGGCATGCTCAATTGCTAAAAAGATGAGGCCACACGCTTCAAACCTTTATTTTTAAACCTCTGAACGTCCATCTCAGTCTTGCCCCTACAAAGGCTTCAAACAGCACAACGCCAGCAGATACCATGCTGATGGGAGCCATCAGCAGTCGGCCATTACCTGTGATGTCTTTAACCAGTCCTTTGGCCCCAGCCTTTTCTGAAGTCATAGATGAACGGACACTCGCCACTAAATCTCCAACTATGCCATGGAGAGCAGTAAAATTCTCTAGGTTGAAAAGGTGCATATCGAAGGGTTCGTTCGCTATTTCCTTTAACTCCCCTTCCACTGCATCCTGCACGCCGATCGCAAACATGTTTACATGGGCCGATTTAAGGACAGATGATGGCAGAGCCACATCATCCCGGGATCGTCCGTCCGTTAACACTATAATAACCTGGGGAACGCCTTCACTGGCTCTGCTTCCAGCAGCTTTAGTGAGATGGTTCTCGATTAGGTACTCTAATCCTTTTCCAGTCTTGGTGCCTCCCCCCATGTAAGGCATGTTGGCAATATGGGACAGGACGTCTTGGGTAGAGGGGTAGGTATTTAACTGGAACTCTGTGTGGGGGTTTCCGCTGAACTGGACCAGTGCAAAGCGAAAATCATTTTCTCCCACATCTAAAGCTTTTACAACATCATACAGAAACTCTTGAACAAGTTGGAAATGTTCCTTCCCAATGCTCCAAGAGGAATCCACTAGAAATATTATATCAGCCACGGCAACGGTTTTGACAGCTTTAAAAAAACAGATGGGGTTTTATGATTTTCTATTGGTCAGCACAAGCATGCCTCCTCCTCCTCCTCGCCCAAATAACCGACGGCCTCTATCGCATGGTGAATATGAAGCTTATCTTCCCCTTATCACCCGCAGACAAACAAGCAGAGCTGGGGAATAACTGGGCAGCCATCAGCGCCCTGACACTGCAGGCATTGGGGGGCAGGAGGGAAGCAGCATGTGACCTACCCTTCCCAGGGAGGGGGCTGCGAGATGCTTCTCTCCTCCCAGACCCTCGCTGCATGGGTTTGGGCACCAGCCCTGAGCCAGACAAAGATGCCTGTGGCTTCACATGTGAATTTAAGCTCACTCAGCTTCAAGTCTCCCATGGTCTCCTGTGCTTTTTTTCTCTGGCTCAGGGCTTTGCTGGCTCCACGGCAGTGCTCGAGGAAGAAAGAGCTGCTCAATTTTAGCAGCCTAGGTGCTAGCGTGGGTTTTCCATATTTTTCCTGATGCTAATACCGCCTTGTGAAACGAGCTCTGGTCCCAACGGCACCAGTGCCGCTTCTTAAAAAAAACATATATCTTTTCTGCAGGTCCGTGGCAGTGCTCTCCTTGCTGCAAAACACCCTCCTATACACGCAAGGAGGGCAAGAAAGCTCTGTCCAGGAGAAAACCCTCTTGGGGCCACCCGGGGTGCGTGTCCTGCACCCCTGTCCCCAGTAGAACATCCTCAAAGGCACGCCACCTACCAGCGACATGCTCGGGAAGGCACTGCACGTGTTGGCCAAGGTTTGGGTCCAGAAGGACCCTCAGATGAGTGGGAGCTGAGGAGCAGAAAGTAAATCACAACGTACCATCGACATGCATGTTAAAAACCAAATGTTGCGAGCATCTCGGTGCAAACTAGCGGTATGTTTGTACAGGGTCGAAGTTGGATAAAGCAGTCTGCTCTTACCTGCTTGCTGCTGGGCACAAACCGAGCAGAAGCCTGACAGTAGGAGACAAAATATTACCACAAAGGGCAAATGTCGATGTTTCCTCATTTTGGTCTTTTATCTGAGTTTTCCTTTCAGTCTCTTTGTTTCAAAGCACCGAGTGTGAGACCTAATGGAGAAAGAGAAGGAGAGTGAGAAACAGCAGCAGTGCTGGCCAAGGATGAGATAGAAAAGCCAAACCATGTAGCTTTGTGATGCTTTTGTGGCACTTTAGTAGGAAAATAAAAAATTGTAATGCTGGACAGTCTGCTTTATAGCAAGCATTTCTTTGGAGGAGGAATCGTCACTCGCACAATTGGCATTTAATCACTCTGTGGACTTAGATGGCTTTCTTCTTGTCTATACTGTTCCAGGTAATACCCACAGGAATATGGTCAGCCTAGGTTTCTACCACCAGGCCTCAAAATATATGATGGCCTCTCTCCTGTGCTCCTCATCCATGGATGGCCACCTGAAACATCTTGACCAATGTGTTCCCTCTTGCTGCTGCCCTTTCTTATTTTATTTTTTACAAACACCATAATAATTGCCCTGAACATCCGTCTTTGCCTCAGCTCACCTTTCCAGCTGTCCCAAATATACAAATGGAAATTTAATTACTCCATACCCAAGTGAGTCACATAATCTGGCTGTACAGCAAAAAGCCCTCAGACTCCCCCAAGCTTGCAGCCTTGGAGGTGGAATAGTCTGGGCCAGCTGATCACATTTTGGAAATGCATCAAGAATAATATTGTACATGTCAGAGCCAAAAATATAATTTATGGAAGTTTCTTATCTGTGATCCACCTGGCAAGTCTTTTGAAACAATGTCTCTTTCTCTTTACTTATTCTTCATTTCCAAGCCTACAAAGCAGAAACCAGCAAGGCTTGCTTAACCAAGAAAATATCCTCCCAAAAGGGAAAGCAGTAATTTAATACTTTTCATTCCCCAAAAGGAGCTCAATTACTCATATGAGCCAAAAGTGATTCAAATATACCAAGCTATTAACTGGGTCATGATTAAAAAAAAAAAAAATAATTTTCTCATAACCATGCTTACCAACTCCATCAGCCCAGAGAGATATGACTAGTACAAGAGCCTAAGGGGGTTGGTGGGAAGACTAAACCCTCCTTAAGGAAAACAATGGTAATTACACAGATGGCTACTGTTGGCACCTGCAAACAGAACCAGGTGCTGGGAATTAGGGAAAATTCAGAAATAAACATCTGAACAGCAGATCCCTCTTCCACCGAAGAGATACTCCTCAGGGCTATCAAACAGGGGTTCAGTGGAAAGGAGGGGACAATGTCCATCTTGTTTCCAGAAACCCAGCATGATCCTGACACTTCCACTAGCTCCCTGCATGTCAAAGCTGGGTTGGGGTCTGGACTTCCACAGGAGAAGGGGTTTGCAGCATTCACTCTTCCAGGTGCTCCAAATGGTATTTATGAATGCCATATAACATGAGTCAGGCAAAAGCTAGCCCCTGCCTTTCCCCCCACAATTGTGTATAATAATAATCACACCAGGTGGAGAGACGTTTAATAGGCACCCAGAGCCAGCAGCTAGCACGCAGCATTAATTAAGATGTGACAACTCTTCCCTGTTATTGGCAACTACTTGATATATAGAGGCAGCTGCTGCAGCCCAGAAGTATCACCATCATTCGTAGAAAGACCAAGAAATCATCCTTGTTAGCTAGCACCAATCCATCCATCCATCCCCCTGGCTATTTTTTTCCAAGGCAGTCCTTCCAGTGCCTCCAGTGGGAGTGAACCTGCTCTGCTGGACCATGTCACTGATTTACAGCTTGCTCACCCAAAGGATGCATGGGGAGGAGAAAGCTGGGCTCTGCTCCCCCATGGGTGCAGGAGCTTCCATGGGCATCTCAGCAGAGTTCATCCCCTGAGCACACAAATACAGAAAGGTCTGTATGTCCCAGAGCTGAGGCTTGCAAAAAGCACTGAGCTTGTGATGACCACCCATGCAACCATCCATCCAACCCCATCAGAGCATATTCCCTCTTGGTAGAAGAGGTTTATGGAACGGCTGCAATTTTTTTGTGATGGACTTGCCTTGCAGCATCCATTGGGAGTAAAATGCTGCTACAAATGAATGAAAAATGTGAAATAAAATGCACACTGTGGAAAAACAGCCCATTAAAATAATGTATGCTGTAAAAGTGCTAGTATTTCTTTTCCGAAACACAGGAAGTTATGTTATCATCCTGTTTATTAGCTGCTGGCTTCCTAGCTCTCTGCAGTCACAACAGCTGGGGGTGAACAGAGCGTCAAGATAAACCAGTGAAAATTAATGTTTTGCCAGCTAGTAAATGACAGGAGCAAAGCAAACATTTGGGGTTTCTTTGGTCTGAGCACTGAGCAGCTGCAAAGAGCCTTACGGGGCTGTTTACAGCCATGAAACACAGCAGAAGGGAAAAGCACATCTCCCCGGTGCTACAAAACCTCCCCTGCCTGCAACACCTCCCATGACCCTCCCATACTAGTAGGCAACTGGACTTTACATTGAGTGAGATTTCCAAAGTCCATGGTGGATCTATACCTACATCTATAAGGCTCCTTTGATTTGAAACCCCTTGAAGAACTGCCTTGCCCATGTTCATATAAGGAGCCTGGGGGAGAGCTGGGGCTGAGCTCACCTCTATTAGGTCCCTTTGGGTTGTGGTTTGGTCCCAGAGCCTTGTGGCAGAGAAACCAGATGTGTTTTAGGTATCTCCACCCTAGAAAACCCAAACAGCTGAATCGTGGGTCAGCCCTCAGTGCACCATGAGATAAACTTGGATATCACACTATACTAAAACAACACTCAGTCACAGGCCCTGGCCAGCTGGGAAATACAACACGTGTTTCAAGCAATAATAAAATGGCTGTTCTTTTTAGTCACCTTCTTTTCTATTTTAGCCTTTAGGAGGCCTCCGGCTCTATTTGCAGCTTACTCCATGGAAGCTTCCTCTGTATTTATGGCTGTATGCAAGCAGGAAGTCTTGTTCATCAATAAGAGATAAGTTTTAGCATCACACTTCCCCAAAACCATCTTAAAAGCACAGAGGCTGAGATTAGTTACTAGAAGGAGAGAGGCAGCAAAGTCTTGCAGAAAGAGGTGGTTGATGTCTCTTAGAGACTGACTGATAGCTTATTAGAAGAGGCCCATTCAAGCACAGGTACTCCCAAGCAGGCTTTTCCTTTCTATCCCCAACGCCCTCCACAGCACCCTGGTTAGCAAAGGAGAAGGAATTGTGTGCTCACAGGGAGGGGTGGGTGAGGAGATGGCTGTTCCTGCAGGGATAGCTCTGGAGAAGAAGCAGCACAGACAGAAGGGTTTTTTGTAGAGGTAATGTGCTTTGGGGAGGGGGTTGAACCAAAACTCTGCTTGTATCTGGTTTGACTGTGTCAACAACAAGTCACTGACTCAGTGGGAGGAGTGGGCTTAAGGCAGTAAATGATGTGATTTTTATTGTTTCGGTGTTTAGAGGTAGTAGGTCTTTCTTGGCTTGCCTTGGTGAGGCACAGCAAGTAACTTGCTTTGCTCAATATGCTCTTGCTTTGTGTCCCAGACTACCACTGGTCACAAGATGGAGATTGTACCAGCTTGCAGGCAGCGGAGGATAAAAACAGCGATGTGAACTTCTGTTAATTGACTTTAATTCTTGATTATGGCAGGTATCTGTTTTACAACTTAATTCTCCTGGATTATTGTTATTTTTAATAACTGTGTTTTCAACAAAACAATTTCATCCTGAATTATTTTTTAATGAAAGTTCCTTGCAGTCCTTGGGGGTGAAAGCTCTGGTGGAGCTTTTGATATGATCACTGGAAGCTAGAAAAAAAAAATGCTGAAAAACCTGACAACTAAGAATTAGCACCAAAGTGTGGGTAGCTGGTCTCTTAATAACTCATGTGCAAAAATATTAACTCATGTAGTCTTCAATAATCTGAAGTTTTTATGTCTGTCTAGAATTTATGTAGTGTGGTGACCTCTTAGTATCACAGTATGTCCTCCATTTCATCAGAAGATATACATCTGTTACTAATAATGCTTTCAAAAGGCAATCATTTCTGCTACTAACTCAATGAAGTGATTTCCTTAAATATTTTTCCCAGCAGCTATTTTTTGCTTATTGCATACTTCTCTGTGCATAAATTTTTACATTTTACATAATTTTTTGAGTGCATGTTTCAAATTAACTTTCTAAGCAACCATTTGCTTGTGTGTGTTTTTCACTACAGTGTATTTAAAATAAAATCTGTAGAAACGCAAAGCAGATGAGTAGACTTAAAAAAAGTAAAACATAAAAGGCAGGAAAATCACTACATTACTACAGCTGTTACATATCACTGATTTATTATATATATCTCAGCTGTGCTGGCTGGCTTTAAGAGGAAGGGAAAGTATCTATGGCTTTGGAGTGAAAAGAAATGTGATGTGTGACATCTGTAGAAATGGATGGGTGCTATGGCAGGTAGAGGGAATAATGTTGTTGCAAAATACCCCTTAAATCTGAAGTCCTGGCTGGGCAGTGCTTCAGGCACTGATGCTATCTGTCTAGCTGGACTGTAAGAGAAAGTAATCAGCACAGCTGGATCTGTCGGAGCGTTTTTCTGTGCTAGCATTTTGTAGTTGCTTGATGCTTTTCTTCAAGGCTAAAGGACTGATCCGGGCAGAACTGACTCTTGGGGTATGATAACCAGCAAATCCAAAGTTAGTGATTCTTTTTGTCAAATCTGTTCCCATCGGATCTCCCTCCCCATGAAACGCTGCTCACCTCACCGCAGCAGCAGTCTCTGGGAAATGACAGAGGACCCAAAGCAGCTGTGGTAGGCAGAGCCATGACTTGTGTGTTCTTCTGAGGACAAATGGCCTAAGTTTGGGCAGCCTGTGCAGATTTTCTAGCTGGCACAGCCAGGGACCTTTGGGGATGCCTCACTGTCCCAGATCACAGTACACGTGGTCCAGTGTTCCTGCCTAGCCCTGGGGCATCTGCAAGAAATATCTTGACTAGAAGCCTGAAAAGCAATTGTAGCCCTTAAATTCGCTCTTGCACATGGGAGAAAGAGGGGAATTTGTACCTGGGTCCCAGCAGCTTTTCTGACAGATCTGGCAGGGCATGAGGTGCAGGAGATGAGATGCTGTGAGTGTCCTCCAGACCCTTCTAGAAGTCTACCCCATGGACATGTCAGGGTCAAAACCAAGGGGCCTCTGCCTTCATCTGCATTTGCTTTGTGGGGATCTCCCCATGCCTCAATATCACCCTGTTTCCCAGCCAAAATGCTTGGCCTGAAATCCCTTTGACTTGGCTGTTCTCTGCTATGTGCATGTCCCTGGGAAGCAGAAATGAAGCCATGAGGCTGCTGTAAGCCTTGCCAGTGACTCAAAAGTGGGCCCTGGCCACCCAGAACAATTATTTGCAGGCCCAGCATTGGGCTACACATCCAGTTTTGGCTGTGGAGCAAGTCAGGAGGAGAAACAGCTCCCGAAATCCTGATGTGGAGCCATGGTGGCACAGACTGAATTCTAGAGGTGATGCATACTTCTCTCTCAGCTGGATGAATGAATCCTCCCTTGAATTTATCTGCACTGTGAAGAGGTCTGAGCTGGGTTGAAATGTTAGCCAAAAGCCACTCCTGGGAGTGATTTGGACACCTAGGAGGCTAAATGCCATGATTTTTCCATGTGAAATAGCTCAGTCACCTTTGAAAAGGGACAGGAGTGTCCCAAGCCTCTAATCTGGCCACCACTTGCTCATATAGCACAAAATCTCACCTGGCCCCATATCGTCCAGGAGAAGTAAAGATACTTCTGGAGACTCAGAATGAGCTATATAGGCCAGATCCTGAATTTGTTCACAGCTCCAAGTGGAATCATTTCAGTTTGCACCGGGTCTTTTGAAGGGTTTCCATTAACATTGCTGCCATCTGGCAATGATGGCACTGGGAAGGTGAGGGTGGTTGGGCTGAGGGCTGCTCCTGAAAACATTTCTTCCTACAAAGGTAGACCTGAGTATTAAAAGCAAACAACCTTAAAAGGTTGGAAAATCTTCCTGCTTTTGCAGATGTCTTTAGCTCTGACTTTGAAAACCAGCATTCAGTAAAGCAGCAGAATTATACTGCTTTTATATCATACCCAGGCAAGTTCGCTCGGTGCTAGTGCTAAATATGAATCAGAAATTCACTTCTGTTCTTATAAGCATGTTGTTGGCTTGAAATCTGGTTGTTTTCCTCATCTGAGGACTGAGACTAAAATAGAGTAGTTAATAAGAGGAAAGGGAGTATTTGCTAAAAAGGAGAGGAAACTCCCTCAAAGATCAATGACTCTTTATGTATAGTAACCTAAGCCTCCCAGTGCCTCTCCACCCAAACAAATCGGCTCCTTAATGTGGAACACAGATCACTTAAAAGGTGGAAAAAGTGATGGGCATGCAGAGGAGCAGGGCTGGCCGTGATTCACAGTGGAGAGCAGGCATGCAATGCCACCCGTAGCCAGCCCCGCTGCTGCGCACACCCAGTGTGGGGGCAGGTTCGTCCCCTTGCTGCAAATCAAATGCGTTCAGGCTGGGGGAATACAGTCCAAGGCTGGCAAGACTGCAGTTACCCGAGTTTGCACTGATGGAAGGAATAAGATGTTCCCTTCCCTCCTGTTCCCGGACAGGCACGTAGCAAAAGTTAGGAGAGGAACAACATCTTTTTTTTCTCCTTGACTTATGGGAATACAGTGGGAGCTGGTTTAGCTCGCTCTGAAATCAGGGAAAGTCAATGCTTTTGAATGGAAAACTGTAAAGACTTCTGAAAAAACAGAAAGGGAACTGGGGAGGCAGCTGAAAAAGGGAAAGGGAATGAATGAATGATGATGCGGCAGCAGCAAGTGCGCAGCCCTGTGCTCGTGTCTTAGAAATGCCATCGCATTCCTGGTCATGGTCAGCCTCTCTGTAAAGACTAGGGTGGCATGAGGGTATAAAGTTGGGGATATAAAGCCTCTTTACCTGAGCTCTGGTACTGGTGAGTTAAGGGATGGTGCTGGGGAGGTGCAGAGCTGGGTCTCTGCTCTGCCACTATATTCCTATGTGGCCTTGGAGGAGTGCCCCAGGTCTTCACAACAGCCTTTGGCTGGAGTCATCTCTCTGACCTCCACAAAGCTCCCAAACTGGGTGGCTGTGCCCCTAAAACAGCACTATATAAGCACAGTAATTATCCAACTAACAATACTGCTTTTTTTTTTTTTTAAGCTATTAAGTAACGGGGTAAAGCCAGAAGTTTGAAAAATGCAACATTCCTCCCCTGAGAGTGTACGTGAATCATTGCAGCAACCAGAAATGAGCTGAGAGTTTCCCATTGCACCCGCTGGAACCAAAGTGGCTTTGGCCACCTCCGCTCCAGCCCGTTTTGGCCACTGTGCCTGTTCAGGAAACCAATTTGGCTGCAACCCTTTCTTGTTCCGGGCGCTGGTTGGGAAAGGAGGACTTTGCTGAGCCAAGAGGGACAGTGGTGGGGTGTCTCCATGATTAGTCATAGCCGCCCCCTTGGCAAGAGCATTGATGTGTGCAAAGCCCTGGGGAATTGAGGGCAACTGGGGCTATGGGGTGAATGAGTTGGGAAAGGCAGGAGGGATCAGGAATGGGGCTGTGGAGAGGAGAGGTGGCTCCATTCAAGGCTGGAGAGCCCCTGGGGAAAAATATCTAACATTTGGCCAATTTCCCTCTCCGTGGATGACAGTGAGAGGATAAGGATCATCCCTGGAGCCACAACAGTGCTGGCCCACCCTGGAGCAGCGAGGACATTCCCAGCAGTGGGAGCTGCGTGGGGTGGATGAGCTGACAAGCATCTCTGGCTCGTTCATCCTACCTTGCCGTGAGGCGGGAGGGGTGAGGGCTGCTACCAAACAACCCCAGCCCTGAGGGCATGCCTGGGGAGCAGGAAACACCTGTGAGACACCCTCTTAGCCAGAGTCCTTGCAGGGTCCCGTGCATGCACCCACCTCCTCATGCCCAAGCAGCTCCCTGAACCACTACATGTCCTCCTTGGGGCACCCACCCCACCACTTCCCGAGCATCTCTCTCCCATGCCACAAAACTGCTGCTGCAGTGACTTCAAGGCATCAAAGGCAAACACCGTCCTGCAGCAGCAGGCGAAAAACCCTGCTCAGTGCCTTGAAATGAATGCAATTCCCCCGCACTGGTGGGGCCATGAGTGTCCCCGTGCACCTGCGGTGGCTTGGCGAGGAGGCTCCTGGTGTGAGCGAGCCGGCTGCATCGCTGTGGTTTCCCAAGCAGAATGCAGACCCTGAGGTAGCTTTGCTCTGAGGACACTGCTTTGCTCAAAATGCCTTGAAAACTCCCCAAAGACTAACACCCTGTTGATGAAGGGAAACGCAGCACAGCAGCTGCTCAGCCTGGGCTAAGGGTCCCCGCGAGGAAAGCAACACTTACCCCTGGGCGAACCTCAGAAAAAGTTATTTATTCCAGGATTTTCCACTCCGAAGCGCCTCTCACCCTTGCTTCATGGCATGCCAGTGCTGCTCAGCCTCCCCGGTCCCCGCTCGCCGTGCTCGGTGGGGTGCAAGCACTGGTGGGGCGAGGGAAATGGGGGTGCGCTGGTCCCCGCGAGCCGGCTGCCACGGGTCTGAGCGAGGCCGGAGGAGGCGGCTGGCGCGGGAGTGTCGGGGGGCCGGGCGATCCGGCGTCGCAAATGGGATCCAGATGGTTGGTGCTGGCGTTCCCGGGGCTGAGGTCAGAGCTGCTCATGACACGCGGTCCCCCCCCGCCCCGGGGGACGCCTCCGCACTGTGTGGCTTCCCCTTCCCGCGCTGGCCCTGACATCTCCAGAATGCTTCTCCTTGTTATCGGTGAGAAGAAATACATAAAAGAAAAACGTCCCGCAGGGTCGCAGGAACTGATTTAACTATGCCTTTTGGTCGGGAAGGGCTGGACTTGGATGTTTGCAGGAGCCAGGATGTGCCAAGGACCAAGCCAAGTTACGCGGGGCTCTGGCAAAGCGTCGTTTGGAGGTGCTCGAGGCTGCCGAAAGCTCAGTCTCTCCCCCTGCACAGTTACGAGCATCAGCGCAGGGGAGACAGTCTCTTCTTAATGCAGTTTCGTATTTCCATGTAACAGGGATTTTTTACTTGCCCTGATGGTGAGGAAGAAGTAAGGGGATTATGTTATAGAGTAACTTGTAAAGAAAAGTTAGCCCCTTAGCATAAGGATAAATATTTTAAAGTATAGATAGGCTAGTGTGAAGTTTCAGATAAAAGTTTGAAAGTTCCTAAAGGTTTTTTTTTTTTAAAAAACTTTGCACTGTGAAAAAATACCTTTAACCTTTCATTAGGCAGACCGTATCAGGCAGGTTTGGGGACTAATTTTATTCCTCTGCTTCAAGTGACAGCATGTCACTGGTCAAAATTAAACATTTTGGTCTGTACTGGGTTGTGTTTTGCAGGAAATTCTGCTATGGAAACATTAATTCTTATCTTTTGCCCTTGTTTGGGTCCATATAAGGCTGGAACTGAGATGGTGTCGCTGGAATCAAATACTCAAATTCTCTTCATTTCAAATGGGGATTTATGATGTTTGCTCTAGGTTTTGTGCTGTTTGAAAGACTAGCCACATAAAGAAATAGCTGGAATGCTTCAGGAAAGTGCTGAGCCCTTGAACTGATGCAACAGCTCATTTTAGAAATGGTGCTTGGCTTGGCGCTTGCTGAGACTGAGCGCCAGCCTTGTGGAGGGATCCAGTGCAAACATCCCCAGCCGCACCCCTGAAAGCAAGCAGGGTGTCGTGTCCCCCCCCCCAGATCTGGCAAGCTGGAGCTCAAAGGCAGGGTGTTCCCAAATCATAAATGTGCCCAGCAAAGGGAGCTGCAGCTCCTCACTGGGTGTCAGAGGGCAGCTGAACAGGTGATGGAGGAAACGGGGTCTGCTGGAAAGCAAAGACAAACACATAACAGCAGCCAAGAGGGGTGAGGGACAGCTGCTAGAGGATAAAACATACATGATAAAGGTGCGCTTTGCTGGCCGAAGTGTCCAAACTGAATTCTTTTCCTTCTAAATTTGGTTTCAAGTGGGAGAGCCCAGCTGGGATGCTGCAGTGGCACCAGCACAACCCTATAAATCAGCAGCTTGTGGCCATGGGCACTCATACCCTGTTACCAGCCTCTTGCAGAACAGGCAGGCCCAGGCGATGTGCTGCCCTGTGTTTTCTCCTTTCAGCCTATCCTTGCACAGTAGTCAAAGAAGGGAGATGGGGTCTCAGCTGAAGGGACTATGGGTGTGGGAAGCTGTGCCAAAACCCACCTGGAAATTAGATGCCAGCTCTGGAGCAGCAGGCTTGGAGTCAAAATTGACCTCTCTGATGCAGATCGAGTGCAGGAAAAGCTTTTCTTTTCTGTCGCAGAGGGGAAAAAAACCGATTTCAGAGGGGAAGCAATAAATGCGCTTGAAATCACAAGTCCCGTACCCTTGCTGTCACCTCTCCTGCACATGTCTGTCTCTCTGTCATCTGTACGATGCATCCAGCAAGAATTACATCCACCGAGTGGGGCCCAGAAGTTCCAGGTTGTCACCACCAGCAGAAACCAGGATAGTTTGGTCACACAAGCTAAAAGGCAGCTGGGATCTGTATTGCAATTAGTTCAGATAACCTTCAGAAACCACAGTTTTCTGCATGGATGGCAATGAAGGAATGCAGAAAAACAGTTTTAAGTGACTGGGAAAACCAAAATAATAAAACACAGAAAAGCTCCAGCCACCCCAGAACAGTAGTGAAAAACAGCCGAGGTAGAGGATTGGAAATAAATAGTGTAACAATATTGACAAAATGCATACAACCTGCATACGCCTATCATAGCTTGATTGAGAACATCTTTAACTTGGAAGTTAGTATTTATTCTATTCGCATCCTGCATATGTCTTAATATGGTTTCAATATTGAAATGACTTTTACCAAGTGCTCCAATAATTAAATGAGACTATAAGAGGTCTTAAATTCCCATCTGATTGCCTTTGTGACTGTAATAACTCAGCTGAAAGGTTTTCCTTTCCAAAAAGGGGCTTTGTAGCTGGCGTGCAGAGGGAGAGCAGCCAGCCAGGATGCTGAGGGTGTTTCAGGGTGGATTTATTTTTTTTTCCACTTACGATACTTTTCAATCCTTCCTTTAGCAGTTCTCTCTATATTTGCGTTGGTGATCCCCAGCAAACCATTTCCCATCCGCCACGGCATCAAGGGCGGACGCAGGCAGGTCCCCACCAAGGCTGCTGCGATGTCCCAGGGGGAGAGCAAAACCTCTGGGGACACGGTGACATCTGCAGAGGCAGACTTATTTCCATCCCCAGACACCAAACAAACCCTCTCTGATAATTGGTAAAAGACTGAATCACATCATGTCGGTAATTTCTAGAAGCAGCTGGGGCTAAATTTAGCAAGATTTCCTCCCTGGTGTATTAATAACTAGACGTGATTAATGCTATGAGTCAGGAAGAGGGTTTTGAGGAATTCTCTTTCTACCCATGACAAAATGCCCTGTATGCTACATCCTTGCCCGAATGCAAAGGGAACCTTGACCCCAGAATAAGGGTCTCAGCTTGGGACCCTTAAAAAAAGGTCAGTGAAACAGGCAGGGAGTGGTGAAATTTTGTAGTTCTTTTCTGTGTGCCGATGCACTTTGGCTGGGCCATTTCCACCCCCAATTTGAGAAACGCTCTGCAGATTCCCCCCGTGTGATTCACACAAGAAGAGTGGCCGGCTCTGTGTCACATATGTGTGGGGACACCCAGGAGCTTCCTGCCTTGGCTCCATGCTTGAGCACCATCTACTGGCTTTTCCTCCAGGGACTCCTCAGGCATCCACCAACCCCAAGGTCACCTTCTTCCCTGAGAATAAAACCTGCTCCTGCAAGACAGGGCTGCTGCATACTCTGAAATTAGTGGGTACTGCCAAAACCAAGGGTTGTTCTGTTATTTTTCCATCACCAGCCTTCGCATCTGCACAGCGGACTGAAGGCACAGGGTCCAGCCATGGCCCTCACGCTGCCATTTCAAAGAACAAGATCTTTCTTCTGCTTGCAAAGCAAGGCAGAAAGCTGCTGTGCTCAAACAAGGGCAGAGCTGCAGATTGCATTTTCATTTTGCTCACACTAGATGGTTTTCATTAGTTCCAAAGGATTTGCTGCTGCTTCCATCCAAATACTTCCCCCGCCACCAGCACCCCGGTTAGGAAGTGGTCCAGGAAATATTTTCTAAAGCTTATTTTGGTTCTGCTTTTCTCCTGCGCTTTCTGTTTGTCTGTCTGCCTCTGCATAAATGTGTCCTGATGTATTTGTGCCACATTTGATACTAGCCTCAATGCTGAAACAACCAGGCGGAAATAGCAGGAGCATCTCTAGAGCGTGCAGAGAAGGTGGGGAGAAAGTGAGCTGGGCAGGTTAGGGTGGGAATTAAGGCAAGAGAAGAGCCACTTGGCTCTGCCATTCCCATCCTGCAGTGCTGGCAAAGAAATTAAAACACCTCCGCAAAATGTCCCTCCTATCCTCAAGGACAAAGTTCTGATAGTGGGTTCAAGGCAGACTGTGCTGGGAGGGATCTTGGGAAAGGCTTGGTAATGCTAGGAGCATCTTAACAACCTGGGTGCAAACCAGGCTTAATTGCAATCAAAGGCACATGCCCTAATTGGCACCAGGGGAGGGAGGTTCGTGCCCCAGCACAGGTCAGTGGGGTGAATATTACTGCGTTCCCAGGGCTCCCTGGGGTAGTGTTGGGGGAACTGTAATCTGGGGATCTCCTGGCTGTACGATCACAGGTAACTTGTCTGCTCTAGGTTCCTTGTCTGTGGTACAGTGGGTTTTGTCTCCCTAGCTTATGTGAAGGGTGAAAAATGGGGACTGGCGTGACTGCTGTAGGAGAAAGAGCTGTTGTATGGAGTTGGGCAGAGGCTGCAGTCTCATGGTCTTAGCTCTCACAATTTTGAAAAGCAACAGCAGGAAAAGCCTTAAGAATGAAGCTGAAAATTTCAGCATCTCCCATGTGACTGGAGGGAAAACCTTCCTAACAGAATAAATGGTTTAGGGCTAATTGAAAAGTGGTTTTCTTCCTTTTTTACCTCTTCTTTAGTGTTATCATTTAAAACCAAAGCTGCAATACAAGCTTCACCTAGTAGGGTTTATTAGGAGTTATTTTTATGAATTTTACTATTTATTAATATATATTATTAGTGGGGGTACTGAAATGCATTGTACTGTGTGTCTTCTTTTTTCCCCAAACCAAAGCTTTTATAAATCTCTGTGTATGCTAGAAAACACTTTTGATAAATCAGTGATTTCTTAAAAGGATGCCTGTTTTGTTGTAACATGTCTGAGGCTAATACTGCTAATAAATCACAGCAACGGGCTAACTCCAGAAGAAGGAATAAAAGCAAGCCTACACCAGGGCTGCATGTATTATCTGAGTGTATATATATATTCTTAATCTGTGGCCTATAGGAGAGATTGTAACTCAAAGAAACTTTGAGCCCTGACCAACTGCATCCTGCAGAAAGCCCTCCCGCTGGAAGGGCTTTTCAGTGTCCGTGATGACAAGGAACAAACTACTCTCAAATATGTAAATAATGTGAATATTTTCCCCTCTAACACAATGCGTAGCTTGTGGGTCAGTAGACTGTAATGTGAACCATGATGCTCAGCTTCTAGGAAAGATGCTAGCTGAGCTCTTTTTCAGAATAAAAGATGTGTTTTGGCCAATATAGACCTTGTCAGCTGATGCTTTGGGTTGCTCCTGTTTTCTTGCATTAGATACTTCCAGGTGATGCCTTGCTAAAGGGGATCAAAAAATCTTTCAAAGTCGTGGCCTCCGTGTCCTGTGGCAACTTTGAAGTCCTGTGCTGCATAAAAAGCTGTTTGAAATGGGCTGAATTTCAAAGGTTCCAATGAAACTTCCCTTTTTGTGATGGAAATGACTGTTACTAATTACTGGTGAGAGAAGTGAGGTGGCTTGAACAGAGCTGGAGTCAGGGAGAAGCCAGAAATACTCGCTGCCCACACGGGCGGGATGATGTAACGGCAGACGAGCTGAGGAGGAATTATAGGGAATTATTCATAGCTATGAATGAGTTATATTAGTCGGGAAGATACGGGGGGGAGGAAGACCTGAGGTTTTGCTGTAGCCAGTTCCTTGGAAACTTGTGGTCACTGCGCACCAGCGGTAAAGAGAAAAGAGGGAGATGGCGGCACTGGAAATGTAAAGCTCTGTGTTGATGTACCATATGTCTCACTCTCCAGGGTGTATGTTCTTGATAGGGGTCCCTATTGAAGGAATAAGAATATATATTTTTATCTTGCCTATGTGACCTTTTCCATGATAAATGGAATTTTTCACGAGCAGCTCTTGCTTGTGGGTAGGGTGAGAAGAAAGCCAAGGGAGCAGCAATGCTGGGGTCTGAAACACCCCATGGGGATTGTGACCTACACCCCAACCTCACCAGGGCTGCTGCTTCCCCCCAGGGGCACCAGGTCCTTAATCAGCCCTTGCCATGCTTTCCTGCCAGGTGATCTGTCAGAAACACTGCTTCTTTTTAATCTTTGGAGCTGATGCTAAGATGAAGAGGCTTAATTCAGGTGTGAAAATTGGGCCACTCCCCTGAAATCAAAAGAACTATGAATTAAGGGGAGAAAACTCCCACATTTTGCTCAAGGTAATCACATGGATTTGAGCAGGGCTGAATCCCCACTCCCCTTTCCATCTCTCACATCATGTAGCTTCTTGGTTTCCTCCCTGGGCTTAATTTCTCCAGCTTCATCCCACAGCTTATAGTCACTCTCTGGTCTCTTGGGCATTAATGTAGGACTGGTATTTTCTTTCCTGAGGGTGTGATTGACTGCAGGAGCCAGAGGGTGCGGGCATCAAAGTTTTGCCTCCTGCAGAAGCATGCTGCCCTCCCTGGGGAGAGTCATGGTGGGCAGAGGTGGCTGCTGCTCCCCAGGGCATCACGGATCTGCTGCAACACAGAGGGTGACACCTTATTTCTCAGTGATAACAAAACAGAGTGTTTGTTACTGAGCATCCCCACGTTGCATTGTATCCTGGCATTGCTGTTGCTAAAGGTACTGCAGGGTGGGATGCACTTGCTTCTCCTCCACAGGGAAGGTCCTTGCTGTCCCCAGCTGGTTGGCACAGGGCTTCTCATGCCAGGGAGTCCTGCTGGGTGAACACGGGGGTCCAGGCTGTGTAATCTTTCTCTCTCTCTTATGAACATTGCATCACTTGTTGGAGAGTCAGTATTAACAGTGTCTCCACATTGTAGCTGTTTTGTTTGGAGTATGTATATGGGCAGTATGTATTTATTCCTAAGCGGCTTGTCTGTGATTTGCACCGAGCATGTGGAACAACTTGTGCATAAGATCTTTGTGTCTGAGGCCTCTGGAGACACCGAGTTTCTAACAAAGAGGTAAAACTCTGTTGTTTCCACTGTGCCTTTTGCTGCTTTGAGTAGAGCTGGTGAGGCATCATTTGGGAGATGCTGAATTTTCCCCTGTAAATGGCTAAAGCTCCTTTGGAAACTAAAAAGCCAAGGTTTTTGCCCAAATCCATCTAGAAACTCACTCAAAGTATGGGTACGTTTCTGGCTGGTCTAGGCGGTTTCCAGAGTAATGTGTTTTTCTGCATGAGCTGCATCAGAGACGCAGACACAACCTCAGTCTTTAGTTGGATAGTTTTTCTTTAAGCAAGCACCAGTTCCTCAGCACTGCCAGGTTATTCACACACAATAAAATGCACACAGGTAAATACATGGAATTAACTTCAATAGCAAGCCTTGTTGTCCTGTAGCTCAGTTTTGGGGAGCAAACATTGAGTGCAAAGGCTCAGGGGGTTATGGAAACATCTCCTAATTACTGGGCAACCTCTGTGGCAATGAACCTTTCCCCATCTGCAAATGTAGGCATCCCTTTAGGCAATGGCCTCCTCCTCTTCCCGCAGGCACCTGCAGCTCTGGCGGTGCTGGGGCCACCAGGCTGCAGCCCCTGGGTTGGGTATGTCCCTGGATGTGAAAGATCAACCTGTCCCAGGGCAGGAAGAGGTGGAGACAGCTTTGCATGGTTACAGTTGCTGTTTACCACCCTTTCCAACCGCTCATGGCAGAAACGAGTGGAAAAAAAGCCTTCAGCGTTCCTTATAAAACCCAGAGCCAGCAGGCTTGCCAGCCTTAGTAATGTGTCCTCCATCAAATGCCTCATTCATTCATTCTGCAGTGGCAACACGTGAAAATCGCATCATTTCCTCAAGGCAGAACAACAGCATGCTTGTCCCCAAAAAAGCCCCGCACCACCTAGTAGCAGGTCACCTGTCTACTACAAGCAAGCTAGAACGGGGCTGGTCTTTATGGGACCAAGCATCTAGGCAAGTGAAACTCAGGAGGAGTGAGCCTGAGTGCCAGCAAAGCCTGATGGAGTTGTTCTGGCTCCCTGTGGTCCATAAACAATGTTGCCAGGCACGCTGGCCCGTTCCTTCTGGGATAGCACGTCACCGCTCCTAGGGAGGAGGCACACAGAGAGGGTGAGTCCATGGCAGATGATGCTCTGTCCAAATTTCTTGCTCCCAAACCAGCTATGAATGGGTGCTCTGTGCCATCACCCCAAGGGTTTGCCCGACAAGGCGAGCTTTCCCCTGGTCACAGCAGAGTCCAGCCTAGTGCTGGTCCTTTCATCTGAACCTGCTCTCCAAACCTCAGATGCTGGAGTATTTGAGCGTATCAAGCCTGATCAGCTTTCGCAGGGGATGTTTTATCCTCTTGCAAGCAAATAGTCTAATTCAACACCCTCCAAATACATGTAACTTCCGTCATCCTGTCCCAGTCTCAGACTATCTGCAGGGTCAGATGGTTTTATTGTGAATTTTCAAAGTGGGGATGACTTGGAGCTGGATTGAAGGTGACTATGCTGGGGGCTGTCTGCCTTTCACCAGGTAATGAGTCATTTCAGTAAAAATATGGAGCAGTCAAAACTCTGCTTTTTCAGTCTGATAAATGAGGTGGATTTAGCAAACATTCTCCATCTTAAACACCTGTTTTCCATCAAACTTTCTGGTAAATGCTGGATCAGCAGAGGCTTGCTGGCCACAAAAAGCCACTATATGAGACCATTGCTGGGCTTTGTAAAGATGTGACAAAACTGCAGCCCAGCAGCTTTGACAGAGCGCTGTTGGCAAGCAAGGTAGCCATGTGCCAGGGCAAGGCCTCATATCTGAGATAACGGATGCTCCAGGTCAAAACCCAGCCTTACTTCCATGGGATGCACCAGACTGCATCAGCTCTTGTAAGACAGAAGGCTGCATACTACCAAGCTCCTCTTCCTCTGTGGGGACGGGTCCCAAAGCTTGGATCTTCTTGGTTTATTCTGTGTGTGATTTTTCCTATTTTATCTAACACTCAGGGGTCTCTGGTCCTCCAAACAGAGGAGGTGAACAAGTGGTGGATGAGAACCATCCACAAACATTAGCATTTCTTTCATTGGTTTCCTCTCCCAAATCACAGTTAATCTGCGTTAGGCTTCCTCCCCGCCTCCCCGCCTTTGGAGCAATCTTATACTTTGGAAGATTTATTTGTTTGTTGTCCTTTGGCACTGGCAGCTTTGATTCCTCCATCCATTGAACTTATTGTTCTTGAACTAGAAAGATTCACATCCAGCCTGGCCACCGCTGACATGTGTTTTTGCTTTGCGGGGTCTCTTGCATGGAGGAGCAACTTTGGCAGGGAGGCAGTGGCAGGCACTGCAGGGAGATGGATCTTCCCAGCTTTTGCTTTGTTTGCAAGTGAAAGGTAGAGGGACCGGTGACCAGGAAAGGTGTCTGGTGAGTTACTGTTTTCGTCAGTCCTCCCAGGAAAGTGAAATGCCGGTAGGTTGCTGGCTGTCCCAAAATCATTCCTAATGTGAGTCAGACATCAAGGTAAAAGCTAAATGCGTGCATTGTCCTCAAAGCAAGGGTCCAGAGATGCATTACCCTACCTGGGATGGAAACCCAGAAATTAAAGATGAAATCAATGTCTACCAATTTTCCCCTAGCTCCAAGAAGTAATCTCCATCTCTTGCTCTACTGAAACCTGCTAGCATATCTGCGGCACCATCAGCTGCAACCTGGTCCTCTGGCTAACCTCATCCTCCAGCCTCTCCGCCCAGAAATGGCTTTGGAGATGAAGCGGAGCTCATCCTTATGCCTGGCTTTGAGGAAGCCTCATGGCAGGACTACCTCTCTTGCTGTACTGATTCAAGATGAAGTTATCATCAACCAGAAAATAATCATGCTAAGTACTGGGTGTTTGCATTCCTTTTTTACCTGTAAGGTAAACATTATCCACTGTGAACAAAACGCTGCTGTCAGGCTGGGGCTTAAGCTTTAATGTATGGCCCTTTCTAACCCATATGTCCAAAATCACATTGAGCACAAATATGGAGAAGACGAAAGCAACTTGTAGCTATCTCCAGGAGGAGGCAAGAAGAGCACCCTGCCGATGAGCTATTGAGGCAGGGGTTTAAATTCCCGCATACCCACCCACTGCTCCAGCTCCGCATGCTGTTCTTGGCACAACCTCCACTGGGCTGCCCCTAACCTTCTGAGGGCACCTCCTCTGGTGACGACAGCATTTTGGATGCTAACATTGTAAGGACTGACCTAGTGATGGCTGGCCATGCCAGCACTCTCCTGGGGGTCAATGTATTATTAGGATGCAGCTCAGAACCTGTCTTTAGCTGGAGATCCCTCCAGCACAGGGCACGCGGCAATGGATAATGTCCTGCAGACACACAGCCCAGGCTGCAGAATCGGCGTCTGAGGCTGTCCGTCAGCTTTTCCAAATTGCCATTCCCCACCCCGAGTTTGGGCGCACACACCAGAAGCTGACCTATGGCAGGGTATTTACTTGATGCCCAGACCAAGGAGGGGACCCTACTGCATGGCAGCTCACAGTCCAATCCCTGGGCCACGGTGCTGTGACAGCCTTGCAGAGCATCCCACTTCCTCTTCACCTCCAAAACCTGGCACCGAATGGGTATTAAAATACCAGCCGTTGCCCCTAGTTCAAGGGAGAATGCTGGGGCAGAGAACAACCCATTGCAGAGCTAACACCGAAGGTTTTTTGTGGATCTGAAACATAGGCTCGGTAATTCGACCTCCTCCTCTGCTCTGCAGCAGGGAGACTTTGGCAGAGTAGGAACGTGCAGTGATGTACAGAGTACAGCATGTACGTCGCTCGTGCTGACAGCAGCATGTTCTCACGAATTTCTCCACTGATCTATATCCTTGAGCAAAGCTGCCACTAACGTCTGTCTCGCTGTGCCACAGAAGAGTGCAAGCCTCCTCAGAAAACATCTGGTCATCTAGTTTCGCCAGCTCTCCGCTCTGTGAGTCCCTGGATCAAATTAGACGCTCTCGGGCTGAATGAAAATCCATTGTACGTGAAATAATCCCCTTGCGTCTCGGAGCAGGCAGTGAGGATGTCTGCAGGGTGCTGACGTTTCATCTTCCTGGAAGGGGTGATCTGGCCGATGCCTTAACAGCGGGAGCACTGTTTCGGGTGAGATGATGCAGTAACTGGATACCTAGAAGTGGGATGATCTCCCTGCACCTACGGCATCAACCCTGGCAGCTATATAAATCCCCCACGACAGGAAACAAGCCCAGAGAGTGTTCATGGACCTCTTCTGTGTTCAGCCTCTCCCAGGGCTTGCTGACTTCTGTGATGTTTTGGGGGCTTGGGGTGTCACAGGTAAATTGCTGTTGCACCAAGTGGCTTTAAGCTGACCTATATGGCTATAGAGATACAAGGTCCTGTATTGATGAATGCCTTAGAGGCAGTGGTTTCCTCCAGCTGTGCTTTGGTGGAGACCAGGACCACTGTTTTGGGTCAAATCTGTGCAAGGTGCTGTATGAACATAGGGTGGGAAATGACCTCTGTCCCTAGGGGCTCTCTGTCCAAAGGACAAGACCAATGAGGTCAATGGCACGAAAAGAAGTGGAAAACACTCATTTCCCCCCCAAACTGAGTACTTCCATATCTCAAACTGGTGGTCCACAGGCATCATAACATAGCTGGCCATAAAGTTTTTAACTGAGGGGGGGATGGGGAAGAGGGTATGGTGTATTTAAAGGAGGACGCTGCAGGGGGGACTAGATGTACAGAAAACAAGGGTCAAATCTTCTTTGATATTTAACAGCAGGAGTGATTTTTACATAAATGACCTGAAACACTTCACAGAAATGCCAGTTTGGCCTGTATTCAACTAAGATGAGAAATACCAGAGAGAGGGGAGGAGATTTGAGATTTTTTTTCCCCCGTAAGAGGCCAACCCTGGCCGGAATTCACTGGTCATGGGATAGCAGTTGGGATTTTCCTTCTCTACCAAGAGAAGGAACAGGGAGGAGAAAAAGGCAATTGTAAGCCCTCCCCGGAGGCTGAGACAGCTTTCCAAAGGTAAAAAAAAAAAAAAAAAAAAAAAAAAAAAATTAAGAGGGACTCTTAGAGATGGTGTTTGTTTCTTTTCCATGGTTTAAGCTTTTGGGAGGGTGGGGAGGACACCTCTCCCTTGACAGTACCTGGCAAAAGAGCAGTGAAAAACTTGTTTATGAAAAAGAAATATGCAGTGTCTTCAGTTATAGACAAAAATCCCAGTGTTTTGTCTCCATGCCTGGCCCAAAGCTGGGGTGGTGGAGCATGCGGAACGTGTCCTAGCTCAGGAGGCTGGGCTGAGCTGCTCCTGGGTGCCACATCGCTGGAGATTGTGGTTGTCTGAGGTTGCAAAGGGGGTCTTTTAGATAAGTCTGCTGGAAAGGAGGCCCTGGGTCTGGTTAGTAGGAAGAAGACAGGCAGAGCTGTTTGGTGTGTGATTTTGGCCATGGACTCCTTGCTCCTGGCTCAGAGCTCATTTGAGTGATGCTTCCACCTTTGGGTGATGGCCCAGTTTTGCTCTCTCTGAAAGACTAAGGCAGGAGGCTTCAGCATGCAGAGCTGAGCCAAACACCTCCAGCCCTGAGGTATCATTTGAGGTGATGAAGGGGTTAATATACTCTACAGATAGCTGCTCTCACTGCTGGGCTGACAACCAGAGGGAGAGGGAAAGGGAAGGCATCAAGATGTGCATCAGGGATGCAGATTTCTCTCGGGGTCAATGTACAGTGCGGAAATCGCAGCACTCTGCCTGGGAGCAGCAACAAGTGAACCGCTTTTTCAAAGCGACAACCCTTTTTAATATAAGGAGTTACTTTTGGTGTGCTGGCTTGCTGTATTTTTTGCTGGATTCCACAAGGTGGCACAAGGAAACT
The DNA here is from genome assembly GCF_030867145.1 of Opisthocomus hoazin. Taxonomy (NCBI): domain Eukaryota; kingdom Metazoa; phylum Chordata; class Aves; order Opisthocomiformes; family Opisthocomidae; genus Opisthocomus; species Opisthocomus hoazin. The sequence goes on along the minus strand of NC_134422.1, from coordinate 35,241,819 downwards.
GTTCTCTCCGGAGCAGCATCCACTGCTGCTCGGGCTCCCCAGACTGCATCTTTCAGCACAGGGTCTGCACCAGCAATCTGTTGGGGGGCTTCAGCTCTGGACTCCAGCAGAACTGAAAAAATCCTGCATGAGGATTATTATAACAGCTCAAGCACTGTTTTTCTGGGTGCGCAGAAAGCACATGCTGAGCAGGGTGATGAGCAGCATATTGCTTTTGTTGCAGTTGGGAGCTTGCAAAAGAAGGAAAGATCTGAGGCTGGTCATATTTTGGCTGCTGCATCCATGTGGGGATATGTCCCCTTCCCCATAGATGGTCACAGGGCCCCTTCTGATGTTGGGTACTCGCAATGCCCCGGGCCCTGGTGCACCCCAGGATGAAATGTGAATTACACCAGAAAAACCTGCAAGAAAGTGAGCCCGACTCTGGCTGGAACTTTGTCAGAAGTGCCGGTAAAGCAGGAATCCACAACTACAGATGTACAGGAGGTGGTTTTTCTTTTATGAAGTGGAACACGCTTCCTGGTTGGGATGGGCTAAAAAGTTTCCCTTTTCCTATCAATTGAAGGACTGTGGCAAGACACCTCTGCCTCTCTCGCTGCTCACTGCCGTGGTGCTGCTTCTAAAGTCTGGAGTCATGCATGTTGTAGCCTGCCAACTCTGTCATGCCCCACAGACCATCCTTTACCTCTTCAGCTGGAGTATTTCTGGGTGGCAGCTCCCCTCTCCAGACCAAGAAAGTCATGCCCACTTCAAGCCACCGGAAGTTAGAACACTTCAGTGTTGCATCTCCTTTCTACAGAAAAATCCCCAGGCCGCCATTTCAAACCATGCCACAAATACCTTTCCTGCACCAGCCTGCTCTCATCATTGCTGTTATTCCCAAAATGAAGCAGGCCTGGCAGCTCAGATTGAGTGTCAGGACTCGTGTGGCTCGCCCAAAACCACACAGACCCAGCGAGGCTTCTGATTTCCCTTCCAGCTTGCTCGCTCATCCTGCCTCAATGGCTGGAAGAAAAGACAAGCAGCTTATGTTCGTTTATGACCGAGTGTAACAACGTCTTGATAAGCAGATGACTTATCCGAGCATCTCCAGCGGCCGAGGGAGACAAGCTGTATCCTGCAGAGCCAGCGAGTCACGGGTAGTTTGTGCGGTTTAGAGAGCTTTGCTGGGGGGAGGTGTTTTATGCCAACTCACTTCTATCATCTGCTCGTTGCTGTGCAAGTCGCCAGGTCCATGTTCACCTCTGTGGAGCCAAGGCCTCATGTTGCTGGGGGTATTTTTAGGTGTGAGGAGGTGACAAGGCTTGCAGAGGCTTCAGAGAGGTGGCTGGCATTTCACAGACTATGAAGCACCTAAAATCTGACAGAGACAAAGGTCTCTTGCCCTGCTTATATGGCTGGGATGGCAGAGGTGCTGCGGAGGATGTAGGTTAGGACCTGAGCTGAGGGACCTCACTACAAAGCTAATGCTGAGCTGCTGGCTGGGAGCTTCATGGGTGATGCTTAGATGAAGGACCTCATCCCTCAATATTTCCACCACTCAGCCCACACTGCGGCAAGCTGGCGATCTCAGCTGCGAGTTCCCAGAAACAGGAGGGGCAGGCAGAGCCCAGCTTTGTCCCCTGGCACATCCCGCAGCCCTCATGTGCCCCAGCCAGGCCTGCTCGGGCACAGCTATGCCTGCCCCAGCCAAAAAGCACTGCCCTGCAGCATGGACCCTCAGGGCTGGGTAAGTCTCCGAGGATGCTGGATTGCACTACTACTGCATCGTGTATATATATATATATATGCAATATGTATGTAATAATATGTAATGTGGGCACCCTGGGGTGATGCAAGTGGCTCCAGATCCACCTGGGCGAGTGGCACTCCAGCGTGGTTGCCCACAGGTGTAGGCTGTGAGTGATGGAAACAGGATAAGAGCTGATGTTGGCTCCATGACCTGGAGCAGCAGACGAGCAGGAACTGTGACAAGAAGCTTAGGAGCCAGATCCCAGCTTGAACCTTCTCATAAGACACTTGTTAGAGCAGCAGGGAGCAGCCCTCCAGGCTGTCACTTCCCCAGGGATGGCGGGTACATGGGCTCTGGGATGTGCCCTGCCTTTCTTGCATTGCCCCAGGCAATGGTGCCAAGCCAAGTTAATGCAAGGAGCTTTCCAGATTCAGGGAGCGGATAATTGTGAGAAGGATTCTTTCCTCACCCTCCCCTCTCTGCAGCCTCTTTGTATTTGGAAGAAAAACTCGGCCTTCCCTCCCTCTGCCTCCTCCAAGTCCTGGCAAGTGGCCACCTCACCCCAGCAAGGCGATGGGAGCCAGCAGCCTGTTCAAAAGAGGATGGGAATAATGGTGTTCACTGGCGGTACAGGGAAGAGACAGATGCATGGAAACTCATTAGAGAGCAGATCGACCGGCGAGGCTCTCCTTAGGCGACCTTGCTGGGAGCGCTCGCACGGCGCCAGGGCTGCCGGCTGCCTCTCGTTGGTCCTTCCCATCCCTCCAGGGTCACGTCTGGTAGGGAGAAAAGCAACGTGTTCTGTCTTTTCTAGCTGGAAGGTGTCTCGCATCTTGAACAAGGAGGGCACTGAAGCACTGGGACAGCTTCAGGACGGACCAGGGAGCCTCCTGGAAGCTGGAGCTTCAAAATAGACCCTAGGGCAGGTCAGCAGGCTGGAAACAAGCTGCAGCTCAAAACAAACCATGTGGCTGGTGCCCAAGCCACCCAGCTTGAAAGCAAAGAAGGGTGATGTCGAAAAGCATGGTAAGACTGGCATGGGGATAGCTGCCAGGGCAGGCAAAGCCGGAAGGTGCCTAGGGCTGGGTGGCAAGAATGGAGCAGGTCTCCTTTGAGGGCAAACTGTCACATGGAGCTTCTTCAGGCTCTCTGCTGGCCGATCCAAACCCAAGCCACAGCAGGTAGCATGGACAGCAATAAAAAAGCCATGTGCTTAGGGAGAGGATGAGTTTTGGCTGGACATCCATGGAGCTGCAGGCCCTGAGGCTAAGCCAAAGGCACTGCCCATCCGCTTGTCCCTAGCCTTAGGGCTCATCTCTTGGGCTCTGCATCTTTGTTTCCATGTGTCCATCTGACTGCCCAAACTTTCTCCAGCCCAAGACGTGCCTTCCTCCTTCACAGCCTTGCTTGGATAAAGGCAGAGACATCTCCGAGCAGGATGCACCTGGGCAGGTCTGGGAGTGCTGAAGTGATATCTTACATAGGATTCAGTTACTGGGAGGAAACAGAAGAAAAGATTATTACTTGTTTCAACATTTATTGAAAATAAATAGAACAATAGTCTGAAAACATCCCACACCATGGGCACACACCTGCAACCAGTGACTTAGGCACAATGAGCCCATACAGACCTAACAAATTACCTCGGAACAACTTTCAGACTCTAGAAAGGGAAAAACATAGCAAGATTAACAGGCAGGGTGAGGGAAGGAGAGTTTTTGGTGCGGTCGGCAGAGCTGTGCCAAGCTGTTCTTCAGCAGCAGTGATTGGATCTGACCTCTGCCCTCTGCCACCTCCTTTTAACCTCTCCAGGGTTAAATATACTTATTTTCTGCATAATGGCTCAAAAGTCATGTCTCCCTCCTGGTCAGTCTCCAGGTGTAGCTTACCTATGCCCCTTCATTGTGGGACATGATGCTCCTCATGGGGCTGAGACATGCGTCGTGTGCAAGGTTTTTGGGTAAAAAGTAACTAGGTTTTAGGATTTTCATGTTAAACAGCTCTTTCTGTGCACTCACAACTACTTAGTTGCTGTTTGCAGTGTTTGAATGTTGAAGGCAAGAGAATATTGATTTTGTTTGTGACATGGTGACTGGGAGCAGCATTTGGGAAGCAAAACTTAAGCAAGTTCCAACCCCAGTTCCTGTGAACCTCAAACTCCCCATTCGGTGAGGGGAGGATGCTCAGGGTACACAGGGATTTCCAGGGCGGAAAGCATCCTGCCTGGCCTTGGAGAGGCTGTGGTTTAGTCCATGGGGTCTGCACTGGGGTCCTCTGCCTTTCCAGGGCCTCAAGGCTTTCCTCACAGAAGATGATGAGCCCCTTCCCAGTCCTTTGTCCCGATCACCATCTTGGGTGGGTTAAAAAGCAAAACTGAGCTGTGATTGCTTGTGTAGGCAGTCAGCAAGACCTCCAGGAGAGTTTCTGGTTTGGGGTTTCCTGCTGGTAGTAACGGTCTGCTCTTCCTGTTCCCAGCTGTGAAGCATTTTCCCAACTGTTTTTAGGCTTAACTTTTCCTCTTTTTGACACCTGTGGATCTCCACTGATCTTCAGGGACTTCTGGTGTGCTTTAGGCAAGTTAAGTCCTGTATTACCATGCCTCCTTATGCTGTCTCCCCAACATCTTCTCTTAGCGAAAAGGCAGTAGCAAAGGATGAGTGTTTGAGGTCTGTTTCTTCTTTGCAGTGATATCAGCGTCTTACCATGGTATAGACCCCTCTGGGCTTTAGCAAAGCAGGAAGGAGTTCAATGATGACAGCCTGTGCCTTCAGACAGCCTGGAGCAAGCACCCTAGACATGCATAAGCTGCTTCGTTTCTCAGGCAGTTAGCTCTTTAAAACTGTGTTTGTTTCATTTTTGACCCTGCTAATTGTCTGAACAGGAACATCCAGTTAGTTCCCTTACTCGATAACTGATTTTCTTCACGTCTTTGTCAATGCTCAGTCTGTTTCCAGTATAACTGGAGAAGACTCCAGCCCCTTCCGCAGCATTGCTTGGATAGTGTTAATCCAAGTCCTTGCTGCAGGCTGAAATCCCAGGCACAGCATAACAAAATTTAAGATTTAAAGGGAAAAAAAAAAAAGAAATTGTCAGGATGACCCTCTTGAGCCTTTGCTGGCATTGCTTCAGTTTAATGTCTGCAGCAAAACTTCCACTTCATCATTGTCGAAATGTTGTGAAAAACTCTAGGTTTTACTGCGAACTAGATGGGACTATCCTGGAATAGTGCAGCTGGTCCATCCCCTGCCTTGACACAAGATTTCTGTGGCCTATGCTGTGTTTAAGCTGTTTGCAAAGACCTTCACCTCCACCAGTGATGAATGAGGAGTCCTCAGGCTATTCCAGACTATTGCAATGGAGGGTATTTGTACATGTGGGTTAAGCCCAGCCCTCTGAGACGGGCTGAGACATAGTCTGCAGAGGGAAGGGGTAGAAACTTGGCCATCGTGATGTGGTCTGGTCTCCTTGTGGAGCACTAGGAAGGACAGCGGATCAGCTCTCTTGTCGCTAGCTGTAGGGGAGTGGGAATGGACTGGCCTGTCCAGAATGAGCAGTCTCCTCCATCCTAGATCCTGTCATCTTTGAAGTATCAAAGTACTCTTGGCCCAATCCACCAGCATTTCGCGTTTAGGTTGTATTGAACTGCTGGTCTCTGGCATAACTCCCACATCAGTCTTATAGTAGGCAATGAACTTTACCTGGACTCAGGTGCTGACCCTGAAGGTGTTTCTCAAATCACATCTCCCAGACTGCAGGTAGAATTCAGGCACAGTCTCCACAGTCTGCATAGCCCAAAACACTCTTTGTTTTCTTCTGTTGCTGCTGTGTTGTAATAGGACATAATCCATTAAGGCACCTGTGATAGCCTTGAATACATGTTGATTTGGAAGTGATTTACTCATGTTTGTTCAGCTATTGTTTACCTTGATAATTCCTACAAGCTGTAAAGGGTGACAGCCTTTGCCGATATTTTACCACCTGTCCAAAGGCAGATGCTTGAATTATATTTTTTCATCACTGCAAATGACACATTCCCAAAGGACCAAGCTCACCTACCTTGCTAGGGAAAATATCAGTCCTGTGAAAAAACTTAATTTCTGGTGGGAACTCTCCCAGCTAACTTTTTCTTAGCGAATGTCTGGGTTTCTCTTCATATTAAGGCACTAATTAGTGAATAGAGGTTGTGGCATTTACACCTTTGCAAAGGTGACCTGGAAGCAGAATAGGGACTGTTTAGTCCACTCGTGTTGTTAAAACACGTGAGGAAAGAGGAAATAGTGCCTGGTATGTGGGAATACAAGGCTGTGAGCAGTTTGAGGGCAGTATGGAGAACTTGAATCAGGCTTTGGTGCGTAGTCCTCCCTGTAAACAATGCAAAGATGCAGCGCTGCTTATGTCAGGTTGACAGTAGACTTGTGGCATAATCTGTCAAAAATATGATTAGATCCGTATTAGAAAAATTGGGGTAGATTAAGGAGAGAGCATGTATCCTACTGCACTGCCATCCAGACTAAAGCTCCATAACACTCACATAGTTAGGAAAAATGTCCTTACATCTTCCATGTTATAAATGATACTCCACAAACTTTGTTTTCTAGTCCTCTGTGATGGCAGTTTTCTAATTGCAATGAATGTCAGAGCATCATTTTCTGTGATAATTAATGATGAATGGACATTTTCTTTAAGTGAGGCCATTGGGGTCATTCCAAACAAGATGTGCTCATGCCATAACATAATTAAACAGCTGTATTAATAGATAGAACCCATAATGATACCTCGTGGGTCACATACAGAAATAACAGCGGCGTTGTGCACTCCTTCCCTGTCCTGTTTGCTCTGCTCTGGCATGACGGGGATGAGAAGAGATCTTTGTAAAACGGCCAAGAAGCTGAAGGGAGAAGGAATGCCGCCTCAGCCATAAGAGATCTCATGACTCTGAGGTGATTGCAGGGGGATGGTGGGAGAGGCCGAGGCACCCATGAAATTGCCAGCACCAAAGGCTTCCTTAGGGTCAGCAGCAATCTTTGTTGCTGCCTTGTTTGTTGGAGCTGCCCTGCTTTTGATATGTTGCTTTGAACAATGATCTTGTGTCCTCTCTGCCTGTGGCTTGGAGATGAGCTGGAGCTGCTGGTGAATACTCCTGGTCTGACTCCACCTGGCTTTTGGAAGCTCCTGAATCTTAGCCAGATGCTTGGGATGACCCTATGCCAATGGGAGCAGCAAACACCCATGGGAGTTGTCTGTGGAGTGAGGAGCAAAGCTGGAGTAGGCACCATTGTAAATGAAGCCACGCCCCAAGCATCATTTCAGCAGCATATCTCAATCAGCCTGTTCGTTGTTGCCTGCATGGGAAGACCCTGTTTTTCCTGTTTTCAAAGCCAGGTTGGATGGGGCTTTGAGCAACCTGATCTAGTGGAGGATGTTCCTGCCCATGGCAGCAGTGTTGGAACTAGATGATATTTAAGGTCCCTTCCAACCCAAACTGTTCTGTGATGATATGATTCTATGAGTCATAGAATCAAGGCTGCAGGTGTACCACACTGTGCTGTGGTCGCCCCAGCATTGTGATCCACGACAAAGCACTGCTTGTGCAAGGTGGAGGCAGCACGGTGTATCTTACTCCTGCATCCCCAAGTGCCTTCTGACCATCTGTTTCAGAGGTGGCTGCCTGTTTTACATGCACGGTGGTGGGAACCTTTTGTAGGCATATCTTCCCTCTGCAGCACTTTTGGCAGCTGTTAGGAAAATCATCTATCATTATACTTAGAGAAATTGTTTTTTTTCCCCTTGATTTGGCCAGGCAGGGCCCTCTGCACCTGGAGATGCCAGGCTGAAAATGAGGATGGAGGAGTCAGAGTATTGGCTGATTTCACTGGGGTGGCATTTGCTGTCTTTAGAAGTGACTGAATAGTGTCTTCATCCATCGGGTTGGTTGAAAGCTGCTTAGGGGTACACTTCCAGTTATCAGCAAAAACACTGTAAAATGGACAGCTAGAGAAGGTCCAGACCACTTGTCCTGTATATCAGTTCACAGCTGTCTCACAAAAGATTACCAAGAACTGCAAAGATAATAGCTCATGTGAATATTCTTTTTAAAAGAGCTGCCTTGCATCTAGAAGAGCATATTTCTCTTACAGAAGATACCCCAGAAATGCCATTCTTCCATCCTCTGGCAAGACTGAAAATCAGAAATAGAACCGAGCTCCATCCATACCTGGTTTCCCAGGAGAGGCTTAGCTTGTAACACTTCTCTCCCCCATTGTGCCACTCAGGTGCCTGGAGCCGCAACAGAGCTGGGCTTGAGGCCCAGTTGAGCCTCCACCTAATAGCAAACACATAACTCACTTTGCCCTTTGTATCCCCACTCCTGACTTCCACCCAGTGCACACGTGGTCATCGCAGGCATTGGTGAACTTCATATGACGTTGTCTGGCCCTATGACATGTGATAGTGTCTGTGTGGGTGGCTCCAGGTTTGATTTTTTGTTGTTGTTGTTGTTCTTTTGCATGAGTTCATAAGATTTGGGAGCCTTTATTTGTGGTTGGATGATGGGGGAAAGAGCTGTGAGCAGGCAGGTTTAATTGTCCCTTTCAAAGCAGAGGATTCCTGAAAGCTGGTGGTTGCTGTGTCTGAACCACTACAAAATTCAATAAACTGCTTTGAAAAAGAAAAAAAAAAAAAAAGAGTCTTTCTTTGGTGGTACATACACCACCGAGCTGGGGGAGGAGAGTTTCCACAGAGAGACGCGGTTCCCAGGCCAACGTAATACATGAAATTTATTCTGCAGTCCTGCACCTGGAACGTTTCCCATGTGGTGATTTTCTGGTTAAACCAGCACTTTTTGGGGGTATCGGCACTGCTGAGCACTTGCATTTTTCACGTTTTCATTGCTTAGCAGGCCACGTCTTCCTGGTTTTGTGCAACTTCCTCGTCCTTTTGAAGAGAGCACTCGGATCTGGGTGGCACAGACTCCAGTGTTGGCGCGCTCCTGGCATGATTGTACCGACAGGCCCTGGAGCAAGATCTCGTTGTGATGTTAATTAGTATCTATTGACCCGCTCTGCTGTTCGGATGCAGTGGGGTGCACGGCCTCTCAAACACACTTACGTAAGGAGCAGCCCAACTGATGTCTGGCTCCTGCCAACAAACTAATTGCTTTTGCTGGGACTGCATCTCTCCCGGGAGAGGAGCTAGAAATCAATTTCTGGCTTCCAGTGAAGATCATGCGCTCCTGGTATCCAAGCTCAACCTTGCATCTGTAATCATTGCCTTTTCTGCATAAAATTCATCCAAGTTTGGATTCAAAATCCTTTTCTGGCTCTGTTCATAGAATTTAATCTAATCTTTGTCTCAAGTGAGTTACCGGGGTGGATAATTTCCTGCACCCCATGGGCAAGCGCCGTGTCTGAGCAGCCGGGAGGCTGATCCTACCAGGCAGAATAGCTTTCCTCTTCAGTATTGCCATCTTGCTCCCTGTTGCAATACCTGTCAAGGGAAAAAAAGCATGTTTAGTATCAATATTTTCTCTGATGAAGATCAGAAACAGGTTTCTGTTAATATACAAGGTCCCGGGAATTCCTGCTTAGACACACAGGGAGTGTTTTACTGAGCAAGAGAACAGCATTGGTAGCTGGATTATTGCAATATATATGCCTTGAGGTATGCGATGTGTTTAGCGTTTTTCTTAAAATCCTGTCAAACTATCTTTTCTTGCTAACTGTAAATAAGGAGTCTACTGTATCCTTATTAAGCTGTTTGCTACAATCAAAGCTCAGCTTCCCAAACTGCTGTGAGAGCAGTTAGCAAATGTGGGAGACCTGTCCCCGGTGTGTCTGTACTGGTGAGGGGAATCCAAATGCACTTGACTTTTCCTTACAAATCTGTTGGGTGGAGGATGGAATTTGGTGTAACGAGATCAGATACAGAAGAGCGATCCCGGGAGCAGAGGGTCGTGGTGGGGCAGGACCCACTGCGATGTAGCTGGTCCCCGGGGTGTGCAGACACAGCTCCTCCCGGCGATGCTCAACCCCCTCCCGAACCCCGTGGCCTGCCTTCCCCGGGGAGGCGTTTGAAGGTTTCGTTTGATTCGCACACCCTGCATAAAGCAGGCAGCTAATCTGAGAGTAAACATCTCCTTTAACTCCAGCCAGGCGGACGAGGTCTAGAGCTGCCGGCAGCTCTGGGCAGGACTCTGGGGGAAGGCAGGGCTGCCCGCCCGGGTGGCCGGGAGTCCCAGCAGGAGATAGGCACCACGCCAGTCCCGCTCATCGCCCGTCTCCACGGGCAGGCTCGCCCGGCAGACCGGCTGTGGTGCTGCCAGGAGCCGGCTGGCCTGCCCGCAGCTCTGCCTCTGCCCGTTTATATGGGCAGCCACGGAGGTGGGGCTGAGCTCTTCGCCCTCCGTCAGCATCCCAGGGTACGGGAGAGTGAGTGCTTGGGTTAGCGAGTAACGGGACCAGCTTCAACCCTCACCGGGACGAGATGGGGAGGAAGCTGGATCTCTCCAAGCTAACCGATGAAGAGGCCAAGCACGTTTGGGAAGTTGTTCAACGGGACTTTGATTTGCGGAAGAAAGAGGAGGAACGGTTGGAGTGAGTATCTGCTCTCCGGTCCGCGAGGTTGGGTGCAAGCAAGTTGTAGCCGCAGATCCCTTTACATCCTGCTGCATGTGTGTTGTAGGAATAAAGCAAAGCATTGCAGAGGAACAGCCAGGACCTGGCTGCTAAAAGCAAACCCAGTGGTTAACAGATTACGTTATCAGCGGTGAGGTGATGCGTTCGGGCTGCAAAGGTGCAAACGGGCACTGTGCCATCAGCGGTGACGCAGATTGGTGTCACTACGGCAGTTTGTGGGGACAAATATCTGGTCCCCACTCAGGAAACGCCTTTCTGAGGCTTTCTGCTGATGTGGCTCTCACAGGGAGACCTTAACTTGGAGCAAAGGATGGGATTTGGCTCCCTTGTTTTTGTTTTATATGATGGTTCTAGTGCGTTTAGGACAGGAGGGGTATTCATTGATTCAGTGGGTACTGCGAGTCCACAGACTCCTGAAAAATAACTGAGAGGAGTAGTAAACCTACTGTACTAGGCTTAAATATGCTATGCAGGGGGCTGTGCCGTTGTAGGAATGTTTTAAGGGGCCACAGGGAAAAGACTGAAAATCACTGGAGCAGTAAATGCATGCTCTAAGTTCTTATAAACAGGGCATTTGACAAAAGGGCTGTTTAAAAAAAGTTCAGTCAGATTAGATTAAATTTTGAGCGTGAGAATTTGTGGGGTTTTAGACCTTGATCATTAACTACGTCAGGCATTGAACTTGATCATTTCTTAACTTTATTTCAAGAAGCTGCAGCATCCCTGTTCAGGGTCTGACCAAGTTCTCAGTATTATCCCAACGGGATGACCCATGCTCCTGGGCTGGGTTTGGGCAGTGCTGCACCCCCACCGAGCCCTCATACCCTCCTAGCTTCCAGTTTTGTCAGCGAGCGCTGGTGCTGATGGCATAGTGATGCTCTAGGTACTGGGAGCTCAGTGGGTTCTCTATCAGATCCGTAGGAAAAGATGAGGGGTGAGAGCCATCTTCCTTCCTTCTTTTGGGATATCTGCATCTGAGCTGTGGAAACATTCCCAAAAGCTTGCTGTTGTGGGTTTCCACGCAAAGCTGCGTGGAAGCCTTCTCCGTTTGCACCATTAGCCAGAGAAAGCTCTCTGTCACATATTTTTAAACCTCCTGATTATTTTTGCCTAAGAAAACCCAGCCTGTGTGGGAGGCAGAGATAACTCAGTATCATGATCTACTGCCTTCCTCTGCTGGTAGCTCTGAAGTGCAGGACAGAGATCAGACAAGGGTGTTTAAAAAATATTGTCACCCTGGAAAGGGTGAATGTCTCCCTTGTGATAGATCTGAGATCTGCCTGGAGGAGGAGGTGGAGACCTACGTTGCTGTGCCCCGCAACAAAGAAATGGACGAGGTGAAGTCCTTATCTACTTGACCTCACCACCATTCTGGCTAATCTGAGTCTGCTCTGATGCCGGGAGGCTCCCAGATTGAGTACCCTCCTACAGGAGGTGCAAGAGGTTGTGCAAGACACGGGGAAGGTTTCAGGATGCTTCTACCTGGATGCTGTCTACCCTAAGCAGCGTTCCCTCTGTCCCAGCTGTCATGGCTTTTTTTTTTTTAAATTTTGTCATTTAATCCTGCCCCACAGAGGGTTGGCATTAACCTAGAGGTGCCTGGCACTGCCTAAGTCTCTAGGGTAGAGTTTGGTTGCCTCTTTCCTCAAGCTCAGCCACAGCCAAGTCCATCCACCAGATATTTCTGTAATATCTGGCATAGACCAGACCACCAGTCTGGGAAAATCTGCCACACTTCTGCATGCCGGATACGGAGCTACGTGAACATTTTCTGCCTGTAGCAAACTGGGATTTAATGTGATGTTATGGGAGACCCTGCAGCCATTCACCCTGCTCCCTGTCCTCTGACCATCCCCATTTGCTTTTCTATGTGTTTGCTTTTCTATTCACTGGGCTTGTCTCAACCTGCAAGTCTTGAGGAAATGTTTCCCCCCAGCTTGGTCTTTTTCTTCCCTTTCTGCTGCTTCTCTGCATTTTCTTTTTGGTAGAATCTATTCACCATCAGCAGACAAAGGATTCAGCTGGCCAGTAACTGCACAACCATGCGAGGGTAATGCTTTGCCCAAGAAATTGAATAATGGCCACTTTGTGGGCACTCTCCCTGCTTCTTTCCATCAACATCCCTGCCAGCAACCCCCCGTTTTGTGGACAGCTCTCCTGGAGCTCAACTGGACCAACCCCACTAAAGTTTCCATCCCACTGCTGCTGATTTATTCTGCCGTGAGCAGAGCAGGGAAAGGGCTAGCTTGCACTCCTGCCAGCTAGAGAAGACAAGAGACATATGATTCCTACAGGTTTTAAACTGGTTTGGCTGAGACTTGTGCTTTCTTCGGCAGGTCTCACGAGGGAGGGGAGGTGAAGGGATCCAACCAGTCTCTAGGAACCAGAAAAAGCAGTCTAGTGAAAGATTTGAACCTGCTGGAAGCAGCCTGAGCACGGGGTGGGAAAGGAGCACTGAGCCCAACCTAATGGTTTGCTATTTGGGGGTTTGTTTTCAGTAGCCACATATAAACTTACTGCTGGACATTTGCACAAGGTCATTTGAAACACTGGTAGGGCAATGAATAGCTGAATAATGAAACTAGGTGCCCAATTCAATCTTTATACTGATTTTTACATGTCCCAAATCCTCAGTTAATGCAAGTTGGTATCGCTCCAGTGTAACAGCAAAAACCTCCTTAACGCAAGTTGGTATCACTCCAGTGTAACAGCAAAAACCTCCAGGCATGCTGGCAGTGAGCTGGCAATAAGTCTCCATCAGAAAAAATGGGAACTGATCCCTAAAGTGCAAAATGATTTGGTTAAACAGAGATTAGCCTGATTTACATTCATGTCATTTCCACCATCAGCCACATCGCTGCTCCCGTGGATGTCCCGGCACCGCGCTGCCATGCCAGCAAGGCTACTGCTGCGGTCGTCCCGGAGTCCATCTGTCTCTCTGGTGGCTGGGGGGTGTCGGGAGCATCACCAGAAGCCTCATGGCCCACACTGTGCTCCTGAAGCAGCCTCCAAACCTGACTACTTGAGTTTTTTTGGCCCAGGCTGACTTCTGCTCTGGAAAATGTATCTTTCTAACCCTGCCTAGACAGAAAACAACCTTCTAGGACCTTCCCTACAAGTCAAACATTGCCTGTCAGCCATAGCCCCAAAGGCAAACATATCTGAGGTAGTGCGTGGCATGGAGAACAAACAGAAAGCCTTTGGGTAGTGCAGCAGGTCCCCACCGGTTTGGCAGGCATTTCAGCTGGCCCTGGCTGTCACTGAGGGTTCGGCCTCGCACAGGCACCTTCTTGCTTAGGGATATGGTCTAACAGCCAGGTCTGGATAGCGAAGGAAGCTGGTAGTGATGGAGTGCGAGGAGAAGGTGCTCTTGGAAAGCTTTCATGTTGGCCAGGCTTTCATGGGACTGTCATGAGCATCTCCTCCAGGTGCTGTCCTCTGAACAGCCAGGACCTTGTTGCACATCACTTCTGCCATCCATAAAAGTCTCTGCTGAATTAAGCACTGAAGGACTAGATCAAAACCCCTTTTAATTCCCTTTAATCACAGATTGCTTTTTTTTAAATCTGAGAATTCCAGAAAGCTTTTAATTCCCAGCTTCAGGCTCAAAGATTGTGTTATGTTGGGATGCAGCCAGAGACTTTGAGAAGAGCTGCTTTCCTGACATTCCTGGGATTTATGATCCATACCCTGTAAAGCAAACAAGACCGGTTTTGGCACAATCAAATCTGATCTTAAATTTAACAGCAGCAGATCTTAGTGTGTAGTAACCTGCCCTGAGTCTGGAGCCCACTTCTTTGTTCAGCTTATTTAACTCGTGATATGTTTTTTATTAGATTTGCCCTACAGCTGTTTCCACAAGCTGCTGGTCTCAGGATGTTCCCTGGAAAATCATTCCTGAAATGATTAAGGCATGACGGCTTTGCCATGTGAGAGTTCGCAGTGAAATGCTAACAAAAACAAGTTCCTGTGTTTTGGGATGTTTTCCACAGGGACCTGAAATGCAAGATAGACCAGGAGAGCAGCAAGAGAGAGTTCCTGACAAATCAGTCCCACCTCAACGAAACCCACTGCGTCCACTGCCTCCAGCCCTTCAAATTCCTGCTGAACAGCAAGCGGCAGTGCCTGGACTGCCACTTCCACACCTGCAAGAACTGCAGCCGCTACAACAAGAAGGAGCAAGGCTGGGTCTGTGATCCCTGCCGCCTCTCCAGGTACTGCTCCTGCAATGGAGGGCGAGGGGCAAGGCGAGCTGAGGCTTAAGAAGAGTCACCCAAACTCAGCATCCCTTTATGCTGGTTAGAAACTAGCTATACTGGTTAGAAAACAGGCTGGTTTTTTGTTAAGAGATGGTTTCTGAGTGAGGGTCTGGTCACCATGAGCATGGCTGGACTGGCTCACCTTTATGTGCATCCTCTCTTTGGGTAGGATCGTGAAGATTGGTTCCCTGGAGTGGTACTACGAACACGTGCGATCCCGTTTCAAGAGGTTTGGAAGTGCCAAAGTGCTGCAGTCCCTCTACGGCAGGCTGCAGCCAGGCCAGGGAGTCAACTCTGCATTTCTAGGTGAGGAGGAGAACTGGGGTTTCTTCTGCCCTGCTGTGCACAGGGCATCTGTGCAGCACCGTGCTGGGATGCACCAAGGGAGGAACATTAGCATTGATGCCTCTCGGAGTACTGTGTGGTTTTGAGACAGTGCAAAATATTTGGGGGAGGAAGCAGAAGTTCAGAGTGGTGCTTGCATACTGGGAGCAGCAGAGCAGATGTTCTTCATGGGCTCTTGTTTCCTCTTTTAAGCTTTAAGGTTTTGCCACAGACTTGAGAATATCTCATGCTTAGTTTTAAAAGTCTCATGTCCTGCAGTTTTTGAGTATGTAAGCATTGCAGGTCTTGTTTTTCTTTCCTTTATCTCTTTTTGCCACAGGGGAGAGCTTATGAAATTAACCCAAGTTTAACCTGCAGGTCCAAAACATCCAGCTGGCTGGATAAAGCCAGCACTCATTTTTTCACATGATCTAATGATTTTTACAGCCAATCTGATGATGCTCTGGCACTGATAGAACTGTATGAACGTTAGTGAGTTACCTGTCAATATAGCTATGTTGTTCAGAACTTTACTGATCTTTAGTATTTCTGAGATCGGTTCAATACTGCATAAACACACGATGAAATCTGTTGTTAATATGGTATGGTAGCTGTTAGCTGCCATCCGTACAACTGCTGCACTGCTTTGTCTATTGCCTTTGAAAACCAATGCGGACTTTATTCCCGTCTTGTGGAGCCACAGAAAACTTTGCACAAATACCATACACATGAGCCAATTCAACTGGTCCAATAGTTCTTTTATCAAGGCCACTCATGGCAGAAATATCAGAAAGAGTGTGGAGGGTTGTGGCGTCGAATATAAGATTAATGGACTGAGAGACAGTTTATACAGCGTTCAGTCTGAACATGCATCAGACCACACAGAAAGGACAATCCAAGAGGAAAAAGAAATCTAGCATGAGGATAACAGTGCTTTAGGCTTCTTTAAATTGAGGTTCTGATGTCTTTTTCAAAAAGAAGTGAGTTTGTTGTTATTACTTCATTAACACCAGTGAATTGGCTTGACCCTTGAACAAGCAAGAATCTCCTTGTAGGATGTGTCTCTGGTTGCAGGAGGTACAGCAGAATGATGCAAGGCCATTGCATTTTGTGTGGCCGTCTCCTGTTGGCTGTGCCTTCCCCTGCTGCTGCACTCACAGGCATGTTGCATCAGGACTGTGGAAAGGGTGTCAATAAGCTCTTTGACTTCTAAAAGTCAAATCCTGTCTCCAAATGTCTGTATTGTTGTTCTCTCTAAAGAGACTTTCTGATCATTGTGCTTTGTGATGGCTAGAGAATGAGAACTCCAGTTAACCATAGCTCCAAGGATTCTTTTCTGCAGGGTACCTGGAGAAAATGTGCTTATTTATTTTTTCCCACAATTTTTCTTTTCATTTAGGTCTCCATGACAGAGTTTACAGCCTGCCAGACATTAACAGTAAGTGAAAAAAGAGGATTGCAGCATGTGGCTTGCAGTTCAAGAGAGGTTTCCAATATCTTTTTCGCTTCACACCCTCTGGCTATGGGCACTCCAGCATGGTTTGGTGTGGCTGGACCAGGGAGGGTGTCTCTCCACCGTGATCAAAGTGGACTGTAATGTTGACAGTTGGACTTCATGATCTTAGACGTCTTTTCCAACCTATGATTCTATGATTCTATCTCTTGCACTGGTGCACCTGAGGTCTCCAAGGGTAGACTTGGATACAACAAGGCTCTTATTTACACATTAAACTTGAAGCTTGCAAGTACTCATCATCTCAGTGCACCTAGGTCATTGTCACAGAACCTGATTTAGGATCCTGCTGACTATGCCAATTTGTTGCAAATGAGTGATTTAGATAGTTTAAAGAACCACTGTCAGAGGTGTTAGCAAAAGTGGTTTTAATGTGATATTGTAAAAGTGCGACTTAACAAAGTTCGATGGCAAGGTTCACTCTGCTAATTACTACATACAAACATACAAATGAAAATTGAGTTTAAATGATTCGCAGAGAGACTAGAGACAAAAGGGTGAGGAAGACCCTCCTGTTGAGTCACGAGGTTCAGAATGGACCCTCTTGCTTTCTAAACTCCTTCTCAGAGAGGAGCCTGGGTGTGGCTGGATTCTGACTTAACCCCAGGCTTGATCAACAGTTTATGTCTAAAGGATTATATATGCATGTTTCATTAGCTCCAATTCAGCATGTAATCAAAGTTACCAAGAGAAAACCAAAGTTATCATACTACAGGATTATGCGTGATATAGGTCGCTTACTAAAGATCTGCTGAAAGATCTCTCTGCCTTGAGGAGCTACCTTGAGGGTATCCCAGCTCAAGAGCACATCACTGCCACGCTGCCTAGCAGGGAGAGCTCAAAAAAGGGTCACTTAGGCTGTCATATTTATGGAATAAAGTGGTTGGCTTGTAGTCAAATTACATGTGATGGGAAAGATATGCATGAGACTCCCTGTACCCACAACTTTGTTTCTTGATAAGTCTTGGAAAGCCACCCGCTATTCATGAGTAAAATGCATGAAACCCACTCCTTTGTGGGTTTTCAGAGAACATATTGAAGTGAGAGGAGTTCTTGTCCCAACTATGGCTCAGGCCTTTACCTCCTCCAGAGCCTGCACCAGACCACCGCCAACCTGGTCAAGGGGTCGAATGCACCCGTCATGGTCATACGCTTAAAGCTGGCCATATTCTTCAGGAACCCACTGAATGTGGGACTTCAGGTCGCTTTCCTTAGGAGCCCTTGAAGGAAAGATTCACTGCACCTTGCCATTTGATATAGGAAGAGTGTTTTCCCTGCCTTGATTTTGGACTCAGTCTGGCATTTATGCTCTTCACAATGTACTGCTGGCTTGGCAGTGATCTGGGCACAGAAATGGGGACCCAGAAAGGAACAGGTCGCTGATAGATAGCAGAGTTGGCTGAGAACAGCTATGAGTAGTGGAGGCAGAGCCATATTGGGCTGAACTGCAGTGCCTTCAAACACTGGAGTCACTCAGATGGACCTCAGGGTGCTCTCTGTGGTGCAGATGCCCTTCAAGGCCAGGTTGGACTGGGCTCTGAACAACCTGATCTAGTTGAAGAAGTCCCTGCTCATTGCTGGGGGGTTGGACTAGATGACCTTTAAAGGTCTCTTCCAATCCAAACTATTCTATGATTCATCTTCCTACGGTGGTTGCTTCCATATCTGTGATGGTGCACAGCTGAAAGGGGAAGCAATGAGAGGCCAGACAAGCTTTTGCAAGATCAAGTGTTAAAACTGGGTGTCTGCAGTGATGCCTGGGAACTGCACCCCAAAGGGCTTCTACCTTACAGACCTTAGACTGAGGTCGCTGTGTGCCAGATGCAGCACCAGGGCTAGCTTAAGATCTTATTGTCCCTTTCCCATCCTTTGTCCCCTTCCCTTTATTTGTGCAACCTGCTGACCATGGTGTAGTGTGCAAAACAATTTAAAAAAAAAAGGAGATGGAGAGGGAAATGTTGGAGGTATTTCTAATCTTCACCTCTTCACCCCATGTAAGAAGCATGGCCTCACCTACAGGTGCGTTGGTGTGACAACCACGGTGGGGTCTTACCTCCTCCAGGAACAGGGTGCAGGAGCTGCCCATACACATCATGCCATTGTTTCCCTCCCAGGTGAATGCCAGCTCCTCACCAGCGGTGGCACTGGGGACGACAGCGGTGATGAAGACGATGTCCTTCGTGGAGCTGAAGCAGAGTGCTACAGCAGAGTAAGCGTTTTGTTCTGGGGCCCCTTCTGCCTCACTCTGTGCCCTCAGCTGCTGCTGGCCTGCATTGGGTGGTGGTGGCGGTGGTGGCAATGGTGGTGGCTTTCTGTGCTGCTTTCAAAATGGGGCCTTTCTCTCTGTTTTCCTTTTCTGAGATAAGACCCTCTCCCAGTTTGCATAGAAACTACCAAGTCGGTAAAATCACAAACGCTTGTCCTCTGGAAAAAAGACCCACCCTTGGCACTCAGGAAGTCCCTAATAATTATAGAAGTCCCAGCTCCTACCCACTTAATGAGAACTCACCTGGTTTTTGCCTAGAAGTGATACCTGGTAGAGTAGCAAAGCACAGCTGGGTTCATTGATTTATCTCCTGTTTTTTGCTGGGACTGTGTATGGATTGAAATGCAGATTAAGAAGTCTGATGGGAAGTGTATTTATCCCTGCAGCACATATGAGATCTGCTGGTGTGTTTGAAATTCTCATAAGGTTACATACACACTGTTGTATACACACCATATCAGCCTGCGGCTACGGGGATGTGCTGCATTTCCCACAGTTCATTTTGATCTGCTTCTGAAGTCTTAGAGACTTGTCCAAGCTGCTCCTGCCCCAAGGCAGATGATGACCTCCCAGACATCGGGGGAGATATGCCCACAGCATCCTTTCTCTGCAGACACGGAGATGCTTCAGGACTCGAAAGCACCTCGTGGATCTCTCTCTGAGCCGTAACCTGGCTCAGCTTTCCTGCAGTGCCTTTACAAACCAGGAGAGCTTCTCACTGTCTGCTCCTGGCCACAGTCCTAAGCCAGAGACTGTGGAAATCAGGAACCCACTTTTCCTTGACTCCAGCATAAGCACATGCTATCCTATATGCCTGGCTCCCTGCAAGCAGGACAACATTGGACTCAATTTTTTTTTTGCGAAAAGCAGGACGCTTGCTTTGGGCTGTGCAGACTCAGGCAAATGAAGGAGACATGGGCCCTCCCTCCCCCTTTCTTCAAGGTCAAGTGTGTTTTATGCTGAATTTCCCTTTCTTGCACTTCCTACGCTGACTAAGATGCGCAAGACAAAGCGCCTGCTGTCTGTCCATCCCTTTGATTTTGAACTGGACTCGGAGTATTCTGCTCAGTCTCGCCGCCAGTCTGTGCAGCTCTCTCCAGCAGCCAGCAGCCCGGATGCTTTCCAGGTACTGGGAGAGTGCTGGGGGGGTTCCTTTCCTCTCTTCTTCCTCCTTGATACTTCTGCTGCCTCCTCCTTCAGCTGGTGTTGAGAGGCGATGGTGCCAATCCTTGATCCCCATAACCCTGCTTCCTATCTGTTCTCCCATTTCAAGTCCTTTGCCTCAGGCTGAGTCAGGAGCAGGACATCTGACTGAAGTGAGGATTAGTGACGAGATAGCAAGAGGCCCTCTGCAGACAACAGTTTTCTTGTGTTGTCCCAAGGCTATGGGACACCCTAGTTTCCAGTGAGCTTCAGCACTCAAGGGATTAAATGAAACCAGATACTTCTCCCATCATCCCATCCATTTTGCAGCTGGTTTTGCCATGTGGTGGCACTGGGGATGTAGTTGGCAGGCAGCTTCACGGAGCACACTACACTTCTGAATCCTGCAGAACTAGCGTGACTGCAGCAATGGCACCTTCAGGGTGGAGGTCCACATCAGTCAGAGGGGAGAACAAGGAGAGAACAGAAACTGCATCAACATTGGTTATTTCTATACAGAGGATTATGCGTGTCTTAGTGTGGGGGGGTCCTGACCAGGAGCAGGACACACGGGCAGCTCTAGCACAAGCAACTGCAGTGAGCTGTGCCCCATGATCCCAGCAAGGGCTTGGGGTCAGCCACCCCCAGCTTCCAGCTCTGGGGAACAGTGCAGACGGGGCTGCCCTGGATGTGGCAAAAGGTCTTCCAGACTGAGATGCTTCAGATCAAGCTTTTTGGACTGCTCCTGTTCTGCCTTTCCTGTTGAAATTTCACTTCTAAAACATTAAACAGCTCCTGCTTTCTTCTAATGATGCAGTGGTACTTTAATCTCTACTCCTGGGGAGAAATAGAATGTGCTGAGGTGTGTAACAAAGACTTTAAAACAACATTCACACCATTCCATGTAAATTGATAAGAATTTGGGGCAACCATGTTATCTGAGCCCGTCCTCATGCAACAGAATTCAGCATGAGTCTAGAGGGCTGGCCTCAGCTGAGATCATCTAAATTGGATTTGTCTGTTGCAGATTATTGAGGGGGCAGAAGGCAGCTATTGTTTGGATAAGCAAAAAGGCCTGGTATTTTAAAAGACTGGAACTTTTGGCAGCCTAGCTGAAGGGACTCTGTGCCTAGTTCTCGTAAAAATTAACAGTGCCCCCTGGCAGTGACAAGAAGTATTGCTCAGGGTTCATCAGCAAGATAAATAATGCTTTAAAATGGATTATTAGGAATTAGCATTGCAAAAGGTCAGTCCATGCATGGATTTGAGGATAAAGCCAGGAGCTGTTAGCAAAGGTCGGGAGAGGCAGGGAGTCCTTGTGGGCAGCTGCTCAGCAGCAATCCTTGTCCCTCAGTCCTTCCCAGATTTCCCAAGCTCAGCCGAAGATGCCTCCCAGAAGGAGCCCAGGATCACAGAGGCAGATCTGGTCTTCCACCACGTCTTGCAGGAACAGGGACCAGGTGTGAGCCCCCCAGAGCAGCACTTCAGCACGGAGGTTCGGCTTACCGTCAATTCACGGAGAAGGAGCCTGGAAAGAATTGTAAAACCTGGTAGGTGTCTCTGGTCAGGTTCCTCTTGTATCTTGGGGCAAAGCAGCTGCAGGATTTGGAACAAAATTAAAATGTCTTTGATTTTTTGAATAACCTCAAAGCCACTAAAAGGCTGCAGTGTCAAGACAAAATATCCATGCACAAATGTGATTTTCTTTTTTTTCGGTGAGAGAATCCGCTGAAGTTATTTGGTTCTAATGGGCTGGTTTTGTCCCCAACAAACTCATTTCTCAAAGCCAGAAGGGTTGTTTTTAAGGTGTCCAGCCCTTTCATGTCTGGAGGTCTTGTCCAGAGTAAGAACTAGGTACAATGAAATCACACTACTAGAAGCCAGACTAGAAACAACAGGATGAATTTCCTCCTGCAGGCAGCGACAGATGAATTGAACTCCTTGACAAAGCATGTTGTAGATGCAGACATTTTTGAGTTTTAATGGGACTTGAACTGGAGTAAGACTGGACAAGGACTGGAGGCAAATGCTGGGGGTTGCTAAGTAGCATCCTTGCAGCTGGACAAGGCGCACCAGCAGGCTGCGGGATCCGTGATTTCATGAGTCTATAAATACCCTACCAAATGGCGGTGCAGAATTTGCCTTTTGCAACTATTGTCTTTCACGCTGTGATAGCAGAGCTGGGAGGGTTGGGTGCTGGCTTATGCACATGCAGCTGTAGAGTGTATACACATACCCTTCTGGGTCTCCAACTGCTTGGTTGTATTTTCAAGTGCTTGATTTTCAGGGCACTAGGAAACACTGGATAAACCTTACGGTGCACTGTTTAAATTCCTACTCTGAGCCCCTCTGGAGCGAAGAAGCAGCAGGGCCCACTGGCTTGTTAATTCAAATTTCTGTTATTGTTTTTGTCTCATTTGAAATCCTCCTTTAAAAGGGAGAAATTCCACTCCTTTTAGTGCTCTGTCCTAGACTGATACCTCTCTAGCCTGAGATAAACATCTTCCAGCACCTGAAAAATGCATGAAGGACAATGTCCAAACCTGTGCTCCAACAAAGATGGGAAGGCAATAGCAGTTCTTGGTGAGGGGCCTGCCTATTTGGGATGTGAGAGAGCAAGGATGATGCTTCTTTTGCCCACCGCTATCTCAGCAGCACTGTGTGGGACCCTGCTGAACCAGGTGCTATGCAGCCACAGTGGATGGAGCTGCAGCCTGGCCCAGCGTAGCCATCCTTAACCTTGGCCTCTCACATCTCCTGCCAAAGGAGAGAAAGTGCGATTTGGAGAAGTGCTTCATTATTTCCTTCTCTTAAGGATGAGGCCAATGTCCAGGAAACAACTCAGGGGTGTGAATCTCTTCTACCTTTGTGCTGAAGCCTTCTGTTTCCAAAGGCAGCCCCTGGAACGAGCAGCCCCGGTCCCGATACTCTGCAGATATGGACACCTCTGACGAGGACGTGAAGGGAGCCCAATTCACTGCCTACCCACCCCATCACGCAAAACGCCGGAACAGAGCCTCCTCCCAGGAGAACGTCAGCCACTCTGGGAATCAGGTACTAAACAGCTGTTGAACCTCTTGTGAGACCAAGTCTGTGGCCAAGCCTCTTTTGAAATAAATGGATCTTCTTATCGGTGAGGTGCAGGATGGTTCAGAGAAGAAGTGAAGCATTGGTGGCAAACCAAGGTAGTCCCCCAGCCAGGATGCAGAAGGGCAGTTTGGTGCCCATGCTTACCTTGTGCAGGTCCAAGACAGAGCACAGTGGATCCCAGATCCCTGTGGACTTGAGACCTTCTCTCCTACTCTTCAGCTCAGGAAATGAAGAAGCTGGGAGTGTAGCCACTGTGCATTGCCAGAGCAATACAGCAAGCCTGTGGGATGACCTAAGAGCTGGTTCATCTAGGTGTCACATCATGGTTGCTTGGCACCAGCAAGGTGAATGCCCAGGCCATGTCCTGCACACAATGTTGTGAGGGACCTGCCAAGCTGGTAGTGAAATGAGAGCAGGGCTGAGTCCTGGGAAGGCATGTTTAAGGCTTCTTCACTCCTTAAGGTGAGGGTGAACAGACGCTTTCTCTGTGTCGTTGGGATGATGCAGAAGTGCTCTGGAGCTCTGTGCTTCCTCTCCCAGGCTCACCTCCCAGGTCTTCCACTCTTACACACATGGTGAAGAGAAAATTGGGTACTGGTGCTTCACCCTGCCCATGCTGCTGTTGCAGTAACAAGCCTGCCTTCATTGCTGTCAATTTTCCAACCTGTCTTTATTAATCTGTGAGTTACCTATGGTTTTCTGTGTTCCCAAAAAGGCTTTCTTCAGTTGAACACGATGGTGCTTTATGATGAGACAGACGTTTGGAGAGGGTTGCTTAATAAGTATCAAGCTCCTTTTCTTCCTTTGCAGGGTGTAGTGTTCCTGCCCTGGTAGGACTGGGTCAGGACGACCTGTCACGAATTGTTCCTGAATGATGATAATAGGGGGAACGGTCTAGAGAAGGATGTCAAAAAGGCTGCAAGCTCATGTTTTAATTGTCTGGCAAGGACCTGCAGTTCCTGATGCCACCTTTGAGAATGGTGGGTGGTGAGAATAGTAAAAAGCATCCCTCAGATCTCTTGAGCAGCAAAATGCAGGGTGGTGTTTGGCTACAGATACACGGCGAGAGCCAACTGCCAACCTCTGCTTACAGCTGGTAATTTTGCACATCCTGGACCCCTCTTTGGGTAATTTGTGGGGGGATCTGTAAGCACAACCATCCCTCAGCAACACACTTCATGTGCCTGTGTAGGGAAACCTTTTCTTTGCCTTTTACCTCTCTCAGCACGTGTTTTAATTAGTAAATGCCATTCCTTTTTCAGTCAGCAGTAAATGGAAGAACCCTGGACTGGGTGTCCTTAATGAGGCCGTGATACATTAGGCATGAAATGTGCACTGTGCTCTGCAGTGGGGAAATGGGGCCAAATTCCTACCAATGCTTCATATGACTTCCTTCATCAGCTGGGCAAGCCCTTGCTTCAGGGCGGTCCAGTGTGATTTGTGGTTTGCTCAGTCACACCAGTACGAAGGCTGCTGTGGAGCCTCACCACTCTAATGGTTGCAAAAAATATTCTCACTCCCAATTTAACCCCATTTGCTATTATGCCAACATCATTCATTAGCTTAAATAGCTCTTCATACTTCCTGCTTTTTGTGCTGCTGATGTGTTTACAGCTAGCAACCACCCTTCCCCAGAGCCTTCTCCTCACCCAGCAGGCAGAGACCTGGCTGTGTGCTGGACCATTAACTTCAGAATGATGCACATGCACGTTGCTGTTGCTGTTGGCCAAGGAGAAGCTAGGTACAAGCCTAAAGAAGAGAGAAGGCAAGAACATCCAGGTTTAAGTGCTAGCTGTATTGGCAGAGCTGGAAGAGGTACAGAAGAGGCTGGCATCCATCCTCTAGTCCTGAAGTTGGAGGAGATGAAGGGGATGAGGCTGGCAGGAGGGCAGAGGCAGGCCAGGAGGGATTTGGGACAGAGAGCAGCAGACTGAGTTCTCCCGAGCAGCGCAGCAGTGCCTCTTAAGCTGCTTACAGGCACTTCCAGGGTATGTCACATAGCCATCATCAGGGCTTCTGGGGTATCCCAGCCCCTGATGGGACATCCCAGGGGACAGCGAAGATAGCTCATTCCGACTCTGGTTGCCCTGCACTGCAGAGTCAGCAGCAGTGGTGGGGCTCCCTGAGAGCCCCATCCACCTTCTGCTAGTGAACTACTCCTGAAGCTGCTCTTCTCAGATGCTGTGCACTTTGGCAATCCAAGATGTTGGCCGGTGGGTTTTAGGGTCCAGAAGCTTGTTTGCTAAACCTGGTTAACCCTGTACTGAATCCCACAGCCTGGCTTCAGAAGCACTGTTTTCCTGGTAGAGACCTTGTTGGTATATGACGGTTTCAAGATATGGAGAGCTTAGTTCTTTGCCTTGTGTTCCTTTGACCCCACAGATCAAAACCCTCTTTCCTAAAACTGCCTTAGGTGCAAGTTCATCAAAATGTGGCTGATATGAAAATTGCTTTTGTTTTACTTCTGGAGAGGATACGCTTTTCAGGCCTAAATGCAAGGAACTTCACTTTTCTGGTAACAAAAGGAGAGGCTATTCCCTATCCCTCTAACTTCAGGAGCTGAAGATGCTAGAACAAATTATACAAAAAAGAAAAAACACTATCAAAAATGTTTTTAAACCTGATGAGATGTGAAAAGAAGCCTGGAATTGGTAACTGTGCAGGTCTTTGTCTTTAGGTCTTTAGAAGCTGGTTAGGAACAGGACCAAGCCACAAAGAACAGCACCAATTTACCAAGTTTTCCCCAAAGGCCATTCTGCTATACCTCAAGGGAGCTTAGTGCTCCTGGATTCCCGAAGTCTTTATGTCATCTGGCTACTCTTCTCTACATAGAAGTTTTGTTAGAGATATTGGGAGCTTGAGAGTTTGGAGGCAGCACCTCTGCTAGAGCAACCTGCCTTCCCTCCCCAGTAGCAAGCAATAGTTTGCCCTAACTGACTGATGTCCTCCTTATGGGCTGTGCCTCTATGCTTTAAATGTTTTAATACAGAGCAGCATTTGCCAGCCTTTGTCATAGGGAAAGCAGTGCAGAGCAGTCCAGCCCCTGACGGGGACGCACTCTAATGGGGTGACCACCATGCATTAAAACCAGCCTTGCCTGGGAAGGAGAACGAAAGCAAGCCCACCAGCTCCTATCCTTGTAGCCCATCAACAGCAAACCGTGCATTAAGCTCTGACCTCTCCCAGCCTCTGCATTATGCAGGCACGGTAGTGCCCGGGCGCTCGGTTCATCACCATGTCTTCATCTGAAGATGATGGCCCATCACAGACTTCTCATTGTCACTGGGAGTGATGCAAGAGTCAGACCTTAAACAGTACTGAGAAACCACTTAGAGATGGATTGGATTGCTTCCTGCCTGTGAGTTTAATGCTGCTTAAAGATGCATTCAGTTCAGGACGGTAATTACAGCACTCTGTTCTCCAGAGTGTCAGGTTTTTAGATTCATCTTCCCTTAAGTAGATGCAATCTCTCTAAGCTGTTGTGAGGATCTAATTAATCGAACGCTAGGAAGCACAAAAACTAAGTGAGGGGATGGAAACAAAACATGGATGGCTACAAAAACAAAGCCAAGCTCTCGCATCTCTTTGTTAGTGCATTTACTTACTGCATTTGCTGCTCATTCCACTTTGAATGGGAGGCAGCCACTCAGAACAGAAAGTGATGTGAGAGGTCCTGTTTTATCTATATAAAATGGGCAATATTTCTCGTCATTTCGGTTTGTTTCTCATGATTTGTTTGCATCAAAGGAGAAAGACTTGGGTTTTTTTAAAGAAAACAAAACTTCAATTTCTAAAAGGAAAAGAAGCCAAGCTTCCTTTTATGTTTTCAGTGATTCAACCACAAATATTTATCTTGGCTCTGGAGCATAGAAAGCAACTTCTCTTTGATTTTCAGGATTTTGTCTCTTCTCTCCATGCCCCATTATTCATTTGGAAGAGTGAGGGAGAAAGGAGGGGCAAGCACCTTGGTAAATCAGTGCACGGAGAAGTTGGAAAATTTCAAAGTGTGTTGGGGAAAACTTTTGGGTTTAGTGTTTCTATCTGGAATTTTTCATGGGAAAGTCTTACCTTCTTCCCTCTTCCTTTCCAGCACTGTATTGGCAGGGGGGTGATGGGATAATAGCTGCTTGAAAAACGTGTTAGTAGGAAGAGAAAACTGCTGTTGACTTGAATTTGGGGCAGCATGCGAATGATGGCAAGATAGATGGCTTTGTTACAGCCTGATGCTTTTGTCTGGACAAGGGACACAACGGGGCCGGTGATGTGGTTTTATGCTCACTGCATCAAAGCTACTGATGCTTTGGTGGGAATTGCAGTGTGCTGGGTACCCAGCTTTGAGTTTTCCAGATTTGAGGAGCAGCCATGTACCTCCTGGAGCTTGTTGGGGTATCCAGGGCCATTTTTTTAAGATGTTATTTTTTAATGTCTTTTAACTGAGCCCACGGTGGCGGTATCTTAGCTGCTTGCTTTTCTTCTGCTGGTTGCACTGTTTTCTCACTGTTCTGGCAGCGGTGGCTGGTCTGTTCTCTACTGCTCTTCTTTCTTTCTCTGCTTTCCTCTAGATTCAGGAGCTCAACAAACGCATGTCAGCAATCGAACGCATGCTGAACCGCTTGGAGGAAAAAATGCTGGCGCGCTCTGATGAGGTAATCGGGTAAAGCCGGGGCACTGTCTCCGCAGGGAGACAGTGTGGGCTGTGCTGGTCCCTTCCTCTTGTCATTGGAGGGGCTACTCTGAAACAGCCGGCGTTGCAGGGAGAAAGCTGGAGAGGCAAAATGGCTCAGGTTGTTGGATTTCAATCCTCTGTTTTGACTTGGAGGTTCTTCTCTAGTGCCAGGTGATGAAGTGCCTTAGAAAACATTACATGGCAGGACAGAAACAGAAGCAAATGTAACCCATGCTATTTAGGCCCCCGTGCAAGGTAGTGCCTTCCCTGCTTCTTCTGCAGAAGGAAAACTGGTTTCAGGTTGATACTCTATGAAATATTGTATTGTTACTTGGGTGTCAGTACATCTGCAGAGCTGTGATGGTTCGTTTGAAACCATGTGAGAATCAATTAGTACATATAAGGAAGTCACTTGGTTCTTGTGAATAGGAGATCTGAGTCAAGAAGTCTTGCTGTATCTCTTCTGAGCTGCCCTTGTCTCACCATGCCATCAAGCTTGGAAGAAAACAGAGAAATTAAGTTAAAGCTGGGCAGCGATGTAGAATCTGTGAATAACTTCGCTTAACAGAGATTTTGGGTTTCTAATTTTAGACTGTGTACTTTTTCTTGGTGTGAACCCATCACCATGAGCTGCTCTGGCAGCTGATGTCTTGGTAGGACAGAGAGTGATAATTACCGAGAAGATCCCTAGGCATAGATGAAACAATACAATTTCTTCTTTTTTTTCTAAAATTCCTAATGGGGATGGTCATGTCTGTAATGATTCAGTGTTTCCTTCAGTAAATCAGAACAAGGGAGTAAGAGATATGCACGTTTACAAGTTCCTATGCTTTATTACCATGTCTATGGCAGATCGGAGTAGAGGCAACAGGTCTAAACTGCTGAGGGACAGGTTGAGGTTAACTATTTCTAGCAGAAAGAATAGCAGAGTCTGGGAATAGGTTGCCTGGGAGAAAGATTGTCTGCTGTGAATGCCGTTGTTCAAGGTTGTTAAAATCAGCCTAGACAAAAATCCATCCGGGATGACAGAGATAATTTATTCCCACCTTAGCGCAAGGGACAGCGAGTTCAGTAACTTCCGGACATCCCTTCCAGTGCCTGGGAGTTTAATAGGATTCTTTTCCAGGTAACATGAATTGCACCTAGTAACAGGGCTGGGTGGAAATATGCCACCTATCCCACAGGAAAAATTTGCTGCATCTTTTCTCATTGAAAATAAAATTACCTAGAAGCTCCAAAAGCTACCTCAGGGAGCAATAGCTCACGTGGGCACTTCCCTTAGCCTGGTGGACCATGTCTTTAGGTCACTGTTATCTCTGCCCTCAGAGCCACCAACCACACCATAATTCCTAACAAAAATATGGTGAGTTTTGTCCCCATATCCCCCCTTCAAACATTTTCAAGGGTGGAAAAAGACAATTTTCCACAGGGAAAAACAAGCAGTTGGACAGCCCCTTGTGAAAATGGGTGCAGACATGGGGCTCCAAGTCCCCTTTGCAAAGTCAATCTATGGCTGCACTCCTTGAGCTCCTCTGCTGGACAGTCTTGGTGAGTGTGTCTGGACCCAGGCATACCCTGCTGTCCACCACAGGAGACTTTCACACATCTCCCTTCCTCTGCTCGTTCAGTCTCAGGCTCCAGAGTCCCAACTTGATCCTGATGTCGAGGAGGAGGAGTTGAAGAGGAAACTGGAGGTGTTAGCCAACAACATCAGTGACAACGAAGTCTCTTCTGAAGAAGACGACCGTGAAGAAAAGAAGAGAGCGAAGAAACCAGATATTAGTTCCTCCAGTGATGACCTGGCCAGAGATGCTCGAAAGGTAATCTGGGTCCTCCCATTCTGAGCATTCTGGGCTCCATCTGTGGTGCTTTCTGCTCTTTGTGGCTTATAGCTTACACCATGGTAAAGCATTTCTTGTTCAGTCCCACACCTCCACCTTGACGCCTCCTAGGGCTGTGATGTGTCTGACTCAGCTGCCTGCTTTACAGAATCACAGAATGTTAGGGGTTGGAAGGGACCTCTGGGAATCATCTAGGTCAACCCCCCTGCCAAAGTAGGTTCACCTAGCGCAGGCTGCACAGGACCAAGTCCAGATGGGTTTTGAATACCTCTAGAGAAGGAGACTCCACCACCCCTCTGGGCAGCCTGTTCCAGTGCTCTGTCACCCTCAAAGTGAAGAATTTCTTCTTCATGTTCAGATGGAACTTCCTATGCTTCAGTTTGTGCCTGTTGCCCCTTGTTCTGTTGCTGGGTACCACTGAAAAGAGTCTGGCCCCATCTTGTTGACACCTACTGTTTTGGTTTGGCCTGGATAAATGCCAGGTGCCCACCAAAACCACTCTATCACTTCCCCTCCTCGGCTGGACAGGGGAGAGGAAATATGATGAAAGGCTCATAGATTGAGATAAGGACAGGTAGAGATCACTCACCAATTACTGTCACGGACAAAGCAGACTGAACTTGGGGAGAAAAGGGAGTTTAGTTCATCACCAATCAAATCAGAGTAGGATAGTGAGAAATAAAACCAGATCTTAAAACTCCTTCCCCCCACCCCTCCCTTCTTCCCAGGCTCAAATTCAATCCAGTTTCTCTACCTCCTCCCTGTCCTGCCCAAGCAGCACTGGGAGACGGGGAATGGGGGTTGTGGTCAGTTTATCAGACGTTGTCTCTGCCGCTCCTTCCTCCTCAGGGGAGGACTCCTCACACTCTTCCCCTGCTCCAGCGTGAGGTCCCTCTCACAAGAGACAGTTCTCCACAAATTTCTCCAACGTGAGTTCTCCCCATGGGCTGCCGCTCTTCATGAACTGCCCCAGCGTGGGTCCCTTCCATGGGCTACAGGTGGAGATCTGCTCCACCGTGGACCTCCATGGACTGCAGGGGGACAACCTGCCTCACCATGGTCTTCATCACCATAGGTGACTTCATCAGCATAGCTTCTAGGAGGATCTGTTCCATGATCTTCCCAGGCACAGAGGTGAGGCTGACAGGTCGGTAGTTCCCAGGGTCTTCCTTTCTACCCTTTTTGAAAAGGGGCACAATGTTTCCCTTTTTCCAGTCACTGGGGATTTCCCCTGACTGCCCTGACTTTTCAAATATCATGGAGAGTGGCTTGGCAACTATATCAGCCAGTTCCCTCAGGACTCGGGGATGCATCTCATCAGGTCCCATGGACTTCTGTACGTTTAGATTCCTCAGGAGGTCCCGAACCTGATCTTCACTTACAGCTGGAG
This sequence comes from Opisthocomus hoazin, assembly GCF_030867145.1. Lineage (NCBI taxonomy): Eukaryota > Metazoa > Chordata > Aves > Opisthocomiformes > Opisthocomidae > Opisthocomus > Opisthocomus hoazin. The sequence continues at coordinate 35,210,962 of NC_134422.1, read as the reverse complement.
GGATTTTACCCTCCTGGTCTCCTTCATGCCATCCATCGACTTGGGAGGGGTGAGGAGAGAGGTTGCCAGTGAAGACTGAGGCAAAAAAGTTCTTGACTACCTCAGCTTTCTCCTCATCTGCTGTTACCAGTTTGCCGGTGTCGCTCATGAGCTGAGGTACGCTTTCTTTGACCATCTTTTTCCGGCTGACATACCCGTAGAAGCCCTTCTTGTTATTTTTCGCATCCATTGCCAAGTTCAGCTCCAGCTGTGCCTTGGCCTTCTTGACCCCATCCCTACACAACCGGGCAGCTTCCCTATACTCTTCCCAGGAAGCCAGTCCCTGCTTCCACTGCCTGTGCAGTTCCCTCTTCCTTAGTTTGACCAGCATCTCTTGTCTCAGCCATGCCGGTCTCTTCCCTTCTCTGCCTGACTTCTTACACTTGGGGATCCAGAGCTCTTGTGCTCTGTGGAATACATCCTTAAAGTAAAATACATCCTTAAAACAATACATCCTTTACATGCGGGAAGCTTCTCTCAGCTTCTCACAGAAGCCACCCCTATAGAATCATAGAATCATAGAAAGTTTTGGGTTGGAAGGGACCCCTAGAGGTCATCTAGTCCAAGCCCCCCGCAGCGAGCAGGGACACCACTAACTAGATCAGGTTGCTCAGAGCCCTGTCCAACCTGGTCTTGAATGTTTCCAGGGATGGGGCCTCCACTACCTCTCTGGGCAACCCGTTCCAGTGTTTCACAACCCTCATTGTAAAGAATTTCTTCCTTATATCCAGCCTAAACCTACCCTGTTTTAGTTTAAAACCATTACCCCTTGTCCTGTCACTGCTGTCCTGATACCAAAACCTTCCACACAAACCCACCCTTAAGACATTTATAAGCATTTAGAAGAGCCCCTTTCGGTCTTCTCTTCTTCAGGCTAAACAAGCCCAGCTCCCTCAGCCTTTCCTTGTAAGAGAGATGCTCCAGTCCCCTAACTGTCTACCTAGCCCTTTAACAGAGTGCCAAGGAATAGGGAACTCCCAGCATGTTGGATCTGGACTTTTGTCCTTGTGGGCTCTCTCAGTCCTGTCCAAGGGTCAAAAGTAAAGTCTCTTAGAGGTCTTGCAGGCTACTGCCCATGAGGGAAAGGTATGCAACCTCCACATCTATTTAAAAGACTTGTCTCAGGATCTGGATGTCATTACAGAGAAGAGGGTCCCGGGGTGGGAGGAGAGCCCAGTGATGATTTAGTACTGGTAGCGTTTGTCAGACACCTGCTACAGCTTGAAACATCTCTTCCAGACCTGTCAGTGCTCCTGTGCTAGGCAAAGGACTCCCAGAATCCCTGGCCCCACTTTCACTCTGCTAGGTCAGCATCTCCTGTACTTACAGCATTGTGATGGCTCCTGTACCCTACTCAGTAGCGGGTGATCCATGGGGACATGGGTCAGGGAGAGGAGGAGGGATCACAGCCTCTGTGCAGCCCCATTCCCATCAACCCCAGAGGGTCCCTCACCCCCATGGCCCAGTGCAGCTCTGATTTATCCCCTTGCCTGCTGGGTGCATTTCAGAGATGTGCTTTTCCCCTGTATATCCCTGTGGCAGGGCTGCAGCGGCATTCGTTTGCATGCAGCCTTGCAGGGGAGAATTTCTTCCCTGGCTGGAGATCGAGAGCAGACAGAGGTACTGGACTGCTTCCCCCACACCTCGCCCAGCGGGCGGTGGGACTTGGTGACAGCCTCAGGGATGAGCCACCAATGGCGGCTCAGGTGACTCCAAAAGAAAGGAAAATCTCGTGTGTCCCCAGGTGTGTGGAGCCTCCCAAGACAGTCCATTAGTGCAAAACGGAGAGGTCAGCGTTGCTTCTTGGGTCTCCGATGGCTTACTTGTTCATGCCCTCCCTTCTGCCTTGGCGGTGGATGGGGTACGCGAGCGTTTGCTCTGACACACCCGGCACTGGCGAGGGCGGCGAAAGCAGCGAGCGGGGGCTGTGCTGCCCCTCTCCTCTCCTGCAAAGCTCCTTTCATCCAAGGTTACAGAGACTGCTGCTGTGCCACAAGGGATCTCTTTAATGTGTTTTTGTTCCTCAGCCTCGCAAGGCAAAACCTGGCTGCTGCTGGGCTTGGAGAGTGTGGCTGTGTGTGCACACGTGGTGCATCTAGTGAGTCTGTCTCAGGACAAGTCTCTGCAAGGCTCTACATAAAATCTCAGGATTAGGGCAAGCGACTCCTCCCGAGATGGCTTCTTTCACAGTTTTGTGTACTGTTAGCTGCCCTCTTACTGCCACTGGATCAGCAGCACCCTGCATTCTTGCCAAAACCTTTCTTCACTGCCTCCTTTTAACGGAAAGCTGCTTTTAGATGATTGCTGCAGCCAGACTAAACTACCACTCATCAGCTAAACCATGTGCATCTGCTTAGTAACCATTTCCAGTTAATTGCAGCACAGGGGATAGGTAGTAACTCACCAAGCCAAGGTAACTTAATTCCTGTGTAAGCTGCTGATCTGCAGCAGACAGAGGCTCAAACCCCAACCTGCGCCGAGGAACAGGGAGATGTTAATGGGGTATCAAGGAGAGCTTCTTCATTCTCATAAAATGAAGCCCAGATTCTCCAGACCTGCTACTTTCTTTGACCAAACCAAGCTATGAGCAGGGAGGATCTAGGCATGGTTGTCGTCTCTCAGTGGGACTGTGTAGGCAGGGAACACAGGAGCTATACAACCGCTCCTAAGCACTCCAGCTGGGTTGCCACAGCTCAAGCAAAACCAAATCTGAGAACTGAAACAAAATTCTGCTTTTTGCATCACAGCAACACTGAAAGTGTCAAATACCTTTGTGCAGCATTGAGTTAGAAATGCCTGCAGTGATGTAGACGGACCAGCCTCGGTCAAAGGCTGTGTCAGCATGGATTTATTTTTTTAAGAGCAACTTTTCTTCTACCAGATCCAGAGCTGGATTTTGCATGATTCTGAGTGTGCTTTTATGTGAGTCTCCTCTCCAGTCAGGAGGAACTCTTCTAACTGGGGAACACTGCAATGAAAGCAGATGATGCTAATGGAAAATGTGAAAAAATTATGCTGTACCAGGAAGGCACCATAAAGTGATAAATATGTCAGCTGGACTGATCTAGCTGATTCTCTGCAGGACGGCTCGCCTGGAAATACGTGCAGTTGTAAACACAACTGTTTGTCTTGTCACCAATGCATATATCACCCACATCTCCTTGGTTTCTAGGGAATTATCAGTTGAAAGAGAGATGATGAGTATCTTCAGTCTGTTTTCCCATGTGCTTAGTGCCTTATCAAGCAAAAGGCAGCACTTAGGAGTGTTATTGCCATCAGTGCTCCTTGGAGTGGGAAGAGGGGACAGTAGTCCCTAGTTCGAGTAGTGTACCAATACAGTTTTATGGGTTGGGGGTTTTTTTTGCCACAAACTTAGGGAGTTATTTGCATCCATGCTCAGGCCTGCTGAAGAGTAAAGCAATATACTGCAAGTAAACCTTACCTGCTGACTAACTGAGTGGCCTTCGGGTGGCCCGGTGCTGCTGCTGTCGGACAGCTCTGGTGGCACCGCTTCCAGAGAGCAGCACATCCCTTGAATAACCTCTTTTCCAAGCCTTTTGAGATGACTTCTTTTGTCACAGCCATCCTCCAGAAAGCACGGGCTGAGATCAAAGCTCTGCTTTAACCATGCATCCATCTCCAGTGGAGAGCCCTTCAGGAACCGTGTAAGCCCTTTAATTATCGCTTCTCCATCTTTCTCCAGCTCCTGAAGGTCTGACGCCCCTTTCACCCCCGACTTGTGCTGTTTTGTACAACATGGTAAAATAACGTCCTTGTTTTTCTCCCCCTCCCACCCTCCGCTTTGGCTGTGCTTGGCGTTCGCAGAGGTCGTCGGCTCAGGCTTTGAGTGAAATCACAGCCAAAGTACTGAGAGCCATAAACGCCACGGAGAAAGCGGTGTGTGAGTCTTTGCATGGAGAGAGCCAGTGCAACAGTGGCTGTGCCCTCCCCACGGGGCACCTTCCCAGCCTGGGAGATGAGAAAGAGGTGGCCGAAGCGTACCGTGACCTTGAAGAAAACGTAAGGTTCACGAGAGCTTTCTGCAAGCAGGGAGGGCGTTGGGTGGTGGGAATACAGAGGAAACCCCCCAGAATTTCTTCTCAGTGGGTAGGTGAGCGTTAAAAGGATGGGCACCGCAGAGGGATTAAAGAATCCACTCTTGTCTGATGGCAGCCAGAGCTATCGTATGAGGGAGATGGTACAATAGCAAGTGCAGATGCTCTGTCTTGTGGCTTCCCTTGCCTCGGTCCCCAGCTCCCCCTGAGTGAGTGCCAGGGAAAGAGGACAAGTGTGGTCCCCAGCTTGCTGTAGCATTGCTTTGCTGGACTCTGGCAGTCCCGTGCTCCAGCTGCAGCAAAAGCTTTTGTCCCGCTTCCCTTTGGTTCCTCTCCAGCACTGCGTTTCATCAAGGCTTTTATGAGCGAGGATAGCATGACCTGTTCATGACATGATCTGTTCACTAAGGGTGACTTGTGCCTGGGGCTGATGGGCTCGTGCAGGTGATAAGTTTACATCTAGAGCATAATCTCCTGCTAGTTTTTTGTGATACTGTGAAGCACTGACAATTTTTTTTAGCTACTGTAAACCCGTATTAATTGATTCCTCGTGGAAAGTAGATTGCACTCACAGCGCTGTTTAGCAGGCCTCTAAGATACTGTTCAAAGATGGGGCAGAGAGTTGCATCTCCATCCGGGTGGTCAGGTTTCACTGTCAGAAATGTCCTGCGATGGGGAGCAAGGTTTTATAACACACTCTGTGGCTCATCTCACATCAATGAAAGCTTACACATATAAGCAGGGAGCTGCTGGGAGCAGAGTGTGCTCAGAAACTGCACCGCCTGGCTGGTTTCTGGCCACATGCAGCATCTCGGGGGAAGAGGGGGGGCTGCATGAAGGTTTTGAGGTTCCCCCTCTCCCAGGAGAAGGGATGGGGCTGGGATGGACATGAACATTTAGCTTAGTGCTGCTGTCATTAGCAGTGGGGCAGGGACAAGGCGGTGGGTAGACGATGGCCCTGGGAACTGTGTGCTCATCCTGCCATTCCCTCGGGTGCCCTGGCTGAGTCATGGCTGGCTCGCTGCTCTCTAAGGGATGCCACCCACCTCAGAGGGTGCTGGGAGCATTTGACCCAAGAACAAATTGTGTCCCTGTGACTCACAGGTTGAGTGGCTTCATGGATAGCACCTGCAAATGTTTGCAGCTGGCTAAGGCCTCGGGGTTTGCACTGGGATTGGTGGAACATGGGCATGCTGCTGTGATTTGGGTGGACGGTCAGTACTTCAGTGCATGCGGGGGCCTCATGCCAGGCACTTTTGCACAATACCCAGCCCAGGAAAAGCAAAGTGGGCTGGAGGAGCAAGAGTTGCATTAGCAGTACCAAGATTTTAGGATCAGTCAACAAAACACCTCTCATCATCTTATGTGATCATGTACAGACATATTAATGTCTCCTAAATTGCCTTGCTTGGACTTGCATCCTTGTAGTAGCCCAGGAGGAGGCAAGTGACAGCAAAACCAGTGGATTTATTGGGGTAGGTCCTTTTACCTTCCTTATCCAGACAGCAGAGGTAGCACATTGCTTCCAGTAGCCACCATGCACTCCCAGCCAGCACTCCTTGGCTTGTCCCATTGCTGTGCTGGGCTCCACTCGCACGCATGTTTGCTGGGGCTTTTGGCCAGGATCACTTCCGTGTGTCCAGAGCAGTCCCTGGGCAAAGCTGCCTTCTCCAGGAGTTGGGCTGGTTAGCTGCCCAGGGCCAAACTTCCAAATCCTGACCCTACTCTCAGGCAACCCAGTAGTGCAGACACCCTTAAAAAAGACTGAGTGGATTTGGAGAGTCAGTCTGTCTCCTCCCCAGCTTGCTGCTACCATGGAACATGGCAGCCTGCACTTGTTTGCAGGTACCTGCCTCCCCTCCGAGCACACGGCATGAAGATGCTGATGCCTTCGAGCAGGTCACCGAGTTTTGGTCCTTCCTGTGTTCCCACTGAGCCTTTTACCACTTCACCCCACCGGTAATTGCTCTCAAAAAGCCCGAGGGAGGGAGGAAATGAGATGAAAAGCCCTGCCAGAGCTGACTGATACTGTCTGTGCTGCAAGGCAAGAAGGCAGTCACAAAATAGCGGCAGGAGCTGTTGCGTCTCAGGCTGCGGTCACACCAGGAGAGGAGGACTTCAGGGAGGTTAATTCTGCAGTGTGGAGGTTTTTTCCTTGTATTTCAGGTGTACCTGACTGCTGGGAAGACCTACCTGCTCGAGAAGACACTGAAGGATCTTGAGGAAGGGGCTCGGCACAGCGGCACTACTGACTCGGAGCTGTCAGAGCTGGAGGGCAAAGTGGCCTCAGCAGCCGCTCAGGTGCAGCAGGCAGAGAGCGAGGTGAGGGCTTGGCTCCGAGAGCTGTTTTGCCCAGACCCCTGGCCAATGATGGCAAACGAAGCCAGTGACAAATCCTCTGGCCACCATGTGTATGGTTTTTTCCTCCCTCTAAAGGTATCGGACATTGAATCTCGAATTGCGGCTCTGTCTGCTGCAGGGCTGACAGTGAAGTCAGTCGAAAAGGCGAGGAAGGAGTCGAGCGGGCAGGTGAGCATAGAGGACGGTGGGTGCGAGAGGTCTCCGCCCTGAGATGTACGTGCTCCCCTGGGTCGCTGCTGCCTTCCCTGGGAGCTGTGGAAGGCTGCCTGGCTTGCTGACCTGTGCCCAGCTCCCTCCCTGCTGCCTGATGCTCTGCCCCAAGTCTCCAAGAGTGGACACCTCACTGAGGATAATGCTGATTCCTTACCTGCATCAAGGGAAGATTTTGTATTTGGGGTGTTCTTCCCAGGGCTGCAGGGAGGGTACACAGGGCTGCTGCATGCACCGCAGCCTGGACTCAACTCCTGCCTTTCCATACCAATTTTTATAATCGCAGTTCGTCAAGCAGAGTCGCTGCCTTGGCAGTGCGCTGCCTCTTTTGCTCACCTTAGGATCAAGCCAGGCTAAACAAAAGAGATGAAAATGCAAAGACAGGCAGACCGAGTTGTCTGCCTTCTCTGCACCCCCAGAAAAATCTCTGCCATTTCTCTGCCTGCAGGCTGCCTGCCTCCACTCTCCCGGTCCCACCAGCAGCAGCCCAGGGGAGTCTTCAGATGATGTTAAAGTGAGTATGTGTTTAATCTGTGCTGGCTAGTGCACCTTCCTGGTGTGCGTGTCCCACAGTGTTAAGCACAGGGACAACCAGGGTCTCCAGGGAGCTGCTTTCAAAGTGGTGGCCTCCGGGGGGACCTCTGTCCTCCCATCCCCTTCCCCACAGCAGGCTGCTCCCCTTCTCTTGCAGGCGATGCCCGGACCACAGGAGTTCAGGAGGAAATTCAACAGTCCCCTCGAAATCACCAGTAAGGACCGCAGCTCTGCCTGTGGGAGGTGGGGAAGTGTGGGTGGATGGGCTGGGCTTTGGGGGACGCTCAGTCCTCTCTTTCTGCCCCTAGTTGTGTCTCTGCATTGGGGGTCTCCTTCCCTGTGCTCGTGGCCTCCTGTTAGGATAGCCACAGCGGAAACCTGTCGTGGATAGCCTAGAAGGGAGGAGGCAGCGGGCAGGATCAGGGACAGTGACAGCAGGGTGGAGATCAGGCTGAGCTGGCTCAATTCTCCAGGAACCAGGGCTTTCTCTGCAGCCTGGGATCCTGCCAGTTAGACCTCAAAGCTTCACCTAAGCCTGTCAAGTCTTCTGATAGCAATTTCTTCCTCGCTTGGTCATCTTGGGGAAGGTATCCTTGACCCTGCTGCCCACCTTCCTCAGCCACTGGTCTCTGGTGGGTATCAAGCAGTCCACCACAGCCCAGTTATGACAAACAGCAGATTGGGAGTGCTTCGAAGCAGACAGTGACCTGAAACTTGGCACAGCAGCTTGTGTGACAAGGAGCAATCACTGGAAACATTTCATCCTGACCAATATCTGTGAGACCCATTAGGAAATGACTTTTCTATTTCTCTCTTATCTCACCTCATAAGCTTAAAGACAGAAAGAAGGGCTCTCTGTACAGATAATCGAAGATGAAGGGAGGGAAGGGGAGGAAAGATCATTTAATGCAGATCCCCCATGCATGCAGACAATTAACAGTCCTTTTTCCCAGACTGAGGCTGGTAGGCGGAAAGGGCCCTTCTTCTTGTGCTGAGGAGAAGTCATCCTCCTTCCTGCAAAGGGCAGGCAGATAAAGGCAGCCCAGGGGACACTTCAGCCCCGTGAGGAGATAGAAGGACAGGCAATTGGGATGGACATCACCAGGCAAGTCTAATCCCTTCTGCCTGGGGTGGGCGATGGGGTGACTCGCTCTCCTGACTGCCCTCCTCACAGGTCGATGACTTGCAAAGTTGGGCCTGCATAGTTGCAGGTGACGGAGAAGAGATGACTTCGTAGGTCAGGAAAGTGTCATAGGCTGGTGGGGTCAGAGCTCCTCGTGGGCTGGGCTTTTGCCATACCATGGAGTTTTCCAGAGCAGAGGTCTTGGCATTTGACTGGTGGCAGGCTGACCCAGCTTGCACAGCACTCTGGAAACCCAAGCAGTAGCAGCTTTTGTCTCGCTGTTGTCAAAGAGCTTCCCACTAACCTCCGAGAGAGGGAAGTGCAGTGATGCATCCAAAACCACAGTCAGTGGGGGATGATAAAACCCATGTGACTTGGTGGGTAACTGAAACCCCTAGCAAGGTGGATGAGGACCTGCTGCCCATCTTTTCTATTTTGCTGTAGGTCTTGATGACTCCTTTGACCGCAACTCCATTTACCGTGGCTCCCTGACACAGAGAAACCCCAACGGGAAGAACAGGAGAGTGGAGAGGCTCTTTGCGGTATGAACGCAGCCACCCAGAAGGGTCGCTCGCCTAAGCTCTGTGTGGGACCTGCCTCCCTGGGCTTGTGCAGAGTGACCTGTCCCACCCTGTGCTCCCCTCGGGCCAGTGGAGCCCCAGGCTCTCACCATTGGTCTCGCCATGTTGGCCGGTGAGGGTAGACATGATTGCGCATCATCCCATGAGGTCTGGGTTGCTGTAAGCCCCAGGGTGGGGAGACTAAGCAAGATGTATATCTTTGAATTCTCGCTTCCCACATGGTCCATGGGATGGGGCACGTCCTCACCCTATGCAGTGGCAGCTGGAGGGGACAGTGAGCGTGCTGGCCTCCTCGCCTCGGGTGTCTCGGGGTGGTGTGGGCACAGTGGTGAGCTGAGGTTTCTCCCCCTGGTGCCTTGCAGAAGCCTGTGATGACTCACCTGTCCTGAGGAGAGGAGCACCGTCCTGCATTTCACCGATGGTACAAGACATCAGCACAAAGCCTCACCACCTTCCCCAAAATGCTTGCTCTTCCTTCTCCTGCACCCATCTCTGAAACCCCATACAGGAGGGAAGCCGAAGGCCATGGGCAGGGGCCTTGCCAGGAGCTGCTGGGGAGAGGAGCGAGGCACTGGGTTGTGGACACATGGCCAGGGGCTCTCATGGGACGATGCAGGCATGAGACCTCAGCTTTGGGCAGCTCTTTGGTACCAGGTCAACCAAAGTGACCAGAGAGGTGCAGAGCAGGAGCGACCGCCTCATGGATGTCCATGTGGCTTTCAATCGTGGAGACTGGGGGCAGTGACATGACGCTCACTTGGCAAAAGCTGGTCCCAGCCCTTGACAAAAGGCCAATGTCATCTTCCACAGACATCTCATCACTGTCAGGGTCTGTCTCTGCTCTCTCCCAGGCTGTTGCTGAGCAGAGGCAGGAGCTGACAGCAGGCATGGGATGCCCTTGAGGTAATCCAGGAAGAGCAGGAACCCAGGCATTGCAGGCTGGGATTCACATCCCAGCACTGGTCCCGATGCCATGTGCTGTCCCTTGGAGCATTGCTTCCCTTCCCTGAGCAGCCAAGCAGGGCAAGAGCAGTGCTGGCTCCCTCCCACCGAGCACTTGGCCAAAAGATCTTTGCAAGAAGCTATGCAGACACCCTCTGAGGCTTCTTGCCACCATGCCTGAAGCAGCTGTGACCATCTGGGGATGTAAGTGAGGTGAGGCTTGCAGGAAATGGTGGCAAGAGAGGTTGGAAGAAAGTCCGGAGGTCTTGTTGGGGATTGTTCTGTTTTTCCAGCTCTCGAAGATGTCCCCTCTCCCTGCGAGGTTATACCAGCAAGTTCAGAAGGACTCAGCAAGCAGAGCATGGGTGCTTCTCTGTAGTCACCCTCCTCCAGAATCCCCAAACTGTTTGGTTTTCTCCAGCATTCAATTCTCTATATCCACTGATCACGGTGGATCCATGCCTGGCCCCACACTTGTGCCCAGGACATCAGGATGGGGAGGGGGTTGCTTTCCCTTGCGGAAAATTTTGGAGGAGGTTCAGGTTAAAAAATTTCTCTTCATACCAACTGGTGTCTGTCCTTTATAGCCCCCACCTCCCTCCCTCCACAGTGGGTGATGCCAGAAGGATCGCTTGCAGGTGGAGCGAGGATGTCAGACTGATGCTGGCAGTTTCCCATCAATGGCCACTCAGACTGGACCATTTTAGGGTATTCCTGTGCATCTGAACTAAAACCACTTTAGTTATGAGTGGTAGTGTGAATTCTCGTGCAAGCAACACATTGACATTTGTCATTGGTAGTAGTAGAGACTGCTAACTGTCTAGAAATTGGTCCTGCGCTCATCCCAGAGCAGTCTTGTAAGTCCATAGCCTGGACTTCCCAGCTGGAACCAAAACCAGTTTCGTATTTTAAAACTAAATCCTTCTGGCCTGAAGTTCGAAAGGGTAAGTGCAAAGCACTGCTGTTATAGAAACTCTCCCAGACACTGCAGCATTGCCAGGTGCATCTCCTGCTGCTCAGCTGGCCTCGATGCTAGGATGGCAGCTCCTAGGCAGGCAGAAGAGACCTCCACCAAGATCTGGGCAATGCTATGGGTTCACACCCACCCTTCTGGTGTCAGGGTTCAGCCTTCGCCACAGTCACACCTCTTGCTGTAACCAGTTTCAGCTGTAACTCAAGTCCTTCCATGCAATTGCTCAGGTGCTTGACCTTGAGAAGAAGCCCTCGCCTTGAGCCTCAGCAGTGCAAGCTAAAGCCTTGTTCAGGCTGTAGTCACCCACCTGCTTATAAGCCGGCTCCCTGCCCCATCTGCCTGTGTAGAGATTATATATATATGTACACTAAATCATGCAATAAAGCCAATTTTGTGTCCAGAACCTAAGGCCCATTTTGCAGTGTCTGTTTTTTCAGCTCACTCAAGCAAAAGCTCCTTTCTCTCCCTGTCCTCTCCTTTACCCAGCTGGTGCACACCTTGTTTTAAAACTAGGCAGGTGAAAGCAGGCAGGAACTGAATCCGCAGCACCGAAGCAGAACAGGGGGCAATGGCGATGAACGGGATGGCAATATGACCTGTCAGATGCCGGTCACAGGGCCGCGAGTGGGATGAGCGTGGGTCAGTGGTACCCAGCGGTGAGGCCACCCAAGCGAAGGGGATGCATGGCTTGGGGGTAAGGAGGGGCTGACCCTGAAACACATCGCTCTGACTTGCGTGGAAACCCAGGAGCAAATCTGGGAGCTGAAGCCACCTGAAACACAAACCCACAACATTGAGGGGTTGCTTTAAATCTGTATTAAATAATAGCGACAACCTTGGGGTGGAGAGAGCCCTGCTGAGCCCAGGGTCTGGGTTTCCTTGGCTGATGGGGTTTTTTTCTCCTCTGTGCCTCCTGCCCCCTGCCTTTGATGCCCCTCCACAGATGCCATCCTCTGTCCTATGCTGCTCCTGTGACTGTCCCCCACCCTGGCTGTGCTCGGGCATCGGAGCTGACTGCAGCATGAGATGGAGATCTGTCCCAGCGCAATGCCAGCCCCACATGGGGGTGGCAGGCAGACCTCTTCCCCCTGCCCACACCCCACTAGTGATGGTGTCTTCACCATCCTGCCAACGTGGAGATGTCCCAGTTTCGGGATGTCCCTCAAGTCTCAGTAACTCCAGTTTCATCTGGGGGTGGATGTGTGTCCAGACCACAACCAGCCCCCTGTGCTGGGGACCCAAGCTGTCTCCTCCAGCATCACATCTGGCAGAACAAATATCATCAGAAACCTTTACCTGGGGGTGGTTTAACCTATTTAAAAAATGGGAGGATTGAAGCCCACATGCCACAGGGATGAGCCCGCTCCTGCCAGCCTGCACAGCCCAGCAAGTTGCTATCCCTTCTTCACGTTTAATTTTCAGATTTCCTTAAAACTGCTTTTGGGGGGAAAGGGAGGTTGAAGGTGAAGGGTGGTGGCAACCAGCATAACCCCTGTGGTGGAGATGATAGTTTGCAGCAACAGGACCTCAGGGTTCAGGGCAGCATCACCCACTGACCCCCTGCAGTGTTCACTGGGTGAGAACCTCCCTGCAGGTGGGGTGATGGAGCAGAAAACTTCCCCTTGTCCGAAAATAACACCAGGTTGAGAACATGGATTAAGATATTCCCAAGCTATCTGCCTCAGCCGGCAGAAGATAAAATGCTGGTCCCTTCTGAGTCATGAAAATCCCTGTGCTGATTTGATGAAAGGGGACGGCAGGGAGGGGAGATGCCCCAGCTCGGTCCCCGCGGGGCCTCGCCTCTGACATCAGCACAAAACCAGCCATAAAAACGGCAACCGGAGGGGACTCCGGCTCAGACGGTGGCCGTTCGGCTCAGCAGGACGGCAGCCGGGCACCTCGCCTCGCCTCGGTAAGTGGAGCCCCGGCTGGGGGAGCGCTGCTTTTCTCCCTCTCATGATGCTTTTGTTGCTGGATAATTTCCCGAGAGCTGCTTTGCCTGTGTGTGCCTGTCTTTGTGTCTGTCCAGCCAGCTGGGGGGTTTCCAAAAGGGGCTTATAAAAAGTCGGCAGCTGCAGCAAACCTGAGCTCTTAGGAGCCCAGACTGGCTCCTGCCCGGCGTGCTGCAAACATCTTTGCAAAAAGTCCCCGGAGATGAAGCTGCCGCCACGACCCCGCTGTGTCCTGCTTAAGGCTGCTCTCCTGCTTCTGCCCCTCGCCCCGCTCCCTCATTGCAGATGGCTGCAGAAGTCCAGCCCATTGCCCAGCCCACCCTGCACTGTCCCGCTCGTTTCCTCGGTGCTTTAAAGCATGGTACTGGGTGCTCTGGGTTCATCACTTTGGCAGCCAGGTCCGGGGGTGGGTGCCCAGGGCGCAGAGGTGGCCGTGGTCCATCCATCACTCAGCATCCAGCAGCAAAACACATTTGTGTCTCCGGTCCCGTGTTTTGGTGCTGGCCCCACTCCCCACCTCCTGGGCTGCGGGGGCCATGGGCGCGCTGGGGTTCCCAGCCAGAATGGGCAATGACAGGCCTGGCCTAAGGCACTAGGCTAGGACAAAACACTATTTTAATGAACACGAAATTTGTACAACTCACGTTTGGAGGGCAGACCTTTCCCAGAGGTAGCCCCAGGAAAACCCCCTGCCCTCTGCAAAACCAAGCTGCTTCGAGCCCTTTGCACCACAGCCTGCCCAGGGATGCTGTGATGGGGATAGCAGCGATACAATTGCCCCATCCCCTCTGTCGCAGCCTTCCCCTCCTGATGGCGGGGTCCCCCTGCGAGCATTGAACTCAAGTGGGGTGTCTCCGTGATGGCCAAACTTCTTTGCTCCCGCAGCCACATCGGAGGCCCCACCGTCTTCGTGGCACCAGCGAGAAGTGTCAGGGGCTGGGAGGCTTCGAGGCCAAGCCGCCACGGCCGGAGAGTGCTGGGGATGAAGCTGGGGGCCGCCTGCCTTCTGTGCCTGCTGCTCGCTTGCCTGACCCTGCCCATCGCCCACGGCCGCATCCGCCAGCGCTCCATGGAAATCAGGAGTAAGGAGAGCAGGAGTAAGGGACTCCCCCGAGCCAACACCCCCAGCCCCTCCTGCATCCCCAGACTCAGCTGCGTTTTGGGGGGGGGGGGGGGGGCAGAGGGGAGGGGGGAGCGGAGGGCAGGGTGTTCGCTATGCAGAAGCAAAGGTGTGCTTTGAAATAGCCTTTGCAGCAGCTTTTAGGTGCCCCCCAACCCCTATTCCCACTCCCCGGGGTTCATCATTCCCCCCCCACATGGATGCAATGCCCTGTGCCCTCCCCGTGTCCCCTCCATTCACCCCCTGACTGTTCCTCGGCTTTTGCCTTGCAGACCCGGACATTGACCCCTCCTGGTACACGGGGCGCGGGATCAGGCCGGTGGGGCGGTTCGGGCGGCGGCGAGCCCTGGGCGACGGCACCCATTCCGGGGGGGCTGGCTGGCGGCAAGCCTGCGCGCCCCCCCACCCGCACCCCCAGCCCCCCCGGGACGACTGGAGCCCCTGAGCTGAAGCCGACAATAAAAGCCCCTCTCCTCTCAGCCCCGGCGTGTGTCCCAGCCTCTCTGCTTCGAAATGCAGCGCAGGGGGTTGCGGGGGGTGACAGGGTGGAGGGGTGCAACCCCCAGAATTTCTGGTCTCGCCATGGTTTTGCAGCCTGCCCCAGCGGCGTGTGCACTGCAGCAGCATTTCCCTTTCTTCACCACATGGCTTTTTTATCCCCCCACATCCCCCAAAACACCCTAAAAATAAGCCCTTGAGGGTCCCCCTTTCCCAGGTGCGTCCCCTGGGGTCCCCACAGTGTGTCCACACCCATTGGTGCCCCCAACACCTTCATTTCCATGGTTTGGGGTCAGAAACAGCCACTCCATTTCCATGGCCCAGGTCAGAAACACTCAGGGAGCACACAGGGCCCTGTCCCTTGCACTGCACGTCCCCAGACGTCCCCTCATGAGCTGTGTCCCCAAGCCAGAGCATTTTACCCCCTCTCTACTTTGGGGTGAGAGGGGCCACAGAGGAGGGTGAGCCTCATCCCTCACCATCCCTGCATGTGTCTCCTGGCCCAGCACTGGGGGTCCAGGGCTGTTTGGGGAGGGAAGGGTTAATCTCGGGAGGGAGGGGGCAGATGAGGGGGATGAGTAGCACTTAGCACCTCTGCCTCCCAGCTGCCCTAAGGAAGGGGATTTAGGCAGGAGGAGGCAGCACTTCCCAGTTCTTGCTGGGAAGGAGATCCTGTTCTGCCCCGGGGACAGCTCAGCCCTCAGGAAGCATCTCAGGTGGGTGCTACTGGCTGGTGTCGGGTCCTGTGGGGTTGGGGCTGGCCTGACCTGACCTGGCAAACCTGGGCGAAGGGTGCTGTGGTCCGCACTTCTCCAAGGAGAGCATCTTCAGTGGTGTCTGCTGCCTTGTGGCTGAGCTCAGCCAAGCCTGGTCCCATGGGCTGGCATTGCCGTCAGGGAACACCCCAAAAACTCAGTGGCTGTGTTGCCTTGTGGACAGGCTGAGCGGGGCTGCTCTTCGCCCACAGCTGTGGCAGCGCTGCTGCAGCTCTCCTGGAAAGGGCAGCTTGTCGTCTGGGTCTGGGTTTGCTGAGCACCAGCATGCTATCGGAGACAGCCTGGGTGCTTGGGAGTGGAGGAGGAGAGAGCATCCTGCCCCATCCAAGACACGGCTCTTTCCTCCTCACAGGATGGGCTCCTGCTAGGGCTGTCCCGGCACAGCAGCCAGCAAAGGCTGTGGTAGCTCTGCAGCACCTCCTGGCACAGCTTCTGCCTTCTTTTCATCCAGTCAAGGCGCATTCCCGCAGCATAATTCATAGTGCACAAAGGGGAGGCCCTGCAAGGCACGGGCTACCGTAAGGCCTGGCATTGGCTTTGGCCCTGTTCTACCCCCACACGTGGCTCTTACATCAGCAATAAATTGGTGATCTCTCCCAAGCATGGACTGTGGCCCCTGTAAGGGGCCAGTGGGGCGAGACAAGCACTGGTCCTGGTCCCTGCTGCCTCCAAGTTTCCTGTGGTCCCCACCTACAGGTTGACATCCAGGTCAGGAATAAAAAATAACACCTTAAGGGCAATATTCTCTTTATTTGCAGGCTGGGGGTACAGCCACCAGGATGTACCTGCTTCGCTCTAGAAAGTTAAGCCCTCCCTTTTCAGATGGGAAGGGACACAGAGGAGCTGGCGCGCAGCTGGGGCAGGGGGGATGTCACCAGTTGGGGATGGTGGCAGTGGTGCTGATGGGTCACGCTCCTCCCTGGAAGCTGAAAGCTGGTGGAAGAAAACCCTGTGCTTTATCTCTTGGGTGGAGCCACGGCTGGAGGGTTGAAGAGACCCCGTACCCTGAGGATGGGCTCTGCCCTCGTTCCGATGGGGAGGGTGGTCAGGCTGAGCTGCCCCTGCACTGCTGCATTCCCCCTGCTTTGGCATTGCTTCTCTTGGAGGCCTCGTCCAGCCACTGCTGAGGTCCAGAGCTGCCCATCCTCAGAGCTGGCAGCACCCTGTCCTTGCCCTGCTCTCCCCCAGGTCAACTGTTGTCCTCCCACGCAGGGACGGGGCAGATGCCTTCTCTTGCTCCCGCCGCAGAAGCTCTTGGGCTGGGAAGAAACACAAGGTGAGAAAGGGCACAGTTCTCCTGCCGGTGGGGTGGGATGCAAAGGCTGTCCCATCCCATCCCAGGGGAGCCACTGATCACCACAGGTACTGTCCCACAGCAACTGTTAGATCTCTACTGAACAGCTACACCAGAGATGCCACTACACCTAGATTAGATGCGAAAGCAGAAGAAAACTGGGGCTTTGGAAGAGGGCCTGAAATCTTTCTCTGATATTGGAGTATCCAGGGATGGATCTGTCCATCCTTTTGCCCTAGGGGGTGTGGTGTGTTTGATAGAAACCACGGACTGCTGTTGTTGTGATCCCTGCAGCTGCTGGGTGTGGTGCAGGCTGGCCCAGCTGGGAAGAAGATCTCTGTGGCAATCATGAGCAGTGAAGGTGGTCAGCTTTGCAGGGGGGAAGGCATTTACAGCATTGAAGCAGAGGTTTGGGGCCTGTGGTTCACCTGCCTCTGCTCTCACCTAGAGCTGTCACACAACTCACCTACGGCCATGAAGATATCATTTATTTGGTGGTTGGATTTTGCAGATGTCTCCATGAAGAGGAGGCCTTTGGTCCTTGCAAACTCTTCCCCCTCCTAGGTGGAGACAAGCAGAGTTACTCCCCCCAGCCCCCTTTGGGGCTGTTTGTTCATTTCCAGTGGCATTTCACAGCAGGTCAATAGTTGTACGTGGACTTTGGAGGTGTCCGAAAGCCTTTTGAATTCTAGGCTTTGCTAGGACATATCACAGTGCTTGCTGGTGAGGGGGTGATGAGAGGGCCTGGAGCTCACCGCAGGCACTCACCTCTGTGGCAACTTCTCGCTCAGCAGCAAGGTCCGTCTTGTTGCCCACCAAAGCAATGACGATTTCATCAGGAAGGAATTCCTTTTCCAGGTCCCTCAGCCACAGCTTTGCTCTGTTGAGTGTTTCCTGGAGAGATGGAGGCAAAACCACCCACTGATTGGTTTTGATATAACTCCTTATCTCGGGCACTAAACCAAAGGGGGTGGAAGAGAAGTGGTGGGGAGGCTTTGACTCCCCTCTCTCTCAGGGAAACAGGTCACTGGTCCTCAAACACTTTTAGAGCTAAATCAGCCTTGAATGGGACGTGCCCTTTCTGCATGGCAGAAGAAATCACTCCTGCGCTGGTGGTGTGGTCCTGCAGAGGGAGGGACAGCCCCTGGCATGTCCTAGGTGGGACATTCACCTTCTCAGGCAGTGCTTGTGTACAGCTTTCTGCTCTATCAAAGACAAACACCATCATCTGGACACCTCTGCCCTGCCAGTGCTGCTGCAGCATGGCATAGTTTCAGCACAGATGGGATCAGCATCCTCTGCCTTACCTTGTTAGCGATGTCGTAAACAAGGAGAGCAGCATGGGCATCCCGGTAGTAGAGGTGGCAGACGCTGTGATACTTCTCCTGGCCTGCCGTGTCCCAGATCTCAAGCCTGATGGTGGCTACCTCCAGATTGAGCAGCTGTGTGAAGAAGGAGCCTGCAAGCAAGATGCAGGGTGCATGTTTATTTGCAGCAAGAGCAGGGCACTCAGATCTGCTGCCATAATGTCAAACCTATCCCAAGGGCCGGTAACGATGCTCTAATGCACAAAACTGGGATGCTTTTCTCAGAAGCACTGGCATTGTTGATGGGATGGTGTGCCACAAGGCAGGGCAGCCTGTGCCAGGCTGGGAGCCCTTCCTGGCAGCAGACTTGATGCACACCAGTTTAGAAGTCAGATTGCTCTGAGCTTTGCCGGATAGACCCCAGATCGAGAGCCACCTCCACCTTGCTGGAGGGTCAGACCCGTGAGAGCTGTGAATAGAAATATCCATAGAAAAGGGCTCCCACTGGAGAGGAGCCTCCATCACTGCTCCCAGGGAGAAGATGGCTGATTGTGGACCAGCCAGAGCCAAGGCAGAGGGACAAGGGCACCAACCATCAGCTCTTCAGGCTCCAGGTGGAACCACAGCCTCTGTGCCTGCTGTGCCTTGTTAGGGCAAAACCCAGGTACATCATGCAAAATGAACATCTATAATGTCTTGGTGCTGTAGGAAGCTGTGCTGATGCGAATGTACAGGGGAGGCAGCTTGATCCCAGCAGACGTGTTGGCCGGGGGGAGGTTTTAGAGGGAGCAGGGCTTTCACAGCTCTCCCCATGGTTTTCATCAAAGCATGAGCATGCATGTGCCCTGCCTTCAGAGTTGGGTTGTTCAGCATGGCTTCTCAGGACAGGATGCACAGGGGCAGATGTTCTCCCCTTTACCAGTGGCGCAGAGCGTGGAGGTTGCAGCCTGGTCAGGGCATGGGAGGGTCTGCTCTCTCATCTCAGCAGGCAGGCTGGAGGAACGAGGCACTGCTGTGAGCCCAGGATAGAGCTGTGCAGTGGGGGACCGGCCACAGCCATCTGCCTTCTCCTGGGCTCTCCTGCCTGCTTGCACCCTAGCCCAAACTCCCCTGCTCCACAGGGACATTGAGGCTGGGACAGCTCATATACAGGGTGGACTCTCCTGGGGTGTCTGGATAGCTGTGAGAGCAGCACAGGACCAAGCATGCCAAGAGCAGATGGGGCTGTAGAATTTGGATTCCAGGCTTCACATTTTTTCCTGCTCATCTACCTCCAAATAGCAGCGCTAAGCCAAACCTGTGCAAGTTGGATGTGGCTTTGCTTACAGCTTGATGCTGAGGGAAATGGGCTGCAGAGATCTGAAGGTGACAGCCATGTGGGACGTCTGGCTCTGGGGCAAGTCTGTATCATGTTCAAAAGTGGGTCTGTGCTGCTGCAGGTTACACCAACCTGTTCTCCTGCATCCCACCCTGCTGCAAGGAAGGGCGTCAGGCCTGGTCTCTTGTCCAGAGCCATCAAGCTATTGAAGCCACTCACTCACATCCCACTGTTGGCAGTGACTCCTTGAAGTCATTTTTGACGTATCGGTAGGCCAGGCTTGACTTTCCCACTGATGTGCTCCCCAGTAGGACCACCTTGTAGATGTAGGTGGGACGAACCCCCTCCAGGGAGGTGCCCGGCATTGCGTTCTGCGCTGTGCCCTGCAAGGAAACCAACTCCAATCAACATGCATCTGCAGTGATCCCATCAGTGGAGCATCCTGTATCAACTCCTGACCTGTGGCAGTAGAGCAGGTGGGAGTTAACCTCAAAATAGACTAGAATAAAATCATTAATATCCTGAATCAAATTTAATACATCAAACAACCTGCCACTGCCAGTTATGACCAGAGGGTGGAGATGTTTAGGAAGAAATTTGATGCAAGAGGCCTTCTTGGATGTAGACGAGGAGACTGGATTGGGCATATCTCCTTTAAAGAGAGGACATGCTGGAGAAAGTTAATGGCAGAGGGACATCACTTTTGGGTGTGCCTTGCTCTTGAGCATTCCTCGTTCCCCAAAGTTGTGCTGAAGAGCTTAGGCTGATGTTCCATGCTTACTGTAGCTCTTGGTTAGAGGTTATACCAGGAGAGCCTAGCATGGGCATAGAGGTGATGCTGCTACCAGCTTGCTAAGGACACAGTCCAGAGGATGGCTGGGCACCTCAGGAGATAATGGGATTTGTGGCAGCACCGCTTCAAGTCTACGTGTTGCTCACCAGAGGGGAGTAAGCAGCAGAGGACCTGACTCGAGCACCATTGAGGACAGCAGCACACAAAGCAGACAGCATGGACTAAGCAACCGCCTGCAGACCAAGCCTGTGAAGTCTCATGCCCTCATGACTGTTGCACCACGGCATGTGACTCTGCCTCACTAGGGGTGGAGCTATGCTGCTTAGTGACCAGGGATGGTGGAGGAGCATGGCCCAAAACAACGGTGGTTGCCTCAAACCTGACTCGGAGAGCTGCTGCAGAGCGTTGGCTGTACCTTGGGAAGGTGGCAGTCGACGTGATACCTCCTGGGTGGCACGGTTCTGCTTCTCCAAGCCTTAAGCTCAAGGATGTGATGCTGCCTTGCTGTCAGTGCAGGGCAGGGAATAACGCTGTCTTGCAATCAGCCAAAGCTTTGCCCCAGCTCCTCCTTACAGAGCTCCTCCTCTAAAAACACCCAGTTCACGTGGAGACCTATGGAGGAGAGGGAGGGAGATTCAGGCAGAGCTTGAAGATCATGGGGTGTTGAACTGAGCATGAGAGGGCATGGGATGACCTTGCATTCACTTGTCCTACCTCATGCAGCAGCAAAGGGGAAATATGCCACCAGCAAACCTGCTGTGTGCAGAGATGGGATGTGCCTTCCACATGGATCTAATCTTCTAACACCCAAAGGCAGCAGAGCAGCCTTCTGAAGGGTGTTGAAATATTAGTGCCTTGCTGCAGGTCCCTGCCTGTGTGTCCTGACCCTCTCACCGCTACAGTGTGCCAGGTGAAGAGTGACCCATGCCAGGGTTAAGGCTGCTGGCACGGGGTCCTTCCCTCCATGTGCTTTTGAAGAAAGCCCTGGTCAGCCAGAGACCAGGGGCCTGCAAGACTTTTAATGAAGATTTGTTGCAACTACTGCAATTTCTGTGGAGCTCGCAGGAGTGCAGAACTTGCAGGTGAGCAAGAAAAAACACCTCTATGAATACACCTAACAGCGGCACTAGCAATGTAGCTCCTGGCCCAGGAAGGTCTCTGTGGCTTCCTCATCTAACAAAAGCCTCTTGTTCCTGAGCACTGCTCATCCTACGTGTCTCCTTTATTTTGCCCGTCTTCCCCCTGCAATCTGGCAGGCTCCCGACCTTTAATTCTTCTCCCTTCTCTGAGCTGTTATGAAAGCATGCTGTCATTAAGAGCATACCTCTATGCTGGCTAAACCTGGGTCTGTATCTTTAGATGCAGGTGGTTTTTCTGCTCGAAGAGATGGGCTTTCATCCCCTTAAAAACCAGCAGTGAAATGTTCTTCCCCAGCCCATACAGCCCAGTGATGAAGAACAGGATCACAGTTTGTGCACAACAGCTAGTTGAGGGTGAGTTGTATTTTTTTTAAGCAGGAAAAAGACAAATCCTGTGGCACAGTGTAAGGGTGCTCCTTATAGTATTAATCAGCTACATTTGCCTCTTTGTAGGCCTGGAAGCAAGGCTGCTATCCTTTCTGGGCAGTTACGTTAGCTACCGTAGGTGATACGCCATAAAACTCTCTAGGGAAGCAAGAAGCTGCATGAAACCACCCAAGATTGTCTCTCTCAAACTCAGTTTCTCGTTACTTCACTCTGCTGCTCTCTGTTTAGCCCTAGAAGGCTGTATTGATGCTGGAATGATAGAAATTTCCTTGCGAAATTTTCGTGCTAGTAGGTACCTATTAGAGATGGAGGGTTTTGCCAAAGTTCACTTGAAACAATTTCTTTTCCATGCTAAGAGGCAGAAGGTGAATTTCCCTTTGCACCCGAGGAGAATGGCAAGGAAGCAAAACAAGTGGCTTTGTTCTGTTCCAATGGAAAATAGAATTTACAGGGAAACTGTTCTTGTTCTTTTTTTTTTTTTTTTTTTTCTCGAAGAAAGCAGTGTACAGAGTAAAACCCTGTGCTTGCTGGATAGGGGACTAAGAGACTGTCGGAAAAGCCCTGCAGACACCTCACGTGGCTGGTAATCACCCTTCTGCAGCTCTTCCTTGCACTGGGGAAGAGCCTGTCGGCAAGACCCAGCTTGAGGTTACAGCCAGCTCTGTAAATCCAGGATGCTGCTCTGGCAGGGTTACTGATGTCCGCTCCAGGTGCGGACAAGGGTGCTGCTGCCTCGCAGCAATCAGCATCGCCGTTCTTTCAGCCTGCGTTGGCAATGAAGCAGAGGAAGCTCGTTCTTCATCCGGAAACCTCCCTGACTTCTCTGGACTGGGACTGACTGACTCAGCATATCCAGGAGAAACTTTTAAAGCAATATTGCTGCTGATTTCTGTGAGGTAAGCCACAGCAGGGTGCACCTGCATGCCAGAAATCTTCTGTTGGCATCTCTAGAACAAGTTTGACTTATTTCACTGCAAACTCAAAACTCTGAAGAAGTCACCAATGCCTCGGCACGAAATGGCTTTAGCAAATTTTTTTCAAGGCTGAGGTGTAACCCGAACTGGGACTGCTTAGATGCAGGATTTGGGGGCTTTTTAGTTTGATCCTGGTAAAGAATAACTCAGCAATTTAGGGAGCATCCTGGGGAACAGCTGAGGTGTTACAAGTCCTTTCCTCACACTTAGAAGACATGCTGAGGGGCAGGGAAAGCTGAACCTGCTCAGATTCAACATAAAGAGCCGGAGATTAGTCTAGACAAGCATTTCTCTTCAATCATCAACTGCAAAAATCCTGTTGGTGGATTTAGTCTCCAGATACAGCTTAATTCTTTGTGACAGCTGTGTCTAGCAGCAGATATTCAGGGCAGTCTTGGGTGATCTCACACTTACCTAGAAGGCGAGTGCCGAAACGGCCGCGACACAGATCATTTCTCACTTCCTAATGGAGGATTAAGCACTGCTGCACCCGGGAAGTTGTATTCTCAGCCAGACACCCCCATTTCCCCATCTTGATGTCTCCTCTCTCCTTCCTGTGGGCAGCGGGTGGGTATGCGGAGGCAGCTCCGACCAGCGTTAACCAGCTTCTCCTATGGAGCCCACTGATTTAATGTAAATCAACTTAAAGGTAATATGTTTGCCGAGTACGGCAGCAGCACCAGATCAGTGATACTGCACTTGAACCGCCTGTCCTCACTGTTTCCAAGAAGGAACCTGACAAATACGTTTATGAGGGTGACTCAGTTGTTTATAATTAGCAGGAAAGTGGGCTTTATCTGAGGACCATCCTTTCAAACTTGTGTTTTAAGGGCACAAACACGGGTAATAAAAAGTAGAAACATGGGGTGGCAGAGCAGGTATTTGCGCTGGAACGCAACTGCAAGGGCTTGGCTATTGCCACTCAATAAATTAGTATCTCTGCAGTATTTTTAACTTGGGGAGGGGGGATCCTGATATTTATTGTCAGGGGATAAGCCTTTTACTTCCAAAGGAAAACAGTAAAAAAAGAAAAGAAATGCTTACCTTTGGGGATCGAGCTACTGAGAAGTGTTATTTAAGACTCTATTTAACTTCCTGGGAAATTAATGATGTTTAAGTCTAATGATGTCTAACTGATGTCTAAGCTTTTCTAAACCACAGGCTCTAAGAAGATCTTAAAACCTTTAAAGACATTTGCTGAGTTTCTGCAGGGGTGCAGCAGTGAAAAAGAACCACAGTTAAAGAGCTCCTTGGAAAAACCAGGACCCCAACACTACCCATGCAAGCCTGTAGTATCTAGCCCTGCAATTTTTAGACATGATATTTTTAGCTCTTTTCAGATCTGGATTCCCTCCTCACCCCTGCTGAATAGTGATCATGCATCTATCTCCCCAGTTAACTTCTGGTATTAATCTCAAAGCACTCCTCTGCTTTAGGGAGCCTCCTCCTACCTGCTAAAGCTCTCACAGTGCTGGTGTACAAGCGTGGCCGCTTGGAAAGTTCGTTTAAGCCAAGGTTACCAGGGGATACAAAAATCCCAGCTGCTGACTTAATGCGTAAACAGTGTTACATTTACATACTGCTGATTTCTCAGAGCTAAGAGGAACAGAATAAGGGTCATTAACTGTGCAGCCGGAGCGGGTTGAGGAAATAAGGCAGCAATAAACGGAGACTGCCCTGGGCTGTGTATGAGAGCAAGCGCTCTGCGAAGACCTTCACCTGAAAGGATGGGGGTTGGGCAGAGGGCTTTGTACGTCTTCCTAAAATCCCTTCTCTTGGGCAGGGAGCTGCCGATGACGGAGCCACCCATCCTGTTGGATGCAGCTTTGCGGCTGGGGTTGCGGGGCTGCTTCCCGGTGGGAGCGTGAGAGTCCCGGGAGCTTGCCTGGGAAAAATACCTCGGAGATGGTGGGTTGGGGCTGGGGCCTGCCCTGTGGGGAATCTCCTGTCGGAGGACGCCTTTACCTTCCTGAAGTCTTGCTCTCCTCCCAGCGCTTCAGTCCGTGGCGTCAGGGCTGCCGGGGCGATGGCCCCGTCCGGCTGCTCGAGCCTCTCCGTGCTGAGGGCAGATAAAAGTGAAACCACACAATGGTTCCTGGAGAGCAGTGTCAAAGTGACACGCGACTGGAGATCGGTGAACCTTAGACCTGCCAGCGAGCCGGGCAAGGCGGGACTGCAGGGCTGCCCTCACATCAAGCAGGGCCATTGGCCATGCCCCTGCACCCCCTCCTTCCATCTGTCCCTTCCTCCTTCCCCACTCCCCATGCTGGGGTTTGGTGGTGGGTGGATGGGCAGATGGATGAATATATTAATGGATGGGTGGGTTTTTCCCCATGCCTCAGGGTCCAAGGGCAGCCTGGCTATGAGGGGTGTGGGGAGTAACCCAGCCCACACCCCACCATGGGAGTTTGAGGACTGGGGAGGGCTTGGTGTGGGGCCGGCCAGGGACCTTGCCTTCTCTGGGTTTTTATAACATGGCAATTTCTGCTGACGTGCGTTAAACCTGGCTTTGGTCTTGTGCCAGGGTACAGGCTCAGATAACTTGGGTCTGGGGTGGCTGAAGCAATTTGTTTTGAGGAGCATGGCTGGTTTATCAGCTGGTGGGAGACAGCAACACTCGCTTCTCTTGCAAAGCGCTTCAGCAGGCGAGTGGAGATGTGCAAATCCAGCAAAAACTGAGCACTTGGGCTTTTACTGCATTTTAATTAAGGTAATAGCTAGTTAACACAGGCAGCTGGGGTTTGGTGCTTTGGTGAAGGCTGCTCTTGTTAAAGCTCTAATGTCTTGAGAGAGGAATTACAGCATGTTAATGCATTGGGATAACAGGTCTGGAGTGAGAACAGGAAGATCTTATAATTAAAATTCTAAACAGAATTAGTTTTTGTGTTTCCATTGCTCATCTTGTCATAGTCAGTGTCTTTCCTTTAAGTAACAGCTCCTGAAGTTTTCTGGAAGTTAAAATAGAATTTACAAAATCTACTCCTAATTGTTATTGGGAGTAGGGTGAAAATCAGGAGTCTTACAAGCAAGCTTAAAAAAAATGCCATCCCAGTTTTGAAATGAAGAGTGTGTCTTGTGACTTCCAAGGCCTGACTGCTGCAGCTCGATTACTTCCCATTTCTAGGATGAAATGCCACGTACAGATGCCAGAGCATCACACAGGTTTCATACGGGAGCGGTGCACCCATGAAGTGGAATCGCCCCAAGAGGTTTTGGTCTGAGCCAAAGGAGAGTGTTTCCCTCCGTTCAGGAAGGTGTCCATACACAAATCTGCACTGTCGCAGGAAAACCAGCGTTAGCATACCCACATATGCCTCCAGCCTGAGAGCAGATCTCACTCTGAATGCAGCTTTTTTGCCACAGGTAAAGGAAGCGTTACCTTCCCAGCTCCCTTCCCATCTGCTCTGCAGAGGCTAGAACTGGATTTGGGGATCTTTTGACGATGATTCCTGACAACCGTATGAAAACCCAAACCATCCGAGGCTGGTATCACGTTTTCAGCACAGGAGCAGTATATGTGCCCCTGTCCCTCTCCCATAACTTGTTTCACAAGGCTGTGCTGTGAGATGACCTGGCAAAAAGCCTTATTTTTTTTCCAGGGCTTTGGATAGATTATTTCTTCAGTGAGAGTCTCAGTGTGACCCTGTGAATGGTTGCACTGGTACAGCAGAGGGACAGAAAGGTGTTTAGGGTTTGGGAAGGGCTGGGGGCGTGGATTCCTTAGGCTGGGATTACTGCAGAAAGAATGCTTGCTCACAGCAGTGAGCAATGCTGAAAGGCAGTCTGCTTCCATTTATTAGCTGTTTCGGACCTACAAACTATG
This sequence comes from Opisthocomus hoazin, assembly GCF_030867145.1. Classification (NCBI taxonomy): domain Eukaryota; kingdom Metazoa; phylum Chordata; class Aves; order Opisthocomiformes; family Opisthocomidae; genus Opisthocomus; species Opisthocomus hoazin. The sequence continues at coordinate 35,184,763 of NC_134422.1, read as the reverse complement.
GTAACTTCATGCACCTGAACTAAGCATCTAATTCTTAGTAGAAAATGAGGCTCTCGGTCTTGGCTGGAAGGCTTTGAAGCCCTATGAAAGGGTTGCTTTGTAGCTGCTGAAAGAAACCTCATTTCCAATCTGTGCTGCTGCAATAAGCACCCATCTCATGCTCTGTTATTTTCATACCAGGCTCATCTGCCCAAGCAGATGTCAGGTATCAGATGCCTTTGTCAAGGGCTTTTATAAAAGGAGATGGTGTAAATGAGATGGCTGCACAAAGTACTGTGGCCTGACTGGTGTAAATGCCCCTGTGTCCTCTGTGGCCCAGGTGAGCATGCACATTGTGTGGACTGGGGCATCTGCCTTCTCGGGCTCCTGGTGAACCAGACCCCACTAGAGGGCACAGCTCTTCTGCGATTTCAGGCAATGAGTCTCATTTCTGGACTGGGCAACCAGACAGACACCAGTTGGTGAGAGTGGCAAGAAAGCTGGACCAAGGTGTCCCACCAGAACTGCATCCAGACAGCCAGCTTTTCTTTGCGTGGGCTCTGTTCTCCAAAAAACTGGGGTATGAACCTTTGTGATAACCGCTGTTGCAGTGTCAGGAGGCCAGAGCTTTTTCACATGGTATCTCGGTCTGCTTGCCTGCTTCTTGAGTGTGCGAATATCTTGCTGACCTGGATCCTCAGGATCAGACCTCCTTCAGCAGTAAGTGATTTGCAAGTAAAGACTGTGACTGCCTCAGAACTGGATTGGAAGAGCACCTGGAGTGACCCGCACAAAGCTGGGGGATGCATCTTGCTCAGTTGTACTTGTGCAGTGAGCGGTTCCTTACCTGAAGTAAACTTTACTGGTAAAAACTGGGCATTGGTTGTTTTTCTGAGGTTAGGGATTGCATTTAATTTCATGCTTACCTGAGGTAACTATGCCACTAGAATTTTCAGAACAGGTCTGGTCACAGGGGTGATATGGATTAAATATTCCAGTGCATCAACGCGTGATCTGAGCACCTGGAACCCCCTTCTAGACTTTCCCCACTGCTTCACCTCAGCCTTTTTCTTTGAAGGAAATGTTAGTATTTCAGTACTGCACAGCAATGCCAGAACAGGTCAAAATAAGACTCCTAGAGTAAATATGCAATAATAATTCTAATATCATATTTCTGGCTCTGTTTACTGTGTAACTTTGGGCAGGTTACCTCTCCTTTCGCACTTCCTTTGATTAAAAGGAGGCACAAGGACACAGATCTTTCTGGAGTAGTTTGGGAGCTCCTGGAGGACTCTTTTCCAGTGGTTGTGTAGCACTTGGTTCCTCCTGACTCTGACTCCTGTGAGGAAGCATTAGCTCACCGATATGAGCAGTGTAAATCATCTCTTGGTTAAGGAAGAGCGGTTGGGTGGAAAAGGCAGCAGGGTTCGGTAATAAAGGCACTACCCTGAGCTGAAAAACACTAAAACCTCAGCTTTGCCAACTGTCTGCTGTCTGCCCATGGGATGAATTATTTTGTCTCCCCTGACTTCTTTCTCCTGCTCCCTTTGGCTTGTCCACTTGGTTTGCGTGTTCTACCTGGTGTGCTCTGTGCAGGCAGCTCAGTGCAGGAGGTGTGATCTCCATCGAGGCTCCCACACTGTTGAACCAACACTAAGACCTTGTGTTGCTCAGAAATTTTTTACTGCTTAGTTTCAGCTTTGGCATTTTTGGATCCCTGGGATCCTGGAATCATAGAATGGTTTAGGTTTGAACCTTAAATAGCATCTCATTTCAACCCCCATGCCATGGGCAGGGACACCTTCCCCCAGACCAGGTTGCGCAAAGCCCCATCCAACCTGGCCTTGAACACTACCAGGGAGGGGGCAGCCACAGCTTCTCTGGGCAACATGTTGCAGTGCTTCACCACCCTCAGAGTAAAGAAATTATTCCTTATATCTAATCTAAATCTACTCTTTTTCAGTTTGAAGCCATTACCACTTGCCTTATCACTCCATGCCCTTGTAAAAAGTCCCTCTCCAGCTTGCTTGTAGGTCCCCTTCAGGTACTGGAAGGCTGCTATAACACTAGAATACTGTAAAGTTGTTCCTGACGGGTCATATTTCATCCAAAACACTCCCTTTTCTTCTTAGCTAGTGCATGTCAAGAGTATGGCTGTGGTCTCAGCAGAAATGCTCAGCTGAGCATTGTATGTTCCACTTGCTTGGGCACTTCCAGGCTCTTGTTTTACACTCGGATTGCAGTGACATCACACCGTTTTGCATGGGGACAGGTGGCCATGATCTCACTCCTGAATTTGGCTGGTCTGACAAGGAACAGATAATTGAGTGCATTTCAGCTGCCTGGATTATACCGTGAGCACTGCTGTCCATGTTGCCTCTTGCTTTCTGAGTGGCCAAAGAAAATGTCTGAAAGCACAAGTGGCTTTTTCCTTTCTTTTTTCCTGCTACTGCTGGCGGATCTGAAGGAGAAAAAATGTGTTATTTGCACTGGAAGAGCTTTTTGAAACTTTTCTGGCCTAAAGCATAGAGCCAGGGTTTGCTAGAGCTGCTTTAAAGTTACACTTGTACAGGCTGAGGCTGCTGCAGTAGGGATAGAGCAGTGTGAGCTCACTAGGTATGGTGGCCTGGAAATCCTTGTTTACTTTTTCAGAAAGCCATGGATCTATAATGCATGTGTGTATGCATGCAGGCGTTTTAGAAAGTATGGTGTGAGTACGTGATAGCGTCTGAATCCTGCTGCTGTCCTGTGCCGTGGTCTGGCAGCTTCAGGGCTCTGGGCTGCACTGAAAGTCCACAGTGGCCACAGGCCACTGCTGACCTGATGTAAAGCCTCTGCTGCTGCAAACTGCTCTATATATAGGCTCTGATGGGCTGCCTCTGTATCGCCAGGCTTTCCAAGAGTATCGCCCGTCATCTTGATGCTGTTGCAAAGCCAACACTGTGTCTATTGTGAGCTCTGGCTAGCTGGACAGAAGTGAGGTTGTGGTCAGATATAGACAGCTGGCAATGGGCATGCAGAGCCCAGAATTAATGGTCACAGAAATGTGGCTTTCGTTATGACCTTGCCTAAGTGATTTTGGCTCTTGGGTCAGCTGTAGGACAGACAACTTGTCTCTGCACCACCAGCTTCAAAGGAACCAGTCACTTGTGTGTGAGTATATATAGCATGCCTTGCTTTTGGGATATAACTATTTTGGTTTAGCTGGTATTGCTATAAATGAATTCACTGATCAGACTCCACCTGTGCTCCTGACCCTGCTCTTACAGAGCAGCTCTCCTCACTATGCTCCTTTCAGCAGGGGTCCAAAATGCTGAGTGTTGGTCTGGGGAGCCCCCGGCCAGCACTGAGAGAGGTGGGCGCGCTGCCTCTCGCTGAGCAAGCCAGCCTGGCCCTTGTCAGTGGCCAGCAGAGACAGAGCCTCAGAAACAGGCTGGAGCTCTGCTGTTTTTAAAAGCCTACTTGTTTCAAGAAGAAATATCTGAAACTATGGCAAGCAAAGTGAATCCAAAATACTTGGTCCATCAGGATGTCACTACAAATTATGTTCCCAAAAGTGTTCACCGTACCTTGTGCTGTTAAACGTGTAATCCCCTGTTTGCATGATGGTTCTCACAGAAAACTTGGGTAAGAAGTTAATCCCAAAGGTCTGTCTTGGAAGGGAAATGCTTTTTCTAAACATGTTGGTCTTTGCTGTTTCTCCTTTTCTATGTGTGCAGTAATATCATGAACTGATGCAATAAAATGAACTAGAGTTCGACGCCTGAAGACCCACGGTAGGCCGCTTGTGGTCATACAGGCAAGGTTTGTCACTACTGCAATGGAGCTTTAAAAGATCATTTTGTCAGTTTTGAGAGGAGGAAAGGCTGTGCCTTTGCTAATGAAAAAAGATTGGGCTTCTCACCATTGCACTGGTAGAGAGTTACGAAACGTTTTGAGGCTTGATCGACAGATCATTTACACTGAGGCTCGAAACCGAGCCTGCCGTGAACCGCTTCAGGCTTCTAAAATGCTAGTCTTCCTGTATTAATTATTAACATCGCTCAAACACTCCAGAGATTGGCTTGGAAACATTAAACAAGCTTAATATTAATGGCTCCCAGATGATAAGTGATGGTGAACATTAGCATGTGCTAAAAACCGAGGAGGGCAAATAACTACTGACTACAATAAACATTTTAAGTACAGTGGGATTAAATTACAAAAAGAATATGAGAGTGAACCACAAGAAAGACTTTCCTATAGCATTGCCTGCTACCCATCCAAAAAGACAGGTAATATTGTTTACTCCTTTGAAATTACGCTTCACGGATCACAATAAACAGCCTAGAAGCACAGGGATGTGCTGAGGTCGGAAACGTCTGCCACACACCTCCTCACGCTTGAGAGGAGCCGTGCTCTGGCTAGAGGCAGTTGCAGGCAGCTGCCTACCCATGCTGGTTACCCGCTAGCCACAATCCCTTGCAATTTATAGGGGATTTTTCAAATCTTGTTGAAGAGTTGCTATGAACAGCCTCTGCTGAGGGTGCTGGAGGTGGGGGTGGAAAGAGATGCAGTGAAAAGTAGTCCGTGTTCCCTTTCAGTGCACGAAACAGTTCTTGCCATGTGTCTAATAATTGCAGCTTTTGTGAAAGTTGCATGTGGCTTTCTCTAGTGAAAATATATGCATCGAACGTCGTCTTAGATCAAACTTCATGTTCTCTTTTACTCAGTAGACTTTGGCCAGGAGGACCCCCCTCCGCAAGTCCAGCCCACTGCACCAAGAGAGCTGTGATGGATGCAGAGACCTTTGGGTCTAGCTTGGGGACCTGACTTCAAAGAGAGAGTCAGCTCCTGAAGGGTATGGAAAGGAAGGAAACACTTCTGTGAAATCAGACACGTTGTTATCTAACAAGGTGCAGGTTTTGCAGCTTTTTACGTGATTAAAGCACTTCAGCACTCTCTTCCACGTGCACAGTCGGGTGCCTACCCTGAGCTCTGTGTGCTGCTTTTTTGCCAGTGGGGATATCACATTTGGGATGGGTCTTGACCTCTCCGATAAACTTTTGGCAACCGGACAGCTGGCTGAAGCTGTTAGTCTGAGACAAGCGCACGCTTACAGATTGATCACACGTGTTCCGTTAGGAGACTAGGCTAAAAATGGCTGTAGGCGGTACCTTTCTATGCGAAGGGCTATAGAGGAGCTCACCGACAGCCAAAAGTTGCTCCCAGCTCAGTAGCCTCCCCCAGAAGTGTTTCATTTGTCTGTGTTTGCGAGACAGAACACAACCGAAAACGGTTTGCCAACACTCGGAAAGAGAAATATCTAAGTAATGCTGTCTAGCACAGACTTGGAAAGCTCATGTGGGTGTGAATATAATTTTTTTTCCCCCTGGAGTCCCCACCCAGCTTTTGGATGTATAGTACAGACATGTTCATAGGGCATTTTATGACGATTTTGCCTCTCCGTGCTTTGCAGCGGGCAGGTGGCCACATCGTAGTCTTGCTTTTTTAGGTCACATCTAAATGTTTGGCTGGTTTTCAGCTGGTTCTCAGTCTCATAGACTGGGTGTTACAGGCATGGTCTGTAAATGCACAAGAATAGAAATTATTTCATCTGCATGAGCTTCAGCAACCTCGTTTAACGCCAGCCACTGCTGGAAGAGTAGTAAAGCAGTTCTTCTGCTGCGCAGAGGTGAAATGAGTCATCTGTTGCCAATAAACTAGGAAGGAACAAAGATGCCTCTGGGGGGAAACCATTATTTGCTGTTACCTAGAGCAACTTCTTTTATAATTGAAAAACGTATTAAAAATTATTTTGGGAATTTCTAATTAGTTGAGTTGAGCCACTAAAGCACTCAGGATGTTTCAGAAATTTCAACCAGTGACTGCCCCAAAAAAGGCCACCACAGAGAAGTTTCGTTCCTGCCTTTCCCCTCTGCCACCACAGCCACAAAGTCAGGGAGGATGAAAACTTCTGCAGAAATTGAGGTTGAGCAATAATCCCTGGGGAGATGCCTCCTGCTAACAGTGCCCAGCCCTGCAATAACTAGCTATAAATTGGGTAGCTGTCCTTAGGGAAATGCACAGCTAGGAAAGGCAGAGGCTAAAGAAAGGAAAAGCAGAGACTTGTGGCAGCAGACTTTCTATTCCTGCCTCTGGCATCTGTTTCCAGCCTGGTCCTTGACAAGCCATTCAGCTGGCTTTGGAAGCTGGTGGTTTGCAGACGCAAGCACACATTTTGCTTTCTGTGCTGTTTGGGGTATTCAATGATTTATTAATTTATTTATTTATTTATTTATTTATTTATTTATTTTTACGTGCAGCTGAAACAAAAGGGTTCTATGACAACTAACTGTGTTTGGGGGAAAAAAAGTCATATTTTAATTGTTTCTACAATTGGAGGCAAAACTAAACACTGGAGAATTGGACACTTGCCTGACTGTTTTGGCTCTTTGTTGATGAAGAACAGCAGACCTAAATCCTTCACATTCCTACAGGAAAGCATCAGAATACAAGAAAATGGTGGCTGGTGCAGGACTGGGAAGGGATGCAGTAACTGACGGATTAATTGCTTGGGGTGCAGGGAGCAGTAGAGGGCAGGGAAAGCGCGCTGGGCAGATGAGTCCATCCCACATGCCATTCATCAGTCACTGTGCACGAAAAAACAGGAATTCTGAGGGATGCCAGAAAAATGTGTTATGACTTAAAATCAGATGAACCAACTCTAACACACACTAACATCTGAAGTGTTTTGTCTCGGTTTCCTCTGATGTTTTGTTACCAGTATCTTCTTTCACTTCCCAGTTTAGACAAACTTTTGTACTTCAGGAAACTATAATGACCTGCCTTCCTGCCCTACTAGCGATTATCACAGCTGGAATCTGAAATCCTCTAGCACCAGCATGGCTGGTAAGCCAGGAATTATTAGCTGACACCAAAGGTTTGCTGCTGTTCTGTGTAGCTGGGTGACTGGAGAGCTGACAGGAGATGGGGTAGTGATGCTCATAATGTGGAACCACGAGACATCAGACACAGGCGCTCTTCTGTCTGATGTTACATGGTTGGAACCGTTCCCTGAGAAGAGACGTGGCAATTTTTAATTTTGCTATAAAATAGGTGAGTGGAAAACACCTTGACCCTGACAAGCATGAAAGATGGTTAGATGCAAAGCGTGGTTAAGTCCTGCTGTGCTTGAGAAAAGGTATGTTTTGCCTCTGATTTGCACTTTGGATGAATCTGGATGGATTTCCACAAGGACAACAAACGGCACCTCCTTCCCCCTCTTCCACTCCAGCTGAGAGAGTTAAACTGTGATGAGGTTTCACATAAACTTTTCCAAAATGATGTTCATATGCCATTTTACAGAACAGCATGACTAATTAGCGCAAGCACTTGGTCTGCTACAAACAATTGGTTGTTTTTAGACCATATGTTGTGGCTATGTTTTACCGCAGTCCAAAACAACTAGAATTTAAGAAAGCCTGGAAGGCCTGATCGGAAAATGTGGCTCAGCTTAGCTCTGCAACATTTGGGATGGGACTGGATGAGGCCACACAGCATGGAGCAGACAAACCACGGGGAAAACGAAATAAGCAGACGGTGTCGAGCCCTTGTAGCAAGGCCGCGTGATGCCTTGCTCTCGTGTCTACGTGCTGTCAGCGGGGCGAGGACACCATCACAATGGCAGGAGGAATACTTTGATAGATTAATCCCAAAGTGATGCAGAGCCAGTTCTTCAGCTCCTTCAGCTGACGTAATGCATTGTTTTCACCGAAGCCATCCTGAATTCATCTGGCTGAAGGGCTAACTAGTTCAAACTATTTTTTTGGACAGATGTAGAGGCTGTATTCCCAAATTGAGTATGTATATTGATCTCTCACCTGCCTTCTGCCCAGGGTCTGGGAAGAAAAGGCAGGGGTTATGCAGGTCTTGTCACTCTAGACCCAAGCGTCCCACAGTCTGGAATGGGTTTTGTCCCCACAGCACTTGAGGTAGGAAATAAGGAGTGTTTTTAGGCTAGGTGGAAGAGATGTATGATGTATTTTCTTCTGAAAATAGCCTGGGGCTGTCTTAAACTTAGGGTTTTTTTACACAGCAAGAGATGAAGCCAAAGGAGGAGAAACAGCCAGATTTTGCAGGTTGCTGCGGTGCTGTGGCAGGCTGGGAATGGCAGATAGGAGCGCAGATAGCTAACGGCAGACCATAACAGGCTGTCTCAGTGAGCCAGATGCGGCCATCGGGTGCTATTCAGCAGCCTAGGATAGGTTTGGCTGCCCTCAACTACAGCTGCTGTGGAGCTGGCTTCACTTTGCTTCACGTTGAAACTCTCCGAGCCACGGCATGTCTGCTGCTTAATTAGATTAGGTCCACAGAGGCTGCAGTGAGCAAGTTCCCATTTTTAGCCTGAGATGGGCAGTTTTCAGAGAGTTCCGTGACAGTTTGAAAATTGCAGGTACATTCCCTGCTTGGTATGGTAATGGAGAGTTTGCACGTGTTGGTCTGGGTGAAGGTTGGCTTACGTCGGTGGGGCCAGAACAACCTCTCCGGGGCTGTTGCAGTGTCAGCCGTGATGGATATTCGCGTCCCAAATTTAGTGGCAGGGCAGAGAGCCCGCAGTGTTTGGGCTAGCGCTTGTTAAGGCAAACAGACTCTCAGTACGATGCTTACCACAGACTTAACATACTTCACCCCAGCTACCCAAAAATTGCTTTTGGATGCATGTCCAGAACTTTGGCAAGAAACCTCCGATTTCAAGACTACAATTATATATGACCTGTTTAGCTGTATGCTTTTGTGCTAACTTGGCTCTAAGCTTGATATAGCATCATCACCACCCCTTTTCTTCAAAGTAGTTTACAGAAAAGAGATGCAGTTGTTCTGCCTTTGCCTAGACAAGCCAACCCCTTCTCATCTCAGGAAAGGTCCTCCTGCTGTTCATCCTAGGAGCTTTTCTCTCTACAGCTGTGCAAGTTTTTCTTCTTAACATGGAAAAGCAGAGTTTCAGGCACTGTTTTAGGTAAGGTCTTGTGGATGGTTGTGCAATGGCATAAATATTTGAATTGGTAGACCCTTCCATGAAGTGCTCTAACACTAAATGTCATTCTTTGGTGTTTGTGTTGTGACAGTGGCACACAACCAACCTGTGACCAGTTTATAACACCAGAACTTCCTCGTCTTCCCTCATTTACAGCGGATGAGATCATGCATTTACTACTTGACATGACATTTCCTGTCTGCTTGATTTCATTCCACTTTTTTCTCAAGTCCTTAACCTCTTCCCATTCTCGTATGACTTTATCCTCCTTTACTGGTGATGCTCCATAACTCTGTGTCATCAGCATATTTCATTAGTGCTGCCCTATTTGTGTCAGGGCGCTAATGAAAATATGAAATGAAATCAACCCCAAGCTTAACCTTTGAAAAACTCCCTCCAAAGGAAGATTCTTCCTCAACCTTGAAAGGGATTGAATTCCGAGACCTCGAGATCCCCAAAGTGGCATCTTCAGTGACCTGAGAAAAATTTACAGATGAAGAACTATCTCTCATGACATGCCAAGGTGACTTGAGGAGGCCAATAAGTCATTGAGAGTTTCTGGCAAAATGAAGACAACCAATAAGCCCTCTTCAGAAAAAAACTCACATCTTTGGTATAGCAAGTAAGTTGCTGCTGGTAAAAAGGGAACAAGATAATCATCTCCTGCTCTTGTGTGATATATTTTTTTTCCAGTCCTCTGAAAGCTTGGCTTGGAAGCCTACCACTTTATGCTCTGTATTCTCCTTCGTCAACCCAAGCTCATGGATCTCTTTTCTGGACCACCTGGGAAGGCAGTTATCAGTTACGGCTTTGCTGTGATGAATCGCTGTCTAACTACAAGCCCCAAGCTAGACACAACGAAGCTAAGCAAGGTTCCCAGTGTGCCAGAGCTCCGCTGATGCAAATAGCGGCTCTGCTGACTTGAAGACATGAAGCAACAGTAATGAACCTCATTCGGACAAAATCTGCATGGACACTACCAGTCTCCTGAGCCTTGTCTTGACACTGCTCAAATGTGGCAACAACATCTGAAAGCTTTTCCCAGGAGGTCTCATTTGCTGAAGAGGATCATCTTGGTCCCTGTAGGCGGTCTAGAAAAATACAAGACCTTTAGCTGCACCAGTGTTTTTTTCTGCAGTATTTCAATGCCAGCACATACTTGTCTGTGATGTAATATTTTTCCATTAATAAATTCGCAGACCCTGCTGGATACCACTGCTGTTATGTTTGCAAAATGTTATGATGTTAATGGAACTCTGCTTGTTTCACGTATCTTGACAATATGAAATACCGGCCTCCTAAGTAGTAGATTTTCCGAAGTATTTAAACCGTGCCGCCCTCCTTGGAGTAATGGACATCTTGTTAAAGCCATCAGACTTCATTTCAGGTTTAGTGGATGACGTGATTTAACGGTGTAGTGGAGAGGTGCTGCTGTGTTTTCTTCTAACACCATCAGCTAGCCACTGGATTCCCCTATCCCAGGGCTTTCCGCTAATAGGGTTGTAATCATATTTTGCCATGCAGAGTACAAACAGATCCATTTTATTATGTAAAAGCAGTCTGTTGAGTACACCAGCAGCAGCAGTTTTAACAGCTGATTGCTTATTCTGATCCTCAAGAGTGAGGTTTTACAAGACGGCTTGGTTTAAGAGCAGCACAGAGGGAAAATTGTGTCTTTGGGGTGTGCTCTGCATGAAACGGCCTCCTTGTACACAGGATGTTGGAGAATGAGCTACACATTATGCACTTAAAATAGAGCTCTTTGAAACTGGCACGGGATACTCAGTCTTGTCCGAGTATCATGAATCACTGTTACGACTCTCAGACAAAACGAGCCTCAACTTTGTGTTGCTCGTTAAAATAAGAAATGTACATTTCAGTATTTCATTTTCAGCTGCACTCACTGCACTTCAGAGCATAGCCAAAACTAACGTGTTTGAATCATTATTTCATATTCATTTGGACAAATTCTGTACGTATAGTATTTTTACAACAAGAAGGCTTGTTTTTACTTTATTAAAAGGAAAAAATTATGTGTCTGGAATGCACGAGAAAAAAACTGCTTACACTGCAGCGCATGTTCAATGTGTGATTTGTGATTTGAGATCTGACTGCAGTTACCCAGTGGCTTCTTCTCTTCCAATTTCTCTGCTGTTTTATTGGTTTTTTTTAAATTTCCTTCTTTCTTTCATTCTTTTGTAAGAGCCCTCTCAACAGTAGATTTTCAGACACAAACCTGCCTAGCACAAGCCTCAGCTTGGCTGTGAGGCCAAGCCTCTGCAAGGCTTTCAGCCAGAAAGGCAAACCGCACTCATGCAAACCTTACTGCACCGCTGAACTGGAAATTCCTTGCATGGATACAGTGATGCAGCTGCACAGGTGGCTGAAATCCCTGGGTAACACGGACCTAAAAATAAGGCACTGCCCTGCCTCTTTAGCCAGAATTCCTCAAAGGGCAGGGGCGAATGCAAGGATAAGGGCTCAGGGAACAAGCTATGCGAAGTCTGAAAGGGTGATAGTGCTAAGCCAGGTTTCGGGGAGGTGAGGTTGGAGCTGAGGTGGCTGAAGAAGGGAAGCCTGCAGGACATCTAGGAAAGCCAGGCACAGCAAGGCTTTGCATCCATAGCAGGGTCAGGGCTCACTTTTCAGGCCTCTGTGCTGCCTTGAAAAGCAGGTGCTTTTTTTTCAACTTGTGTGGGGTCAGAGTAAGCTTGGCACCAAATCTCAGGACGCGACACACTTGTTTCTAACGCCCAAGGGAGGCGGGGAACTCATCTATCTGCTTCTGCTGAGAAAATCATCATTTGGTTCTTGTAAAGACACACCGTCCCAGGCGTAAGAAGCAGTGTCTGTGCAACACCAGTACCCAGTCATCGGAAGAGACGTGGTTCCCAAAACAACCGTAATGTGAGCGGTGCGTGCACGCACAGCCCGAATGCTGTCTGAAAAACAAAGGCACAGTGTTTGGCTGCTCTAAGATAGTCACAGACATTGAAACAGAGCTGAAGTGATGGCAGGGGTGAAGGAGAAGGTGGGCTTCGTGTTCCCTTGAAAGCAATGCTCAACAGCAGAAAACTGTCAAAAATGGAGGGGTTCCTCTTCAGGCTGCAAATCCTAGGGCAATCGCAAGAAGAGAATCGCTTCAGCACAGGCATCAGCTATGAACAGGCACCTTGATGTCACTCGTATAAAAAAGCAACAAGCGAGAATTAAATAGTTTCTGAAGAACAAGTACCAGCCTGGGACTGATGGAGGGCATCTATACCCTCTTGGGGAAAGGGATTCTGCTAAAACTAGGGTTATTTTGTTCTGTTCCTGAAGCAGCCACCAGTTGCTTTATGCTCTGATACTTGCCCTCCTGGGAAGGGATGATATATTAAGCTGCTTGACACAGTTTTGAGTTTGAGGATGACCCAAATCTCACTCATTGTACAGGAAAAATGCCAGATAAACACTGGGCTGACCAGCGCAGGCAGGTGTTGTATTTTACATTTATCTTTGAATCAATGGTGAAATTAAGCTGGTGAAATTAGACAGGTGGTGCCTGGACAGGCTGGAAAGTTGGGCGCAGAGGAACCTGATGAAATTCAACAAGGGCAAGTGCAGGGTCCTGCATCTGGGGAGGAACAACCCCATGCACCAGTACAGGCTTGGGGCTGCCCTGCTGAAGAGCAGCTCTGTGGAGAGGGACCTGGATGTCCTGGTGGATGACAAGATGACCATGAGCCAGCAGTGTGCCCTGGCTGCCAAGAAGGCCAATGGCCAATGGGATCCTGGGGTGCACTAGGTGGAGTGTGGCCAGCAGGTTGAGGGAGGTTCTCCTCTCCCTCTACTCTGCTCTAGTGGGGCCCCATCTGGAGTACTGTGTCCAGTTCTGGGCTCCCCAGTTCAAGAAAGATGAGGAGCTACTGGAGAGAGTCCAGCGGAGGGCTACGAGGATGATGAGGGGACTGGAACGTCTGTCCTATGAGGAAAGGCTGAGGGAGCTGGGCTTGTTCAGCCTGGAGAAGGCTCAGAGGGGACCTTAGAAATGCTTATAAATATTTTAAGAGTGGGTGTCAGGAGGATGGGGCCAGACTCTTTCCAGTGGTGCCAGCGACAGGACAAGGGGCAATGGGCACAAACTGAAGCAGAGGAAGCTCCACCTGAACATGAGGAAGAACTTCTTCACTCTGAGGGTGACGGAGCACTGGCACAGGCTGCCCAGGGAGGTTGTGGAGTCTCCTTCTCTGGAGATGTTCAAGACCTGCCTGGACAAGGTCCTGTGCAGCCTGCTGTAGATGACCCTGCTTTGGCAGGGGGTTTGGACTAGATGACCCACAGAGGTCCCTTCCAAAGCTGAACATTCTGTGATTCTGTGATTCTGTGAAATTAAGTGAAATCGAATGCAGCTTGCAGGTCTTTGTCAGTAAGGGGGGTGGGGGATTTCGCAGCCCCTTTCTCTGTCACACGTCTGCGAAACGTGTTCGGTGTCCCGAGCTTGAGAGACTGGTAATTCCTACTTCAGGAATTATCGTGAGAATTGAGGCACAAAGGCTGTGACAGGGATCCTGGAGACCACACACTCCTTGTCAAAGTGAATTACCAAGCACTGATGTATTTGACACTGGAATTAGTCGCGTCCGCTTGCCCTTAACACGAAAATTAATGGCGGAAGGGATCCCCCGGGGCTGCAAGGCCGGGTGAGGGTTCGGGGCACTCCTGCGTCTGCGGCAGAGAATCCCCCGCCCCGGCTCACAGCTGGGGAGGTCTCCCCCATTTCAGGGCTATTTTCGTCAGCTTTGCGGACGAGCGGCCTCGGGAGGGGCGGTACCGGGGAGCTGTGCCCGGCCAGTGTCGGGTGCCGCGGGGAGCTGGGGGCGCAGCCGCCCCGGCCCTTCCCGCCTCCCGCTTCGGGCGAGGTGCGCCAGGCGGTGGCCGGCTCGGCCCGGCCCCTCCGGGCGCGGGGCGGCGGCGCATGCGCACGGCGGGGGGCGGTGACGGCCGGGCTCTTCACGCCGGCGGGCGGCTGAGGCGGCGGCCGGTGGCGGGAGGGCTCGGCGGGGCGGCGGTGGCGGCGGCTGGTCGGTGGTGGAGGAGCGGCTCCGCCATGGGGACGCAGGGGGCCGGGCGAAAGCGGCTGCCGAACCGGGAGCGCCTGACGGCGGAGGACGATGCGCTTAATCAGATCGCCCGGGAGGTGAGCGGCGGGCGGCGACCCCCCCCCCCCCCCTTCTCCCTCCCCCCCCCCCTCCCTTCTCCCTCCCCCCCCCTTCTCCCTCCCCCCATCCGCCCCGGCTCCCCCAACGGCCGCGCACGCGCCCCCGGGCAGCGGGGCCGGCGGCGGTTCGAGGGCGGGGGGATGAAAGCCGCTGCGCCTCAGCGGTGTCGGCCCGTCGGTTGGCCCTGGGGCACCCCTGAGGCGTGAAGGCGCTCGGAGCGTTTGTCCCTGAGGAGGCAGAAATCCCTCCCTGCCTCAGCCCCTCGGCGGGGGAAAGCCGGGGGTCTGCGGCTGGGGCCGGTGGCAGTGACCGGGATCAGGAGAACAGGCCGCTCTGGCTTACGTTTTGTCTTTCTGTGTATCCACAAAAACCCTGAATACTGCAAGATGATGCTAGGTGTAGGCACAAGTGGACAATCTGACATGGAAACTGGCTTATATTTATATTTAACGAGTACAGCTTGCTGCTCTGCACACTGCATTGTGCTTGATCTGACTTTAAACAGTTAAAACCAGGTGATGTCTGGTTTGTTCCTACCTCACAGAATCACAGAATGGTAGGGGTTGGAAGGGACCTCTGTGGGTCATCTAGTCCAACCCTCCTGCCGAAGCAGGGTCACCTACAGCAGGCTGCACAGGACCTTGTCCAGGCGGGTCACCTTCTTACTCTTTCTTGTTGTGTGCGGTTGCATTGGTGAATAGGGTGATGTGATTTGGGTTTTTACGGTTGCCGAAGCTGACACAGGTTGTTCTGCATCCTTCCTCCTGTGGCTTTCCGATGGGGCAGATGGGCAGCCCCGACCTGAGACCGGGATAAACTGCCGTGGGGTTGTTCTTTGCTGTGCCTGAGCTGATCCGATGCTGGCTGCTGCGGAAGGTGGCTGTCCTCTTCCCCTGGCATGGGTTATGTGTGTCTGTTCTGCCCCTTGTGTTGGTCTGACCTCAAGATGGGTTTCAAGATAAATGGTTCTTCTAAAGAGATTTAAGTCTCCTTTGGTTTCCTTTCCTGGATTACAGTTGCAGCAAGATCAGATGAATGCTAATGTGCCACTTATTTTTGGTGGCAGCTGGCTGTTGGATTGAGTTAGCCATAACATCGTGCACCTCAGATATTATCACTAATGGCAGCCCTGGCATAGGAGGTCTTTAGTATTCTTGTGGACCATTTTGAAGTGGTTTGTAGCATCTGTGGAATACATGCAGTAGACTAATTTCTGGTGAGGCACTGGCACAAGTTGCCCAGAAAAGCTGTGGCTGCCCCCTCCCTGGCAGTGTTCAAGGCCGGGTTGGATGGTGCTTTGAGCACTCTGATCTAGTGGAAGGTGTCTCTGCCCATGGCAAGGGGGGTGGAACTACATGATCTGTAAGGTCCCTTCCAACCCAAACCATTCTGTGGTTCTGTGTGAGTGATTTGGATAGTATGTTTCCAGAACTCAGATGTTTGTGACAGTGTGATGAGAAGATGGAAGGTTCCTGGGGGTGGAGTTTGAGGTAGGAGGACAAGAATGTTTCGTGTCCTGGACAGAAGATAGCAAGTAAGAGTGATTGTGCTGTCTATTAGAGTTTGAGTCATCATAACATCCTAGGAATTGCTTTGGGATGAGGGCTGAAATTCCATGACTGTGTCCTAGCCATGCTGTCATCTGATCTAGAAAAACCTCAATCTGCAGCAAGGGGCCTAGGTTGTCCTTCTCTGTTGCACGTTTTTCTCCCACTTTCACTTTTCTTTAGCTTATGTACTGCTTTTCACTCTATTATAAAGTGGTTTGAGTCCTGAAGTATTGTGTTGTTTTGCTTTTTTATTTTTCTTTCTGGGGATTGTTTAAAGGACAACTCCATTTGGTCAAAAAGCATGTCTTTTATCTTTTCCCTTGAGTGCTAGAACTGTGAACTGCCAAGTTCAAGGTTCAACATTTTCCCATATTATTTTAACTCTTTGCTTTACTCTGCCTTGGGTTTTATGCACTTATAATAGTTCTGATTTTAACTGCCCATTCCCCATGGAAGGAATCCCAGATGAATCCTTCCGTATGATCTTAAGAACTCTTAAAAATGTAAAGTAAGCCTTGTGTCTCCTCCTAATGAAGATGCTGAGAGCCCTCATGTTGAGAAGTGTGCAAGGGTTACCGACGTTTTGACTCTTCCAGCCTTCCTTTCAGGTGTTTAGGCAAAGCTGAGAGACAGACATGTTGCGTTTGTGCATGGGTCTTCACTCTTCCCTATCCTTTGGTCTACCTTTGTTATCCAGAATCCACAGGTGTATCTGCAAGTTATTAGCAGATTCTGGGGTCTCATTTTGCTGTCTTCAGATGGGAGCCTAAAAGAGCATCCAAACCAGATTTATTTACAGAGGTACTTCTACCTTGGGATCTCGGGAAGGAAATTGAAATGTGTGTGTCTTCTCTCCTTTTGGTTTTCCTCCAAAAGGACTGTGCTGCTTTGACACTTCCCAGTTTTGTTTTGTAATTGTCACAATATTTTGGAAAACCAGCAATCCTTGCTTTACTGTGTGCTTCTATTTTGTAAAGACTCTCTTAAACTCCTGCGGTTTGAAGCATAAATTTTTTTTAATATGCAACCGAGATGTCTTGCTGTGTACGTGCAGTCTTGCGTAGACTGAAAAAGAGCCTTGCGCAGTGAGGAAGGCAGTCCTCGCCCCCACGGGATGTGAGAACCGTCTTAAGAGGAAGTAACTAAGCAAGCGGAAGGAAATTGTAAAAGTAAAGCACGTTGTAGTGACAGGGGTTTAGCAGCAGTATTAGTCACGATAAGCAGCAGTAGTAAGTTTTAGTGTTTGAGACAATTTCTGAACTAGATCAGCTGCAAGTAGTTTATCACTTTGTCTAGACCTGTTTAGAGCGGAGGAGGAAGGTACAGTTACTGTAAATCACCTTGCCCATCAGGGAATGGTAGTAACATACCGTTAAACCTGGCTGTTGAGTTTCTGACTTACGTGGTAATTAAACAGACAGCAAATGTGTAAATGTGGTTAACATAAGAACATGGTGTCCTCAGTTCCTAATGGACACAGATGACTGCCACTCAGGATTTGCTGTATGCACACCTAGCTTGTATTGCTGAGGTTGTTTTTGCTGGGTGTCAGCTCTTACAGACGAGAGCGAAGCTGATCAATGATAGGCTTCTCTGCTTTCAGGCTCGTGTTGATGCCAGTAGATTATTCTGTGTTTAGGTCAATGGAAACTTTTGGGCTATTTTATTCCTCTCCATGAATACATGCCAGCAGTGCTTGCAAAATCTAGCAGTTTGATACTGCTCAAGGCTTGTGCCAGCAGAGCCAGCAGGACTGTGCGGTCCTCTGTCCGTTCTCTCAGGCTGGTGTACGCGTGGTTCGGGTAGGCAGAGTCCTGGGCTGCTGAACCTTACAGGGACTGCCCTCCTGCTTGGGTTAGATGGGATAACTTGAGATGTTGTTTCTAGGGGAATATTTTTTTCTTCCCTAGCTTCAACTCTGCTCTTTGCTAGCTACAGTAGTAGTTATGTGTTACATGAGTGGGAAGATTTTTGCAAATCCATGGAGTAGCTACCATCTGTGTAAGTGAGATTTCTCTTGTAGGCAGATAATATTAGTACTGGTTTTTATTTTCCTGAATGAGGAGGGACAAAGTCAAGGTAAATTTCTTGTTTTTGTTAGGAAAGTAGTTTGTATCCTGTTTTATAAACAGATGTGTGTTATACAGCTCAGAAAAACAATCCTACCTTGCCTCATGTCCATGCTAGAAATCTTTTCTTTTTCGTCTGGCAATTTACAGAGTAGAACTCTTAGCCGGCAATTAACTTGAAGTTAGTAATTCAAGCAACATAACTTTATTTTTACTGTTAAAGAAAGTAATGTTATGAGAGTTGCCTCTTCACTCTTTGTACACTGTATGTCACTTTCAAAGTTTCAAGAACTGTCACCTACATACTTATACGTACCCAGTTATTATTTTTTTAAATAACTGGCATGGTCAGTTTATGGGCTGTAGGTTGGATTGTTTCACTGAAGTTTTTAGTTTGGGCCTTGACTTGCATTTCTAGTGATTCAAAAATTGACATGTTACACTCCTATGAAGGAGCAGAAAGTGTAGCTGATTAGAAATGGCTCAAAATGCAGGGGAAACCAGCCAGCCAGCTTTATTGGTAATGGTAAGAAAGGACTAAGTAACTTCAAAAGCCTAGGTTGGAGTGATGGAAACAATTTGGTAAAAGTCAAAGCTAACACAAGCAGAGTGGATATTTCTATATGGGAACACAAGCCACAAACTTTGAGCTGTTATGCAAACCAGAGCATTTAAAGCAATGTATTCCCTAAGAATATACTAGCTGACACCCATGTAAGATCTGTGTGCCTCATTAGTATAGCGGTGGAACTTTTTTGAGCAATATTTGGCATTAAAGAGATACATGAAGACTTTTGTAAGCTGGATAAATATTCCAAGAGAAGCCCTTAGAAACAGTCTGTTTTGTGGCACCTGTTGTTTGTACTTGCCTTGTTTTTTCGTTTCGTTACTTTGCCTTTGAGTGTTAATATATCAGCCCAAGAGAACAAATGATCTGAAAAAGCATGCCTGGCTGTAGGTCCTCTTCTAGAATAGAAAGTTATGAAATCAAGGGATGCTCATGGAGGGCTTGACTCAGCCCGGTTGACCTAAATATAGGAAGAAGGGAGGGCTTTGTAGGCGATGCTTGCCAGTAGGGTGTGGAAAATTGTTCCAAAATTGAGATGATTTTGTGTAGCAAATGTGCTCTTCGTCGAATGCTGCTTTTCCCTAGTGTTTTACATCTTTATATCCAAAAAATGGCATTGGTTTCACTTATAATCCTTCTCAAAGGAAATGTGTGAAGGGGTAGCTTTGGATAGTTTAAGAAGCGAGACAAAAATCTTAAGACCCATCTTATTGTAGTTAAGTGGTGATTGTAGCCTTTCTCCCAGTGCACAATCTGCCTCACAGTATGCCTATTGCAGCTTCAGATAATTAGTTGTCTGTTTTTTGTGTCCATGCCTGGCTTGAGTCCTCTTCAGCTGCTCTCTTGCTGTCCGAGGAAACAGCTGTTTAAGAACTGTGATTCCTATTTCAGTCAAGCAAGAGACTACTGTTAGGATTAACAACACAGGGAGCCCAGCCTTTTTCTTTGCAAGCCCAGATGCTGAGCTTGTCTGCTGGATGTAATACTAATCATTACCTCATTTAGAAGGATGTTTTTCCAGGCCTGTTGCTGAATAAAGTTGAAGCTCAAGAGTACTTGCAAAGCTTTCAGCACTGTTCAGGGTTAGGTGGGGCTTTTTTTCCATCCTTTGGTTGCAACGAGTATAATGCACAGAGCATTTTGGGCTTGTGACACAAGGTATTTGTCCCTCCTGTCAAGTCAGCAGGTTGCCAGGAGCAGTGAATTTCTCTAGCTAGACATAAGCACTCATAGGCAAACCTTAAAATAGCAGCTCTGAAATACCAGCTGTTGTCGCACTTGTGTAGAAATACTTTTTGGGGAAGAAGTTGCCCGTGGGAATGGGGGGAGGGGAACTGCAGTAAGCCAGATTTTCCTTCAGATTGTCGTAGGGTGGCTTTGAGAGTTTTTTTTACATATAGGAGATGCTTCTGAGAGGGGAAAGTGGACATCATTGCACAGCCATTTAGTCTTGGAGCTCTCTGCTTCTGATGTTATCTGGTGCTCTTGCTCACCACTCGGTCTACTGGAGATGAATAGCTGGCCTTGTGCGTAGTGGAACAACTGATGTTTGGGCTTTCATGACATGGTAAAGATGAGGGAAGCTCTGCTCAAGGGCTTCTTATGGGAAGGCATCTGTAACCATTTACTCCCAAGACACTCTCCTTTTCTCTTTCACCGTATTTCAGTTAGGGAACAAGAAGTAGGCTGTAGAACTCTCTCAGCTAAAGCTGGAAAAATAACTGGTATGTGCATTGAAATGAGAATATTACATCAGTCAAAAATATATTTGAAGAGCATCCATATGGGTGAGCTTGGTCTTCAGTCTTGCAAGTTAGTGTTGGCCAATTCCTGGTGAATGCGTTCTGCACCCCATGGGTAGCTGAGTCACTGTGGTGCAGATCACTGCGGTTTAAGGTTACTGCGATTGCTAAATACCACCATAGCATCTTTGCCCATAATTCTTTTTGAAACTCTTAAAAGTAAGATGCTGTAAGGTAAACTGCTACTGGTGAAGAGCTGCTCTATGCTTGTTTGTCCTCTGCCCTGTGAGTAGTGTAACCTCTTACAGGAGAACAAGACTAGCAACTGGAGGTAGTAATCTCTTAAACTGAGTAGTCTGATGTGCTGGAGTTCATTTGCAGATGCTCCTGGTATTCTGAGGATGGAGAACCACCAGTGTTGCTGGTGGGTAGCTAGAAACGTAAAGCAACTCTCAAAGGCCTGGTTGAAACTAAAGCGTGGTGTGGCATAATAAACACTAAATAAGGCAATAGTTTACTATTGGTAATTTAAAGGTTTCCATTACCTAGGAGAAATGGAACTAGTTGCCATGCAGCGCTTGCGGTGTGTAAATGACTTCAAGTAGGTGAATGACCATGTGATGTATTTTTGTTATGAACATGTAGAGTGGGTGTGGAAGTCATGTATTCAGGGGCTGGGAAAAAGCACAGAAGTAATACTTCTACGTTGGCAGGAATGTGCTTGTTTTGGGATATGGATGTGTGACTAAACCAAAAAGTGGGCAAAAAGAAGCATATCCCTAGTTAAATGAAGCAGCATCCCCAAGATGGATTTGACTTGCACATCAGCAGCTAGCCTGCAGTCGTGTTCTCTGTGGCTTCATCCCTTCAGTGTGTCAAGTTTTCCTTTAACTGAATTTCTGATACAGTGTGTACCCCTTTAGGGTGTGGAATTCTGAAGGGGGGGGATGGTTGTCTTCAAATCCTGTGAAAAATGTTGGGTTTTATTGTCAGACACAAAAATTTGAAAGTTATAACAAAACTAGCTGTTTCTGGGTTAAGGAAGGGTGGATGTTTTGGGGTATTGAGTATAATTGCACAAAGGGCAGAACTCTGGTCTAAAACTTTGAGTGACTAATTCTGACTTGGAAGCTCTACTGAATAGATTGAAATAACTTTCGTTAATTTAGGGACTTAATACAAATGTTCAGTGCCAACACAAATGAATGTCTGAGCTAATTGCTCATGAAAAATTTCTGACCTAAACCCTGGAAGTTGATTGCTTTGTGATGTACTTTCAGTAAAATATCCTGGGTGAGATCTGAAAAGAGGGGATTTGTTCTGTGGCATCTGCTTTGCCCTTCTGCACGCCTGCAGCCTGTGAGCCAGCAGCTTGGCATGGGCTGTGGTTTCATCCACCTAAATACTACCGCAGCATTTAAGAGTTGAGCTGGAGACTGTGAACAGGGAAAGTGATCCGATAGTGCCAAATCCGAGCTGTGTTCCAGTCTCAGATGTGGTGAGGAAGCCTCTACATTTCCTATTGCTTCTAGTTCCTTGGTGGCTCATCACAGCTCATTTCTCCTTCCTGCATGCTGCTTTTTTGTGCAAGATGAATTTCTTTTGTGATGCAGCTTAATCCTGACGCTATACTTGCAAAAACACTGGGTGGTTTCTAGTTCTTTGGTGCTTCGGGAGCTCCTGTGCTCTTTGAGAAAATGTTGAGATTTTACTTTTTGTGTTATATGGTGCTATACAAGAAATCAGAACCTTTGGTAAACCAAAATTGTCAGGTGCATCACCACTGCTGTGTTCTATTTTTAATACCTGGCAATTAGGTAGGGCGGTGCTTGTTATCATTGGCATATGAAGAAATGCAAAAACAATAGTTAAGTTTCAGAGTAACAATCTTCTTTGCTCATAGCTGTCGAAAACTTTATGTGAATGAGAGTGGACTATTCAATTTGTATTTAAACTTCTACCAAAGAAACAAGCAAGATAGTATCTCCAGCTGCTTCTGGCTTCTTCAAAAATAGATTCTCAGAGTTGGGTTTTTCCTATCTTAATGTCATTACTTGCAATTTTTAGGTGTAATTAGTGCCAGATTGATTTATCTTTCCCGGAATGGAAGGTTTACTAGAAGCAAGTTCCACAAAAGCAGTTTATTTGCATGTTTACTGGTTTAGTTGGTTGGTCAGTGACTTGTATTCTAATATTGCCTGCAATGAAGTGATGATGCCACTGTCCCGAGTGGTCCCAGTGGTGATTCTTTGCAGACTGTTCTTGCAATCCCACAGAAGCCTTGAGCGCAGAGCTCTGCACAGACAGGGAACGAAGAGGAGTAGTGTTTCCTCCCTCTCGGTCTCTGCTTTTGCTTATCTTGTGACCTTTCCCCTCACCAGTATCTGATTTAAATTTAATAGTGTCTTCTTTTTTCCTTTGTCTTCCTCTTTTGAGTACTTCCTACTTCCCAAAATATCCTTTCTCTGATCCCACATTTGAATACTGAATTTAGTTGAGTCTGTCTCTGCAGTCTGCTTTTGCCAGCCTCTTCCAGTAGACAGAAACAGAATACAGGAGTATCTGGCATGCTAAAAGCTGGGTCAGGTTTTTAAACTTGTTCCCTCAGGTCAGATGGATTTCAGGCATGCCCACTTGGGTCTTCTAATTATGGAGCGTTTATCAGCTAACATACTAGGATGACAGGAGAGCAAGGAAAGGCTTTTGGTATGCTTCACACGCAGAAAAATCTCTGGACTCCAGTGTCCCATCAAACTCTTGTAGCTTCACATTGTTTCCCTTCAATCTTAAAACACACATCGCTTTAGATTCAGATATGGCTGTTTATACTGGTGCCAATGTACTACAGTCTTCACATGGAAATGTGAAATTATATTTGTTTTTGCTGACTATGAGCAGTAAAAGATAAGACTACTGTGTGTGGTTTTTTAATCTGTGTAATCGCTTCTTGTTTCTCTCTGATTGCAAACTTGAAGTTCTTTCACTTGAGTTGCTAGGAAAATAGCAGATACAACTTTAGGTGCTTTTAGAAAATAAGTCAGTTTGAACATGAATGGTCTACAGCCCTGTTGCTTTGCTGTGCAACTCTGCGTTTCCCATAATCTGTTTTCTTTAAAATATCTGTTCTCCTGTGTGAAATGTGTGTGTGTGTGTCTTGATTTTTCTTGTTTTGCTGAATGTATTGCTGGGCTCTAAGAGGATTTACTTTGACAAATATGTTGAACCAACATCTGTTGAAAATTGAAGTGGGCTTTTGGGACATTTTTTATGATACCCAAAGGTCATGCTATTCCATTGTCTATTAAATAGGAAATGTAAATCTGCGCTGATGTGAAATGAGTACACTGAAACAGAGATGTGCCCTAACCTTCACATGAACTGTGGAGGAATCTAGGGGCTCTGGGAAATAGTATGCTTGTGTGTGGATACAAGGGATGATGTTGGTATACGTAGAGAATGTCAGTGTTTTATTTATAGAGGGTTACACAGTGTTTTTAGTAATATTTGTACATTCTTGTCTAATTACACTGGAAAAAATCATTATTTGGTAATCTAGAGTACGCAAAGAAAGGTTCTCTGTGGGTGCTGGTGAAACGCTTTTGTATCACTGATGGAATAAATACATGCTGTCAGACTTACCAACAATTTTCAGACTAGCAGAAAGGCATGTGGTAACCCAGAACTTGTGGTCTAACAAAGCATCCTATAAATTTAGCGGTACAAAATAAAGATTAATGGCTTTGTAGTGAGCCATGCTGTTACAGCAATCTATCCTAATTTTTTTTGTTAATACAGAAGCAAGCTTCTCATAGAAATCTGCATTACCTAGAGTTGCTTCTCTTAGGTCTGCTACCTGTGCAGCTGGCATAATGAGTCTGATCTTTCAGTCTTCCCACTATAAAATCAAAACAGTGTGCTGGGAAAAAAATAAGTCAAATATCTTGGATACGAGCTCTGTGAATACAGCAGTCAGGTATAAAAAACCTTACGTATAATGTGTCTGATTGCTTGGTGCACCTCAGGAGCTGGTAGTAAACCTTAAGGGAATTAGGTTCTCATAATTTCCTCTAATAGAGTGCGATTCCCAAAGGGCTGAGCTTTTGCCTCTGGTTTATCCTGTTCTCTCACCGCTTCTTGTTATTTGCCATGTTTCGGACACAGCTGTTTGTGACATTAAACTAATTGATCAACATAATTTGAGTGTTAAGTAGTCTGTGAGACTGAGGATAATGTTATAATTGTATTTGCTGGGTGGTAATCGCTGGTAGGGGAAAAAAGAAGTAAGCAAAGAGAGGACATGAGCAAGGGAGGGCTGCTGCTATGTGTCTTACGCTGTTGATGTATTCCCAGCAGCATTCCTTGATTTTAAGAACTCCAGTAAATAACTGTGAAGGTCACTTTTGTTGTACAGCTAAAGGTGTTTGCAGTCTGGTAGTGCATTTCAAACTGAACTCACTTTAACTAGTTAAGTGTTAGGACACAAATTCTCCAGGTAATCCATTATAGCTCAGACCCAGTTTGGATACAGTAATCCTGTCCCACCCCCACACAAAAGCTATCCAATCGTTTCTTAAACAATGCTATTTTTTTAGCTTTAATCAGCTGATGGGTTGTTCAGTGCCATTTCCCTCAGGGCAAGTTGTGTTGCCATGTCCTGATTCTCTCTGGGAATTCCTCTTCTCACGAGGTAACAGGTTGTGGAACCGTAGGAAGCATGAGAGGGTAGCTCCCACACACTGGCCAGGTAAGAGTATCTTGTAGATAAACATTTTTGAATTGATTGTAGTGGTGAGATATGGAGGATAGTGTGTGGTGGGTTTTTTTTTTTAAAAAACCCTTATTTTTGATGGGTCTCTTAAAATTCCCTGAGAAGTGTGGATTTTTAAAACGTTTTCTCTGTGAAGTTTCCTGTGTGCTTTTTCTGCAAACTGAATGTAGAACTTGGCCCCTCTCCTGAAGAGACACGGTTAGAATGCTGTTACTAAATGTTTGAAGTTTGATATTTGTGCTTAAAGGACAGAAAATCTGGTAAAGCTCGATGCAGTAGAAGCTGTTATCCATACTCTGCAGCGTACAGCTGTACTAACAAAAAAAGGCAATTTCATTAGGCTTTTATTTAGGTGGTGCCTCTGGATATCACCGCTTTTCCTTAAATCGGATTTGCTCAAGCAGGTTTTGGCATTTCTTTGGCTGATGTTACAAATCAAGAATTTCAGCTTGTACTTGAAATGTCCTGACTCTTCCATCAGAATATAGGTAGCCTGAGGGAGAGCTGCAGGTTATTTGTTATAGCAGAATATGCAAGTTAATCAAAAGCACAGTCTCTCTGCAGGAAGGTGGTACAATTTAAAGAACTGCGTGCAACTCTTTCCTACGTAGCTCTCCCCAAACACTTTTTACACACAGTTAACAAGTGGTACAGTGCTTAACAGAAGTATAAAGTAGTGGGGAGTATGAAAACAAATGACAGTTTTTGCAATAGTTCTCTTATATATGGTAAATGTGTGTGTATGATTTATACAGGAGACAAAAACAGTGTCCTATGGTGGTCTCTCTTGTAGGGTCAGTTTGTGTACTAGACTTCTGCTCTTCTCCAGTACTTATGATGACTCTGGATACTTTTTCTTAAATTTCATATAAATTCAGTGTAATTAAAGAGGCAATGAAAAACAGTGCCTTGCAACTTGTAACTGTTAGACTGTAGTCCCACAAAACATCATATTGTAAACACAATAAAATGGTCTATTACCAGATTGCTTTATCAAGTCTAATCAGTCTAAAGAGCTAAATTTAATTAAATCTGCTTGTGGATGAGAACATTCCACCCATGGAAAGGTGCACTAAAGGTGATCTCCAGTTTTGAATATTAACGTTACATGTAAAAATGCGTGGTGTCTTTCATCTGCTTGAAGCCAGGTAGGAAGGTAGCTTTAAGGATTTTTTTATTATTGTTCATTATTATTTGAAGAGGTCTGATCTCCCTGACTTTGTGACAGAAAATAGAAGCATACCTAGAAAGTGTGAGGAAATAATTTTGTGTATTAGATGTATGTAGTTGTATATATTTCGAACTTCTTGGAAGTGTTGTGTAAACAAAGATTGAACCCTCTGTTCTGACTTGGTGCTTGAATGTTTGCATTTAACTCCCACTTATTAAAGTACTTAACTGTAAATAATAAACTGTTTTTGAAATATTCTGATTTCTATGTCGACTCTTTCAAGAAAAAAGGTTCTTACATGAGGAAGGAGGAGAGCATCTATTTTCACATACATGGCTGGGAAAGAAAAGTCCCACTGAGTGCCCATGGAAGGTGTTTCACCACTAAGAAGTTGTCTTGGACTTAATTTTTTTTAAAAGGGTGCTCAAACAATTTTGTAAAGTGTCCATATTTTTGAGTAGCTTCTGTAGCATTATCCCTTGTTTTAACAAATTTTTTTATTACATTTTGGAAGTAGGCTCTGCACATCTGTTTTACCATGAGAGCTTGCATCAAGCATCACAACACACTGATTTCCTCTTGCTGTCAACGAGCTGTAGGATTAAGGATCAAAACTGTTGTCATGAGTGCTTAGTGTAGATAATATAATAATTATTTTGAATCCCAAACAGTTTAAGTAGTACCAATATCAACTGTTAGTGCAGTGTCCATATAACTGAGTTTGGTTATACAAGCTGGTAAAGTAAGGCTGACAAGGACATTGTCAAGTGTTTTCTTTAAAAGAACGTGCTGTGCAGCACCCGAGATGAGGAATAATGCCGTGCTAAATGGTCAGTGCTACCTAACACTGGGGGGATATGTGCTAAAGCAGCAACAGGCGTTCTGAAAACTAGACGTGTTAAAAATCCTTCCTGCAGCCTTTGTCAGTCATTATTACAAATATTCATTTCACTTGGGTTTTTGACGTTAAACTTGAGCATGTTCCCAGAAATGACATCATGGGCATTGTGGGAAATCCTGCCTAGCAGCCTTGAAAATCCAAGTGTCATCTCAGGAAGGCCTGCAGACTTCTGTAAACTGCATCATGGGTAACTGTGTTGTGCCTAGATGGTGGTGGGTGAAACCTTAGGTAGATTTATTTCTATGCAGGATAAACCCCATGCTCTTCTGTTTGTAAATACATGAAGATTTCTTGGATGTGTCTTCAGATATGTTGTTTTTAAGAGGAAAAGGCATGGGAAGTTAGAGGGGGAGGAAGCAAAGACCAGCTGAGGGAAAGGTCTGGTGCAGTGCAAAAAAGCAGCTGACAAGGTCTGATGCTGTGGGCTAAGACTAGGTGCAGATAACACTCTGTGTAGTGTAACTCCTGAAGTATTTTGTCTACTTATGTGCTCAAATGTTTATTTCTCCCACTTTGAGTGGCATGCTTTAGGAAAGGCTTTTACTGACTTAAAGATATTAAATAATTAAGTGTGAGTGGTAGGCGTGACAAGTCTTTCCAAAGACTGGATCATATTTTTACTTGTGTTCTACATCCACTCTTGAGAACATTATGCTGTGCTTAGGTCATAGGAAGGTAAGTCCAAAGGAAGACTTCTTTTTTCCCACTCAGGAGACCCTTTATTCGGTGTTGAGCAGGACATGCTATTCAGATATGCTGTGCACCAGATAGCCAGTTTATATATAGCAACAACACACTTCTAGTACTCTTTAATGTGCTAAGCTTGACAGGATTCAATTTGAGACAGAGTAAGTAGTTACTCTGGCTGGATTTGCTTGTGAGGAAAAGAGGGGAAGTATGGTATGACAAATAAGGGCAATCCAGGTATTTAACATCATAGACTGAACTGTTTCCTTCAAAATATTATACTTGCTTTAGAAATGGCTAATGCAGTAGTTCTGTCATTTTATTTGTTGTCAGACTGTCTTCAGTTTGCTTTTGCTTCAGTTCTACAACAGAAATACAGGCAGACTGGGTTCAATGAGATGTAATATTCATCCTAATACAGCCAAACCAGGACAATTATATAAATAAATTTAATTTCCAGTTCTGTAGCATTGCACTGAGTTCTGTCTGAATTGTGACCTGATTGTACAGGGAACACCTTGGAAAGTACAGAAGTGAGATTTGTTTTTATATAACATAATGGGTCTTGTTGACAGTCTTCTCTTAATTATTGATTTGAAATAACTTTTCTTGCACAATGGTTTTTAAACCAGCCCTATTTTTATAGTGCGTGAAAATACTTAGGCTGGGTGGGAGTCTGCAATAAATATTTTTATTCCCTAAGGTGATGGCTCTTGGCCAACTTCTGGGCTCTTACTCATCTGCTGCTGGTCTTAATTCTGCTGAATTCAACCTTTTTATCTCTGAAGAGCAGAAGTAATTACTTATGCATGATTCTTACTCCTGAGTGTTGCTTCATTAGTGACATGTTGAGATTCCTTGGTTCTTGAAGGCCGTTCATTCAGGAGCCTGGCTATGCTGCTGCTGTGTTTGACATTGTGCAGCTCAATCAACATAAGATGTTGGCTTCAAAGTGTACTTGTTTCTTTCTCAAGTTTTATTAGAGCTGGAGACCCTTGAAGGATTGTGTGACTGGCAATGCTTATTACAACACTCTTTTTTCCATCAAAAAAAAAAAAAGAAATCAAGTTTTCAGCATAAAGGTCTCTCTGAAACAAGAAGCCTCTCCAAACCGAGGGCTGAGTCTGAGCACAGCAATGAAATTGCACTCTGATGGTTTTATCTCCTCATCCTATTTGGCTGCTTATGCTGTGAGATTATGCTACATAAAAATGAAACCCCAAGACAAAGAAAATATCCTACAGCTTCCTAGAATCCTTTTTAGTTTGTCAGGCAGTGCTTATTTTAGAAATGGGCTAGTTCAGGGGCATGAGAGAAAATCATGGTAATGCCATCAAATGCTTCAGTAGTCAGATGTCAGAGTACTCGGAATTTGCTTTGCTTGAATGCTTTTTAATGTTACCGCTTTTAGAAGATAATCAGTGTTCTGTGCAACTGCTTTCCATTTTCATGTATCTCATGCTCACGTCAGCTGTATTTGTTATGGAATATTCTAAGCTCATCACATCAAAAAGTTCTAGACTTTTTCTGGTTACACGTAAGTGAAGTGCAGAAAACTGCAAGAGTCTGTTTCATTCTGTTGTCTGGTGACTTCTTCTGCCACAACATTGTTGGAAATTCCAGGGGAAAGCGTTATGGCTGGAGTGGAAATGGAGAGTGAACTTTCTTCACTTGGACACTGACTCAGACCAAGAACAAAGTGATCCTGGCAGAATACTATGGCAAAATATATGTTTCTGGGGCAGGCAGATGCAAGGTTTTACAACTGCAAGGTTTATTCAGAAGAGGAAAAAAGAAAAAATTAGTTGGTGATCATGCAGAAAGGGAGGAGAAACAGGAGGGATGTGTCTGATGCTTTAAAATGTCTTTGAGAGCAAAACGCTAGTGTCGATTTTAACAGCTCCTTAGAAGTTCAGGGAAGGGGCGTGATACTGTAGGTCCACGCAGTGTGCCAGTAAAGCAGCTGCCCTTCTGTAAGAGATGGGGGGAAAATCGGTGCTTAAGTCTTGCCTGACCAGCATAGACAGGAGAGCAGAACCCAGTTATGGTGCGTCTTTATTGCCTGTTTCTCAACTGCCAAGCAGTCACTTCCTTCACCTCGCTGTTTCCCGTTGTTTGAGAGGTGAAACAGTGCTGGCTCTGGCAGGGCTTTCGGCTCTGCCGGGGCGATGCCTGTGGTTTAGCTAAGTAGAGTGTCATAGGAATGAGCTTCCTGCCGTAGCCCTTCTGTCCTCTTCCCCTCCCTGCCACTGACTCATGCGTGCGATCAAATGATGAGGTTAACCCCTTAAGAGGAAAATTAGTAACTTTTCTGTGAATGCAGGGTGCAGGAAAACTGATCTTTCTTTTTTCCTTTGGAGTGTTAGTTTTGCCTTGGTACTAGAAATGTACTGGCCAGTTATTCAGGATGAAGTAGGTCAAAATGTGAACTGGTGCATTCTCTCCAGTTTGAGTGTCACAGGCAGAGGTTTTCTGCATGTGTATGCTGCTGGCTAATTTGCAGTTCTATTCTGAAACAGATTAGAGATCCACAGCAGCTTTTTTGGTTCAGTGTCTTGGACATTAGTGATAGCGTTACGACAAAGTCCTCTTTCTTTGTAAAAGATCTGCCTTTTCCTGTCTAGATTTGGCAGGATAGGAAGCCAAAATTGAGGTGTTATTGTTGAGATTAATTGATTGGAAAGTTAACCTTGGTGCAGCCAGTCCTTCTTCTATCTCCTGGTCAGGATGGTTTAAATCTAGTGTTGATCTTTAAGCATCTGAAATCTGTTATAAAGTGATTACATTGGATGGAAATGCATTTTGTAAACTTCAGCCTCAGTTCAACAAAAATTGCACTGGCCCTGCTTATTGTGAGTATAAGCTCCCTAGTGCAATAGATGTTGTATTATGATACTTCTAGAAGACAAGGTATATATTTAAAAGCATTACTGATTTATTAATCTAGATAAAATGAGCTTTTGTGCTTGCCAGTTTTTTCTGCTCTTCTAATCTTTTTTTTCAATATGCATTTGAGAAGTTCTCCTCCCACACCCCCCCCACAAAAAAAAGTTTGGCAAGTTCAAACTATGTAACTCAAATATTTACCTCGGAGAAGAGAATCAGTAGGACATATGAGTTAATGAATGAGGTGAAAGAGTAGACAGGATAAGCCAAGAGACTCTTAATAGTTCTGGCTGCTTTTGTATGTAGCGCACCTTTTATCACTGCATTTGGACTGGAGTCATTTCCTCGCATCCAAGATGTTTGGCATCCTACCTCTTCTTTTGATCCAGTTGTAGAAGCTTCAGACCATGATTGTTTAGCAGTAGTCTCAAAGAGCTTTTAGAAAAGATCTAGAAAAGCAACCTGGTAAAGTTCAGGAGCAGAACCATTGGCTTCATCTGTTCCCCATGCTCCCAGAGCGACAAAGCTCTATGTGGGAAGTGTGTGTGAGCACAGGGTACAAAGTCCTAGCTCAGTTGCTGGCACAGATGGCATACATCTCTGAAGGGGCTGTGGAAGTTCCTCCTTGTAGGAAGGCTGAAAGCTTAGCTAACTTCTTTTATAAGATTATGGTGCAACCACTTGCCATCTGAAGCTAGAGTTTTGTCAAAAAAGACATTGAAAATGACAGCTGAGAGCTGAAAAAACTCGCACACCTACAGGAGGAGAGACTCCTCATGCCTGTTGCTGTTCAAAGCTGGTAAGCTCTCTGGTAGCACCTCGCAGCGTAACAGATGTGATACTAACATTACCATGTGGTGGAACCAGGTATTAGTTTTGCAGGTTTGGACTGTGGGGTAATTTTGTGAAGTCTGCATGACACAGTAAATCTGTACATAACAACTAGAGTTGAAACAGCCTCTGTGCTACCAGTTTGAGATCTCCCGTGGCCGCTCTCCTCTGCAGCTGCAAATCCTCCTATTTCTGCTCCTCTTAAAAGGTAAAGGCATCTACTTTTCCCGTTACAACAGTCCCCTGGTAGACCCCTGATGCTTGCAGTCATTCAGATGTCACTTGAGGCTAGCTCCTTAGCCAAAAACTAGATTTCCTAATTGCTACCAAATGTGAGTTGAGGTACAAACACATGTGGAAGTAAAGTGATTTATATGAAGGCTGTAAGAGTAGTGTCAGTTCTTTCTGACGCTTTCTCAAAAGTCCATTTCATATACCAGTGAATTCTGGGATTTGCTGGAACAGGAGGAGAAATACAGACTCATAGTTCATTGCTAAATCTTGTCTGCAAAGATGTTCATTTGCCCCTTTCAGCTGCTTATTGTACTGAGTGAAGTAGCTCCATCATGCTGAGCAATTCAGTATAACATTATCAAACTGATTCTTTTAAAAAAGCAAACACAAAAAACCAACAACCAAAAAAACACACAAAACCCCCCGAAAAATTTCTCAGAGCTTTGATTTGTACTGGTAATTACTGCAAAAGACCTTTCTGACTCTTGTAATTAATGTTAATAGCCTTATAAATATTTGACAAATGTAATTAAAGGAAATTACATGTTAGAGAAGTAAAGATTAAGTTGCTATGTTGATGAGGACTAATAGAGTCTAGCAGAACTCTGACTTAAAACAAGACCACACAGAGAAGGTGGCAACTTTCTGGCAAAAGTTTTATTGATACCTCTAGTTTCAGAAAATATTATTTACATACCTTGTGCATCAAAATGACTAATTGTATGGAATATTTTCATAATAGTAAATATGCTAGGTGTACTTGTGTAAATAGTAAATAATGGAACGTAGAAAAAATATTCAGTTAAATTCTCCTAATCTGTGTAAAACTCCAGTTTTATAGTGTCATAGTGTGTCAAGTTCTTAAAGGTGCTTTTTGCGATGGTGTTTGGCTTTTCAACACTGAATTTTATTGGCGTTGAGTTGAAAGTGGCTTTACCTTTCATGAAAGTGAAGATTTTGTGTGCTTGACAAAAGGAAGGGGTTTTAAGATCCCAAACCTTTGGCAGGCTTTGTGTGATTCACAGGATGGCGTGTGGAAATCAGTTTAGAAAATTAAACCAAACTTTCACATAACTCTCCCCCCCTGCCGTGGGAATGTGTTACATGGTCTTCTATCAATACGGACAAGCGAAGAGTCCACTATTAAAGAATTTTCATACCAGGACTGGTCAACGCTGATATCTACAATCTCTGCTTGGATTTTTGAAGGATAAGTTACTTGCATCATCTTGAACCTGATCTAATCTCTTTCCCCTTTCCCCTGTTGAAAAGGAAGGGTGAGAGTATGTTTCCTGCAGTCATTCCCTTGCAGGGAGGCGAACAAATAAGGAAGGTTTGTGTTATGTGGTGCAGTTATGAGAGTTATTTGGAGATGGCAGAGTTGGTCAACAGCTGCAGCCCTCTGCTATCGTGTGAATGGTTTGCTCTTTGCCACACTGCTTATATTAATGAACTCCATCTGTACATAGTGTAGTCCGTAATAGAAAGCAGATTGCTGGGCTGATGATGTCTGCGGTGCAGTATAGATGCACTGGGTTGCCCAGTCTACTGGGTTGCCGATGAAGGCTGAATATCAAAGTGAGGCAGATACCTTTTTGATTAGTGCAGAAACAGTTTCTAAGATGTTGATATTGTGCCTGAAAAAGAAAGCGATTGGGGCGTGGGGGTAGGGGTGAGGATGATACAGCAGCTGCTTGCAAAGGGGCTGACATTTTTCTGAAAGAGGCAGATCAATCTCTGAAATTTATTTCATAGTTAAATCCCTGTTGGTTTTTTTTTTTTTTCTCCTTCAGAAGTCATGATGATAGTGGCTTGCCACTGGAGATTCCCTGCTGTCAAAAGTGGGTTGTTTTTCTAGAGTCTGTGGTTTTACTCGGATAATATATTGGCGGAGCAGCTTGATGACCTGTCTTTTAAGCTTTCACTAAGACATATGTGACAAAGGAAACACAGAATGCATTCATGTTATAGTAAATTCAAACCAAAATCAAAGCACTTTATCAAAACAGAAATAAGAAAAATAACTTTTAGATTAGACTTTGTTAATAAGACTTCAATGACGCTAGTTTTTAGCTGCAGCTTATTCGGGTGAGGTTGCTTGTGCCTGAGTCTAAATATATGAAGTATGGCATCCAAAGCCATAGTTGGCTTACTGGTAATGTACGGTGTAGCATATTTTCCTTCTCCTCTGCCATAGGTTGAATATAAATCCTCAAACAGCTTGCTATACCAAAAATAAGGCTGTAAAAATATCTGAGCACATGGAAAAATAACTCTCCTATTACTACCACATTAGAAATTAAAACAATTATTCAATTTTAGGCATGCAATGGGGACCTCTTAAATTAGTAACCATTCTGTGAACCCAAACATCCAAATTGTAGGCAGATTTCTGGAAATGAGCAAGGCAGTGCTGGCACGTGCACTGAGATGGCCATTACTCAGTAGTATTTCAGAGGAAGTGTTTGTCTGACAGCTTGTACTTCCAATAGCTGACACTTTTCAACTGAAACTGTATGCCAAATTAGGTAACTTTATGTTACTATTTTGCTCTTTGTATTCCACTTGCTTCTCCTTAGAGTGCAGCATTTACAGAGAGGATGCTTAATTTATGACTGACTGAATGCATAAATTAGTCACCTGAGCACTTGTAATAAACTTAAAGTGATACTATGGGAGGGAATTAATGCCTTAGGTGGTCGTTAGTGGGATCTGTAAACTCATCTCCAGCTATCAGTATTGATACTAAGGAAGATACTGTTGCAGTTGGATGCCTCCAAAAACAATTAGGATGGACGACATCCAGAAAAAAACTCACTTGCAAATCTTGGGATAGTTAACTGATGGAGAATTCTCGGTGAGAGGAATTTACACTCTATCTCTCCTTGCAGTGTTTATAAGGACTTCAGGATTGTGGCCTGTTGCAATATTCTTGCTTACGTTAGAATCATCTCAGACTTCCAGGCAAATTTGTGAGTAGGCTGTTTGCTAGCGCTTTTCCTGTTAATGAAAAGTTAATCACCGCCTACTCACTACAAAGCCTGTGTGAGGAAGGAAGGGAGAATACAACTTCTTCTGATTGACATAACTAGGAAGAGGATGCGAAAGTTCTAAACAGTAAAGCTGTCTTAGTCCTGTCCCTTAGGTATTTCTTCAGTTTAGTTAAAAGTTAAACATGACATTAATGTCTTATTCATCAGAATACAGGATGTTCGTTCCAAGACTTTAACCACAAAAAACCTGTGGTTGATGTGCTAGGCGAAGTTTGAGATTCTTTTGTCTGCATTATGGAAATGCCTAAATGTCATTGCTCCTGAAGTTACTTTGCCTGTATTTCTGTCTTGGTTGCGTGAGGGACCAGGAAACAGTCATTCAATTTTTTTGACTCATAAATTCCAGTATTTTTGCAATCCCTTTTGTCACCAATAAAACTGTAGCTTCGACTTTTTGCTTACACTTTGTGCTTTTGATATTTCGATACTGACAACTCTTGGATTTCCAGATGGAATTCATATGTCATTAGCAAAGTTAATAATTTATCAGGATAAATTGTCATCTTAGTTCTGAGCTTCCCATTCCACCTCTGCCTGGGAGTGTGGTGCAGATGTCCCCAAAAAGGTACGTAGATTCGCACAGTATTGAGGAAGAAGGGCTGAGAATAACTGCCGGTTAGTTCCGGGAGGTGACCCTGTCTTCTCATGGATCCCCACAAGTCCTGAATCTAATCCCACTGAACCTGGTGGAAATTATGCAGAATATGGTAAGGCCTGTGGTGTTGGAGAGCCTCTGATACATCTGCAGAAGGGATCAAGAAGAGGAGTTGAAAAATACATTCAGACCTTTGTGTTCAGTTGAGCTGTTTGTGTCTAGCGTGGTTGAGTCTTATTTCTGTGCGAAGAAAGTCGGATGCAGTTAATCTTCTTACTGGACGCAAGAACACAGTGCTGTGTCTCTGGAAAGCTTTTAACAGCATATATACTTTCATGGCTTCCAGCCCTGACTTTGAGAATAAAAACACTCTTTCAGGTGAGATCAAGCGTTCATGAAGAATTTAGCCTATGCAGATGGTGCTTTGTAGCACTCACCTGCTTCTGCTGCTCCCAGAGTTACAGGTCTTATTTTCTGCTTGGGCAGTGTGGGTGAGAGACTGACTTTAGCATGGTGGTTGTTTTTGGGAGCCTGTCCTCCTCCTGTTTGTAATAAACAAATACTCCGCTGGGGATGTGACTGTCAGTTGACAAATATAAAAACTAATGCTAAACACGGGATGAGAATAAAGGGGTTTTGACTGGATTAACTGGGATTTTGCTGGAGAACTGGGTTAGAAATTTACTGTAGCATGTGCCAAGGTTCCTGTCTTGTTGAATTTGCTGAAATGGTTCATTTATAAGTTGTTGCAAAACTAAAATATTATTAGACTCTGCTTTACTAATGGTACAACTGATGGGTGTTTTGAATTTTAATATAAACTGTTGCTGATGTTGGTTTAAGTTTTAGATTTGGAAAAATCAAGACATTGCCTGTTTTTAAATACAATATTCTGTAAATAAGTCTGCATTAATAGAGCTTAATAACTTTTTACTTCAGACCACTTTGTCCATAAGGTCTTCTGGAGCAGCATGAACACTGAAACCTATTGACTACCAGTGAACTGGAAATCAGAAGCCTAAGGCTCAGATCCGTGAAAATACTCTCTTGACTGGCTAGGTCTCGGTGACTTCAAAATCACCTTGCGCTTTCCCCCATCTCTGTAGTTGTCTGTGTTTTTTCTTCTTTGTTGTGCGATTAAAGCTCAGCTTGGAGACGGCTGAGTGCTGCTCTCCAGTGTGACTGCATCCCATTGGGGCTTGGCTAAGTTCAAGAGCCCAACACCCTGGTTCTTCTCAGTAACCAGAGGTTTAATGATGAGAACATTGTACAGATCCCGCTCTTATGTTCTCTGAAAGCTTTAGGTAATTGAGTCTTGCAGGTTGTGTCGACGAGACTGAAAACTCCAAGGAAAGTTGGAGGGAAAAGGTTCATATTTAAAAGGTTGATTTTTATAATTTCCAGTCTGAGCAGTTATTGGTGACAGTAGTGAAAAGAGGAGAATCAGTGCTTATATTTTTAAAATAATAAAAATAAGTACTTTTTAACTTTTTTTTTTTTTTTTAGTATATAATTATTTCAGTTTCTCTTTGAAACAGCTTTCTAGAAAGCCCAGTAATGTGTAGATGGACCATTGCCTGGGGAGCTGGGACTGAGGATGCCCAGGGGCAGTGTAGTATGAATCTTAATGGAATGGTCTTTGAGTGTTCTAATGAACACATTTGAAGGATATAAAGCACAAGAACTGTGCTCAATTCGGAATTAAATGCCCCTGTAGCATAAAAGGTTTAAATGACACTGTGAAGAATGAAAGGCTGATTTAAGGAGAAAAGACTATTTTTATATATAGCTTGTGCATTAGAAAAAAACGCCGTGGCATACTGTCAATTCTGATGCTTCTTTAAGATTAGGAATATAATATTCTACTTGTATTTAGCAGAACTCTGCCTCTGTATGGACACTTGAACATTTGTTTTTATTGTCAAGGCTGTGGGCAGTTCTGATGGATTCAGGACAGTGCTGGTGCTTCGTGTCACTGAGGGACTGTGAAGTTGGGGACTTTGATACTCTTTATGCTATGGCAACATAGAAGAGCCCATAAAAAGCCCCTAACAATTATATTTATGAAGAGTATCAATACCTACTAGACATGAAGAAATCTAGTTTTGGAGGGTGATGTGTGCTGTGGGGAATACAGACTCTTAGAGTCCTGTTTTGGCTTTCATGTAATCAGAATGGCATTTGCTAGTAGTAAATGTATTTAATGAAACTAATTTTAGAACTAGAGTTCAGCATTTAAATTTGTTTTTTTTCTTGTTATTCTCACAACTAGATCAGGTCTTAGATTTTATAATAAACAGGACTTTGAAGCCTCATTTCTTCCTCTTCTGCCAGGTACTGTCACACAAGTGAGAGCACATGGTTGTTACCGGCTGTGTAACCTGTAGTCTTCATGTCGGACTCCATTTTTTTAACACTGGAATCATATTTCCAGCACTAGGGGTTCTTTTTTCCTTACTCAATTTTCCTTACTCAATTTTCCTTTTGTTCCTGATCTTTTGTTCCTTTTGTGAGCGACAGAAATACTGTTGTGCAAATCAGCTGTGTTGTCATGGGGAAACTTCACAGCATGAATGTGATGAAAAATTGCCAATTTTTTTTCTCTTACGAAGACACCACAGGGCAGTGAGCAAAGGAATTGTTTCCTCACCACCCTATGGGGCAGTGTGTGGATGGGCAAGGAGTGATGGGCAGTTGTGGTTCAGCTGTGCCACTGCTACTGGGTGTGAAAGCTGAACAAAGGCAAAGGGAACTGTCATCTGCTGCCGTATAGGAGTATCCCTTGTCATCTGTCAGCAGTCCAAGTCAGGCTTTTCTTAGTGCAACAGACTTGAGAAGCACTGTATCTCCCGCAGAAAGAAGCACATGGTGAGTATGCTTTTGCCATCTGTCCCTTATCGCTTGTATCTATCTACTGAAGACCGGAGCTGTTGTTGCTCGGGAGGACAGAGCGGGACGGGTGGCAGCTGCTGTGCTGGCAGTGTATGTTAATGCCCTAAGGAGATCGGATCAAGCAGTGCCTGCCCACGAGCTGTGAAAGGGGAGTAGTGCAGGAGGTACAGATTCAGCACAGGAGAAATGTGTGAATTCCTCTTGTGCATGCCAAAGCTTTCACCACGTGAATGTTCAGGTCCTGCAGCTGCCTCCATGGGCTGGTCTGTGCGTACCTCATTGGTCTTCTGCACAAAGGTTTTTATGGGATTGATGATAATTGGCCTATTTAGGGTTCTTTCCGCTGCAGTGAAATTGATGTAAGAACGTGGCAGAAGCTCAATCCTGAACATCGTTAAGGCAAAATAAACCTTTCATCTGGCTTCGTGGTGGTGAGGGATAGCTGTTATTTCAGCTGATGCAATATCATAGCAAAATTTAAAAGGTCAAATAGATACTGTTTCTTTATGGGGCACATAATCAATATGCCCAAAAGTACACTTATGTAAAATTTACAGGAGTAGCAAAAACTATACAAGGAAGGAAAAGATAATAAATAGTTCATATATACTTTTAATTTCTTCATAGAAGAGATGGCTATAATAAAAGCTATATGGTGTTTTTTTTGTAAGTAGCTGGGAGTATATAACTTTACAGTGCCTGTGGCAGAAAGCTTTTTTTTTTTTCCTCCATAGTGCTTAAGCCACATGAGTCTGCGTGAAAGTGAGGAATGGATTCTAGTAGTAGTGTACCAAGGCTGTCAGCTGCTTTGTTATCTACACGCCATTTTGAGAACAAAAGCTAAACAGGGTGAAACATCTAATACAGAGCAAACATCATGTTTGATTCGGATCAGCCAAGCAGTTTATTTTGATGTGGATGATGGTATCAGCCAGATAACTTGGCTACTATTGACCTGGTAGTGATACCACTGTTACACTTGGTCTGTACTGTCCATCACAACTACAGCAGGTTACATAGCAAAAACAATTAGACAGGCAAGTTGTGATCTCTGCTGGTCTCTGGAAGCTGCCAAAATATGAACAGTTAAAAGGATATTTTATAAATAAGAGAACAGAAACAAGTACTTATTTGTGAAGAGTAAATATTGCAACAGAAGTGTAATGATATTCCATTACACTTAATCTGGATGATTTATCTCCAGAGGTGTTGAAGGTGTTAAACCTGAGCGTGGTGAACAAAGTGAGGGCAATTTTGTATCAAGCTTTTAAAATTAGTCAGCTTGCTTGTGTTTTTAGTGGGAAAATTTGTGTCAGAGGAGGTCAGATCATGACAAATAATTTCTGGTTCAGAAGAGGCAGACTTGTAAGCATCAGTGTGGGATGCTAGTACTGTGTGTGTGTTGGGTCCCCTGCAGTGGGCATTCGGGTGGCTGAGCTCTGCTCTCCACTCATATTTAAAAGTGATATCTCCCAAGTCAAGCTTGGATGTGATTTACCTGCCAAGCAAGTGTTTGCTTTGCTCTCCGTGGTAAGCTCAGTGGGGTC
This sequence comes from Opisthocomus hoazin, assembly GCF_030867145.1. NCBI lineage: Eukaryota > Metazoa > Chordata > Aves > Opisthocomiformes > Opisthocomidae > Opisthocomus > Opisthocomus hoazin. The sequence continues at coordinate 35,145,073 of NC_134422.1, read as the reverse complement.
CTGTATCTGATGCAGAAAGTAAAATGCCGTCAGTGCATATGGGGAGACGCAGGGCTTGTTGGATTCGGTGCTTGTGTCAGAGTCTAGTCCCTGCCTGATACTCTGTGTGTGACTCGGGCTTTGGGCTCTGGGGGTAAGTGTGACCATGGCAGAGCCTGCTGCTGGGCTGGCTGCCAGGTGCCCTGCGGAGAAGCTGCAGTGTCCTCAACAGGAAGGCTTGCAGCCCCAGGGCACTTCTTAAAGATCCATGTTTTGTGAATATTCCCTATTGAAACCACTATGCATCTTGCATCTCAGCTACTGTCTGGAAATGTTGGAGGGCGGGGGCATGCTTCCCTCCCACTGCTCAAAGAAATATCTGGAGTAGGAGAGCCTTATTCCTAGGTTGGAGCAGAAGAACTGGCCAGTGAGGAATAGAGGTTGGGCTGAGGACCTCTGTGGCTTCTGGCTGTCCTGGCTGCTGCTTACCCCGTGTTAAGTATCTGTGCTCAGCATTTAGCCTGCCATGAAGCAAATCCTGATACATGGTTAATATGAAATGACTTGTTACTCCTTGTGAATTAGACATTGCCTAAATTCTTTAAAAAAAAAAAAAAAGCAATTGGCTGTTTGTTGCATAGCTGAAGGGCTGTGTCCACAGGCATATCTCTGTGTGTAGAGTTTCCTTAGGATGATACTGTGCACTTATTTGTCTCTTAAATAATTCATGGGTGGATTTTTCTCCTGCTGCTACACTGCTCAGATAAAAAATAATAAGATGTATTTGACAGGCCTTGAAATATTACTGGACAGCCTAACTTCTAGCTACTAAGTGTGCCCTTGGCACTGATACTGATTCTTCTGTGACCTGTTCTTGTGTACAGTGTTTCCTTGTACCCAGGTTAATTGCCAGAATATTAGCTGTAGTGGCTTTGCAGGTGTAGTGTGTGACGTTATGGTGATCCAACAGGTACTCCTTAAGCATGTGAGAATCTCCAAGCAGTTTGTTGCAGCAAAATGGTTATAATGGCATTTTTGTAAAAACCTGGGCTGTTTATCATGCTTATTCCTAGAATATGGCTGGATTTATGGCAGAGCTTCACCCATTTGAAGAGATTTAGCCTTGCTTTCCCAGACCCGCTATGGATGCTATACTGGATTTGCATAACCTGTAGTTCTATACTCTAGTGGCATTTCCAGTCTTGGTACTCCAGGCTGTCAGTGAAGCGGACTTTGCCGACTCTGGCTCTTGTCGAGCCGTTAACATGACTGGGGAGTGTCCTCTGAACATTCAAGGTTGCTTTCAGATAAGCTTGACATTGCCAGAATTTCAAAAGCCCTGTTGAGTTAGTAACGATATAATTCTACAGCCCCCCCCCCCGTATTAATGGAGCAGTGATGTTACAGCCTCCACCCCCCAATGAATGGAGCAGTGACATGACGTTGTGATACTGCGACCCACTGGGAAGTGACTGTTTCACTAATTGTGTAATGGTGTAAAAACCTGCAGCTCCACGTGTTGTTTTTTTTAGAGGAAATCTTAAACCTGCTGTTAACTAATGCATGACGTACTAAGCTGAATGCATTCGTATGTTGGCCAAATACTCAGCACTTCTAGCTTCTGTCAACACCTAATTAATTGTGTTTTTCAGAGAAGCAGTGCATCGCTCCCCTGGTTTACTTTGTTCTGCTTGCTCTCTGCTAGCAGCTCTATGCAGAACTGACTGTACAGCAGGAACACTACATCTCCTAGATAGACTGAGGCTTGATGACCTCAAGGTTTTTTAAAACCTTTTTTGGCTCCTTTATCTCTGCGTATAAATAGCTCACAAGTCTGTTCCTCAGCATTGGCTAGACCTAAAGTAGTGTTAAATGCTTTTGCAAGGTGAAAATAGGCCTTCTCAGTTACTTGTAGATGGACCATATCCAAGCTGTATGCTATATTTACACACTTTTTTTCCCTAACAAGTTTTACTCTGTCAGATGCATGCAACGTCTGCAGATTCTGTATAGTATAATTAAAACGCACTCCTAACAAAAGATTTGTTCTGGACTTAAAGCCAAATAAGTTTCCATAATTCAGTCTATATCGAGCTACTGTCAACATCTCTATCTTAAAATTATTCATACAATTTTTTAGGTAATATTTTGATCAGCAGTAGTTCTTAGATAGTTTGAAGAATCATTTAAAACGGTCATGTAGTGCTCCTTGCTTCACTGGTGTTTTCTGTGAGTAGCAGAATAAGTTTGCCATTTATGCCCTTGAGTCTGAACGGATTGATTTTTTGGAATTGGCTTGGCAAGTGTATGTTTTTATCAGCAGGCTGCTTGTAATGCAGGAGACAGGAGTGCTTCACAACTGTATAAAGTACACTGGCACAGTATCCTCCTGTAACTGCCAGGGAAGAGCAGGTGGACGTTGGAGTTCCACAGGGACAAGCTAGTGGATTTATCTGCATTTGCAAAAGGTCACAAGGAATTCTTGGTGACCTCAAGGAGATGTTTTTTCCTTTCAGGCAGCATCTCGGGTTTCAAGGAGCTCTGTTACTTCCCTGGTTAATTGGTGCTGTTGAGCCAGGGAGATTTGCTACCTATTAAAGTATCATTGCTTCTGGTGACAGAGGAGGCTTTGAGGTCTTCTCTCCAAATTTTAGTTGGTTTACATTCTTGTACTATCTGACTGTGTGAGGTGATGTGGCTGTAAGCATCATCAAAGGTTTTGCAAAGTTCCTGTGAATCTTTTCTGAAATGTTACTCTCTGTAAAACATGAACTGTTGTCGGAGCTAAGAAAACAAATGGAAGTTACTCTGGTGTACAACTTCCTTATGTATTACTTTTTTTCATACAACCTAGAAGCCTACTCTAGCCTTAGTAGTAAACTGTATCGTGATTATTAATAATATTTGACATTAATATTCTTGAATGATTACTAGCAAACCTGGTATTCTGTTAGACATGCCTCTAAAATCAGTTAAGTTTTGTATGTCTGTGACTCTGAGTAATTCTGCATCCATAACAGACAGCTTCAAAAAGTCCGGGAAGCATGAGGGGCAGTCAGAGCTTTTATAAAAGTCTGTGCTGGAGTGACTGATGTGTGCAAGGTCTATTCCCAAAGGAACCCAGAACATGGAAAAACGGGTTGTGAGCCTTTTCTTTTTTTTGTCTGAGTTTGGCTTGTTAGCCACTGTGCTGGATTTTACAGATGAATGTAAAATCCTCATTTTTTTTTTTTTTATGATCCAAGGCATAGTGTCAATTAAATTCAGATTCCTACTGTTTCCCCCATTTTCAGATGAGTAATGTGTGCATATAATGAAGTACCTGTTGAGGTCACTGTGGATAAACAGTGGGGAAACCTGGGCAGGGAGAGCAGTAACAAAAACTATAGGGTGGATGAGAAGTCATCCACAGGGACCCTCCAGGAGCTGCTAGAAGAACAACTAGTGATGGGACTCTTGGCAGCCTCATGCCTCAGTCCTTCTGCGCGGGGCTGGCCAGTTCAAAGCCCAAGGAGCTGGCTGCTCCCAGAGCAGAGGCTGTGGGAGACCCGGCTCCCCAGCACGGGCTGGGCTGTACCTGCCAGCTGCCTGCAGCTGCGCTTTGTCGGACCTCCTGGCATCCTCCCTGGCATCACCTTGAAGCATGAAGAGAAGAAAGCCCATCTCCAAGTATTCTTCTGTCAAAAAATCTTCCAGCAGTCTCCCTTCTCTAGTGCAGCTTATAGTTGAACGTGCTTTCTTTATAATTACTGCTCTTAATTAAAAAAAGACAATAATAATAGATCCTGAAATGCTTGGCTGCAAGGTAGGAGACAGTGATGTGGGAGGTTCTGCCTTTAAATAAGCATTTAGGTGAGTCCTCAGCTTCTGCTTTGAGTTCTGAGGTGCTCCTACTTAAAAAAGACATCTAACTGTCAGCATAGCACGCTGCTGTCTTCTTTCTATTCTTTCATGTAAAAGCAAGGCTGTCTTACATTGTGGGAGCCTGCAAGAAACAATATTGTGAACCTTTTCAAACCTCTTAACGTGTTTTTTCTGCTGTGTTGAAGTGGTGCTGAGTGCAGAAGCTGTTACATTTTGAAAGGCTGGTAGTTAAAGAAAAAAAACCGTGGGGTTTTGTTGAAGCTCTTCAAAAGTACTGATGAAGCAGAGAGTGAAGATACAGAACATGAATTACTGGCAAAATAAGGTTAGGTAGGATTTGTGGGGTTTTGGGGGCCTGCGGGATCTGGAAACTTTACAGAAATTCTAAATATCTCCACCCCCCTGCCACCTTTTTTGGTTTGCTTCTTTACCTAGGTGGTTGAAATGCATTTGCTAAGGGTAACAATTTAAGGAAGGCTGAATTGCCATGCCCTCTGTAGGAATAGAGGAGTATCTACCTTCTCCTGTGATCTCTTACCCTCTTTGTTATCCGAAGGTCAGATTAAAGGGTGCTAGTAACTTTCATCCATATGCTCAATGACTGAATAGTCAGGTAATTAAACCTTTATACTGAAAATTCAGGGATCCAGCTTTGTGTGATGGAAGTACTGCCTCTTTAGAAACACAAAAAATGTTTGCTTTGCTTGATTGCTCCCTCTTGTGGGTTTCAGGCCAGTTTAAATGAGCTTGAAGTTCATTCTCTATCTTTTTAGGTGAAATAATTGCTCAGCAGTACTCCTCTGATATACTGGATGGGATTTTGACCTTAAGACTTGCTTCACTGCATAGCTCTACAATTTTGAATATTCTTTTACATCAAGAGGACTAAATCTGTATAAGTATTTAACTCACTTTTTAAACTTTTTTTTCAAGAACTTGTACTGCTATGCTATTAGTATAGATTTACTTTTTTGTAAAAGCAGAGAGAAGTCTGTGTCGTAACTGTACCAGACCTAGCATGTGCTATATTGACAATATTAAGATCTCTCATGCATCTCCTCTCCAGTAGTGAGCGCTTCTGAGTTGCACCTCGGGCTATTGCTCTTGTCTGCAGAGAGCTGCTATGTTACGCAAGTTGCTCCTGAAAACTGAATTCCAAAGAAGAGCTCTGTTTGCTTGGTCAGTGCTCGTCTGTATACCCAATAAACACAAATGCTGGAGCTGTGCAGAAGTTTAGGTTTTTTCCTTGTAGTTTCTCAATTGCTCTGCTGGCATAAAGTCTCTATATGTAATATGTTGTGTCTGAAGATTTCAAAATAGTACTTGTATTTGTTTTCCTCTAGAGGGGCGTATAATCCCTGTTCTCTGGATGAGAAACTGAAGCACAGTGGAATTCTGAATTGCTGCTAATTGATGGCAAAGACCTGTGCAACTTCACTGACTAGTTCTTGGCCTGAAGCTCTTAAAAAACTTCCCACTGAAACTTAAGAGACAAATTGTTCTGACCTATTGCAAAATGGAAGGTCTCACATTAGTGTGACGCTGCAGTAACAGCAGTTCACATGACCTAATTCCAACCTTACACCATTTCAAAATAATGGTACAATTTGTCTTAGCATTGGAAGCTGTTCAGTTTCAATTACTTATGTTGAACGGTTTGCATACAGGAACTGGAATATGGCTACTAAATCTTGGGTCCCCCAGGCTTTGGCACTTGTCTCATATGCTTTTATTAGCCTTTTTTTCTTTTCCTCTTCCTCCTGCCTGGTTTTTAACTTTCACTAACATCTTATTGTCCTTCCTTCTTGTGCTCCCTTGTTCTATGTTCATCATCTGTTTTAGCTATGTAATGTTTTCTGCATATCTCACTGTGTGCTTTGTTTGGTCTGCAGTATTTTAAGCACCTTTTTCCTTTATCTCTTATCTTCTTTACTTCACGCTACCTGTTTGCATAATTTCTGAATACTGTATAACTTGCATGGCGAAGAGCTCGACGCTTCATTAGTGTTTGACCAAGTGGCTCCAGCTATTGGGTATCTGATAACATTTGAAATCTTTTACTGCCTATGTACCTCTTCAAGAGCATACAATATGGGCGAGTGTTCAGTGGATTACCTGAAACTTCTGATCTTCGTTTTACTTGGCCTTAAAAGAGTAAATTGGTCTGAAACTCGTCTGGATGCAAAGACTGCAGTTCTGTGGGGACCCAATGCTGTTGGTGGACACATACTTCCCTGTGAATGCATCTGCTCTTACTGTGATGCAAGTAAAGGCAGGTTTTTCATTGCTGTTTTCTTCCTTAAGGTGATTAAACCAGAAAGCAGGTGCACTTGATTTGAGAAACAAAACAGAACTTAATCTTGTATTTATGCCCTTTCTTAAAGCTTTAGATAACTTCTTGTCACAGATTGGGTAATTGGTATCAGTAACTTTTATTTCAAAATCTGTTGGGTTTTTTCTTTTCTGTTGTGCCTTTTCTTCTCTTCACTGGTAGTTTGAGCATTGTTTTAAGTAGTTGCTTAGATTTATATCTACATTTTAATGTGCTGTAAGTCCAGAGCTGTGTTTGAGATTTTCCAGCTTTTATTTGGATGAAATTTGCAGTTCAGTAAAGACCAGAATGTGGTACCCACAAATTACATTGCTTGTATCAGTCTCTGAATTTCAGTTCCTATTTATGTTTAAAATATTTTTACCAGTCAGGAACAAAAACTCTGCTTATGTCTGTGTTCAAAATGATGTTGGCATTTGCCCAGCCCTAGAGCCCTCCCCAACCTGTGTTTATGCTGTAAAGATGCGGGACGAAATATTGCTGTTTATTGCAGGCTCCAAATTTGGTTATTGTGCTTACTTTCCCTGTGAGCATGGACAAGACAAATGTGTTTGTTCTTCAGTTAAATGTACCAATGGCTGAATTAATTTTGCGTGCGTGCTTACTTACTGAGAATCGCTCAGCTAACTTCCCTGTGTGCTGGATGCCTACGGACTGGTCCGGCTGGGAAACACTGGTTGCAGCTTTGCTCCCTTGCTGGAAATAAATGGCAGTTGAGCACCAAGAGCCTGAAATAGAATTCAACTCTTTTTTTTTTTTTTTTTTTTTTTCTTCTTTTTGGTGGTATCACACTAAGATATCAAACTAGCAAGAGTTCAGGGTCGTTTAGATGGTAACTTATGTTTCATGTTTCTCTTTATATTTGGTTCAAGAAAAAGTTACCCAGTTCTGGATGTTACCAATTCATTTGCACTACCTGGATAACCCTAGTGCCTGTATTATAGCAAGCATGCTGGTTTTTCTCTGAAGAAAGAAATGCCGAATACCAAACATGTGATTTTTTTGGTAAAGAGAGATTTAACGCCTTTTGAAGTGTACATATGATAGACTTGCGTGGGAAGGGTTTTACAAGCTCTTCTCTCCCTTAGGTACCCCCTGTTTGCAGAGGACCCCTCTGTCAGCTGGATTGCTTTAAGCCCCTTAAAGTCTGCAGTGAGCTCTGTGCAACTTTAGTTACAAAGGCTGTTCTACAATCTAACAGAAAGGCAGTATTTAAAAAGTACTCTGGAATACAACTCTTCTACCTGAGTATTTTGAGGTTCAGTTTTATCTGAATTTTAAACGAGGAAAACAGTTGCTGCACAACCCTGCTGAACTAATAGAGGGAGAACTAGGAAGGATCACTGTGGTCCCTGTAAAAGTTTTCTCTCTTTATAAAAAGAAGTTGGGTAAAGTAAGTGGAAGAAACCACTGAATGCAGCTTCATACAAATAATTACAGGAGACAACACAGGGAAGCTTTGTATGCTTTTCTTGTGAAATTCCAGTTTGTATTTGCTAATGCAGTTAGCTGGTTTTGTTGAATTTTTTTTTTCTTTGTAGTTATCATTGAAAACTCAACAATTCAGATTCATTTATTTGAATTGGTGATAAAGCTGTTTCCAAGGTCAATGTTGAATCCCTCAAAACTTATTTTGTGAGTAATAGTCTTGATCTAAAGTATATGAGTGCAGCATTATATAGGGTGTTTAAAACATGTGGTTTTGTTCCTTGAGATAGCAGCTCTAGAGTGGTATCCAAATTCTTCTCTGGTGGGCGCAGCCACTTAGTGACTAGAGCTATGTTGAGAGGAAACACCAGTTGAAGAAGTGACGTCAATGTGGTTAGTTGACATTGCGTTGGTCCTTTGCCGTATACACCATCTGTAGAAAATTGGTCGGGATTTAAAGCCGTAACATGCTTCTGCAGAGCTGCCAGCCAGCATTCTATACTGGAATGGTTCTTTCCTCCCTGTTTTGTTTTTTTTTTTGAGAGTATGGAAACAGGACAAGGTGTTTATTGCTAAATAGCAGTGGAAGTGGTATGCCCTGTATATACAAACTGTCAGTTTAGGATCACTTTCTTTGTCAGCAGTGATCTTCCTGTTCTGCAGGCTCTGGAGCTACAGTACTTATGAAAATATCTGGTTTTGCAGGATTCTACAGAACTGGTGAATTGTTGTGCTAATTTTCTACTGAATCTTGCCTCTGAAGCCACTCTGAACTCTCCAGCGTTTTTTTTCATTGAGAGGGTTTGTTTGAATTGAAAGATGTGCTTCGAGCACTTTTCCCCTCTCTCCTCCCACAAGTCCTGTGCATCTTGAAGTGGAATCCAGTTTGCAGTGAACCCATCTGCAGCTAAGCTGCTGGCTTAGTATGCAAGGGGAACCCAACGTTGCAGCAGAGACCACACCAGGAGTAAGCTGCTGAAGAACTTACTGACAAGCTCTTTTTTGTTACTAGTGTGCAGGGGAAAGGTATGTGACCAGGTAGGAGAGCGAAAGGGACCATATCACCTTCCTGAGTAACAAGTAAATTTTAAAACAATATCACTTGTAAGCCCCAGGGGGGTGGGGAATTTATGAAGGGAATAAATGCCTCTCAAGCACTGCGAGGATCTATGGAAATGATTGATTACAGGATGCATCACTTCTAACAGGTGTTTTATGATCAATTTTGTGTGGTGGGATTTACTTTGGTAATCCATGCAAGCTCATGATGGAGTTCAGTTACTGTTTAGACTATATTTTTAGCAGCAGCCCCTTGTGACTGCATGGCAATATAATTTATGAAGGAGGATGCAACTCCCTAATTGTCTATTACATTGTAGAGCTGTACATGCTGTTCACTGCAGTGTTCTGCAAAATAAACATTCTCCTTTATGGGGAAAAAAGGTCCATGTCAACAAGACTTCCCAGCCTCTGGTCACATGCTTAAATTATATCTCCGAGATGAGTTTCCTGGCAAACACACAAGTAAATGTTTCTCTGAAGTGGACAATGTTCATGTTTAAATTCCTTATTAGCTGTGAGTCTCTTCCCCTTCTCCTTTGCCCAGTCTTTGGCTCAAATTGTTAAGCGAGAAGACCAAGAATGCTGACCCCTTAAGCAGAGATAACTCACAACAGCACCATCGGCATGTCAGAGGGGAGCGTCTGCCTGTTCGTACTACTCCCTGCTTCTGGCACTTGGGAATTAATGAAAAGAGAAAAACAAAACTCTAGTATTCTGAGAAACTTTAAAAACAAAACGTAACACCCTTGCATGAAAAACTTTCCATGAAAAAACTTTATTTAGTCTCCAAGACTGAAGTTTGGTGGGAGGATTGCGTGGTGCATCTGAGTCCAATTCAAAAAAGTATGCTTAGGTTGCAGTTAAGGTGGTCATGGGAAACACCATAACAGTTCCTTTGGTCGGTTGTCCTCTGCAGGTGTCCTTATTATCCCCTTTGTATGGGGAAAATAGGACACTTCTCAAAGTAAATTGTTAATTTTTTGCAAAGATGTGTGATAATGAGATTCTTCAGTGTTTGCAAAGGATCTTAAGGTAAAATGTGATCATTGTACGTTTAAGATGCCATACTAGTTTATTCTCTGTAGTGAATATAGTCGAATATTTGTGCTGAAACCATAATTATGCGTAGCTGTAAGTCTGAATTTTTGGACTTGGCTGTTACTGTGAATTGGATGTCGGTTGCCTTTTTATGCGTGTTGAGGTGGAGAGTTTGAGGTAACCATGGTGCTTCCAGAGTTTTTCAAATGCTGCTTGCATTTCCCCACATAATGTTCCTGGTGGAGGTGCAGAACCTCTGCCCTTCTGTGTGGTGTGCTTCAAAATTACTGTTGGTTTTCCAGTTTACAAAGTTTGCAGTCATAGCAGAAACAGTTAATGCAGCTTCCAAACCTTTAAAGCTGATTAGGTTTGAGGTAGAGCCTGGGAGATGGCAAAGCTTAGTATTGTGGATGTACCAGCAGAGAAGCGCTTTTCTCCAAGTAAAAGTCTCTCACTGGATCACTCTTTCATATTTTTTTTTTTCCCCACACAGATGTCTGTATGCTCAGGTTCTATGAGATGCTCCTAACCAAAACTTTTTCTGTCTGATCTTTTAAAATCCTGTGGATATTTTTTTTTTCATTATTAAGCAAAGGAACAGAAAAGTTTGAGTAGGTCAGGAATTTATTGGTTTATGTGAACTGTTCTTAAATCTGTCTCTTCTAAAATGGAAAGATCATGTAACTTTTCATATACCCGTATTTTGGAAGCTTTCTGATAGTGTCGAGGCATTAATATATTCAATCTCTAAATTTTCACAACAGTGTTGCTTTTGAATGGATTCCCCGAGCTGAATGATAAGTATGCCTGGTATAGGCTACCCAAGAGTCTTCCAGCTTCCCCACTGGCATGATTCAGTCTGTCTGACTTTGGTGTGTCGAGAAGCACTTGTGCCTGGTTCAGCAGTTTCCTTCCTCCTCCTTGCTGCATTGCATTCTGGCCTCAATAGAAAATAATCTGTTGATACTGGCAGTACGTTTTGGTGGTGAAAGCTGGACATTGTTTTCCTAAGCAGCACTTAGTTGTTTATACTTGAGTTCATTGCCTTGGTTACAGTTTACAAGAAGGTTTTGTTAACTTTGCCAACTGAGCTGCAAGGGTGCCAGGATGCCCACTGCAGACTGGGATGATGAAGTGAGATGCATGCGTAGTTTCTTCTGTCTTTGTGACTTCAGATGGGTGTTACTCCAGAGATTTTTATAGACCTTCTTGAATGTTAGAAGAACAAGATTATGAACTTAAAAAAAAAAAAAAAAAAGCTCAAATAACCACATTTTTCTTCTAATATGATGTACTTTCCAGCCCTTTTCTCCACAAAATGAGACTTACTTTGTCTGTTACCACTGTTTGGAAGACCAGTAGTAAATGTGACATGGAGGGACATTACTGAAATTTTAAGAGATACTACTTGAAGGGAATAAAGGAAATGTGTAATAGAATTTATTTTTCTTAGACATAAATGAAATGGACTGAGTTACATATGTAGGTGATAAATAGTGTTCCAAGGTGGCTGCTGATAATGCTTAAGAATTGATACTGGGGTGGGCCAAGCTGGAGCCAGCATGCTCTGCATTGCTTTTTTTTTTTTTTTTTTCAGTGTTTGAATCTTTCTGTAAAGGTTTTGACTACGTTATTGCTACTTGAATCCTTGCTTCCATATCTTTTAAACTACCTCTGGCATAACACACCCTTAAGACCAAAAATGATCAATTGGGTGTGACCTGTGCTGGAAGCCAGGCTTCCTTGGAATTTGTTTGCATGATCGGTGGTTGTAACATACCTTGCAGATGAGTGTATCATCTTTCCCTCTTCCTTTTGACGCAGCTCCTTGGTGGTTATGGGTCAAGGGTTGCAGTTCTGTGAAACTGATTTCTAGGATTTAGGCCTGTATTTGTGGAGGAATACATTGTGTTGTGTGCAAGCATGCATATTTTTTGTGTTTGGAAAGGTGAGGTGTGTTCCCCACAGAGATAAGAAGTTTGTGTCATCAGCAACTCAGCCGCTGTTCTAAGCGTAGTTAGTTTTTTTTCTGCTTACCTGTACCAAGATGAACTTGCTGTTAACCTACCAGGTTTCTAAAAATGTAAGCTGACTATTTTTTTGTTTTTCTTCCCCTCTCTCTTCTGTTACCTGTTTTTCTTATGCTTACTTTAGCATCGTAGTACATGTAATGCACACTTCCTTCATGAACATTCTTCCTGCTTAGTTGTCTCCGAGTTCATGTCACTCTTGCAGTGTGGCGTTTCAAATGGGGAATGCACAGACACAGGAACTGTGCACTGAAGACGTGATATTTAGCAGAGCTAGATGTCTTTCTGAATGTGAGGGAGTTATGACTAGATAGACACTGCATTTTTGAGAGGGTAAAAAAAGAAAAGATAGACTAATACCCGCTTTCAGACAATGTTCTGTAAGTGCTGTGAGTACCCCACTGCTCCCCCAGGTTACATAGCTCTGACTCCTTCCAACTGCTCCTAACTGCTATCAGCTTAACGATGCTCAATAGTTTTGGCAAGTGAGCAAGTCAAATGCATCAGTGGCTTCCCACATTGTGGCTCAGCTCCTGTAGTTACAGAACTGTATGTGCTTGCTTTTTATTTAGCAGTGTTTGAAGGATCCAGTGGATTGTCCGGCACCTGGAGGAAGAAGAGATGAGGAAGAGAGTGTTTATGTGGGTGCATGGAGAATTCCTGTTCTTGGGAAATATGTCGAAACCTGTTTGGAAATCCAAGCGGAGTGGGGCTCGCTGCATATAAAATCAGTTCAGACATGCTGAAGTGTGTGTTTTGAATGCTGTCAGCTCTGTATAACCAAAAAAATAGAGGTTCACCAGTGTTACAAAGACCTCCTGATCCTTCAGTTCCTACCCAGCAGGTCCATAGCACGCTTGTGTTTTTGAATTTATGCTGAAGTATGAAGTGCTTCCCCAAATAAACTAAATAAAAACAAACATCTTGGCTTCTACATTGATTTAGAAAATAATTGGAAAAATGGGGGGGGGGGGGGGGGGGGGGGAGTCCTCAGTAATTTATGCCTTGTAGAGGAAGTACTCGCATCTCTGGTGTATCTTCCAAGTGACAGACAGTACAAAACCTGTACAGATTGGCTAGTACATGTGACGGGAGGTTATTTCATTAACCAAGAAAAGCGGAACAAATTGTCTATTTTAAGCAAAGATGAAAATATGAATACTTCTTCATGCTGAGTTGTTACGATGCTTCGGTTTTACATGCTTAACATTAATCCCTTTTCCTTTCCTTCTCTGTTAAAACTTCTACGTAGAAAGTAAGACATGTTTTTTTCCTGAAGAACCAACTTCGGTGCCTGGCCCCCAGCTACCTTGGGGTGAGCTGCCACAGTCCAGCAGTGCCGCCTTCACAGCTGATTGTGGATTTCAGATTTCTGCAGTGCTTGGTACTGTTCAGTGCACTGAACTGAAATGTTGAGCAGACTGTGGGAATTTGGGCATAACTTCTCCAGGACTCGGGGCTGGTCACAAAAGACAGGCTTGCTCTGCACGGGAGGGCAGAGTTGAGGGGTTGCCAGCCTGAAGGCAGAATCACCCCGGGGACAGAAAGCACCGCTGCAGGGCATGCCAGGGTCTTCCTTCAGTTGCTGTAGATTTCTGTTGTTATTTGCCCTTGCTGATGGAGGATAAGGGACTAGCAGACTAGGAACTGTATCAGCCTTAAGTAACGGGCTTAGGGCTGTGTGTTATACCACCTGAGCAGGAAAGCGTTATCTGATTGTGTTACATTGGCCTGGTTCCTGATTTCAGTATCAGCCATACTGGGGGATCTGCTGAACACAGATATAAATTACAGATACTTCTCTTTACTGAATGTTGACTGCCTATGAGGTGTGCTGGGCAGATTATATTGTCTGGCTTCCCTTTCCCCTTTCATTTCATGTATTTTGCTGTGCAGGGATACCTGTCTTGCCCTCCAGCTAGCACGTGTTTACCGAGAAGCAACTGACCACAAGGCCGCAGGGTATCGTTCAACCTCCAGTTGTCATCTTTGAGTGGCTTAAGCCTGTCTTCTAATTAAAAAACAGTACCTTTGGGGCATGTGATTCTGTTCCTGCTTCACAGGAACATACATTATTTATAATTTATTAGTTTCTTTATGTTTTCATACACACATTGAAGTGGATTTAAGACAGTTTGGGGTTTTTTTTGTTTTTTTTTTTTTAAAGCAAAGTTGGGTCCTTCGCTCTGTAATGAAGGAAAATACGAAATAAGAGGAAAAAAATTTGTAGGCTCAACAGGTGGTTTTGGAATTTAATGAAAGCTGGAGACTTTGGAGAAGTTATTGCAGCCTTTCAGCACCTGAAGCGGCCTACAAGCAAGCTGGAGAGGGACTTTTTACAAGGGCATGGAGTGACAGGGCAAGTGGGAATGGCTTCAAGCTGAAAGAGGGTAAATTCTTCACTCTGAGGGTGGTGAGGCCCTGGCACAGGCTGCCCAGAGAGGCTGTGGCTGCCCCCTCCCTGGCAGTGTTCAAGGCCAGGCTGGCCGGGGCTTTGAGCACCCTGGTCTAGGGGAAGGTGTCCCTGCCCATGGCAGGGGAGTTGGAACCAGATGACCTTTGAAGGCCCCTCCCAACCCAAACCAGTCTGTGATTCTATGACGTGCATAAAACTGTAGTCTGTTTTACGAATGCAGAGCTTCCCCTCACTTATGCAGGATTTCTCCCAGGGCCAGTGGGAAAGTTAGACATCCCTAATGCCTTTTATTTAAAGGAAGCATGTCTGGCCTTTCCAGGGACAGTGGGAATTGGCTGGGGTCCAGGGACTGTCAATGAATCCAGCTGAGGTATTGCCTGCAAATGTAAAGTAGTGCCAGCACTTCCAAATTAGCTGAAATATTGTCGGCAGCGTGGCATTGTGTGCTCTGCCAGCGTGGAAAACTGGATTCTCCGTACCAGGCTGGCAGCTCATGGAAAAACTGAGCTCAGTTGCTGGGTGGAGGCTTCGCAGGGCTCCCCGACCTGCGCCGGCTGACCAGGGAGGAGAGTGAGCGCGGGGTGCTGTTGCTAAGGAGCGACCCGTTTTGCTTGTCTTTGCAACCAGAGAAAATCCGGTGCCAGGAAGAGATGACTCTTTGTGTTTTCTGTTGTCGCTGCTGCAAAATTGCAATGGATAAAATGAGCTGCTTAAGCTTCGGTAGTTCTGCCTGCCGTGGTGGTTCCCTCTCTGCCAGGGGTTACGTGTGTGCACTTCGGGTGAGATCGGGGCAGTCAAGGGGTGGCACGAATTTCCACGGAGCCGAGATTTCTGCGCTGGCTGTGCCTTGAATTGTTCTGGGGGTGCTGTGCCACTTAGTGCTGTTCAAAAACACTTGTGTCCTCCCGTCCTTCCAGTTTCCCTTGCTGTGTTTTGGGCTCATCCAGCTCATCACAGGAGGCCTTTCGAAATGCAGAATTCCCTGTTTTTTGGTCCAGCCATTATTTCCGATTGCTCTTTTCCAGTATTCTCAGACCCCAAGTAGATACTACTTTTTTTTTTTTCCTGGCATTTTCTTTTGCTCTATTTTTTTTTTTTTTATTCCTTAGAGTGCAGTGCTGTTTCCTAAAGAATAAAATCAACAGAGGCATGTCCAGCGTTGCTCTCCTGTTTTAGGCTCAGCTCTATGCAACGCAGCACACCCTACCAATGTAACTCCAGCAAATTAACAACAGTCATGGAGTTGATTTCTGCAATGCCAACGCTGGTGGGTGTGAATATATAGATATATTTATAAGCATCGGCTTGAATGTTACCTTCCGGTACGCTGGGAGAGGGAGCTTGGGTGGGCGGGCTGGGTTACGGCTGGGGGGTCTCGCCTTGCTGGAGCGCAGGGAGGGGGCTGCAAGCCGTGAGCCCGTTCTCGGACGAGCGTCCTGTGACCCGGACTGCTCGGGGGCAGCTCGCTGCGCGGCGGTTCGGAGCTGCCGGTAACCGCAGCCGAGCACCGACCGCCGGCAGCCGCCCGCGGGCTGGGCCGGCCCGCAGCGCCCCGCCCCGCCCAGGGAGCCGCGGGGGGCCGGGCCGGGCCGGGCCGTGCGAGCGGGCGGGTGGCGGCTTCCTGCGGCGCGGAGCGGCGGGCGCGGGCGGCGGCGGCCATGGAGGCGGCGGGGGACTGCCTCAGCCCGGCCGCCCGGCAGCAGGTGAGGCGGGCGACGGGGGGGCCGGCCCGGCTCCGCGGCCCTCCCGCGGGGACTGGCCGGCGGCGGGGGGCCGGCGGGGTCCCGTCCCGAGGGGGTTCGGCGGGGCGGGGTGGCGGCCGCGGCAGGTAGCTCGTTCTCCAGAGCGTGTGCACTTTTCTAAGGTTTTCTATTACGACCGGAGGCTAAAACGTGAGCTGCTTGCCGCTCGGCGTGGTGCGGGACCAGACAGGCCAGCCGAACCTGTTGAGTGTTGTCTAAATAAAGTTTCAGACCAGCCCGGTGTGACGGCAGAACGTTAATGGGCGGATTAGTCGTGTCGACATGCCCTGCTCATGTCACGGTGCGAGCGGGAGGGGAGCTGCGGGACCAGCCCGCAGTGGGGCCTCCTGTCTGACCGGCGGCGCTGGCCTCTGGGCGTTGGGAGGGATCCGTGTGGTTGTGCGCGGGTGAAGGTTCATGGACCTGCTGCCTTTCAATCCTGGTTTGCATTGAAGAGAAAGGTGAGGAGTTAAGCAGGATATGGACTGACCAGGCCCTACGTGATTCATAGGCTCCTTGTCATCCAAGTCGTGCAGAGTGTGCTTATATTATAACTCAGGTGCAAAAAATGTCAGCTAAATATGCTGGTGTGACCTCTAAACATATGAGTTGCTTATAGACGCTCTTGTTTCGATGCTGAGCAGTGCACGATAACTCATGGTGAGCTCCTGGAACTCGCTGGTTTAGGTCGCTTGTTGCTCAAGTGGAGACGGGAAAAACATTGCCATGGGTTAGTGCTAGCTTTAACTGATGGTGTTGGTCAACTGCGTTACAGGAATATTGCAAATCACGTGCTGCTTGTCTAAATAGACTTTAAAATCTGTAGAACTCCAGCAAACCTTACCAAGTTTCTTTCGTCTGGTGAAGCGTGTGACTGATGTGAATGAGTTGTATAATGTTTGATGAAAAGCCTTTACATGCAGAATATTGGAATAGGGCAGCATCAGTCATGAAGAATTACTCCTGCCCCAAAAGCGACTTGCCGGTTGTATCTTAAGCGTGTTGGCAAGAAGTTCAAATCAGCCTGAGAACAGTTATTGCAGAAATACAAAATAGCAGTTGTGTACAGTGAGCAGGTGTAATTTGGTCAGGCAGACTTGTGTTTTTAAAGCTTCTCTGACAGTGGGATCAGAGATCTTGCCGAGTATGGTTTGGTGTTGGCAAACTAACACTTCAGTCCTCCACAAAAGCTATGATACTAACTTTGATTACTAGGCTTAGAAGCAGATAATTTTGAGTACCTTGAGATTAAGGGGTGCTTCGTATAGATCGAGGACTCTTACGTATGTAGCTATGTGGCAAGTCAACACAGTCATTTTTTGCTGCTCAAAAAAGCAGCATAATTTCCTGTCTTTGTTGGCAGTTTCTTGGGGCTTCCAGTCGGACAATGAGCTCTTGGACATTTCATAAGGGAAAAGCTCTGAGAATGCACACCTTCAGGATGTGTGTCATTAGCCTCTACCTAACCAAGCCACCTAAATAATTCTCTCATCGAAATGATAATGAACGTGCAGCTTCCCTAACGCTGCGCTGGGGCCAGGAAGTCGTCGCTTCCGTAACCATTGTACATTATACGCCGGGCAGCTCTGGCTGTAGGTGCCACCAGACCTCACCTCCTCTCGGGGAGTGGTATTTACAGTGGGGGTGTGGGGGTAACTCCTCAGCAGCTGCAGATCCCACACTCTCACTTCTGCCCACTGCCGCTTGCTGCAGACAGCAGAAGATGCTTCTCACCCTTTCCAGCTAATGTCACATCTCTCTTTTGGCTTTTTTTTTTTTTTTTCCTCAGATGAAGTTGTGCTTCAGTAGTGAACCAGGTTACAAGCTGCTTAGTTTTTCCCTGTTCAGAGCTAAATCTACTGTACTCTGTAAGGCAGGATAAAGGTCTGCTGCTGCACGGGACTGGATTTTTATTTAAAACCTAAAGTGGGCATTAAGCAGGGGTGTCAAGTGCTGAGCAAGTGGACCAGTAAAGCAAAGAGCATTTTGCAGGGCAGCAGTATACTTGTTTTGAGGCTTAGAGGCTATAAATCATTCTGGGCAACTGCAATAAAATGACAAAAATGCAGGATGAGTAGTTGTAGTGTTTGAGCAAGTTACATAAATTTAAGCAATTATTTTTCAGCTGGTGTGCATTTTCCTGTTCGTCTCAGCAGTGTGGTTGCCATCTCTTCTTGTTTTGCCCACGGGGCTTTACAGAACCCCCTTAGGAGTTGTTTGGTTTTTTTTTTAAATGATACCCGCAGTTCAGCTGAAGCTGCCAACTCTCCTTGTCAGATGAGCAAGACTTTGTAAGAGGGAAGTTACAAAAGCTTTGTAATGAGTGCAGTTAGGCTTCATATTTTTATTCTTCTGGTTTTTCCAGCGATCTGTCACTTTTGATTGAGGCTTGTATTGCTCACTGAGTTGCTAGTGAATTGTAGATGATTTTTAAGATTAGTTCCTTCAATCTTACTAATTTTTTCCCATCTTGCATCTGTTGAATAGTTAGTTATGCTGGCAACCTTGAGACCGTCGTTTTAGCTTTTGTAGTATGAATTTCAGAAGTCTGTATAAATTTATTGGTGATTTCATGACATTCAGCTGTGTCTCTTGCAGGCTATGGTGTCTGTCTCTGCCACTGCCCGTAGAGGTGGCTTGGGTGTGGGCTCTGACAAGTGCTTGGGCTGGATGAAGGCCAAAGTCATCCAGGCAGAGCCTGTTTTGATTTAGTCAGCACAGAGAGAGAAATGTGAAGTTAAAGCTGCTGTTTGCAGGGTGTGCAAGAAATCAAGGTATTTATAGCACAGAACTATTAATGTGAAAACAGAGTCCAAGACTTTCAAAGAGTGTGGTTTGACAAACTCGGACAAGTTTAGTCATACCCCTGCATTTGAGGAAGAGGTCCAGAATAAATCTGACACTTTTATATAGTAGTCTAAAATTTAGTCTGTGGATGACAGTGGAGGTCGTGTTACGAATGTCCTGCCGCGTGGCTGGCTGCTGGGGTAGCTACTCTTGTCGGTAGCTGAGCTATGCTTCTGCATAGGAAAATCTGTATGTAATTGCTCCTGTTTGTCTCCCACACTTGCTGCAGAGTTTGCTGGGCATTAAGGTTGCTACCAAACTTTTAGTTTGACTTTGATAAATTCATACACAAGAAGTGTTAGGTGTGGATTCATCCCTGCCCTGATTGATTTACTTCCTCTGAGCTCGTGAGTGATGCCTGGTTTGTCACCAGTGCCACCTACAGAATATCAAAAATGTTTATTCGGGTTGAGTAACTATATCAAAGCGTGGTAGAAATGGGATTATGAAGGGCACAGGCTGATCATTTACCAGCCTCATTATATCATAATACATTTCTGCCGTGTTGGAGAACACCCACCAAGGGCTCATGAGTAGCCTCAGAGGAGTGGGATTTGGAAACGCTGAGATCGGACATTGGACTTGCGCAGCTGCGGGACTGTGTGGTGTCTTTGTCAGATGAGGACTTTCATGGGGACCTGTGAGTATTCGGGAGCTCTGACTTACCCTCCCACGGACTCTAGCGGCCCTGTTTTCTTAAAGTGCCAAAGGGGGGTGACGAGTAAGAGCATGTTAAGTCTTTCTGAACTAACCTTACCTGAGGAAGTGAAGTAAATTTTATTTGATGGAGGCATTTGGTTCATGCGTGATCATGGCTATTCATGTCACTGATACCACCAGAGACCATTGTTTATTGTATTGATCAGATCATTGCACTGAGAGCTTTTTCTCCTTGTGTGTTTCTTGTCACCCATAGTCTCATTTTGCTGTGGATTCAAAAACCCTTTAGGGAAGCGTGGTCTGTTTCTTGTAAATCGCCTTTGTCCAGCACAGATGAGCAGCATTATTGTCAGGAACCACGATGCAGATAACTGTATAATCATCTAAATAGCACCCAGATGCTGCTGAGAGCACACTTAAAAATGTAACAGTCAGTTTACTTACAGTATTTGATGCAGAGTACCAGACCGTAAGGTAGGAACTAACAGCAGCATTCCGACATACAGGCTGAGGTTATGAAGAAGCCAAGAGCCAGGCTCTTTATGGGGATGCATGGCAGGAGGATGAGAGACAGTGGTTTTAAATTGAGAGCAGGTTCTGATGCGGTTTGAGCGCAGTAGGGGAGAATATTCATGGTGAGGATGGTCAGGCATCGAAGCAGGATCCTGGAAAGGCTGTGGAGCTGCCAGCCTTGGAGGTTTTTAATAGCTAAGTGGACAGAGCCCTGAGCAACATGGTCTGAATTTGATGCTGACTTTGCCTGAGCAGGAAGAGGTGGACTTGGAGGCCTCCTGAGGTCCCTTCCAGCCTGAATGATTCTGTAATTCTTTTGTTTGAGGTGATAAAAATGAGTTGCTTAGAAATAGTGGTGTTCTGGGTGGAGTAACAATTTGTTGACTTCTTACAGAAGTTCCGGTAGGTTACGTGCTGATGGCATAATTTGTGATGCTAAAAAATATGTTTAAAAGTTATTTGAAAGGATTGAGAATATATTGTTTCTCTTGTTTGTATGGAAAGATAATTAATGCTGAAGAGCATGTGGCTATGGAAAGAAAAAGTTCATAAATAAAAAATATGCTTGTTCCAGATGTAAGCTGTAGTTAGATACAAAGTGAAAATGCATTTTTACTCTTGCATCTCTTGAAGGTTTGCAAATTGGCTTTGCATGATCAGGTGGTGGACTGCAAAGCTGAAATAAGAGACACCCAATGGATTGGCACTTAAAACTGAAATGTGCCAGACATGTAGCCTGTCATTTACGAGGATGTTGCACAAAGAAAAACAAATTTAAGTTACTGCAGTTGGTATCGGTGTCTAGGGAACTGGCGAGCCTTGTGCTCAGGGAGGCCTTAGCATAACTTGCTAAACTTTTTTTTCCCCTTCCATTTTTCAAGTTGCTTCATTTCATTGTATATTGTGTGCACTTCTGGAGAATACATAATTCTGCAACATAGCTACCACGCATGGAAATCCTTTGGCCCTAAGCATACAAGGAAAACAGAAGGGGAAATGCTTATAAGCATGTGTTAAACACAACATCTAATTTTTTTACATACAGGCATAGAGTTTTTCTAACATGAAAGCTCATCTGGTTATTGACATTTATAAGGACAGTATTTACAATAATTTTAATATCAAAATTATCTTGTATCTGTGTTTTTTCTGGCAGATGGGAAGTTAGAGATAACAAGTTCTGTACTCTTTGGTGTATTTTGCTTATGGAGAATTTAACATCCTGTATTTTCCTTATGGGAGAAATATAGCTAATGGTTTGCACTGCTGGTGTTCTTCACCCAGCTCAGGTGCAATTTTCAAATGTATGTACAGAGTTCAGTTTGTTTATTTTCATTTTTGTGCTGTTTCTTAAGGCTACTTACAGTTTGCGAGTCATAAGGAGTCAAAGGTGTTGTTTAAAGCTGTATCTCCTGTTTTTCTCCCCCAAAAATCACTAATAAGCTGGACTCTTCAGAGCAAGATTCCCATTCCTTGGGGTCTGTGCACTTTGTGTTTGAATGGCTACTGGCAAAAGACGGTGGTTGTTATCCTGGTATTGAGACCATCGGTGCATTTTGAGGTTTCTGTCCACAGCAGGACCAGTTACCTGGAAATTCAAGCAATGAACTGAAAAGAGAGCAGCGCTCTGTGCGAAACAAACCCTTTTCTCTTTCTGCCGTGGGCATTTCTGCCCTCTGAGTAGGTTTTTCTGTTGTTACAAGTAATTTTTCAGGCTGAAGTTGTCTGTGTTGGAAGAGTTAAAAGCTCAGTTGATTTAACTAGATCATATCTGCGCAACAGGGAGCTGCAGTCGTCATCAAAAGGAATCTGACTGCCTACCAGTTCGAGTCTAGGGGCAACGGAGTAAAATGGGGGAGAATGTTGATAACTGAACAACAACAGAATTTAGGGATTGGGGCTGTTTGTGGTGGGTTTTTGTAGAAGGTGGGTGATGTGAAATTTTGGCTTAATGACTGTATATTTTGGATTTTCTTATCGTTGGTGAGGATTAAAGACCTGCAGCACTGCATGGCTACTAGTCCTCCCATATACCAGCTTGTGCTTAGTTCTCATTAGCCCTGTTCTGTTAGCTGGAAATTTCAGCCAACGTACTCTTTTTTTTTTTTTTTGTCTTTTTTCTGTGTTTTGTTTTGTGTTTTTGAAGGTTAGAGCCCTTTTCCACAAGTCTTGAGTGGCAAGTATACTTACAGAGGGGAAAAGAAATTACACCTTTCTTTTTTCTGGTTTTCCTTCTGTTTAAGAAGTGCTAGTGAAAGCATTGGAATTTTGATTTCGCTCTATGCTTGACCTTGATATTATTGTAGTTTTTCCTGTTAAATTGGATGTGGTACTTACAGTAGACGGTTTCAGGAGCAGAGGAGTTGGGTGTAACGCCAGGGTGACTAGCTGAGCGATGCCTTTTACACCCTGCTGAGCTATTCTGAGTTGCACTGGGCAAACTGCTTGCAGTCACACTGTACCAAGCTGGAGCTAATTTTACATTTTTTCCCTATAAGACTAACTGGTTTTGCCTGGGATTAAAAGGAGAATATTAAAAATATTACTGTATAGCATGTTCCAGCACTTTCAACGGGGATGAAGTGAGGAGACACTGTAGATCTCCCAAGGGGCCTGTTCCTGGCAGATTTCCACTTCAGAGAGGTATGGGCTTGAATATGGACATCTGAAGACTTTAATTGAGTTTGTGCATTTTCTCAGGTTCCCTACTCCCTCGCCTCGATCATTGCAGCCTTAGTTGTGCATAGTCATGCTGAACAGCAATGTTTACTGAACTGTTGTGCCCATGTATGTGTGCACAATGTCAGTGGTTAGGAAAAATGGCCCATAATGTGTTTGCTGTTGGTCAGATTAATTCATCAATAAAAAATAATCTGCGCCATGGGGTTGAGGGGAGGGGAAGAGTAAAATCCACCTTTCTTAAATAAATCTCTGTTTCCTCTCTGCCCACACGAACAGTAATTAAAGTAGTGCAGAGCGCTTTTAAACACAACTTCTAACTGAGTGTAGTGCCTACACAAGGGTGTATTACCTGCCTGTGAAGCATAGCAAGTTATGGAAGGCAGGGCCATTACTTGCAATAGGGAATTAACTCCTACAGATGTATTTACAGTCTTGCCGAGTCTCGTCTCCTTATTTCGTGCCCTGATTAACAAGTGTGTTTCACACGGCGTTATCCAGCTTTTATTTCATTGCTGTGTTCCCGTTTGCAGGCTGAAGCAAGACTCGCAGCAAAGCGAGCGGCACGGGCAGAGGCACGGGAGATCCGAATGAAAGAACTGGAGAGGCAGCAAAAAGAGGTATGGTCAAGGCTCTGGGGGGGGTGTTTTGGTCATCTTCTTTCCTGAATCTATATGTATATAATCTGAGATCTTGGAACAAAGGATTGATCGTTTGTCTGAAATGTTAATAGTCTGCATGGAGCTAATGCTGCTCAGTTAGTTGATCGTAGGATATAGCCTGGAAAAAAATTGGGATTGTGGCAACAGTTTTATCTTGGTGAAGCCAGTGTAATTATTCACAGAAAACACTGGTGGTTAGTTTGTAATCATTGTTTAATATTAAACTTTGAAGTATGCAGCTTGTTTGTGTGTGCGTTGGGAGAGTGGATTCTTATCACTTCATTAGAAATCTAATGAATACGGAAGACTCTTGGCCCTTGTATAACTCTGCTAGTTATTTTGCTTTGTTGCTGTGAAGCTGGCATTGTGTTCTCCCTTGTTTTGAAAAAGTGATGGTCTGCTGTTGGCAGAAGTAATGATAGAAGCTGAGCTTGGCAGAACGTTACCTTCTCTGAAGTGTTTGGATTACATGCCTGGTGTAGTCTATTCCAAATTCTGGATGAGCTAGTTGTTTTATACTATCAGCTGTACTAAATGCCGTTCCAGTCCAAGAAACTGAGAGCAGCACTTGTTTTGAAGCTCTAGAAGTTAAAGCAGTGCTATTAGAATGGGGCTGTAAGCACAGGTTGGCACAGGTGAGCCAAACCATTGACAAGAAACAGAAGGGCTTAAAAATTGTATTTGTTGATGTGCATTTAATGAAACAGCAGAACAGATGTAATAAGGCCAGCAGCAATCGTAATGCAATTTTTTTTAAATTAAATTTTGAAAGGGTAGTGGTAAGGTGTTTGGGAGCAGGGTGTGGGAATGCGTAGTAAGAATAAATGTCCATCTGTGCTTTAGGGTGCAGAGAAGGATTCAGTTTAGCTTTTAGACAGTGAATTGGGATGTGATAGCAGACTAGTGTCAGTGCAGGCTGTAGTAATCAGCCTGGAACAGAAGCGCTTGGGCAGTTTATCCATGCCCAGCTTTGTGCTGGAGCATCCTGTCTAGTTGAGGCACGTTTGGACGCGTCTTACCACCCTGTAGCCGCAGGAGGGTTAGATGTACCTGCAAACGCACTGGCAGTGCGAGCTGTGTGGGAGTGTAACCACAAGACCTGTGCTTGGGGGAGAGAGGAGACTTCTACTGCTACAGTTGCTGCTTTTTGAAGGATGTTTCTTGCAACCTGGACCACAGTCAGAAGGCCTGAAGTGGAGACGAGCGTCAGTACTGTCCAGTTGCTGCTGTGCCTACAGCCTGAGCAGTGGGACTTGCCAAACAGCCTTTGGAAGATCTGTGGCAAACAACGACTGGGTGTTTTGTTTGGGTAGCAACCTCAGTATAGGTGTCATTGTGCCTGACAGGGGTGTTCCCATCTAATTTGCAGGTAACTTTAATGGAGCTGATGACCCCCTTGAAGAATAAAAGCGGATGACGGAAAGGGTGTCCTTGTAAATTGAAATTTTGCCATGAAAACTAAAGCTTGTGTGAGCGCTCATGCAGTTAATAACAGAAGAGCTGGTGATCTGAAAATCTGGGAAATTTTCTTTGTGTAGATAGAAATCGAATGGTACAGGATGTCGCTCTGATATACCAAATTCAGTGAAAGCTAAGCCAGATGTCCACTGCAATCTGGTTTGTAATTCACTGGCATAAATTACATAATGTGACCACATATATGAAAAAAAATTACAGAATATCCAGTCTTGCAAAATATTAATCTTAGCCCTTAGATGCAAGGTAGAGCTAGTAAGGATGGCTGCAGGAAGTTTTTCATTGCCACAAGTATCTTGCAGATATAATAAAAGAAAACATAAATACATAAATTCCCAAGCAGCAATCAACACAAGACATTTGGCACCTACCCCTTCCTTGGAGGAGAACATACTGTGATACTGGTGTCTGTACAGCTTGTTATATGCCGTCTTCCATTTTCCTTCGCAAACTTTTTGGGGGAATAAATAGCACATTCCCACTACTGCTGTGTTGAATAACCAGAACTTAAAGCACTTGCTTTACTGCTTCAGAAGGCTCTTTAGAGCCAGTTATAAGAGTTAAAAAGCAATAAATATATTTATTGCACGTGTATGTACTTGTTCATGCTTAAAGCAACGTACATGCCCTGGCAGGCTTCTTGTGGAGCATGGATTACTTGAGAATGTATTTATATTTGGTCTGAGTTAAAAGTTTACAGATGTTACTATTACAAGCTATAAACATGGCACTATAGCTCTTTCTGGCAGTGAAGTAGGGTGTTTTAAAGGTTTGGATTTGGACTGGAAATTGGCTCCTCTCCTGCCCACCATCTAGTATTAATGACATTTCTTAATCTTGTGCTTCATTTTCCTCATTTTAATATAATTGGGTGACTTTTGCATCATGAGTGTACATATGTTATTTGACTAATGTTCTGTTTGCCATTACAAAAGAAACATCAATGCAGAAGCACCAGGTATCTGAGATTTTTGTTCTCTTAGGAATGCTTCTGTAAGTAGAATGAGCAGCAACCGCACGGGAAGCTACTAAAACACCTGGTGCTGGGGTCTGTAGGCTAGGACCAAGGACTGGTCGCAACTGTGTAGTAAACTCAGCAGTCAGTGGTGAGGGCTACACGATACCATACCAAGCTCCCCTCTTGGCAGAAATTACTTCATGTAGCTCACATAATTGACAGCAGAAATTGCTGCATGGTTGATTCTTTTGGAAATTTAAAATTGTGTTTGTCATCAGCCATGCTACTGATAAGGTCCTTTGCTTTCAAAAAGAGCATTCGATGAGAAGCTTCTGGCAGGCAGCTTGGCTTCGGGTGCTCGTGAGTGCGCTGGCTGCTGGTGTGGGCTCAGCCCTTGCTCGAGCTGCCGTGCCCCTTACCGGTGGTCGCTGCTGTTCAGCTCATGCGCTGTGTGCTCGGAGGAGTGGCTTTGGTAAACCTGGCTTGAAATATAAGGTGACTCTAAGAATTCTTCTGGAAACTCAATGTGAAGCAACGTCCTGCTGCAGTAGAACAATAATTGGAGAAACTACATAGCAGAAATAGATGGGCTTTTGGAAGAAAAGACTCTGAATTGCAGTGTGAGATGTGGGAAGGTTACCGTGGAAGGCTGCTGCCGTTCGCTGTGGTGGGGCAGGATTGTGGGTGTGTTCCAGAGGTGGTATCATCGCATCACCTCATGCCAGGCAGCAGGAAGAAGGCTAAGTGTGTCAGTGTGGGTGGTTGGGGTTTTTTTATTTGTTGTTGTGTTGTTTTTTTTCTCAAGGAGAGGAAGGTAAGGAGGAGAGCATGACTACAAGTAATCTGCGTAGGTGAAAATTGTTTTCTGTAGCTGAAGAAAGAAAATTAGCACAAGGATCATGATCTGATGTATGCTGATTTATGAAGGTGAGGGTAGTGGTCAGTCTTCAATCGTATGTAGGTGTGTGTATTTATGTAGAAAAGTAGTGAAGGGATTTCTGGTCGTGAGGCCCCGAGAAAGGCACAGATCTAATAAATGTAACTGCTTGAATGTTTCTGACTTCTTATTCTGTGCTGCTTTATTGTTGTTATCCACTAAAGTTGTAAATAATTAATCTGGAGTTCACGGTAGGTTTTCTGGTATGCTTCCATGCATAGTAAGTCAGTACACGAGAGCTCTTATGTGAGGCAATGCCGATGCATGTTCTGGGCTGAAAGAATGGTTCTGATAGATGATACTTGCTCCCTTGCCTGTTTCCATGCCACTGCCACCCCCCAGCTGGTGGGAGTCAAGAGCAGTGATGATGGGTCCCATACCATGCTGCCATGGTCTTTAACCATTTGGTTTACAGTTGCATAGTCTAAAGCCAGTCTGTTTGGCTTGTACCGTAGAGTTGTGCTTGGTACTGAGACAAATGCTTGTGTGTGTTCAGATATTTGTTTTTAATTCGTGCAGAAGAGCAAGTCAGGAGTTGTCAGCTCAGTTCTTCTGAGTAACAAATTGTTAATTCTTGTGGGGCTACCAGGTAAAATGGACAGAAGAATTTTTTCCAGTGGGTTTTGGGTTTTTTGTTTCTTAGAAGCTTGGTGTGAGATCTCTTATGGTCTTAGTTTCTAAGAAATATTTAACAGTAATGTTTCAAGACACGTAAAAGCTGCAGGATTAGGGCTAACTGTAGAGAACGTTTTATGTAGGAGTACCTTCTGTGTGTTCTGCTGGCAAGACTTTAAATGTCTCTTCAAGGACTGACACTTGGAGACCACAATTTAAGCTGATATTAGTGCCTGAAGTGAAAAGAGAATGATCTCCTCCCACTCCTTAATCTGCAGGATAAGATTCTTGCTTGCCAGTTCACACAGCAGATGAGCTGGTACTTTTAGCTCAAGGCGAGAGCATTCTGCTTGTCTCCTGGCTTCATTTTCAGCTCTCGCTTTAAGGACACAGCACAAATCTTGGCTTTGTTGTTCAGTAAATTGTTTCTTTACCAACATACTCATTTGCACGTACTTTTCCTCCTTTGGATTCATATTTCTTTGGAATAAAATATGTTACTGTACTTTCTGTCATGGATTTCTTTTTTCCTCTGTTAGTTCCTTGAGCACGTAGTGAATTTAGTGAATATAATAAAGCCAGGTTAATGTGGGCAGAAGACTTGCAAACGCTCTCAATCTGCTCACCCATCCTGTTGACTGTGACTTGGGCCCCTTCTTCCAGTGCTAGGATTTGATGCCACAAGTCTGACCTGAGTCAGTGTGAGTCCTATGGCACAGCTGGCTTTCAGGATTGAAGCAGTTTAAAATTCCGGGCAGTGGAGGAAAAATTAGAGAAAAGTGGAATTGTCATGGCTTGAATGGGAAGGGAGAGACTGACTGTGGAACTTGGTGCTTGCATATACAGGGAGGAAATTGAGAAGGTTTGTGATGGTTAATCTGAATCTTTCTTATATAGCCAGTGTGAAGATACGCAGGAAAATTTGGAGAGGAGCAGTGTTGGAGGTGTTTTTAGTAGACTGTGGGTTTCTGCCTTCTGCTGCCATCTAACTGTGCTACACTGGCTTGTTCTGTCCTGCTCGAAAGTTATTTCTATGAAAAACTTTGCTTTTGTGGGACACCTCACGTGATAAGGAAATGAGGAAAGCAGTCTGCCGCTAATACTGTGGGCAAGAAGACATTTTTCGTCATACCATAGTACAGGAAAGTGCTATTTAAGGCATTTCTCTGATTAAATGTCTGTTGACTCCATTAATCTTTATTGCAGAAATGCCCCCAAAGAGTTTATTGTTTAGAAGTGTGTGTTTTTTCCTGTAACATACTATGTAAGGTGGACAGTACATTGATGAGAGATCAGTCACTTCAGAGCAGAGCTGTTGGGATACCTGTTAGCTAATGGATGACCGAAAAATTTTGAGTTTTATAAAAAGTTGGAACAGTTACAATGACACACTTGACTTTGTCCCTGTGCCCCTCTCCAGCGCCCTCCGTGGTGTCTGGCCCTGAAGAAGGGCCTCGTTGTTATCTTATCCATTGGCAGTCTGGGCCCTGGACACAAGACCTGTCGAGTTTCTTGCTTCGCACTCAACAGGAATACCTGCAATGCTAAGCCTGAAACATCAGGCTCTGGAAAATAATACTTCTATAGTGTTGCCTCGAAGCGTGGGTGAACCAACGGCATGGAAAAGTTAAAGCTTAAAGGTTAAACAGCTCCATGGTAGTTCTTTATCTAAAATGGTGGCGTGTGGCTTCTGTGCATGGATGAAAGGCGCTCAGCATGTGCAGCAAAGCAAAAGATCGGAGTCAATATGCAGGCTTGGAACTGTGGGAGGTTTTAGTTCATTTTCCTCTTCAGGGTTTTCTTAGTAAAAGGTAATCAAGGTGACTAGTGTGTGGGAGTGCTAGCTTCAAATGTGGGTCTGAATTATCCCCCCTGCACTTGTAGGAATCGGAATTAATGCTTCTGAGGCATTAAGCTGTGCTCTGCAGTTGTCCTTCACAATGATGAAGGGGAGCCTGATCAGGCCATGGAGGCAGGGATTGAAAGAATTACGCTCTGCTTCCCGGCATTGGGACCTGGCTTCACCTGAGGTGGCCCAGAAGAGCGATGCATGACAGGGATCCCCTGAATATATCCCAGAGTAGAGGAGACGGAGTACCCTGCCGTCGTCTGACCAGTGGAAGGGTTGGAGTCAGAGCGAAGTACCGTTCCCGCTGGGTTGTACTCGCAGAGCAGAGGGCAGGTGTTGGCGTTTATTCAACATCAGTCCCTATCTAAGAAGATAAGGAGTAAGGCAGCCAAGGGCTTTAAGTCCAGAGCTGTGATACATTTTCTACAGATACAAAGGTAAGTGTTCAGCAGAAAATACTGGCAAGAATTGAAGCTACAATTTCCTTCCGGATTTGTGTAGCCAGTTATGTAGTTTTGAACAAGGGTTTCTTGCTTCAGAAATGCTAGGTGAGATGCAAGAAAAAAGCAAAATTCAGATGTATTAGAGTGGCTGTAATGCATTTTTGTATTATTAAAGTGGTTCAAGACTATGGAACAACTTTGTAGCGTCAACGGTACATTTATTAGGGAGTGCAAATGGCGTGAGACTCCGTGGAAACATTAAAAATTGAAAAAGCAACCTGCAGAGATCCTCCCATGTTAGCAATACATGTGCAAGAAATTTTCAGAGACTTTTAACAAGCTGACACTGTGCTGTACGCAGATGAGAGATGTATGGCATTGATGCTTTTGTAACTATGCTTCATCAGTTATGGACAAAACTTGTCCTTAAAAAGAAGAACAGATTTTCTGTAGTTAACGCTGTTTGCTTTTATTATGATGGTAGATGTGCAGTTGTCAAACCAGGTGAATATTTGAGCATCTGTCACTTGGAGGGAGGGAGGCTGGAAGTGAGAGGTCCCAGCTAACAGCCAGGTTAGGCTGTGGGCCGGTGCACAGCCGGGGGAGCAGCTGTGGCCTGTGCCTCCCTGGAGCCCAGCGGGCCTGGAGACAGGGATGCTGCGTTCTAGCTGTTCCTGTGGAGGAGGCCTAGAATGTAAATGCTGCTTTCACTCTGTTTAACTCTACAGGGCTTTGATGTGTGCTTTTCTGTATTTGTGTTTTGCTGTATATTCTGTATAAATGATTTTTTTTCCCATTTAGAATGAGTTATGGAACATTGCATCGCTATTTATTCATTCATGCTAGTTTTTGTTTCTGTATTTCTTTCCTTTCCCTTTTTCTCGTAGATCTATCAAGTTCAGAAGGTGGGGCTTGCTTTCTTTCGTTCTTGTTTGCATGTGTGTGTTCCCACGTTATGAGTTTTGCTAGTCTTTCAGAAAAACCTCTAAAGAACGGAAGATGCACAGCAGGCTTTGTATTTCCAGGCCATCCCTCCCTTCCCTCCCATAGTCTTGTGGGGTGGATAATAAAGGGGAGTGGGGGAAGATGACCCTTATAAAATGTACCTGGTCAGGCACTTAATATATTTTTTTTCTACAGACTATTTGGTAAAGAATAAGTGATAAACAGAAGAGTAATTTGGCAAACCAGCCATCATAGGAGGGTATGGTGGCTCCATGTGTCAGCAAGAACCATACAGACATTTGTGTTGAAGGTCAAGAGTATAGCTGAAAATATATGTCGGGCTGGGCAAGCATTTAACAGGTGCCAGCAGGGAGAATGACTTTCAGATGACTTTGTTTGCAGAAAGTCACTGAGGTAAATCAGGGATGCTGTGTTTGAATTTATAATCTTTTGGTAAATAAACTGTATGGCCTTTCTTCCAGTGTGACCTAGACATTATAAATGCTTTTATATTGTTCAGTCCTCTCTCACTTCAATTTACAGTCACAATCTCTTCCCTCCTCCCAATCTCCTATTCATAGTTCCAAGTGATGGCAAAGATGATGATAATGATAATAGCTGTAACTGAGGTCACTTGCTATGTAACAAAGGAGAGTTTTGGGGTTTGTGTTATGATGTCTGGCTGCTGTGTACTTCCAGCATGTGAACTGTGTGGTACCTAGAAAGGGAAATCACTCCCAAGAGATTTTACAGGGAAGGAGAAAGCATATATTTCTTCAAGCCCGTCATTTTCTCCCTTATTGAATCTTTCTTTTTTTCAGAGATATTTTCATTGCTTGCTGAATGATAAATGTCTCCTAAACCCTCTGCCTGTTTATTTTGTTCTGGCACTCCAGCTGCCTTAACTGCATGTTTTACTCGCTTGACCTAGCAGTGCGTGTGCTTCTCGGAAATGCTGTTCTCCTCTTTAAGTGCACACGTATGTGAAAATAGCTACTCAAATCATGTGCTCTGGTATGTAATCCTGACCCCATCAATTTCACAACAATTATATCTTACTCTTGTTTTTATGCGTGGAGTTGACTACGTACTGAGTGACTCAAATTAACATCTGCCCATGGATCAACAGTCTCGTTATCAGTCTCCTTTATAGGAACTAATTTCATCTTGTGGTAAAAATGCAGCCCTGTGGGAGACAAGGAGGTTGTTTACTGTTGGTGTCCTGATGTGGATGAGAAGATAAGTGGGTTAGCCCTGCAACATCCCGTGGTGGGTTTGCAAGTCTAGCAGTTTCACTGTCTCTTAGTGAGCAAATCTGATCTGGAATTCTCGCTCAGTGGTATTAATGTCATTAATTATTTAGTTGTAATATCACTTTTCAGGGTAAAGGGAACTTGAGTCTGGCAGAGGCCACTGACAACAAACCAAATGAATGAATACACACTATTTCTTCCTTTAACCCATGTGGCCATTCAAACCAGGCCCCTCGGGGCAGAACAGGATAGTTGGAGTAGAGAAAGAAATGAGAAGTGGCAAAATATCTGAGACTGCAAATGCTGCTGGTTCAGTCCGGTGTGAGATGTGCCGATTAAAAGATTGTAACTGAAAAATAGTCCCAAGGCAGTGCCATTCATTAACTTTTTGCTTTTCGGGATATTAAACATGTAGCTATGTAATTTTAAGAGGTGGAGGATAAGACTGTAAGTGTAACTGAACTTGTGACATAATAAGCCTTTTAAGGGGTATTTCCTCATCTCCCCTTATGCAAAACTGAGTTCAGAAGCCTGTGTCAGAAAGTAAAGAGAACAGAGGGCAGGAAAAGCAGACCTCACAAACATTATTAGCATGTTTATGGATCCTTCCTACCTGTGAGAAAGGAATCTCCATTTTCACAGTGTCTTTTCTAAATCGATTTCTTGTGTTAGAAAATGTTATACATTTCGGGGGGGGGGGGAGGCAACAGGGGGAAGCCCTGAATAAGGCTTTGCCTGACCTGATTTACTACAAAGCATATAATCTGTAGGTTCTGATGATGTACGCAATCCTGACCAGCTGGAGTTCATGTTCAGGGGTCGTTGTCAGGATGTGATGTATATAAAACAGCCTGTTACAAATTTCAGTTTTATGTGTTATGCTTCTGCCTGGTAGTAACTAGTCTGAGCACTTGTGAGGAAGTGTGTAGTGCTTGAACAAACAAAGGTTCATGTCACACACTCTAATTTCATGTAGTTTAGGGGAGAAGTTTCACGTGTGCAGTCTGGCTAGGCATTGTGTCGGGGTATTAGATGTGTTTGAGCACACAGTAAGATGCTTTGTAGGGAAAGCAGGGGAGAATACTTCCCTGTTCTCATAGGGATGTGGTTAAAGACCTTGTTGAACTGTTGTCTCTTTTTCCTTGTTCCAGAGAGATGTTTGCATACTATTTAAAACTGCAATGCAGTGCATTTATTTCCTGTTTTCAAATCACTGGCCTAAAAACTTAGTTTTCTAATATTTTTTCCCAAGTAAATGGGATTGCTGTGAGCTCCTGCCTTTTCCCAATTTGACCCCTAAACCAATAGCATTTATAGGTCCTTCTACAGTTCGGGCTGCCCAGAATCTGTAATTGAGCACCCTGCTGCCTATTCTACTTTATAACGGACTTTCTTCTCTTCAGCGCTATTAAGATTAAAATGAAGATGACCTTAACATGCAAGTAGTTCTGTTGTTTAATGAGGAAGAACTCTTAAGTGGGAATAAACTGATACAGTATCAAAGAACACATAGCTGTTTGTTCTAGTTTATTAATAAATAGTGAATGAGGTTTTTAACGGTGAAAGTAAAATTACATTAATACCATTGAGCGAGTGCTAAATGCAGAGCATCATACAGAACAGGTTTCTGATTTTCTTTTGATCATTAGCCAAGGTTTTGACTGTTGATACTCCTGCCTCCTCAAGCCTCTAGAAAAGCTGGCAAGTACATGCTTGTTTTTTCCACAAATACGTGAACCTCGAAGCACATAATCCAAGTTTTTGTGGAATACCTATTATGCTTCCTTAAGCAGAATTTCCATTTTTCCAATTACTGTGCTTTAGGCCAGTGATTTTTCTTTGCACAGGAATGTTATGGTAACCATTATAAATGCAGACTTCCTGAGACTGGGTTTGAAGCGCGTGTCTGGGGAGGAAGAAAAGTCCTGCTAAAACTGTCGATCTTTGAAAAATTTGCTGTCTGGTAGAAATGCAAGTTCAGCTCAGGGAAGTTCGCAATGTCCTGAGAAGAACATATGAACTGAGAAATGGTTCAAAAGGGACAGTCTGCTAAGAAAATGCATGGTGTTTGGTAGTGAAATGCAGAGAGCTTTCCAGTCTTGGCTGCATTGGTGAAACATGGCCTAGAGGTTCCTCTACTGTCCGCAGCGGTGATACCACCACTGTCAAGATGGTTGTAGCGTAGGCAGAAAGCCTTGTGCTCTGGCAAGCTCTGAACACAGTGAATAAGAATGCACAGACATTACTTGTATTGTATTCAATTTGGCTTCCCCGTTTGACAGATCTGTACAGTAAACATGATTTGACAGCATTTTTCATCCTGAAAGTGTTCTGTTTGGATCTCTTGTAATGAGTCTTGACTGAAATGGGTCAGGAATTCAAGACTCATTATGCTCCTTGCTCCAATCCCCCCAGCACTGTTATTCTGCACTGCTGAGAAAGAAGCTGTCGAGTACCCTGGCTGTACCCCAAGCACCCCTTTCCCCTCACCGGGTGGCTTTTCCTGGGCACGTGCTGCAGGGATGTCTGGTGGCACTCGGCGCAGCTTTTCCCAGCATGTTTGTGTGTGTGGAGCTGTGTGACTCGGCCGAAACCTGGCAGTGCATGTCTAAATGTTCTGTGTTTGCCTTTCTCATCTAAATTCTGTTTTTTTCCCTTTTCTGTCTGTAGAAATATTATGGTCTGGATACTAAATGGGGAGACATCGAGCAATGGATGGTAGGCCTTGATCAACGTAGCTAAACAACATGGTGTTGTTTCATGTGTTGAATTTTTGTATAGTTCATAGAGTTTGAAATCCCACAAAGCAGGTACTTTCGTGTATTGGAAATGAGACTTCTACTCTTATTGCAAGGATTAATGCAGTCCACGTCAATACCTGAAATGTGGATTTTGATCAGCTTAAAACTGGCAAGGGTTTGGTTAGAGCCATCTCTTTCTGCAGACCTGTCTCCACCCTATCACCTGAAGATTAGCTTAGCATGTAGACCTGCTAAAGCCACTGGTGATACATGTAGTCATTTTACTTCTTGTGGATTTTGTTACAATCTGAGTCTTCTGAAATCTGTCCTCAGTTAAACTTTGTGCAAGTTTTATCCATGTTTCTTCAGTTACCTTTGGATGAATTATTACTGCTACTATGGCAATGCTCACTTTTTCTGATAATGCAACGTCCTGAATTTTACTATTTGCTAAGCCGCTGAAGTTGGTACCAGATAGGGTCTGTGCCATTACCAACATCTGCCTGTTTTAACACGCATAACGTAAGGTGAAGAAGTTGCTAAAGGGCTGGAAGACTTTGGCTTCAAATGTCTTCCAGACAGAAGTCACTTCAGGAGCTTGCCAGTGATGCCAGGTGAAAACTGTTGTTTGTGGCCTTGCCCTTCAAGCTAGGTAGAGCACACTGAAAAGGGTAAAACTGAACAGCTGACTTCCAGCATGGAAGATAACTTTTCAAACTCCCTGCCTTCCTTGGCCGTTGATAACTAATCAGCATAATGCTAGTTTGCTCTGTGCCTTCTTGAAAGCCTTCTGCTGTATGGACCAAACATCCAGCCAAGATGCTCCAGTCTCATGGATAAGCTATGAAGTCTCTTCAAATCCTTGCTTGGTGAGCTTAGCTCCACCTTACTAGCAGTTCCCTTGCTTCAAAGTCAGTCCACCTGTGAGAACCATTAACTACAATGTTGAAACCTCCCCCCCCCCCCCCCCCCCCAGTTTTCTGTCACTGTTTTTAAATTCGATGTAAACTCAGTTTGGTAAAATCAGTTTGTTGAAATGTAATACATAAGACAGCCTTTCCAGCGTTCGCACAGCCTCTGACCTGCAAAAGGCTGCAGTGCTGTGTGTCGCAGGGGCTGTAAGCAGAGCACAGATGGTTTTGTTCTGGAAGAAGGGGCCACTCTGTGCCCCTCTGGGATACTCACTAGAGAGACACCATTGCCCTGCCACGTTATTTCAATTAGAAGATTTCTGAGATTTATTTTGAAGGACTGCAAACTGGAACGTTTAATTACAAAAGCGCTGTAAGTATACTGATTCCCAGATGCAGAGAGATACACTTCAGACATTTTTGAGATAAAAATGAAGACATTGCTGTGTACAGTTTTTTTCAAAAGTAACGAAATGTGTAGCAGAATAAAACAGAGGGGAAGAAGGGTGGGGTCACAGATGAGGGGGGAAAAAAAGGTGTTTCTCACTTGACAAGTTGTCACCTTCCATTATATGACTTAACCTTACTGACTCTTAAACATTGCTGAAGTTCGGTGTGTCTTTCTGAAAGCGCTCCGTTGGTGTATCTGTCCTTTCAACGCTTCACTCTTTGTTTTTTCTCTGCTGCCTTGGTAGGAAGACAGTGAGCGTTATTCCCGTAGAGCCCGAAGAAATGCCTCGGTTAGTATCTACTTTTGCTTTCTCTTTTTAGCTGGACATTTCAAATTAAGAAAGCAGGCGCGTAGAAGGCAGTTCCTTTCTAACAGAAAAAACAAAACAAGCTTTCCCCCCGCCCCAGCCAAGTGAAAACCCCAAAGCCACTTCCTGATGTTTCTGCCCTCTCCCCAGTCACTCTGGGGGAGCTTTTGCAAATGTGCAAGGATCAAGGGGGGCAGGGGGTGGAAAGTGGGGAAAGAACCTGCTTGGAGTGTTTAATGTTCGTTTATTCAGAGCAGGGACCACGAACAGGGAACACTGGACCAAGCTTTTCATTCATCCTGTAGTAAAATGCTTGACAGTGTTTCTTGGGCAGGGTATGGTTTAATTTGCTTCCTGTTTATAGTTTTAATGCGATTCTTTTTTAAAGACGTTTATTTTGTATGTCTTTCTGTTCCATCAAAATCATCAGCATTTACCTCACTACCTGTTACTTCTGTTTTTTTCATTGTTTTCTTGTTTTTATACTTTCTTTTGGTAGGCTTCAGATGAAGATGAGCGCATGTCAGTGGGTAGCCGTGGAAGCCTGAGGGTTGGTAAATTATACAATTTAAGTGTGCATGTGTGTGTACCAATGTTGCTGTCCCGCTGTACCACCAGACTGGTTATAGTACTCTAGTAACATCGTCCTTCCAAGGTCTTGATATGTTCCATGTCCAAGGCATGTGGGGGGGTTTGGTGGGGGTTTTTTTGTTTTGTTTTTTTTTTTTGAGCACATGTAGTTCAATAATTCTTTCAGCCAAGAGAATTGTCAGATTTGTATGCACTGTGCAGGAACACCAGTGGAGAAAGTGACTTGTAGAAACCTTTCTGGTAAATGCTGTTCACTGTTACTGTTGTAGGAAGTACTTGGCCAAAACACTGGTATATGCAGCTATTTCTTGTATGGACCTTGTAAGCTCCTCAGTTTTGTTATTGATACTGAGAATTTGGGAAGTGCTAGCTTACTCTGTGGTCAATGTCTATTGGCTCAGGAAACCAAAAGCAAATTATCAGTGGAAAGAAGTCTTAACCGCTTTGGAATTGCAGGTGAATGCTCTCCTCAAAACTGCATTAGAGATACTTGAAAATCATCTGCAGACTTGAGTTTGATGGCTGGAGGAATTAATAGGGCACAGAGTGCTGCTGTGCACTAGTACTGATCTGTAGAAAAAGTTCAGATAGTTTTTACTCAAGATACACATGCAGTATTTGTCCAGATAATATAGAGGGGTACAAATGAACTCCTCTCTAGCACAGACATAATCAGCTCTTGTAATTATGAAGATAGTTTAAGCAGTGTAGATGTGAATAGCTAATGCTGTTGTCTCAGCTTGTGTTGAATGTCTGCAGAAGGCGGTTGGAGCACACTGCTTCCGAGAGCTACGGAGAAGTATTCAGCTAACCACAAAACTGAAACAATCTGTAGCAGCACTGTGGAGGAAGCTCTCAGCAGTCCTGAACTTGAATCAGTTGTGACTAGTTTATGTTACAGAGTCATTTGTGGCTAAAACGGTTGTGTTTGAGAATAACTTGTTCTTCTACTGATGTTGTTCCTTCCTTAACCGTGTAACTAGTGCTACTGATAAGCTGGACGATCAGTTATAATTCTACAGAACAAGCAAGACCTTTATTATTTATAGCAAGATATTTATTTGTAATCCTTGGTTTCTGGCTTCTTTGGAGATTTCATGTCATAAAATTACTTTTTTTTCTCCTTAAACTTGCTAATAATTACCTAGGCTAGAACTACCTTTTTTTCCTGACAAAGTGTCCCCCAAAGAACAGGATTGAGTGAAACAGCTCATATGCCTGTAGAAGAGTTCTGGAAGATGAAAAAAAAGTAAGATTACTACTGCAGAGCCTGCTCAATGATTCCTGATGTAGCTCACTAGATAGCACAAGATGTACTTGAAATTAAATATTGCCTTGTTCCCTTTTTAGTGAAATCTTTATTACTACTTATGAAGTGCTGTTAAAGTTTATAAGATTGCAAACTTATTAAATTGTTTTTCCAAGCTAGAAGATGCCTTAAAACTCCAAAGATTCAATGAAGAGAAGCTTATCTTCACAGCTGAATGTGAAAACTGATGTTTATTTTACTTGGAGTTAAATTTGGACATGTTTATGGAAGTGTTTTTTGGAGGGGAAAAAATCTGTAGAGAAGTTAAAAAGTCAATTCTTTCTATTTAGAAGGGGATTACAATACAAATAGGTCGTTTAACCATGGCTATAATTGCGTGCCCCTTGATATGGCAAGTTGCAAGCACACTGGCACTGTACATAGAGCGGGAGCGTTGTTCATCTGAAACACCTTTTGTTCATGGAAATGCACTACTGATTCCTTTTGACGTGTTTTTGTAATATGTTCCACATTTTACTGTTACATACTTAAACGCCAGAAGCCTTGCATTCTGTTTCCCAACCGTCCCTTGAGAAGAAGCTTTCCTGACTTTTTTTTCCCCAGAGCAGCCAGTCTCTGGGCTGCCAGCATGCCTTCAGGCTTCGATAACCACTGCTGGTCTGGCGAACAACGATCTGCAGCTGGTTTACGCGGTGGCCCATAAATACTTAATACTTGTGCAAAGAATGCCCTTTTCTAACAGAAGGATCTGGTTGAAACTCTTCACCCTGGTATTTCCACTGATGTTGCACAGACTCCCCCCTCTCCTCGTAAAGTAGCATTTGGTGAATGTTCTTATGCAAGCTGACACTTGGGCATGCACAGGAAAAGAGTTTTGACAGAGCTTCCTTCCCTGAGCCGAGTGTCGCTGGGACTGTAGAAGAAAGTAAATGTGCAGGTTTGCTCTTCTGAACTGAAGTTCACCCTTATATGGCTTTGAGTTGTTTTACTCGCAATGAATTGACCATTGATAACTTTCCTAATGCGGGTTTACAGTAGATGATTTTAATAGTTTAGCTGTATCTGACTATTTGTGAAGGTTTAGTTGCTGCTGCGTGTGTCCAAAACAGCAAAGCAAAAAAATGAACTACGACCAAGCAAAAAGTACCTCTGAGGTCCAGAGTTCACAGTTTGGCTTCTGAGCTATTTTAGCATGAAGAAAACACAAAAAAAACTTGCCTTGTGTCCCCCAAGGGTTTATAAAACTAGTCAGAATTCTGTATACTCTTTTTTGGTATTTGAAGGCTCTTTCCATAGTTGTGGGATGCTGTTGTAATTGGTCTACAAGACTTTCATTTACTGAAAATGGATCTTGCATCTTCAGTGCTCAGACTCACTGCACAGTGATGAGTTGCTGGCCTTAGAGGCTTACTTGTGGAAGCTGTGCTTCTTTTCTGTACAGAAAGTTTTCAATGAAGTGAGCCAATGTCAGAAATGTATTTCTCCCTAAAACTTTACCACCCTACTAGTCTGTGTGAGTTTTATTCTGGATTTTCTCCTGGATTATTTCGTAAGTAGATGTCTGAACTGCAGGCACCAGAGATCTGCTGAACTGGCTT
The DNA here is from genome assembly GCF_030867145.1 of Opisthocomus hoazin. Classification (NCBI taxonomy): domain Eukaryota; kingdom Metazoa; phylum Chordata; class Aves; order Opisthocomiformes; family Opisthocomidae; genus Opisthocomus; species Opisthocomus hoazin. The sequence continues at coordinate 35,105,476 of NC_134422.1, read as the reverse complement.
CTGGGGAGCTGGCCTGGATGCTTCCGGCCTAGCAACCATCAACATGGACTGCAAAACCACCTGAGATGTTGATTAGACCATGGTAGCAAATTGATTTAAGGTCCACAGCTGTGACTGTACTATAAACAGTGGCCTAGTGTGTTGATACAATGCTAGCTTGAGTGTATCTCCACCTCTTGCCAGCAGACCTTCAGCAGTGGTGAAGGGGCATCTTTTAATAGCTTTTCTGTTGGCTCACCTTGAACCCATCAAAAATGCCCTGCCTCTCCTGTTTCAGAAGTTGTGCAAGCTTGGTTCTTTATCACGTGGTTTTTCCAATGGAAGCTCAGTAACATAGTCCTGTGTTCGTCAAGACACTCAAGGCTTTCTTCACTCTCTTCTACTGCCAAATGTCCTTGTTCTCCCACTTCTCAGCTGGCTATCTCTAATCTGAGACCATCCAGTGTAAAATATTGATGTGTTATAAATCACTCGTGATGGAGTGTTTACGTTTTTCTTGTTTTGTTTGCTCCAGAGTTCCTGACTTTTGGCTTTGTGCAAGAAGTCCTGCATTACTACAGTTCTTCAGTTGGGATTTACATGTCTGTGCATGTTTGGGTCTTTTTATTTGGTTGCTTGGTTTGTTTGGGGGGATTGTTTTGATTGCTGTAACTTGGTTCAGCGTTTTCCTTTGTATTCTGATTTTTCTTTCCTTTCATGCCTTGACAGTCTCATTTGGAATATGCCAACACCTACCCAGTGGTGAGAATAGTCTGCAAGTTGCAGTGTGTGTTAAAAACTAATTGTGAAGAAGAAATTAACATTAATTGTGATAGCTGATCTGAGATAAGAGATGTTCTAAAATGATCCTGAGGCAGTTCGTGGTCTCTGACGTAAAGATGCTGCTTCCCTCGCCTACTACTCTGACGCAGCTAGCATGAAAAGCGCTGAATGATGAGAGACAGCTAAGCTAGATCTAGTTTAGTAGTTACCGTTGGACAGAGCAGAATAGCTTTTATTTCCCCTAACAGACTTTCTCTGTTACAGTCAGTCCATTGTTTGGCCAGGTATTTCTGGTTTGATTTCAGCGTAAATCCGGAAAGGAATAAAACTCTCACAAACTCACTCTGAATAGATCTAGCAAAGGTGACAGGACAAATATGCTGCCTACCAAAGCTGCAGCTGGCGTATCAAGCTGTTACCTTTGCTTTGGAGGATAAAATCAAACTCTGTAGGTAATAAGATGAGAGTAAGTATTTGGATTGAACACGTTGAGATAAAGCAGACTCTTGGAAGAATAGAAAGGGAATGGAAGGGAGAATGAGGATTGAGACTTTAAGCTCAGTTTAAAAAACTTCCTTGCACTGTTAGCAGTGCTCTCTTGCATAGAGGTGTCTCAGTTTCTGCAGAAAGCAGACTGCAGAGAGCAGTTTTGCAGACTCTCTAGCTTTTTCCCTCTCCTCCCTTCCCTGTGCTGTTTCAAATGAGGAATGCAATGTATCTGAGTGACCTATATACAGAAATAGTTCAAACACATTTGGATTTTGCATGGATGTATTGATGTAGTAAGTATAGACAGCTGGTAGCTCTTTTAATTGACTTAACCCAGCAAGCATGAATTATATTAACTGTGGGTACTAAATTTAACAGCACTATCATCACTTTTAACAATATTCTTTAATAACTGGTCGTTTGACTTTGAGATTTGATTTTTTTTTTTCATGTGTGCTTACTGAGCCATGTTGTGTAGAGCTGGAGGAAAATTGAACTGATGTTTCTGCATGTTGATATGCATGCCTAGCTATGGATGGGTGCACATAAACTCAGTGATCTTTTCATCCTGCGTTCTTAATCTCACTGCAGGCTGGATTAGAGAATGAGAGGACCAAAAAGAAGAACTACTCCAAAGCAGTATGTATCTTGAGCAACTGTTTCAGAGAGGTTTTTGCATACAAAACCACTGTGATAGGACGAGAGAATATGTGCAAGCCTGTTGGCTGTTAAGAGCTCACCAGCCTAATGTCCAGGATACGGTGTAGCTATGGGGACTTCTTGGGTCTCGAAGAATAGTGAGTATCGCTTCATCTGCAAAACGTGTCGTAATCCAAACACTTAGGTCAGTGTGGTACCTCAAGGGCATCTTGAAAAACTCAAAACCTAACTTGAGCTTTAACGTTACACAGAAATAGGTAATATTGATAGAATATACATGTAGTAAAGGCTGTACCTTTCCATAAAGGTAGTTAGAATACGTATGTAGTAAAGGCTCCACCCTTTCATAAAGATGGTTCTGTATAGTTCTGTGCCTTACTAGCACCTGTACAAATAGGACACTACCTAGAGCAATGCAAAGCCAAACCTGGATTGAAAGTAAAGATTAAGGTGCTTTCACACAGTCAGGATTTTAGCTGAATCTCATGAGGAGTGATTCCAGGGAGTGAAAGAGTACATGAGAGAGGGCTGGGTGGTGTACTGCTGCTGTGGATGGAAGGCTGCTCATCTCAGAAGGACGTTGCCAGGCTGCACTGGGGTTCTTCAGTAGACTGGAAAACAGCAGAGAATTTTCTGAGAAGTGGAAGTGGGGTGTGGGATTGAGAAAGAAGCCTGAAGCAGCAGCATTAGCCACAGTCTAAGGTAAAAAGTGTTGCAAGTATAAATGGACATAATCATCTGTTTTTAGAGGGGAAACCAGTTCTGCAGGAGTTTATATTGCGTAGTCATCTAAGTGCAGGGAGCAAACGAGGTTTCACGTGAGGTTAGAAGAAAAATACTGATAATAAATAGGAGACAACTTGCTAAAACTGAGCAGTAGTAAAGATAAATGAGGAATACCACATTTGGGAAAAATGAAATACACTACTACAAAGTAAGGAATTCTGCACAGGAATGGTTCAGATAACGATCTGAGGTTGCATTTAGTCAATATTGCATTGCTGAAAAAAGGCAAACAGTTCCTCAGCGTGGTAACGAAAGGGACAGTGGAGGTGGTGGGTCTGCATGGTTGAGGTTGCAGCTGCAGTATTGGCTTCAGTTGCCAAAGAATCATTTTAACTATTCTTCGGGAAAGTGTTAGAGAAATTCATGGAACCCGAAAAAAACACACCTAGTAAAAACTAGGAAGAAGCCAACCTGTATGAGAAGGCTACAGCGTTATTTCAAATCAGTTCTTCAAAAAAGAAGCTGGATATTGATCCTCTGTTTGTGGTCATAATACTGCATTTCAGTAGAGAATCTAAGCTTTTCCCAGAATTTGCTTTACCAGCTTGGGTCTAAACTGGTTTCTAAGTTAATTTGTTTATTTTTCATGGAAGCCACTTATATGATAAATATTTTGCTTGGAAATCAATTCAGATAGAGTTTAGTGGATTTTCATTTTGGAAATGCATTAAAACTTGGACTTCAAAACTTAATTTACATAGAAATTCTAATTAAATTTCCACTAAATAACACCCCAGATACACAGAGTGCTTCCTCATTTTCTATGTTAAGCCAGGCCTCGTTGTGAAGTGGTGCCAGAATAGTGAATTGCTTGAGCAATCTGACCTTTTCAGAGTATCGACTGAGGTCTCTTTTGGGTCTGTCCTCTTTTCTTCAACATCATGTTTCCAGACTAAAAACTGCATTGTAGTGATCGTTTTATTTTATTCCTGACTCTGCTGCCTTAGGGACTTGAAGCATCTCACCCTGCTTGTGAAATGCGCGTTCGGAGCCTGTTTGTTTTTTTTCCTTGAGAGAAAACATTTTGATGATGACAATGCAGGCTACCGAGCATGATGGAGGACAGCGGAACCAAGTAAAATCTCTTACTAGTTGTTGGCCTGCCGCACAAAATGCTGGGATGTGGCAGATGGTCACTGTCTGGGTTTAATTTTGATGTAATTGGGGAAAGCTAAAAGATACTTCATACAGCATTAGATGTTTACTAAACTGAATTTCTCAAATATAGACTTAGAACTAAATTATTTTGCTATATTTTGCTGCTCTTTAATTGCTTAGCTGCCAGAGGTAGAAGTAACTACAGTGATAAATTTCCTTTATTGTAGTCTCTCATCCCTAGTATCCCCTTTTTGTCCTGTATTCCCTTCAGAGTGTTTGAAGAGACAGGTGCTATAGTGCAGTAATAATAGGGGAAGCAAAAGTGTTTCTTAACAAGAAAAAAAGGGGTCAAAAAAGGCAAGTAACAGTATCCTTGACATTTTTGGCTGGTATACAGGTTCTGATAGACACTCGAATGTTAATGTCCTCATGTTTGAAATCATGACCTAATCCTGCACTTCTGTTCCTGGTGTATCTTTGAAAAGTTCTGACTCTGCCTTTGCTTGTCATAAGTGATGACTTCTGCTAAAAAAATCCAGTCTGGGTCTGTGTAAATTTTTTTCTCTCCTTTGTTTTCTTTTTCCTTTCCTTCTGTAACAGACCAATGGTTATGAGGAAGATGTGCATGGATCATCCCGGAGTAGAAAATCTAGCAGGGTTAGTAGATGATTTGTATTGCTATAAAATCTGTTGCTCTATTTAATGGGATTAAAGCTAATTAGAAAATTCTTTTCTGTGGTAAAGCAGGTTTTTCCTGTCTTGCACATTGTGGGTTTTGCAGTTTGTCAGACGCGGAGGTGCAGCAATAAGCTGATTAAAAAATGTACATATAAAAAAACTAGACCATAAGTGGGAAGGGAAGTCTCCAGATTTGGTATGAGAAGAAGCTGGAAGCCGGAACTGCTTAACTTGTGAACAAAATTGGGTAGAAGTTAAATTGTGACAAGAAATACTTTGGCAGAATCTGGCACGGAGGATTCCCATCTGCTGGACAACGGAACGATTGTTTTCCAACTTGTGCAGCGTGTTCACATCATGCTCTAACACTGAAACTCCCAGTCTTCACCTGGAATTTAGTCCATGTCTTGAAATTTGCATGTGTAAACTAGACTTTGGATTTTGAATTTTCCCCAAATGTATGCTGTATATTTGAGGTTTTCTTAACTAAATTTTTTTTCCCCTGCTTCATAAACTGTAACCTAAGATTTCTGGAAACTCCCACAGAGGTGAACAGCCGGTGCAAGTGTTATTGCCTAGCTACTTACCATTCATGTGCTTTTTTTTCTAGAAATATTACTGTCAAAAAAAGGCTTAATAATTAACTTCATTGTGTGTATGTGGGTCACAGTGTTCCCTTCTGTTCCAGCAGAAGTGTTTTGTGCCAATTATAGGAATTTGTTGTCCTGCTTTGTTAAATATTTGGCTTTATTTAAATTATGTAAAGGTATTGTCTTAAGCAAAGCCTCTTTGGGGGGCAAGGAGGGGAACTGTTTAAGGGTTTTTTTCCTTCCCTTTATTTTAAGAGGCAGACGAAAGCTCAGAGCCTCTTATCTTTATGCTATCAAGACTTCTGAAGAAATTTAGTGGTATGCAGACTAAAGCTCTCTGTTTAGGGAAGAATAAACTACTTTTAAGACTCCATTTAGCTAAGTGTTTGAGTAATATGTGGTAAACATCAAATAGAGTTGAGAGAGTTACTTTAAGCATGAAGTTAAGCAGGCGCTTGTATAAGTAGTGAAATGGGACCTTATATTTTATATCCATTTTAAATTGTTGCTTCCATATGATTTTTGCATTTAGCTTGTATATGTGGGTAAAGGAAAATGAAATACCGTTGCTTAAACTGTTAAGAAAAAAGTATGGCCTATTGTTGGTACTCTTGCTGAGCCATTTGACAAGTTCAAGGAACTCTGTTATGTAGACCTTATGACAAATCATGTTCTGACTCCTTAGTGACATACTCCAGAGCTCCAAGAACTGCAGGAAGAGCAAAACATCTGTAAGAAAGTCATCCAGGGAAAAGGAAGTTGTTTGTTTTCTATTTAAATGATTTAAAATCATCTTGGTATTAGGGTTTACAGCATGGAGGTTTAGTCTATATAGAGCATAATTACAGCAACATCATTAGTTCCTTGCAGTTTTCATTACTAACTGTAATCCAGATTAATTGTTACTTAGAAGGGGCAGGAAAGTTGGAGGGTAACTTAGAATAGCTGAAACTCCAAAACCAGTTGATACCAGTTTGGCTGGCATTCACCTTTAGGAGTACTCTCTGCAACAACCCCAAACCTAACCGTAAAGATTGTCAAAGTGACAATGAAAAACTAAGGAGGCAAATTCTTCAGGTCGGCAAGGAATTGATCAGTCTACTGATAATTTGTTTCCAAAATAGGTGTCCAATTTTAAGTCATAAAATGGAGCGATGTCCACATGGAGATCAGCCTTTGTACCCTGTAATTGCAGTATCACAGGTTGATTCCTTAAATATGAGTCATGCAGCGTGCCTGGGTAGTCCACATGCAGATTACAAACTCTCGGTGGGAATGAAAGTAATTTCTTTAATCTCAGTTCAGTGTGTTCAGACTTCAGTGAAGACTTCAGTCTTATGGGCATTCATGAAAAATGAGGCAGAAAGTTTTGTTGATGTTTTGGAGTTTGGGGGGAATGGGGGGAGGTTGGACAATGATTTATCCTCAGTATAGACCTGTGGGTGTTGTCTTATCCACAGATCTGTTTGCCTGCAGTGACAGAAGTCCAGTGTCAAGAACAAACATGTTTAATTTGGTGCAAATCTCCCTCGTTTGTAAATGGAGTTAACACCCACATGATTTATAGTGATGATGCAAGGATTAGTTAGGCCTTGTAAGAAAGCTGAGTAATTTCTGACTACTGAAAGCAGGGTATCTGGATTGTCTAGAGCCCAGTAAGAAATGTCTGGAGAAGCAGGGTGTTGGAGAATGGCTGGGAAAGGAGAGCTCTGGAGTATAGGAAAGAAGGGAGAGGTGTGGAGCTCTTTAAGAGCAACGATTCTCACCAGCATGCGCGCACCTGTGGGAAAATAAGGAATCTGAACAGTGCCTGGGAGGCTTTGAGAATACCTTTCGAACTTGCATGTTGTGGCAGGGCTAGTTACAGGAGGCTGGGTGAGCACAGAAGTCGTTTCACGAGGATGGGGATGCGGGGAGGTGGCATGTCCTCCCTGGGCCCTGCACGCTGGCTGTGGCAGACTGCTCAGGCCTTCCCCATGAGGCTTCATAGCCTGCCTGCTTGGCTTCGGGCTGCATCTGGCCCTGGCACAGCAGAGCAACTATTTTGTCACTTTTTAGGTGTATTTTTAGGCTGCCATTTTTCTGAAAATGAGGAGAATAGAGAGTCTTCCTAGTATGGCTGTATTTTTCTTGACTCCTTTGGCTCTATGAGATGCGTAGTATCTTAGACGTGGATTTCCAGTCAGTATTGAAAACAGACCTTGATTTGCAAATTTAAATATCTTTCCATGTTAGACACAGCTGTTTATAACAACTTGAGTTGTTCATAATATGTTGTTGCTAGTGCTTTTGGGAAGCCAAAATACTGAGTTCCACTCTTATAAATATCCCACTGCTGTCAGCCTTCCTGCACCCTGGCAAGCCCTGCGTGCCGGCTTTGTGTTGAAGCGTTTGTGTGGCAGAAATGCCCCCAGATAATACACGACAGCAGGAAAGCTGGGCTGGCATCCTACACTCCAGTACAGGTGCTGGGGGGAATAAATGGAGGTCTTGTATATCATGCTAGATAAATAAGGTAGTATTTTGGAGGGTAAGGATGATTTGAAGTCCACTGGAGTTGTCAGTCACTACTGGTGTTTAATTTATCCAGTCTCACTTCTTACAGAAGAACTTTTCTTTGCATTCAGTCCTGCCGTATCCGACAGCGGGCTGCTCGCTTTTCCTGCTGGGCGCACCCGGCAGTTTTGGCCCCTGACTTGGCTCTCTGTCTCCCAGCAGAGTTGTCCTGATGCCTTCTCCTGCGTCTCTTGTGGGTTTAGGTTCTAAGGCATAAACTCTTCAACAAATCAGAAGGAAGCTGACCTTCTCTCCGACCAGTATGTTTTTCCAGTGCTAGATGGGCAGTGGCAGTCAGCTCTATTGTCTGCAGCAGTGGAACTGCACAGGAAAAGAAATCAATCCTCTAAGGCAGGAGCCTGGTTTTTTTAGGTATGAAGCTGTGATGCAGCCATTTGTTCTAAACTTGAGCTTGGAAGATAACTTTTCCAGCATCTTGTAATACAGGTGTTGTGTGTTCTGTTTTACAGAAGCTGGAAATATGTTGGTAAATAGAGCTTCACTTAGCTGGAGTTAAGATGAAACTTAGGTGCCAGAACTGCATGCATGCTTCTGAAAATGTGGTCTGTCTTCTTCGAAGTCCCATAGAAACCATGTCCTTGCAGCATACTCTCACCTTGGGTCATAGCTACAAGAGGGGAGGAGGGAACATGAGGGTTTAAGGCCTTTTCAGTGGGAAATAAACCAAATGGGTATTTTGTGCATAAGATGCTGTAGGGATAGAGGAGAAGCCTTTTGTTTATATAAAAACCTCTACCTTACAGATTGAAAAGGCACACAATTTTTGTACATCCTCACATCCTTAATACAGTTTCCTTAATGCAGTTATCTCTTCTATTTGTGTCTGTGATCACTTTGAATCCTTGTTATTTGTTAATCGCCTAATTTATGTTTTGCTTCCCATTTAAAGGAATTTAGAAAGTCCTTCCTGTTATGAAGCTGAGTTCTCAAGGGGTTTTTTGTTTGTTATTGATGCAGGCTTCATACTACTCTGATCTGGGTCTTCACAACAGCGGCTATGCTTCCACATCTCAGCCTTCTTCCCAAAATGGAAATTGGGTCTGTTGCTGTCTGGCTTTACCTGGCCTGGATGCGTTCTGACTTCGTTTGGATAATACAACCTCTTGTACTTAGGAATGAATTTGGCCCAATTGTCAAGAGTGTCTGTGGCTCATTTTTTAGTAAGAGTTTTAAAAAAAAAAAAATTCTGAAACTAAACCAGACCTTTTAAGATTGGAGTGAGTAATGAGAGCTGTTTTAAAATGAGCACAATTAGTTTTCCTTTGCTGCTTCTCCCTTTCCTACACTTACTTTGTTTTGCTTTGAGCCTCAACTGGTCTGGAAAAATAAGGGAAATCTTAATTAACTGAAACTCTCTATTCTATTTGAGGCAACTTCTCTGCTGACCTTGTCAGTCTAGCAAGCTTGAGACAATCCAGTCTGCATAAAATGATGTTACGAGCCAGTAATTCACAGACTGCTAGAAGAAAATCGCTGAAGCTTCAAAATCACCCAGGAGGTTGGATTGTCCGCCGCGTGTGGACAGAGCTCGGCCGGTCCGGCGCTGGCAAAGCAGTGCTCGAGCAGTGGTCCGCAGCCTGCCCTGCCTGACGGGCAGCAGCAGTGCCAGGGCATCGTTGCCTGGTGCCTTGCGGTGGCTGGCGCTGGGGTCACGGCAGGTGGTGAGCGGGGGGACGTGCAGCTGCACGTTGTCTGTGGGCTGGGGACCACTGCTGGAGTATCTCCTGCACCTCGTGATGCCGGACGCAGTACGGGCTCTCTGAACTTAACCGCTGCGTCTGGTGAATGAGGGTTACTGACAGCGACGTCGTTTGTTCTGTGGTGCTCTGACTTAAATACTCGTAATTTTGCCCTGAATTATTTGGGTTTTTTCTGCATCTTTGTTTAATAATAAAATACACAAGAGGTGAACTTACAGCTGTGTGAAACACTTAAAATGTGTAACTTAAGGGACTTCTGTCTCTGTATGTAGCTCTTCTTCTGACTTTGGCTGAAGTGAGGAGAAACGCCCTTTCTGGCTGCCATGCACAAATGTGTGTGAGACAATAACAACTTAACAACCTAAAATTAAATTATGCTGTTTTGCTTTTGCGTACTGTCGTGTCCTCCCTTCCTGTAGGAAATGCATGTGTCTGCTTGGTATTCTTAGTCTTTGGGAGTTGAGATCTAATGCTTCTATGGTACCGATGACTAATATTCTCTGTGCTGGTTTTCCTTCTGTTGTAGTTTAATAATCCTAGTCTCTTGTCAAGATGGTTAATTCTGCCATAGGCACCTTTTTTACTTTTGTTTCATTTTCTATGCAAAAAAGTTTTGTGGTTGTCTTCCTCAGCCCTCCTTGCTGTACAGTGATGCCCTGCCAGCCAGAAGTTACAGGGTTGGTTGTACTAATGCTCGAAACACAAACACCTAAGCTACTCACCTTCAGCCATGCATATGTTGTCTCTTCCCTCTGTCGTTCCCGTTGGGTCCATTTATTTCACACTCTGGTGTCTGATCCATCTGAATGCATGTGTGCAATGCTGTTTGTACAGACCTGGATTTGCTGATCCGTCCTTTTATTCCACTGGAACTGTGCAACCACTGCTCGTGGGGTTGTCATGCTGCCGCAGACTTCTCTCTGGATGGGGACAGTTCTCTTCGTTTTGGTGCATTAGCTACGTGCGGGAGCAGACCAGAGAGGCTCAACATCAATTCTTTCTGGTTGTGTAACAACTAACAAAAATCTGTTTAAAAATTGTTGAAGCCAAATTCCAGTGTTTTGTTTAAAATGAGTTTATCTCAGATTTTTTTCTCAAAGCTGAAAGGTAGACTTTTGCTACTCCTGTGTTTCCTGAGCCATATATTTATATGCTAAACTGGAGCCAGTCTTAGAATATGCATCTTCCTCCTTTTGTATTAATTTAGTAAACTGACTAGTAAGTGAAGTTTATTAGGTGTGAGTTTCTCCCCGTATTTTGCCAGCACCAGAAATGAAAGATAAACAGATGTGAACAACTTAAGAATTGATGTAGCTGTTTTGTTGGTAGGCAATATAAACTATTGAATTGATAATTGGGAGAATGGGTGGAAATGCATGACGGCGTGGTGGACTGGGGGTGTGTGTGTCTGATTTCGCATGTGCCTTATGGCGTTTCCCAGCTCGCTGACTTCAGGTTGTGTTAGATCTTCACCTGCATGTTACTTGTGGTTGCATACAGGACACATGTCCCTGTCATTGCACATACTGTTCATTCCCTGATGTCCTTCACGCTGCACCTTCTGAATTTGTAATGCTCCAGACTGAAACAAGAAACTAGGTCTGCCAGTCCTGTTCTGACTCTGTCTTTTAATTGTAGGCATCTGTGTATGACGAGAGCGTTTACAGTGGGAGTCGTCGGTATAGTGCCTCTAGTTCTCGTGCTGTAAGATGTTTTCTGCATTTCCATGTTGTCTTGTCTTTGTCCTCCAGTAACCTGTGTGTACCAGAACACAGCCTTTTCTGGGCTGAGGAGCGCTTAAGATGGACTGTGTGAGGTTCATAGCCAGCTGCTGTAGGCAAAAGTACAAGCACTGTTTCCGTGAGGTGCTGTGAAATAATACGTAGTGATTTATCAGCTGTTGTAATGCCTGCCTTTGCGCAGGCTGGCCCTGGCTAGCACTGACAGAGCCTGGAGCTGGGCACTCACTTCCCCTGCGGCGAGGGGAATTCAGCTCTGCTTTGGAAAACCGAGAATAATACAAGTTTAATTTAAAAAAAAAAAAAAAAAAAAAAAAAAAAAAGAATCACTTTCCCATTTGCACTTACCTGCTAGCGTGGAGTAAAGGATTGTTGTGAATGCATGGCTTGTTTGGGCTTGTTTGTTGGATTTATAGTCTGTAGTGATATCTCAGGCAACTTGTGACAACGTTTTTGAAATACATGCTCCTGTGAGTGGAGAGCTCTGTCATTTATGAGGAGAGACGATATGAGGAATGACAATATAAATTCTTTCCTTTCAAAAAAGAGAGGCTGCAGGACTCGGTTTACAGATTGGAAGGCAGAAAATGTCTTCACCTCTTCGCAGATGGGGCCTCCGTGTCATGGTGGGTGTTTGGACCAGGCAGTACCTCTGTTGCTGTTGTATCTGCCTGGGCAAAATAAACCAGGTGTTTTTTTGATTTTTTTTTTTTTTTTTTTTTTTTAAATTCTGCTCTGTGGATCTAGTGCTTACTCTGTCTCTGAACTCCTTTGCTGATTATCGAAAAAATCCAGACAAACAAAAAAAGCACCAATAAACAAAAACACTACCACCCAAGACCTGAACAGAAAAAAGCCTGAAGGCAAAGCGTCAATGTTAATGTTAAAAGTTACAATCTTATTAGCTTAGAGCAAGAAACAAACTTTCAAGAAGGCTTACTAAGTGCTTGTTGGTCTTTAAAGGGCTATTCCATCCTCTTGCAATCACACTGATTCACTAGTTGGGTTGTGCATCTTGCTACTACTGATGTCAAGTTTCAGATTACGTTTTATTTCACAATAGTGCCTTGTTTTCATTTGGCTGCCTTGGAGAATTCATCGATTCTTATCCATTTGGACTGTTGTGGCAGCCTGCGATTCAGTGAATTTGCCACTGAAGGCGCGCTGAGCTGGGTGTAGCCCTTTGTTTTTATGGGTTGTCTTCCTTTGAGATACGTCTCTCAAAGGTCCAGATGATACACTGCTACTATGGGGAGAAATCACTTACAGTGGGCTCTGAGTCTTTCAGCCACAGTTAATAGCTTGAGCAGGGAACACTGAATAAAATGCTGATGCCTGTTCCCCTTGCTCTGTCCCCATTCTGCCCTGTGCCACAGGTATTTGGAAGCCTGTGTATCACGCAGCCTTGCCAGTTCCTGTTGCAAAGTTGCCTGTAGTAATGAGAGTTGAAATATGAGGTTTTTGCCTGAAAGGGAATTGCCTTGTCACAATTGCCGAGTTATCTGTGGTTATTTTAACATCTCTGAACCTCGTAGCACTTTTAACATGTAAAGGGTGTGCCATTTAGATGGGTTTTGTATGTTTTTGGATGATCACGGGACAGGTGAATGCAGGGGATGAGACTGAAACTGCCCTTGCTTGGTCTCAGCTGAACAAGTGGCACAGGCTGCCGTATTCTGCCCTGCAATACAGAGAGTGCAACTAGAGAATAAATAGGTCCTGTGAAACATTAATATGGGATTCATCAGTAGTTAATACTTTTCCCTTGTCATTTATTTCAAGTTTATTCTGCATCCTTGTTATGTTAAACATAAAACACTAGTGATGGCAAAAGGCTTCTGTGCTAGAACTACTTAATAAGAAAACAAAATCTAAATATTTACTAGAGTGCTTTTTGGTTTTTTTGGTGTTTCCAATTTAGGAATTGAAGTAGCAGTGATTGTGCACGGTTTACAAGTATTTTCAACACAGTTCTAGATTTTGCATATTCTAATCTCTGAAATGAAACTCTGTAGTGGAGGTGCGTGAAGCCAGTGCCACTTCGTGTAAGACATCTGAGGACACAGCTTTGTCATGTTCTGCCCTGCTTCCAGGGCTTGACAAGGGCTACGCACCTTGGGAACAATGTGGGGCCGCTGCTGAATGAGGTGGGTGTCCTGGTGACAGAGGGTGCAGAGAAGGTAGAGTTACTGAACTCACCCCTCCCGAGTCGATGGATGGCATGAAGGAGACCAGAAGGGTAAAATCCCTCCAGCTGTAAGTGAAGATCAGGTTCGGGACCTCCTGAGGAACCTAAACGTACAGAAGTCCATGGGACCTGATGAGATGCATCCCCGAGTCCTGAGGGAACTGGCTGATGTAGTTGCCAAGCCACTCTCCATGATATTTGAAAAGTCAGGGCAGTCAGGGGAAGTTCCCAGTGACTGGAAAAAGGGAAACATTGTGCCCCTTTTCAAAAAGGGTAGAAAGGAAGACCCTGGGAACTACCGACCTGTCAGCCTCATCTCTGTGCCTGGGAAGATCATGGAACAGATCCTCTTAGAAGCTATGGTAAGGCACATGGAGGCCAGGGAGGTGATTCGAGACAGCCAGCATGGCTTCACCAAGGGCAAGTCCTGCCTGACCAACCTAGTGGTTTTCTATGATGGTGTAACAACAAGAGTGGACAAGGGAAAACCAATGGACGTCATCTATCTGGATTTTTGTAAAGCCTTTGACACGGTCCCCCACAACATCCTTCTCTCTAAATTGGAGAGCCACGGATTTGATGGGTGGACCATTTGGTGGATAAGGAATTGGTTGGATGGTCACAGCCAAAGGGTAGTGGTCAACAGCTCAATGTCCAGATGGAGACCAGTGACAAGTGGAGTCCCTCAGGGATCCATACTGGGACCAGTGCTGTTCAATATATTTATCAATGACATGGACAGCGACATGGAGTGTACCCTCAGCAAGTTTGCAGATGACATCGAGCTGAGTGGTACGGTGGAGACACCAGAAGGACGGGATGCCATCCAGAGGGACCTGGACAAGCTGGAGAGGTGGGCCTGTGTGAACCTCATGAGGTTCAACAAGGCCAAGTGCAAGGTCCTACACCTGGGTCGGGGTAATCCCCGGTATCAATACAGGCTGGGGGATGAAAGGATGGAGAGCAGCCCTGCTGAGAGGGACTTGGGGTTACTGATAGACGAAAGGCTGGACATGAGCCGGCAATGTGCGCTGGCAGCCCAGAGGGCCAACCGTGTCCTGGGCTGCATCAAGAGAAGCGTGGCCAGCAGGTCGAGAGAGGTGATTCCGTCCCTCTACTCTGCTCTGGTGAGACCTCACCTGGAGTACTGCGTTCAGCTCTGGAGCCCTCAGCACAAGAAGGACATGGAACTGTTGGAGCGGGTCCAAAGGAGGGCTACAAAAATGATCCGAGGGCTGGAGCACCTCTCCTATGAGGACAGGCTGAGAGAGTTGGGCTTGTTCAGCCTGGAGAAGAGAAGGCTGCGGGGAGACCTGATTGCAGCCTTTCAGTACTTAAAGGGAGCCTATAGGAAAGATGGGGACAATCTTTTTAGTAGAGACAACAGTGACAGGACGAGGGTTAATGGTTTTAAACTAAAACAGGGTAGGTTTAGGCTGGATATAAGGAAGAAATTCTTTACAATGAGGGTGGTGAAACACTGGAACGGGTTGCCCAGAGAGGTAGCGGAGGCCCCATCCCTGGAAACATTCAAGACCAGGTTGGACAGGGCTCTGAGCAACCTGATCTAGTTAGTGGTGTCCCTGCTTGCTGCGGGGGGGTAGGACTAGATGACCTCTAGGGGTCCCTTCCGACCCAAAACTTTCTATGATTCTATGAATGCCTTCTTTGCTTCAGTCTTCAGTGCCAAGGTAGGCCCTCAGGAATCCCAGGCCCTGGAGGCAAGAGAGGATGACTTTCCCTTGGTTGAGCAGGACTGCATGAGGGATCACTTAAGCAATCTGGACACCCACAAATCCATGGGCCCCCATGGAATGCGCCCACGAGTGGTGAGGGAGCTGGCGGATGTCATTGCTGAGCCACTCTCCATCATCTTTGAAAGGTCCTGGAGGACAGGAGAGGTGCCCGAGGACTGGGGAAAAGCCAATGTCACTCCAGTCTTCAAAAAGGGCAAGAAGGAGGACCTAGGGAACTACAGGCCGGTCAGCCTCACCTCCATCCCGGGAAAGATGATGGATCAGCTCATTCTAGAAGTCATCATCATCAAACAAGTGGAGGAAAAGAAGATTATCAGGAGTAGTCAACATGGATTCACCAAGGGGAAATCATGCTTGACCAATCTGACAGCTTTCTACGATGGCATGACTGGCTGGGTAGATGAGGGGAGAGCCGTGGACATTGTCTACCTAAACTTCAGCAAGGCTTTCGACACTGCCTCCCATAACATCCTCCTAGGCAAGCTCAGGAATTGTGGGCTGGATGAGTGGTCGGTGAGATGGATTGAGAACTGGCTGAATGGCAGACCTCAGAGGGTTGTCATCAGCGGCGCTGAGTCTAGTTGGAGGCCGGTAACCAGTGGTGTCCCCCAGGGGTCAGTAGTGGGCCCAGTCTTGTTCAACTTCATCAATGACCTGGATGAAGAGTTAGAGTGTACCCTCAGCAAGTTTGCTGATGACACCAAACTGGGAGGTGTGGTAGATACACCAGAAGGCTGTGCTGCCATTCAGCGTGACCTGGACAGGCTGGAAAGCTGGGCAGAGAGGAATCTGATGAGGTTCAACACCGGCAAGTGCAGGGTCCTGCACCTGGGGAGGAACAACCCCAGGCTTGGGCCAGACCTGCTGGAGAGCAGCTCTGTGGAGAGAGACCAGGGTATCCTGGTGGACGGCGGGTTGACCATGAGCCAGCAGTGTGCCCTGGTTGCCAAGAAGGCAAATGGTATCCTGGGGTGCATTAGGAGGAGTGTGGCCAGCAGGACGAGGGAGGTTCTCCTCTCCCTCTACTCTGCCCTAGTGAGGCCCCATCTGGAGTACTCTGTCCAGTTCTGGGCTCCCCACTTCAAGAAAGATGAGGAGCTACTGGAGAGAGTCCAGCAGAGGGCTGCAAGGATGGTGAGGGGACTGGAGCATCTCTCTTAGAGGAAAGGCTGAGGGAGCTGGGCTTGTTCAGCCTGAAGAAGAGAAGGCTGCGAGGGGACCTAATATATACTTACAAATATCTCAAGGGTGGGTGTCAGGAGGATGGGGCCAAAGTCTTTTCAGTGGTGTCCAGCAACAGGACAAGGGGCAATGGGCACAAACTGAAGCATAGGGAGTTCCGTCTGAACATGAGGAAGAACTTCTTCCCTCTGAGGGTGACGGAGCACTGGCACAGGCTGCCCAGGGAGGTTGTGGAGTCTCCTTCTCTGGAGATATTCAAGACCCGCCTGGACAAGGTCCTGTGCAGCCTGCTGTAGGTGACCCTGCTTTGGCAGGGGGCTTGGACCAGATGACTTACAGAGGTCCCTTCCAACCCCGAACATTCTGTGTTTCTGTAGTGCTTTGTGGCAAGTAACTAAGCTTATGGTTGTACTGTAGCTGGGGTTATTTTCAGCTTACTGTCTTATAATTTGTTAGTACTGTAAGCTTAATTTTCATTCAATACTGTGCCACTTTGTTAGCGGGACTAATGATGCTGAAACAGTCCTCCAGTAGCTTGGTGAAGACCTGGCTGTCTCTGTAGCTGAGGAGTCCAGGGAATTCCTGTAGTGGCCAGGTAACTTAATAGAAGAAACCTTAAAAAAAGACAGAGTATGTGCATCCCAAAAGTAGGATAATCCCTTAGCTTTCACTGTTTTTGTAGGTGAGCAACAGTTTTAAGTGCCTATAAAATAAACTCGTAAAGGTCATTAGCAGCATAGTCTGAGCTGCTGAGAAGAGCAATTCCTCATGGTGGTTCCTGTCCCTGACCTGCCTCTGCCCTGGTGTCCGTACAAGCTTTTGCACAGGAAACTTGACAGACTGACATGCCTCTTTACAAAGGCTATGCTCGCAATTGCCTTGAGATGGTAGCAATAGGAGAAATCTCATGTCCGATAAAGCTCAACAACTTCTTTAATTCACCTCCATTCTGAATGTGTCAAAGCATCCCTTTTATGTATGCTTACATATCTTTATAGAAAGTTCATCTAAATACAGGATTGAGTGTGAAGCTGCTACGCTGAAATCTGAAAACGGAGGATTCTAAAATGAATTTCCAGATGAAGTTTTAGTTCTGTTTCCCTGACACTTAAAACTTTAATTTCCCTTCTCTACTTCCACTGCATTATAACCTCTGGAAAGAAAACAGTGTAGACACATTCTTTGTCCTTGTCAGCAGCAAGTCAGCCCTGTCTGTTCTACATCACTACTTAGATATTTGTTTTTAAGGAGGACTAAAATACTTTCTTTGGCAGGAGATGAGGACTGCAGGTGCTGGAAAAGTGGGAGATATACTCAGTTTCTGAGATGGTCTCAGTTTTTACTTTAACCACCACACAGAAGGGTGTTTGTTGTGTTGGCCTGTGGAGCATGGTTTCATTTTATATGTGCACAGTGTTGGAAACATGGGAAGAAGGCTCACCAGAGAACCTCAGAGGTCTTGAAGACTAGTAGGATCGAGCCGTTTGTATAGAGACTGAGAGTTCTTTACTTGTGACTGGTATCTTAGAATACTGATTATTTATTTATGTATCTTGTTATTCTAAGAATTGAATCCAAACTCTACTTGGTCCGTCAACTTGAATTACTGCTTGCCTTAATTTTTAAATGAACAGTTGAGCTGTCTGTTCTCTGACTCTCACTGCTATCCCTTTGTCCAGCTGCATGTAACCGTTTTTGTAACTAACTTCAGGTGTAGTGCTCTGAATCCTCTCTTGCTTCCCTTCCCAATTCTAATACTTTTCTCTTTTTCTCTGCTTGCTCTTCTTGGTTTACCTGCGGCAGCCTTCCGAGTACAGCTGCTACCTTGGTTCAGGATCTCGGGCATCCTCAAGAGCCAGCTCTGCTCGAGCCAGTCCAGTGGTGAGCTCCTCTGTTTTTCTTTGTCCCTAAACTGTTTAATTCTTCTGTTCTTCAAGGTCTCTTTTGTACGAAGAGGTCAGTGTCTCTTGTGAGACGGTTTTGTGTGGTATTAGTTGGACTTTCTGGGCAATGCTTAAGACAAAGAAGGGGTGAACCAGGTGAGAAGTTACAAAACCAAAGTAATTTCTATGCAGATGCTTCCCTGTTTTTACAACAGAAATACACTTTGGACTCGTGACAATACTAAATGCAAGGCGTGTTGTGAGAAAGATTGGGTTGTTGATGCTAGTGGCACATCTCCTTTGGTTATTAAAATCAGGAAACCCTAAATCTTACTACAGCATTCAAGTAATTTAGTTTCTCTCCATTGAACAGTATTTTGGTGTTGTGTGGCTGTAGGGCTATCCAGAGATCGGATTTGAACATGTTTGTTGGATTGTAGATTACCAGGCACTGCAGAGTCTTTAGCATGGTGAAGTGCTGGAGGGGGTTACACGTACCCAGTGTGTCTGGCCAGCATGAATTCCTCAGCAGTTGTGGCTGCGCCAGGCTCAAATGCGAAAGGCTTTTTCAACTCCTTTGACTGTATTTGGCAAAGATGAGACTTTCCCCCCTGCTTTTTACTGATATAAAGTAATTGTTTTCTGTTTTTTCAGTGGCATGTTGGTGCTTTCACTTTATGATTGTTCCATCTAGCTGTTTACAACTCGGAGTATCTTTCCTGATTAATTTCAGAGCAAGGCCTGATAGCATGGTGACAGTAGCAGGGTGCAGTAGCATGTCTTTTAGAGGAAATGTGCAGCTTACAGTAAACTAGTCTATAACAAAATTAATCGTCTATGGAGAGCGAGTTTGGAGATGTTGCACTGAGTTTTGGTAAGCTGGTTTTGCATTGTGGAAGCATTTTCCCTCGTGAAGTTTTAATGTGCTGGTTCTCCTGGGACCTGTCATGCGTTACCTACCACATCCCCAAGATACAAAGCGATGGGGAGGGTGATGCCACAAATTAACATACACATCATGCTTCTCTGGTCAGAACATCATATTGCTTTGGTGCTTTGCTGAGAAGCTGAAACTTAAACGCTGTAAATATTGCCTTAAAGAGTAATTAAGAAGGAGCGTCTGGATAGTCAAAGAAGCTACCACAGTATGGAACACGGTAAGCTGTAATACTAACATTTAGTGTTCCTCTGCAGTAAACATGCATAGCCTGCAGTGAGGAGTTGCTTTGTATCTGATGTCCGCTGTCATGCTGGTTCTTTTTTCAAACCTAGCCTGCGATTCAAATCCCCATACCACAGAGGTTTTATTTTGTCCCGTAGTTAGAACTGTGCAGCAGGTCTGCATCCCGGTGGTGAAAGGTGCCTGAACTTTCCAAGCAGGGTTACTTCTTGTCATCAGGCAGGGAATAGGCGAGCCTTTTGATCATCAAGCGAGTCCTCTCCTTCTAAGTGAGAAAAAGCTGAATAAACGGGCTGCGGCAAAAGAAAATGGATCTGATAGAATAGAGCTATGTGCTCTGAAGTATTGGTGTTTCTTAAAGACAAGGGCACATCCACTTTTTAGAATGATGATTTATTTTTTTAAAAGGGTTTTCATCAGGTAATGTATGGCAGCTGGTGAGCTATAAATAAATCAGTATTTTAATTAGTGTCTGAGTCCCTGAGCTATGAGTTTTTGCAATATATATCTTGCAATAGTATTACTTAAATGACTTTGCAAACTGAATTTCAGTTATCCCCAAAGCAAAAAATAATCACAAGAGCCGTCAATTCCATTAAGTTCTTTAAGTGTAAGAATTTGGTACCCATACATTGATGTAACCATACAGTATGTGGTTTTTGTGTGCAGTTTGTCATTCGTGCAAGTTGCTTACAGTAATCACAAAAAGCAGCTTGCCCCTCCTAGGACCTGTAAGGGGTTTTTTTGCCTTTTAATTCCCTGCTTACTCTTTGGACTGTTTGCATGCAAGTGGCTGGAGATGGTTAGCTGTGTCAGCTGGAGCGGTGCCGAGCTGAATCTGCTCTACAAGGAGACAACAGGGTTTTTATTTATTTATTTAGTGGTTTATTGCAGGGTGTGAAGACCTTCAGTTATTTCTGTGGCCTTGAAGAGCTGAGAGTTAATGCCTTAGTCGGTCTAAAAGACACCACTGCAGGGCTTTGCCTGTCCTAATGCAAGGTAGTACAAGCCTTATTAATGGGGTAGCATTGTTCTTAAAAGTTCTAATTATTACAAAGGGTCAATGCACCAGCAGTGAGTCACTTTTTTTTTTGGTTCCCCCCCCCCGCCCCCATATTAAACAGACCATGCCATTTCGTATAACTCACAGTAAGGAATCGCTTGCCTTGCCTTTTACTGACAGGATTTGAGGCATTTTGATAATGTTTCCAGTTGTGTACTTGATCTTGGTAGTAAAGATGCTGAAATAGAGCCCTGTCTTCTCAGTGGGCTTAGCAGTGAGTGTATCAGTTCCACTTGTGCATTCCTGAAATGTCATCTGCTTGGACTTCCTAAAGGAAGAATTTAAGTCTCCTTGGACGATGGTGATAACTTAGGAGAGGAAACAAGTAGTTGTTTTATCTGTATCGGTACTCTACGTTAGAACTGTTTTAATATTGCTAGCCTCAAAAGCTGAGTTGTTCCTTGCCTTAATGTATCAAGCCATATGCTTTCTGGATTCTGCTTTATATATCTTTTGGCATTTACACACGTAAAGATTTGATTCCAAATTTACTTTTTAAATGACTGGCAGAGGAGGAAGGAAAGGGGAATATCTGTTGGGTTGAAAAGCTGATTTTGCAGCGTACTTAAGTCACTTGAGAGTGTGATAGCCTACAAAATCCGTGTACTGTAATCATGAGTGTTTAATACCAAAGTTAAATATGATTTTGTTATGATTAGGGGCATTATTAGGCAGAAAACCAAAACAGAACCGTTCCAAGCCTGACTAACTGTCATGAGAAATTATATACTAAGAATGGAGAATGATTCAATTTAACTTTCTAAAATAAAGCATACAGTATTTTCTTACTGCAGTCCCTAAGTCTTTTCTCAGAATTTTGTTTCCCCCTTCTATCACTGTTCGTTAAACAATAAGCACAAAGCGACAGTTTTCCTGCTGTGCACAGCTTTGCCAGCTTGAGTTCGGATTTGTGTTACGTTTGTAATACAGTAAAAGCCAGGAAGATATTTAAACGCGACATATGACTATTTATTTCTCCTTGTATGTGGTTTTAAGAATCCAGTAATATCTGCTTGAAATTTGCTGTTTGATTATTTTTCTTTATTGTTTTTCCTATTATCCCCACTAGTAACTACTGTCTGCTGTTCCTGCAGTTTCTGCAGATATGTTGGTTGATAGTAAAGTATTATACTCAATATAAAGTACAGATCTTAAGACTACCGAGAGCAAGCATCAGGCCCATCAGCACAGGTGGAGGTAAATCTTGTGCCTGAGCTGGTGGCATGTTTTGGCTGAGATGGGCTTTTTAATATGGATTGCTGGAATTTTTCTTTCTTTTTTTTACGATTAATAAATTGCTAGTGAGAAGCTGTCATTTATACATTTGCAATGGAATGCAGAAGTGTTTCTCTGAAGACTTTCTGAGCAAAGGAAGGGAAAACAATAGGAGAGAGGATGTCTTGCTACCCTGAGAAGATGCCCTTTCATATTAACTCTCCCCCTTCCCACGGAGTCTCAGGCAGCAGCAGGCACAAGCAGTCAGTGTGCAGCCTGGCCGGGACTGACGGCAGCGTGATTGTACAGAGCGCGGGACTGAAAATGCAAGTGCTGCTTCACAGGAGTGCAGTCCTCAGCTCGTACATCGGTGCACAGTTGTGAATAGCTTTTTTTCATTTGAAGGAGGAGCTTCTTGTGTTCTCACGAAACAAAATGAAGACAGTGAGACTTAATTTTCATGGAAGCGGTTATCAGCATGCTCAAGCTTTGCCTTCCCTCCCGTACGCTTACAGATTTACGGTAGGCGTGTATCCCAGCCCAGCAACGGAGTCTGGGTGTGCTTTCGGCCCCTCCGGAGTGAGGATTTGCTGCTCTGCTAGCTTGCATTTCAGAGACTGATAAGTTTGTTTAAGCAATGCTGTTTGGCATAACACTCATTCCTGAGTGAGGATACTTCTGACAAATCCACTTTAGACCTGACAGAGTTCAGCAGTGGTTTTCCCCAGACTTTTAAAGGCTTATTGCTAATTGCTAGTGTTAAGGTGGCTCTCATCGTTACTGCCTGCCGCAGCCCAGCTGATCAAACTGGTAAGGTGGGGATTGTAGGAGGGGTTGTATAGACTGCAGTACTTCTTGTTCTTTAATTCCGGTTTTTGCAGATACCATCCCGCGTTCAGCACTGCCTACTGCAAGGGTTTTTCTTTGGTGTGGGCCGTATTTCCATTTCAAATTGTGCTGTACTACTTTAAGAGCAGGAAATGATCTTAATTTGATTTGTCACCAAAAAATCCCCTTGCTTTTATGAGGAAGTTGATCTAAGTATAAGATATTAGGTGGAGCTGAGCAGTGACAGCTATGTACTGAACATGCTGAAGTTGTTCTTGTACTTGAGGGTGGTATGTGGTGCTACCCAGCTGCAAGTGTTTCTTATTTCCCTTCCTCACTAGCCTTGTTTGCAGGCTGGATCTGGAAGTTGTGCCTTAGTCCTGATTCCTCCAGTGATTTAAAGATCTGAATAATTTTTTCTTTACTTGCAGCTGGGATGTAGTGCTTAACTGTCCTGAGGTCTCTGGCCTTTTCAGTAGGTGTCTGAGAGTCGTTTAGTTGGATGCACTGTGATAATGCTGCAGGGGCTCTGATTTTGACCTGGAAACTCACCGGTGGCAAAGAGCTTCGAGGGTTAACCTGCTAGCTGACTGTGGAGTAGAGAGAAATACTTTTTCAAACATGATACTAAAATGTTTTTATTATCTATGAAAAATGGGCAATATATCCATATATAGACTTGTGGAATGATTTTCCTCTGAAGTTTCCAGCTGTGGTAAGCCTCTGATACTGCTGACATTTTTGTAACATAGCTCTGGATTTATTCCGAAATTGCTGTCAGAGAAGGCTGAACTCACATCCCGCCACACTTATTTTGCAGAGCAACCTATTTCCCTTTCCAAAACAAAGACGTGCATGCTGGAGTTCCTCGGAGAATTACTTCCTTTTCCTGCCTTTTTACGCACTCCAGTACAAATTGCCCAAGTTGTTGATGAAGAGGAAGATAATCTGTGATTAGAGGCAGACCCGTACCCCTGTGGAAATGAAAAATGATACAGTGTTCTGTGAATTAAAGGTCTAGTAGCATTAGATGAATTCTTCTTTAGCTCTGCTCTTCTAACAGTTGTTCTTTTAGTTGTTTATATTTTTATGTGGAGAAGTCCCAAAGCCAGTGTATTTGTATGAAGGGCTATGCGGAGTATAGTACTGTGAAGGGGAGAGGTGGTTTTCTGTTTAATCATTACAGTATTCTTTATTGAATGATGATACAGAAGACAAGTATTTTAGGCAAGAATTTTGTGCAACTCCAAATAAAAATAAACTTTTTTTTTTTTTTTTCTTGATCTTTCTCTGTTTGATTTCTTACTGGATCAAATGCGAAAGGGCTTGTCCGGACCGGGTGAAGCCTGAAAGCCTGGAGTTCCCTCTGGTGGCTGACTGCTGTTGGAAAGCATGGTAGATCTTTTTAAAGGAGTGATACTGTGAATACATTAATCTAGAGATGAGCAGAATGAACATTATAAAATACTCACCTAAACCAGCCTGACGTCTTTCTACAAGACACTCTTTACAGCTTTTGGTGTATTGATGCCGCGTAGGAGGAGAAAGTGCTCCGAGTATTTCATTCACGGCACCAAATGGATGTGTGTATGAGGGCCTCACTAGGGAAAACGACATCTCCCTGATTTTCGAAGCTACTAAATAGCATTAATTGTTAAAGATTATGCTACCTCAGAGAATTATTAAAGATTGTTTTTCAATAAGTGTGTAGCAAGTTTCACAGGTGTGGTTATGAGTGTGCTGAGTAGAACTGTCCACCATATGCATATCTCACTGCTTTGTCTTCAACATTTTTTCCCCTTGTAAATGGAAGCTTTTATTTCACTCATGATGCATCATTAAAACAGTATCAAGATTTTCTACCTTCTTTAGTTTATTAAAAAATGAGTCTGCACATTTTTTCAGACAATAGAGGACATTCTGCAAATGGCTTAGGGAAAATAATGTTTTGAGTTGTTCCCTGAACTTCCCAGAAGTTGACATGTTCTGGACTTCAGGAGTTCTGCTGAGCTTTTTCCTTTTACTCAGTCCTTTTTAAGCTTAGTTCCAATTTAGAGGGAGATATTTATAAAAAGATTCTGTTGTGAAGTGCTTCTCCCCCTGCCCCCTGAGCAACGTGAATCGTGATGAAACGCTTGATTTTAAACTTCTGCTCTTGGGAACTAGTGTATTTTGTTTGGTTTCAGAGCAGGAGAAGGTTGATAGGATGGTACCCATCAAAGAAAACCAAAATCTGCTCAGGTTGTGTGTGGGTTTTGCTCTGTAACTTTCTTTTAAGCATTTAAGCTGTCTGTATCCACGGTATTTTTCTGTACTCCTGAATGCTGCTTTCACTCTGTTTTGTTTCTTCTAGACTAGTTTTAGTGCAGGACCTCTCTTCTGAATTGGTAATTTCCAATGAAGTACTGAAACCATAAAAGAGCTGTTTGTTTAGACTTTGAACTGGTCCCTGATATTTGACCCGAGTGTCAGTTTTTGGAATCTCAGCCTTACTTGGATCTTTGCTTGAAGTCAGAGTTGCTATTTGTCTTATCGGGGTTTTAAGCTTTAGATCGCTTCCCCCCTGCACTGCCCTCTTTTGGGAGTGGTGCAGATACAGTACTGTCCTTCAAGTTTAACTTGGTACCTTGCTTTTTGGGATGGGGGAGGATGTGCTGGCAGGCTTCAGAGGTAGTACTTTTTAACGTAACGTCCATAAAAAATGTAACTTCAAGAAGCTATCTTGGTCTGGAAATCTATTGATCTTTCAATTAAAGAACTTAACCTCTCTAAGTAAGTGAATTGCTATTTGGGGTTCATTTGAGGCATATTTTTAAAATGTTCTAAAGTAAATAGAAGTAGCTGCATATGTCAGCACAGCAGTTGCATACAGCTGTTTTTATGTCCAGAGAAAGACATCTAGGGCTCTGAGTTCATACCGACGTAGGGCTGTATTCTTCCATTGTTGACTCATATATCGAGTGTCATCTTCATGTTTGAAACATTGTGATGTAGAACGTAGGGGGAAAAAAGTATTACTGTCTTATTTAATAGACTAAATAGGTTTTTTATCAACAAGTATATTCCATTTAATTACATCCTGCTTAGAAACTTGAGGTGGATTGTACAGCCTTGTGCCCTGAGATACCACCCAGGACACTGCTGTTCTGAATGAGCTGGCTGCTTTTTGAGGGGATAGAAATTGCTAATGAAGTCTTTTACAGGTTTAAGAATTCCCTTTCTGGTATCTTACTGCCTTCACTTGTCCTCTGTTGTATAACAGTTTTTTCTACATCTCTGTTTCACAGATTGAGGAAAGGCCAGAAAAAGACTTCGAGAAGGTAAGAAGGACTTTTTGAATTATTCTGCCAATAGCACTGTCTTCATGTAGAACTCACAGTGAGTGTACAGAAATCTTCTAGAAAATCCACTGTAGGGCAAACTTTGAATTATTGGAGGCTTCTACTACCACTTTTTTTAAAATAACCTTTGAATAACCACAGAGCTTTAAAAGTTTAAGTAGTTGACCTTCAATACCGGTTCACTGAAATTGCTTTAGGCTAAGCCACGTGAATGCTGGTTTTGTTTGTTAGGTTTTAATTATGGTGTTACATAAAAATAAATAATAACAGTAAAAATTGGTAGATACTGCAGTAGTGAGTAATTGGCTTAATGCAGAACCCTCATTACACTAAAACAGTTAATGAGGCAGCTACTGCTGAAGAATAGATAAATATCCATGAAAGGAGAGGAGCTTGAGGGGTAGTCAGAAGCATCCACAAAATGTGTTACTACAAGTTTTGAAAATATCTGGCAAGATGTTACTAGCCCCTAAAGATTTTGTCTAACTTAAAATTAGTAGTTAGAAGCTAAGCCAGGCAAAGTCTTGTTTCAGTAGTGTTTAGATACATCTGATGAGCCTTTTCTCATTAGTTTCCCTTTGATTTTTCCTCTGAGAAAGTTATATTTTAATCAAATTTGCATAATTTAGAAGTGCCAGGGTTGGTGTAACGTATGTATTAGAAAAAACAAACAAAAAAACCCAACCACAAAACAATACAAACCAAAAAGCCCCCACACCTGCAAAAAAAACCCCCTACAAACCCACAACGTATCTAGAAAAACAATTATAACCATTTTTAAATGTGTGTGATTGTAGGGAGCACGTACAGTTTCAAGTTTATCAGCAGCTACCTTAGCTTCTCTGGGTGGGACTTCTTCACGAAGAGGCAGTGGGGATACGTCTATCTCAGCTGACACAGAGGCGTCTATTAGAGAAATTAAGGTAAGAAATACTTAAAACCAGCATAATTTGTTAGGAATTTGTCTCTTAACTATGGCTTTTTTGATCAGAATGTTTTTATGTCTTGCATTTGATGAAGTAATAAACTGTGAGATTACTGGAAAGTAGTGCTGACGTTCCCATTGCTAGACCGTGGAAATTAGCAGTAAGAATTGGGACTGATAGGCTAATACTAGCTAGGACTATTCCCTATATTACTATTATTAAATAGACTAATATTATCTAAAGGGTATTATTAAATATGCTTTAGACTTCTTTCCAAAAAAGAAAACTGTCTTGCCTCCCCCTTTTGGCAGTTCTGACCAAATGGAGTGCATACTGTAAATGGAAAGTGAATGGCTTTATTAGAGCGATGCTGCTGGGAAGCTGGTGTGTATTGCGGGAATATTTGGGTAAAGTCCTATGGCATGTGATAGCAGACGGGACTGATCAGAATAGACACAACTCTTCCTAACCTAATTGAAATGGAAAATGGACTCAATATAGCACACTGATGGGAGGACTGAAATAATGCAAGAAGCACTGCACTTGCTGGATGCTGATTTGGGGAGGACGCTGTATTTTGTAATCTGGTTTGTGATTCCATGAAGTTAGACGCATTTGAATAGCAAAGAGATGTGCAATCCAGTGTTCGTACCACGGAGTGCTAGTCCGGGTAGTCCATAACTAAACTGTTTTTTGCAATCTGTTTTTTAATGCTCCATTCTGAAGACTATTTTAAAACGGGAAAATCTGAATCCTGTTAACTTTCATGCATACAATTTATGACTCTCCTGAAATTACAGCCACTTAGAACATCTGTGATTTGTATTAGGACCTTAGATACAAGCAGGTCTGCCCAAGTTTCAGCACTGTAACACAACTGAGAGGTAGCCATTTGCTGGTGACCAAGGACAAAGGAGGAGGGAGACTGTGGAACAGGACTTATAATTCAGTGCAACGGATGGTTTTCATACAGTCTTTCCTACATCTCTAGTATAGCCTGTATTTCAGGCTTGCTTTAGCAGCCCTTACCCGTAATGCCAGAATTCTTCAGAGGGTGATAGGCTTCAGGTTAGGATTAGACCCCTTAACTTGTGTGGTAGAAATATTTAAATGAGTTTTGAATACTTGCTTTTCCCTGTCAGCTGCGCTTCTGCCCATTAGTTTCAGTGGCATGATTCACGTTTCTCACCATTTCTCTCAGGATATCTATGAGTTAAAGGACCAGATTCAGGATGTAGAAGGCAAATACATGCAGGGACTGAAAGAAATGAAGGTACTGGTTTGCTGCAGACTGGGATTGTGATCATTAACACCAGCTAAATGTTCAGAGAGTCGGTGTGAGGCCTAGAACTGACCATGCATGCTTTCTTTGGGGGGGTTGGGTTGTAAACCGTGTGAAAAGCATTTCATTAACTGGAAAAGTTCCAACCTCGATTGATTGTGGTGAGAATTGCTTCCAAATGTTAACTGAAAGGCTGCTGATTACTATTGCATGTTGTCTTTGCTGTTTTGAGAAGGTAATAATTTTGCTAGAAAGCTAAAATTATTAGGGTTTTTTTACAGTTTTCTAATCCAGGGAGCTTCACAGTATTGGAAGATGAATTAAAACTTCATGTCCTACAGTGTTATGGAAAATTGGAGTTTAAAAGTTTGTGTGTTTTTGTTTTGATAAGGTCCAGCATGCCTCTGGAACGTTGTGCATGCGAGGTGGTGACTACCGTTTTGGTTTCACATTTAGATCACAGAAGCCACCCTTAAACAATTCTTGTAACAAACCTTCATGTAACAAAGCTTGTTACGTGAAGAATGAACGCTCGCACCCGTTGGCGCGAAAGAAGCACGAACTGCTTTCATGAAGCCGTGCGTGGATTTTGGTGCAACCCTTGTACACCTGTGTACTTGACTTGTGCACCCGTGTAGCACCACCTCGTAAGTGAGCAGCAACATGAGCTGCCTTTTTTGGAAAAGGCAGTCTTGCAAATATGCGTGTAGACATCCAGGCATATAGTGCAGCATTTATCAGCATTAATTGCTCGCTGTGTCATCGGCTCAACGCTGTGACAGGTGCTGCCATCTTCAGTGAGTTGTCAGTGGAAAAAGAAAAAGAGTAACTTGGCGCTTTTTCTGTAAAATCTGTTTTTTTTCCCCTGATCACTGTGTAACAGGTATTAGCAAAATAATAACACTGCATTTAAAAAGTACGTAATTTCTCAATCAGTGTCCCTTAGACTGCGTTTTGTGGTGATTTGTGCCTAAGCCTCACTGCTTGATACTAAGAAAACAAAACGTAGCATGCTGAAGGAGTGGTGCAGCGACTACCTTAACTTCTTACTCGCATATACGTCCTTTCCAGCCAATTTCTGAGGTTTGGTCCTACCACTGTTGCCAAATCCTGGTGGCTTGCCTATGTTTGGTATTTCTCATCACTGGGCTGGAAAGTGCACCAAAACACAGTTTGTGTTTGGAACTGTACAAATTCGTGTTCTTAAAGACAAATTTTCTTATCTGTCAATAGACATGTGAACTAAACTGATTCAGACTTAAGTTTGTAATCATCTCACCACTAGCATCCCCAGTTCCATTGGCTGGATGAAAAAGGAAGTATATGAAACTCACCTGTGCTTTAGATGTAATTATTAGAATTACTTAAGTTCCGAGAGAAATTGCTTGATCTGTAAACTAAAATGTTGACATGAGTGTCCTCCTTGGTTTCATATTTTCACTGTTTTATTTATGTATCTTTTGTTTCTGTATTAAAATCAAATACTGCAAAGTTTGACTGCACAATATGGAAAACGATCCTGATCTTTGTTGCTATAAATACATCAGTATCTTAGATTCAGGTCCAGTTGATAGGAGAGGTTTTCGAGACCCTGGGAATTGTCTTACAGAATAAATTTGTAAAGGGATGTGATATAGGAAGCCTAATAAAAAATGATACATCAGGTCACAAAAGCTGCAGCTTTTTTGTGGCAAATTCTAGTTCCTTGGTGGTTCCCACACTGCAAGGATCCCTGAAATGTGTCAAGTGGCTGTCAGACTGCCTTAATTTAAGGCCTAAGATCATCTAAAATGATCTTAAAACAAGGCCAGTTTACCTTTAAAAGAAAAAAAATTCCAACTTGTCATTTTCAGCAGCTGCTTTGAGCTGCCAATGTGCAGGGGCAGGGGGAGGAGGGAGAAGGAAGAAAACTCTGAGGAGGCAGAAGCTGAAGCAGCAGAGAGCAGGAAACATTTTATCTGCCCTGAGGTAAGGTTCCTTGCTCATAAACGGTTGTCTGGTGGGAGCACAGGGCAGGTCATCCTCACCATGGGACAGTTGGTAAGCCTCTCTGGTTTCCACAGGAGTACTCAGCATGCTTGTGGTTTAGTACTTCATTTTCTTGTTGAAGGTCTTGGTTGGTAAAGTGTCCTTTATAACAGAATCTGACTGTGGTTGCTTATTCTTTGCAGGACTCTTTAGCCGAAGTTGAAGAGAAATATAAAAAGGCTATGGTGTCAAATGCTCAACTAGACAATGAAAAAACAAATTTCATGTACCAAGTAGATACCCTGAAGGATGCGCTCTTAGAGTTAGAAGAACAGCTGGCAGAATCCAGGCGACAATATGAAGAAAAAAGTAAAGTATGTATATAGCTATGGCATGTTATTTAACAGGAAAAGTTTGGGAGGGGGACGCAGAGACCTTTGGGAGGAGGCAACCAAATTACTATTCAAGATTTTAAACAATTTACTGTTTTAGTTACTATTAAAGCAAGTGGAATAGCAGCATATTGTGGGGTTGTGATCATACAAATGGGGATCTTCCCTAAGTTTCTGTCTTAAAGCAATTTCTGAAGAAGTGAAGAAATGTTTTATATGGTAAGGCTATGTTGATATTATCACATGTCCTTTTACATGCCATCTTTAGAGTAAATTCAGAGAGTTTGTTCATAGTGACTTCTGGAGTATTTTTACATACAAAGCTCTCTTCAGAAGGCCTGTGGGACAGTGGTGCAGTTTATATAGTTAAGGCAGCTACTTGGTTGAGAGTGGAATTAAATTTTACCTGAATTCAGCATCTGACAGCTAATGAGTTGGTGTTAAATAATAAAGCTGTGGCTTGTGTTAGCTTTTCAGAACTAGGTCTTTAGCTTGGGACATTTCACTGTAGTGTACTTCAAAAACACATAGTTCCTGGAAGATACAGTGTGATTTTCTGTTTTGTTTTTTTTAATTCCACAATGTCTAGCTAACTTTTAGTACTTGACTGTGTGGAAAGAGTGGGTTAAATTCCCTTCTATTCATCTGTGAAGTCTGTGGGACAAGAGTTGTAAAAGCTATTCACCACCAGCCTGCCGCTCAACTTACGAAACTGGCTAAGTGATGTCTGCCACTTCTATATTTGATAGAATAATAGTTTCTTGGAAAAAGGACAAATAAGATAAAAATCGTACTTTTGTGGGATTGTGATTAGAGAGGTATTCAAGAATTGCATTGCAGTAAGCATTTTCTTTGTGGTTGGGTTTATTTTCTTTTTTTTACGGAATGCTATTTTTGATCAATAAAAATTTCATTAATATTTCATTATTCATAGGAATTTGAGAGGGAGAAGCATGCTCATAGCATATTGCAGTTTCAGTTCATGGAAATCAAAGAGGCTTTGAAGCAAAGAGAAGAAATGCTTGCAGTAAGTAACTTTTTTTTTTAAATGGCTTCTTTGACTGGTATGTTCCCAGTTAGCAGTAGCAGTGTAGAAGGTGAGGCATGGAGAGTTTTATTCCCTACT
The DNA here is from genome assembly GCF_030867145.1 of Opisthocomus hoazin. Classification (NCBI taxonomy): domain Eukaryota; kingdom Metazoa; phylum Chordata; class Aves; order Opisthocomiformes; family Opisthocomidae; genus Opisthocomus; species Opisthocomus hoazin. The sequence continues at coordinate 35,074,066 of NC_134422.1, read as the reverse complement.
CAAGTTTCTCACCTGAAGAAATGCTAGTGTTTCAGGCCATACAGGTTCAGAGCTGACTAATAGAAATAGTACTGTCATAAGTATTGTCTGAGGTTGGACTTCTCTTTTTTGCCCTGTCCGTAATACGAAGCAAGCTGTACTTCATGCAGCTGTTTGTGGAGATGCAGGGGAAACTGACAGAACGGTCCAGCTTGCTTTAAGGCATCCCTGGGACGGCAAGTTTTCTTCAGGAGCGTAGATTTAGTTGAGGTGTCAGTTAGTGTGAAACTGTGCAGGTAGATACTCTTGTACTTAGCACCTGACATTTTTCATTCTTTGGCATCACTGCAATCTTAACCTTCTTTGTTAACCTGTTACCTGCTTTCTGTCTTCTTGTTTTGCTCCTGTCTCTCAGGAAATCCAGCAGCTGCAACAGAAACAGCAGAGCTATGTCAGGGAAATTTCTGATCTTCAGGAGACAATAGAGTGGAAAGACAAAAAAATAGGGGTAGGACTGTCAACTCCTGAGATGTGTTCAGAGTGGCACTGTTGTTCTCCAGCTGATCCTGCTTTTGCAAAACCTCATGAATAAAATGCTCCCTAGTGACTTTGCTTGGTGTGGCTGTCTTACTATATTACCAGTGAATTAGCAAATAGCAGATTTTGCCTTTGGCCCGTATCGTAAAATCCAAGAAAAACTTTATCAGCTGGTCTGATTTTAAAACCTAGGGCAATTTATTTGCTGTGGTGCACCATTTGTATTTGCCATATTCAGAAAGGAAGTGCTATTTATAATACAATTCCATCAGCACTGAATTTTTGCTTATTCAGATTTAATCTGTGGACTAAGCAGAAACTGGAGTGTGATACAGAAGCAATATAGCTATTTATGGGCTATTGGGATGAAAGTCTCTAACTTTTTCTTGCTTCTACCACCTCTTTCCCACCACCCCCTGTCAAAGCCAAATAGAAACTGACTATTAAAGAAAATCATGGTTTTCTTTTGTAATGATGAGTACTGAAAGACTTTCTGAATACAGGAGGAGAAAGAAATCTGGCAACTTGCTTGTGCTTGCGATGTCCAATAACTTGTAGCAATTTGAAACTCAGAATTTTCTGATTTTTGTTACTGTTCTATTTGTGTATTTATATGGAAATATTGGGGGGGGGGGTCAGTAGCAAAACATGCATTTGCACATGGTGCATCCCAGTCTAAAGATGACTTATTGGCAGCTTTTATATTAATTGAAATGTACTGCACCTGTTATCGTAACCCATGGAATAAAAACAGTATTAAAGTCTGCTGGGCCTGCTTTCATGCCGTTCTGTTAACACACAGGAATTGCACTGTCTTCAGTGTGCATTTTGAAGTAATATGGACATGAATTAATTTGTCTAGTAGAGAAGAATGAAAAGTGGGTCCTCATTTGAAGGATCCCTAATGAAGGGTTGGGCTCTTTAATGCCTTTAGTAGGAATTCCTGGTTGTTGAATAAGCTGTGTATTTCTTGGATTTGAAGTTTATCTGTGTGTATGTAAACTTGGTCCTTTAATCTGGAAACTTTACCTTTTCATACCTGCCACTTCCATGAATCTCTAAATATCTTAAATCTGCTCATTCTTGTTTACGCATGCTTCTCATGGTCTTTACTTGTCTCCCTTCCTTTCTTCACATCTCCTCGCCTTCTGTCTGTGTTGGGAACTCAGGCATTAGAGAGGCAGAAAGATTTCTTTGATTCCATAAGGAGTGAGCGGGATGACCTTAGAGATGAAGTGTTTGTGCTGAAGGAGCAACTGAAGGTATGCAAGAGGAATAAAAGACACTTACATTCTAATGCTGACTTTTTCCTCCTCCCCCCCCCCCCCCCCCCTTTTTTTTTTCCCCAGAGAATTTCAGTCTAGCTTAGTAGCAAGAACTTTGTTTTCATGTTGCCTATAAGTTGCCATTTTGGGGAATTTTCTGCATAGAATCACAGAATTGCAGAATGGCAGGGGTTGGAAGGGACCTCTGTGGGTCATCTGGTCCAACCCCTTGCTGAAGCAGGGTCATGTAGAGCAGGCTGCACAGGACCTTGTCCAGGCGGGTCTTGAATCTCCAGAGAAGGAGAATCCACAGCCTCTCTGGGCAGCCTGTTCCAGTGCTCTGTCATCCTCAGAGTGAAAATAAAGACCGTGAAAAAAAAAAAAGAGAGAGAGAACATAAAGACCTTCCTCCTAATATTGATGCTGAGCTCTTAGTATGGACTGTAGGATTAAGTAGTTGCTTTTGTAGGAAACTCTTCTCTTTACACAGCAGATTTGTTTAGAGAAAAAAAAAAAGCTGGGATCACATGCTTTCTATCATAGTGGCTAAACTGAGAACTGTAATATTCTGTGCTCTTTTCTGACTTCCAGCCACGTTTAATGGAACGATTGAAGCAATTGTTTATTCAGAATGTGAAGGACAAGAACAGCCGAACTGTCCTCCGCTTTCTGAGCAGCAGGCTTTAAAGCATTGCTTTTGCCTCTCCACAGAAACATGGAATAATCCCAGACTCTGACATAGCCACCAACGGGGAAACATCAGACGTTCTTGATAATGAAGGACACTTGGATTCTTCCAAAAATGTTCCAGGCACAACTCAGGCGTTGAAGACAGGAGGGGATGGGATGCTAGGTAAGTGCTGTATATCCTTTCACATCTTTCTGTCTGTCCATTCATTCATCTCTGCTTGGATTTTGGGCATTTGTTAGTGGGACAATTAACACATCACGCAGCATGCTACTTGTCGAATCACTTCCTATGCATTTTTCTGCTTAATATTTATTGTCACTTCAAGTATGTTGTGCAGTTTCCTGCAAAGGCAGACTTCATTTCCCATTCAAGGTGACAAAGGACGAGAATACAAATATTACATTACAGATAAGTAGCAATCATTCAGATTACTATTTAAACCCTGAATTTGAAAATTGCCCCAGAATAATCCTGCTGTTGTTCAATATTTTTCAGCATGTATCTTAATTGGAAAAAAAGCATTTTAGTTTCTAATAAAAAACTTGTATGTTGGCTGATTTATATACCTGAGAACTGTAAGTGTCTGCTGAACAACAAACAGTGCTGGGCACTGTTAAAACACACTCATGTATGAATTTGTTCTGGGTGTCAAGCACTGTTGACCAGTTCATATTAACACTTCAACATTTTTACCTGCTGTAATACAATTAACGCTGTTAAATTCAACGAAGATAACTCTGAGATGGATAGTGTTAGGAAGGAGAAATCTGGTTGGCAAAAACTTTCTTCTTATGCAGTTATGATGAATGACCTCTCAGAGGACCATTACACTAGTGGAAGGAAAGGAAATAATAGTTTTTGCTGTTGGTTTTGTTCTAAATGAACATACTAATAAATAGCAACAGGCAGCCAAGTGTTGCAAGTGCAAGCTATCTTGCTTTTAGCTGTTGGCTGCTTTTTCCTCACTCAGTTTTTATGTGGAAACAATATGGAACACGAAAACCAAGGTAAGGGTGCATTTTTAAATGTGACATGTTGTATCTCTCCTTTTTTTTGTTTGCTTGTTTTTTGGATTTTTTTTTTTTAAATAGGTACAACATGGACCAAAAAGCTAACTGGTGAAACAATGTACACTGTTGTTCTAATACCTGTTGCTTCTAAATAGAAGTTGAAGAAAAACTGTTACAGAAACCCCCACCAAACCACAGAAGTCCGCATCCCTTTTGGTAGATGAAGTGGCTGTAAGGGGCACTAAGTGCCTGAGCTTTGGTCTGTGTCGGTAATGTTAAACAGCCAAGCCATTTGCTTGCCAATCAGATTTTACATTCAGTGTTTGTCATATACACTGATGATGCCTGTTTATGACACTTAAGAGTAAAATATTACTGAAAAATTTTTGATTACTTCATTATAATGGCATCAGACACACTCTTGCATGCATAGAGTGGTGTTAGGGCTAAAGTTGTAGAGCATATTGCTGAGAAAAAATAATCTTTACTGTTAATGCTACACCTGCAAGTATTACTGTTAAATTGCACTGCTTGAAACAGTTGTTCTCATCTACAAAAGCTGTAATTCACACAGCCAAGAGCATAAATGTTTTACTTTACAAAGACGCAAGCCAGCACCAGAGACTTCTTGCTTTCAGAGGGTGGTGGTGAATTTCACTGATCAAAGCCCCTGGACCCTTACTAATTCAATTGCTGCTTTGCCTCACGTAATTGGCAAAAGCTGATCTTTTATTAACCTATTCTTTGATTCATTCTCTTTCGGGTTTTAAGTGGGGAGGTAAGTGCTACGGTGTGGTCCCTTCAACTTTCTCAATGGTCTTTTAGGCAAAGCCAATGAAGTGGACATGAAAAATGAGATTTTGGAGGATATGGGGAAAAGAGAAATCTTGCAGAATACTGAGCATGAGGAACACAAAGAGGAGTCTGAGGAGCAGGAAGTACAGACATTTCATGCTGATGAAAATGCAAAGGCAGAAAAAATGGTTGAAGAACATGATGCCTTGTCAACAGTGATGTTCCCAGATAGTAGGCTTACAGAACAAATTCAAAGCCTTACAGAATGTGTATCAGGGAGCGCTTCTTCAAATGATGGTAGTGACGCAGATGATTTGAGGAAGGAGATAGAGTCCACCGGCACTGCGGTCCCACAGCCTGTTAGTATGGAGGCTGAGCACCATGACTTAAATGCAAGGACAAATCAGGACTCAGAGCTGGGTTCTCTGCAAGGTCATCAGATTTTTGAGACTCCTCAGGAAATGCCTAGTGTCTTAGGAACAGAGCCTGAACTGGAAAAAGCTACACCCAGACAGGAAGAACGAGAGGATCTTAAAACTAGCCATGGCCTGAGTGATAATGAAATGGATCAGGAAGCTGACATCACAAGCAAGAGCTGTGAGTGGGTTTCTAACCAGGCAGGGCTCCCAGAGGTTACAGCAGCAGGCTTGCTTAGTCAAGAGGTAAATGTGGAGAGTCACTCTGAGGGACTCCAGCACTCAGAAGAAAGTGCTGAAAGCAAGGTTACAAATGACTTGGAGGAAAAGCTTGCTGAAAGCAAAGACGTCAGTGATGGAAGAACTGATAAAACAGGAGGTGATAGAGCTGAAGAAGATGATGAGGCTGGGAACGCAGTTCAGGGTCAGACGAGGGAAACAGAATCTGGGGGTTTGGAGGGGACAGAGTCCTGTAAAAGCCGTGTCCCAGCAGATACAGGTGAAGGGAGCAGAGATCAAGCACACATCCAGCCAGTTTCTTCAGGGGACAGTCCTTTAGCATCATCAGAGGAACAAAATATGCAACCTAAAACTGAACTTGAAAATGCTGTGGCTGAGAAGGACGGACAGAAGGAAGTATTAGTGGAAGAGGAGGAGATGAGTTCAGATTCTGCAGAAACAGGCGAGCAAGATAAGGCATCTGTGGAGGCTGCAGGCTGTGTGACTGAGGTAAAAGAAAGTGTGCTGCAGCAGGCAGAGCCAGACACAGGCATTGTGAAAGAGATGACGACTCAGGAAACCAGTTCAGACCCAAGTCTCTTAGATGACAAAATTAAGGAGTCAGAATTGGAAACAGGGGATGAACCTGGGGAAGGAAAGGGAAGTAGGACAGAACAGGTAGAAGATATAAAGCGAAAGGTGGAAGTACAAACAGTTCAGTGTAGTGAAGAAACAACAGGTGATACAGTGGAAGAGAAAAAAATTCCTCTAGAAGGTGAAGCGCAGAATGTAGTTGAACAAGAGGAAGGTGAATCTAAAGAGGAGTCAACTGTAGATGTTAGTACTGAAAACAAAGTTGATAAGGAAACACTGAAAGAAAATGAGCAAGAGTTAGAGCTTGCAGACCACCATGGTGGTGGATTTGCTTCTGAGGAAGGTGCAAATAATTCCCTGGCACAGAAAGCTGGGCAGGATGAAAATGTCAGTGAACAAGCTAAGCTGGAGGGTCAAGCAGAGGAAAGACTGGAAGATGATGGTGATGCATTTGATTTTGATGGAGAGTCAAAACAGATACTAGAAACTGATGAAAAATGTGATGGTGAGAAAGCTGATACACAGAAAGAAGGTGGTGCTGTCAGAAAAACTGCCCAAACAGACAAAGCCGGAGAAAGACCAGACAAAATAGAAGCTGAAGACGCCTTGACTGAAGACGACAGCTTGCAGGATAAAAAAGGAGAGAAGTCTGAAGAAACAGGGTGCTTGCAAGGGGAAGTGTCATGGAAAACAGATGAGAAGACTGACGTCATGGAAGATGAAATCGACACATTAGATTCTAATAAAGTGGAAAAAATATCGGATGAAAATGTTTCAGAACAGGATTTGGAAAGTGCTGGCAATAACAAGGATGAAAGCAAGGAGGATTTGCAGGGTGGTAGAAGGGGTAAGGGTAGATCCAGGGATGACTGTACAGTATCATAAGTTCAAATCACAAGGCTACACAAGTTACATGCCGTTTGATCTGTCCCAGTACAGAAGCATGCACTTTGCACAATACATCAGACCTTAGGAATACCCTTAAAGTTTTTTTTCTTTGTAGGTAACACTATCGTGTAAGTGGTAGTGATGCAAGTATTAAGTTATTCACTGATGTACCTAGCTACAACAAGACCATGCATGGGTTTGGTTTTGCTGTGTCTCCGGTTCAAAGTTTATCACCAAAAGAGCAAGCTTCACAAATTGACTATTCAGACGATCCTGCAATTAAAGTACTTTTAGCGTGGATAACTGCCACTGAGGAATTTCTGTAGGAAATTATTTTTTTCTAGCCTAGATGATAGATGCCTTGAATGTACTTCCTTGCATTGGACCTTTTTGAACTTATGTACGTACTTATGTGTTCTTACACATATGACATCTGAAGTAAGTACATGAACACTTCATGAAGGAACTCAGTAGATCAGCAACACTGATCTGATATTGGAACTTCTTTCTGAATGATTAAAGCCTAAGAACATTTTTTTTTTTATTGTTGCTGTGGAAAATTTACTCTCATTCCACTTTGTTTATTTCTAATATGGTCATATTCCAAAATATAGTTAGATCACTGTGAATCTGCTTAGTCTAAACACTTTGGAAGAACAATATACAGTTTGAAGAAAGTGCATCGTACAGGTCTTAGTTAGCTGAAAGGAATAAATATATACTTGTTTACTTCATTGAGGCACTTTGCACCACAATAGGCCTTTTACACCATGTCTCACATGGGGGTTTTTTATTTTTTTTCCAAAGAAAAGTGTCAATACACACTGTAATGTGTGTTTAGGTTTGCTGTCAAATACTGTCTGCTATGAATATATAAAATACCTATTTTTCCAAGGAGTTTTTTGTTTAAAATTGCATTTCCTTACTGCATTATGATTCTGAAGGAATGTTTTTCTCTGAAAAATTCTTACCTCTTCCTTTCTGGAAAGAAGATAACTTTGCATGTCTTCATTCTTGTTGGATGTCAGACCAAAGACGATTGTTGTTCTGTGTGCTAGCCCCCGTGCCTTTTTGAAAAGCTGGATGGCTTTGAATTGCTGGCATAAATTAGGCACTTTGACTCCAGTGGTGTATTTCTTCTTACATCTTTGCTGGTGCTTGGGAGGAAGAGCATGTTTTGCATACTTTAAAGTTCATTTAAAGTTGTTTTAAGCAATGAATGTCCCAGGGGAATGCAAGTTGAGGAGTTGGGGGGGAGGCTTTGGAAGAACGTATTTGTGTTGATGTTTCAAAGTGTGTGGAGTACAAACAGACTGCAAAATTTCAAGATGTATATCAAAATGTACTGAGCTGTATATAATTGAAATAAACATATTTTCTACTTTAAATTGCCTGTCCAGAGTACTGTTTATAAACCTGCATAAATATTTATTTAAATCTGTGAAATTTTAAAAACATTTTTTCTGCAGTTTTTTTAAATTTATTGTGTTGTGCTACATAGCTAGAAGAGCTATCTTACTAGGAATGGGCAGCCTTGGTGTTTGAAGACCTTTAATATATGATGGCACCCTTAACAGTAAACCTGTAACAGGACTGCAGACCTGTAAATCTTTTCATATGGCATCTCTGCAACTTACCAACAGTTCCAGTATGGTTTCTGTAAGTATTAACAGTTGTTCTTCTTAAGGGCTTACACTAAATGCTAATCTTCAAGTCATAGATCTTTAAAGCATCTCTTCCTACTATGTAGCAGTGGTTATTTCAAGATTTCTCTCTGCTGTACTCGCAACAGTAATATATAGTTTAACGCTGAAAGTATTTTACATTTGTTTACATTTAAATGTTAAATACACTAAAATATATAATTAAATATTCTTACCAGGCTTCACCTATACTTGTGGAAGGATCTATAAACAAATCTGAGTTAAATTAGGTACATGCCAGCATTTCATGTGTTTTTCATATGAGTTTGTCACAGAAGGAGAACCAACACTAGTTTTAACTGTCCGTGTACCAGCTTTTATCCCACAGTGACTGGCCAGCTCTTAGTGAAACTAGGGCAGGAGCAAGAACATAGACAGGCAATGCAGAATAGCTGATGCACTAGACATCCATCCTGGAACATTAGCGACCTCGTACCTCTGTTGGCAGCTGGTCCCTGGCTTCTGGAATTGGGCAAGTACTGAGGAGGAGGTGGTCAGGATGTTCTTTTACCTCTTTGGTTTTTGCTTGAGTAGATAGGCACATCAGGGAGAGGGGGAGGTGTCCCAGATGAATCATCTTGAAGGTAAAGAGATCTACTAGACGTTATATTCAAAATTTAATAATTTAAATATTATATCCAGCTAGCACTGAGTGAAACGTGTGCCATTAGAGAGGGAGAGGAGACAGCGTCTCAGGAGGAATTACCTAGAAAGTGTATCTTTTGCAAAGTTACACAATAGAAAACAGTTTTTGACTTCCCTGTGATACATAACAGATACAAGAAAAGACCTAGCTTCTCCCTTTCTTTGTTGGTTTTGACTTTCAAAGACAGCAAAATATGAAAATCAGTCTTTTCATGGTCTAACATGAAACCAAGAAATCATGAGATAAACTAAAATCAAGATTCATATTTGTTGCTATTACATTATCCATTTTGTTTTGAGCAGGGACAGTGCACTGCTCAGAGTGCTTGTTTCGCAGAGTAGCTCCATAGCTCCGAATGTATGCTGGGTTTTCTGTTCAATACCTAGTGGCACATGTGGTCTGTAGCCCAGGTTTGTGCATTACTGCGAATTCAAAGCTAGCCTCAAAGAAATTTTTTTTTTCTCCTTATTCAACAAGTAATAATGAAAGGCCTTCGTCAATATTTCCTTTATCATGGAAAAGAACAGTCCTCCAGTTCACCTCAAAATTAGTATTGCAAGCTGATGTCTTCTAAATCCCATGCTTATCTGTCCCAACAGCCTGTACCCAGCAGTATCCCTCTTCTGGGAAAGAGAGGAAGGCATTCCTCAGTATCTTCTGTTGTTGTTTGATTGCTTTCTCCTGATTCAAGATAAATTGTCAGATCTGGAGAAGGTTTATTATCTAACCTGCTGTTGATGGGGCAGTTGGATTCTGGCAAACTGTTCTGAATAGCTGCTTGGAGCTGCTGGTGAGATGTCATGTGATGCCTTCCCACCCTCCAAGTACTGTTTATGCCTCTCATTTGCATCAGTATTAATTACTTGCTGGGCCACACATCATGTAAATCATTCAGATTAAAAACAGCTGCTTCCCACCCCATGCTCCCCTCCAAATAGAAGGAGACATCAAGTACCTGTGGCTGATGAGGGAATATGACGTCAGCTGTGCCAACTGCAGCAGCACCCTAGGTAGCAACACCTTGAGTCACCTGCAGTATCAAGGTCATGAGAGCAGTTGTTGGACTGGCACACAGGCCTGTGCAGTAGCAGAAGATGCTGGTAACCACCACCTGTCCGTCTGTCCTGCTCTCTCCCAGGCCTTGCCAGGGCCCGGCTCCTCGCATCAGCCCTCTGTTAAGCAGCTTTACGTGTGAAAGTCATGAATTCGACCAGTGAGTAGCCCGGAAATCATGTTACCAAAGTTAAGTGAGATGAATGTCATGCTCTGATTATTCATTGTAGTATCTTCATCTGTGAGATAAGGATAATGATTGTTACAGATGAGAATTTTAATTCGCTGCTTCGTGTCCTAATTCAGTCAACTGCTCTTTTCTGCTTGCCTGTTCTCAAGGTTCTCAGATCCCTGATTTATTGGAAGAATATTTCCTAAATTCAAAAATAAGGTGGCTCTGCAGAGATATCTGTTAAAGCTAAAGTGAGTTTTTTGGTGTTAGTGCGGGGTGAAGTGAAACCTAAAAGACCTTCATCTATACATGTAGAATACTTCCCACATAAATGACGGTTTTGTGTGGTCTTGTAAATCCTGCTGCCAGCATGTCATCTGTCCCAGTGGGATGCACAGATGTCGTCTGTAATGATGGGAGAGAGAACTGGTGGTGAGACTGGATTTCAAGGTTCGTCCCAAGATGCTAACATCCATTTTGCAGGGAAGGGCATTGGGGGAGGCTGATGTTCGCTCTTACTGGAAACCGGAGGAGGTGTCCTTTCTTCTGGCAGGCGTATTTCACCCTGAAGCAGTGGTCGTGCCAATGAAAGTTACTCAGCTGTGTGCAGGACTAAGTTATTTTCAGGATCAAGGTGGATTATTTGGCCCCTCTGCAGCCAATAAGTTTGGGCTAATTTTGTAGTGGCATAGAGATTTCCTTCTGCATCAATCCTTGTTCTCTTTCCAAGTCTTAGTAATTCCATTTCTTGATCTCTGATGACCTGTGACTCCAAACTCTGTTACCAAGTCTGAATATCTCTGACCTTTCTTTTACTATTTGCTCTCCTTGCTTTCACAAGTGACTTATTTTTCTTCTTCCATTCTGTCTTAAGCTTCCTTTTCCTTCACATATAGATATGTGAAATTGTTTTATTATTTTGAGGGGGTTTATACTTGTAGATCTTTTGTTACTCTTCATAGTTTACAAAAATGTGGTTTGTTTGTTGTTTTTGTTTTGTTTTTCCATGTCAATGCTCAAGTGTAACAATGTTGAGTGTGTGTTACAAATGGCTAAAAAAAAAAAGGACGGGACTTGCGGAGGTTCAAAATGAATGCAGAGAACTGCTGAACGGGAATGTCACTGTAAGATCTGTATTTGGGTATTGCATCAGAAGCCAAGGTAAAGGTTTTATTCTGTGCTTTAGAACGACTGCTGGTATATGGGAACTTGCATACCCTGGAGGAGAATGACTTACCACACTATTGCTAGCTGGTGGACTGTACTTGTCTGCCATATAGAGGGACTTGCATTTGAAAACTCCATTTACCCCAAGATTTGATTCCGTATGCACTCGTTATTCCCGTTACTGTGTGTGTTAACAAGAAAAGTGGTGAACCACAAGACTTTAGCCTGTTCAGGATTTAACAACAAATGAGGACGACAGTGTTGGTATTTTTAAAGCTTTTCAAAAATACTTAAGTGTATCAACAGAATTTACCATCCTTTTATCTGTAATCTGTCAATTGCTTTCCTTAAGTTTCCAAAAAGGCCTTTTTCTCGAGTGACCTTTGGATTTTAACCATCTAATTAACAGACCAGACCTTAGATGTACAGTTGAGCTCTGAACACTTACTGGCTTGGTCCTGCACAGGTGGCCACTTGCTGGCAAGTGAGGCAAGCTAAATAAAACTGCAATAAACATACACATCAAACTTGTGGAGTAAGAAAGATCTGCCTGAGGTCAATATATCCTCTTCTAATAAGAATATTTAAATGCTATGTTCCAGTGTACTTTGGTTAAAGTGTACCTGAACAAACTCAGGTTTTTAATATGTGAGGTAATTTGAGTGATAAGAAAATTTGTGAGTTAAGATTTGTTGCACAACCATTTAGTACCTGCTAAAATGATTTCACGTCTTGCAGCCCTTAATAGGGAAGAAAAAACCCAAGTGATTTGGTTGGTTACTTCTAGGATTTTTTTCCAAGTTGTCTTATTCCATAGTGTATGCTTTATTAATCAATGCCACACATATCTGTGTGCTGATCTGTGGCACTTACAAGTTGAAGTGTAACTCAACAGTTGGTCCAGATTGCCCATTGCCTGCCTGATGTTTGACCAGGAGAATTGACTGTGAAGGATTAAAGAGAAAAGAATGTTTTACCAGACTGCTGCATTTGAAACAAAAATAATTTAATGGACAAATGTTTTTCTTGTCATAATACTGGAGAGAACACAAAATGTTATTGCCATGCTGTTTAGTAAAAGAAGTAAAAAATTTGAAGTGTTGAGAATGTACTTAGCTATGATTATAGGTGTTTACAGTATTTTCATTATGTTAAACTGTAAAGACTTGTGAGATTTTGTGTTGCAGTTGTGTTTGACCCTAGAGTTCTTGCATGCTAACCTAATGTAGAAGATTAGCCTCTTTGCATGCAGCTGGGTGCTGCTACTGCCGTGACAAGCATGTTCTGTGAGAATGACATAACCTCCCCTGGCTGCAGCCCCTCCCCAGCCCTGTCTGTGGCCTCCTTTCCTGTGGTACGTGCATAACTACCTTCATTGTTAGTTTCACTAACCTTGATGGTTCAATCTTGTATCAAATGCACCCTGAAATGGGCAGCTCGATCCAATCAGCACTGAACTGGCCGTTTTCTCTTTTTCAGACAGGCTGAAAAAACTCATTGATGAACGAGAATCCTTGCTAGACCAGGTAAGCACAGGAAGACACAAATGCTGTGTTTGCTAAATCTGTGATAAGAATAGTAGAGATTAAAAAAATCAAAATAGCCCTCACATAAGGTATAGAACAGCAGTGCCATTGCCTTTCAGAATGTGTGCTGGGTTGCTCTTGCTTAGGACGTGGAGCGTTGCTTGACCCTTTGTTCTTCCTCTGAAACATTTCTGCGGCATGTTAACTCAGGATATGGGGGAAGACAGACGAGACCCAGTGTGCCTGTTTCATGTTGCTAACCAGTCACATTCAGTGTCCGTAGTTACCTTAAACTCCTTCTCCAGGATTATTTCTGAAGAACTATACTTCAGATTGGCCAAGCCAAAGGGAAAAACAAATGTGATCCAGAAACTGTAGAAGCAAATTTTATCTCCAAGGGTAAGCCTTCCCAATTGCTGGGTCTGTGTGCAGTGGACCCTTTGGAAAGAAATGCTGGAGGAATTACAATAGATGGGTAAATAGCAACAAGAGTAATTATTGCTGGTACCGTGATACTCCTTAATGGGTATAAAGCTTATTCAGAAATTTTTAACTGATCTGTTTCTCTGCAGGATGCTCTATGCATTCATGGACTATATCCCTATATCCTTGGCCTTGAGACTTCACACACAACCAAACACAGTTTTGGGTTTTTAAGAATGTTCTGCGTGAATGTGCCTACAGAACATGTGGCTTTTCTAATAAGACAGTCTTCTTCCACTTGTTATGTTTGGTCCTGAACTTATGCATAAGTGCTGATACTTAAAATATCATCAGTCATTTGCCAAAAGGATTTCTAGGAAATTATTTTGTAACAAAAGATTATTTTGGAATTTAGGTTTAAAGAATATAACTTGTTTTGTAATACTTGATTGAATTTGAGTACCAAGCCACATTTTTCCCTTACTGATTTTAATAACTAACTATGTTGTGTCCTTCAGGTTAAAAAATTAAAGGGACAACTGGAAGAAAAGCAGAGGAATGGCAAGATGGAAAGTACGCAGTCAGAAGATGAAGTTCTAGAAAACGGAACAGATATGCACATGATTGACCTCCAAAGTGAGCTAATTTTGATTTTAAGAGAACTTTCGTGTTCTGCCTGTGAGTGAGAAAATGTATCTGTACAGTAACCACATGGCTCTAAGTAAAAGTGAGCCTTCAGTTCTGAGGGAGCTTCAAACTGGGACCCAGCCAATGCACCTCTGCTAGAAGTGAGGGATCAGTTACCTTTTGTTTGAACAGGACTGCAACTGGAAATCTCCCTTTTGTTCCCCAGGCGAGCTGGGCTGGAATTCCTGGTTCATTCTGCTTTCAGAGTGGTCAAAAGGGAATTGGGCAAGACTAAGAATAGCTCCGGTCTGCTGGACACTGAGTGGGGCTAACTGGCAGCTCAAATGTAGAAGGGAACTGGTTTGGCGGACAGCATTTGCTACTCTCCTGCTGCCCCAAGGAGATTCCTGTAGCATGGAAATTTTATGACAGACTTTTTAGAAGACGGTGTTGACACTTGTTCTGACATCTCTGATAAATCTGCAATTCTTTTAGGAGATGCCAACAGACAGATCAGTGATCTCAAATTTAAACTAGCAAAGTCTGAGCAAGAGATAACAGCATTGGAGCAGAATGTAAGTTTCTGGCTTGTTCTGTTTGCTTAGGCATGGTGAGAATGCAAAGAGAAAGTGTATTTTGTTGTGTGATATATGAAATAATGATTCCTGTGATTTTTCCCTTTGAGTAAGAAGCAGGAGCGTTGGAGCATCAGGGCTACTGCACTCAGGTCATAAAGACTAAAATGCTTTCATTTATGTATGGAGAAGAGTGAATATGTTATTCGTCTTTACCAAAGGAAAAATGTTCAAAGACAAAAGTATATTTAGAGCACTTACGAACTCTTCGGAATACTCTCTTATGCCTAGCTGTCGACAATTTTTAAGTGGCTCCTGGCATATGATGTAGTATATATGGATTTTATACAAGACTGTTCAATTTTGGCTGTTTGTTCTTGTCCAGAGTATGTCAGCAGTACTCTTGAAGAGATAAATTTAGTCAGTGGACTGTATGTTTTTTTTGTTGCTGGAAGCATGTTAAATAAGGATATGTATAAAACATCTGGAGGAAGTTTCCATGGCCAGGCTTCCTTGGTATGAGGGATTTTTTTTCCCAAAATACACCTTTATTTTATTAAAGCGAGCATCTGTCAGGTTATTGCTTAACTACTGGTGGAAGAGTAAAGCTTCAGGGTAACTTCTTGGTACAGCTTTTAACTAAAAAAAAATTGCCTTCACCTTAGGTAATACGATTGGAAGGTCAGGTAGCCCGATACAAAACTGCTGCTGAAAATGCTGAAAGAGTAGAAGATGAACTGAAAGCAGAGAAACGCAAACTACAGAGAGAGGTAACTCTAAATGCAAACTGTCGTAGGCTGTCAGTCAGCCTGCACTGCATGGGGGGAGACCTGGCTGGCTGGTGCATTTTAGAGGAGGAACTACCCTTCTTGGCAGAGCCAAGAGTGAACATCTACTTTTTTTCATTGCTGTAGTTATTTGTTCTAAATGTGTAGCCAAACTTTCAGCACTCAAACTGGAGTAACAGTCACAACTGTGAACTCGGGCTGCCATTTCACCATTCCTTCCTAAACTGACCTGTAATGCCTTGCTGTGTACCAGAGTTGGTTCTCTGGAGCAAACTCAAGTTCTTCTTGTGCAACTTGAATCTAGAAGCAGCCTTCAACTGCTCACGTTTGCATGCTACTTTGCAGCGGTGAATGTTCCTGTGGTTTGACATTCATCAAACTGAAAAATTTCTATTTCTACTTTGCTGCCTTGTCCTTTGTTGCACTTGAAGGCTCGTTACTTTGGGTGGTACAAATTCTGGGTTTGTAAATAGAAGTCACTGGTCTTTTTAGAACGTGTCATTCAGAAATTACAGCAGTAGAAAGCTGGAAATCCTGCTGTAAGGTTAATTTAGGCACTTCATTATATAAGCACCATGCCACGCCTTACCAGGAGTGACAGTCTAAATTTTCAAGTTTCCGAGTCTAAACCTGAGTGCTAAAGGGATGCAAATTCTTCTTTTTGATTGTGGTTTTCTTGCCCTGTCAATCTATTCATGCCTGTTCGCTGTTGTGTGTCCATCTGCAGAATCTGTCCGTGTTTGTGTCTTAAAACACTGCATCTTCAAGCTGTCCGTAATTTTGACCTTACTTTTCTTACCAAACTTCATGTTATCTCGAAGTAGCTGCTACAATCAGCTTAAGTATGTTTGTCAGCTTCTTTCACACCTGCCTCCCGAGTTTTTTTTTTTCAGTGTGGCACTCTGCTTTATCTAAATACTCCTTCTACTCTGCTGCCTATAAATACTGCCGTGTGCAGTCCACCTCTCTCTCCCTACCCCCATCCCGTGGCGGGTTTTGTAGAAAACTAAGCTACTAAAGTCACGGCTGTGGCTGTAGTTCCAGGAGCCAGAAACATAAAAGCCAGGCAGCGAGACAGGCGTATGTCACACAGCAGATACCTCTGGGCATCCATGCCTCTGAAGTTGAGGCAAACTCTGAGCCATTTGTTCAACATTCTGTAAATACCTTGGATTCTTAGCACCATGCTTAGAAAATATCTCTCTGTGTGTGGCCTTCAAAGCAAGAGCACAGGCAGTTACACCACATTTACTTTTAACTCCGCCAGTAGGAATTTTCAGCTGCTTTATCTTGTAAGGAAATTCCAGCAATATGGTCAGTTAGCGCTGGTAACTACAAACCTCGCTTTATCTTGGGAAAAGGAAAACAGTGTGAAAGCTGTGGGTGTTTTTCTGCTTCCTTCCTCCAGCTTCGTTCAGCATTGGATAAAACTGAAGAGCTTGAAGTCAGCAATGGTCACCTAGTAAAACGCTTGGAGAAGATGAAAGCCAACCGGAGTGCTTTACTGTCTCAGCAATAACCACCACCTCTCGATGGCAACTACTACAACTTGACAGAATTGGAACAACGTTGCAGATGCTTCTGTCTCTTGCTGTCCGGGATGCTTTGTGTCATGCCTTCTGAGAACAGACAACCCCAACATTTGCTACGTGCCACCCAGCTGTGGTTCTCTCTACGCAGATTCAAACCTCCTGCACTATATACATAGAGGTAGCTGATCCAAATGGCTGTGCCTGCGGGAGCCCTTCCGCACTGTTCTTCGGGTACATTTGAAGTACAATATCCATCTACCGTGTAAGAAGCACATTGGGCGTCGCGTGAAGTTCTCTATCCAGAAGGCACAGCAGCCATTTATTGCCATTTAAAATGGTATTCAAAGAAAACACTTTAACTGGACTGGAATTTTGTGTCTTGCTGAAAATTAAAAAAAACAAACCAAACACTGTAAGTTTTGGACTTTCTCATGACAGTATCAGTAATTTAGTGACTATGGTAGTTATTCATAGTAGGTTTTTCATTTACAAATCACTGTGGAACCACAAGCCATTACAAAGCAAAACTCCTTCAGTGGAAACCATGGAAGAAGATGGTCTTGGAAGCAAAAGTGACCTTAAATGACTTTGCCAATAAAACAAAGGTGTTTGGAGGGATTTTTGCACCAGTTGAATCATAAGACTGTTTTATTTCAGGGTAAATAGGCAATAGCTCCCTTGATTTTTCAACTTTTATTTGTATTATTTAATCCCTGCTCTTGGAATTGAAGTAAACTACTTTTAAAGGATGCAAAGTTGCATTAATAAACCAGCATAAGGCCGTGTTTTAAGAAATGGTGGATTTTGCACTTAGATCACTCACTTCGGTGCATTTTTCAAAGCAAGTGTTATTTGCTTAAAAAAAGTATGTAATGGGTTTTTTACATCAGAAACTATCTACTGGTCCATGAAGTACCTGGAAACTATGCCGCTACAAAATACAAGTCTAATTTTTAAAAAGTAACTGATAAGTAAAGAAGCACTTTAGAAAATACTACTGCCTATGGTTTTTCTACAAGTACAGAAGTAGCAAATTATTTCCTTCTAATGTCATTGTAAAGGTTTTCCACTTTTCATGAAAAATAACATAACTAGTAAAAACATCGCAGGCAGTTTATTATACACGACTAGCACTATAGTTCTGGTTTATTGGAAATTGTTCTGAATGTACTACTCAAAGGAGAACAGCAGTTACCTGAAGAATAAAGCTGTCCTTCCCCTTCAGCCCGAACAGAAAAGCCCTTGAGTAAGGCAGGTGACCAGTCTATTAGCAATCTGCTCTTGCTGTGGAGCAGCATCTCCTGTTTGACAGGTGCACCTTCTGTTGATGCTGGCTGCCTCAGTAAATACGGTTCTATCAAGCCAAATCCAGACCTGGGAGACCATTTCTTCTTAACTTGGTCTTCAGACTCTCCACCCAGATCTTTCCCTTATCCTCTTCCTCTCAAACTGGAGATTAGAGTATAAACCGCTGCTATTTTCAACATTAAGGGTATCACTGGTATCTTCTTAGAGCACCTTCACAAATAAAATAAACCAAAATCAGTATCTGAATGTGTTTCTCTGGTTTGGCTAGAAAATAACATCTTTCTCTTCATCTCTTCTGAGTGTACCTGAAATTTAGGAGTGAAGGATGAAAATTAGTATTCCAGGGAAGGGACAAAGAAGGCTTGCCCTTTTTTTTTTTTTTGTGCCCCCAGGGAAGGTATGTCCTTGTTGATCAAATGTGGTGGAACATGGGGATTAAAGGAATCTTTTTAAATAAAATTTCCACTCCAGCTAGGGCTTTGGGTTCTTTTTCTGGCTTTTTGGGTTTTGAGAGGAATATTCAGGTGCAGAGCCAGGTTCCTTGTGGAATACCTCAAAATCGCTGTGTATACCAACTTACGATTTTTATGTGGTTGACTTGTGTAATTTCTGGTGTACAAAGCCTCTGGGGCCTAAAAAACTAATCTAAGCGTTTTTAGGAATGCAAACAAACATGCTAAATACAAGATCTTAGTAACTGATGATAAGGTGTATGATTGCCACAGGTCATGTTCTTATTTGTGGTGGCGGTGAAGACTGTCTCTTGTGGCAAGATTGAGGAGAAACAGCCTAGCAACTGAGCATTGATCCAAAAGGCTAAATATAATACTTTGCTCATCAGGAAGTGATGTGTTTATTATTTCAAAGTAGATTGCATCTTGCACCCCATAAGCATTAACCTCATGACAAATCAGATATGTAGTTTAACCTGGATATGCTCTTAGTAGATATCTTCGTGTGTGATGAAGTAGCTGAATGCTGAAGCCACATTTTTTTCCCCCCTAACTTTCAGTATGGACTAGCTTTAGAATAAGGGAAGAAAAAGTACTGGTTGGTTTACTGCAAACTGTTTTATGTTTTCCGGTGAAGAAGGTACAACAGCGCATCAAATGGTAATAATAGCACATGCCCCGGTCCTTTTAATTGAGCTCCAAAGGGGAGATCCTCAGTACCCAGCCCGCTGACTCAGCACGGAGCCAAGGTGGTGGCAGCCTGGCGAGGAACAGCTCCTGGGGGAATCAGGATAGGTTTTCCTAGAATTTGTATTTAAAATTTCTATCCTTTGTTTTATTTTTAAATGTTAAGTAATTTTATTGTTTGCAAATGGAATGTTACCCAAAATGTTGGGGGGGTATTTTGGTTTTTGGTTTTTTTTCCAGTCAAACCGATAGGAGATACGAGCATGGAAAAGGAAATTCGTTAGCAGAACTCGCCAATAAATAAAAATGTCACTTGTTTGGGTAGTTTTTATGAGTGGTCTGTCCTGATGATATTACCGGTAAAAGTTCTCTTGGAAAATACAGACTTTTTGGATGATACTGGTGTAACAGGCTCATTTTCCTTTTTAATATGTTATTGCAGATGCATAAATGTGAGCGATGCTCGTTGTAAAACTTACAAAGGCAGCGGCTTGTGTGAGTAAGGGCACTGGTGTGAAAAATACCTACAAATGTTAACATTTCTAATAGCAGGGTGTGTTGGGGGAGGGTGGGGGGCAGGGACTGTGGCCTCGCAGGAGAAATGTGAATGGCATTGCTCATGGGATTCGTTCTCCACTTACAGTATTTATGGTGAACACAGTAACTTTCCCTGGAGGAAACCTGCACACCAGGAGGCAACTTGGTTCATCAAAAACCGGACCACTTTAGTATTAATTTTCACCTTGCGCTCCTCACGGGCACTGCCATAGATCACTCAGATGAAAAGTACTGAGGAGGAAGGGGGCAGTGATTGTCTCTGCTTCAAATCGATCGTAGGGGTTTGGGGGTTAGTTCCAGGGCAGTATTTACCAGGTCCTACCGCCTCTCCCCTGCCTGTAGTTCGCGCCTTCAGGCCGACAGCCGTTCGGCTGCCAGCAGGTCGAACAGCCGGACAGGGAGCCAGGCGTCCGCCGCCCCGCGCTCCGACCCTGAGGCGGCACGAGGAGAGGGGCGCGGCCGCTCCTGAGGCGATGTGGGCGGGGCGGGGGCGCGCAGGCGCTGCGTCGGCCAATCATGCGCTCGAGCGCCTCTCATCTCAGCCAACGGGCGGGAGGCGCGGGCGGGGAGTAGCGGTTGGCGGCCGTTGGGCGCGTGCTCGGCGGGGCGGTTGTGGCCCGGGCGGGACCGGAGTGCGCGTAAGGGGCCGGAGCTGGACGCAGGCGCGGAGGCGGGTCGGGCCGGGCAGGGTCGGGCCGGGCCTCGTCTCGTCTGGGTAGCAGAAAGGGCGCTGAGCCTTCCCGGGAGCCGGGGTGAGCGCTGCGAGGGGCTGTGCCCCGCCGGGGGGTTCCCCTTGGGCGGGCGTTGGCGCCGATCTGCTCTGAGGGGAGGGCTCTGCCCTGCCTCAGCCGCGGTTCTCCGCGCTGCGTCGCGACGTGGAGGCCGTGCTTCAACCTTGGTGCTGGTTGCTGACGGACTTGGCTGTTGTAAAGCATCTGCCTGCATCGTTCATAGCAGCGACAAGGTTATTGTTATCTGGGGCATACCTAGAGCTGTGGTGGTTCTTGTTTCTTAACTCGTTCTTAAAGAAGTAAGTGGGGGAGAAAAGTCACTTCTGTCTGGGAACGTGCTGTAATTTCTCTATAAGTGCCTGAGATGTGCCTTGGCAGCATTACAACAAGATTTTTAATTTCATAGATACAGTTGCTCAAAACTTCAGTTGGGAGGTGAAGGTAAAGTTAGGGTAATAAGGAAGCTAGCATTTGTGGAACAAAAATAACTGCAAACGTGCGTAATGAAATCATGGTAGAGGTATTTTTGGAGCGTGACTGACTTCTGTTGATGAATTCTGTTAAATGTTGTAAATTATTTTTATTATTTAATTTTTATGTATGTTAAATACTATTCATTAAATAGTAGAATTTTTAATGCTGATCCTTAGCAGAGGAGAATCGGTGGATGCAGAGTCGAGAAAGAAGCCATTTTTCCCTGTGAGGAAGGGCTATCCTGAAGTTACCGCTTTGGGTTCCATTCTGCAAACCTTCCCTTGCAGATACGAGTCCTGGGTCACGCTGTCTGCAGTGGACGGAGCTCATGTAACTTGTCTGTTAATCCCAGGGCAGTGGCCCAGAAGCAGGGCTGAGCTTCCGGTCTCCCCTCATGCTCCAGCAGCAGCCTGTGTCTCGCTTCAGTACTTCTTCACTCGGTTCCGTATGGGCTTTGTTTCACCATGCTGGAAACTTCCTCTGGAGGATGACCCAGGGGCATGTGTCTTTAGAAGCGTGTGAAACCCAGCTTATGGGCCTGTTGGTTGGGCTTCCTGCCCTCGCAGGGGGGAGAGTTACAGACAGGACTGTATTTTGCTGTGCTTTATGTAAGATTGTAGTCAAGTTAGAGACCCAAGGCTGTAACATAACGACTTTATGTTTCTTTTCAGTAGTTTAGAAGGCATCTGAGAAATATGTTTTAACATTTTTATGTATCCCTCGGTTCATTATAAACTTTGGGGGAAGGCAGAGAACAACTGACAGCTGTTTAGAAGCAAGCTTCACAAAGAGTGTCTCCATTGCTGCGTGCTTTTTCTCTACTTTTAGTCGATGTTTGCTATAATACTAAGTTTGGTGCATGTGTGGAGCAGGGAGAAGTTTTAGTGTATTGTCCAGCTTTCTTTTGTTGCTATAAGAAGTGCTCTGATTCAAGAAATTATCTCCCTGTTTTCTCTTACGTCTTACGCTTCTTGGCTGTAAAGATTCTCTTTTTTTTTCTTTTGTGGTTCTGTGCTTTATAACCATTTCTTCTTGTTTTCCCAGAATTAAAAGGAATATGCCTCTGTTTCTGCCTTGTCCAACACCCAAAGGGTTTTTAGTTCTTGGGAGTCACAGAGCTCTAAGATCACCCCTTCACTCATTTAAGTAGTTCTTAAAATTTTTATAGCTCCCAAACTAGAGGATGTTCCTTGTGGTAAATATACTGGTCATGGATCAAGAAGCTGTACGCTTTCTGTGGCAAGGAGTGCTTACAGGCCAGTATACAATCAACAATGATGTGAGGTCAGTTTGTGGTCAATAAATCCAGGATAACGTCAGCATCCTGACTGTCAGAGTCGGTACATGCGTCAAAACACCTTGTGTGCTGTCAGGTAGAGTACGATGTAAATAGCTTGCTGTGCATCAACAGGGATTCTGGTGATTCAGCCAAGGAATGCTTCAGTGGTAAGAGGATGGAAACTTTGACCAGGAGTGTAAGAGAATAGGATTGATTGGTCTCTGAGGACGCTTTTACTCAGCTGAAATCACCCAAGCAAGAAAGGGAAATTCTTTTAACAGGCTTCCATGAGCTCTTAGGATTTCTTTGAGAACATACTGTGTAATTCCTAGCTTCTATGCTAGCATGCATTAGGTAAAAATAAGATGGTTAATTTAACATATTTTTTAAACAGTAATGTCCTATTGTATACCAGGGAGTATCTCAAACTTCTCTTAATTTCTATTAAGGTGAGAAACTGACAGGAAGAGACAAGCCTACAACTTTGAGAGGTTTCAGTGGAAGTGAGTTGTGTGGATTGCTTCTGAGGAGGAGGACTTAAGTGTTTGTACTATGGAATTAGAAAAGAACAGTCACGTTAAAAGCAAAAGGAGGTCCTTCAAACGGACCTCGTGTCTTTTTTCTTCTTCTGAGGAAGCTGAGCACATTCTCGTCAGAGACACAGTGGCAGGAGTTAACCACTCTGGTTTTGGCCAGGCAAGTTCTGCCAATGTTTCAGAGTTAAAGTCGTCAGAGGAAAGCTTACCTTATTTAAGTTCGTCTTTAGATGCAGATATTGAAATGTATAATAAAAAGAGAATGCAAATTTGCTGTGCACAAGTAGGTGAAAGCAAGAAAGAAGCTGATACATTGGGAAGGGCATGTGACAATACGCACTTCAATTGCAAGGGGTGTGATGACTGCAGACAAAGCTATTTAGTTGAAGATACACAGCTGGAGTATCTCAGTGCTCATGAGCAAGATTCTGATGATGGGAATAGCTCAAGCGAGCTTTCTGAGCAAAGGGAAACTATAGGAATCGAAACCCTAAAGCTGACAGATGTAGTTCATGAAGTTCCAGAGGGTGGAGTTGCAAAGGAACAAAATCTCATTGACATGTCAGAAGATAGTTCTCCTGCTTCTAAGCATGGCGTAGGTGACCAGACCTGCCCAGAAGCAGCTATGCCAGAGGATCCCCACGTGCTTCAGGACTCTCTGTCTCTGCCAGATTGCAATGGCATGACTTGTGATCATCAGGAAGAGCAAACAGAGTATCACAGTGTTGTTTGTGGAAGTATACTTGAAAGCTGTGCTTGTGGGAGTAAAGAAAGGGTCTGTCCAAATCTGCTTGTATGTGACAGTTCAGAAGATGGCGAGGTGAAAGACATCCCACTGATTGATGGCACGCTGTCACCCCAAACAGCTACAAGTGAAAAAGGGTCTGAAAAGAATGACACACACATTCACAGCATCTCAGTGAAACAAGACAATCCTTTACTGGCACCATGGGAAAGGACCCCTGCAGTAGCCACGCAATTTTGCAGATGTGCAAGGGACTCTCATTTCTGCAGTTGTGAAGAGTCTGGTGTGTGCGCACATGGTGCCAGCTGCACTGACTGCACTGCAAAGCATGCTGAAACCCAATTTCCAGTCTCTGCACTTCTCACTAGTGAGAATCCCTTTTTGGAGGTGGAAGTTGCAGATAAATCCCCCTGTGGAAATACCAGCTGTGTGAGCTCGGAGTTGGGGCGTCGTGAAAATTTGAAAACCGTTACCAGCAACTCTACGGTTAACCAGGCTGTCGATGCAAGTTCTGATTTTAGAGCTTGCTTTACAACAAGCAGAAGCACCAGTGCTCAGGTTTGTCTCTCGTCCAGGGCTATTAATACAGAGATAATGATGATGAACAAATCTCGACCTGTGGGATGGCGTCATGAAACTTGTGCAGACGTTGCTTGTAATACAGACTGGTCATGTGGAGCCAGTAGTACAGAGGAAATTCAGTCACAGTCTGTTGACACACTGGAAGAGCACTTGGGTGGCAGTACTGCAACAGCTGAAAGAAGTTCACAAATTCAGGTAATTTAAAAAAAAAAAAAAGCCCACAGTCGAACAGTTTTGGTACATAGAACTTTTTGAAGTTAAAGTTGCTCAGAACTTGTCTGTACGAATGTTAATCTGTAACTTTTTAAAATGTTTTTTGTTTAGGAACAGTGGGAAACAAAAAATGAGCTCTGTAGCAGCGATTTAAAGATAAGCACTGACAGGTGGGTCATGAATTGTTCTTGATTTGGAATTCCAAATGCTGGATAAGATTTATTTCGTGACTGAAAGGTTGTCCATGACTTAGCAAAACTGATGATATTAAAAGATTTCTGGGCAGCGGTTCCTATGCTGGAGGTTAGGAAGTGACCTGGACAAGTGAGAAGAGTGAGTTGAAGAGCTCCTGAAGTTGAGCAAAGTCCAAAGCAGCCTTGGTCTGCAGTTGCAGACTGGCCAAGAATAAGTCGAGCGTAAATGCTCCCATATGGCAAAGAAAGGAAGCCATGTCCTGGGACTGCATTAGCAAGAGTGCAGCCAGTGGATGGAGGGAAGTGTTGATTCTTCTCATTTTGATGCTTGTGAGGTTGCATTTGGAAAGGTATCTCCAGCTGTTGGCCTTGTAGTGTGAGAAAGAGATTGGCAGACTGGGGAAAGTCCACCAGAGGGCCGTGGAGGTGGTGAGGGGAGCTGGTGGAGCACCTGATGTGTGGGGAGAGCTGAGGGAGCTGGGCTTGGTCAGCCTGGAGAAGGGAAGGCTGCAGAGGTGGAGAACCTCCCTGCAGTTCTTGGCAATGTGGTCATGGGTTGCCAAGAAGATGGAGTTAAATTCTTTGCAGAGGTGCGTTTTGAAAGGGTAAGAGTCAGCAGTTACAGTGAGGGGAATTCTACGTGGGTATAATAAAAAGTTTCTTACAGTGAGAGTAGTATTGGAACAGCATTGGAGAAATGGTACAGTCTCCTTTCCTGGAGATTTAAAACAAATAAAAACACCCCAAACCCAACAACAAAGCTGGACTGAGTAAGACCTGAACTAATTTTAAAGTTAGCCCTCCTTTGAAGAGAGTTTTGTACTGCAGACCTGCAGAGGTCCATTTCAACCTAAATTATTCTGTGACTGTGGAAACAAAAGAAGTGCATCTGTAGATCAACAGAGTTGCTAAGGTTTTTTTTTGTTCTTACAGCCCCACTTTTTGGATGGAAAATATGGTGCCCATAGAGTTTCCACCTCTCAGTTAAAGCTGATTGTAATGTGAAAGCTACTGTAAAAGATAATTTTTTCTGTGTAGTAAATAGGAGGAACTGATTTAATTTTTCTTTTCTTTCTTTTTCCTTAAATTGTATCAGACATAGCTCCTGGAAAGTTAGTTGTTTGAAAATAAAACATAATGAATGTAAAATATTGATTCAAGGGCTTCAAGATTTTGTTTATTATTGTTATTTTAAAGGCTAGTGCACCTTGACAAACAAGCTGTGAAGAATTCTGTATTAAGCTACTGTCAGAAAATACTGCAGAGAGCGATTGAAGCAGAATTGCAGATCCTAAACACTCATTATCAGATGTGCTATCAGCATTGCTTGAAGATTTACAGACTAGCTTTGGAGGAAAACACATGTTTTAGCAGGCATGTACTTTAATGTCCTTTTAAAAGAAATAGATAACTCGGTTAAAAGGCATTAATTGCTAAAAATTACTGATGTAGTCTATGCATAGCTCGTAATAGTGTTTACAGTTAGCGTTGTTGTCCAAAGGAATTTACATTCTCATAACTGCCAAGTCTTACTTTCAGCCTAAAATTTTGTGTAGCCCTCACAGACCCAGGAAAACCTGGTTTGTTTCCAGGAATGTCTTTCTGTACAGGAGGAAAAGTGCAGAAGGAATAGTACAGAGAATGCGTTCAGGAGTGGATGAGATGCATAGAGGGGGAGCTGGGGAGGAGGTGGTGAAGGAGAAAGAGAGGAGGTGCAGGATGGTGAAGAGATGAGGCAGGAAGGGGGCGGCGATTTCAGAGTCTCTAGCTGAGAACGCATACGCCCGGTAACAAACCTGGAATTCCTCCAAGAAGTCCTGCCTCTGAATGCTTTAGTGTGCCATGGTTAGCAATGAAACCTCACTAGCGTAGTGTCCGCTCCGTAGTTTAGGAGGGGGTTCACGAGAGCACCTGGTAATGCTGTGAAACAGAGTACGGCTCCAGAGAGCTACTGCGTGCGTTGGGAGTGAGCTCCTGTTCCTGTGTGACGGGGAGGAATCTTTAAACACTGTCAAATGTTTGGGAAATTCTGGAAGCAGTAAAATAAATGAAATGTCTGACTAAGTTGATCTTATTTTCGTGTACATATTTTAACAGGTGTAATGGAAATACTGGATTAGGTTCATCTCTCATGTTGGTTTTGGAAGAGCTAAAAAAGAATTACTACCATATGAGAATGAAAATAAAAACGGGCATACCTTTAAATGCACTTCCACCGCTATCAGTTGAGATTAAGTTGTTCCCAATCTCCTCCTCTTATGTACCGTGCAAGGTAATTTTGTAGTTGCTTATTGTTTGTAATATAAATTGTTTTCTTCAGAAAATTAAGACAAATTTTTTCTTTTTTGACAGCTGTTCACAGAGGATCTTTGTTATGAGTAAGTAGTCCTCATCTGTGGTATTAATTAAAGTTCAGAATAAATGAGAAGTGAGTTTAAAAGATGTTAGACTTAGAATTTCTTTGTTTCAGGATACATGTTGTTGCTCCAGACTGCTTAGCTGGAAGACTAGCATAGCACTTTGGGTACAGTGATTTTATTTTAAAGAAATCTTTACTCTGTAGCGTTCTAACATGCAAACTAGAGAGTTGTATTTTTACTGTCTTTATAGCAAAAGTTTTCAATTTACAGGTAATTTTCCTGGTTCCTTACTTTCACTACTAAAAATCTTTGTCTCTAAACTTTGTGCTATCTGTCTTAAAAAATAAAACCAAAAAACCCACAGAAAATACCAAAACAGACTTTGCTGCCACCAAAGATAATATTAGGCATATAAGCAGGTGTTCTGCTAAGATCATAGCTCAGTTATGAAGAATGATAGAAAAATAACTTCGTGTTTCAGGCAGACATGTGGTACAGCATGTTCAAGAACCATATCACAGAATGTTTGGGGATGGAAGGAACCTCTGTGGGTCATCTAGTCCAACCCCCCTGCCAAAGCAGGGTCACCTACAGCAGGCTGCACAGGACCTTGTCCAGGCGGTCTTGAATATCTCCAGAGAGGGAGACTCCACAACATCCCTGGGCAACCTGTTCCAGGGCTCCGTCACCCTCAGAGTGAAGAAGTTCTTCCTCATCTTCAGGTGGAACTTCCTATGGTTCAGTTTGTGCCTGTTGCCCCTTGTCCTGTCGCTGGGGCCTCACTAGGGCAGTGTAGAGGGGAAGGAGAACCTCCCTTGACCTGCTGGCCACACTCCTCCTAATGCATCCCAGGATCCCATTGGCCTTCTTGGCAGCCAGAGCACACTGCTGGCTCATGGTCAACCTGTTGTCCACCAGCACTTCCAGGTCCCTCTCCACAGACCTGCTCTCCAGCAGGTCCGCCCTCAGCCTGTACTGGTGCATGGGGTTGTTCCTCCCCAGATGCAGGACCCTGCGCTTGCCCTTGCTGAACCTCATCAGATTCCTCTCTGCCCAACTTTCCAGCCTGTCCAGGTCCAGTTACTTTATGTAAGTAGAGCGTGAAACAAATTTGGCAATAGATCTGTACTATACCAGGTGAACAACTAGAGATTTTTTCAAATTTCTTGTTAAGCATTGGTAAAATTAATCAAAAATTGCATGGAGATTTCAAATTGGGAAGACGTACATCACAGCATCACACAGAAAGCCATCTAGGTATAAAGGAAAATCAGCCTAACATAAACCTAGAACGTAGCTTTACGTTTCAGGTTGTAACCAGTGCTTTTATAAATTACAGGCAGCAAAAAACTTCAGTTCTCATTTTAAGCTAAGATATATTAAGCACGTTATACTGTGAGCTTTTTGCAATATTTAAATTTATATTTCAGTGTACTTGATATCATTGTAGAATTTAAAATTGTTGTGCCATATTTTGTATGAAATTCTTGGATCTGTTTTAGTTCTGTTTCAGGCACGAGAAAAGCTGACTTTGAAGCACCAAAACTACAAGAAAAAAGGAAAATTTCTGTCAATGTGGTAGGGACTTCTTCATTATTGAGTTTCCTAGCGATTATGTTGTGAAGCATAGTCTTCTCTTAGGTCTGTGCAAATACACTCACAGCCTTCAGGGCTCAGACTGAGGTTTTCTGCCAGTAATTGCAGTTGCAGCCGATGTGACCGAAATTTTGATCGTCCTTCCAAAATAAAGTAAAATAACTTGGGGTTCTTGAAGATGATCAGTAGGTTAACTTTTTAAAATTTATGTGTTTAATCTTTTAATATTCTGAAGCTCAGAAAAATAACATATAATCAGGTGCAAGTGCTATGACATAACCGAAACACGTTTATAGGACGATCCACAGACTGTGTGTTTAGCTGATGGTGGTCAGCCAAGAGACTCTACTTCCTCCAAGACATCTGAAGAACAAAATAAAGATCAGGATGTGGAATGTGGTAAGCGATCTGCTCCTAGTACAAATGCTACATTATGTGTTAGTTAAGTTGTTGGGAAAAAAACAAAACCATGTGTAAACATAAATGTGGATACTCAACTTTCCTTTCTGTGAAGGAATGCTTAACGTTATGTCAGCCCTGCATTATACTTCGTATCTTAAAAAACAATTTGCTACTTAAATCAACAGAGAAAAATAGTATGTGTCACCTCTTCATAGCGTAGTACCAAATCGTGTAGGTAGCTGGAATTCTCTTAGGCACAAAGAAATTTGATACTCATTCATATGATATACCACGGTCTGAATTTTAAAGTACTGAAATTTCTTTCAACTGTCAAGGTTGTGTGAAAAATGAAGAAGGGAATGAATCTTGGTTTGATGCTAAAGAGGACTTGACAGTAGCAGATTTTCCAGTAATACCTGAAGAAATCAAAAAGCAACAAGAAAAACAAGATGCGGTTGATTTAAGAGGTGAGGTCATTGCTTTGACCTAATAATGGTGTTTGTTTATTGTTTGAGTATTCTTCTCCTTCTACAAGCATTAAGTAGAGTTGAAAAAAATGCTAGCTGGGTTTTCAGACTTATTTTTTTAATTGACTTGCAGTGAATGCTTATACAGGTATTCAGCTCCTTTCATCCATGTTTTTTCTTGAAAACTTTACCTGCAGTGGTCAAACTCAATTCAGTAAACCATGTAGCTGGAGATCTCTCTTCCTCCTCTTTCTGCTCCTTCCCCGTACTGGCTTCTCAAGAGCTAGCTGGGAATGGTCAGTGTTTGGAGACCTGGGTCACTGTGACGGGCATGGTTAGAGTGTGCTGAAAGCGGAGGTCGTGTGTGCTCTGTGGTGGGGACTTACTGTACACTGCCTATTCTTTTGCACTGGTACCTGTTAGTGTAGACCAGTGTTCTCTCTGGTTGTACCTCTTCTGCATCTTCGAACCTCGGGAAATACACAGGGGAAAAGAGATTTCCCAAACTGACCTGTTACACTTCTCAGGACACTCTCATTTTCTGTTAGAAGATACTCTTCATTCTTTCAGTTTTTTTAAAGGTTTTCTATCTATGTTTTCTGAAATCTACAGATTGGCTTGAACTGAAACAAGAATAGTTGGTAACACTTTGCTTTCTTAGGTTTGTTATTGGAAGCAAAGATAGTGGAGAGTGGAAATGCATGTTCTTTTGTTCGTGTTGGTGGCCTAAGTTCATCAGTGTCAGAGGTATGCCTGTTCTTATTTACATAGCAGTAGTACTGTCATGCCTGTTTTGTGAATTCTTTAATACTGTACATTTGCAACCAAAATATGCTTCTGTTTTGTAGGGTGATTTACAATCACATTTCCAGAAGTATCAGATTTCTGAGACACTTATCTCTGTGGATTGTGGTAACGACAGGTATAGTAGTATGAAGTTTTACTTGCTTCAGATTTTTTTGCTGTCAAAGTAGCGAATCATGGGAGAGAGGACGGAGCTGTTCATTAATTTATTTTCATTTTGTTTTAGTAATTAATGTAGATACAGATGGGCTGACAAAAACTTGTCATTCCAGACAGCTTCTCATCTTACGAGAAGTTAGGGAGTCTGAAATTTTCTATTGAGGTGGAGATACATGGAGATACAGCTGATATTTGAAAGATGAGAACCATCATGTGTTCTTACTGATGATAATTTGCGTTTTACTTAGTTTCCTTTATCTATTTATTTATTTTATGTCTTAGATATGCATTTCTTTGCTTTAAAGACACTAACAAAGCAAAGTTAGCTGTAAAGGAAATGAACCAGAAAAAAATAAAAGGAAAAGGAGTGAGCGTTAAACTTATAAACACTTCATCAGAGAACAACTCTTTGGTTTCCCAAATACTTACAAATATGCTTTGGCGTGAAATCCAATCTGTTGATAACAGGCAAAGAAATGATCAAGATGAAGCATTCACTTCAGCCTCCAGTTCTGTGAAAGCACCGGACACCACCTCTGCTTCTGAGAAAATGCATCTCCTTCCCATAACTTCTTCAAAAATTTCTTGCTCTGTGAAAGTACCTTCAGAAACAAAGTGCCCTGGTCTGGAATATTCTGCTGAAGATTCGGTACATTTTTTGTTTCAAGTAAATCAAAAGGTTAAGAATTATTACTGAGGCTCCTTTACATGGCAGATTAAGAGCCTTAAAACTTCTTGTTCCATAACATGTTACATTTAATATATATAGAATGATGTTAAGATAGGAAAGCATGTCATGTTAGTAATAAATTTCTGGCATGCTGCAGAAGAGGGAGAGCACCGTTGATTCGCCGCTACATCAAATTGTGATACTCCCATCTTTTTTTCTTAATCCTAAGCCAGTTGGGAACCTATCCATTTGCTGTTTTCCTCTTTTGAGTTTCCAAGTTTCCATTTGTAACTCTTTTTTACACAAGAGAGATCTTGAGATATTAGAGTGGAAACTCCTGGCTTTTAAATATAAATCTAAAGAAACATAAGTATAAATGTATTTTTTGGTATTCACTCAGGTTGATCCTTGCAGGATAACGCAAAGTTAGTAATTGCTGGTGTTGCTTTCATACACTATATAGCTATATCTTTGGGGATTTAACTTTAAACGTGCTAGTCCTCTGGGAAATACAAATGGGGTCTTATTTAATGTAGCCACATAAATGCATGCAGTAGTTGTATTTCTAATTTACAGACTGGATAATATGACTGGCTGTATTAGAACAACTCAATGATCTGAATCTGTATCTGTCATTTTTTTCTTTTCCCGTAACAGGAATATTTATTAATAGTAAAGATATGTTGTATTACTTGTACAATATCTAACCCAGTCACTTCTTGCTGATTTTGATGCAATTCTAGGATAGTGGAGAAAATAATCTGCAGAAAACATCTGCTCCTTTCGCCACTCATTCGTATGATGCCTTTATTTCTCCTAATACGTTGAACTTGAGCAGCTTTACCAAATTAATGAAGAAACTTCAAGAAATTCATCCAGAGGCTAGCAGGTGAGAGTATTTGTATTTCATTTCTGCCCTGATTTGTAATAGATCCAATGCCCTTGGTAACTAAGTGCTAAATGTATTGCACAAAATGTGATGTAAACAGTTACTTGTTTTATTCATATAGAGACAAAATTGTGGATGCTCTGCTGGAGGTGAGGAAAAACAACAAAGGTATCCTAAGTGGCTTGTCCATCAGTTCTATTGTGGAAAGGACGTCTGTCATTTTAAGGAAATCGGCACCCAGTTGTGGGTGGGAAAAGCAATGTAAATAAGTGAGTATTCTAGTCTAGAGAAATCTATTGAAATAAAACCATTTGAATTTGTGTAGCTGTGTAGCCTGCCTCGGTTAGTAAATGATTTAGTATACCTGCAAGAAGTACCTGAATGAATCCACTAAAGCAATAGTTTCTAAGGATTGTTAGCTGTTTTGCAGAACATCTGTAAACAGATTGGCTCGCTAGTTTTGTGCACTCTATAAAACTTGGTATATTGGGGTTTTTACTATGCAAACTGTTTTATTGTTTAATTTAGTGAGAGCATCATGGTGCATATTCTGGACAAAGGTGACACCTAACGGCCAGTCCCTGCGTGGCAGTTCATAAAGGAATTCCAGCATGGGCTCAATTTTGGGTTAAAAATTGCTTTCTGTCTGATGCATGAGATTGAGTTCTGGACTAGAAATCTAACAGAGTAAGATTGTATGTCCTTTAGTTTCTTTCATGTTAAAGGACATCTTGCATGGTGACACGGCACTGGATGCTGCGGGAAGCTGCTGCAAGCTGAACATGCTAGAAGCACGGCCCAGAATTCAAGGGGGTGTACATACATATTCTCCTACAGGGAGACATCCTTGAGTTGGCTCTGTTTCAGTCTCCCACTAAGCTTGGTGTTCTGCTTGCTTCAGGGCTGCTAGCCATGTCACTACTGGGTTTCATGCACTGTCCCATACATTCTTAGCAATGCTCCAGCTTCACTTCTGCCCACAAACACAATCTGTCCAGTTGTACAATATTTATTGTTCTGTAGTGCTTCTTCCCAAAACTGCACCAAATCCTTCGTGCTCTGACTTTGGTCTCAAAGCTCCTGGTTCAAGGAGTCAAGGCAGTCAGTTTGATTTTAATTGATACCACCTCTTCCAAGATGAGTAGTATTTATGCCTGTAGTTTTACGTATCCAAGTATCTTTCCCGCTCATTGAATGTTGCTTATCATACTAAATTCTCCTGGCCAGCTACCTGTGCACGTGTTACTGTAGTGCACCAGTAAACCATAATACAGTCTTAGTGTGAACAGAACTGCTATGCATTACATAGTAGAACTGTAATAATAAAGTAGAGCGATTCTGCCCAGTAAAACAAAGCAGAAGCCTGGGCTAGAAAACTTTCCACAGATGCATTAATTATACAATTAGATGCTTATAGGCCATTGTTCTCATTCCTTGTTATAGGAAGTAATCTCAGTGACTAGAAAAGTCTTTCAGAAAGACTGCCTGTAGATTGTGCTGGATATGCAGAGACATGGGATTTTCCTTCTTAAGTGATTATTTTTAGAATGGTGCGTGGCCTTTACAGTCATAAATAATTGTTCCTATGATAGTATTTGTTCTGTTGCTTTGCTGAAGAGATGATGACCTATAACAGTTTTTACTTTCATCACGTGGGAGCTGTGCAATAGCCAAGTCGTTAGTAAGTAATGGGGAAAAAGAATTCTTATCTTTCCATAGTAAGAAATAAGTATGTAATATGTTTAAGAAAAGGTGATTCCACTCAAAGCCCATCTATACTAATTCCGGTATGTAATTTCTGAAGGGTAAGTGTTCACTGAGACATACCACCTCGGAGCCTTATGTTCTTGCAAGCCGAAGGAACGTCCAGGGTTGCACAGACAGTACTTGTGTGCCGTACTGTGTTACATAGTATTGAATGTATAACAATTTAAATTCAGCTTTGAAGTAAAGCACCATATAATCTTGCTTTTTTCTTTGGCTGACTTAGCCCAGTCAGACATCTGAATGTTTATAGATCTTGTGTATTTGTTAATTTTGAAGGAGTAACTTCATTAGAAATGGGAAGTTAGTTTTCTTGGCTGGAAAGTCCTTTTATTCTCACTAATGAGTGGCTGTCATACTTACCTGAACAGCACACTTAACCTATTTCTGTTTTCTAAATCTAATGGTAGGCAGCAGTTAACAGGAGTTATGATGTGATAAAAGTTATTCAGTGCAGCATTAAAAATGGCTGTTGCCTTAAAATTTTATCCGTACCAAATGTCCACACTTGGAAGCTTTCTGTGAAATTAGTAATCTGCATAGTAAAAATTTAATAACAGACCAATGGAGAGGGGTCCTATGAAAGCCTAACTGAAACAGTGCTTTGAGAAACATAAAGAAATGCATAGAGTCCATATACTCCTAAATTATGATTTGATAACTTAATTTTGAGTTAATTGAATTAATAAAAAAATTACCACCAGATATGATTTGTTGCACAAAGATTATATATTTTGTTTTATTGTAGCAGTTTCTTTCATGTGGTTCTTGAAGCTAGGAAACCTCAGTTTTCTGTGTACTTCTGCAGTACACAGCAAAATTATTATAGCTTCTTGTGGTTTTCTGGGGTATTAAAACTGCTGATGTTCCTTTTATTTCAGTTTGAGTGTGTACATGCAAAATTTACCTTCTTTTTTTGTGTGGTTTGTTTTTTTTTTCTTTTTAAGTAGATGGCTTTCCGATTATGAAGAATCGATCATCTCCCTTTGGAGGATTTTTGCAAATTCTGTACTCCAGCTTGTTCCAGGACCATACTGTATTTCTTGTTTGATTTACTTCAGCAGATCTTAATGAAAACTCACTGTATGATATGCAGTCTTATCCAGGAGAATAGAACCTGAAGGTCAGTTTGAGGTGTTTTTCTGTTTATGCAGATATTAGATGACTCCTCCCAGTTTTCTTGTTCCTCATAGTTGGTTCAAGGGTTTCAACAGGTTTCTCTAAGGTAGAAGGATCACACTTCAGCGAAGCAGGACTTCCCTAATACCAACAGGGCTTTTCTAGGCTGAAGTACACAATGCCCAGTTCTTTCGTGCCGCATCATTTTAGGCATGGTGGTAGCTGCTAAGATGTTAATAAATAACCAGCACATTTGTGCTTTCCAGATAATGTGAATCTGAATAGCTTGTAGAAATTCCGTGTGTCCTTTGGATACCAGGGAGGAGTGGGGGAGGCAGCGCGGATTGCATTGGAGAGAACCAGGATTTGGAGCTGGCAGCGCTGGTGGACGTGGTTCCACAACCCTGTGCTGCAGCAGAGTCGCTTTGTGTCCGTTTTGACTCAGAAGTGAGTTGCAGACTGCAGAGTGCTGATAGGGCCAGCACTTCCTCCAGGATGAAGCCTGGTTTTTAATTTTTTTTTTTTTTTTTTTTTTAGAATATGTTACTTTGTTGTCTTGCATTCCACTTCTGTTGCTGCAAGCAGAGGATGGGCTTCCAAATCCTCTTTTTGTGTCCTGTAGCCTGCTATAGTGGCAAGCACACGCTCCCTGAGACTTTTGCTTTGGGTTGATACAGGGGGTGGAGAACAGCTGGGAGTATTCAGTCTTTCATGTTTGTGTGTGTTGTTACCATACAGAGAGGTCTAGATTTTAAATCCTCTTCTGGCAAACAAAGGAAAGGCCACTTAGGTGTACGTGTCTGGTCAGGGGGTGAGGAGAATTATCCTTGGTTGACACGGAGAGGCTCATGCTGTGATACTGTATGACAAGACTGTACACTGCTGTTAGCCACCTCTGTCTCTTTGTTGTACTTTGTTCCAGACCCTGGCTGCATTTGCTGCTGAAAATAGCAGCCTTACTTACCTGTGAATAAAGGTTAAAAAGTTGTTCTCTTCAAAAAGCTGTGCCGGTGTTCTGCTGTGTTCAGATCTCGCCTGTTCCCTGCCCCGCTGCAGGTAACGCATTCAGAGCCCCAGCCTTGCCTTCGCCAGCCGCTGCGCTAAACTTGGTCCTGCAGCTGCAGGCGAGGCCTCAACTTTGGCTCCTTCCCTGTTCGTATCGAGATGAAAGCAGGCCTAGGCTTTGCCCTCCCACATTATTAATAGCAAATGCTGCCCCTTGTGTCCCTTAGGCTCGGTTCTGTAATTAGGTGGGTGTTATTAGTCGTTTGGGATAGCACTGGCTTTCTGGCGTGCAAGCCGTTGTGTTTCTGTTGGGAAAGCAGAATCGAGTGTGATGCGACACGCTCAGGGTGGCCGCTGTGCCACGCTGCTGCTCTTCAGTGTTCCCTTGGTTCTCGTTCGTCCCCCTTCGAAAGGGAGAGGCCGGTGCGGGGGGCATCTCCTGATCCCAGCCGCGCTCCGGGCACTCGCCTGGGCAGCCGAGGCAGAGCCCGGCTGCAGGTGGAGCTGTACGGGCTCCGTCACGATTTTCCACTCGGGGAAAAAAAAAACCAACTCCAAACCCGCAAAACATTGATTTTCCTCCTCAAATTGCGTTACCTGCCCTGTGTTTCTGTTCAGCGCTGTGAAGAGAAAGGGAAGGTACGGCTGCGAGCCTTGGGCTGGTGAGGGGTGGCGGGGGCGGCAGGGGGGCTGAGGATGATGCGGGGGGCGGGGGGGAGGAGGATTCCGTTGCGTTTGGCGCGCCCGCGGCGAGCGGCCGGGGCGGCGGCAGCCCCGGGCAGGCAGCGCACCCGCCCCCGGCCCGGCCCGCGGCGGGGAGCGGGGGGCTGCGCCGGGCTGGGCCCGCCCCCCCGGCCCCGGGGAGCGGCGCGGAGCCCGCCCCGCTCCCGCCCCGGCGGCGGCGATGGCCCTGCTCCCGCGGCGGTTCCTCTGCTTCATGCTGGGTGAGTGCGGGCCCCGGGAGGGAACTGCCCGGCGGCGGCGGCGCCGGCTGCGGGGCGGTTGCGGGCAGTCCTGCGCGGGGCCGGGGGTGGCACCGGGCTCGGCCGGGGCCCGCTGAGCTGTTGGGTGCCCCGAAACCTGCTGAGTCTCCGGCTGGCAGCGCAGAAAGCAGGTGGAAATTAAAGGGAGAAGTCCTTCCGAAGCACTAGGAAATAATAAAATGTCCAACTTGGCTGCTGAATGTGTCAGATGGGGATGCGGTCAGATGCAGCCTGGTTTGTGGGGGATTTCTGATTCGGTAGGCGAGATTTACTGAAGCATGCTCACGCTGGGAGATGTCCTCTGCCGTTTGTTTCAAAAGTAGAAATTAATTACTAAGAGACTGCTTTAGGAGTCTGTATTTTCCTGTTTCTCAGCCTCAGGGAGAGGATGCAGCCAGAAGCGCTCACTCAAGCAGTACTAATCTGAGGTTGGATGTTCTGGGTTAAGGAGGTGATCAGCTTAAAGTCAGGTTGGAAATTCTTACATTGCCTGATTATTTTCAGGGGGTTCAGTGTGCCCTGGTGTCTTTGGTGTCCCTGGCATTTCAGATGCAACAGGTAGAGAGAGACCGGTGCTGTGCTTGTAACCTGAATACCCGCAGCAGAAGGCTCGGAAGGATCACATGTTGGTACTCTGTATCAGCAGAAGTGTGTTTATGTAAGGTTAGCTAAAAGGGAAACCATGTACCCTCATCCTAACATGGATCCTCCATGAAATCAAAGTGCTTGTTGAGGAAGTGTAGATTTCTCCTTCTTCCCCTTCTTTTCCCTTGCTGGTTTTCTCCTCTGAGCCCTGGTGAATAATACATTGAGCTGTGCTGCATGTAATAGTGTTATCTGTACCAGGTAATTAACTATTTACTGCTCTTTAGCTGGCAGTTATTCACGGGGAGGAGAAGGCCGTGCTGTTAGACGAAGTGCATTCTCCATGCTCAGTTGCCGGGAAAGGCTCCAGGTCGCTGGCTGAGGAGGCAGCAGTCCTGCGCAGAAACCTGTGCCTGATACTGCTGCCAGTGAGCACGAATTCCTGTTAGTTAGGATTTCTCTCCGCTGTGTTCTCCCAGTCCCTTTCCCCTTTTCCTGCCCCTTCCTTCTCTTGATTTGGGCACGGTAACTTTTGAAAGCGAAGAGAGAGGAGTTGGTGATGCTCCAGGCTGCTCTTTTCCGTCTCCAGTAGGCTCGGTCGCAGCAGCACATCTGCCTCTGTGCAAGCCACTTAACCGGGACAGCTGGCAGCTGATCGTGGTGTCGAGTGGTGGATGCACTTGTGTTTCACTGCATCCTCCTTCTGCAATTTTTTTTTTTGAGCATGTTCTGCACAATTTCAAAAAACAGAAAACCCTGACTGTTTTTCTGCTGTACAGCCCCGCACACAGACAGGGCTGCACTGAAACTGCAGGTGACAAAGGAGAGAGCCCAGAAGTCACAATGGAGTTGGGAATTTTGAGGTTGCTGATGCTTCTGAGGAAGCAGGTGTTTTAAAATAAAAAGGAAAGGTAAAAGGGGCAGGGGAAAAAGCTCTGCTAGTGGGTGTGCCAGGATCTTGCTAACATGAGCACTGAGGTAGCAGATGGACCCGGAGTGCCTCTCCTCAACGCCAGGTCTTAATGCTCACGTGGGGAGCATTGTCTCCGTTCCTGTAAATCGTGCCATGCACTTCTGCAGAGCCTCTGTGGGGAGGCAGTGGGTAGGGAGGACGAGTTTTACGGCTGAGTGTTGGCGGTTTTACTGCCGGCTCGTGAGCCCTGCCGCTGCCTTGGGACATGCTCTCGGACAGCTGCCTTTGTCACTAAAGCGCCTTCCCTTGCAAATTGTTAAGAGCTTTATGGACGATGAGTGTTGGGTGGCGGCTTACGATGCTCTGCTCCCCAGGTCTGTGTTTCTGGAGACGTGTCTGCCTCTGTGCGCAGCTCACCCTGAGCTCAGGGGCCTTTGCCAAGCCTGGTCCTGCCCCAGCTCTTTCTTGCTGCGTTCAGCTGCGGTCTGCCACTGCAGCCAACAGCAGGATGCAGAAGTGGCCTGGGGAGGCTGTCTTTCTGCTTCAAGAGACATAGAAACCATCTGAGATGCTCAGATGACATCCAGAATGAAACGGGGGAGCAAGGCTAAGACTGATACTGCTGCGTTGTGCCTCTGTTGAGTTGGTCATTTCTGCACCAAGTCAGAGCACAGCAACTGCTGCTGCCAGCTGGGAGCATCTTCCCTGCCTTGTGACCAGAGCCTCTGCAGGACTTCGTGGTGGTGGGGACCGAGCCCCTGGCCGAAGGCTGTGAGAGCTGTACTGCCTGACCGGAGAGCTTGCCCCTGTCAGGTCAAGACTGTTGACTCCTGAATTTGCATGAGGTCCAGGCCACAGGACGATGACACAGACCCTCTGCCTGCCCCACGGCTGTACCGAAGCTGGGGTCCAGGTCCTGGCAGGATCAGCTGAGCTTTCCTCCTATGCAAGAGAAGCGTTTTTCTTAAAGCTCAAGCCTTTCTCTTAGCGCTCCAGCTTTAAGCAACTCCACGTCCAGCTGTGGAGTCCTTAAAAAGCAGCGATGGTCAGGGGATTGACTGCCTAAAAATAACCCTGGTCTCGTTCAGCAGGCCTGAGATCCAGCTGTATCCCAAGGTAACTGCTTCCATTAGAGGTAAAATTTGGCTTTTTCTGGTTTTTGGCTGTGGTTCCCTGCAGAGGCTGCTCAGAGAGGAGGGAATGAGCCATGCCCTCGCTCATCGTTACTGCGAGCGGTGATGATTAGCACCATGCTCTGCTCTGTGGCCTTACTTTGGTGTTTAGGGGGTTACCTGAGGGCTGGGCTTCACAAGCAGACTCGTTACTGCTGCTGCTGGTGGATGAAGCAGGATTATGGCTCGGGAGCCAGGTCAAGGTCGCGCAGCTGAGAGTTAACAGGAAAATCCTGTTCTTTCTGCTAAACCCCATGCAGGTTTGCAGAGAGGTGGGTCCAAACTGATGGCACTTCTGCTGCGCTGCTCGCTGGACCGCGGTGCAGGGATGTGCCAGCAGCATCCGCTTGCGTGCCCAGGGATGCGGGCTGGTGTGAGGAGGGCCGGGTGATGCTCGGTGCCTCTCACAGACGTGCTAGCGGGTGGCTGGATGTCCCGCGGGGACTGACATTCACCATGCCAGCATTTGCTGTCACATCCCCTGCCCATTTCTGCTGGCACGCAGTGCTGTGCTGCTTTGATTTCTTTCAGATTTAGATAGCTGTATTGCTGAAAGAGGTAAGACGGAATTGCAAATAAGGCTGGTAAAACAATAATATCATATAGATTCCCTGAATCTTCTGTCTATGCTATACAGTATTGTGTTTGCATATTCTACAGAAAATGATGCTTTCTTAAAAACCAGACAATTATTGGCATTATTTATGGCCTCTCCTGGAAAATGCGAAATCATAAGTGCCTTTATGTCCTCTATTCAGCTGCTGGGACCCCTGCAACTGGGAGAAAAGATAGCAACTTAAAACCTCTGGGGTTCTTCACGGTGGTTTAAATTGTCTCAACTTTACATGTAAACATCACGACTTTGGTCCAAGGTGCCTCTGGGAAAAGAGCTGGCAGCGAGCGGAGATGCTGTGGGTTTTCTGTACCTACCTGGGTACCTGTGTATTCCCTTTGCCCGGTAACCATCCTTAAACCATTGCACCTTATACCTTGATACTGTCAGTCAAACTTTGCAGGCTGTAGTCAGCTGATCACTTAAATTTCCTGGACTCCATAGTAATATGAAAAGATTAATGGTAAAAGTAACAAGAAAGGGAAAGCTCTGCCTGTTAGCGGGTGCAGCTTTGCGAGACAAGTGGCTGCACCGCTGCCACAAAATTTTGCAGTGCATTAGGATTATTTGTCTCTTCGGTCACCCCAAAGCACACTCAGTAATGCTGCGTGTTATCTGAGCTTGAGCGCCTCTTTTAGAAGAACACTTGTTCTTGCTTTAAAGACTAATTGAAGGCTACTGCATCTCTGGGAAAATCCTCCTAAATATTTAGAGCATGTCATATTATAAATCCCTAACAATAAAGTAAAACATTCCTCCTCCCTTTCAGAGCATCTCTGAGATGGAGAGGACTCTCGAAGCTTCCTATACATTAAAAGCGTGTAAGTAGTGAAAAATGAATTACTTCCACCATGTAATTTCACATACTGCTCCCATACATGCCAGCTCTATTCCTATAGAAACCGGTGGCGTATGGGTTTGGTAGACTGGATGCAGGCTGTCTTATCCGGTCAGGAAGCCACTTGGCTTTGAGAAATTGAATTGCATTTATTAACTGTGAAATGCTGTTGAATTAAACAGCCGTTAAGCACTGACACTGTAATCTCATATTTGTAATGACCTGGAGGTTGTGGGTAATGAAAATATAAATGCCATGACCTGGAATGAAATTAGAGACCTCATAATCGCTAAAAATGGGATTGGCATCCTTCATGTTTTCAAAGGGCTGGAAATCAATATCGGGTCATTACAGAGTTGAGGGAGGTCTTGGAAACCGGTGGGTGGAAATCTGGAGTTACTGCTCTGCGCTAGCAGGCTCCTTCTGCCTCCCTGACCAGCTGCAGAGTCTGGCTCCGTCGGTATTAGCGGGCACATTTGGTGGAGGTTTGGTCCTAAAGCGATGGTTGTGGTCGCAGCCCTTGCTAGCACAGACCCCGCACCGAGCGAGGGCTGATAACGCCGTGGGGCAGCACTGGGTTCAGGGGAGAGGGGCATTAAAAACTGCTTATGTATAGGGGATATGCAGCGTGTTCCAACTTGGTCAAATAGCTAAATACCTTTTTTTCTTTTGAAAGAAAATCACGGCTAGGGTTCGCTGGGCACATTCCCGCTGCGTGTAGGTGAGTGCTGGGGAATCCCGAGCCCGGGCTGCTCTTGCTCTGCCATGGGGCTGCTGTCTGCAGGCTTGGTGCTTTTAATGAGCAAATCCAGTAACGAACCTGCTTTAATGGTTTCAGTCCCTTGTCTCTGCACTTGTGAAACTTGAGCTTTTCAGGGTTTAAAACCAGTTTCACACCTCAGGAAAGCATCCCAGAGGGGCTCTGTGCCAGGAAGCGGGCAGCAGCCTGGGTGAAAACCTCCGGCAGCGCTGAGTTTCAACCAAGGACGGGATGCGATCCGTCCGGGCTTCCCCCTGTCCCTTAGGTGACGTTTGTTGGGAAAACAGCAGCACGCTGCGTGGGTGAGTTGCAGAGAAGTGCCATCTCTGCGCGTTATTCGGCTGGAAGGAAGGAAAACCGCATCGAGAAACCTCTGTTTAAAAGGAAAATAAATTGTTCTTGGGCTGCTCACGTGGCTCAGCAACAGAACTTAGTCTGGAAACTGTATATTGAAAGTATTTAGTCAAGCTGCTGTTCTTTGCAGCCTATGATGAATGCACCAACGAGACAGTGCAGCTATTTATTTTGTTTTTCTCCCTAATCAATTTTAATACTTATTTATTATGTGCTGCTTTATAGGCAGTCTGAGTGAGTAACGTTTGCCTGGGAGCCAATCTTTTTGTTTCAAAGGTAGTTCAGTGCAATGGTTCATAGTCCCCTGTGTCAGAATAATCCGCGTT
Organism: Opisthocomus hoazin; assembly: GCF_030867145.1. NCBI lineage: Eukaryota > Metazoa > Chordata > Aves > Opisthocomiformes > Opisthocomidae > Opisthocomus > Opisthocomus hoazin. The sequence goes on along the minus strand of NC_134422.1, from coordinate 35,031,922 downwards.
TAACGCACACAAACCATTGAAACCTGAACCAACAGGATCGAAGCGTGTTGTCTCCAAACCAGCGCTGGGCACTTTTAACCTTGGTGTTCGTTTCCCTGTTCTTATTATAGCCTCAATCAACTGAAATAGCTGAAGGAAAAAATGGTCTGGGGGCGGGGGGAAAAGACTGTGTTTGCCTTTAGCACGTTCTAGAGATCTTGAGCATGGTGGCTGCTCGTTCCTCTGTGGCTTTCTGCCACAAGTCCAGCCCGGCTTTGAGACCGAACCAACATCTGGCCTCATTTGGCATCCCATGCTTTGTCGATGTTTTAAAAATTACTCTAAAGTGTGGGTCTAACGCCGGGTCAAGGTGCCGGGATGACAATGCTGGAAACCACAGTCCTCCCCTGGTAAGGAGGAGAGAAGCGGCTGGTCCCTGAGCGTGCCATCCCTTCAGCCCTGGAAGCTGCTGCCCACCGCGCGGGCTGTTTGCGAAAGATGGATGCGCAGAATTAAATGGGGAACCCCAGCTCAGCTGGGTCCGCGAGCGGGTGTTTGGTGGTGGTAATGGCCAGACCCGACTTGAACTGGGAACGGGTGAAGCCAGTGAACTCCGGGCTGTACCATCCCAAATCTCTGCTGTGTGTCTAAAACCTGTGGCTTTCCTCCATTGATTTAATCAAGGCAAATTATTTTTAAAAAGACCCCACTACTCATTAAGGATATAATTATAACTAACTGCTCATGGCAGATTTTTCCCTCTCCTGATTTCCAGTCAGCTGGCAGTTGATTTTCAGCATGCCTGGCTTTTGCTTCATTTTCTCCTTCCCCGCCTTCTCAGCTGGTTTTGATTTTATTTTGCTCACTGAGGGGGGCAAGAAAAGTATTTGTCATTCTGTCCGACGCAGAATCAAGTCTAGGGACATGTAAGAGAAGTCCTGTTCCTGGAAATGTGCTTGGCAGCAGCTACTGGGTAACGAGGACATACTGTAACCAGTGCTGATACAACTGGGAAGCTGAGGTGAGGAGAGAAATGGGACCAGGGTCCTGGCTCTCTGAACAGCCTATTTCAGCGTATTTAGCAGTTAATATTATTTAACAGCAATACTGTATGGCAAAAAGTGAATCCCTTGTGACCTAGCTAAGCAGAACTGTCCTGCACTGGCAATGTGTTGCAAAGTACCAGTGTTTATTTTGTATTTTCATTTTAATCAAATATTCTGCATCTTACAGGAGCCATTATGTGGAAACCTATAGCAGAACGATGTTAAATCGTTCTTTGTCTGAGGAGGGCTCGGCTGTTAGGTTGTAGGTGCGGGAAAGCTGCTGTCTGAGGTGCTCCATCGAATGTTGAACTTGAAAGAGGAATAACAGAGTGCGGCAGCATCTGTGCTACCCCAGCATCTCCTGAGCATGGCAGGGATCCAGCTGGAGGGGCTGGGGAGATGGTTTTCTGAGGGCTCGTTGAGGCAATCACTTGATACTTTTGTAATTCGCTGTATCTCGCAGTAATTTAGTGCTTTGGGAGCCTTACACCATCACAAAGCATTTCCATGTTTCTTAAATCCCTCAAATCCTCAGAAAACTAATCACTTTCATATTTAGAAGAAGGGGGGTTGTCCTTTCCACACAGAACCTAAATGCCTTTAATCGGATTTATTAACTCGGTGTAGAAAAGGGGGAATTCATCCAGCAGGACCCTGCTCCTGGAACGGTTATTCCCCTTCATTTTATTACACAAAGCTAAATAAATAGATGGCTTTTTTTCCCAGCCAGCACTGATGAGATGTTTTGCGTACAGCTGAACATAATCATGAAACCCAAAAGGATATCTGAGGTTTTAATTTTGGCATCCTGTTGTGCCTGCGAGGGGAGGCAGTGATTTATCCATCAAGCTGATACTTTGATGATTGGTTTTTGTTAGGGTGGGGGTGTTTGAGTTTTTGCTGTCGTTTTATAGTTATCCCAAGCATTACAAGAAGGCACAAAATAAACTATCTAAAAATAACTGCCAGTGAATTGTTTGTTGAAGTTGAGGTAGGAGCCAGCTGCCTGAGAGCGATGCCTATCTGGGGGCTTTTTTCTTTTTTTGGTATTTTTTTTATGCAAGTGCTTTATCAAGCTGATGAGGCAGGATGCGTTCAGCCAGCGGATTTGGTGGTATTTCTGTTAACTGGTGGTCAGGGTGCCTGCTCGGGCCGGGCTGTGAGTTGGGGGGAGCAGGGGCAGGGTTGGTCACCCCCGGGCAGGGGGGACGGCAGGGCAGGAGCTGTGCCGATGCCGAAGCCGGGCAGGAGGCGTGCGGCGTTATCAGCAGAGGTGGGCGGGTGGAAGCCCGCCTGGGCAGGCTGAAGGCCGGAGTGGTTTTCATTTCAGTCTCCCACGTTGTTTTGCCCCCTGCAGAGCTCCTGCCCCGGGTGCAAGGGACCCCGTCTCCGGCAGCAGGACACCTCGATGCCCTGGGAGAAGCGCAGGCATCTCCGAAAGGCGCTCCAGGCCGGGTCCCCTGTCCCGTGGGAAAGCAGGTGCCGCGGCCGGCAGGGCAGGCACCAGTCCCCGGGGGGACGGGCAGGGCAGCCTCCATCCTTGTGTGGTCCCTTTGGCCAGCAGCGAGAGCCAGGCCGTGGCGAGGCGGTGTCACGCTGGGAAGAGAGACGAGGGCAAAGGACTCCTGACCCGTGTGTGTTGGCCGGCTTCGTTAGCGCACCGCTCACAAAGCGGCCCTAATTAGGGACCTAGCTATGGAGCTGATTGCTGGGCGCAGCGGAGCGTGCTGCAGCCCCGCTCCCTGGGGGGCCGCAGAGCCGGGACAGGGCGGCAGGGTCCAGGTGCTGGCTCCAGTGATCGGGGACCGGAGCTGCTCCGCTTGCTGTCGCTGGGGGAAAGCAATGGCAGCGCTCGGGTGCAACGTGCTTTGGTGAAAATGAGGTGCCCGGTGTTGCTTCAGGGCGAGTTACCGATGGCGCATTTATCGAACGAACATTGGGCTGCTGAAAAAACAGGCAGGGACGTAGTCAGCAGTGGCACCTGGGTACAGCGTGCCCTGATTGCAGGTACGAGGAGGGGACCAGGAAACGCCACGTGCCCGTACGGGGCTGCTGCGGACGCTGGGCTGGCGTTTGTGCCGATGGCTGCGTCCGGCTGCCGGCGTGCGGCCGGGCTGGGGCTGGTGCTTATTCGTGGTCTGCTTGTTTCCGTTTGACCTTCTCCTGTTACTGCCTGTAACCGTCAATAAGCCTTCCTGCCAGGTGATGTTTATCCCCAGAAGTGTTCCTGGAGCATCATCGCGCTGCCTCCAGCCTGGCTTTTGCGAGGTGCAGCCCTCGTGTTGGCTCCGTTCCCACGCTTGCCCGGGCCACAGCTCCCCAGAAGTGGGACTCTGGGGACGCTCCTCTGGCAGCAGTGGTGGGACGGCCCTGGCAGGACTGCAGCGTGCTCTTCAGAGCCACCGCACCTTGTGCTTCGTTCCTGAGGATGTGGAAGCCCTTGGCCTCTTTGGAGGGCATCTGCCACCGCAGCTTTCCACATGGCCAGGTCCCTAAGATGTTCCACATTCAGGTATCTGCTGTCTCCCAAGCCAGCAAGGTTTTACACTGACCCTCGCCGACGCTTACTCCGCGGCACCTCCTGCCACAGTGCGTGTGGGGCACAGCAGTCTCGCTTGGCTGGGATTTAATGGAATTAGCCAGCAGGTATTTGCCCAGGGGTGGGGGAGGCTGTTTGTGAGCAAGCGTGGGTGGAGGGAGATGCAGGTGGAGGCAGCCCCAGGGGAGGCCCGCAGCGATGCTCTGCCCCGGGACTGCAGTGCCTGCAGCTTGCTCCCCAAAGCAGCATGAGCAAAGCCACGACCACCTGCATGTTTTTCAGGGGAATATCTGATGTCCTAAAATTGAGCTCTGTCACTTTTCATTTAACCTGTTTTCCCTGCCATGAGACTTTTTTTCTCCCCCAGCCCTAGTGACTTCTCTCACATCCAGGTTTCCCAAGCCCACAAGTCCTTTGAAAGCTTTTGTGGCTTCACAACAGTGAAGCTGTCGGACAGGTGAGATATGGGGTGAGCCCTCCATCCGCAGACCTTGCTGGGGAGCTCCAGCCGTGCTTTGTAAGTGCGTCCGTGCCATGCTTACAGATCGCTCTGTTCAAGTAGGAGCTGGGTAGTTTCCTTCTGCTGCTCCATCTGCAGCCCCCGGGGATGGAGGGGTGGCAGGGAATGGGGGATGTTCCTTCTCTTCTCCACAGTTATCAGTGGCAGCATGTCCAGGACATCCTGGGGTCAGCCTTCCCAGGTGCTGGGAGACAGGCAGATGTTCCCCGCACCTCCCACCATCTGCTCTGCCTCCAAAATCCTCGCTGTACAGTGACTCAGTGCCGTGTTGAAAAATCCCCACTCCCTTTCAGCATGTCAAAACCTCCGAATCTCATTAACTCCCTCTTCATTTGCATCCCTAATGGCTACACTGGGAAGGAAAATCCTGCAGATCAAGGGATGGTGTCACAACACACTGGGTGGGCAAGCGTGTAGCAGGCAGGGGAGGCAGAGGCTGCCTGGTTTTGGGACCCAAGGATGCTCCCAGAAGCATCAGGGAGCAGGTCTGTGACAGAGCAGCTCTCTGAATTAATGCTGCTGGGATGAGAAATGCGCTTCTCACCTTAAACGAGGCAGTGGGCAACTGCTTTGGGTGGCCAGTGAGTCCGTCCTCATCCCAACATTCCCTGAGCCTGAATGCATGCCTGTGGGTTGCCGGTGGGAGGGACGGGCTTTTCCCGGGGGCTCACCTGCCGCCTGCCAAGCAACCTGCAGCCCTACAGTGATCAGTCGGGTAATAGGAGCATCTCTGCAAGGGCTTCAGACACCTCCACATGTTTTTGAGGTCCCCTGGATGTGGGGAGCCTCGTGCTCTGCTGTGGTGAAAGCAGCTTTATGTTTGCTGGGCTGGGGAGGAAAAGATGTCCTGAGCTGTAATGCAACGGTCCTCTAACTTGGGCTCGGAAGCCACCGTGAAGGAGATGCTGAAAGCCTCCACAGATGTTCCCCCGCAGCGGGCCGGTAGCCAGAGGGAAAGATGCTGGAGGTGAAATATTGCCAAGCTTGGAAGGTAGGAGGGGACCAGAGGAGCTACCTGGGGAGAAGCTGGGCTCAGCCTACATGGGAAGGGATGGGGATGGGGATGATCCTGTGGTGGTGGTGGGGCTCGGGCAGGCTGCTTGAGAAGGGAACGGGTCTCTGTCTCCCCCATGATCGCCTCCATCCCTCCCGCCGTTTCCAAGCCGCTGCACAGCCCCAAGAGCCCCAGGACCCGCTGCTGGATCCCAGCAGCTTGGGGCCTGACAGCCAGGCAGGGAGGAGAGGCTTTAGAAATGCATTCCCCATGCGAAACCAGGACAGAAATAGCCGTGCCAGGGCTCAGAGGTTTCATTTGACTGCGGGGGTGCATCCCAGGCTGTCAGCAAGCAGAGGTGTTAGCAGATGGCTCCCTCCTTTCTGACAGAGAAATAAATAATAGTGTCAAGCCAGCCACCCTGTCGTTCCTCAGCACCAGCATCTGCACTCTTCTGTCCCCCAGCTCCAGCCAAAGGGGGTCCCATGTTTGCTAAGCACCAGCTTCATTTGGTCCTGGTCAACCAAGGGAGCGCTTGCAGGCTCCGGAGCCTTCGCTGAGCTGGCAGCTGCGCAAAGCAGCCCTGGCCAGAGGTAGAGTTTTAAGCAGGGGAGTGCCGGACCCTTCCCAGGGGTTATGGCTGCAGGTGCTGGAAGGGGCAGTTGTGCCTTTCTTCCTCCTCGTCCCCAGCTGGCATGGGTGACTTCCCCTCTCTGTCTTGTTTCTTGGCTTGAGGTTTCTTGTGCAAGACCTGAGCTTCCTGCTAGGTTACGCAGTGGTTTGTTTTTTAAGCCCTGTCCAGAGCTGTACCCCATGGGGGTCTTCAGAACCTGGTGTGGAAGGAGCTCCTCAGATGGGTGAGCTGCAGAGGAGGTCGGTGCCCAGTGCCATGCCATCATCAGGGCTTGCACCTCTGTTGGGGCTCTGCCTGCTTTTTGGAGAAGACCTCTGACTTTCTAGTACCGCCGTGGGGGCCAGAGGCTGTGTATGAAGTGGCAGGCTGGAAATGCCCCTGTACCCCGTCTGGCTCTGTCTGGGGGGGGGGGCAAAATCAGGCTTAGGAGAAGGCATGGGTAGGTACAGGCGGTCAGGGAGGTCCCTGGGGCAGGTTTGCAGCGATGACACCAGTTCCCATGTTGGCATTCTGCGGGTGCCAGCCAGAGCCCGGCCCAGCCCTTTACGTGTGAGCGCTGCTGGCTGCGGTGGGTTTATTTTTAGTCCTGCGAGCACTTGCTCCATCCCCTGTGAAACCATCTGCTGCCTCCAGCTGGGCTGGTCTGTGGGCTTTGAGTCAACAAAGCAACCCCCCATCCCCAAGTTTTCCTTCTGGCTGCAAACCGGGTTGTTTTTCATGCTCGTCTTCTGCCTCCTGCCCCCATGTCTTCTCCCTGCCCTCCCACAAGTGTTTTGGATGAGAAGTTTTGAGCGGGGTCTGATCCTTCCCTCAGCTTCGTCCTTCAATCCGGGCAGAATACCAGAGTGTTGGGAGGGGACTCGCTGGGATGCGACCCGGGGATGCTCCCAAGGGTGCCCAGGCCCCAGTGCAGGGTGGGGGTACCACCTGCTTATCAGGCTTAAGATGAAAACTTGAGCGTAATTACATTGAGTTACTAATTAGCAGTGGACATGGCAGCTCTGCTGAGTCAAAGCGAAGATGCTGAGAAAAGCACTTTGTGAGGACCGGCTCGGCTGCAAACCGGGTACAGTCCAGGTGCTGGGTGAGAAGCCTTCACCTGCAGGAGCCACATGGTCAATGGTTTGGGGCTGCCCCAGCTGTGTCTGGAGAAACCCAGCAAGCCCAGAAGGACACGGCATGTGAGTCCACCTTGGTGGGGTCTCCCCAGAAATGAGACTGCCTTGCTTGGGATTTGCTGTCCCAGACTCTCTGTGCACACGCATCGTGGGCAGCATCCAGAGTTCGAATGGCAGAGGTCCGGGCAGCCAGGCTTGCAAAAAATGCCGACAGGCTCCATCGTGATGCCTGGGAACCGGGTCCATCAGCGCTGGCATCGCTTTGACCTCCTGTGCTATGCCAGCCTGAAATGCTCATCTGTTCTCAGGCTCTGCGGTCCTCCCTGCCCCCGCCTCCCCCTGGGCTTTGCTGCAAGTCCTGGCAAGACGAGCCCAGGAAGTCCCAGAAAAATGAGGAGAAAATGGCTGGGGACCAAAGACTTACGCAGAGGGGACGGAGATGCAAAATACAAAACTTTTCTTGCGGAGAAAGCTCCGGGCTTTCTGCTGGTGAACCATCACCGTGGCAAGCGTGCGGGCTCTGCAGCAGTGGCAGGAGAAGGAGGAGGTGGTGCCCACCAAGTTGTTTTCTGGAGCTGTGAGTGCAGAGCTCTTGGCCCAGACTTCAGCGAGAAGTGCAACAAAAGAAAGCCCAGTTATTTTCCTGAAATTTTTGTAACAATTCAGGTCCAACGCTGTTTTTCTGCTGAAATAAGTGTGACGGGGTTTTTTGCAGCTACCAGTAAGCTGAATCCTAGTAGGCATTTGCTGGGACTCTCCAGGACATCAGTGCCAGGGCAATCAAGAGGATCTGGGATGCCTGAAAAAGCCTTCCTTCCAATCACTTCCTCACCACCGCTCTCCAGACCTTCCCTGTGAGGAGGCAAATTAACGATCCTTAAAGTTACGTCTTTTATCAGGCAATCAGTGCTCCTCTCGGCAGGGAGGGGTGTTCATCAACAGTGGCACGTGTCCTTGCGCCAAGATAAACACCACATCAGATGGTGAAGATGTCTTTGCACGCAGAAGGTGACATGCACCTGTGCTGCAAGCATGAATTTTGGATGGCTTGCAGTTCTATCACTGATATGGATGGACAGGCTGGGGAAACACAGGAAGATGGAGATAATCCCCTGCTCCATGTCTACATGGCACCTAAAGACCAAATGGGGCTTTGGAGGTACCGCACAGCTCCAGTGGGATGTTCCCAGGGAACCACTGAGTTCCCACAGCTCCTGTTTTTTCCCAGGAGAATGGGAGTGCCGGGGGCACGCGAGAAGGGAGCTTTTGGAGGCAGCTCATCCTTGGGTTTTGAAGCTCGTTTATTCAGCATCTCCTTATAGCCTTCACAAATGGATGCTGCTAAGTACAGAGACGTGACCACGCTGGAGCTCGGTTATTTACAGCTCACTGCAGCTGACTTACTCCGCCTCTGTCAGCAGGGCTGACGGGGGAAGGAAAACCTTCTGGAATGAGAGCCAGGAGATAGTAAAATGCCTCCCTGCTTTTTTCCCCCTGTTGTTACAAACCCTGAGCCCATCCCAGCCTGATGTGTCAATAAATGAGCGTTTGGGGGAAATCTGGGAAGCAACAGGGAAACATCTGTGGGTTTAGGTGGTTACCATGTGGAAATGTGGCAGGAGCTTCTCCTCACGTTGGCCTTAAAATACGCATTTAAAGCTAAAGCCAATTCTTCCCAGCCAGCTAATAACAGAAGAGCTTTTTGGCCTTGCAGTGCCCGGCTCTATCCTCGCAGCATTTACACAGCAGGCTCTGTTGAGCCTTGCCCCTCTTGGATGCTCTTTGCCTTTGATGTGTAAAACAAAAGAGCCCTTCACGACGCCGAAAATCAAATGTCCCTGTGAAATGTCTTGGTCACCGGCTGATGGGTCTGGTTTCCTCAGTCCTCCAGGGAAAAGGATTTGCAGACAGACCCCACGTGTAGGTATGGGAGATGCAGTGGGAGAGACGTCTTCCAGGAGCACGGTCTCTGCACCACTCCTTGGGGTTACCAAGCCAGGCCTTGGCTGTCAGCAGGTCCTCGTGGGGAAGGCACAGCTCCTGGAGAACATTGTGAAGAGCTGCTGAGGGGCAAAAGGAAAGTGGCTGACATGCCTGCAAAGCACCTTTGGAGCTGGGACAAGAGGCAGGAACAAAGTGCAAGCGTATGAACCACGCGCTCGAGGATGACGAAGCCCGTGCGCTGGCTCCCTCCTGGCTGTCCACACCGGTACTCGGCCCGTGGCCACGTCCAGCCCAGCAGCGTCTTCTGAGCTGCTTTGATTGGCACGTGCTTAAAGCTCCCTGGGTTTTTGTTTTCACTCGGTTTGGGTTGTTTTTTTCTTTTAATAGTGGGGCTCGTTTTCATGCTGGCTACCAGATCGACGTGGCTGGCAGTGACTCGGTTTGCGGTTCTCAGCTGCTTTGTCCCTGTGGTTTATTTCGTGTTTCTCCTCTTCCCACCCAAGGTGGAGCTGCCTGTTAAGGTTTTTTCCTCCAGGTCTGTTTTGCAGGGGCAGCTGCATGGTCGTCAGGAAATGTTTGGGCATCTCTAAGGACAGTTGTTTTTGTGGTACAAGTGATGACTTGTCTCTAGGCTCGTCCATGCTAATTGGGAGTGGGGAGGAGCGGAGCCAGGCGAAGGGCAGCCTGGCCCTGTGTGGTAACTTCTGCTTCTCGTGCCGTATCGCTCTTGAGTATCTTCTGTGGCTTTGTCTTATGCAATTTCTCTCTGCACTTCACGTGTCTCACGCATTTCTGCCTGGCTCCCTTTCCTCCTCAAGCCCCTCGGCCGGTCGTCCAGCTGCTCTCTAATCCGCTCACTCCCCTGCTCTCCTGTCTCCCCTTAGCCAGCTCTCCCTGCTCCGCACTCGACGCGTTCGCTGGCGGTGCTTCCTCTGCGAGCTGTTTGTCTGGCTGTGCAACGGGTGCCACGTTGGCGGGGCGCGTGTCCTTCACAGTCCGGTCTTCACCGAGGGGTGACCCCTCGGGGCAGCACCTGAACCTCCCGCAGGTGCTGCTGCTCGCTCAGCCGTGTCGCCCGTTCACTTGGTTTCATCCGGATTTGAAGGGGTGGGGAGGGGAGAAAAGCTTCCCAGCAGTCAATCATCCCTCAGCCTGTCTGGATTGATATTCGCAGTCCGGCTCTCACATAAAAGTACTGCGTAGGATGCTGGGACCTAAGTGCTCTGAGGATTTGGGGGCTGCAGAGGGACTGGTCAAGGAGGGCATCCCCCGGGCAGGGGCCACCGGCAGTGTCCCATGGCTTTCACACGCAGACTGCTAAGTAGCTAAATTCTGTTTTGCTAAAAAATAAGACAAAAATAAAAATAAAGCCCCACTCTTTTGCACAGAGTTATTCACGCGTAGCAAAAAATAGAGCTGGTATGCGATGCCTGCCTGCAATGTACTCCGGGAGCTGCAGAGGCACCGGCTAGCACTGTGGGACCAAGGGAAGCATTATTTATAGCCAGGCTCAGTAAACCATTCCTCCGAAGGTTTTTTCCCTTCGAGCCTGCTCCCTCTTCCCTTTGTAGCACTACTGGCCTTTTCCCTTCCCGTTCGGTAGCAACACCGCACTAATTGCGCACGAACTCGCAGTGAAGTAAGCAGCATCTGTCTCTTCCTCCTCTGCTCCCCAGCCAGAAGCCCCGTGCAGCAGGAACGCCCACCCAGACGTGAATTAAGTCAGCACCGTGCAGCCGGAGGTGAATTTCACCACGCTTGGCCCTGCGCTCCGTCAGAGACGGGTGTTTGTTTCCAAGTGTGGCACCGTGCAGATAATTTTTGAGGGGTCCTTTGCTCGGCAGCCACAGAGATTTGGCTGGAGCCGTGGGGTTATTCCCCAACTACCCCCACAGCCTTACGCTGTCTGTAAACTGGAGGACTGGGAATTTGAAGGCCAAAGACGTCTGTCAAGTGATCAGCAGAGAATGACCCTGCGTCTTTACGTATTTATGACTTAGCCGGCATGTTTTGAATAATTGATTTATCTAGCGTCAAGCACTTGGGAGGGTAACAGAGGATGGTGCTGTAGGGTCAGAGGGGTGTGAAGAGGGAGACAAAACCCTGAGAAGGAGGTTATGAAGTTCATCAAGAGTGGGGTTGCTTTGATGTCCACCTTTGCTTTGGCAGATGCCCTCTGTGTGAAAAGCTGCGGGGAGGGGGCACGGTGGGGGGCGAGGGGCTGTTGCTGGGCCACAACCCACCATGGCAGAGCCTAACCCCACTCGCTTCTTGCCTGTCTTCCAGCCCATCACTTCATCGCGGCGACGGCGTGCCAGGAGGCGGACTACGGCTGGATGATCCGGCACTACTGCCTGAAGCAGTTCCAGCTCAGCATGGAGGGCATTGGCCAACGGCTCTGGTGTGACTGGGACGAGACCATGGGGTAAGTGAGGTCCCTCTGCTCACTCCTCCCTTCCTGGGACCAACTGCACCCATCTTTTTTGGGGTGTAGGGAGGTCAGCGGTGAGTTTTATTTTATGGGAGGGAACAAACGTGCCATTTCACTCCGCTTTGCAAGTGTTGATGATGCCCTGGCTCTCTCCCTGCCGGGTCCAGCTGAAGTGGCTTCCCCGTCCTGGTCACTTGTGGAGGGGCCATGAGGTGGATTTGGAGAGGAGAGCAGTGGACGTTGTCTACCTGGACTTCAGTGAGGCTTTTGACACTGTTTCCCATAAGATCCTCACAGAGAAGCTGATGAAGTGTGGGCCAGATGAGCAGACAGCGAGGTGGGTTGAAAACTGGCTGAGTGGCCAGGCCCAGAGGATAGTGATCACTGGACAAAGACTAGCTGGAGCCTAGCAACTAGTGGTGAACGCCAGGGATCAGTGCTGGGTCCAGACCTGCTTAACCTCTTCATTAATGGTCTGGGTGGTGGGGCAGAGTGTACCCTCAGCAAGTTTGCAGGTGACACCAAGCTGGGAGGAGTGGGTGACCCACCAGAAGGTCGTGCTGCCAGCCAGAGGGACCTCAGCAGGCTGGCGAAAAGGGCTGAAAGGAACCTCATGAAGTTCAACAAGGAGAAGTGCAAAGTCCTGCACCTGCAGAGGAACAACCCCAGGCACCAGGACATGCTGGGGGCCGCCCAGCTGGGGAGCAGCTCGGCAGAAAAGGCCTTGGGGGTCCCGGTGGACACCAGGTTGACCACGAGCCAGAAGCGTGCCCTTGTGCCAAAGAAGGTGAATGGTATCCAGGGCTGCATTAGGAGAAGCATTTCCAGCAGGTCGAGGGAGGTGATCCCTCCCCTCTGCTCAGCACAGGTGAGGCCACCCCTGGAGCGCAAGGTCTAGTTCTGGGCTCCCCAGTGCAAGAGAGACACGGACAGACTGGACAGAGTCCAACGAAGGGCTGTGAAGATGATGAAGGGTCTGGAGCATCTCTCCTACAAGGGGCGGCTGAGAGAGCTGGGGAGAAGACAAGTATCAGGGGGGTCATATTAAGCCATACAAATATCTGAAGGGAGGGTGCGAAGAGTGTGGTGGTGCCCAGTGACACGAGCAGAGGCAATGGGTACAAACTTAAGTGCGGGAGGTTCTCTCTGAACATCAGGAGACACTTTTTCACTGTGAGGGTGACCGAGCACTGGCACAGGTTGCTCAGGAAGGTTGTGGAGTCTCCATCCTTGGAGATACTCAAAAACCGTCTGGACATGGTCATGAGCAACCAGCTCTAGGTGTCCCCATTTGAGCAGATGCGTTTGGACAAGATGAGGTGGATCTCCCAAGGGCCTCTCCAACCTCATCCATTCTGTGAGTAAATGGGCTTTCAAGAAGCCCATCCTAAGCAGTGTTTGGAAATCAGGAGGGTGATCTTGCTCAATACAGTTATGTATGTGTGCAGATACCACATACCCCAGTAGTGGAGCTTCAGTAAGAAAAGACCAAGGCTGTCTACTACAGCCTAGGTATTGATGTGTTAATAAGGCAGTAGATTGGGATCCCTGTCACGGCTCCATTACCTCTTCTGGCGACTCACTGCTTGATGGATCTATTTTCCATGAGATTTTTTGCAGCACTCAGGTTTTCCAGACCATCCAAAATGCCCTAACTCTGCTTGAAAACCCCATCTAAGATGCCCTCAGACCCTCTCTGTGAAAAAATCCCAGGCTGTCCCAGCAGACCTGCTGGCTCGCCTGCTGCTTCCAAAAGTTGCCTGCTGATTTTTATTAGCAACAAGAGGGAGAAGCTGGCACGGTATGGCATGGCAGTCTTCTGCTAAGCCTCCTGTTTGTAATCAGTGTCAGGGAATTAGCGGTGATTTATGACTCAGGAGAAGCAGAGATGCAGTCTGATTTCCTGGTGGAGCACTTGATGGCATCCTTGGGGGGGATAATGAAGGTGATAAGGGAACCCTACGTAAAGCAGCAGTGTCAGGGAGAGGAGGGGTTTTGCATACAGGGAACGTGCTGCTCTGTGGAGAGTATTTTTGCCCTTTTTTTTATTTCTTTTTTTTTTTTTTTATTGCAAACTACCTGAATGGTTCTATCTTTGGATTAGCTCTTTCCTTTTTATAATCAGCAGAGCTGAATTTTTCGATGCCGTCATGGTGTAAATCATTCTCCTGGTGAAGTGGTTTTGATTGAGGTTGCAAAGACTGGTCAGGAGTGGCCATGTGTTGGCATGAGGGCCTGAACAGAGGAAATAACCCGTTCTCTACTCTGAGCTGGCTTTCCACATCACACAGCACTGCTGTGCCATGGCCTTCCTCTGGGAAAGCAAAGCGGTGGAGAAAAATCAGCTCTTGTGACACAAGGAGGGGATGGAGGTCAGTTGGATGTGGTGAGCAGATGTTGCCATATGCCATGAGCGTTTTGCACAAAAATTAGGGTTTCTATAACATTTTGGTTGATTACCTGCTTCATACCCCTTTCTTGATGCCAAGTTAAGATCTATATGTGTGTATGTAAACAGACATACGTAGAGAGAGACAGCTTTTGAAAAGGACAGCTTGGGTGTTCCTTCCTCTTTATCGGTAACAAAATGGAGGGGGGAAAAAAGAGAGTGGAAAGACTGTGGAATGTTTTCTCGCTCCGAGAAACCTCATCTGGTCCTCAAAAATGTCCAGGGCTGCTGCCATTGCTCCAGCCCCTGGCCACCTTGGAGGTCTCCATGGGACCTGTCCCACTCTGTTGGCACCTTTGGAGGCAGCATCTAGATGTGGTCCAGATGGGGTGAGTGGCAGGAGAAGGGGATAATCGCCTCCCTGGTGTCCCCTGGCTGTGCTGGCGGTGATCTCCCACCCCTGGGGAGATCCCAGCAGAGAGGTCCCCAACCCAGGCTGTCCCCTCACAGGGGCTGAGTGTGTCGCAGCAGCAGGACTTCGGTTTTGGTCCTGGTCCGGTGCTATTTGCAAGCTTGATGAGATGCAATCCATCTCCTCCTCCAGGCCTTCGTCAAAGCCATTGCACAGGAAGCAGAGGTGTAATTAAAGAGCTTGTGCTTTATCTCTGACTTCCTGTTTTTCTTCTAAATAGCTTCTTCTAAACTTGTTATCCTTGAGGCACTTGGAGGCAATGTTGATAAGCTTGCAGTGGGTAATTTCATTGCGTGAGTCCATTTGCTCCGTGCTAACACAAGGCTTGGGGTTATTTAAGAGATGACATTCCTCTGATCCTCCTGTGCACCCGGGACATTGGGAAAATCAGGTAGAAATAGCTCAGCTACTGCTGTAAGGAAACTGCTCTGCAAGAATATGGGTTTTGAGTGGCCACCTCGCTCAACACCCCTGCTCCCTGGGTGTTCACAGGACTCGCCATCCCCTTTTAGGAGAAGAAGTGCTGTTAGGAGACGTCCCAGCAGGAGCGGGCAGGGGGTGGCACAGGCTGCCTGATTGCCCCTTTGGCTTTAGGGGGAAAGATTTGACTTCCACCAGGGGTGAAATGAAGAAATGGAAATAAAACACCTGCCCGAAGCCTGTTTCCTCTCCGTATCTTCTCCCAAACCAAGGAATTTTGATGCTTGAAACCTGTCTAAAACGAGAAGGAGAAATATTTGAAGGTTTTGCCTCTGACAGGACCCGTACCGTCAGCAGCATCGGGTTTGGAGCTGTGATTTCTCATATGCAGCATTTAGCGGTGAAATGCCCGTCAGCCCATCAGTTACTGCTCTACTGAGAATGACATGATGGGAACATCTGGATAAATGGATTGTCTCAGCAGAGTTTGTAATTGTCGTTGACTGGTCCTGTTGTTAGGCTGCAGATTATCCTCCCACTGTACCCTCAGAGGTATTAACCGAGCTCTTGCAGCACTGGTACCGCTGCGTCCAGATGTAACGGAGGGGTCTCTCTGGACCAGGAGGGTTTGCTGAGGTTGGGCTTGGGCCATGTGAACAAGCGCCAACTCTCTTGAGAAGGTTTGTCCAACAGCGTTGAGCTCTGCTGGCTTTCTTAGCCATGCTCGTCTGGGGAAAGTTGATGGTTTTTGATGTGCAAGTCTTTATCGTGTACCAGGGAAACTTGTGTGAGCTCTTACATGCTTCCAGAATGAGATGCCAGGTGGTTTTTCATAAAATAATTAATTCCAGAAGTTGGCCATGAACACTCTCTCCTGGGAAGGGAGAAGAACTGCTGAGAGGTGTTTTCCCTTGGGTCATCTGGTTTCCTTCCCTTGCTTCCTCCCCGAAGGACGAGCCATCCGATGTGACCTCGGATGCTTCTGCTGGAGCCGTGCGTGCCGGTGCCTGCTGGGTCAGCTGCCCATCTGCTCACTCGCGTGCTGCAAGCTGGTCTCTCCAGCCCCTCCATGACGTTGCCCCGTGGATCCCTGGCCTGAGAGCAACTTAGACCAAGCACCCCGGTATTTTGTCTTGCAGGGCTTGCAGGCACCCCGTTGTTTAAAGCTGGAGCCGCATTGTGGTCCCCTCTGCTTCATGGTGGTGGCCGAGCTGCTTTGACCGGGAGCTCAGCTGTGCATGACTAATTATCCTGAAGATCAACTTGGCTATTTTGATTCCAGGTCCGGGTTCATCAGCGTGGCGACTGAGCCAGGGGATTAGCTGTGGTCTCCCTCTGGGCAGCTATTTTGGGGATGTGGAGCGCTGCTGGCAGAGCTGGGGCTGCTGGAGGGGGCCAGGCTCACCCACGAATGCATCACTAGAAGCCGATGACTCCTAGATATTTTTTCTGCACGGTTTCGTCTCGCTGTCGGGCCATGGCCGGGGGACGGCTTTGCACAGCAGTTTTTGCGCAGTGTTGGTGCGCCGGGCAGCAGCGACCGGGACAGGGAGATGCTTGCTGCGCTGAGCGGTGCCGCAGCTGCGGGTGTCACTCCAGTCGAGCCAGGAGCCTTCATCCCAAATATATCCACCCCGTGGCATGCCTAGAAATCCCCACGGAATGCTTTCCCCCCGCCGCGGGCATCCTGCGGGGAAGGAGCTCACCAGCGTGAGCGTGCCGGTCTGGCAGCTGCCGCCAGGTCCAGAAATGAGGGCTGGTGCTGCCAGCTCCCGGCATGCCGGGTACCCTGCCCAGCTCCTTCCCTCTCACGGCCATCAGTACACTCACAGTGTCTTCAGCTTACTTATCCATTATCTGATAGGAAACAGATTGATCCATTATCTTGTTAGCTCGTTGTCTACCTGTTTATCTTCAGGTTGCCAGGTTCCTTCTGGACACCCCTTTAGCAGGTCTCCAAGCTCACCCGGCAGCCTTGCAGGGGAAGAAATCAATTTTTTCTTTTAATTTACAAAGCAAAATGAAAGCCCTGTGGGGTTTTTTTTTTCCTTCTGAAGCAAGGAGTTTGGGGAGGATAGGAAAAAGCGTGATACTTGTGGCAAAAGGGAGAGCTGGCGATCCTGTGAACCCCAACCGGTATCCGTAGCGTAACACCGTCCGCACCAAGGCGCTAGCCAGGAATAAATGGCAGATCAGATTCCAGTCTCGGCTGCAGTGGTAAAAAACCAGAGGCATTGCTTAGGATTTACAGCAGTGTAGGCATTCGGATCCCGTCAAACCATAAATCACTCCTCGATTGCTTCCCACTGGCTGCCCAGCCCCGTCCCCGTCCTCCCCGCGGGCGCTTGTCCCCACGCTGCTCGGCCTCCTCCCTCTGCAGCATCCTGTACGCCCAAGCTGTTTCCATGGTGATGAGGAAAACAGTTTTAATTGCAGTTCACATTGGGTAGGGAAAAAAAATATTTAGAACTAATCAAAGCCCAACTTTCCAGGGCAGGCTGCCTGGCTCCCTGCGGTGAGGGGGTGGCTTGGGAAACCCTGCCCCGTTCCCGGTGCCATCCTACATCGGCTCACTGATCACAAACTTTTTATATTGTATTTTTAGTAATTAAAGCTAGTCTTTCAAGGCATTTTTAAGGATTTTAAGTGAAGATGCTGGTATTTAAGGCAAAACCGGGGCAGGGGGGGCAGGAGACGGAGGTGGCGTGGGAGCAGACTGCCTCTCCTTTCCCTCTGCCCCTCGTGTGTGGTGGTCTCTGGGGAAACGCTGACCATCACGGGGAGCCGAGGACATGTTCCCTGCTCGGCGCTCCTCCAGCCACCAGCAGAGACCACGGCTTCATCCTTCCATCTCAAAGCGCAGGCGAGCCCCCGAGAGCTGCTGTTCCCAGGGGAGCCCTCGCTGGGCTGCAGGTGATTTTTGGCACTGGGGAGGACCCTGGGGAAGGCAAGCCTGGTTGGGAAGATGGAGCACAACTTAAGAATCCTTTGCCTCAAAGCTGCTGAGCTTCCCTTGAGGTTGTGGGCAGCGGGACCAGCCTGAGTGCTCTGACCAACTTTTTCCTGCAGATACAAGTAGACAGTCCTTGCAAGAGGGAAAGAGAGATTTCAGATACCTTCCCAAGGCGGCAGAGGGGCCTGATGGAGAGGCTTTTGTTGCATCCTCTAATTCCAGATATCATCTTACTAATGGCAAAAGAAAAGGTTTTAACTAATAACTCCTCCATTGCCAGCCAGATTTTGCAGCCTGGCTTTCTAACCCAGGCCCGCACTGGTTGTTACGAATAGCACCTGGGGTGTAGCTCCAGGCTGCACCAGCTGTTCATATTCCCTGGCAAACAGCATTAAAAGCGCCCGCGCCTTTGGTTACTTCTTGCTCCCAGGTGGGTTGGGAGGTCAGGGACAACCATCCTTAGGTGTTGTGGCATGGGGCTGCAGCCCTGGCCGCCCTGCAAAGCCACAGTGTGGGTTGGTGGCCTGATGGTTTCTCCACGCCCTTATTTACCCTGACCAAACTGAGCGATCGCGGGGCCTGTTGGGAGCCCTGCCCTGCGGTTAATCCCCCGCGTTCAGTAACGGCCGTAGGGCCCTGCTCACCTGTTTTTAGATGGCAGTGGAGCCCCTGGTCTGCGGGGTGAGAGAGGAGAGGACGCAGGGCGCAGGTAATTCTCCGCACATCCCACCTCGGGTCTGATTCGGTGTTGGTGCCATTCATGTTCCTTAGGTCCTCCCAAGAAAATTGTCTGGGTGTTTTGTCAGGCATTGAAATCACCAAACACCCCCGAAGCCACTGACTTGGAGTTCTGTCCTCATTGTCACCTCCAGGGTGGTCCCAGCTGCACCCAGGGGCTCCCTAAAGATCCGGCCCCTCGCTTCACCTGCCCTGGCAGCGGTCACCGGCATCTCAGAGTCACAGAACGGTAGGGGTTGGAAGGAACTGCTGGGGATCATCTAGTCCAACCCCCCCCCCGGCCACAGCAGGTTCTCGTTGGCAGGGAGCAGAGAGGGCTGAGATTTGGCAATGCCTTTCTCCTGCTTGCAATCATATAATCTCTGGAGTCTTTGTTTTGGAAGGGCTGTGCCCTTGCTCAGCTGGAGATGATGTTTTGGGAGCTAGAGGCTTGCAAAGGAGCTGTAGGGTTGGCTGAAGGCCAAAAGCTTGACTCTGCTTGCTCTCCAAAGAGAGTTTTCACTCTGCTACTGAGGATTACACCTCTTTCTGGACACCAGAAATAGTATCATCATCCCTGCAGCTCCCGGAGCTCGGCTTTGCCTGGCTGAGCGTGGCAGGGGGACATTCCCATCCTTGGCTGGGCTGTGGAGTGGGAGGTGGGTGGCAAGGGGAGGGCAGAACAGTCATACTGGGCAGCAAAACAGCCCCCCAGGAGGTTTCACCATCAGCATGGGCTGAATTCCCCAGTGGGACCATGCTGGTCTGGTGCTAATGTAATAACCCAGCTCTGCTTGTGGCTATGGGGAGAGAACAGATGCTGCTTTGGCCATGCAATGGGATGAATGTTCACCGTGGCTGTGGCAGGGAAGAGCATGCTCAGCCCTAGGCATCAACATTGCTGCTCTCCAGTGGGACTGTGATGCCTTCTGACAAGGCATCGCGAGCAGCAGCCTGGGTCCGACCAGTCTGGTCTATCCGTTTCCCAGCAAATGGGTCCCTTTGGTAGCCCTCTACAGTAGCTGCCGGTGCACCTGTAATGAGAAGGTCCTCCACGCCATGGGTCTTGGTGCTCTGCATGTGATGACTGAAGATGGACGGAGTCTCACAGGACCGTTCTCCGAAAACCATGAGACACAGCAGCTGAGGACCCGCTTGGCCAGTGGCTGTCAGCTCACGTCCGAGGATGGCCAAGGGGCTATGAGATAAAGTGGAAGAAATTAAAGCACTTGGCTGCACTTCAGTTTGGCTTTGCTTTTAGTTGGCTGTTCATAAGGCTGTGATGGTCAGGTAGTGCTTTGTGTAAAAAAGCCTCTCTTGAGGAGCATCCAGACTTGCTTTCCCTTAGCCAGGAGCCCCACCGCCCTCATTGTCACTTCTGCAAGGCTAGTGGTTGCTGAAAATGTTTCCTTTTCCCTCCAGGACCCTCCTGCAAGGCCGGTGGGCTCTGGGGTGTGCGGGGCCGGTGGGTGGCAGTGCCCCCTGCTCCCACCAAGGACATGATCCCACCCAGCGCAAGGTGACTTTAACGAAGACAGGGGACGTGAAAAACGAAAGGGACAGGAGACAGGGTATCTTGAGCCACAGCTGCAGACCCCCATCAGGATGGCAGGACCTCCTTCCATGCCTGGACAGACAGTCGTAGCCTCACAGTCACCGCCTCGCACCCCTACACCGCTGGGCTCCTCTCCCCGGGTCCGTGACCTCCCAGCCGGTGCGCACGGAGCCACCTGAGCGCTGACATACGGGTGGACACCATTTTGCTTCGGTTACTCGCACGTCTTCCCGTACAGTGATGGGAGCAGCTATTTATCAGCACGACAGCGCGGGCTGAGCCGGGGAAGGGCTAAGCCAGCTGCTGTATGGCCCTTCAGTTTGAAAAATAGCGTTTATTCACTTCTCTGTTAACTCTTTCCCTCTGGTTCCTGAAGACGCTTCGGCTCCTGGGATCTCCTAAGGATGCTGATGAACGGGGAATGGTGATTCTGCACGTTGGGAT
This sequence comes from Opisthocomus hoazin, assembly GCF_030867145.1. NCBI lineage: Eukaryota > Metazoa > Chordata > Aves > Opisthocomiformes > Opisthocomidae > Opisthocomus > Opisthocomus hoazin. The sequence goes on along the minus strand of NC_134422.1, from coordinate 35,011,767 downwards.
GCTGAGCAGAAGCTGCTCTTAGTAGCTCAAGGCGCCCCGTTAATTAAATCACCGGACTCCGCAGGGCCTCCCTTCGGTGCTGCCGTGTGCTGACGGGCACGGCGAGGCAGCGGCCGCCTGCCTGAAAACCAGGCTGAGGAGATCCAGAGAGGCTGTGGGGTGTAGCTAGGAAGCTGCTCATAAAATATTTCTTCCCCCAGGCAGGTTTTTAATTGGCTAGCTGGGTTTTGGTTTGCTCTGCTTCTCTAGGATTAGATGTAAATGATTGGGATGGGGGAAAAAAAATTATATAGACACAGGGTTTTTTTTATGCGTAGCCAGTTTTAATGCAGATAGAATTTGAAACCCATGGTAATACCTGTCCTTCCAGAGAGGGGGAGGTTGGACCAGCACAGGGGCTGTCCTCTCTCTGCGGTGCCTCTCGCTCAGGGCTCTCTCATTTTCCAAATATTTGGGGGAAAAAAACAACCCTCAAAAAATGGACTTGCGGTCCAGTGAGAGGTGGGATGGGTCGTGGTCCTGCAAAGAGTGACACTGCAAATTGCAGAGAGACGAGCTTCAAAAGCGTGCTGTTGGTTCAAAAAAAGCCTTATTTTTAGTTAATTAAAATATTTCTAAGTAGATTCCATGTCCGTATTTCTGTCCCCCTTTGGCTGAATCCATGCGAGCTCAGGTAAGGTGCCCCGAAGGCCGGCAGCCGGGCAAGCTGCTCTGTGGCACCAGGGGGGTTCCTGAAGGTCTTTGCCTAAAGGTGCCAGAGGGTTATTTGGGTCTGACCAATATTTTCTAATAGCACTGATCCAGCCGTGAAATCCTGCAACTATTAACACAAACCAAAAAAACCCCACCCTTGCTTCTAGTCATTTCCTTCTGTAAATGAAAGCACTTTGTGCTTTTGGCTATGGGTGTGCTCAAAGTGGCAAAACCTCATGGAATAAAAAAAAAAATTAAAAAAAAATATCTATTTTTATACCTGTGTACCTACAGTCTTTAAAAAAGACCCTAAAAATTTTAAATAAATTTTAAATACATTTTTAAATTTAAATTTTTAAAATTTTAAAAAATTTAAAATGACTCCGATAACCATCTCAAGTAATGTGTACTTGCATCTATACTAGAAGGTATGTAACGTTTCATACTGCTGGGGCGGGGGGGGTGGCGTGCTCACGGCCGGGTGCTGGTCCCCGGTGCCACCGCGGTGCCCTTCTCTGCGTTGCAGCACCTACGGGGAGCTGACGAACTGCACGGCGCTGATCGCCGAGAGGCTCGACTGCTACTGGCCCAACCGGCTGGTGGACGAGTTCTTCGTGGCCGTCCACAAGCAGTACTTCAGGAACTGCTCGCCCTCCGGCCGGGCGCTGCACGACCCTCCCAACGGCGTCCTCTGCCCCTTCATCCTGCTGCCCGTCCTCGTCACCCTGCTGATGACCGCGCTGGTGGTGTGGAGGAGCAAACGCAGCGAGGGCATCGTCTAGGGACGCCCCGCCGCCGGCGCAGGGGAGGGGCGAGGGGACCCCAGCACCCCGAAAGCACTCAGTTTTTTGGGAAGAGCCTGGCAGAGGAGCATCGTGGGGGGTACCAAGCCCCGGAGGCAGAGACGGCAACGCCACCGCTCCTCCCTCGCCGGTGCCCTCCGCACCCCGCACGGCGGTTTCCAAATAAATACATCATTTATGAGACGGTGGTTTGGCGAGGCGGGATGCCGGTGGCCGGCAAGGCACCAGGGAGCACGGCTCACCTCAGGCGCCGGCACGGCCGCGTCCTTCCCACCTGCGTCCCTCCTGGCACCCCACAGCATCGCGTTTTGTCAAAAGACGTAAATCTCAAAAAAATAAGAAAGAAAAGGGGGTGGGAGGTTGAAATCCTGCCAGCCTCGCGGTGCTGGCGTGGCATCAGGAGGTGCCAGCAGGGGTAACGGCGAGGCCGGCGGGTCTGGGTGCAACCCTGGGCAACGGAACCACCACGGCTTCCTCTTTTTGTCCTTTTTGTTTGCCACAGCAGGAAAGGCGTCTCCTCCCCTGCCCCACAGCGCAAGGCCCAGGCCCGCATGGGGTGGGTTTTGCCTGGGAGATGGGGAGCAGTGGGAGAAAATCAGCCGTGGGAGCTGGTGGCACCGGTGGTGGCCTTGGTGGTGCCCTGGGGCTAATGAATAACAGGAATAAGGTGCTTTTCCTACCTAAATAAATACATAAATATACCATGCGCCCGTCTCTGGTGCGAATCCTTGGACCCCTCCGTGAAAGCTGGGGTCTGGATGGACCGAGGGCCCCCCTGGGTGTCCCCCCTCACTGCCCCGAAGGAGCCTCTGTGATCCCAGAGACCCCCCAGTAGACACCCACCCCATGGGCATCCTCTGGGGTGGCACTGGGGGTCCCAGGGCTGCGTCGAGGGGTGGGAGTGGGATCTGCCCCAGCGAGACAGCGGGGTCCCCGGGGGGTCCTGGGTGTGGGTGGGCAGGTCGGGGGTCGCCCCTTCAGAAGGGTCCAGGAGTGAGGTTGGGTCCCTCGGGGGGCGACACTGGGCAGCACCTGGGATGAGCGGGGGTCCCCCAACCCTGCCGCTGGGCTCCATTATCCCCCAAAGCTGCAGGTCCCTCCAGGTCCCCCTCTGGGCCTCGCCGGCTCAGGGAGGGCTCCCTTGGGGAGACCCAGCTGCTGCCCCCCACCTTGGCCATTTCCCAGCAAACCTCAGAACTGCACACACTGGGCAGCAGGGATGCCCACCCACGCGCCTGGCCCAGCCTGGGCTGCCCAGTCCCAGCTCCTGTTCTCCTTCCAGGACACCGCCACTGGTTTTTTTTCTTTGTTATTTGGGGCTTTTTTTCAGGGGCGGTTGAACAACTAAGAAAAAGAAAATGAGTATTATTTTATGAGTAGCACCCAGGGCTCTGGAGACTATGGTCCCTGCAGCCAGGAAGAGCTGAAGAGGCTTTCTGGAAGATGGTGACCTGCCTAGGACAAAAATAAATTTAAAAAAAAAAAGACAGCCCACAAGAAAAAAGCAGCAGGTTGTTCCAAAAGCTGCACGGGAGTTACAAAAGCTGATTCCTGCACCATCGCTGTTTGCCGACGAGCCTCCTCCCACCAGCTGCCCACAGGGGAAGGTGACGCTTTGGGGACGTGTGGGATTTTTGCCTTCTGCCATGGCAGGGGGTCCGGGGGGGGGCAGGATGGCACCGAGCACCTGGTGACATTTCTGTAGGAGTATTTTGGCCACGTGCGGTGAGCTGTGCCCCCCACAGCACCCCAGTTTAGCGCTTAGGTGAGAGGTGGAGATGGAGGGTGGCTGTACGGTGCATGAATTGTGTATCTATACAAATATACATATACACACACAACTATATATAGAAATATACACATATATAAATACATATAAATATACATATATATACATAAAAAAAGCTCATCCTGTTCAGGAAAACATAATTCAGTCTATTTTCCTGGACTATGAGCTGATGGGCTTTTCTGGGATGAGGATGAGGTGCAACATTTTGCCCCCTCCCGTATTCTGGATAGGAAGAAATCGATGCTTAAGCCTTCTTGTACAGTATTTAACAGCATCCCAACTGGAACATTCTGCTCATTGCCAGGTAAGCACAAACACAGTGAAAGGGTTATATAGCAGGAGGGTACTGGGAGGTGTGGATGGCCTTTGCTGACAGGGTCTCCAGCTCTGTGCTCAGAGCCTGCTGGTACCCCCGACCTGCTGCGAGCTCTGGCCCAGCTTTCCGTGGCTCTGCGCAGCAGCCCCCTGGGGAGCCAGGCAGGGGTGACAGCCCAGCAAACGGGGGCTTTTACCCCTTTTGCTGAAGGATGGAAGGTGGTAACCGCAGCAGGGTGCCACTACAGCAGGGAGCACTCATCTTTGTTAAAGCAAACTGGTTCAGTGGTTTCAGCTTGAAAATAACAGAAACCTTCTGCTCCAATAGGCAAAAACCGGACGTATTTTCCAACCTTTCCAATTTTGTGAGTGTTTTACACCTTACCTTCCCTGACATTACTATTTTGGAAGCAAAGATCTCTCACCGCAGTTGCTTGCTTTATTGCTTTAGTAATATGCTGATCCACGCTTCATTCTAGACAGTGGCAATATTATCTGAAGGTGAAGCTCAGGATAAGGCTCTTCTCCTGCATGCCAACCCCTGCATTTCATTTCCCTGCTTTCCTGGACCTCCAGTAACATGTACAGGAGCCTGTGAAAATGTAAGGGAAAACGCACAAGGAAGACTTCATAAGCAAGGCTGCACAGTGCTTAAAATTTGCAACCCAGCTCTGCCACGCTAATGATGGAGGCAACTTTGGTTTCCTTCAGTGTCTGCAGAGGAAAGAAAGGATGAAGCAGTCATTCGGGGGGGGGAATAGAAAACCAAGTCAGTGCCCAGGCGTTACACACACACTTGCTCTGTACAAAACCACACGAACATTTATTTCTATGGTTCATCTATTGATAAAAGCTCGAATTGGTTCCATCGCACCTCCTCTGTGTGATCCCACGAGCAAAAGGCGTTTCGGTCCCTGGGGCTACGCCAGTGCCCCGGCTCGGCAGCCCCGGGCAGCGCCTGGGTCGGGGGTGAGCAGCAAGGAGCTCAAGCACACAGCAGGCAGCAGACTTCTCACAGCATTTACTCTGAAGTGACTCCTGAGGTACACGCAACTCTCTTCTGAAGGATCTCTGCATGCACATACCGAGTGTCTGAGATACAGCTACTTACAGAAAAGGCAATTATAGCATCATATGCTTTCAAATTACCAAAAAAGCCAGGCGCGCACAAGTGTGTAAAAGGGGGTGCAGTGCGTTATTATTCTCAGCTGCATTATTTGTCATTCACTTTCAGTGCAGAAGTTTGAAGAACACCATTAGGTATTCTCCAGGTAACGGTGCTTGAATTTACTTTCATCAGATCGAACACCATCTGATGCTCCCTCACCACATCCAGATCTGAAAGCAAGGCAGATTTCTTAAAAAAAAAAAAAAATCCCCCTTTCATTACATTTTCACAGAAATATATATAATATATATATAAATTTTACTAATACTACACATTACTTAAGTTATGGATTAGGCTATATTTCTTTTAACTACTTCACACAATGAATAGAAACAAAAAAATACCGTAGCCCAAACAGGAGCTGAAAATAACAACGTAAAAATTCCAAACGTGTGACAAAAATGTACTTACATTAAATATCATCATGAATTTCAATACCAGAAGTAGAATTTCATTTAGCACTTGCATTCTGGCAAGCTCTAAGCCTCAGCTGAATGACTCTTGGAAAAAGCTTGTATTGGTTCTGCTCATCAAAGGCAACAGTGTTGTGATTTGGTTCACAGGAGACCATTTTATTGCCGACTTGAAGTGTTCCAAAAACACGCCACCTTTTCCTTTCTTTTCTTTTTTTTCCTTCCCCCCTCCAAACTAGGCAAGAGTTTAAAAAACGTGTAGTTACAATTTCAATAGTGATTTCTTTTAACTTCTCAAGCATATCTCATCAACAGGATATACAGTACAGTTCAGAAGAGTAAACATTTTTTAAAAGTAAGCAAACAACTTTTTCAACCAACATACACAATTTCTTGCTGTATTTATGCTGAACTCTCCTTTTAACATGGACAAGTTATGAAGTTAGTTTTCTTCTTCAGTACAACATGGACACAGGACTAGTACAATCCGGGCTGGTTTTGTTGGTGGTGGTGGTGTTGTTGTTGAAGTTAAGGACAACTCTAGTGTGGAAGTCATGGTCCTGCCATCCATCTCCCTTCATCATCTCGCATAGCGCTTAATGTAATCTTCAACTTTATTCCGAAAGTCCTCCTAGAGGAAAGCACAGTTAGAATTACCCCAAGCATTTCAGAATTACCCCAGGCATGTCAGAGAGGTACTCGCACAGGACTACAGTGGCGGTGGATGCTCAGATGAGCATCGGCAGGGTCAAACTTCCACCCGACGTGCACAAGTGAAAGGCCCGCTGCTCTGCCCGAGACCCAGTGCACATTCCCGACGCAGCGCATGAAGAACTGTGGCGACCGCTCGAGTCCTCGCAAGCAGACGTCTGCGCGCTGCCGGGGATGTCTCCTCTGGGGACCGAACTGAACGCAGAGTTTGCCGTTGCCAGCTCTCAGCATGGCTGCTAACGGTGTGTCCGACAGGTTGCCGGTGCCGGGAGGCTGCATCCCAGCGAGGCACACGCCGCACAGCGAAGGCCTGGCCGTGGTTTTAGAGAAGGAAGGGAAGCTGTCCTTTCGGATAAAGAGGCAAGGCTACGGCAGCAACTGTTACAAAAGCTGCGTGCCCCAAGGCAGCTCTGCCCCAGATATTCACCCTGTCCTCCCCCTGGTAACTGCACAGTATTGCAGCTAGCACATAATCAATCACTACTCTCAGTTTTGTATGGTGCTAGAATATAAAGCAGGAAAACGTGGGAAATTAAACTCCCGAGCTGCTTTCCGTGTGCCTTTGCATAGCTGCCGAAGGGCCCCTGACGGCTGCGGCGTGATAATTCTGATAATTGATAATTTTGATAATGCATTGATATTTGCTTGGCTCCAACACGACAAGTCAAACACTGCCTGAGCAGCTCCCTTTACAACGGTTTGGTTTTCTACCGGTGAGTTTCTCTACCAGCAAAAGGATAAAGGTTATCTCATAGTCTCAAAGCAGGACTAGAATCCATCAGAAATGTTGTCTGTGATTTCATTTTCCGACTGATAAAGTGCATCACAGAGATGTCCATGAACTGTAAGCAAAGTGCTCTGAATCTCAAAGAAGTCTGAAACATCATTTATGGCCAAAAATGTCATAGCTGTGGAAACAAAAATATAAATGCACTTTAGAGAACAAATGGCCAGCACTAATGGCTCTTCTCAAGTGAGGTACAAATCTGTGCTTTGGAAGCAACAAAAGCAGAGAGCATAAATCACAAGCATCCATTACAGAAAATCACTGTAAGATGCTTGACACCTTGGCATTGGGCAGTAGGAGCCCAGGTGCAGAGAGGAACCCTGCAAGGACTGACTGCTAAAGGAAACCAACTCTTCAGGGCTGCAGAAATCCCCTTCCTCCTCAGAGACAGGCTGTCCGCGATTCTTCGGAGAAAGCAGCAGCTATTTTTGGTACAATACAGCAATATTCCACGTAGTGGCTTTTAACTCTGCTGCAAGCACACCCATTTTCATGCCTGTACAACCACACATCAAGTGTGCCGAGAAACTAACGCTACAGAGCTGACGCTGTCTTCATTTATACCAGATTTCAGCTACTGGGCAACTTCAACCTTGTGACGACAGTTACGACAGCCAAGTACCACGTTAAAGTGTTTCTGACACAACTACTGATAAACAACACATCTGTTAGAGCATTTCCCACATCTCAGGCTGCCTCAGGCAAGAAGAATCTCTAGGTACCTCGAGTCTCTTAAACTACCACATAAACAAAAGTGACCTTTTGAAATTGTTTTCAGCTCTGATACATTGATGCAAGCTAGAACATTACTGATAATGACCAACAATGCTGGAAACCTCTAATTTACTGGTTATGACGGTCAGTATTAGTGACTGACTGCTGGCAGCAGGAACACTTGCTGTCAGCCTGTTCTTGGTCACCCACATTAGAGCACATCAGTCACAGCACTGCACCTGATACATGAGGCCTCTTGGACTTTCCTACTCTTGTGATTCCCCGAGAGACAGGTCACTAAAGGAAACTGGGCAAAGAAATAGCACTGGACATGCAACAGGGCCACCTGCATCTTCACTGGATCTACACTATCTACGAGCAGTGCAGTACAGACAGCTCCGAGCACCCTCCACGTTTTCACCCGTACCTTTACGAAGTCTTTAAAAGGGAAGATGAGCTCTCAGCACTGACGTAACAGAAGCAGGACCCCAGTGGAGAAGCAACGCTCCACAAATCCAGGCCGTCACTTAGGCCGACTTGCCAGATGACAGAACTGACAGCGTTGGCAAGAATATATTAACAGGGTACTCGCTGCATGTGAACCTGGCTGCTGAACAGGAGGTTCTCATCCCGTCGCTGTAATATTCCATCCTCACATGCCATATGGCTTAACAGTTCCTGATTAACAAGGGGCACTTCACTGTGTGCACATCTGAATAATCAGAACTAAAGAAATCCATCAGAGCAGCACATACTCTGCATCATAAAGAGGTGCACACAAAATCCTGCAAGGAACGCTCAGGGAAAGAAGAGGGACTCGTTTCACAGGGAGTGGAGCTGGAGGTGCACTGCTCACCTTGCACATGGATGTTGCATGTGCAAGCACCCGTCGGCATGCCGTAAGTACCTGCCCTGATACTCTCTGTGACACACAGCAGTGCATTTTACCCTCTCTTCATTTCCCTTCAAGCACAGATCTGAAGTGTAGGACTACTAGAAAGATGGGCTAGAAGGCAAGTTTTGCATAACACCTACTCTTAATAAAAAAACAAAGCCTACCCACTTGAATGGAGCTTCTTTCTCTGATTCCGTCTGAGGGAGACTCCAAGGACCTGCACCCAAGCCCAAGTCTGCATTAGTGCCCTGAGCCCTAACCATCCTTTGATGCCAAGACAGGCACTGATGAGAAAAAGCATACCATGTCCCGTGGTCCTGATGATGAGAGGAAGAAGAGTCAGGGGGTTTGCTGCTGGAAATCCCCCACCATCAAAGCAGTTCATGTCCATGAGCGTTCATGCACCTGCCACAACACTCACCTAGCTGATGGTGGTGGCTGCTTTGCCCAGTGCGGCTTCCGCCCCACCCCTCTAGACCTGGATCACGTCCCACTGCTAGCTTGGCCGAAGGCACAGCTCCCTGCCTCTGTGTTGAAGTAGTTGCCCATGTCCCCAGGGCTGTCAGACCAAAGACTGATGAAGGGCGAGAGGGCTGACTGTTACTGCGACGTTTTACTACAGAAGCACAGATGCTGTAACGCATGAAACGTCATCAGAAATGACTCAGCCAGCCATTAAGCCCTGATAAGCCATCAGTCAGTGCTGGAAATGCCACCTGGAGGAGCTTTTCAAAGGGGAAATCTAATTTTGAACTACCATCTTTTGCCCTTCATCAACCTCACTGTACAGTATTTCCTTCACAAATTTCAAGATAAAAGATACATAGAGTAAGAAGCAGACAAAACCGTCCTTGGGTTCTCTGGAGATGTGCTGGGGGGTGGGTACGAACGAGGCTTGGGTTTCTATCCAGGAGCAGTTCCTGCTGCCCTGCCATGTTTAGTGTGGAAGGACACACAGATCCGACCGGAGAGGTCGGAGAGGTCTGTGCCTAGTGCTAAGCCAGGAGAGAGGCCTCCTCTGTGCAAAACAGAGTGATTTGATTCAGGGATCTAAATGAGGCACCGGCCGGGTATCCCCTTGGCACCATGGCCATCCCATCACACAGCACAGTAATGGGATGGACAGCACGAGTATCAGATTATACAGTTCAACAAATGCCTTCCCCATACCTTTTAAAGGAAAAAAGGGCATTGATGATCAGCTGGGAATAGGAAACTAATAAAAATGTGAACAAACCAAAATAACTCTAAGCATACTCCAGAAGAGCACAGCAGGTCCTCTCCCAGCTCCAGCTGGATGCTAAGAGCTACCGATGAGCCCGGACGCAGCTCTGCGGGGAGCGAGGGCCTCGCCGCCCTGCCCCACGTGCCACTGCTATAGCAAGATCCTGGTGGAAGTGCAGCTCTGAAAGCGCTCAGTTCTCAAACCATCTAAAATGGGAGAGTTTATACAATTTTGGAGCAGACCCAAAGCAGCTTTGCCCTGAGCTGCAGGGAGGTGAGAGGGAGAGAAGAGTGGCATGTTGAGTAGTCCTGTGGGAATTATTTGCTGCATGAGTAATGCTGACCAAATCACCGCTTCATTTGATGAAAATCATATGGGGACAATCAATCGCATGGAAATGCAAAATTCAGCGGTGGATTAAGAGTATGGAATATTTGAACCATGACATATTTCACAGTATCATTAGCTGAAACCTGGGTTACAGCACAGACCACAAAGTTAAAGCATACATCCCATCGAACTGGGTGTATTTCTGCACTTAAACAAAGCAGCTTTGTTTATACAAAGAAGTTTAACAAATAACCTTAAAGTAGATAAATATATATTTTAGTAAGGACTCTGGCCAAAGACATGAAACAACTGATTTCATGATTTTCATTTGTACTGTATGTTCCTACCAGACAGCATGGTATGTGCAATGATTTGTATTAAGAAAATATTTTAAAGCAAATCCTTATGTAATTATACCTTTAGATAAAAAAAAATTAATGTAATATTAAAACAACTCACTTAAGTCTCAACTAATGAGCTGCTCCTCTTAAAAATCTACCACACTGCAGTGAGATTAAAAAAAATATGGCAGACTACAAAAAGTTGTTACTAGAAGATATTTTAAACTGAAACAACCCCAGTACCGGGCCGGAGTGCTAATCTATCACAAATAAAGGAGAAGCACTTGGGAGAGGACATGTAGACAAGTATGGAAACAGAAGGAAAACAGCCACCCCAAAACCCCAGAACAGAATCACGGTCTACAGTAGTTTGCAAAAGCATAGTGAAAAATGCACTAGGTACCCTTTTGAAAACTGGGGTTTGACCTGATTTGGCACCTCTAAGAGAGAAAACTTTATTTTTTTCCACAATTTATACTGCACTGAGTTGTACTGATTAACTGCTTGCCTATTATTAAGCTTTTAATTTGAAAAAGAAAGAATATCTGCTCAGTTACCCAAGCAAACACAATACTTCTCCGTAAATACCATGACAGCTACCGGAGAAGTTTGGACCTTTCTGAAAAAGTTGTAACGGAAAGTTTATGTCAGGAATCCTTATTTCTTTTTTTTTTTTTTAATTTAAAACAATATTATTATAGCTGATTATCCTCAATATACTCACTATTGGCACCACTTCACAACACTTAGTATTTGGCAAAATTTTTCTTCTTCCTACTCACAGTATTGACCTCAGCTTCTGCCCTCAAGTACGCTAGAGACCAGAGACTATTCCCGCCTCTTCGGGGGCTGTGTCCACAAGGTTGAAGGCCATACCGGCCAGTCCCCGCAGGAAAAAGTGCAGTGCACCGCATCTGTCCCTCAAATGTGACTACAGCGACCCAAACTCTGATCCACCATCACATCCTTTAGGTTTACAATTCTGTAAAATTCATATAGAGACAAAAAAGATCACAAAAGTGCTCAGCTGCTCTTGCCCTTTCCTCCTCTGTGTTCAACAATGAAATAATAATAATAGTAGTAATAAAGCACTATTTTAACAGAACACTATTTTAATGCCAAATTTATCACCCAGGTTAAATTCCAAACAATTTCTGTCGGGACCTTACTTGTAGTTTTCCTTAAAGTGCAGTTTAGCAAAGGGGTCTTCTGAGCACCAGCAACACCACATTACTCAGCTCCAGTCAAAGCTTTAAGAGGAGGATATAATAACCAGGTAGACTTACCCATTAGCCCTATGAATTTTATTTAAAGTGACCTCATCTTTCTTCTCCATCTTGCAGGAAATAATGAATATTCACGCCCATCAACCCCCACACACCCACTCCCATTTAAAAAGGAGCTGAATGAAACCTGAGTAATGCAAAAATCTCAAGTATGAGTTGTTTTTCCAGTTCATGTTCCTGCCTTGCTATCATTTCCCTGTCATTGTTTTATTTAGCTCAGCCTCTACATCATTTGAAGAATTTTACGAGCTCTGTAATTAAATTTTCATTCTATGAAGAAAGAGTGAGGAGTGAAAAACCTATACACAGGTATCTTCCACAGGCTCCCGTGCCTAGCGGGTGCAGTCAAAACTGCATCGATTTGCATGGCCCGTGTTCTCCACTTCAGATTTTAAACACCATTTCCAGATGTTAAGTAATTCTGATTTTGCAAAATTATGAGAAAATGTTTTAGTAGATGTCTTTGGTAGCTAAGTTCTGAAGTGGAAAAAATGGTGGAATTTTTACTGCAGAGGAAAAAAAAAACCAAACTCAAAAAATGCCATTGCTGTTTTCACTGTGACCATTTCTAAAAAAGCAGCATTATGGAGAAGAAGAGAAACACTAAGTTTTGGACCTTTTTTTCAAAAATATCTGTACGTATACGTAGGTTACAGAACCGATGTGAGAAGTGCAGGTGACCTGCCTGCCCGGACGCTGCTCCGGGGAGAAGCTAAAGGTGTGCTGCAAAGACAGAACGAAGCATTAACACACTGAACATTAAGCAGCACACCCTTCTGTTCGAGATGCTCAGATCTTAAGTGGGAACCATTTTCCTCATGCTTCCACAAACTTTGTTGTTTGCCAGTGAAGCACAGATAAAGGAAAAAAAAGCACTCCCTGGAGTTATCGGAAGAGGAAAGGGCTGTGGATTAGGAGGCAGGGTGGGAAAGCTGTCAGGGTAGCCAGGGATAACTACACCTAAATCCCATTTGCGCAAAGGTGAGGGAACCAAGCCAGCTGAAGAGGGCAAAGCAGCTTCCCAAAGAAAACTGTTCCCTAGATGGAATGCTATGCGGGGCCTGACACTTACCAAATCTGCCCTCTGGCTTACGGAGCAGCTTGGCCAGACAGCCGCAGTGCCGAATGGCTCAGGTTTTGCCCTGAGTGTGATCGATTGTCTTACATTTCGCCCTCCTGGGAGGTTGAACGGGGGGGCACAGCGATTGCTCGGTCACTCAGAGCCTGACATCAGGCACTCGTCTCCCCACTCCCCCAGCACTGTGGGGTCAGCCGAGGCACCGGCCATCTTGTCGATGCAGTTGTTGGCAAGGGTGATAGAAAGAGTCCTTCAAGAAAACCACCTGAATCATCCCAGTTACACTGACGTTAACCTCCCCTGTGCTGCAAACGCACTTCCACCCATGAGGATGCCACTCACTCCCAAGGGAGGATATGTCCCCGGGATACGAGATCTTAATGGCTAAATTACCAGCGCAGAGGAAATGGGAGCTGCCTAGGTCTGGCGAGGGGGTTTTTGCAAGTCAGATTCTACTCGAGTCAAGCAATGGTCAAACAAACCTGACTGGGCAGGTGAGGCACACGGGGAACTCGGCTCAAGAAGGTCAGATTCCTTGTTCGCATCCAACAACCCTCCTGTATGTTTCCAGTTTAAAGCCGTGCATTTTTCTAAAGAGTGCAAAGCAACAGCTTTCCTTTTAAGCCACTTACTTGCCTAAAGCACGTCAAACAAAAGCTTTAAAACATCTGCATTTCTTCCACATTTCTGTCATTACCTCAGCAAGTCAAACCATCTGCAAAAGCTTAATCAACATTGCTGAACCTGAAAGAGGTTCCATCCATAATCAAAGCGTTATGAAAGATTGATAATGGTTTCTATAAATACTTTCAGCATTAGAAAAGTAATGTTTTTCCTATTTACATCTGTTAGCACAATTAGCAGCCGTGCTGTTGCTCATTTGTGCATGCTGTTTAATGTACTTTACGCTCACTGGGAAAAGGCTTCAAAGGCTGTGCCATGGACACAGAACATCAAATGGGGAGGCAATCCAAGAAAAACCCCAGTGTAGTTCTCTAAATGCAAGAATACTGCAGAAAAACAAAATATGCATTCTATTGCGGCTGCCACAACTTCAGTGAGAACAACAAACACCAAACAGGGTGGTTGGGTGTGCAGAGGAAGTGAAGGATTTACTGCAATAAATATGGAGATAAATAAATGCAATGACTCACAGGGCAAATTCTTATGAAAAGATGTTTTTGGACTGGGATGGGACTGTTCTCAGTAAGACAGTTAAGCTGTAATCAAAGAGTAATAAGCCCCCCTCAACAGAAATTAAACATCTTCCAAAAAAACCACATCAAGTTTGAAGGCTGTTTAGGGCTAAATTCTTTTCCATTGTGGTAAAAGCTTGAAAAGCTAAGGTTAGCCTCTGACAAGGCAGATCAAGTTCTTCCCTTGAGAAGTTCCTTCTGCTGCTCACCAACTCCTAAACTGTAAATGTGGCATCCACAGGCACTCGGACTGGCTGGAACCCCTTGGCCTGAAACTAACAGCTTGAAGAGAATTTCAGGACAATGAAGATGCTGGGGGTCCAGCTCTGATTTCTTCCCCCGCCCTGCAAACCCAGCAATCTGAAGGTGCTGGGGAAGGCAAAGGCAATGACGCACACACCAACTGTCGGTTATCGCCCCGCTGACGTCTTGTGGCATCACAGCGACACGCGCACATCCCCATCGCCGGCAGGAAATCGAATTGGTGCGTGGAGCAGCTGACGCCTGAGCGGTGGCAGCAGACGTCAGGGAAGCGAGGCTGCAAGTTCTGGATCAGTTACGAGTACCGTGGGATTCATTACAAGTAAGGGAAAAAACCGTTTGTTTACACCGAGATGACAGGTTTATCTGGCCAAAGGTGAATATATACTTCAATTCCTCAGATAGACTTTGTGGGTGAATTTAATTAGAACAATTCTTCAATGTTTCGTAACCCCTTTTAGAAGAAATCAGGAATAGATACTTGATTCTGTATCCAGGAATAAATGTGAGTTTCTTATTTTACTTCAAGAAGGTTAAAAACTCTCATGCTTTCAGCACGTCACAGTTTTGTACTGTTAGAAATAAAAAGCAGTGTTCTTGAAAATGTTCAGAACCAGCTACTTCCTATTAGGAAGAAAGATTTCAGGATGTCAAAGGCTGTTGCAGGGCGATCAATTTAAACAAGGGAATGAGGTTAAGTGGAAAGCCTCATACTAGACAACGGACAAAGACAGATTCCAGTCCAAGAGCAGCTCAAACATGAGTAAGTAAAACAGCACAGCAAGGATGAGACCATGCTAATTTAAGCAACCCTGACTCAAATATTCTACAATGCCAACAATGTAAAAAATGAGGGCCTGACAAAGCCAGCCTGAAGCAAACACAATGAAAGCAAGATCTGGGCATGCCTCCTTTCGTCAGCTCTAACGATATCCCTGTCTTGACAAGTTCTGAAGAGCCTTTCTGTTGCCCACCCTTCCTTGAGCTAAGAGCCAGCTGCATCAACCGAGTTGTTGACAAAGTCCAGCACTGAACACGTTGAAGATGAAAACATTAATTTGCATCATAAATTCTCGGACCCAGACCACAAATCAAAAGCCTGAGGCATTCCTGGAGGCCCAGATCTATCCTGGTAACTCTTTCTGAGTCTCTCTGGCAGACCAGTTGGGAGAAAATGCACTCAGAATGGGTCAAAGGAATGGAGATGGCTGTCCCGGCTGGAGAAATCTGCTGCGTGTTTGCAATACAAAAGGTAGCACTGAAAAGAAAGGTGAAGTTGGCACTCCAGTCTCAAGAACTCCAACTCTTACAAATACTGTTTGTAATGATGACCCCACAAAGCAATTACTCAGACTTCTAAGTATGATGGATCAGTGCTACAAGCTCTGGGACAACGAGCTGAGATCCCTGGTAAAATAAACAGACAGCAAGAAGAATCAAAACAGTAAAGAAGACAGAAAGGTAGTAAAGAGGTCAAGTTACAGCTTACCTATGTCTTTCGGCATTTCTTTTGCAAAGATTAATTGGATCATTCCGCAGGAAGAACTGTCTGGAGAGCTGTCCTGAAATCTCCTGATGCACCTCAACTGAAGATGAAGCATCAGCAAACCCAGTAAAAGACCGAGGGATTCCTGAATTATTGTAGCAATCATCTCATTTGGCAAAACATTTCTTACGCTATTAAGTTTCAATAACAGTATCTTCCTACTGTTTATATGGGTATACAGAAGCATTTGTATCACTTCAAACCCTTCTCTTCCACAGCCCCAGCAAACTCTTGGGAACCTTCTTTTTCACCATAATTTCTTGCAAACACTTAGCATCAGAATAATTCCAAGATCATGTGGAAGAGTGAAAGCAGAGAAGGAGAAATCCAGTTTACAGATGAACTGAAAATAACAAAAAATGGTAAGAGGTAATCCAATGAGATGTTCAGAAACTATGAAAAGAACAGCAGAACGCACGCAAGCGGAGCAGCTAGTATGAGACGTTATACAATTTTACAGTGGGTTTTACAATGCCACTCTTTCTGTAAACCTTGAGAATAACGCAAGACGAAGAATCAGTAGCTTCAAAGCCTTGACCTCAATTACTTCTTAAGCAATCTTAATAGCATGTATCTTTCTACTGTTGGAGTAAGAGCCAGCAGTACTGAAAATAAAAAAATGAGAGTTGTGCAAAAATCCCCTAAAAATTAATGCATAGAGTAGTCTGACTACCAATTACTTCAAATGTGGCTAAATACAGAAGAGGAAAAGAGACAAACGAAAGTAATAATATGCAGATCTCATGATCAGTACGAAGTAATGGAACTCCCTGTGGTAACTGAATAGCTTGCGGGTAGTTCTCTTTACCAGAATAAAGCCTCACTTCGTGTGCAACTCTGTTTGCAACCCACACATTTTTACCCATACAGCTAGGGAATATCTAGCACAATCAAGGGCGGGCTTTAAAAGACATATTCAGCAAGCAAAGACAGAAAAACCTGACAGCCTACAGATTCACAGATTATCATTATTACTCTCCTCCCCGCCCCCGTACAGCTCTGCCTTGATACTCCTTACCACCTCCTCTCTCCCAGCACGGGCTGCAGTTCCCTCGCCCTCCTGCAGCCCTCTTGGGTTGTACCCTGGTCTCCTCGCCACCAGCCGAACGCAAGGCAAATCACAGGGCCTGCACACCAAGCTGCAGGTGCCCACACGAGCCTGACGGCAGCCCACTCGCAGTGGGTCCTGGCTGAGCTTGCATGGGAGACTTTCCTGGTGGCTCACGCATGGACCATCCTCTCTTTGCTTCTGCTGACAATTTCTATGATAGTTATGGGAACTGGATGTAAAGACTCTGCCGCTCTGTCAAATTTGACAGAAATTGCTGCGTGCGTGCATGTGTGTGTGTGTGTGTTCAAAAACTATGGGGATTGAGGAGGAGGCAGGGATGAGGGAAGGGGACAGATGGGTGGCATCACTGCATAAGCCTTATTCCTCTACAAAAAAAAAAACAACACCAAAAAAGACTAAAAAGCAAAGTAATTGCTAAGAGTTCACTTCAGTGGAGCTCCATGACAAACAGATTAAGTATGGACTACAGAAACAGACAGCAAAGTAGACTGAACCAGCTGAACTGCCAGGCTCAGCGTGTTGTGACCAGTGGCACAAAGTCCTACTGCAGTGCTCAAGGGGTTGATATTGGGGCCAATACTGTTTAATCTCTTCATTAATGACCTGGATGAAGCAGTAGAGTTTGCTGATGATATAAAACTGAGAGGAGGATATAAAACTGACACACCAGACAGGTGTGCTGCCATGCAGAAGGACTGTGCCAAGCTGGAGAATTGGACAGAGAGAAACCTCATGAAGTTCAACAAAGAGAAATGCAAAGTCTTGCCTGTGAATAATGCCATCCGCCAGTACGTGCTGGGGGCTGGCTGGGTGGCAAGCAGCTTTGCAGAGAACGTTCCTGGGGTCCTGGTGGTCACCAAGCTGACCATGAACCATCAAAGACGACCACTACAATCTGGGCTGTACTATGAAGAGCACTGGCAGCAAATCAAGGGAGGCGATACTTTCACTCCACTCAGGCCTGATGATACACACCTGGAGTGCTGTGCCCAGTTCCAGGCTCCCCAGAGACACAAGGACTTACTGGAGTAAGCCTAGCAAAGGACCACAAAGATGATTAATAAACTGGAGCATCTGTCACACGGGGACAGACTGGGCGACTGACCAGGACTGTTCAGTCAGGAGAAGAGAAGGCTTGGGGGGACCTCAAGGGATAAAATACCCGACGGGAGGGTGAAAAAAGAGCCAGGCTCTGCTCAGTGGTGCACAGTGACAGGGTGAGAGGCAATGGGAACAAACTCAAATACGGGACATTTCTATTTGACATTAGAAAAAGTTTTTTTACTGTAAGGGTGGCGGAACATGGGAACAGGTTGCCCGGAGAGGTTGTGGAGTCTTTGTCCTTGGAGATAATCAAAATCTGGCTGGACAGAGTCCTGGGCAACCTGCTCCAGCTGACTGTACCATGAGCACACAGGCTGGACTAGGTGATCTCCAGAGATCCCTCAGCGACTTCACGATTCTGTGAAATACTTCCTGAAAATGTCTCAAGGATGAAGTGCTGGAACACTCACCGTTACAGAACAAAAGCTCTCCTAATGTGAATCAGAATCACTGCTTACTTGGTTACACTGGGCATAAGCAAGAAAGAACAAATAAATGTTCCTATCAAGACCTTTAACTTGCAAGCTTATTTTCATGTAAGCTGCCAACTGCCTAGCAAAGTTTTCCAGTGACTCCTTACTCGACTTCATCATTATCTATTATTTTACATTCCTTCAAATTATTCTGCTGCTGTTACAAGAATGTTAGACTGACAGTCTCCAAAACAATATCCAACTCTTATAAGAGAAGTGAAAGGACAGAAAACAGAAATCCTTCAAAAACTACAGGGGCACTGAGGTTGACACATTTATCCATATCAGTAATGCAATACAGATAGGAACATTTTGCTAAAAGTGTAATTTTTAGTCTTGAGGAATGGAGGAGGAAAGCATAGGGCTTGTCAACTCAGTAATTTCTTTACTCTCAACTGCATAGAAACTCTTTTGTTCTACACCTAATTACTATTATCTCATATTCCAATATGTTCAAGACCAGATTGTTTAGCTTATAATATATAGATGTATTCCCCTCCTTCCCCAACTCAATTACAGTTTTACAGTCTAGGAAACTTCAGTCAAAAAACTACTTTAAACCTGAAGTGCCCTGCAGTTCTGTATCTCTCCCCACTTACAATAATTTACATTAATCACGTGAAATTGATTGCTTCTAATGATCAGGGCAAAAATTTTCTTTTCCTTTTCACCTATTTTAGTAGCTATCTGTACTGTGCTGCCTTGTTCAGGAAATTAATCCTATTGATGGCAGGCTTTATTTTTATTTTTAAAAAGATGGCCACTGACTTCAATTGCACACAAGAGAATTTCCTTTCAGCCAAGGATTTACAGCTGGGACTGCCTGTAGAATATAGTAATTTATATCACAGATGAGTAACCGTTCATCATAAGGATGAATGAATGGTGTGGAGCCACTGCCAAGCCATTAAGAGCAACTCTCCTCCCAGCAGCACAAGGAGAATGGTTTCAAAAACCCAGGTGAAGCCTCTTTTTGTCAGTGTTGCACACTGCCAAAGAGGGGCTCCTCAAGGGAGAATGGCTATCTGAACCAGTTTAGACACGAGAGTTACTTACTGTTAGGGACTCAGTCTTAAGACTCGCACTGACTTCCTTGCCAAACATTCTCTACTTTGTTTATCACAAACATGGGCTGATTGTACGGTTGAAGTTTCTAAGACGTGAGAAAGAAAACCCCTAGGACAAAAGTCTCAGCTGTGACTGCAGTCAGGGCAGCACAGTGCTGATTTAAACCACAGTCCAATCTCAGTTCCAAAAACCAGAAAAATTATTTTGCAGGCAGATAGAAAAAGTAGAATGTCAAGCTTAGATTACAAAATTGGTTACTTCTTCCTTGGTGAATTTTAGCTTTTCTGTGTAACAGGAACCTTTGGCACCTACACGCAGGAAGAGCAGCACAGCAAAGTGGTCTGTCTTTACTCCTTCAAAACTGAACTTGTCAGAGCAGAGATAAAATAGGTGAGAACGCTAGTCTGTGTAGGATCATTACAGCAAGACTAAGGCACATTCAAGTCAAAATTATGGAAGAGATAAGAAACAGAATGCAATTTAAATGCCAGGGTATTAATCCAGGACTAAGAGTATCCAAATGCATGCCCAGACCCCCACTGCTGTATTGTCCTACCCAGGCTGAATCATTTCCCTCTCTACATCACTACATTCCCACCTGCAAAGCAGAAAAAACGTGATGAGCTCTCCATCCGTGTGCTTTATTTCTCCTGATGAAATGCCCTAAATAAGATCTAGGCATTAGATATTAAATTAAACAGTGGCTTACACTGAACTGAGAATGCCCAAACATCTATGGCCCCCTGCTACCTAGGCAGTGAGACAAGGTAACTACGTTCTCTTTACCATGATCATGTGTCTTCACCTGCTTCAGGGCTCTGACAATTTGTATAACTAGATCCTGTCCACAAGAAACTACGCTCAAAATTGCAATATTGGATGATCAAACTAAATTCATAGACATCATATCCTATTCTAGTCACACAAAAATAAGTGTCAAACTTATCTACAAATTCTACTGCAAACCAACATTAACCAGCTTCATGATATTAAACGTAAAAAAAACCCACCCTATTTTTCTTTAAATCTATTTCTTCAGTTTATTATTAAAGATATCAAAATGAAATCACTTACAATTACTACTACTAATAAGAAAAATTAAGACAAGATGAAAAGAGTGGCCTGACTGCAGCCAGTGGAGAAAAAAAAAAAAAAATTTGCAGTGGTGAAACATTAGTTTTCATTCCTGACAAAGCAAGTAAGAGTCTTAAACCAAAGGATCATCTTTGTTGTTGTCTGTTAAATCTTTCAGGGTTACTTATCTAAGCTCTGCAGACAGACATCTGTGAATTTTCAGACAATATGAAATAAACAGAATATTCAAAATACGTCCAAGCCTGGTTTAATGCTTCTTCCTCCTACTAAATGTAATTCCTATTTATTTTTCAAGAGGGATTTCAGCTCACAGGTTCATATGCTCAATGATACTAAAGAATCAAAAGCAGCTGTTGTTTTCTACAACAAGCACTGAAAGTACTTTGGAAGCTATAAAGGACTTATTTTTAGTTGAGTGATATGCTAATACCCCGGCAGTGTTAGCTCAGCGCTACACTGCGGTAATGCACGAAACCCAGCTACTTACACCTACAGCAATCGTTAGGTATCTCGTCCCTGCAGATTTCACTGCTGGCGAGTATGTATCCCATCAGGTTGTTCTGGCCAGCAGCACCATTAAAAGTTGCTTCTGTTGTTGCAGCCAAATAAAACACGGTAAAAGAAATTGTCCAGTCCTCTGGGATTAATATCTGTAATCTAAGCACAAAATCGGAGTGTCTGACCATAAGCTGACATAGTGGAAAGTGCTACCTAATCAGAGAAGTCGTCATGTAATAACCAGCTTCCTTACAATATTCTCAGATGAGAAAATCCAGTGGGATGCTTGATTAAAGGGCTCTGGACATGGCTGTTAAAACTGTTCCTATGAAACTCACAGAAAGCCTGATTTTATTCCAGTGCTAAAACCCAGTAGCCAATCTGCTGAAATTAATGTCAACGTTAACAACTGGTGACTCCAACAGACAGGGCTGGCCACACGACCACATATATGTAAGAATGGCAGCTATGGTCAATCCATACACTCAACAGAAGGCCACAGGCTCAAATGTAGTAACTTAATTTGTAGCTTCTGCTGATTAATAAAATACGTTACATGGAAAGTAATTTGCAGGGTACATGGTAAATGTTTCACTATTGAAATAAAACTCTTTCAAGACACCAGAAAAAAAAAATTGGCTTTATAGATTCTGTTACTGAATACTCACACTACTGACAAGGTAGGTAGTACACGATGACAAGCTGAAGTTTTCAGATAGTTTCCTCCTAAGTCTGCCAACACAGGGCTGGAATCCATAGAAAAGACCCACTCCCTGACAACACTTCACTTGGCAGCTGTAACCAACCCACTCCTCTCTCTCCATTTACTTTACCAAAACGAAAGCACAGCTAAACAAGGTAATACTGAAGTCAGCACCCGCATGGTGCTGGAAAGAGATTCCAGAAAAATTTGTTGATTGCTGATCTATCACTTTATGCCACGTTCAACAGGTCATCAAATGAAATTTCAGATTATTTTGACAAATAGTCAGTGTGCTATTCTCCCTTGACTGACATGTATGCAAACTTGGTTTCGTATCTAAGACCACAACAAGCAAGATGCTGTCAGACACTATCCCTTCATGCTGTGTCAAGTGAGCCATCAGTCACCATACCCAAAAGCGCTGGCAGAGGCTCACACCGTGGATGTGGAAGAGTGCAAGTAAGGAATCTCTGCCTTTAATCAAGAAACAACCACAACCAGCGCCTCCAGGTACTCTGCACAAGGTGGAGGATGTTGCTTGTCTCCATTTTTTGATGAGTTCATACCAAAGTTCTCCAGCATTGCTTCTGCATGACAGGTGTGCGTGCATCTGTCGCTCCTTGAGTTGTTTTAACGAAGGAAGCTACCTTGTCTCAATACATTACAAAATAAATCAGATGAAGGCAGAAATTCAAGCAAGCAGCGCAGACCTGTCAGTCATGACTGAAATTTCTGACAAGCACGCAGCAGGACACAGGCCAGTAAAGTGACATGCCAGATCTCATAACTCTCTGCAAAACAATTAGCAAAATACCAGGCTACCCACATCACCTTGGAGCTGGATATTATATTACATGCTTCTAGTAACAGCAAAGTTACATTTTGTTTTTATCTCCATTCATTTATGCAAGATTACATTAGGGTACGTTAAACCAGCATGTCGCTAACAGCTTGCGATCCCTCTCCATACTGCCATCAGTCTTTGTTCTTGCACACAGGAGTCAGGAATGAACGGCAGGTAATCTGTATTCACACTTCATTACACCCCTGGGCCTCGCAGGAACAGTTAATACATTTTCATGTGTCATGCTGAAACGGAGGAAGGACAGTTAGCTAATGGTATTTTGTGGAACAGCTGCTAAAAGATCAATGCAAAATTAAAGACCCATCCTGAAAAACTCTGAATATTCTCAATTCTCTTTTAATTGAAGGAGAAACTGAGGGCATCCGGCACTTTGCACATTTAGAGGTACAGATGACTTAAGCTTGTATTTTCCAAGCTACCACTGTGTCAAAGTCCAATCTGATCCTTCTGCTCTGCCAATAATTGATAAAGATGCTTTCTCACTATCCTCTAGAAGCTGCCAAATGCTTTGATCACCTACATTCTCCATTCGCTTGGCTTAACACATGAGCACAGGGGTTTATTATTAAAAGATTTTCAGCTTTCAGTTGGCTGTACCATTATGCTATTGGCCAGGACTTAGGGAACAAACTTCAAAAACCATACAAGAATGCGCTCATTTTATAACCTTTTAAAAATAATTTGGTAGAACTTCAAAGCATCTAACAGTTGGATGTTTTCAGTAAGGGACTACAGGACAGAGCCTGGCATTCAACAAAGCAAGAGACAAGACAGACACGTCTTGGAAGATGGACTCTAACGTGTTCTGACCTATATAGGTACGCTTGTAAAGCTGGGGGGAGGGAGGATCACGAAACTGTACGGACCTTTTAAATCCCCACTTATGTTCCATGAGTAGGAAAAAGCCTTCGCAGTACTAAAAAAGGCAGCAGTTGAGGACTCTGAATTCAGAGCCCTCCACTTACAAACACGCACACTGTAGTGATGATTTCCAGATTGGACACAGGGGCATTGTAAATGCTTTCTTCTAAACGTGAATACCTCGCCAGATGTTTCCACAACACCTAGTGGACTTCACTTGGACCATGTATGCAGGAAACACTACTTAGTGAAAAGGTAGCAAGCACAACACAGAATACAGAAGAGATACCAAGAAGCACGACTGCCTCTTTAGCCAAGCTGCAAACTCAAAAATTTCCACTTTAATCAAAAGCATTCCCACCCAACAGAACTGTCAAGGTTATTACAACAAAGAGCAGAAGACAATTTAGTGAGAAGGCTCTTCAGTAAAATCTGGTAGAAGGGACTGAAGAGCCTCCCGCACCAAATGGAAAGAAGAGCCGTGATGTCCAGTTAGGGCTACTGCTTCCCCATAGCAGCTCCTCCAGTTGCCACAGTGGGGGAAGAGTACTGCCAGCTCTTAAGAAGCTTTGTCTCAGAGAAGCATCTCTTCTCCTCCCTCCACCTGAGGGAACCGGTGCAAAGAAAAACCAGTCAGACTTAGTACGCTACCTTCAGAAACAGGCAAAGCAAAGGTTTTCCCTCCGCACCGTGTAATGTGACAATGCAAGTCACTTTTGCACGCTCCATCGCTTCTCCCCACCACTTTGGGCATCCAGCACCACCGACCTCAGGCATGGTTGCTCCTCTTGCACCAGCTCAAATGCATTAATAATTTTTTTTTAAATACCACCTGAAATGAACTTCAAGTAAACTATTTCAAAAAAGTTTCTCTGTTCTAAGGCTAATTTACCAGCTGTCTTGTGCCATCACTAAACTTCAAGCATTTCAGCTTCAAAAAACAAGAAAACAGTAATGACTGGAATTCTTACAGTATCATTAGCACTGTTTCCACACAAAATTTCACAGGGATATGCTTGGGAAAAAGGAAAAATATCACAAAATGTATAGCTGTCATGGGAAACTGTTGGCAATGGTGATGAGTTTGACAAAGAGAAAAATAAGGCTAAAATAATGCATTAGTGAATTAAATGAGCATTATTTTTTAAAAACTTCCTGGGGAAGGCATTCAAAAAAACAGTTTGCCATTAAAGACCTCTGGCTTGCATTGCCTAGACCCAATACAATAAAGCAACAAGCATTCAGATAGAAACAGCATACAAATTTGGGTAATACAGAGCTGGTATTTGACTTTTGACCTACCCATATGCTTTTGACTACTACGCAAAATAAAACCATTTCAACTGTTTTCAGTTTCTTCAAGCTGCACCACCCATCAAAGGAACACAGCTATGTCATAACTCAATTATCTGGAAAGTAAAATGCTTGTTTAGAGGTATTTCTAGCCCTTTTTACTGCAAATAATATCTCCTCTGAAACGTACAGTGAGATGATGCAACATCTGTGGACCATGAAATTTTGTTTATTATATTTGATATAGTATAAATTTTTTACATTGAAATGTCTTTTACAAAATTTTGGATGATTTTGGTGAGTACTATCCAAACAAACTGTTTTGCACCCAAATTCACCAACAGTCACTATAGCTCAGGGGATAATATTTCTTATTCTCTGACAGATTTACTTCAAGATATTTAGCTGCTAACAATTAAATCTAGCAAGCAGAAAACCCAGTGAAGAACACCCACAGCAAAGCTCTTGCTTCCAACTGCACAAACCCAATTAACTCAAAGCTGGGAAAAATGTTCTTGCAGGTCATTCAGTCTCCATTTATGAAGTGGTGAAGCAACCCAAATGCTTCAAGTAAGAACAGTGAGGCACTAAATGATGCATTCGCTACAATGGTCACAGTACCTCGGCTCTTGGGCTCTCCAGTCTAAGTCTCAAAGAACTAAGCCGCTCTGTCCTTGAGTTTTACGCAAAGTCCAAGATAAAACCCAAAAAAGCAGCGTCTAAGCAGCCTGGAGGTAAGGAAAAAAATTATTTATTAGACTCCTCCTGAAGATGCTTCATTCGTTTCCAACACAGATGTTAGCTAGTGTCTCAACTGAAGGGCAACAGTTCACATCACTCAGTTGTTTCAGTAAGCAAAGGTGTCGATCTGCACTGAAGACGCTGATCTGTAAAGGAGCCTGCACTGGCTGGCAGTCACTGCCAGCTGCTCCTTCTGTTTCTGTGGAGTTTGGGATGGTTCTGGAGAAGTGGCAAGGGAAGAGACCTGAGCTGTTCTGAACAGCAAGGATCGCTGCAGGAGCTGAGCGAGCTAAGTGCTCAAAAGTATGCTCAAATGCCTTTGATATAAAAATGCTAATAAAAAAAAAGCAGGTATGACCAAGAAACAGAGAAGTTACCATAAGATCAGTTAAATGAATTACTTGAAACCAGAAGACCTGAGAAAGAAATATAGATAATGATTTCTTTTTCAAACTTCCAAGTTTTTATTTTTTGTGTTACTGTTTGTCTGCTTAGAGGATCCAACACATCTGCGACATGCTAGCATTTTTATTGTGCTTTTCATTCAGATGCATCAAATAACATTTCAAACAGACTAGTCTTCTGACATATGAAATTACATTAATAGAAGAAAACTAATTTCAAAGTGATCAATGGCAAGGGATCAAGAAGAATCCAAATTTGAAGACACTATTCAGTTTCAAATGCATTTCCTTAGCTACGCAGAAGAAAGGATTTTCAAGGTAGTCTTAAATCTAAATGTAATTACGCCCTTATTATGTATATGCACAGAAATAAAAAGCCAGGAGGATAAAAGTACAGCTGGCCATGACATTCGTTTGGAAGAGCCTTTAGAAGGATCAAATCTGAAACGATGCACAGGCAGCAAGCTCTGGGACTTTTTAACTGTCTGAAGGCATTATCAGTCTGAGGACAAAATTATTCTAAACTTCAGGAGAGACGAAAGATCCCAAACCTGCCAGCTTCTGTATTTAGCACCCCACAGGGTAGCTGTGAAAGGAAAGCACAGGGCTCCCAGTCTGTGTGGCAGACTGATTTATAGTGTTTGATAAAACCTGAGGCGAGACTGAAGAAGAGTAACTCCTTTCCACTTTGAGAATGTGCTTCATAAACCAGACTTTGTGATTTCTGATGTAAAAAAAAAACAACAAACAAAGCACCAAACCCAAAATCACAAAAAAACCCAACCCCTCAAGCAAAAACCCCCAGCAAGGATGAAATCACTTTTGGCAAAAAAGAACTTTTACAATTTCAAGTTGTTGCTGGCTCTTGGTGGCTCCAGAACTAAAGAGGCTATGCCGGGCAACAATAGCTTTTGATGCAGATGGACAATGTTGGGGGAAATTCAACTTACCATTATTTCCAAAAGGATGCCTAAAGATCTTCTACAGACATCTCTGTATTTATTTCTTACTTATGATCGTTACTTACAGGCAGACCTCTTGGTCACAACTTTCTCTTTCAATGACTTACTTGTTTTCAGAAGACAGATTAATGTCCTCTCAGAATCTGTCTCAGGCACTGGCATTTTGTCAGGTGTTGCTGGTTCTTGCCCAGTTGAGAAAATAAGATTATTCTATAAAAATCCTAAACTGTTTGCTGTTTAAGGACTCAAAAAACCCTGCATACAATTATGAAAGGTTATAAAAGCTCTTCAGTGAAACATGTAGTCGGCAACTGTTCCTAATTATCAATTTCTAATACAATTAGATTAGCGCTCTCACTTGTAAAGCAAGATGACAGTCCTCAAGCAATTCAAGGAAAATACTCCTCCCAGAAGACTCATTAGAACAACCTCCAAAGACTGCAGGCAACTGAGGAGAGCTTTTATTTTCTTAAGCCTAGTTTCCTAAGGAACTGAGGCTATGTAGGGCAACTAAAATCCTAAGAGGAAACCTTAAGAGGCAGCTTCAGATGCCATAACACCATGAACATTATATGTCCATCTCCACAGAAACAATCCTGAAATTACTTTATTACCAAGAGAAGTCTTGAATATAAAAAAACGCAAAAGCCGAGCAGCAACGTATTTTCTTTTGTTAAAAAAAAGAGAAATGAAACAAGATTCAATAACTGTCATAGCACCATGCAAGTGACAGCAGGCAAAGTCTGCCCCACCACTCCTCTTCCCCAGTAGCTTCTGGCCTCATATCACTGGTGCCAGCACTGACTCTGTGATTTATCTGAGAGTGCAGTTCATGAAAATGTAGCATTATCCCAGGTGAAAAGAGGCTGGCAATACTGTCCTTGGTGTCTTCTGGAGGGTTTTTCCTAGTGTGCTAGCATTACTGTGGTGAGGAACCACAATGACAAGATTTGAGCAGGACCAGAAACCACAAATGCAAGGATGATCTATTAAAGACTATAGACAGCCATAAGAACATTATGAATTGTCATGTTTAACTGCAGTTTGTTATACACAAATTCCAACTCTTTTGAATATTCCCCTTAATATTCTCTTACAATCCCCTTCCTTAGAGTAAAAACACATCTACATTATAACAGCATATAATTCTACCTGAAAACAGATGGACCAAACTCCCCCCCACAAGCCTATGCACAATAAATCACTATTTAAGTATCAAAACAACAGCTACAAGCTTTGCTACTGATCTAGCCATGGAAAAGGCAGGGAAACAGTTAAAACTACCTTTGCTGACAGCAGCAGAAGATAGCTGGGGGAAAAAAGGTAAAACCAAGACCCCTTTTACATAGCGCTGCTGTGCTACGTGTTCTTTAAAACCAGGCAGACAATTGGGAAACACAACAATGCAGGCAGAGATAGGGATGATCGGTACCTGGAGTACCTGTTGGAAGCAGCATGCTCACCCCTCCACATCCAGGAGCAAACTGGGTGTTTCCAGCAATAATTACACTGAGTCTGACAACAGCCCTCATTCCTCTGGCTGGGACAAGCAAAAAGAGGACCACAAAAGTGTGGCATGAATGATTTTCCTTTGACGCAATTGCCAGTTATGTGGAGGTAGTGAAGAGAGGTGGCACTCCTACTGTTCAGTGCATTCCTGTACTCTACAATCGGAAACATACATTGCTGCTTTCCAAGGAAGATGCAAATAAAATCAGGACTCACTCAACTAAATAAAACATTTGTGTTCAAGAGGTATCCTTGGCAAATGCATATTTATTCCGATTAGATTTCTCAGCTTTGGTACTTTGAAGCTCCTGGTAAACGTCCTATGAAAGAAGACATGCTCGATTTTCAGAAGAGGGAAAAAATCCCTCCCATCGTGCTATTTATCTTGCCCTTTCACAATGACACAGCAGGAAGCGTTTCCATGCTCTGAACACTGACAGATGAGTTTCACGGAGAAGACGAAAAGATCGTGCAGGAAAAAAACACAGGGCTATGTTACTCAGCTTCTGCTATTAAAACAACTCAAGACTGCATGGATGAACAAGTAAATGAATGTTTGCTAATCTGCAGGATGACAAAAATTGCTTTAGCCTTTTAAATTGCACCAAATACTACAGGCTAATACAATTACAACAGAACACAGCATCAGCATTCTTGATATGGCAGGCCTCGGTGAGCAAGAAAGTTAAGGAATATGTGGAAGAACATTTCTACTTTAAGCAACATGAATGGTGTAATGAATTTTCTTGTTGTGTACTGCACATACGGCTTTGAAATGCTTTTTGGCAAAGGCAACCACTACTGGGAAATACAAGCGCTTTTAAGGAACCCAGCGAATTGCAATGTCCTGCAGTAGTATCTCAAAACCACCACGACAGATGTATGCATGGAAAGTATTTTCTAGATTTCAGCTAACAAATAGCAGACACAGTGCTCATAGAACTTCTGGCTAAGGAATATACAAGTCCTGAATTACCACACCAATTTGGTTTTATATTACCAAGGTATACGCCTATTCTTTCAGTATTCAGCCTACCTGGCTGCCACAGAAAGCAAATCAATAGTTCTATTTGTTTACTGTAAAAAACAGCAAATCCTACAATTTTTAGCACATAATCATTTTAAGTGAGTAGTCATTAAAACTTTAACACTTGCTCATTGCTTAGGAATCCATGGAATTGATTTGTTTGACCACTAATGGCTCTGGCCACCCACATAATTAATGACAGGCTGACTTCTCTGCTCAATCCAAAGCAGCCCCAGCTAATTAACTAGTAAGTGGTTCTTCAAATTCAGCAAGAAAACTCATACTACCAAACCAATGAGCTTGTAGCAGTGTGAGAAGACTGAATGTTGGGAAACACCTTGCTTAGTTTACATAGAGACATCAATCATCTTTTTATTCTGATTTACTGAGCTCTAAACCAAGAGAGGACGGCTGCTTATCTTCCAGTGATTGTGACCTAACTGCAGTGCAATGTGGGCACCAGGAATGTTCCAAAAAGCAACACTACAAAAAGAAAAAAATGCTAATTTTCCCTAAGCTGGAAACAATTATGAGTTAAATGAAGGCAGAGGGGGGAAAAAAAGCAAGAGTGAAGGGAAACTACAATTTTATCTGAACACATTATTAAATGCTGAAAGCCACAGTCAATAAGCTTGCAAGAAGGTTGGAGTTTAAAAACTGAGTGTGGAAGTTGGCATTAGGTCTACAGAAATACAGTCACGAAAGACGATGCAGTCAACCTGCCAGAGGGCAAATCCACCCTCCACAGAAACCTGCATGGGCTGGAGGAAAGACCGACAGCAACCTGGGGAGGCTCAGCAAGGCCAAATGCGAAGCCCGGCTCCTGGGACACGCTCAGCCCTGAACGGGGACAGTCCCAGCTGCTGAGCTGGGGACAGCTCTGCTGGGAAGACCTCCGGGCGAGGAGAGCCTGAGGAAACAAGGCTTGTTGGTGGAGAGGAAAAGGCTTCGGGGGGGGCCTAAAAGCAGGCCCCCAGTACTCATGAGGAGGCTACCAACAGGACAGAGCCTTCTCGGAGATGCATGGCAAGAGAACATCAGGTTAAGCTCAGAAGAAGAAAGGGGGCACATCTGACTGCATATATGGAAAAAATTACCATGTAGATAACTAAGCTTTGGAGGATCCAACATCACTTGATGACAATCATAAGATAAACTCAAGACTGGCAGAACTGAAGCCTTACAAAATTAATTGCAATGACAATGAAATCACTTGAACGGTACCATTTAATGCACACAAATACAGGGATTCTATCCCTGAAAAATTAATTGAAGTCACACAAGATGGCAGACAGCTTCCTCTGTGAATGAAAAGGCCTTTTGATGAAAACCACCAATTAAAACATAGGTCTCCAGATCATTTCTGTAGCTGATAAGAAAGTAGGCTTTGGATATAGAAGTAGAGGGGCTAGCAAGCCTGAATATTGAGGTAATCTCTTCTTCTAGCATTTGTGAAAACGGATGTTTGATAACTGCCTAAATTTATTGTACAAAGTACCAAAAAGTTATTGACCTCTTGCAAAGTGTGTGGGGAAGAGCTATAGAATTACTAAAGCTGCATAAACAATCACGTGTGCTTTAAAAAAAAAAAATCATTCATTTAAAAGTGACTTGATGATCGGTGGCCGAAGGAAGGTGCAAGGGAAGAGGTTCAGTAACTCACAGTTCCTTCCTCAAGCTGAAGGAGGCCCTCCCAAGGCTGGAAGCTGGAGCTGCACTAACTCAGATCTCAGCTAAGACACAGTTTTTAAAAGCAATTAATTGAACAACTAGAGCTCTGAATTTTCTATCATTTTTCCACCTTAGAACAAGGCTGCTTTCCCAAAGACTACAACTACGTGCTAAGGCACAAGCCATAGATTTAATGCAAAAACTAAGAGGTCCCTTATGCAGGAATAGAAGATAACTGTGCCTTCCAGCCTGATCTGCAATACAAACATTCACACTACAACTGTTTTCCTAGAGTCAATAATGATTTCATATCTATGATGTGACTTCTTCCAGCATCTGCAAGGCAGCAGTCATTTTTTATGACTAAATACCAGTCTACAAAACTGAACAAACTCCAGTTTCACATTTTCAATAACCAGAGGCAGGCTTCAGATTAGCCGTTAACCTCCCAAGCAGCCACACTTAGCCTGGAATGTCAGCAAAGCGATCCCAGGATTTGATATCTGAAATGACATCAGTGAAATACCGAGTCGTCTGCTCCAGGAGAACCACTGCTCGATGTACATTTGTTTTGGCTGTTAAAAGCCATGTAATACCACACTCTCAAATGACCAAAATCATCTTACCGTACCTGTTAGACACAGATGTTTGTATATAAAACTATTTGTATATAGATGTACTTGCACATCTCTGTATATAGACTATACATGCGGGTATATATATTACATATACACTATTTGTATAATTGTATTATACACATAAAAATGTCTCAGGGAAAATTCATAAGCATTCCTGTATTAATCATACCGTGCATTGTAAGTATTTTCTTAAGAGACAGGACCACAGCAGTTTCACTTCACAACAAAGCGCTTACAACACTGTATGACACCTATGTCCAAGAGAGACAAAAACTAACTCACGCTGCAATTGCATCCTTTGAGGCTAATTGTAAAAGCAGCCATTTCTCTCCATTGCATTATTTATTCTCTCCAGAGAAGCATTATTGGTTTTATCTTGATGTTGCTGTAAGACATACTATGGAAAATCCAGCACTACCTGGTGCTGTCACTATCAATGAAATACCTAAACCAAATTCAGATAACCGCCAAAAAAGTTAACATGGCAGAACATGAATTTTAACAGATACCCGTGGAGACTACTTAAGAGTTTACTAAATGAAAAAATGTTCCTTCCAAAAATATTTTAAATTTAGAAGACTGTCCAAAAAAACACTCAATTTCCCTTTCACTTCTTCCACAGCTGCTTTTATTGGAGGAAAAAAAAAACCAACCCCACAACCTTCCATGCTATTAGTGCAGCAGTACAAATTCTGAGTGGTCACCTCTCTGTTTTTGAGGGAGGTGTGTTTTTAAAAACAGGTAACATTCTTCCTTTCTGTGGATTCCCAAGATTCCCAATTTCTAAATGAGGCTGAGACACACCTGACAGCGATTTCTTAGCATTCCGTCACTCTTTGGGAAAAGGACATTACTGTCTGTCTGGTCTGAGGTTTAACAGCTTACTCGAAGCACTGGTAAGGCTCACCGACCATAGCCTCCACACATCTGACACAAGACTGGACCAGTGCTACAGGAGCTTCTCTCCTTACAAAAGCCTACCCAGACACCAGACAAACCGCTCTCCCCCTGGCAGTTAGAAAACAAGTGCCAAAGTCAACAGTCAGCAATAGGTGTGCAGCCTCACCATTCCGAGAGCTACAAATTTCCCTGGCAAGATATTAGCGAATAATTCAGTCTAACAATGCAAACACAGAAAATGATTCAGCCTGCTACCCTCACTATGCTGGTTTTGTTTCTCAGGCTGTATCCCCTCTGTGACTGTTTTCAGTAGTTTTATGGCCTGGAAGGCTTCCTGGCACTCTTTGCCAAAATGATATAACAAAGCCATTAAAGAAAAACCCCTCTCACAGAGTTAAGTGTCTACTAAATTTTTTTCACCTTAGGCTTGCAGTCTCATCACAGCCCTGCAAACACTGACAAATACCAGAATAGCTACGAGATCTCATTAAACAAGAAAAAATTAGCAAGATGAACTTGCAGTCCTGACGTTTCCTCTTGAAAAAACTAGATACATCAGGTGCACTGCCTGATTTTGCATTTTCATTGAACTCTTCAAATCAGCATTTACCTGGAAACTTTCTTCAATCTTTAAGGTTAACTTCAACAAAAGTATTGGAAGAGTTTAATTAAAACAAGAGATCTTGAACGTGCCAAGTGTAACTTTGATACGCTTGAGGTATGCATCTACGTAACGTAACACAACACGACTTCAGAGATCCTTACAAGTGGGAAGTTAGCACTTTGTTCACCTCTGCCTCCATGCTCCATCTCAGTTGAGAGGTGCATCTCACAGATGTTCATCAGGCCACTAATCAGTACCATGTTTTGCTTTGCCCAGTCCATTTTACACACAGAACAAATAGGATCAGTATAAAGAAAATAAATTTTCCGCTCCTGTCTTTCAAACGTGCCCAGATTTCTCCTGGCTTAATAAAAGTATGCAACATGTAAGAAAAAAGAAAGAAAAAAGTTGCATTTTGAAAAAGACAGTGAATGATGAGAACTTTCTGCAGGCCTTTTAAGGCAAAGGCTACTCATGTAACAGCGCCAAACCAATTCACTGCCATTTGCTGCACAAACATGTACGACTTCAGGGAAAATCTCAGAAACAAGAAGGAAAAGATGATCTATTCTAGGGATATGACTACATTATGGTCAACAATTCTAGTATATGGTGAATGACACTACTGTGCCGAGTTTACTTTCCCAGATAAAGCACATTTCGTTTGAATAACTGGTTACTGGTACAGTGAGTCACTCGACTGCCTGAAGTACAAGCTCGAATGCTTTAAAAGGACTGACTGGGAATCGCCAAGTACAGTACGTGTATTTGTTTAGGAACAACATGCTTTAAATAAACTGCTGACTCACCTTGTCACGCAAATGATGCTCTGCAGCCTCAATATTCAAAGGATCATCAAAATTCAAAAGATCCTGGAAAAGAAACAGAGAACGTTATAGAGTTCCCACTCACTGCATCATACAAGGAATCCAAAGCCCTAATAAACAAGATAATGAAACAAAGCAAACAAGACCAGCAAGCGCAGTGCCATTTTCTCACTACCTTGATAGGTATCCCTGCCAAAGGTAGATGCAAATGAGTTTGATGATTGCAAACCAAATCACAAGTCAACTGAAGGACAACAGCAGCATGCCACACACAACCCCGTGACACTTCTCTCTGGCAGTGATACATTTCTGTTTGAAAACTGAGACGGTTTAAAATCAAATTTTGAAGGAACATTCAAAGCTTCAAAAGGCACAATTCCTGTTGTTTTTTGTTCAAGGGTAAAGTAAACCCTTAAAAAAAACCCTGCAAACAGCCTGGTGATAAAGCAGGAAGAGCTTCCTCAATACCATCTCCATAGAAAAGCAATTTAATTCCCTCCATGAAGAAACTACATAGCCTGGAGCCTGACAAACAGGAAAGTTTTAGTGCCATGGGAAAAGCAGGGCTGAGAGGAACCAGTGTGTGAAGACTCCAAAAGCTAATGGCACGTGGGGCCAGGGAGCAGAAATAATCAAAATAAATCTCAGGTCTGTCAGTTTAATCTCAATAAATATTAACTTCAGAAGGAGAGAGTCTAGGGTTAAAACCAAAGGAACCCTGCTAAAGGAAGAATTCTGATAAAAAAAATACCACTGTATCAAACACCCCCCTATTCTGCCTGCAGCCCAGATCACTTCCCCCTATTTAAGGCTAGCCTGTGACAGCAGTGAAATGCCATCGTTTCACTAGTGTGAAAGGCTTGTGTCACTCTCCAGCTTGTTTTCAAGCAGCAAACCTCCCATTTCATTCAAACCAGGACACCAATCCACCTCGTTTTCACTTACTTTCTTCAAGCAAACCCCGCAAAAATCTGCAAGGCCAGTAAAATCCAATGCCAGCTTTACAATCATTTATAAGAAGCTGGGTGGGAGAGGAATCCAAGAGGCAAGCTGGGAAGCACAGCTCTTACTGGCCATGACAAAGCCCCGTGGTCTCCGACACGTGACCATCGCTCTTTGCGGCTGTTTGCCCAACAGGTTATTTTTACGCACAGTTCTGCCTCTGAAGGCACTTCTTTGTACCTCCAGTGGATTTCGCTTTCTTCCAGTTACTTAGCATGCAGTGGGAGACTAACTGTGAAATGCAATTACTCTTTGTTGAAAAGGCAAATGCTCTCCAATCTTCTACATCAATTTACTACCAAAGAAGTTGTTGAAACAAATCAAGCCTTCGGATGTCAGGAAATCTTGGGAGATTGTAGCCAGTCACTGGCTTGGTCTATGCAAGAGATTTTAGAAATGCACCATGATCCTGATGATAGGGCTGGGAGTGCAGCCACTGCTCTCCCCCGAAAACAGGCTGGAGCTAGCGAAGCCCACAGCGATGCTCCCCATCCAAAGCTTTTTACAGCCTCCTCTGTACACCCTCGCTGGGGGAGTTGCCTCCGGAGTCGATGACAAACGGGGAGACCAAGTTAGTGCCCGCCTTTGCTTCCTCCTGACCTTCCTGCCCAGCAGCAATGGCTGTGGAAGGGGACCATAACCCTGGACTCTCTGAAATTCAAAGGCAGCTTTGTACAATAAAGACTTAGCCCCTCTCTGCTTTTAGGGCAAAAGCAGCTGTTGCCTCCTGCCTGCCTCTTGCAGTTTCCTGCCCTCTCCTCCATTTTCAAGTTGCTCCTGTAATTACGAGGCACAGGTTTCTTGCTCCTGTCAGTCTAAGCAAAAGAGTGAAAAGCGGACCCCTGAGCAAAATGGTATAATTTCTGTGACAAGTCGCGGTTTACGCAAATTCTGTTGGTGGCTACCAAGACCCCTGAACAGGAATGTAAGCATCAAAACAGGAATGAGACTGCAGGGCAGTCATTAACTCCTAAACACAATTTTTAAAAAATGTAAGACCAACATTATTCCTTCTCAGAGCAATATGAATTTCTATTTCCCGCAAACCAACAGAAGGCATTTCATACTGTGTGGATGATCTCAAGTAGTTTGTTACCAAAGTATCCCATAATAGATCTGGAACCAAAAGTAAAAACAATGTACGAAAAAGCTGGCATTTCAGACCATCTGTAGGAGTCTTGCAGTTATACAAACAAAAGCACAAACCGATTTCATACTTGTACAACAATCACTGAAGCCAACGGAAATAATGACCTTAGGTTTAACCGGCAACAGACAGGGTTCACATTAGGTGATGCTGAAACCAAACCAGGCAGGAAAAAGGAAAGTGGATATGCAAAATATTAATTTACTTACAGTAAATAAAGAGTTTAACCCCCAGACAACATCCTGCAAAGGAAAAGCAGAGTCAGTTAGGCATGCATTTCAGGCATTTTGAACACATTCACATAATTTATTCTTTTATTAATCCATGAAATTACTGGAAATCAAATCTAGATGAAGGTTGATGTTTTACTAATATAAACCAAAATATTGAAAATGCTTTCCCATTTCATGGATGCTTGATATTTAGAAGTTACCAAAACCCAAATACTGCATATTGAAATACAAGTTCAGATCTTTCTGCGTATATAGGAGCCTTATTCCTGTTGCTTCTCTGCTCAAGGAGACGAATAATACCTTAGTACATGCCACCAACTGCACTGCTTAGTTCAAAGGGTGCGTACAAAACTTAATTCAGCAATCCACTCTTAAAACAAAAAAATTAAAATGGTGTCAGACAAATATTTGAAACTGCCTCAAAATATCAGAGAAGAGAACTTTAGGTGTAGTATGAGTACAGAGAAACACCATTCTTATATGAGCATACGTCTCAAATCATTTTACTGCCTTTAACTATCTCTTTAAACACACTTATTGCAATTCCTGCAAACAGAAAACGTCAGGGAAATCTGCCTCCAAATGGTGTCATCAAACACAGCTTATTCTGGGGTGGGCATCTCCAGAAGGGTTCCACTAGCACTGACCTAAGAGTCCATATCCTGAGTTACAACCTTCAGAAAAGAAAGTTGCACAAGAAAAGAAAATGCACGAGATGCAAATATTACAGAAAGAGCCTTAAAAACATCACCTACCACCAGTTCTGAGGCTAAGCTTTTCTACCTAGAAGAAAGACTATCTTCTTTAGTAGCAGCATAACTAAGCTACCCTACTGCAAAACCCCACCGAAGTCTGGGCACTGGAGCTCGCACCTGCCAGACAATTGGGTAAGATCAGCATTGCACCTCCTGTCCTTACAGCCTGCTAGCACTTGACTGCCTACCCATGAACACCACACTGCCTGATTTCCAGTAGCAGGACAAACACTGCACATTAATTCTTTCATGGCTAAAATATATCTTTCACAGTGAAGCTAAAACCTGAAACTAGAAACTTCTTATCCACAGCAAAGAACTTCCATAAACGAGCATATTTGGGTTTGTTTCCTGTTCCAGGCCCTCTGCCGAGTGGCAGACCACAGAAATTCATAACCCTTCAGGACGTTATCCAATTATGCCCTAATAAAAAAGGCACAATGTCAGCATTATCTGGACAACAGCCTCTCACGATCCAATTTTCCTTTGAACCTGCACAAACAACCTACTCTGTTTATCTGCTTTAAATAATGTCAATCTGCCCAGCAAAGATGATATTGTCACTGTTTTTAGTTTCAGCATCTTCTCCTAATGGAGCTTCTGAAATCATCAGATGTGGCAAAGATAGCCACTCTGTCAAACGTCGCATCACCTGCAATGGCAACATAGACATAAACTGCAAAAAGGACACACTCCAGACACCTAAGGATTACAGTTATCCATACATTTATAGACTATAAAGCAGTCATCCCCACCCCCAGACGGCCATCCTGTCAGTTCCTTGGCACGTATGAGAAAAATGGACTATTCCAAATGATGGATGAAAGTCATCGTCCTACCCTTTAAGTTCTGTGCTTGTTCAACTACAACTACTGTCACAGAAACTGGGCATAGCAGAGGTTAGCAAACACGGTATTCAGGAAACCTGTATTAAGTAACCCTGGGGAAAAAGTATTTGCACAGTGCAGTGGTACTAGAGAAAAAAAAAATAAGACGAAGTCACTGATTACAGGAGGATTTCAGTGGTGTAGAGAGACTGAAGGGCAGGAATGGGCATGAGGGTCTCTGCTTCCACTTCACTCTCCTGCATTCAGGCATGAGAGGGTGTGCAGCACAGCGCAGGCTGCCCCAGCATCACCCCTGCCGGGGTCTGCTCCGCTCCGATGCCCCTGCGGACGCTGCCCCAGTGCAGATGCTGCCGGAGGACCGACCAGTGCAGCGTCTGGGACCAGGGATGGCTGAGAGGGCCTCTGTCCCCAGACACCACTCTGCCCTAGCAGATGATCCAACGCCTGAAGTTCGGGAGCCCCTTCCACTGCTGCCCTCAAAGGCTGTATTGTCCTTCGGGGAGGCAGAGTGAATGTCTTGGGGGTGTTAAGAATTTCTTGCATCTGATTTTAACCCACTGTGTGTTTCCCACAACCTTGGATAATGGGACCTTACTAAGCATGGTAATTTGCTTTCTTCCACTTGAAGAAGCAGGAATAAATTAACTTTTCAAGGGTCATCACACATCTACGCTGTGTGACAGCAGACTGTAGCTGAAGACTGTGATGCAGAATTACAATACCGAGCATTAAAAAACATCCCAAAGAGGTATGAGGAGCTCACACTAGCACACTGGGGACTGTCCATTTCTAAACCCTGCCTGAACGCCAAAACAGCATTCACAGGGTTTCAAACTGTTCACAACTTTCAGCCACTTACCAGCATGGCTAAATAGAAACAAACAAAAGAGCAACTCAATCACATTGATTCTGAAATCCTGAAGAGACCGCCTTCTCTTTACATTTAACAGTGCTGAAGCCCCCAGTCTCCCAGAGCCCCCCACCAGGACACTTGCAGGTTGTCTCTCCAGACAAAACAGCTTCTGCTCCAATACAAGCATCAACGAGCCACACCTTGCACAAGTAAATGCTGCAACTCAAAAGAGAAATGTAAGTTATATCAAATTATTTTCCCACTCCTTAAACACCCAGTTTTCAAGTTTACCTAAACTGCTCCCAGATTCTCATTTGCTGAACCCCTGTTTTAAGACTTCAGGACATGACTCATTCAGGCTGGCTTTGCACAGAGTTCTACCAAAAACAAAACACCAAAAAAAAAAATACACCCCACAAAAAAAATTAGCAGAAAGCTCTGTAAAGCTATGTTTTCAGACTACTACACATTTTCACAGCCATTCTAGACAACAAAAAGCATAAAAGGTTTATTATTACTACTGAATAACTTGTGTGAAATTCTTAATATCGTTTCTGATGTTTCCACCTATTCAAGTTTTATGATTTGCTGGATTGATTTTGCGCCCTTGCATGGCTCCATGAAAAACAACGCTAAATTACTACCAGAAGGCAACGTTTTTTGTAACGAGTTTGAGGCTAGCCTAGGATATTGAGAAAGGGAAGTGGGATGGAACAGATGAGCAAGAGTGAAGCAAGTATTTCATATTTGAAAAACCTGACTCCGTTGTATTGCAAAAATAATCAATTTGCATTATTGACTTCAGCAGAGCTGCTTGCTGCATGCAGATAAGCAGTTGCCTGAACACTTGCTTCACAGTTTTCCTGACAAACTAAAAGGATTTGCAAGCCACTGAAGATCCTGTCGTATTTAACAGTTCAAAAACTTCTGTTTTCTTTTAATGTAATAAAGCATCATCCTTGGCTTCAAACATTTACTGAACTTCTGGCTTTAATACTCTGAAAACAGAAAGTTAATCCTATGTACAAGAATTTTTAAAGGTTATCTTCACACACAGGAGCAGGGCAGATGTCACCTTAAAATGGCACTAACACACACCTTCATGCTGCTCCTCTTCAATGAGAGGCTCTACTTGCAAAAGGAGAATTAGACTCGGGGATCTGCCTGTTCACATGGCAAATACCTGTCACGGCTCTTTCCTTTATAATGCTTCTTTTCGTCTACTTTCTTCTACGTGCTTAACATCAAAGCTAGAGAGTACAAGTACACCTGCTACTGAGGGGTAACCTCTGAGCAAAACTGAGGTCCTCTTGCACTTTTTGCAACAAAGCGGCGCGGTCCGCTCAGCATAGACCCTGCAGCATCCTCCAAAGCACTTTACCTGGTTTCTGCTCCAGCTGTGCCCATGTAGGCCCCCCTCTCCACCACCTGGCTTCCTGGAGGCTTTGCACCCGCACAGACGTCACTCACAAGGTTAGACGCCTTTGTGAACCCACTGCAGGGCTCCAGTAAGCAAGTGTTTTTAATGCCCCTCCACTATGCTAGTTCAGAAGACTCAAGTATCATACTTGAGCTAAAGGGCAGTACCTGGTTAAATCCACAGCAGAAGAGGGCATAACGAAGGAAACACGTTCTGCTCCTTGGCACTGACACTATTTTGAGCTCAAGCATGGAGAAGTCAACACAAGCAAGTCAGAAGATCAACAGACTGTCATAAATAACCCTTTGTAACCACCCCTTTTTGTTCTTGAGTATTTTTGTGTTGCATCTGAGTGAAAAGTTACACTAAAACCCTGCCCACAGATTTATTTACGGCATGCCAAATGAGGAAGAAGAAAATCTGCCACCGCAGCAATGTTTAAAGTTCAAGAGCAATGAAAGAAAATGCTAAATACAGCTTTTGAAATAGCCTCTCCTGAGGCTAGAGAGTCTCAAAGAGTTCCATTTGCAGGAGGTCCTAATTCAGTTAGCCACCACATCTTCCCAAGTGGCAGTTCTCACAACCACTTCACAAAAGCAATGCCATTGAAACCATGTAACAGACAAGTGCTTAGCTATGCTTGCTGATGTTTGGAAATAGACCCACACAGCACTTCTTTTGAAGGGAGAGTAAACACATAAATTGTAAATTAAAATTTTCCTTTAACAGGCAAAGTATATTTAATACGTTCTTTTAAGCTGCGAACAAGCCAGACAAAAGCAGTTAATGAACTTCCAACCAAAGAAACTTCTTTAGAGATCCAAGGAGCATTTCTTATCTGATAGACTGATTAAAATAAAGCTCACTGCTAAACCATTCTTTATATACAAACAATTTAACTCTTTCAGATCACAGAAGGAGCAGCAGTCATTTATACAAGAGGATGTCTGAAGCAAATGTTTCTTTTGTTTTTTGTTTTTTTCAAAGAGACTGAAGCAGTAACTCCAATACAAGTGCCAAACTTTGTATATCAGAGTTGGAAAAGGGCTTGACATTACAACTGAAAACTCCGCATGCTGAAAGTCAGGCCACTGCGTGGCTGTCTCCTGGGGCAGCTCTCCGCTGTCCTGTCTGCCTACACACCAGCTCAAAATGGTTTTCCACTTCCATTCACCTTCTTCCCTTGTCGCTTACAAACAATCCCAGCTTCTTTCTGTCTTCATTGCAGCCTAGAAAAGCCAGCACCCTTCACCCCACCCTACCTTTCCCATGCTCTGCTGGGCTGCTCTTTCTGCCTCTGCAACATACCTCCACAAACATCTCGGATCTCTCCCCATGGACTAACAACCTATTTGCAACCATTACAATGTAATTGACTGCACAAAACTTATCATTGGTCCAAAGGATTAAAAAAGGGCATGTTTGCATGCCAGAAACAAGCAGGTACTTCTTGACTTGTGAAAAAAACTGCTCCCCTCCTAAACAGTCTTCTCCCAAATAAAATGTTCCCTTCTACGTTTCCTTTCACTGTCCTGCCTCTCTCTAATCTTGCATATAACACTGCTACAGTATCTTGCAAAATTCCCATAGCAGGCAAAACACTTCTTCCACCTGGAATAAGGCAATGAAGAGGACGTCAGTTTTCTTTAATCAACCACAAAGGCCATCTCAATTCTCATGTGCCTGCAATCCCAGCTCATGCTTCCCACCCAAACACAACAACAGCAGCTTACTTAGAGGGCTTTGGGTAATTTAAATGGCATGAACTGCTCCAGTTAGCAAACACAAAAATAGGAGGAAGGCTGGAAAACGATTTCTTCTGTGCTCAAATATACTAGAGAGGAGAAAACAGGAACAATTATAGTCTGTTCCTCTCCCAGACCAAGACAGTTGTGAATTGCCAAGTATGCAGGAGCACTCATCTAAAATCCCTTACTTTTGTTACTGACTCCTTGACATTTGTCCCCAAGGTTACTTCAGAGTAAGCAGATAATCTTTTAGAAATTGTTCCCAGGGGAATTCTGTGATAGCTTCTTAATGAACTACACTATAGTGATTATGAACACTAAAGCAATCACCCTCCAGAGACCAGTCTACTCAACTGATTAAAGTTGACACAAATTGCAGATTCAGAAATCAACAATTTGGGGAAAACAAGCATGGTTTAATTAGACTTACTAACGTACTGCACTGTATTACTGAATGACTTTTAAAACGTGCTAGTAACAGCAGCTACTGTATTTAAAACAAAGATTTAGCTTTGCCAGAAGCCATTAAAAAGAAAAATTTTGCAAATCTTTTATGAAAGAAAGGTTTGTACAAGACATTGACTTGTGTAGATATTTTCAGCCATCTGGGCATGTACAGAAGGAGGAAAAAAAAAATCACTCCTTACAAAACTGATATAGCCAATTTATAAAATAGAATTACAACACAATAGACCTGTGCAGAAAAACTTCCTGGAGTTTATTTTAAGAAAAACAGAATAATGTCAGATCTACATAGAAGATTGTATTCAGTGGCTTACAACTTCTCTTTACCAAATACTGGGTCTGAAGTTTTTTTGTCTGCTGCTTATTCAGTTTTTAGAGGTGAAGAAGAAAGGGAAAGAAATGAAAGCAGCAACAATGGACATTTTCAGCACTTTCGAGAGGAAAGGTATTGAAGAAATATAAATCTTTTGCACCTCACTTTTCCTCTGTTAAAGAAGTCATTTAAAGAAGACTTGAACCATTGAAAGGTACCTCGTGGTAAAGCTGTGCCTTTTGCAACAGCTACAACCACCTATCGAATTGTGATCAACGAGGACATTCAGAAACCCCTTTTACTGCAACAACTAAATCTCCCTCAGCTGATTTTTGCTGAGCATGCACAGGCTCTCCCTGGTCCGGTCAGAGCTGCAAAGGACAGCCCAGCCCTCGTGAGAACAGGCCCGGCGCTTGCACAGCGAGCAAAGCACTGATGAGCAGGTCCGTGTTTAGTTCAGAGCAGTTCTGGTGTGTGCAAGACAAACTCTGGAGCAAGTCAGGCCACATGTCCTGCTGCAGACGCACACCACGTGGGCTCCAGCACCAACCAGGGACGCAAAGATCAGGACCAACAAAGTGGACACCATTCTCCAAACCATGCCAAAAATGTGGCTCTGAACTACTGGGAGCTCCTACAACACCCTTTAGTACTTCTTACATTATGGAAAGAGACAAGCAGTCTGCAGCCTTTCATGTTTACTGACAACCAACAACCCTCAAATAGTTGTGACTCTTCTATCCTTCCTCACCTACCCCTTTACTGGTTCAAAACCTCTCTTCTGTACCTGCCTCTACCTTCTGCTGCCACTCTCTAAATTAGTGTTACTTCTGTATTTATCCTCTTGTGTTTCACTGCTTCCCTAGAACTGTCTTCTGCAGTATCCCATTCAGTATCCCAGAAAATACAGCAAGGTGCTCAGCTTAAGCCCTGAGGAAAGGACACTGTAAACATGTTGCAAGAGGGTCCAAAGCTTTCTGAGCACCAGGATCCAGGGGCAGTATCAGGCAGTGATTGATCTCGTAACTGCCAAGAAGGACCAGGAGAACCAGAGGACATCACCACTGCAGATGAAAGAGGAAGCCCCTGCTCTCAAACCTCAGGACTACTGCAGGCTAGGGAGGGTTTGACACAAACCACCTCATCACAGAGGATCCAAAACAGATCTTTAGTTGGCACCACATGACAAAGCTTCTTGCGCATTAGTTACCCACACCCTGGGATCATGACACAGGAGAATTTGGAGCAGAGGATATGTTATACTCCTCCTACCCTGCAGGAAATCCCTTCAAGGACACATCCAGGGACACCCCGTCAGCCTGCTCCTCGTACCAGCTAGCATCAGCAAC
Source organism: Opisthocomus hoazin (assembly GCF_030867145.1). Classification (NCBI taxonomy): domain Eukaryota; kingdom Metazoa; phylum Chordata; class Aves; order Opisthocomiformes; family Opisthocomidae; genus Opisthocomus; species Opisthocomus hoazin. The sequence goes on along the minus strand of NC_134422.1, from coordinate 34,967,768 downwards.
CTCCTTGCACTTCTCCCACTTAAAACTGCATAAGCATATCGCTTCTATGTATGCGTCTTTAGGGTGGCCAGGGAGTAAGGCTTTCAGCAGAATTAAGTAAGAGAGATTTTTTATATGCATATATATATGTGTGTATATATACTTGAGAGAGGGAGAAATGTTCTTGCTCTCTTCAGCAGCAGCACTTTGTGCAGCAGCACTGCGGATTCTGCTCCTGCTGTGCTGGCAAGAACAGAGTATAGCTTTGAAGGAGTCCACGTTATCCATGACATAAAGCAGTCTCCAGCAGATCAGCGCCCTTACCTTCAGGGACATGCAATGGCCAACGGGCTTGCTTTTCTCTCCTTCACAGGTTCCTTTGATCAACACCCACAGTGCTCGCCTCACATCTTTTCAGCAAATAAAGAGTAAGTCTTCAAGGAATAAATGATAAGACTAAACATTTGCATTGACCTGCTTCTGTTAAGCTACAGGTATAGCTCCCTGCTGCTGTGGTGGTCTTTCCCTGAAGCTATCTGCTTGCAAGCACATGTTTTTATTTTGATACTCCCTTTGTTGAGTGGGGGAAAGAATAAAGATGTTGGCAGCAGAAGACATTGTGCTATGTCATCCTAGGAGCCTCCATGAGATCAACACACAGAGCTGGACCTCTAAGTGCTCTCTGCATGTGAGAGAGGAAGGCAGCTCTGCAAATGAAGAGGATGAGCTGGGTGCGACCCCAGAGGGAGTACCGAAAGGTAGGCAGGCACAGTCCTCCTCTGAACAGTGTTTCAGTCAGAATGTCACCCACAAAACCTACAGCCAGCCAAGCACAGCACAGCTGAGGAGATAAGGACTCCCAGAACGTACGTCTTGCTCCTCAGACAAAAGCAAGCCCACAAGCCTGGGTGTCAGTTCATTCACAGTGTCCTCTGGCACAGCTGCTACAGGCACAGAATTAACCTCACTCCTCTGCTTCCCTCCCACTGTGCCAAACACTGCTCTGGGTGGGGAGCAGCCTTGGTTGACAGGCACCACCGTGCTGCTTGGAAACGGCACGAGGAGGAATAAGGTGGTGTAAAAAGTCTTAAGCGGGCAACAGTGCAGGAGGCATAGACACATTGCCTGAAACAACATCCACCTGACTCTACTCCTGTATGATACCCAGAGGAGACAGCTCAAGGCACACTGCCTGAAAAAACAGGTACTCTTCTGCTTAATGCAGTATTTGAAACCCATATGCAGTGAATGACTGTAACCACACACGGGGTGGCTAGAGCTGGTTGCTTTGTTTCTCCCCAGTGCTCAGAGGCTCTATACTGGTCTACACCAGAAGGAGGCAGACACTTTGACAGAGGCCATCCGACATGACATCACACGTACAATTTCTCATGTGCTCAGTTTCAGAACTGTGGTGACCATGACCACACAGATCCCAGGAGATGGATGTAAAATTCATATAAGCTCAAGAATCTCCTTGCTAAAATACGCCTGACTTCCCAGTAATTTCTCCTCCCGCACAGTAAGACGTTTGTGCTCTTTGCCACTGCCATGAAGCCTTCAGTTTTCTTCTTTCGATGAGTTTCTCCTCCTTACTTTACCGGTATGGGGGACAAACATGCTCCATCCAGGAGGGCAGCTTTTACAAGCACATGCTTTGACGTTTCTACACACAGGACAAAGAACCATTACAAAACAGGATTTGAAAAAATCCACAGAAGAACAACGTTGCCATAATGCTGGCTGAGAAAAAAAAAATAGTATCAGCAGCAAGAATTAATGAGAACAACACAGAACATACAGGTTTACTTTTTTCCCTTCATCCTGAAGACAGTGACAGTTATTGTCTGTTTAAAATACTCCTCTGTGCTAATGACATGTAATTTTGACAGCAGACCACCTGTTTTCATTAAGATGATGAATGAAAGTTTTGTGCTTATATTGGAGCTTTATAAAAACCACTCAGATTTATGCTTAAATGTTGAGGTAAAGCTAACTGGAAAAATTAAGCCAAGAGCCCCTGATTTATTTCTCCAAGAGATTAGTTTAACATTTGCATGATTTCAAAGAAAATAATTTTACTGTCTGAAGACAACAGCAGAACTAAGGCAACAAATAAGGCATATTTTCCCATTTAGTATTAAATGCTAATTAAATAAGCATGCCTCTTATGGATAAACTCCAAACAGCAATAGTTTATGTAAAAAGACTTAGTTCCATTTAGATTACATTATCTAATAACACAGATATTTTTTAACCTAGTATCTGAAGTTATGGAAAGGAATTCCTGAAAAAATATTGTTTTCCTACAGGTGGGTATAAAAAGCTGTCTGCATATCTGTAGTTTAAGACCACCTTGACTTTTTCCATTCCCACTCCTGTCTCTCCTGGCAGCAGTAACACAAAAATTACAAAAAACAGCTCTTTAAAATATCTCAGTGAAGAACTGAAATGCACATACACCTCAGCAGTAAACATGAAGACCCTACAGAAAAGAGTTCTCCAGTCACCTGAAACCCACTGTAGCTCTGTCAGAGCGGGGTTACAAAAAAAGGACAAAATATCCCTTGTGAACATTCATCATACATTTTAAAATACTGTTTTTAACTTTACTATTCTCAGCCCTCCAGAGCTGCTCAAGTGTGCTTTGATTACGGTTCATAAATCAGTCACTGACGAATTTCCAGTTGTAGTTTATTAGAGATAATTGCAGAAGGAACAGCTTGACTTTTAGAACCAATTAGGCAATCACAATACACAGATCCACTTCTTCCTTTATTTTTTAAAATCAATCACCCGTGATAATTTTATAGCAAAGTGAAAACAAGCATTTGAGAGAAAGCTCATGAATACTAGGGAGGCCCATCTTAACTAGGCAGATGATACTCATGGCAAATAAAGTACAAGGAAGCACGTGCTGAGGACTAGCAGGAGCTACTGAAGCACTTTTGAGTTTGAAATTGGTATTAGCAAGGAGGAAGAAGCAGGGTATCAGAGCAACAGCATGAGCGTTATTTCATACTAGGTATTTAAAAGCTAGCCTCTTCAGTGACATAAATACATGAGAACAGAAAGGAATTAAAACCACCTCTTTGCTTTCTGCCTTGAAAACTTCAGTTGCAATTATCAGACCTAAAAGCAGGAGGAAAGCGAGCTCCGACAGTCTGAGCAGAGGCCCAAAACAACTCAGCTTTACTCTCCAAAACAGAGTACTCAAAGAAGTATGCAATAAAATGACAGAGAACATAACGGAATGGAGACTGAAAGGTAATTAAGCTCCTGTGGCTAATTCACAGCTAGCTATAAAGTGAAAGATTACAAAAAGATTAGTTAGAAAGCATTGCATCAGTTTTTACACAAGCCAGTCTGTGGCACAAACCGCTAAAAGAAATTATCTAAGCATTTAGGATTCAGGAGTGTTTCTATGGATAAACATTTGCAATTCACCAATGGTGATTAAAAAAAGTATACGTGGATTGTTTTAAAACATTAAACCTGAAACAGATCATTGGTAGGTTAAAGCCCAACTTTCTTCATAACCTGATTAAAAAAGTACCTAATACAGGAATTCAGAAACAGCACATTCTTTAGTGCCTTCACTAGTACACAGGCTGTAATCACAGTGATCTATGGAAACACATTCAGTAGCAGGAAGATGTAAAGTGGAAAAAAGACAATGCTCAACACTTAACAACTTAAAAAATTCAGTCATGGATGAGATGACACTGAGTGCAACAAAACACCATAAAATAAAACCAAGTTAACTTCTCCCCACCCCCCTTAGGAATTCTCTACACTGTTAAAACACTTTTATCAGACAATTTTCACAGAGTATTTAGCAGATTTTTTTATTATTTATTTTTTATTTCAGAAAGTTAAAGGCATAATTTAAATACCTCTTCAAGTTTCTACCCATCTGACACTAAAGAAAGTGTTAAAAAGGTCACAGCAGTTTATTTTGCAGGATTTTTCACTTAAGAGCTCTGCTGCCACCACAAGGATACAGAAGATGAGAGAATCTAAAACTTCAGCTTTCTAAAAGGTTAACATAACATGAATGCATGCAGCAGCATACAGTCAAGCTGGTTTGTGCCTGTGGCTTTTGAGGGCTTTTGTTATCTAATTGAATAGTTTTATTAATGCACTCAGAATGGCTGCATTAGTAATGCCTGCCAACTTTTGTCACAGAAATACAATACATCCCCGTTCTCAAACTAAGTATTTTCACATTGTTTTAGAGTGCTTTACTGGACAAATTTGGGTACTATTCTGCCAAAAAAAACACAGGCTGCCTTCATATCATCAGTGAGTGAAATATGAAATACCGACTTTCAAGTCCATCATTGGCCAAGATCAGATACTATCCATATCGTTACTGTGCAAATTCACAATGTTCAGCTTCTGGAGACGTAAAGGTTCTCCCAACCATGGTGTCCAAGCACTGGAAACAAAGGATTCAGGAAGGCTGGGTGCAGATGGAGGGTTAACAGCTAAAAGTAACCTGGGTTGCATCTCATGGCTCTCGTTTGCTGTCAGTCACCCTCACACACTGTTTCACGTAATTCCATGTTCTATAGTTAATATGTACATACCACAGAATGATTAATGCACATTGATGACTTGATTGTGTGGCCATACTGCTGATCAAACAGCACAATTCCATATTTTCAGTCTCAGACATATGTGTAGCCTGGAATCTAAGCATTTGATCAAACTTCAACAAAACACATAGGTAAGCATGCATGAAGCTTCACAGCCGAAGAGCTGAAAGAGCACCTGATAGAGCAGTCATCAAGAATCCCGGCTCTGACCGAGACGCACCTTTCCTGTGTTCATTAGTCCTTTCAAAGAGTGCACGTGGAACGGACAAAAAGCATCTTTGGCAAAGAACAGACTCACTGCAGATGCTAGTTACCATCTAATCACAATTTGTATCCCAAGCAAAAAACACTGGGGAAGAGTGCTTGTAGCTTCCTGACATCCCCAAAGGCCACTTCTACTCTATTTTTTTAAGATAGTTTTGTACTAGAAGCACAGTGTAAATACCATGTTTCTATAGACGCACAACTTAAAGTCAGGACCACCATGTGGTGGTACTTTTTTGTGATGACATTTCAAATCACGTGAAGTGACAACATGACAAGTGAGAACACTTACTAAAATTGCACATTTAAAACGGAGATTCTGAAGGCAAAAAAGCAAGGAATGAAAAACTTTGTAGTTTGGGTTTGTTTTTTATTTTAAACGTATTAAATGTGAGCTGGCAGTTGTGGTACTTCAATGCCCACGGGAAAAAGAACAAAACCCAAGGGGGATGCTGAATTTTATTTTTTTTTTCCTTTTTAAAATTCAGCTGCTGTCTCCTTTTCTCTTGCCGAATCTTTCATTTTAGCATCCACAAAGTTCCTTTTTTTTTTTTTTTATTTGGGGCTGTGGAGGTTTTGTTTTCTTCAACTTATGGAAGGTAAAAACACCTTCAAATGCTGCATAACATTCAGGAATTTGAGTCTCCTGGTAGTTGAGATTTTACAATATTTAATCTATGAAATTAATCACATGCAATTAGCAAACCAATGCAAGAATAAAATGGAAAAGAAGATTAATAGACTCTTCCATCATCACTGAGGACAGGAAGTACGTATAATGTCAACAGTTATTTCCACCCACAGTCTCAACATGCAGCAGTATTTTAATCTCCATAAGAAAGGTACCATGAACAAAGCTAAGAGAGCAGACAAAAATATATGTACATTCTTGTCCAGTAGCAATATTGATGTACTAATTTTCTAATGGCTGAAGCTTAAGCACCTGTGGCCTAAAAACTTTCCCTGGGAATGAAACACAGGGACAGGAACAGAATTAGTTAATTTAAGTACCCAGTCGGTGTCTGGATTTAACCTAATATGAAAACAGAAACACAGGGGCAACACAAAAATCAAACAGATGAAAAAAAGGAAGGGGTATTTAAGAAAACCCACGAGACACATACTGATTTCTACTTCACTTTCCAGCAAGCCAGATGCTCATGAAGAGATTTTCCAAATGAAGAAAGTAACAGGTATCATTCATAGCTCCAGAAAGGATGTCAAGTATTAGATAAAACTTGTTTTCAGTTTGCCTTTTGGAAAGAAATAAACACCTGATATGTACCCTTTATCTGCCTAAGGTAGCTCATACTCTTTAAGAACCAGTTCTGGCAGGGTTCCTGGTAAAAGCAAAAGCGGTATCACTGCTCAGTGCTCTGCAAGACTCTTTGGACAGCAAGGTCATGTAACAGTAAATGGACAACCGACCGCTCCCCATAGCAAGACAACAGCAGTCACTGCACTGAAGTGCACATCCGTCATGACAATCTCCCTAAGAGTATTTCATACAGGAACTATGACTCTGAATTTATTAACACTGCCCAGCTGTGGTGGGAACAACTTCTGAAGTCATTCTGCAATCACAGTGGAAAAACTACCAGGATTTTACAGGGGCCAGATTTCACTTATATTTTAGTGACTCATGTAAAATTACACTTGAGGCAACGTTAAAGGGAAGATGCAGTTAGTTCCCTACTGGAGTGATTAAATCAGCCCAGAGTGCCCCTCTTCATGCAACACCCAAGTGCAGACGCGCTGCTCCCCGCTTTGAACACCAGGGCTGAAAGAGAATTCAAGACGATCTGATTCTGTTCCACACGGCTTTTCTCCCAAATGCAACTTGCCTTTCACTTTTCCAAGTTCCTCTACTCAGAGGAACTTGGAGAAGGGGTCAGATTACTGATTTATCAGGAATGTCAATACAATGGAAATTACAAGGGTTATGGATCACTGTTTTGCTCACATCATGCTCATATATCTGTTGCCTGGGAGAAAAAAAGCAGACCAGTCTTAGCAAGCAGTAATTTGTGCAGCTATGCTAAAACTAGCAAACATTTCTAGAATCAGTTAGCACTGCAGTGGTTTCAGTACTGCCACCAACACTTGTTGAAAGACAAGAAACTCGGTTATTCCTAGAGCAAACCACATTATCTGTCTCTTTCCAAGTCCATAAAAGTATTTTAAAAGGTATCTAGTTCGACGTACATATCTAATAGGAAACAGTACCTTTAATGTTCTAGTTGGAGCCCAGCCAGTGCCATCAATTGAATGTTCTCTCAATAAACTGGAAAAAAAGACACATATATTATACAGTGCAACTTCTAGTTAAACAACCTTTGTCAGAAATCTTCTCAGAAAACATTAAGAACTTAGGAAATAATTGCAACTTAAGAATTACCTCTTGCACTATATCTACATACTGGGATTTTAAAGCACAAAAATTGGTATGTCTTCTTAGCATTACATTCTACATAGTGTCATTACAGATCTCCCGATCGGAGCTCAATCTTTGTCAAAAAACCTGAATTATTTTCATCAGGCAAAATAAGCGTGAAAAATCCTTGTGACAGTCTCAACACTGAACCTTTATTTTCGCCTGAGCACACAGACACGTATGCTCCAGTTTGGAACATGTTCATCTTTGGTGAAGAGACAGGCTTACAGAATGACCCATCTCTCACCAAATGAGACACAATTCAATGCAAAAAATGGTATTTTTGGTGGGATATCTAAATAGCAAGAAAGAGTACTATAATCCTCTCTTCTGCAACAGGACTTCAGCTTCTTAGCAGCAGGGATGGGAAAGAAAGAGTTTCCATCTGTCTGCCCAGGGAGGTTCTGCAACAGCTGTAACAGAGCAGACTCATCTCAAGCCTGCAGGGAAGTTTAGCGACAGGGTCTTACAGTCCTCTTCCAGCAGGTGAGCTATATTGCATGCAGAACACTTTAAGGCTCTACAGACACACTCAGCATCATACATCTCCAACTGGAAATCATGATGAAGAAAGACTGCTCTGGGCAAAAGAGATTGCTTACAGGAGGGAAAAGTTCCTTATAGACTATAATACACACTCCTGAATTTCAATACAAATATATATGAATATTAATATAAATAATTAAGATATAGACTTCCCTAGGTACATACACGCTACATAGGAATTTTACGTGACCTGAGAGTTGAAATCATTGAGGTGCATTCAGTTGGTTAGGCATTCTCAGACCTTTCAGGCCAAAACACCAGCAGTCACAAGCAGTAAAAATATCGGAGACCAAAGCGTAACTGAGAAATGAGCTCAAGTACTGCTCACATTTGCGACAGCAAAAGTAATAATCTGAATAAGAGAAGAGAAGAATCTGGAAAACTCCTTGAAGCATCATTTCACAATTACATCTTCCTCTTCAGAAGCAATCTAAAACTGAAAACTCATAACGCAAAGTAGCAAAGCACAAAAATTCATCCCCACCAGCAGCTTCTACTACTGCAATGACGGGGTTAAAGCAAAATAGTCTTAAACTATTAGGTCCTACCAACTTTCAGGATGACATGTATTATGACATGTCATTTTTAAATTACAGAAGATGACTGTCTACCCTTCTTGTTATTTATTGAATGTGCTGAGTTTTTAATCCAAGTAAATACACTATGACTAGCATTACTCCTTGTTCTCCGCAGCGAGGCTAGGAACAGGATGATCGTACTGGACAAGGCTGTACCTTCTTAACCGTGCTGCTAATCTCATTTCTGTGCCTCTAAAAAGATAAAAGATGCCATTACCTCTAGAGCAGCTCAAAACTAATTTCAAGAACGTTAGAAATAATATCTTGTAGCTGCAATTTTTGTTCATATTACAAAATAAAAGCAAAAATGCTGCTGACAGGCAAGAACCAGGATTTTCAGGTTCTGAACAAATAACAGACTTCTTAGCTTGCTTTCTGTTTGCTCCTCAAAATTTTGCTACAATACCCCCCTCTACCTCTTCACATAGCTCACTGCGAACTTAAGAGCGAGGAATAACTTAACACACAGAAAAAAAACCAATAAAATATCCACTGATAGAGCTCAAAGTGCCCCAGCATATCAACTAAGCCTTGTTAAAACACTTCTAGCTTCCCAAAACTTCAAAGCTCTCTCTCAGCATATGTCTAGCTGTGGACATCAGCAGCCAGGACCTGAGAGAAAACACTCATACCCCTCAGAGAGCTCTGGCAGAAAAGCAATGAAGATAAATAAGTGTATCTTTGCCTCATATTTCTCATTTCCTGATACAATTTATTTTCAGAGTAGCATCCTCTTTCTTACTATAGATTGGGAATGGTCATTAGGCCCTAATCAAAACCTATTCCCAGTGCAGGGTGTCTAGAGCAACTGCATCTCGTGCTCTCAATCGGGATGACCCAGATATAGCTGCCAGAAGGCTGGGAGGTCTGAATGGTGATCTGCTCTCAGAGCATCATACACACAAACAGCAAAATGAACACCTAAATGAGCAGAAATACACAAAATACATCATGAACTAGTTTAGTGGATGACCCAAGCATCTGCGTGTGGCTTCTGTTCAAAGACCTGTCATCCACGGGTCCTGCTGCCATAGAGGAGCTCACCCACTACAAAGTTCTCAAATGGCACAACCAGCAGAGTTTCTCTCACCCACTCAATGCTTCAAGAGGTTGCCTTTGACAAGCTACCCCAGAAGCCACCTACTGGGGTTTCAGGACACTTCATGGGCAGGAAAACCTGTTTACTTGAAATGATTATTCTAAAATCGTCAGGACTTTGCTGTCTCATACCGGAGTGCCAGAAAGCTCATCTAGTATTATTCAGATTGAACAAACAGTCAGAAGCTTCTCTTGTGCTGCCTGAGAATGCATTTGCAAAAGTAAATAGGGGGGTAAGCCAATTTCTGCAGCATTTCAGATTACTAAAGCTGGTGAGTGAGGGCATGCCTTGGGGAAGGAGCAGCAGGGCTGACAGGAGGGGGAGTGCTGTGGCACAGCAGGAGTTTGTCAGGGGAGGACCTTCAGCAGGGACGGGGAAGGACAGTCACACGCTATTTCCATTTGCTTTGCCTTCAGCTGTAGCAGGATCTGAGAAAAGCCGATCGTGTCCTCAGCCATGGGCAGACTGGAACTGATAAGCGCACCTCAACATCTGGTGTTTGTATCTAAGGAGACCTCCCAGAATATGATTTCAAATCCATCTATCTGAGTTCCTACCAGAAGACTGCAAAATCACAATTTTTGAAGCTACAGTAACCAAACTAGACACCGATGTAACCAGCCAGCTGCTCAGCTTTTGCTTCCACAAAGACCTTCTCATTCTGTAATTCCTGCATGAAGAAAAACTTTGAGGATTTTTTTTTTTTTAAATACACAGGATCCTAAAGACATCTTGGAAAAACATCTACTGAACTGGGAACTGCATGGCTCTAGCATGTTTAAAACTTTCTGAAACTCCAGATATGATTTACAGCTTAAGAGACTAAAATTTAGTGTAATGGGAAGGTCAGTCCTGAAGAAAACTTGCTATAAAGATCTTGGATGAATACTTTTATCAACATAAAATGTTAGTTCCAACAAAACTTTTACCTCCCTTTTGCCAACAGAAAGCATTATTCAAGGTAAGTTTGAATTAAAAAAAAAGCTGTAAACCCACTTCAGAAAGCCTGCTGGCAGGGACACTTTACAGGGGTTATTCTCTTGCTCACCTCCCACTGCAAACCTCCCTGCTCAACCCAGAAGTGCCAGTGCAGCCATTCAGGTGGCCATGCTATAGACTGGATGAGTTAGGCAATTGATGTACAAAGTCCTTCTAAGGAGCTTTTTATTTCCACATTGGCACAGCTGAGGAGACTGGGAACAGCACTGGGGAACAGACACAAGCAATCAACTTGATCAGCTTTTATAACTGGAGAAATTGCAGCACTGAGCTCTACAGGACAATACACCTAATCAGTTTTCAAACACTTCTCCATTCAGCAGCCCTTAATACTGCCTCTTAAAGAGACCAAACCTGAATTAACAACACCTATTGCCAAAAGACACATCCAACAACACTGACCACCCCATCACGTAACAGAAAAGCAGTGAAATTACTGAGTGATTAAACTATTCTAAAAGCTTATGTAGTCAAGGAGGAAGAGAACACCTCAGGCAGAGATCACATCAATAGGGGGGGAAAAGAAAAGTAGTCAATGACATGCATTACACATTATTTTAAAAAGTAGTCAACTGGTGTATGTAGCAAGCAAGCATATCCTTTCTAGGTATCTTGATGTTTTCCATCCACCTGTGCAGCGGAGGCAACACCCACAAGTATGGGTCAGACCTAATCAATATGGCCCTTTATTACTATTGTCCAGAGTAACTGCGATCCACAGGGCACCACGAAATGACACTTTTCCTGCCCAAAACTATGACACTTGTCCACAAGTTTAATCATTTGGTACGTTTTAATTCAGGGATGATTATGAAAATAACACATACCATAGTGTGAGGTATGCTAGCTAAAAGCCAGTTAGGAAACATACTGATAAGGAACTTTTTTCTGCTTCTAAAAATAACTGAATCTATTTTAATGTAAAGACTCTTGTATAGGTTGATTGCAGATACTATATATAGTGTGCATTCTCCACTATAACAGGCACAAAGCAATTTAAGCTATTTCAGTTTTTCCATCTAAACGGTAAGACATTTCAAAGGTTTGATATGTTAAAACTACCTGACAATCAAATAAAGCTGATGTTTCAGTGCAGATGCCAAAAAAATTACTTCATGAAGTAGAACTATCATGTTCCAACACTACATTCATTTTTCATAATTAAAACCATCTAAAGACAAGAAACAGTGCAATATCCTCAAGAATGTGAGGAGGCTTCATTTAACCTCAGAAAATGTAGCACTGTAGTCAGAGCTTAAACTCTTAGCCATCATTTGGCGTCCAGTATTTTTTGTTCCCTGGTTCCAGACAGCTCGCTCACTCGTTCCTTTACTTACACTACTCGACTCAAAGCATCCAAGCTTTCTCTACTTATCCACAAGGTCTCTGATGCATTTCAAACTGTAAAAACATGATCCTTAAATCAATTTCCCTACTGTCAAGTGACAAGTTAAGCTGTGTAGAATGCAACAGTCCTGGGAGGCACTGAGAAACACTACAAGGCTGGCAAATTTGCTAAAAGTAGCAACACATATTTGCCAAAACAGCCCTCCTGCATCACCAGCATACAGCTCCTAGTAACCGGACAACCAGATTTTTAGGCAATCTCAGAAGATTTAGTACGTTTTCTACTGCTTTTAAACCCTCCAGTCCCACAGTAAGGTAAAGTGTATGGATGCCAGCCCTTGCTGCTTGTACTCCTGCTGCAGCCTGGCATTATCAAGCACCAGGAACATCCTACAGCCTCCCCAGGCTGGCATCTACCACCCTTTGATGATGGTATGAGTGTCTCAGAAGCACGGAGCAGACCACTGTGCCTAACAGCACTGATATCAGCTCTTTAGTTGCTACCAGTTGGTGAGCCAGACCTGCCTATGAAGTGTGACGGATTACCCTGCGAAAACTTGATTTTCACAAGGACCTTGAATACACTGAAGTGATATTTAGATCTAGGGGAAAAAAATCGCTTCTTTTTTTAAGCACTGATTTGCTACACATGGTAGCAACTGTTTTGGATTTTCAGAACAGCTTTCAGTCTCGCTTATTTTCATTTCTTCTGCTTCATCTAGTTTTTTCTTTTATGTCCCATTAATTTGAAAAATGACAGTCATGCTTCTCACTTCTGATTATGTTTGGTTTCTGGCCAATTTCACCATCAGGTACTCACAATGAAACACTGAAATTACAAAGTTTCAGAAACTGATTTGAAGGGGAAACATTTACTATCAAGCAAAACCACCCAAAGTTAAGCATTTGGGCTTTGTATTTCCACTTACATTCCTGCAACTCTGTTTTATTTTAAGTGGCACATGTGTCTTACAGTGGATATTAGATGTTAAAAAAACAAATGACAAATATAGAATAGTTACTGTCAAAGTTTAAGCAACACTTCTTCCCCTCTTTTTGAAATATAAATTGTTTTCAAGCACTTAACACATTCAGGCATTGAAACAAGCAAAGCCTTAAGCCCTCTCAGGACTATCCGTCTGCGGAGGGCAGAAAAAACGAACAACTAAGTTTTGTTTAGGTTGAAAATGACACTTGTACCTGCAGTAGAACAAAACCTTAAGTCATAACCTGAAAAGCCAGGCTCTACACAGTCTCTAACATACAGCAAGAACAATACTTTCAATAGATTTCTAAGTTCCTAAGGGTCATGTGCCACTGACTTGCAGCATCTGTTGAAAATGACACTGGCATGAAAATTATAAACAATGTACTATCACACAGAAAAACCTCCAAGGTTAAAAAAAGAAGAAAGCTGTCACTACCTTAGGCAGATCTCTCCCGTCTCTGTAATGTTGGGATGCCAGATCCTTGTCAAGCATTTTACCTTTGGAGGCTGCCAGGAGAGAAAACGAATTATGATGTTATCCTTTAAAATCAAACCGTATCACTACCACAAGTCACAGAAATTAAAAAGGCAAGTATATTTGATATTCACAGACTAGGTTTGTATGTCACACACATTGCTAATATAGCCTATAGGAATTACACCAGCTTTCTCCGCTCTTTTACCTTCTCTCAACTCTTTACAAAATCTGGGTTGGTACTGGGCTTTTTCTTAGAAAAATTTAACTTCAGAGAAAGCCAAGAAACTTTACTGTCTTATCTTGGCTACTTCAGGGGAAAGAAAATATTCCATGTCATTCACTTTCTTAACACTTAACCCATCAGACAACAATTTAAACTGCAAAACTACTAAGCGTTTTTCCCCAAGGCTTATCCAAGTCAAGGGTTTGTTAAAAATCAGGAGAGGATGCAATGATAATAACTATGTGAAAAGAACAGCTTTTTTTAAACACAGACCTTCCTGTTCACAATTGAATAGGAAATATAATGAGAAGCATCAAGAAGGTGCAAACTTAAGACACTAACACAAAAAGCCACCAAACTTCTTTTCAGGCTAGATCACCAGATTCCCACCAAATTCCATAGAGGGTTTTGAAACAGAGACCCTTAAAATACAGTCTCATTTGCTCTAGTTTTGTGAAGTAAATAAACAGCAGGTCATAAAAATTCTGGTAGCTTAGCAACAGCATGTTGTTCCATCTATGCTCTCCAAATTACAATTTGCAGCTTTCAGTCAAGCAGATGATCTCTTACAGTAAGTGTACTGGAATACATCAGCACAGACCAGTACCTTTCATAACTTCAAATAAATCACATACTGTAGATGCAGAGCTATCTTCCTCCGCTGCTTCCCATGAAGTCTTCAGTCAAGAGACAAAATAGCTCGAGTAGCTGTATTTGCATGGCAGCATGGTGTGTTTTGTCTCATTCCTTTGTTCTCAACTTCCCAATTGTCGTCTTAGTAAAATACTTTTTTAACTAAGGCTCCTTGTAGAAGAGATAAAAAAATAAGCATGGTACTGGACTACCAGTAACATACCTGTCCGGCACTAAAAGAAGAAACACCTGTCACCACATCTTCAATTTATAATGTCGTCATTGACTTTTCTCCACTCTTATTTCATGTTTGTCCAGTAACTCAAGGGACATTGACTGCCTCAGTGCTGTATCATGGCGTAACTGAAAACTGAGTGACAGGCAGAAAACAGTCTCAAACTTTTTACCTTCAAAACAAGAGTTCTAAGTTTTCCAAGAGCGCAGCTTTTCATTAGCTACACCTTCATGTTGTTTTGAAAGATTATGTCTAGTTCTCAAGAAAGGGAAAGCAGCAGTATTTATTCCATGCCAGCAGATCAAGATAAAAGTAAATTTCTACCAGATACCCTTCAAACAGGGAATGTACTGGTAAGTAGAAAAAAGTAAGCTTTATAGAAACTAAATCTTTAAAAGAAGATTTTAAAATCCCCACATCTTCACAGTCAGAGTGAATTAACAGGTGTCTGATTTTCTGCATCATGGAAACAAAAGAATTTCTTTATCCTTCCATCAAAGTGATTTTCCTCGCTAAAAATTAGAAGAGCCCACTCCTGACAGTAAGACAAAGGTTTTCTCTGTCTCTCCTTCTTCTTCTGTTAGGCAGACAGGACAACTGCAGCATTATCATAAAAATTATCTTCAGACAAAACTTCTCCTTCAAGCTTGTTCCAAGCCATCTTTGAGTCTTCCTTAGACCAACAAATCCACACAAGATTTCCTCAAGATGATGTTTCACTTACCTCCAACCATCTCCAGGTGATACTTGTGACACTTCGCACAACAAACCTTACAAAATCCATTTATGCCATTGCTCAAACTTATCCTTCACCTTAGATACTGAAAGCTGCACAGGTATATCCAACCTCAGGTGGGGGTCACAACAGTGAACAGATTGATTTTCTTCTCCATTTCTAAGTAACACTTCTCTTATGGTATCTCATTGGTTTTGATAATGGAAACTATCTTTCTTATCCATTCTCACTCCACTTCAAAATACTGGTGAACACGTATAGATAGTACAAGAAAGTGTTCCAAACATTTAAGAACTACACATATACTGACTCCAGTATTGGTAGAAGTTTTGCAGTACAAGCTTCAGATTGAGTTTGTATCATTATTTATTAGCTGCATTTTTAAAGAAATCTCTCCTCTCCATTATTCTCACCAAAGCAGAGATTGACTATAAAGTGCTAATCAACAAATGAACTTAATTTTCTTGATCAATTTGGCATTCTAGCGTGATTGGTGTACTAATAGAGATATGTTTTATCTGTCCTGCAGCTGTAGCTATTCCACTTCACAACGTTCTCCCTAGAGCTGGAGCTCCTAGCAGAAATTCGGAATCAATGTTTTTGAAATGTTTTCTCTAGACCCTAGATAGTCCGAAAGAATTCTTTTAAACTGCCCTGCAACTACAACTCCATTTTTTTTTTTTTTTACAGTTTCTACAAAACATAGTTGCCCAAAAGAGGCATTAACAGGCATACAGATTCCAAAGACCAAGCTACAAGCTAGCACTAAGTTAATTCTTGCCACTCGCCCCTACCAGTTCCTCAAGAGTTTCTGGAGAGTGGCCACAACTGAACACCAAACACAGCTACTCACACAGTACAGAGAAATGAGTCAAAGAAAACAAAGCCACACTGCCCTGTGTTTTTGATTGAACAGATTACCCAGCTCAGCAAGTGGAAGAGGAGCTGCCTTAAAGTAGGAGTGGGCCTCAACACAACAACCACCCAAAGCGTGCACTTCAGGTCCCCAAGTTTCCTTGCAACACCTCAAAATCCCCATAAGGAGGCATGATGGAGCACAAGCCCAATTCCCATTTCATCAGTTCCAGTCCAAGACCAGTATAAAGTAGGGTGACCAAAGAGGTAGACAGAAGCCCCTTAACTGTGACATCTGATCTTTCTGGAACCAAATGCCTTTGAATTGTTTGCTGTTTCCACAACTAAGATATTTGCCAGAAAAAGGACCAAGATTAGCAGCTCTGCTGTTAAACTCCCAGCTTAAGGCATTTCATGTCATGAAAACCTTGGTAAACTCGAAAGTCCCTAAGCCCATCTACTCTGACAACACAATACAGCAGAACTATGGGAACTGCAAACAAGGCCTGGCTTGCAGTTGCAGGCAGTTTAGTTTTATGTGAATGTTAAACCAGTTCTGTGCTATTAATCAGGTTCCATTCCTTCAAGCACCAGGTCTCTAGTCTTGTAGCGCCCGCTACTTTGTCAGCTGCACCTCAAGGCAGAAAAGAAGGGAGTTTGTTAATTTGCTTTTTAAAGTCAATTAATCCCCCGGTCACAGGTTTTGGTGTTTGATGGTTTGTTCTGTTTTTTTAAAACATTTGCTCCCATCTCCCACTGACCTCTATCCCCGGGCAGCTGATCAACCAAAAAAAAAAAAGCGGTGCTTGGGGAACAGATGCTGCAGAGGCAGAAGCCAGGCAGCAGCACTTGGTGCTAAAGGCATTTGCTGTGTACACCATTAAATGTTTTGCTTGCTCTTTCGCAGCTTCCTCCGACCTTTGTATGGACACCAACATTCCCAGCAGGTTTTGTAAGCACCAACACTAACAAACTTCTGTTTGCTTTACACAAAAGCTCATGAATGTGCAGCCTATTTCCTAACAGAAATAATGCTTTAAAATGCCAAGTGACAGGTTTACCAACAGATTTTAGTATTTCTAATGGCATGACAGTTTGAGGAGACGCTACAGAATTAACTAACCCTGCTCCAGTTTTCTCCTCGTGACCTCTCTGCAACATCTGCATCAGTACCAATTACTTTCTAACATGATTTCCCATTACCAAAGAAAATAGCTCACAGGCTACCTGGTAAATAGCATTCTATGTTGTTTGAGAAACCTTTCCTTCACTCTGTATACCTACTAAGGATATAGAGAAGAACAGGACATTGAGAAAGTATGCAACATATTAAGGGCATTTTCATGCACATATGGCTGTGCAAGCAGGGAGCAGTTACTTTTCTTCCCAAGTATGATGAAATACGAACTTTTTGAACTGTGGAGCAGCTACATCCCACAGTCTCTGCCTGGGACAGAAGGGAGTCCTCATATACTAGTAGAGACTGACATTTCTTTTACTTCTTCAGCAGCTATCTTTACACATGAGACTTGAGAAAAAATTTGAAACTTTTAAAAGCAACTCAGAACAGATAAAATTAAGTGTTGATCTTCCACAGACTTCTAATGCCGTAAAATAACTTTAAAGTTAAATACCAACACCTTTACTTTTCTCACCGTAGTATCTTTCGGCACATATTTGCTCCAACTTCAGGGTGAAACAGGCCTCTCGGGATAACTTTTTTTCTTTTCTTTTGGTACTCAGAACACAGACAGTACTTATGGGAAGAACCACACTGAGTCCAGAAAACATCAAAAACTGAGGCCTACTGGTTCCATCTATGGGACGGCTCAAACAGTGCTATAAAAAAAATCATCAAGAAAATCTGGCTGTGAAAGAGGCTGGATCTGAGCAGAGGATTCTGTAGATGCAATGCCAAGTTTTCCCAATGCTGCAAAACACAGCCTGCCTGAATCAGATGAACAGATCTGAGGTGCACAAATTCCTTTTGGAATACAGTTTTGGGGCACGTATGGGATGAACTCCTTTCACAGAATCACAGACTGCTCTGGGTTGGAAGGGATCTAATTTAGAGGTCATCTAGCCCAACCCCCCTGCAGTGAGCAGGGACATCTTCAACCAGACCAGGCTGCTCAGGGCCCTGTCCAACCTGGCCTTGAACACTGCCAGAGAGGGGGCAGCCACAGTTTCTCTGAGCAACCTGTTCCAGTGTTTCACTACCACCATGATAAAAAATTTCTTCCTTATATCCAGTCTAAATCTACTCTCCCTTAGTTTAAAGCCATTGCTCCTTGTCCTATCACAACAAGCCCTGCTGAAAGTATTTTCCCCATCTTTCCTATAGGCCCCTTCAGGTACTGGAAGGCTGCTGTAAGGTCTCCCCGCAGCCTTCTCTTCTCCAGGCTGAACAGCCCCAACTCTCTCAGCCTTTCCTCATAGGAGAGATGCTCCAGCCCTCAGATCATCTTTGTGGTCTCCTCTGGATCCACTCCAACAGGTCCATGTCCTTCTTGTGCTGGGGGCTCCAGAGCTGGACGCAGGACTCCAGGTGGGCTCTCACCAGAGCAGAGCAGAGGGGCAGAATCCCCTCCCTCAGCCTGCTGGCCACTCTGCTTTTGATGCAGCCCAGGATATAGTTGGCCGCCTGGGCTGCGAGTGCACATTGGTGGCTCACGTCAAGCTTTTCATCCACCAGTACCCCCAAGTCCTTCTCCACAGGGCTGCTCTCAAGTCCCCTCATCCCCCAGCCTGTATTGATACCAGCGGTTGCCCCGACCCAGATGCAGGACGTTGCACTTGGCCTTGTTGAACATCATGAGGTTCACACAGGTCCACTTCTCAAGCTTGTCCAGGTCTCTCTGGCTGGCATCCCGTCCTTCTGGTGTGTCAACTGCACCACACAGCTTGGTGTCATCTGCAAACTTGCTGAGGGTGCACTCGATCTCACTAAGTCATTGATGAAAATGTTAAACAGCACCGGTCCCAGTACGGAGCCCTGAGGGACACCACTTGTCACCGGCATCCATTTGGACATGGAGCCTTTGACCACTACCCTCTGGCTGTGACCTTCCAATCAATTCCTTAGCCACCGAACAGTCCATCCATCAAATCCGTATTTCTCCAATTTAGAGAGAAGGATGTTGTGAGCGACTGTGCTGAAGGCTTTACAGAAGCCCAGACAGATCACATCCATAGCTCTTCCCTTGTCCACTGATCTAGTCACACCATCACAGAAAGCCACTAGGTTGGTCAGGCAGGACTTGCCCTTGGTGAAGCCATGCTGGCTGTCTCAAATCACGTCCCTATCCTCCACTTGCCTTAGCATAGCTTCTAGGAGGATCTGTTCCATGATCCTCCCAGGCACAGAGATGAGGCTGACAGGTCAGTAGTTCCAGGGTCCTCCTTCCTACCCTTTTTAGAAATGGGCACAATGTTCTGCTTCCTCCAGTCACCAGGGGCTTCACCTGACTGCCATAACGTTTCAGCCAATTCCCTCAGGACTCTGGTACACATCTCATCAGGTCCCACGGCCTTATGTACATTCAGGTTCCTCCGATAGTCCCAAACTTGGTCCTCCCTTACAGTGGGAGGGGCTTTGTCCCCCTGGTCCCCATCTTGCAGTCCATTGATGCCGTGAAAAGCCAGAGCTGAAGACTCAATAGTCAGAAGGCTATTAAGCAGGTATTCTTTATTGCGGCGCCGGGCACATGGGGGATCTCTCCTCCAAACGTGCGCGCCAAACACCCTGTCATTTCAGGTTAAATACAATCACAATATACATATTCATTATATTTCCAATCAATGCTTAGCATATTAATGATTTATCCAAGAACTAATTAGCATATGTTAATATCTTTCACCCACGTCTGTTAGCGTCCTCAGGTGGTCTTCGGGGGTCCTAAGATGAAGGCTTATACTCCTCACCACAGTGTCCGCTGGTTGACCTTTGTTTCTGCGCAAACTCAGTTCTAAGATCAGATTACCATGTCCTTCCAGGTTGTTTTGCTCTGGTCTCACTGCCCTCTTGGTGCCTCTTCATCTCTGTAGCTTCGTTCTTCTGCCCTCCCAAGACTGAGCTGTCTGGGGTAGAATTATTTAGGAGCGTCTCTATCTTAGAGCTTTCCTGTCTTCTCAAAACAGGAAGTCAAGGACCTACTTTAGTTTAATTACAATCACTCTGGTAAGTGGAAATTTTACTTTTACGGGTATCATCATCAGCTGGAGAGGGGTGAGGAGAGAGGTTGCCAGTGAAGACTGAGGCAAGAAAGTTGTTCATTCTTCAGCCTTCTCCTCCTCTGTTGATACGAGGTTACCATTATTGTTCATGGGGTGGGGGTGTGTGTAGCTTTCCTTAACCTTCCTTTTCTAGTTGACATACCTGTAGAGGCCCTTCTTGTTATTCTTAGCATTCCTTGCCAACTTAGGCTCCAGCCCCACCTTGGCCCTCCTGACCCCCTCCCTACACAACCAGGCAGCGTCCCTATACTCTTCCCAAGATACCTGTCCTTGCTTCCACTGACTGTGCAGTTCCCTCTTGCCCTTTAGTTTGACCAGCAGGTCTCGACTCAGCCACGCCAGTCCTTTCCCTTCCTTGCCTGGCTTTTTACACCTGGGGTCTGAGAGCTCCTGCAAATGGAAAGCACCCTTAAAGATCTGCCAGCTCTGCTCCCCTGTCCCTAAGGACCATTTCCCAGGGGGTCCTATTAACTCCTTGAAGAGCTGGAAGTTGGCTTTCCTAAAATTTAGGGTCCTAACCATACTCCTCGCCTTTCACTTATCCTTCAGGACCGTGAACTCCACCAACGCATGATCACTGCAGCTCAGGCTGCCTCCAGGCTGCCTTTCAGAATGTTTTTTTTATTCCAGTTGTCCCTGGAAAGCAGAGGCCTTTCTATTCAGCACCATGCACATATGCTTGTGTTCCTGGGGGTGTGACCAACTCTACTTCCTCCATTAGGGCTGCAGGAAGCATCACCTGACTGTTCACTCGGAGGCCACAGAAAAGGCATGAACAGAACTCCCATTTTAGCCCCACTTCCAACACACGAGTTTAAAAGTTATTGCTCACTCTTTAATGTTAAGACTTCTTTGTAGTAGTTTCACACTAACACTGAAAAATTAAAAAAAGATAAAGGTCTCAGGTATGCCTTAATCAAGCAGAAAGAAATTTCTCTGAGAATACTAAGAGAGTAAATGTGAAAACCTTAAGCCAACGGCAGCCAAGTGCACATTAGCGTACTAACTGAACCAACCCAAAAGGACTACAGGGGCATGTGACTTCTTGGTTGTCGCCTTCCCAGAGCAGCAATGTAGGAGAAAGATTTGCTTACAGACCACGATCAGGTCCGTTTCATCCAATTATTGCTTGGTTCAGCACAACCAACACCACTACTTGCTCATTTACAGTATTAAACCCGCAACAAAGAAAATGTAATCACTGGATTAGCCAACACAATTCACAACTGTAGCACTTGGAAGAGTTCCCCTCTTTGGGAAACACACCGCTTCAGAAAAACCCCATGGTGAGCTCTCTTGCCTCTCTTCAGCCTTTCTATAAAGCACAGAGTGAAACGCAGCCCATCGGCCTGCGGGAGTGGAGTGACACAAATTACTACTAGGACTGTAGCACAAACGTACCTGAACCACCCTTCTGCCTCCAATAGCTGATTAAAAATATGAACCCTTTTCAGTTCTCAAGCTCAGATACTTCTAAAATTATCTAGCTCTCCAACAGCTTAAATAGGTTCAGTTAATTACGGATAGCAGAAGACACTTTGTAATACTTTACTGCCATACAGATAACCATAATAAACATTTCTAACACTCAGTACAGCAGCTCAATGGTACAGACGTCTGATTAAGCTCTAACCAGCTGTGTGCTCTGTTCACAAGCAAGAAGCAGCACTTCACAGTAGCACCTGCTCCAAAGAATCCATGCTGCAAAGCATCCCTCACGCATTTTAGGCTGTTGAGCCTTTACACTAAGGAACTTCACAGCCCAGGTACCAAAAGTCGGTGTACATCCTAGTCAGCCACACCTAAAGCACGAGGATACATCACTTCTCTGTATTCGCCAGACCCGCTACTTTCTGAATTGGCCTCCAGCACTTTACTCCCCGGGCAGAGTAGTATGCCATGGCTGCAGTCCACAACATCTTCCACATTTTTCCTCTTTAATTATACATTCTTATACTCTTCCACTACACCACTGTTCCACACAGCCACTTCTTTTCCCAGTGCAGAAGCGTGCTTATGAGGAATGAAGGGCAAAAAAAGAAGAATTTCCCAGAGGAGCAACAAATACACAGGATTTTGGCAACAGCAAGCTACAGAAACTAAAGGATGCCATGACAGAAACTATGCTATAAATTATGCATTTTGTAGCTTTAAAAAAAGGCGTTCTTTTTCTCTGCAGGCTAAGAAGATTAGCTAGAAAACGAATGCAAGTTCTGAAGCAGCACTATAAAGACTCGCTAGTCTTGTTTGGTATTTTTACTTCCAACACAAACATGCTCAGCACTACTACAAGGAGCTTGATGCAGACATGGGATATCCCAACTTTGCTTATGGGCTGGAAGACCACTGGCAGGTCTGAAGAGCTCTAGTAAACACACTGCCATCACTTGTTTCAGTCTTATCCTGCCTGGCAGAAAACAAACCATGCCGTCAGCATAATTATCTCAATGTTTGTGAACATGCACATTTTCATTAGTAACCTGACCATAATCCAACATTCAACCTACTTTGTTTTTTTCTAAATTGCACAAAGGCAAACTTTTTACTTTTGTATTGAATGAGAGGTGCTCAGAATTTAAAAATATCTAATTAACATTTGCTGTAGATTTTTCTGCCAGTGCTGAGCAGGGAACCATAACAAACCAGGAGATTTTTCAATTATAGCAATTGAGAATCAAAAAAACCCCAGACTAAAATTAACGCTCGGCTCTCCTGTTAACACACTGTACATCTGTTCCCTGGAGCAGTGTTTAGGTGAACACTTTAAACACAAAAAGTTAAGAAATTAAAATATTGTGTATTTTCCCTGTGCCTGGCATTGCCATAGTGGTTAAACTGCTGTTACTAAAGGTAACTAAAAAACTAGACAGCTTGAGAACATGCAGGTGTTTCCCCCCTTTATACAGTAGGACATGTTTCTCAGGTATGCGATGGCATAATTTATTCAAGTTAAAACAAGGATGTAGTCAACCTTAAATGACCACCTTTGTGGTGCATAACTATACACAAGCTAGTAAGGGTGGCCTGTATTACAGTGTGAAATTCTTTGGTGAGGTTAAGGGGAACTTAAAAAAGCCACAACCAAAACCAGACAACTGCAAACATCGTT
This sequence comes from Opisthocomus hoazin, assembly GCF_030867145.1. Taxonomy (NCBI): domain Eukaryota; kingdom Metazoa; phylum Chordata; class Aves; order Opisthocomiformes; family Opisthocomidae; genus Opisthocomus; species Opisthocomus hoazin. The sequence goes on along the minus strand of NC_134422.1, from coordinate 34,944,428 downwards.
AGTACATGTAGGTGGTTTAGATAGAAGTGTATCAATAAAGACAGATGGCATCCTAAACACTTCATAAAAAAAAATCTTGAGCAGATAATCCCTGACCAATATTACTATAAAAGGAGAGCACAACAGTCAAAAAAAGAAGGTGCAAAATTCAGCGCTGTTTCAGAAATGCTACAGCCCTCTGCAGGCATGAACTTTTTAAAGATATAGTGCATGTCCCACGTATTCGTAGACTACAAACAAAGGTATATTAGGAAACTCGTGAAGCCATCTTCTGGAATGGAAACAACTCCTCTGCTTTCAGAAACATAACCTTTCTACTCCATTAGAAGTGTTAATGCACCATTCTCCAAGTTCAGTCTGGGAATTTGAGCTATTACATTCCAGACCACCACACCTCCTTCATACATGTATATAAACAATGCTGTTACTACAACTACTACATACATAGGATGCTGAATTTAGGCTTGGCACATCTGAACGCAAAATCCAAAGGTCTTCCCGGACACATTTCTCTAGTATCCTCCCTCCCCTACACATTCTTTAGCCTCTCTGAGAGAAGAGCTCTGAACTACTAACACCAAAAGTAAGAAAATAAAAAGCAGAAAGACTGGAAAAAAAGTTATAAAAGCAAGCAAAATTATCAAAACCATTCTAACTGAAAGAGAAGGAGGCTTCCTTCTTCCTGCAGTTCAAGTACCTAAACGCAAATATTGCAACTCAAATGAGTCTAGTTTCCTTACTTATCAAACTATTGGGACACAGTGTCAGGAATAATTCCTGAGAACCAGACGTGTGCCCCAATCATTTTCCATTTTTGGAGTCAATCTTGTTCTTTTGACAGCTAAACTCTGAAAACAACGTCTGAAGTTATTTTTATTGTAATTGCACCTCCCCTCCCTTGCAAGGTTCTGCAATTTCAGTAAAATACAATAATGAAATACCAACATTTCTCAGGCTTGAAGAGGCCAAGCTGTCTGCAGCTTTCTATTTATCTACAGTAAGAAATTGCAATCATTTGTAGGTCCTCTGAAAAGCTGTTTGCTTAGTAACCATTGAAATTATTATTTTTTAAAGACAGCTAACTGAACAGCCTAGGAGACTACCAGTAGAACTGGCGGAGTATGCTAAAGGAGGCCACTTGTCACCGTTATCTGTCCTTTCCTCATCCTCCACTGCATGCTCTCAAAAGGGATTGAACACCTAAGTCCAATATCAGAACTATAAGCACCAGTTTGAAGGCCCCAGAGAAACAAAAAGAAAAAAATTCTTCCTTTCTGTTCACCTGTTTCATTCTTTGTCTTGCAGGTATCATTTTTTGTGAGAATAATCATTAAGTGCAGGTCTCAGTAACAATTAACAGGAGAGAACAGACAAGAGTGGCGTCTCAGTCAGAAGGGAGACTCAGGTCTGACTCGTCTGCACTTCCAAGCAGCTTCTGCTGGCCAGTTGCAAATACTTATTTTTTTTTTTCAGGAATATCATGAAGGCAATAAACACATCAAGGCTGTTTGGTTGCAAACACTGGACTGCAAAAGAATAGCCAGAGAAATTATTATTCCCACTCTCCGGGACTCATGACACTGCATTCGGAATTACTGGGTTCCATTTTGAACTCCCTAGTATCAGATATATTGACAAACTGCAGTGAGCCCAGCAGACAGCCACCGAGACAGTAACGAGACCAGAGCTGACGCAGTGCAAGAGTTGAGGGACCTGGATTTGTTCAGGCTGGAGAAGAGAAGGCTGAAGGTGGGGATCCCATTGCTGTTTGTAAACTACCTAATGGGAAGGTACAATGGAGATGGAGTCAAGCTCTTCTCAGAGGTGCACAGTGACAAAGCAAGAGGCAAGAGACAAGCTGCAAAAATGGGAATTCTGACCTGATACAGGAAAAAGATTCACAACAGAGGTGACTAAACATTGGAACAGAGACCCAGAGAGGCAGTGGAATCCCCACCCTAAGAGACTTTGAAATGCCAACTGTCCTAGGCCTTGAGCAATCAAATCCAGCTTGTAACACGACCCCAACTTTAAGTAGCAGTTCAGATGACCTCCAGGGAACCAAGATTTTTCGACAAACCCATGATGTTGTAGTAACAGACAGAAGATCCTGCCTTAGTCTCAATGCTAAGTTCCCTCTGAAGTCTTATTATCTGGAAAGCAAATCTAAAATTACAGCTATTAGCTTAATAACAAATACTCACCACCATATTGTAGGCATCAGGAACTTCAATTTCAAACTGAAACTTTCCACCTTGGTAATAGCCCTCATCTAGCAAAGAGAAAACAACAAAAGTAGTTAACTACAATAAAATAACATGCCATATAATAGACAATATCTGTCATTACAAAGATTAAAATAACAGCATGGGGTTATAATCAAATACTTAAACCTAGTTACACTGTAACACTAGCTGTGACCTAGTCTAAAGAGAGTGTGAACATAGTGTCCTCCCTCACTTCCAAAATGTTTACAGCAGAAATTAATTTAAATCAGAAGAGTCACCAGTCCCAGAGTGACCCTGGAAAAACCACCTTCCTGATCAGACTATCAGTCCATACCAAGCTAGAGGAACAGCTGATCGAACTTCTCGCCTCTGTATAAACAAAACTGTGCCACACAGTGACCACATGGCATGCGGTACCACAACATTGACCCTTGGAACGAGCTGGATACGTACTTCACTTGCTAATGCATGCTAAATCCTGCTCCAGGATTTAGCACATCTTCCCAGACTTGTGCTAGCAATCACATATCATGAGTAACATGAATAATGGTGTGCAAGGGCCTGCTTCAGAGCATACCACAATAAACTTGCTCTTCTATTGTAATTATCTTAGGATGATGTATCAGTTAGAAAAATCTGCCTGCCTCTGTCAACCTCAGAGTCAATACTGAATTATTAAAACAGCTAAATTTTAAAATAAAAGTATCTGAAAATCTCTAGTTCCATTTAACCAGAAATAATAGGATGATAGTCAGCCTACTCTTGAGATGGCTGTGCCTGGAAGCTGAAATGCTTGCAAGTGACCTGAAATGTGTCTGTCTGGCATTGCCATTAATAATTTTGTTCATTAAGGAAAGGAAACAGACAGGTACCCAGCCCAAACCAGGGGTGTGGGACTATTGAGGAATGCTCAGGCTCAAACTACCTTGAGTACTCCAGCTCTCTGTATCATACAGCACAGTCACAGTGAACGCTTCAGGGTCAGAAAGGCTGGTTATCATTGTCTCACAGTATTTTTTTATATATTATTTTAAAAACCAACATTGCAAAGTCAAGTCCTGTGAAGCAATCCATAATTTACAGAATGATTTAAGACTGTTTTCTTATTATCTAGCTTGTTCCAAAACACAAAAAAGTTCTATCTACTCTACTATGTGTCATCAAAATTCTCTTTCAGAATGGTGTCTTCTGGACCTGCTGCCTTCCCAGTCCTTACATAGATCTAGCACAACTTTATTTTCTCCTACCAACCAATGCACCACATCCACTAACTCAGGTTTCACTCCATGCTACACTCACCGCTGTCAGCACAAGCCTGTAGCTTCCACACTGTAACTGCCATGACTGCAAGACAGCAGTCAGCTCCTACCCTTCCTCCTCTTTGCAATCTCTTATCAGCTGACTTACTGAAAAGGAGAGGGCATCACCCTGTTAAATAATACAAACCCACAGCTGTAGAGAGAAGCGAGCCAGTAAAAGCTGATGCTGCCAAAGATGAAACTCAGCCGCACGCTACATCAGCACGCCACTCCAAAGGACCTGTGCCTGCAGAACAGCAAGAGCTGCTGGGAAGTACATCAGTCTGGCTTCTCCCAGGAGCCTGTGCAGACCACTGACAGGTTCAGCATATGAACAGCATTGGAAGTTTAGGACTGCAACAGCACCACGGGAGCAGAGTATGAAAACAGAACATGACTGGTCTTCCTCACCCCACACAGTAACACTTACAGCTGCCTCCACACTGAACTGTGCAGCACACAGCTGCAAGCCTTAGCCACTGCAAATCTCAGTTTAATAACCTGTCCAGAACATATGCTTTTCAAATACATTCTCCATCTCCACTCCAATTCAATTCTGAAGTGCGTTTGGTTTATTAAGTAGTCTTCTGAGGCACACTGTGCTTTACCAGAAAGTAAACGTACATGCACTGACTTTTATGGAAAAAAGATAAAAGCATTTATCTCATTTTCAAATATAATCCTGAAATAAAAATCTGTAAGACAGGCCAATTCCAAGGAATGAGATCAAAAGGTGAGTTATATCAATATCCTTTTGATGAAACTGCTCCCTGTCAAATGTGCTAAACACTCCAAGCAAGACACTGGCTGTTCCAGAAAGAAATCATTAGGGAAATGGTCCAGTATCCCCCTGAGAGTTCAAACAGCTCAAACACCACCGAGTTACCCCACACGACACAGCTAACTGCACTTTAGCCACCATCTAGCACATTGTAATAGCTTTTTAACCAAGTGTCAGGAATCCTCACTATTTCCAAGTATGATGCCATCCATTGCAAAAACCACAGTCGAAAAATCTCAGGTCTTTTAGTGATCATACTATAATAAATAAGCAACACCATACAGGAATTTGGTGTTTGCTATAGTGCAAGCCACATACCTCACAGCCTTCCACGGGCCTCCCCACTGCCCTCTGGCTCACAAGCACTTATCAAGCTATCACTTCCCAATACAAGCAATCACATGAAATGCCCACATATGTTTGTGCAGGGAGAAGCCTGCTGCCAGTACAGCAAGGTAAAGGAGAAACACCACCACTGTTAAGGTTGATCAGCAAGTCCAGCAGCAGAAAGTTACTTTTCCTGGCTTAATTTCAATAGTTCCTTGATTTTGTGGACTTGGAGTGAAGCACGCAGCAGCTCTTTGTATTCCACTCCTGCTAATGTGAAATAGATGCCTGTTGATGGATGTACGTACATGTGCCTTCTGTCAAAGAAAATCCTCAGATTTAATGAATCCTCACTGTAATACAATTGTCCAAAAAGAAACATTCAAGAACAGCTCCAAGGGAGGAGAGCTTGCCAGAAGACTGTCAGATTCCTGCCAGTCAAGCAGCAAGAGAAAAGCCACACTCCATGGCTCTCCACATGCTGAAAAACACCAGGCCCACAGCCTCTGCAGCATGCAGGAACACTTGGGTAGGTCCTTGACTCCAAGCACAGGCAGCAAGATCACTCTGACCTTGCTCAAGAGATGGGGAAAAAAGCTGGACAATTGTTCTTCATTTTCTCTGCTCTTCCCCATGACACACACCAAGCTCATGATAGCTCCTCTTCCAGCCATGGAAGAAACTCCCAGGGTCCATGTGTGGGTTGAAATCAGGCAAGGTGAGTCCAGCTGGAGGGGACAAGCCCAGCTGAGCCTCTCTCACTGCATAAAACCATCACTGCAAGAGTGCAGAGTTCCCTGCAGGATTACTAAGATGAACTGGCACGCAGAGGGGTCAAATTATCACCAGTGTCAGCAGAAGAGAAGCAGTAGCACCAAACAGCAAAAAAGCATCCCTCTTCCTTGGCAAAAACACTTTATAATCACATATTAACACCTCCACAGACTGTGAGAGATTCCTCATGTATTAATTCAGTTTTCTCTTTATTTGTAGAGCATAGAAAAACATAAGGCTGAGAAATTTCTGGAAGACTTGGAGCACTTTACACATTGTGCCTCACACTGGGGGTCATTTCCACATATTTGTATGATCAAGCCTCCCTCAAAAACAATTCAATGCTCATCACTGCCTTGCATTACAACTCATTTTGTTTCAGGTTTACCCTGGCATTAATCCATGCTAGCACTAACCCAAAAATACACTGTGTACCCTACTGGTTCTGTTATAAAATAAGCAAGGACTTATTTACCAAATCAGAAGACTAATGCCTCTCTCCTCCCCTCTTTCACAATCCTCCCTGTATGTTTGCAAATCTTTTCACTAACACAGTAATAAAGCACGCTACTCATTACCAATCTCTCCAATGTATATTAAAAATTCATGTTTCTGGAGGGCCCCAGTACCCAGCCAGAAATCTTGCGATGCATTAACAAGATAAGCCTCACGACGAAGTCGTCATATGGCATCTCAAGCAAGCAAATAGGTTCCCCCACACGGCTACTTCCTTCCCTGCGTGCCACAACACCCATGCAGACTGGGTCACAGACCCTTAATTTTTTAGGCATCTAACAGTGGTGGGAAAAACTAAAGTTCTGGCAAAGTTAATAGTGAGAAAATTGCTATAAATAAAACAGTCAAATAAAACAGCTTTGGCACATAACTTAGGAAGTTGGCCACTGACAAGACTTTTGCAAACAAGTAGTATGTCTGAACTCCAGTTTTCCTCCAACTGCTTAAATTTATGTCTTCAAGAGCTGTTAACAGAACAAGCATCCCTTCCATTTCAGTCTTGAGTTTCATTATCAACAACCTGACTTTAATCTTAGTTTGCATTTGTAAGGTGTTTTCATGGCTAAAAGTGCTGTGAAAATACTAAACTAAATTACTGTATCGCTTTGAAAGAAAATGCAAGATAATTAGGACAGGCCACAACGGATGTGCTTTTCATAGTAGCTCCTTGAATCAGCAGTGTTTAAATGCTCAGTCATGCTCACCAACATCTGTCATTTCATGGCATGCAAAACAGACAACAGGCTTTTTACTAATTCCCTGAAGAACAGGACTCTCAAATAATCACACTAACCCCAAACTACCCCAGCTGTCTGGGAACTGCAAGAAAATCGCATTAACTCTACAAATTCCTCTAGTTTTCTTCATGTGCAAGCTATCCAAAACTCACCTTTTTTTTTTCCAGGTCATTACCACATTTTAGCCTCAGCTTCCAATGTTGTGCTCCAAATACCAGTGCAGCAGGCAGGACCCTGCCCAGGTTATAAGCATCTATCTCATTTTTTCTAGCTTTTGATCCAATAAGTTACTGGCACAAAAGTAAGAACAGAGCATTTTTCAACAACAGTACGATTGTTTCAGACAACAAAAGGAAAAACAACCTTCAGACACCAGAGAAAGCCAGCAGTATCTGCCTCAGGAACACACAGTTTGTCCATCGTGGCAGTAAAGTAAAACCCTGATCTATTTTCTAGCGTGTGCTACCACGTATCCACTTCTGGTGCACTGCAGAAAGCTGTAACACAGGAACCGGAATTTCTTGAGGACAAGCAACTTTATGCGAAATAAACAATCACCCTCCTCAAGATTTTCTACAAATTAATTTTAATTTAAAACTCACTGTCACCAGGATGATTTTGTGACATTAAATACTTACTAAGAAAGGTTATTACGAGAAGCACAGAGCAACGGAGCTGAAAGTATTTCTGTTTGGTGGTAAAGTTTACTTTCTTATTCAAATTAGTCTTCCTGTGAGAACCTAAAGAAGCTTCTTTCACTGCCTGTTCAAGACCAGCCACATTTAAAATGACTTCATAAAACAAAGCACCCGAGAACAAGCTTTACCAATAACGTAAGGCTAGAATGTTGACTGCAAAAGGCGTTTCTGCATTAGAAAACATACTCAGTCAGTACCTTCACGGTACCCAGACAGCTGGTTGCTTGCAGAAACTGTCTTGGTGTAAGTTTCCTTATAAAATGTGGTTACAGAATTCAGGCTGTCATGTTAATTAGAATATAAGAGAACTTAAACATAAAATATGAATTTAAAATAATTAGCACACCTGTAACAGATCTGTCAGAAGGATGCAATCTCTGTAACTACAGATAAGCAAACTGAGAACCCTGAGAAGGGAGCCAGCAAGAACCTCTTCGCTGTGCAGACCACCAACCCTAGCTTAGGCACGCCTACTATACAGGTCCTAACTGTGAGAACGACAAAGTGGCATTAGACATTCCCTGGCACACGCAGCTGCACTGAGCCCAGCTCTTGTTCCACAATTGGAAAGCTGCAGATACACTTGCAAAGCACTCCCTTAAGAACCAGCTGCATGAGCAGCATTTCTAGACGTAGAAATCTCAGCTCCTCAATGCAAGAGACAGCTCTAGGCGGGAGGAAGAAAACTGACTCTTACTCCGACTGTCAAGATTCATACATGATTGTTTAGACACTGCTAAAATAGTTGCTTCAAGTAAAGATCTTGGTCTACATGAGCCAGCCACTTAGTTGCCTCTCCGTTATTCCAAAGAAAACTAAGATTCAGCATACTCCTAAGAAAAAACTCCATCGTGAAGGGAATCATAAAGCTGCGAAGACTGTCTTGGTATGTGTTACGTTCTGCCTTTAGAGAGCTGTGCTAAGCTGTAGCTGATCACAAGATTCTGTACCTGAAATATACACAGCTGAAAATAGATGTTTACTTCGGTCAGACTACTGCTACAGAGACTTCAGCTGTGCAGCTATATTTAGAGTAACAAAATGTTAATTAAGATCATCTCATTCCCAAGCTCATTTCAGCAACGAAGCTAGCACAAAAACCATGCTCTGCATTCATCCACTGTCTTCTGTCTGCAACATCGTGCCACACCGCAGCTAACAGACAAAAAACCGACTAAGTATCTAGACACCTTACTATGAAGAAGCTGTCACTGCTTCATATTCAAGATACCCCTAACTCGCACGGTAATGATCTTGTAAAGTCAGCCCATTTCCAAAATATCATAAAGCACCATCATATAAACTGAAAGACATTTGGTTCAAGAAGACTAGCACGCATCAAGTAACCACGAATACATCTCCTACACAGAATGAGAGATTAAAAGTCCTATAACAGCACTTGCATTTACTTTTGATTACACTGACCAGGGCAGAGTTACTCATTTTTCCATCGCAAAAAGGAGTCACACAAATGGACATGTTAACAAAGACCACCCAAGAGTCCTGCTGCCGAGGAAGTGCGGGTTGATTTTGGCTAAGGAGCACCAACAGTGACATCTAGTGCCCGTCTGACTTCACGATACCGAATTATCAGAAAAACCCCTGTCACCCTGCTAAGCGTAAATCGTTATTTCTATAGGTGAGACATCATGATGACTGCCACAGTGCATCCAAATTCTGTAGTCAATAAGCATCTACAGAACATGTGCATCTACAAGAATTCGTTGGCAGGGAGATACTAATCCCAGCACATCTAACTGCAACAATTCAGTGTATTGAACACATCAATTACAGCAAAAATAAGTAGTGCATGTGAAGTTTAAATAATCTTACATGCAAATTCATCCATAAAACACAAACACAACTTTCTATTCCAAAATGGACAGCCATGTGAGCAAACTCGGTAATTTCAGATGGCTCTGAAGAAACTTATGTGGAAATTATAAATTAAAAAAATGTACTCCTGAGGTTTTGTTTTTATTGAACAGCATGCCACCAGAAGCTTCACAGTATATTTAAACGGTATTCATAATAAAAGATCTAATTCACACATACTTGAATATTCAAAGACTATGAGGCTCCTACTTGGTATGCATCTTCAGACATGCATAGATTTGAAGTTTTCCAGCAGCGTTATATCTGTTATTTACCTTTTCAACTCTGCAGAATCAAGCCATCGTAGAAAAGCACATATCTGCAACATAACAGGGCTGTAATACAATAATTTCTCTAGACGTAATCCAAGATTTTTCTCAGCAAATAAAACAAGGTGGTTTGAAATTGGCCGAGAGAAAAAAATGTTTTCAAAGTGACTAAACAAGACCCAAATATTTCCCAAACCTGCTCAATTTTTATGGCATGTTTATTGGAATCTAATTCTCAAAATCCAGCCCAGTTCCTCTACTGCCTCTATAAAACAATCACTGTATTACAGCCAGTAATAATTACAGCTAGAAAATTTACTAGATTCTTGAGCAAACTTTTGGAATCATGTTTCCTAAACACCAATGCACACAGAAACAAAAGCAACATGTTTTAAAAAATTACCTGGGATTACAGTTAGCTGAAAGTAATGAAGCTTGTTTGGGTCAGGAAAATTCACTTTACATGTACCTGTGAAGCACAAGAATAATTTACATCAGGTAATTGTTTTTCTGCTGTTGGGAAAGCAAGTATACCATCTTTCACACTCTCCAAATTCACTCCCTGACTAATCCCCACCTTCCAGTCAAGTGATTTCCTCCTACACTTTGTCTCTAAGCACCTCTTCCCTATACAGTCACAGGTCACCTGCTGTAACGCAACTTCACTTCTTTGAGCTACGAGGAAGCAGCTTATTTCCTTTTGGTAAACCATGTTGTCTCAAAGACCTTAAAATGCCAAAGGATTTGGTCTTCTGTATATATACTAGCTACATGTTAAGATGACAGCATACATAATGAGCATCTCTCCCTCAGAAGCTCCTTAATAGTAACATGTGTATCTTAACATTTGATCATACATTGCAGTCTGCAAGAAGTCATGCCACCACAGCCCTATGCTAACAAAGGATTATTTGTGCCTGTAAGATATAATGAGATATAAGCTTTACTGAAAGCCTCATCCAAAAGCCAGTGAAGTCTCTGTCCAGTTGTCATATTGAACAAGTTTCTTCTGTGTAGCCAATTACGCACATTGACAGCAAAAGTTATGGAGCATCATTACAAACCAAACACTATGTTTTCACTCTCAGACTAGATAAATTTAAGGAGAACAGTGAGAACAAAGAACAAGTGTGGAAAAAAAACCCAACAACATCAGTCTGACGAAACTAGTCAGTGGTTTCAGTACAACAGATGCAAGTTTCACAGCATAATAGCCCTTTGTTCGCGCTTGATGACATAAACTAAGTTGCCTTCCCATATACAAAACTGGCCATTCTTGACTGTGGCAGAGACAAGCTGTCATGCTGGCACTAGAAGACACATATATCCATGGATACATTATTGTCCATATTATGTAGCCTTTAGCTTCTTACTCCACCAAGCTGGCTGTTATTTTTCTGTAGTCAAGGAGTTAAACAGTATCAGAGATACAGAACCTATTTGCCTGAAAAAATAACTAGAAATGTACACAAATCCCAGTAATGCATTCGCACTGTAGTAACTACAAACCCTGATACACATTTCTCAGATGTCCATTACCCTACAGAAGACTCTACACAACAGAAGATAAAATTACTCTGTGTAAAATCTCTATAATTGCCTTTAAGCAGTGCATACATCAGAGTTAAATAATGTCTCCTCCTGCCCTCCCTTTTTGCTGCTTCTGTTGTGTATTTTTCCCCCTTTTAATTCCTTTCACCCGGCAGTCTGGACATCGAAAAGTCTGATTTCTGAGATCCAAGCACTGATCCAGATTTAGAATCATTAGCAAACAGAAGATGCTCATGACAAGCAGCACTCAGAACTTTAACCCCCCCTTAGGTGGGAAAAGACTAGAAACACCACAAGCTACTTGCCAGCCTAATCGGAGAGAATATTCACTGCTTTTCTTTGTAAGATAAGCAATGGGCAAGACAGTGTGAATGCACAGCCCAGATAACCTGCATGTACGCTCTCGGTCTGCTGCAAGCAGCTCATAGCTCTTTCCCTGCAGGCAAAACATCTTAGATTATTCTGAAACAGGAACGCGCGCCACAGGAAGCTACGTAGAGCAAGCGACGGTCTCTGAATGCACCTCTGAGCTTACTGGGCAATAACTTGTGCCTTCCTGCATTCCAAGAATTCACAGCAGAATGATGCTGTTCTGGTCAACGCTTGAAAGGAAAGGGAGCTCAACAACAACTTGGCTTCACTGTCAACACCCACTCATAGCAACAAATACAGAGTAGTAGGAACTTTACTCCCCTTTAAGGGGCTTTGTGTTTTGCTGTCCATTACAGAACTAGGCTTTCTAAGGCTAAGCAGCAGAAAACACATAGTTGATTTTTAACTATCTATCCTCAGCTTTAGAAGCAATATGCCTTTTATTCTGCCTATTTTAAAGTGGCCATTAATATTTTCATCTTATAGCATGACATACAAGTCAGATTCCAGGCCTAAAACCACATTATCTTGCCTTTTTTTAAGGAATATGGATTACTTTAAAAAAAAAAATTCATGAGTATTTTACTACTAACAAGCACATGTCGTTACAGCTTGCATGTGAAACGAAAAAGCACTAAGTTGGCTTAGCATGTTTCCAGAGAACTGAGCTATTTGCTCTGCCCCTAAATGAGCATCTCTTGTTTTCAAAGTGAAAGAAGGGAGGGGGGTGAGAATCGTGAGGCAATAAATGTACCCTTCAGTTCCCGGTAACGTCTGGGTGTTTTATGAGAGGGAAGTTCCTGCTCCACCACCAGTCAAACTCTGGAGCCAAATGATCAATACTGCTTCCAAAGGATACCAGTAAGGATCCACCTCTCCACAGCCCCTTAAGAGGGAGCAACAAAACAAATCTGTTCAAGACTGGGTGGCAGAGTTTTACACAGCTTTCCCTAGAGTTAACAAATACCATTAGCATTCATACTTCAGCCAAAAAATTCAGTTCAATGGTTCCTTTTCCCCTTAAAATGCATGCCATTAAATGCTATACTTACAAGGTAAATTAACTTCAAGTTCTGCAACCTCTGTTGAAAGAAAAAAAAACACGTTATTTATGCAAGCATAAAGCCATTCTTGAAGTCCAAATTGAGAGATTTAAACTGCCCTGTAAATCAAATTTCACTTGAAAATATAATTTAGCTGCACTGGAGGTTTACCTTGAAATTTCTCTTTAAGCCACATAATTCATGACTAAGAAAGCTCATCTGCCCTACAGACAATGAATACATCCCCCATCCAGACAACACAGACGTCCGCTACTGAGATTAGGAGGTTCAGCTTTGCCAAGACTGAAGTGGCAGGGCTTCTAATACACAGAGCACTGGCATTTCAAAAGGTGGCATTGTCTAAACCTCCAAAGTTGCCTACATAAAGCACTAAAACACAGAAAGCTGTAAGTCCACAGTCTGCAAAACACAAGAGCAGAAAACCCTCAAGAATCAGCGTGTCAGTCCAATTATAAAAACAAGCACAGGAGGTTCACAGCCTGCACAAGCATCACCAGTCCCCAGCATCTAACTGCTAATGCTCTTCCACCATCAGCTACCAGCCCCCTCAGGTTACACACTGCTTTGGTGGGGAAACCTCCAAAAACGATACTGCGTACTGCACATTTGGAAACGGCTACTGAAACCCTAATTCAAGGGCACTGTCATACTAGATGTTGTCTGGCCTGCAGAACCCAGCATTAAGAGCACCAAAAGAACAGAGAAAGACAAACCTTCACTTCCAGAACCCGTCACAACAACGTGCACGGGAAGTGATAAAAACAACTGCATTTGTTGCAATACTCATCCCCTCAAAACCTCTGCACTGTTGAACAAACTCAGTTTTTTGCTCCTGCCCCTGTTGGATATTTCCTCTCAGAGCATGGTTTTCTGCAGATACACACTCTTGTTCAATTAAGACTTCTTTTTATTTATTTCCCACCCATCAAACTTGAAAGCTATTCATAAAAGAAATGAAGTAACCTGATTCAGTTGCATAGATCCTAGGCAGGGAAGTTCACTCCTAAGCCCTTTCTCTGCCACACTACTTTCTCTAGAAGACCCCCTGCCTTCCCCCTCTTTTGTGTATTTTATTGAAGTCCTACTTTCAACTACTTGTATTTCACAGGAGTATGAATGAGATGTATCAAGACACCTCCCCCTTTTATTTCTAAAGTTCTAGGAAACCAAATCAAATACATTTTTGCTTTTCCTGTAGTCTTTTCTCCCCTCACTTGATTTCCAACTTCGCTTTCTGGTCTGCATAGACACAGTCCATTTCTTTGGGCTAACAACAACGTATAAGAGCTTTCAACACCAACTCTCAAAAACACGCGTCTAAAGCAAACTGTAATGCCATTTAAGATATAGGGAGCAACTTCTTGGCACAGAATCCAAACTTGTCACAATTAAGAGCTCACTAATTCCACAGAATTTATCTTGCATCCATGCTTACCAAACCTGGCTCATCTGTGCAGTGAGCATGATGCTTATTTGACTCCCGCCTCCCACACACTTGGCACAGCCCTGACATCCCTACATCTGCAGCTTACTCTACAAAGACAGAAAACCCCACCAAAACAGATGCACTGTGTTTCACACTTACCTAAAAGAGCTCACAATTGCACTCTTTACAATCCCACACTGCAGCACCTGAGCAACCACAGCTCATTTAATCAAAGCTGTGCACTAAAAGAAACACTACACTGGGGGCACACTTTTGCTAACAGTTTTCAAAGAGCACTGTCTTTATAACATGCCAAAAATGTAATTTCAGCTATAATCAATGACTTGATTTTTACTTTCCCTTCCTGGTTAAAAAAAAAAAAAGACAAAACATAACCAACTACTGAAGGCTGCAGCTATACAAACCCATCATAAGATTATTCCCCCATCCCTTCCTCTTCAAACTCACCAGCCTTTCATAGTGGGAGGCACTATCAATCTTCACTAGATAGTGAAGTTCAGGACCTGGCTCTTTTTTTAAACTGTTGACTGCTTTCCTTATTGCTCTCCATGCCCTTGTGTTGTTCAGCTTAATGAATCCTGCCTGCCTTGTGCTTCATTTTTGAGCAGAGGGCAGGTAGGGAAACAGGAGAAACCAGAATAGAGCCTGTTCAAACCCAGCAATGGCCAGGCTGCAGCAGCTCTGCTGAGCTGGGGCCTCACTTCTGCCTCTTGCAAGGTTCAGTAGAGAGTTTACTGATCTCCATAGCTCCTTTGAAGCGTGAAAAATTTCCTGTAGTGAATTCATACTTCTGCATTTCCCTTTGTCTTGGCACAAGAATGAGTGGGTTTTTCTTGTGAAAACATGAAAACAAAGGTGCTCACACCCATGAGGATGGAACAGAATGCTCTTTCTTTGAAGGTGTGCAAACACGTGGGAAGACTGCACCAGCCAACCCACACGAAAGCTCTGTGAACAAGGGCAAGTTCCCCAAAATTAAAGTTTCTAATCAACTCTGCAACAAACCACTGAAAATACAAACAAAACATATTTATAAGGATAAAATAAGCAAGTAAAGACCTGCTTCAATAATCCAAACTTTTTAAGCAACATCAAGTAAGGAAACATGTTACCATTAACTGTGACATATAAACATTGGTGATTAACAGTAAGTAGCACATTTAATGGGCCATAGCTACAGTGGGTGTGAGTTTTCCAAATCCTATGACTCTTTGGCAGTGACAGTCTTGACACTGAAATAATTTTTGCACCTTGCTGTGCAGAAAGCAAATATTTTTATCACACCATTCAAGCTCCATTAAGATTCTGATGTTTTAAGTTATGCATTTTCTACATAAAGCAATACCACTGACAGGAATAATCTCTGTAAGAAAATGCCCCTTGTACAGTCTGTCAATTTATTGGCATGGTTTAACAGATTTGTAAATAAGCAAAATGTAGAAGCAACAATTAGAGCTCCAATGCACTGAACTTCCAAGGGCTCCAAATCCTCACTAAATTAAACAACGAACTTAACCTCACAATCTTTCTCACCTCCTCTTTCAAAAAATTACTGTAACTACAGCTAAACAGTAAAGAAAATCCAATTCGACTGCTTTTCATAACGTTTGGTGGATAATCAGTATCTGTGTGTCAACTCACTGCCAGACACCTCACCGTTCCTTAAGATGCCAAGACAAACAACTGGATAAGCCAAGACTCACGAAATACTGTGCGAAAGCTCCCCAGAACTTCCACGAGAACCCACTGTTCACCAATGCCAGCTCACTGCTGGCTTAGCAGAGCTGCAGAAACACTGCAGAGCATCTCAGTTTCTCCCACAGTCAGGGCTGATTGCCAAGAAGCAGCAAACCCAGGGGCACTGCAAGGCCCTGCACCCACTCTCATAAACCATCCCGGGCAGGTCCGATAGGCCATAAGTGCAGACACATGCCAGAACTTCTGCAGCGAACAGACTCGGGTGCAGCCAGCCCAGACGCAGACAAGCTCCCAACCAGCCAGTCCGGTGTTCCTGAAACCTCAGGTGATCTGGTGCAGAAGCACATCCAAGTAGCAGGTCTATCTGCAAAGTCCTTGACCCAGTATACACCTGCTTGAACAGTTCCAAACGCTATTTTGAACCATAAAACATAAAAAAAGTAAAAAGGCAAGGGTTAAACTTGAACCTACCACAGACTTTGGAAGAGTTGAATGCAAACTGATTATGTTTCAGAAACAGCTTAGGAACTTGCAAAACAGGGGCAAGCAAAGCCTAACACAGGCAACCAGAGCTATTTATAAATGATTTCACAAACAATAACTCTCCCTAGCCATGACAATTCTCAAGACAGAAATAGGAACACACACTCCTGACATGTGTGCAGGCATATGGTTTATGAGACCCACGTGAATGTTCTATTCAGTAATGCACAGATTATAATCACATTCTGCTCCCTCCCCTTCCCCCACTCCACCTCAACAGGTCAGAATGTAGAAGTGTTTTGTTTACTAGCCTTGCCACAAAGAGTCAGGCCATATGCTTCCCACTGGAATTTGTTTTTAAGTACCCAAAATGAAAGCATTATTTCCTCAACCAAAATTAACGTTCCCATCCACAGCAATGCTTTCAATCTTCTCTTGATGCTGCCCAGGACACGGTTGGCCCTCTGGGCTGCCAGCGCACATTGCCAGCTCATGTCCAGCCTTTCGTCTGTCAGTAACCCCAAGTCCCTCTCAGCAGGGCTGCTCTCCATCCTTTCAACCCCCAGCCTGTACTGATAGCGGGGATTACCCCGACCCAGGTGTAGGACCTTGCACTTGGCCTTGTTGAACCTCATGAGGTTCACACAGGCCCACCTCTCCAGCTTGTCCAGGTCCCTCTGGATGGCATCCTGTCCTTCTGGTGTCTCAACCATACCACTCAGCTTGGTGTCATCTGCAAACTTGCTGAGGGTACACTCGATATCACTGTCCATGTCATTGATAAATATATTGAACAGCACCGGTCCCAGTACGGACCCCTGAGGGACTCCACTCGTCACTGGTCTCCATCCGGACATTGAGCCGTTGACCACTACCCTTTGGATGCGACCATCCAACCAACTCCTTATCCACCGAACGGTCCACCCATCAAATCCATGGCTCTCCAATTTAGAGAGAAGGATGTTGTGGGGGACCGTGTCAAAGGCTTTACAAAAATCCAGATAGATGATGTCCACCATCATCGCTCGAGCAGGCAAACAGCTACCTGACCTTGGTTCACATGTTATCACCAGCTCCCAGAGCCAGCAGGGACTTAAGAGTACTGTGCCAAAAACAGGACAGCCCACCATGTGTGTAAGCTGCTGTGAAGGATGCTGCACAGAACACTTGCCTGCTGTTCTCCTGTTGACTCAGGAGCTATAGACTTACTTGAGGCCAAAAAGGATCCAGGTGTGCTACGGAAAGAGTACAGCTATCACTCAGCTTTCTAATGTACATCACTGCCGTCCCTTGCTCTTCCAGCTCAGAGGCTTTACACAGCAGCATGAAAGCACCACCACTAACACCATTAAGAGGAACCACCACTAACCTCAGTACAACTGCTGGGGCAAACAAGGACAGACTGGGCCTCTTCTCATCTCCTCCTCTTTTCTTCCTTACCAATGGCCAGCATTTCTTTGCTTTTTTGTAGAACAGGTTACTTTTTAATTCACAGTTGCCAGGAGGTTGACCTGATTTGAGTGTTTCACCCATCCTGCAACTGTCATCTGTTTGATAACTCTAGCCTAAACAAACATCAGTAACTACTACTTAGTACTGCTCTTACAGGCTCCCACCAATTTTGTTTCAAGTCTAATACAAGAACCTATTACAGTTTTATACTAAAAGGCATCCTCGCTGTACACACACCTTTAGCAGGCAGTTCTTCACCCCCTATCAAACCCATTCCTGCAGATCTAGACAACGTGACCTAAGAAAACTGTGAATGTGAGAAGTCCATCTTCACTCAGGCTCTCAACATTGTAGATGCTGCTTCAGCTGATCTAGCTTTAAGAGCTGGAGCAATTTCTAGAAACTTTTTCAGCTGAATGGTCTACATTTAGTTCAAAGTGTAGCTTAAAAGAGAATATCCTCAAACAAGTCTTTTTCAGATTAACTACTAGATTTTCCCCTCATTTTCAGTGTAGTTATACTAAAGTGATCTACTTCTACTGTCAGTTCCCATTTTGGTCCAGAAACCATTCTAACCAGACTGACAGCAGCTCCTACAACTCTTTTTGGAGAGCCATGTGATACAATTTTCACGCGTAAACAGATCACAATCTAACACTCACACTTGTCAGGATGCCAGCAGTGACCTGCTTTTAACATTTATCAGTTTGGGACTCAACTCGTTCAATACTTAGTCTGTGCTGGTTTACTAATGGTAGCCATAGCAATTACAATGTCAATACTAATTTTCTATAGCTTACATTCTTTTCTTCCCCTGCAGACATAGGTAAGGTTTTAGTCACAGAAGTGAAAACCAAAAAGTTTTACTGTACTCTAAGGGTACAATAAAATTTCTTACAGCATTTCACACTATACCAGGCATTGTAGTTGAAGTGAACTTATATTACACTGATATTTTCCCCTCAAGTCAACACTTGTAGGTTAATGAAAATCTCAGATTATATATATTTAGTAATTTGGCTTTGTAGCTTAGCCTGGTTAAAGAGCTTATTCCTCCTGCCTGATATCCTTTCCCCTCAGAACTGGAGTTAACTGAGGATTTCCAAACTAGAAGTCTAAAGCAAGCTCTTTGCAAGAGTTATCACATTCAAAGTGAATTAAAACTCCCCGTCCTTAGAAAAATGCAAACAGAGAAAAGTGTAGCTGTTAAGGTTCCTACAGTCTAGTTGAGGCATCTCCCAGTGCACTGAGGCAGCAGCATTTGCAGAGGAACCTTGCTCTAGTACACTGTTCTACAGCAGAAACTACCCTAATTCCAAAAAGCCCTATGCAACACTACAGTTAGGCAATATCATTCAGGGAAATACACCCGTGTCAGCCTCCAGCCATTCTGAAATAAGACCAGGAAATGAGCACACTTCATTTGACTGCCAGGAATCCTAACGGTCACAGCTTGCACATCAACACTAGCACATTCGCTATTGATCATTTTTAGCAGAAATGTCACCCTCAACAACATATTCCTTGCCACTAGATCAAGCTGCACAGCTCAAGCGTTAAAACATTCACCTATTAGCAGAGGGAGTAAACCTGAGTTCCAGCCCACAGTAATTGCAAAGTGTCAGCGCCCATGGATTTTAAACATAAGATTATCTATGCTACAGAAAAACTGAAAAGCAAGAAAGAGCTGTCCCTGATTTTACTACAAAATAGCTTAATTATTACCTCACAAACTATTTAATTTATCCAGAGCTGCACAAAGTTTTGGGGTTTTTTGAGGTATTTTTTTTGTTGGTTTTTTTTTACCAACAATGGAGAGCCAGCTAGTAACAACCTACAGTAGCCTTTCTTCAACAGACCATGTGGTGCTACAAAATTAAGGTGCTGGTTTTTATTCACTACTTCATACTCAACTTCCAGTGATTCCAGGCCTATGAAAAATATCTCTGTACATTGCTTTTTAAAGTTTACTGCGTCTGATCTGTATCATTAAAGACCATCAGGACACTGACATTACTTTCAGGACTTCCTTCCCTGCCACAGGCAGTTCTGTTTTAGCTCAAAACGTACCTTTCTATCAAGTCAAATCTGATGTTCTCCTCCTATATATTGATACTTGTGACAATTTTTTATCATAACATTTTAATTGATGACAGTTGCAAATTATGCATCAATTTTTCAACAAAAGTAAGGAGCAGACTTTTTATGGTTTGCACTATTCAATGAAAATAAGTATCCTACAGGCAAAGAGCTGTTGGACATGTGATGCCAATATACACCCTACCGTACAAATGACGAGGTAAGCCACAAGGAATTTAAAAAATACTTCTGGAAATCATTTTATACACTATTTAACATTGTGCACTGTCAACACACCTGCAAAACTCTAAATCCTGAAATATTCGAATATAAGTTCCTTTCACCTTTAACAAGTAATTTATCTCGAACAGACACCCTCCGAGTTGAATCAGAAGCTGGATTGGACGCACGGGGTCCTCTGATGCCATCATCCCGCTTCAGCTTGTTTGCCAGAGTTAGCATTACTGCTGTCTTCTATCTAGAACACAAATAGTAGAACAAAGTCAATTACCAAAACTAAAGCACTAAGGGGGGGGGGGGGGGGGGGGGGGCAGCGGGGAAACAAACCCAAAACCCCAAGTTACAGTTAGTTCCTTCTTCAAAAATTATCGTCATATTCTTAGCAGTCAAAGACAGAATATGATATACATATATAGCTAACATGACAAGGATAGCATGGAGTACTTGAAGAATGTGAGTTTGTTTCAGATGTGAATACTGAGAGAGTTACAGTACATTAGGCCAAGAGAAAGTTCAATTTTGCTGTAGAAAGGTCAGTCTTTCATCATTGTTTACAATCCAGTTTCACTGCACCATCTACCACAGTATACCATTGCCTGACATCACTCCTTCAAAAGAACTGTGGTCAAAATACCCCTGCCAGATCCCTGGCCAGATGATGTGCTACAACCATTCTCATCCATGTTTCACGTGTCAATATTCGGAGCTACTTTCTGGCTGGTCAAAAAGAAAAAAAAAAAAAGAGAGAGAGAGAGAAAGAAAGGGGAGGGGAGGGGTTACTGGAACAATCCTCTAACACTAGGAAATGAGCTTTGAGTCAGCTACCACGACACAGGAAAGGCAACAGATTTAAACTGCAAATAGTGCAATTATCTATGCAGCTGCACAACAGTAACTCTTCACAGTGCACTCTTCCCACCACAGAGCAATGGTGGAGAAAGTTACATACGGAGACGTGGTAACTGAAATGAAGATATTCTTTCCTGTGTCAGTCCTCCACTACAGAAGATAACTGCACTCATAAATAAATTCCAAGACAAGGTGGACAGAATGCCAAAGTCATAAAACCAAAACATCCAGTCTGTCATGGCTTAATACTTTTTGATGCTACTCCCAGTTGAAGGCAACTCATTCTTCTTAACAGTTTTGCCAAAACCAACATAATACTGACAAGATCCACACCCTTTATGCCCCCTCACCACTAAATTGTAAGAGAAATGTTTATCCTTCAGTCAGGCAAATTAATACAATGAAATAACGGCCTTACCCTTGTGAAAAGTCAGCATATAGTCTTTACTTGAACTAGCTTGCATAGCAGACCAGACAGGTAAGATGCAGCAGTTACCAAGACATGAAACAGATGCTCAAGTAACATCAGCTCTCATTGTATAAAATGGAGAATCAGCAGAGATATTAATAAGGCAAATGATAAAGTCCGGCAAACCAATGAGATGCAGAGGATCACACTGTATAATGACAAGACTCTATACAAGATTATCTCTGTCAGCTTCAGCTCTACGTGTCTCCATGTTTCTTTCTGTCTTGTAAGCAAGCCCTGAAGTGAAGTTTAATAAGGCCATTGCAACAGCAGTTACTTCACTTGTTCATTTTGTTTGTTCTTGCCCCAAAGAAAACAGGAGATAAAGCCTCTGGCCTGCCAATCTAGTTACTACAACTGTAAAGACAGCCCTATCGCTTTCCCAAGGTTGTGAGAAACTGACTGATACCAAACATCAAGCCAGCATGAAAATACCAGTGAAGGGGCAAGAAGGAAAAATGAAACAACTGACATGACATACAGATGTTGAGAAGAGCATAACAGGTAAGTAAGTAACAAGGTTTAAAAAAAAAAAAAAAAAAAGCAAGGATGTATTTCACAATAGTACCTAACAGCATGAAACTCTGGTAAGACGTACAAGAAGGTCGAGTTGCCTGAAGTTGACAAGTATGTGCACTAGCTTCAAGATCCAGATTTTAAAAAAACGGAAAATTCAGGGCAAATGTAAATACCGCTTGCTCAAGTGAAACATTCAGTAGGCTTTTTTGCTCCCACTACCCCAAGAGAAATAAAGAACAAGCATACTAAACAGCCCTTTTTAACTTGGAGAAGAAAAACACAACAGCTAGTTTAAAAAAAAAAAGGTAGGGAGCAGAAAAAAAAAACACAAAAAAACTGTAAACTGCAGGCAACCCCTTCTCCCAAAAAAAACCTTTTAGATGGCAAGTCGAAATGAAATCAGCTTCAACGGGAAGTAAACGCCTAAACACCTTTATAGGTCTGCTTCCTCACTGCTTGTCCTAGAACACCAGGAAGCCAAAGAGAAGTGTGCCCAGTGGGGAAAAAGGCGCTTCGCTCCAGCTACACCCCGGACTTCACCAACGGGGCACCGCGAGGAAGCCCCCAAAACTTGTTAACCGCTGGGGGAAAGCAAGGCTCTACCCCGGCCCGGCTCCGGGGAGACAGGGAGGGAGGGAGAGGTGCCGTGCTTATTTATAGGGAAGAGCAGGAGAGCCCCGGCGTTTCTCCAGCTCCCCTGGGAGCCGGCCCGGCAGCGGGGGCCGCCCTGCCCGGCACCGCCGGGAAGCCCCTCCGCAAGAGGCAGGGGGGACCGCCGGGCCCCTGCGGCGAAGGCACGGCCCCGTTGGGTGGGGGGAGTCGCTCCGGGGGGCCAGCGGGGTCTCCCCCCGGCGCCGCCGGGGCCCCGAGGCCTGGCGGGCCACGGCCGCCGCGGGGGCAGCGGGTGAGGGAGGAAAGGGGCCGGGCATGAGGCGGCACGGGGGGTGCCAGGCCCGGGCCGAGGGGGCAGCGGGGCGGCCCGCACTCACCTGAGCGCGGCGTCAGGGCCCGGCTCCCGCGGCCAACACCATCCCCGGGGCTCGCCCGGGGCGGCGGCGCGGCTCCGCCCTCCCTCCCTCAGCGACGGCACCGGAAGTGGGCGGGGCCGGGGGCGGGGCCGCCGCCGCGGGGAGCGCGCCCGTCAACAGCAGCCCTCTCGGCGGCGCGCGGGGCTCTCGCGAGAGTTGGAGGCGCGGGAGCGGGAGGGGAGGGGAGGGTGAATGCCCGCTGAGTTCTCGCGAGAGCTGCGGGGCCTAGGGAGGCCGGTCGCCATCTTGGAGGCGGAGTGCGCGTGAGGGGTCGTGGCCGCGTTCAGGGTCCGGCCGGGCCCGGGAAGGATCAGCCCACCCGGCCCGGAGCACGGCCTTCCCCCAGCACCGGTGTCGTCCTCTGCCGTCCCGTTGCAGGGCTACGGAGCGATTCGGCTACGATACGATATTAATTACATTGCATCGCCGGGGGAGGGGTTGAGGGGACGATAAATAGCAATATCAGGAGAGGGGGAAAACCTGCAACCATAAAGATGATTTCAGAAGGGGAGCCTAAACGCCTGGCGTGCTGTAGCCTTAGCGTTAGTGCCTGCTTTCTTTATTTCAGTTCATCTCTACATTGCACCACCGGATTAGCGGAAGCAATGGTCAATCAGATCAAATCAGTGTTAAAAAACTGATCACGAGTGGATTTAATATTGGAGAGTAAATGACTTTGATGTGATTCTAGACTGACGGCCAGTTGAATCTTCAGACACAATCAGATTAGATCAGACCCTCAAACTATGAAACTCAAATATGTTTGTAATTTTAATGAGGTCTTCCGTGGCTTGGCTT
This sequence comes from Opisthocomus hoazin, assembly GCF_030867145.1. Taxonomy (NCBI): domain Eukaryota; kingdom Metazoa; phylum Chordata; class Aves; order Opisthocomiformes; family Opisthocomidae; genus Opisthocomus; species Opisthocomus hoazin. The sequence goes on along the minus strand of NC_134422.1, from coordinate 34,920,876 downwards.
CCAATGAATAAGGGAAACAACGTTACGCTGTTAGAGAAGCATCCACGTTAGAAGGTTTGATAAAGCTAAAGACCAGATGCAATGAACGTTGGGCAGACAGCAACTGAAATACTGTGCACTTGGTCAGACCTGCTGGAGAGCCGCTCTGTGAAGAGAGACCTGGGAGTGCTGGTGGACGACAGGTTAACCATGAGCCAGCAGTGTGCCCTGGCTGCCAAGAAGGCCAATGGCCAATGGGATCCTGGGATGCATTAGGAGGAGTGTGGCCAGCAGGTTGAGGGAGGTTCTCCTCCCCCTCTACTCTGCCCTAGTGAGGCCCCATCTGGAGTACTGTGTCCAGTTCTGGGCTCCCCAGTTCAAGAAAGATGAGGAGCTACTGGAGAGAGTCCAGCGGAGGGCTACAAGGATGGTGAGGGGACTGGAGCATCTCTCCTACAAGGAAAGGCTGAGGAAGCTGGGCTTGTTCAGCCTGAAGAAGAGAAGGCTGCGAGGGCACCTTAGAAACGCTTATAAATATCTTAAGGGTGGGTGTCAGGAGGATCGGGCCAAACTCTTTTCAGTTTGTGCCCAGCGACAGGACAAGGGGCAATGGGCACAAACTGAAGCACAGGAAGTTCCAGCCGAACATGAGGAAAAACTTCTTCAGTCTGAGGGTGACAGAGCACTGGCACAGGCTGCCCAGGGAGGTTGTGGAGTCTCCTTCTCTGGAAATATTCAAGACCCGCCTGGACAAGGTCCTGTGCAGCCTGCTGTAGGTGACCCTGCTTCAGCAGGGGGGTTGGACCAGATGACCCACAGAGGTCCCTTTCAACCCCTACCATTCTGTGATTCTGTGTAAACATTCACTGGAATGATACCACTTGCCCTTCAGCAAAAGAAACATTGGAGTTTATTGTAGTCAAATCTAGTTAAAGCAGGGCAGAATCGCAACTCAGAGGCCTTAAATTGTCTTAACCCTTTTACAAGCTTAACGCAAAAGGCAAGCACCCAGTTGAACTGGCTGAAAAACTACTACTACTTGCCTTTTCCACAGGTATTTTTAGTGATATCTTGTCCACTGTGATTTGTTCATTCTTTGATTTTCAGCTGGAAGAAACTACAACTGAAAGATGAAGAAAAATAAGTACGTGTTTAGAAAAACCTGCTCTCTGCTCTCTGGCTTCAGTGCGGTAGCAGGCAAGAGGGCAATTAAAAAGCAAACCCAGTGCGTGTAGATATGCTGACAATGGCTAGAAACAGCGAACATGGGAGTCCTCCTTCTCCTACTCTGGCTCCCTGGCTATGCCGCATGGACACACGAGCTGGGATGTTTAAAAATTGCCAAGTCTAAGAGGAAAATAATCTCAAAAATTACCCAAAACACTAAATCCTAGGGGTTTTTTTTCTGATTACAGATTAATTCAAGTTCAGATTGATCCAGATGGAGCCCATGGGCTAGCTGTAGAGATGCAGGAGATGGGGCACCTCACGCTGGAGGGTTGCCTCTGTTCGAACCTCGCCGCCTGCCTCCTCCCTGGCTATGCCATGGCAGCGGATCCCTGCTCCTTTGCCAGGTGGGTGGGGACAGTGTTTGTAGGCGACTCGAACACCAAGTGTCTTAGAAAAGCCTCTGTGAGATTCTGCTTCCAGATCCCCATGCTGGTGCAGCTAGGAGCAAAGAAGACATCCTGAGAACAGCTGTAATTTCAACAGCAATAAGCTGAATCCGTTTCACACTCTGCAGCAGACTATGGACCCTACAACACAATTTCATGATTCCGTCATAAAGCCTGCTGGGGAATACAGGGGCACTCAAAGGTTGCAAAGTCAACCTCAGCACTGGAATTTCCCAGTTTTGCCTTTTAGTAGCAATGTCCCAGAAATACAAGTTTGAATATTCAAGATATTTATGCATCTTGTGCTTTTGCTGATACTTTTTCACTCCTGAAGGGCACTGCCCACTACCAAAGTCCAAAATTCAATGAGCAGGCTGGAGTCACAACAGCATTATTATTTGTTAGGCTTAAAATGTCCTACTGTAACAACAGCTAAACTGCTCTTCAGAAAAGTCAAGACATCTGCTTCTATTTTATCTTCAGGTATCGCCAGCTGTCCTTCCTTTTTCTGCGGTACAGCAGTTCAGTTAATATCTGGTCACTGTGACCTGTGCTGGGATTAATAAAATGTGTTTATGAGCCAATTCATAAAGGCGCTGTCAACAGACTGATGCCTCCTCTAAAGACTAATTAAAGCCAAGCCAATACTGTCCAGTGCAGGCTGTAACGATGTCAAGTCTCCTTGCACCTTCTGGCAGTTCCTCTTATTAGTGTAAGCAAAATTCAGCACCCTATGTTCAGTGACCTTCTGGAACTACTTAACAATTTCAATTTACAATGGTATGAAGAAAACTCTCTGAAAATCAGATTAATCTAAACCCATGGCCCAGTTATTCTTTTTCTTCAGACAGCGTTGTAAGTCTAGACAGAGAGACAGCTGTGCTGTTTACTGGAAGCAAGAGTCTTCTATTTTTACAGTGATCGCTTTCTACCCACACAACATCTAGTCTGGGAAAAATGAAGTGAACACACAAAATATGTATCGTAAGGGATACGTGGTGCACACACACACTTCCCACTGCCACATTTTCTCAGCTCATGTTTATTCATTCTTTTGTTTTCTGTTTGACGAGGCTTTTCTCATTCTCTCATCTCCTTTTATCACTTAGGCTCAAGGAGTGTAGTGCAAGCTACTCCTGAAGCTGATCTCTCAGTCACCCGAGAGTGAGGAGACCAGAATCTTGAGAAATACTGTCTGCTTACAGACAACCTTGATTTTCATGAGTACCTGCGGATCTGGGGCAAATTCAGTCAAACTGCTCCAGTGAAAACTTTCGTGGTGGATACCCCAAATCAGGCACTGCACTGCATGTTTGAGGCATCAAACCAAGATATTTCCAGAGGTGCTGCTGAAGAGACGAGAGTCTCAGAGGTTCAGCACCTAAGGAAATAACCACTAGTGAGACAGTTTATAAAGCAGTTTCTATACCTCTGTGTCAGTTAGTACTTAAAACCACTAATGACTGCTTGAAAGTCGTTAATAGTTAAAACCCACTTTCAGTTGATGCACATGTGATGGAGTATTTAATTTTTTCATCATTGTGTCTGTGACCTGGAAAGTATTCCGTGTTTCACACAGCGAGAATTTGAGCAGTTGCAGACATCTGCTCTTGGTGCGGCAAACAAAACCAAGGTTTCTTCTCTGCTGGATTTTAGGCAGTTACCCAACCATTTTCCATCACCCAAGCGTCACTGTTGTTAAAGCTAGAGAGCAGATGAAACAAACATCTTGCATTTAAACTCTGCCACCATTTAAAGAGCATTTATGTCTTCTTGTGTCATTTTCGGTCTTTTCTCATGCTTGTATTTGACACGTATGTCTCTGTGCTGGGGATGAAGCAGAAGAAGTCTGCTTTTTGTTCAAGTATCAGCTCCTGCCTTAATGAGCAATTGTGGAAATTCTCGTATTGTCGGGAACAAAGAGAACCAACCATTATCCTAGCTCCCATATGGGTTCTCTAAACACAGCTTTTCTATGCTCTTAATTTAAAAACACTACCTCTATATCCAGACACATTCCATCTGCTGCAGAATGAAGTAGCAGTCCCTGCTGCTCACGTTTCGGTCCCAGAGTGTGCGATCTTTGAAGAAGTGCTAGTTCTGTGTCTGTACTCAAACGCTCAGCAAGCCACACCTTTTGCCTACAGAAAAGCAAGACAGTAGACCTTAATGGAGGAGGACACACAGTTTTAGGCCTTAAAACAGGGGCAGGTTAAGGATATATCTGTTTTTTAAGACTCTTTTTAGATAAAGGATCTGATTTTAAGTACAAAGATAAAAGCAACGTGGTATAGCAGAGTTTGCAGTGTTTAAAAAGAAGTCAGTGAGCAAGCAGGACTTTCTGGCGTGGCAGAAACTGTGCTCACTAATAGTCTTTGCTTTCCACCACGTTGTTTGCTTCTTTGGGTTTAACCTGTGTTGGCTTTCTCCCCTCCCTCTCTTAAACAAGAGCATTCCGTGTTTAGATTGAAATCATTAGAGACTGACCTGTCACACCAGACCTGCAACTGGCTTTGGAGTATCAGAAGGAAGAGGATGTTTTGCGGCAGTAACTATGGCAATGGCGCTTGCGGGATTACAACTACTAGTTCATTTAGCCAAGGAAAAGTAAATATCACTGATGTGAGGCACGTGAGATTGTTGCCACGTGTAACGCTTTGCCTCCCGCACACTTCCACTCGCCGCTGCTGCAGGCCATTTGGAAGACGAGCAGACCGCTGTCATTTCATTGTGGTCATGATGGCCATATCGGCGTGTTTTTCCACATACAACTTTAATAAAGTCATGTGTAAAGGGGATCTCGAGAGTTCTTGCTGTAACAGCTGGCTTCCTGTTAGTCGGTAATTGTGCATCTCTGTGGACAGTTTGTAAGCAGAGCACTGGGGGAGAGACTTGCCAAGAGAAGAGAGAAACAGCCCTGTGGGCTCTGTCTCATGATGATTACCAAGCGGCTGAGATTTAATGTATACTTCATAACAAACAACCACACAACCCGCTGATTAAAATCAGCGTACATGTTTGACTGCTGATGCCTATCAGAGACTGCATTGACCTGGAATTCAGCTGCCGCTTCCCCGGGGCACTGCTAAAACCAGAGAACAAAACACCAGAGCAAGGTTCAAAATCAGATTAGAAAGCCAGGTTTCATCTGTAGGTCTAGGAAAAGAAAACAAACCTAAAAGCCCCACACTGATTTTGTTTGGATTTTGAAGGATTGGGTTTAAAGTCCTAATCTTGACTTTTTTTTTCTTGAAGACTGTACTCTTCTCTTTCCAACTGCTGAAGCATAGTCTGCCTGCAGGACTTCATGTCCATGGTGATCACAGCCCCCAGTGACAACCTGGACTTTGGAGCTGGGGTTAAACTGTGGAGGAGCCAGCCCAGCACCATGAGAGGATGCTACATTTGCAGCTTTTGGCTTGCTTGATGATTAACCCAGAATCCTTTTTGTCCTTTAAAAAGAGATTCTGGTTTGTTTTCAGCAGGGCATGCCTGCCCGTAACTGTGAAGCAGACCTTAAGGTTTTTAGTCCATCTCCTAGTGAGTTACCCATAAACATCCTAATGGCCCATATCTACATGTTGACAAGGCATGACACATTGCCTACAGCTGTCAATCAGTTGGGATAGTCAAAACAGGTGACTGACACTGCAGTCTATTGAGATGACAGTCACCAAGGCAAGTTTTAGGCAGTGTTTTGCAGGGGTGGGAAGCCAGCGGTTTGAGACTACAGACATACATGGTAGAACTGGTGTGCAAACAGGGTGCCTGGGATTAAGCCCGACCATTTTCTTGCACGGACGACGTTACACTACAACAGACAGCAATGTGGGAAGCCCCCAGCTCATCAGCTTTCAGGGAGAGAAACAGCCTTTAGAAATTTAAGGAGCAATGGACAGCACAGGGACTGAGGTCTCCTTCGCTCCAATGGGTTGTGGAGGTCTCTTGCTATGTAAAATGATTCCTTGTGGAAGTAGCATTTGAAGCAACATCGAGAAAGCACAGTCATGGTCCTCCATCCCAATCCAGACACATCCTTCCAGACAAGAGACCATGGGGCAGGATAGGAACAAGGAGTGCCTTGGAGAAATATTTATGAAGCATATCTGACCTTCTCTCCCTCATCTTTTTGCATTCCAGCATTTAGGGATGGGACTGTTATCTTGGACCTGTGAAGGCCAATGCTTGTCCTCAGGGCTTTCCCATAAACCAGCTGGAATTCCCTTGTTACTTTGATGGCTCACAGTCAAATTCTAACAGATGCAAGAGGCCATTTCTGAAAACCTGAGCCTTTAAATGCCTACACCAAAGGTATTTCAATTACTACATTTTCCTGACACACCTTCTCTCATTTCTGGCAGGTTAAGCATAAATCTCAGCCTTCTGTTTTCTAAATCTACAGTTTTTCCTTCTCAAAGGGTATTACATTTGCCTGCCAAGTCTATCAGTGCTGGGCCCAAACATTGCAGGCTTTGACCTGAAGCAATCGGAGACAGAGGGGTTTGTGCAATGGAAGCAGTGATGGGCACAGAGAACCATGCATGCCTGCAACTCCCTCCCTGGCAGTCTGGGGGCAGTAAGGAGCAGCTTTCCGAGGAGAACGGAAATCAAATAGATCTCTCTAACAAAAAAGTAAATGAAGAATACCCGGGGACAACGGTGTCTTCCCTGGAGCCAGAAAGCTGTCCCAGCCCTGTCTGCAAGCACTTCTGTCAGAGCACGAGTGCAAAGGGTGAGTCGGGGCACATGGGTTGCTGGGGAAAAAATCTCCAGAGACGGAGGAAATGGTTCAATCATAGCTACAAAGGTGACAGCCAAAGTGAGACTTCTGGTGTGCAGAGACAGCAAATCATTACTAATTTAGGCAGCGGTTTGGAGTCGCGGGAGCCTTCAGCAGCTGTCTTTTGCCTGCTCCTTTAGTCCAAGGTGCTGTTTTTTGCGTGAAAATAAGTAACCCATCAGCCACTCATACACACGCAGCTGAAGTCATCTGCCGTTCAAAGTGAAGGCCACTTTTCAAATAACCTTTTTTGTCAAAGCAAATCAAAAGCAGGTGGATCTCACTGAGTATTCCCCAGGTGGCAACATGGGAACATCACAAAATGATTCCCAGTACAATTGCTGATAGATAGGAATTATTATTTAGAATTATGAGCAGCACCACACTGGAGGAGAAATTACAACGTCAAGGGCAGCAGTATCTAGCATGTTAGAAAACAGTACGTTCCCATAACACCCGCAGCCACTCATTTTCCTATTCCTCAGAGTGCCAAGCATCCCCAAAAAATGCTCCCGCTAACAGGTGAGAGCACAGTTCTTCCTTGCGTATTATCAACCTGGGTTCTGGTCAGAGGGTTTGGAGCAGAACTTGTTTCTGACCCAGGACCACATAACATGATCCATCAATAAAACTCAGCTGTTGGTTTTCTTGATTTGCCTGCAGAAATGTCACCTGCAACGTGTTAGGCAACACTTCCCACAAAGCTGCAGAGTTTTTGCCACTCAGGAGGAGTGCAAAAAAGGCTGAACTGAAAAACTCCCAGACTCCACTGCCTTTTCTGTGATTTGGTAGACATTTCCCCTGCTTATTCAACAAAAGCACAAAACTGTGTATATACATGAAATAAAAGCAACCCTACCAAAATAAAACTCCATTGCATAAGCAGTTCTTGGAGAGAGAAAATGAAACAGATCTCACCAGTACATCTCAGCCGTGTCGTTCATCGCAGGACCAGGAGATTTAGATTATATTGAAAGTGGCATAAAAACTTCAGCAGAAAGAGCAGCAGTCAGGTGGTTTGTTACTGCGTTACATTAGCCGGACATCTGCCAAATCCCACAGGGCCTTATCATATTTTATTTACATCCTGCAAGATTCCAGTAAGTCTCCTAAGCCAGCATCGGTGCCCAGGCTGGAGGCAATGAGAGTGGAGATCTAATGCAAACAAGATCTTGACACCTTCTGCCCGTCGATCACTAGAGGGGAGCCACAATCACTGCTGCCACGAGGTGTTTCGTGCTCTTTGACCACAGAGCTGTCTGTTCACGACGGCCTTTATGTTTCGCACTCCGACAGTTCAGTCCCTTCCGTGACACCGGTATTTTCCCCAGGATGCTACAAATCACAAACAAGCAGCTGGCTCGGGGCGACTATTCCAGGAGTCACATACTTGCCCTTGTCCTCCTTTTCCAACTGCTTGGTCTACCTCAGTGCTTCCCTGATCATTTTCCAGCAGAGCTCGGCACAGAAAGCTCCCCTTCACCATGGGTTAAACATCCGTCTGTCTACCCACCTAGTGGGTTTCTTCCCACTAAATTCTGCCCTTGGGGCCAGAGGTGGGAGTCCACGTGGGAACTGCACTGCCTTCCAAACACTGCAGCCGTACAAAGACACAGCAAAACCGAGGCTTTCTGCCTTTCCTTCTGCTGTTCTGTGTCTGAACCGAAACTAGTGCAGGGAAGAGCATGCCTCCCTCCTTTTCACTGGGGAGGCTGGGTAACTGCCATGAACATCCCTCTGCGTTAACAAGCCAAGCGCTCGGTGATGCTCAAAAAGGCTCTGAATACCCAGCATCACTCTCCTGGCACCCCTTGTCTGAACCTGTGAGGAAAGCTAAAGTGCTTTTTGACCATGTGCGAGCACCTTCCAAGAGAAAGAGGGGCTCCCGCTGAGCTATAAGAAGCTGGCCAGGGGCGTTAGGCTAAAGTTGGCCAGCTGTGGCACTTGCAGCTGCATCCCTGTGCCCCCATCAGCCCTGCTTCCAGCACCCCAAGGAGCCTGGCCACCCCGTCGCTGAAGCCTGGCCCATCTGCCAAGTGAACAAAATAGTCTCCCCAGCCTTAATTTTCAGTGAACTGTGCTTTACATGGGAGATACTGGGAGGTTAACCTGCCGAAGGCAGCCGTGCGGGGCAGCAGGGAAGGTATCAGCACATCTTTTATTTCCTGCCCTCACAGGGAGGACCGCGATGGAAATGATGCCTCGTGAACCCGGCGGAGAGATAAAGAGGGACCACTGTTCCCCAGGAGTGATTTCGGCCCTCGCCTTCTGCTCGGGAGAGCTGTGCTGCAACCCTGCTGCCGCTCAGGGAGCAGAGCTAATTACCTTCTGCAGAGGTGGGCACATGGGAAGCCCTGCGCCTGCCTCCTGGGCACCCGCAGCAGCATCACGTGTTGTTTTGTGGCAGCTGCGTTTTGCAATGACTTGGTAGATACCTTAATAAGAGCAGGATAATCTAAATACATCTCTTCGGGGGATGAAGAAACACCTTCTGCCCTTGTTAGGCTTTCCTCTCCAGATCTGTGTCTTGTTTAGATATTGCAGCGTAGCACTTCTGACCAGAAATGTTTTAAAACCAGGATGTTGGCAAGACTTCAAAACCGAGGGATGAAACTGCGAGTGGGGCCAGGAGAAGGGGTCACTAGGACAGACTCCACTGAAGCAGGCACTGACAGCATCTGCCCTTTCCTAGGAGCTTGTGGCCAGACAGGCAAAGTATCACTGCAGCCTGGGTTTTGAAAGATGAGCTATGCCTCATTTTAACCAAAACAGGAGCCAAAGTGCCATATCAGACACACCGCCGGGGCTTTGCCCACCAACCATCATTGCCCCTACCGCATTTCCCATCTGGTGGCTTTTCATTGCCTTGGCTGTCACTGCTGACATGAGATGGCAGTGGGTGGGTAGCACCTAGGATATGGCCAGATGATAAAGTCTATTAAAGCTCCCCAAAGAGCCCGGCGTCCGGCCTCTGGCTTCTCCCTGTCCCAGCGAAGTCGCTCCACGTCGGGTGGAAATGCCTTTTGCCCAGGGTTTCTGGTTTCAGGGCAGCGTGCGTTCACACACTTGCAGTGGGATGGGCTTCCCTCGCCCCTCCGGGTGTGCTTTCCTCCCGCCTTGAAGTCGGTACAGCCCAAGCATGCAGGCGTGTGTGAAGGCGCGTACTTGGGGATGTCTGGAGCGCCCAGGGCCCATCACTCCTGCAGAAGCAAGTTGCATCCAGCTGCAAAAGACAAGGACAACAGCATTTCCCCACTTTAGTTCCCGGCTACCTTAAGTATAAAGCATAATTTGGAAACAAAAGGGAAAATAAAGCTTTTTTCCCTCCCCATCAGCAACGAGGTTTCATTTTGATGGCATCCTTGCAAAGCGTGCAGTACCTGGGACACGCTTCGCGACAAGTGTTTATGGCTCACGTCCCCAGCTGTTTGTGGGAAGCTGTGGCTGTGCTGCAGCTCAGCCACTGGCAGCTCGGTCGCCATCTCTGCAACCTTAAAATTACCCCAGCCTGAAGCTCCCAACAGCTTCCCTTTGCTCCTCTCCTTCCTGCCACCAAAACCTGTGCCTTTTTGGTCCCCAGGTTCCAGTGATCACCCACCCAGGTGTGGCCATCACACGTCCACACGGCTGCTGTTGCTGGCTGCCCTTCCCTGGTGACCTGTGTCCGCAGAACCATCTCCCTGACCTGAGAAAATAGGGATTGAATGAGGTATGGATCTGCTCACGGGTCCTTTTCCTCCTCTCCGTGCTTTCCTCGGCTCCTCGCTTGTCCTGACCTCTGGTTTGGTGCCTAAATCATTCAGGGATCTTCTGAAAGCCCGGAGGATGGCGAAACCCCAAGGCTCTCCCAGCCCATACCGGGATGCGAGCGTCGCTTTAGGCTGTGGGCTGCTCCAGGCTTTGTGCCCTGGCTTGCACCGCCCGACACGGGCATCCATCCTGGAAACGTTCTCGAGCAGGCAGGGACAGCCCCAGCCACAACAGCATCCAGCTGTGCCCAAAGGCAAACCCGGCGGGGCGGTCGGGGTGCACCCCCAGAAGGGTGGAGAGGAACACGAGTGCCAAAGGTTTGCTAATTTTCAGATGCCTAAAATTTGCCCCAATCTCCTCCTTCACTCCCACAATAACTCACTTTTCTGAAGGGATGACACTGTAACAAAACGTAGTAAAAACATATAATGGCAGCTTGTCTGTTTATGGTATCTGTTTTATTTTTCATATTAAATAACATGTAAAAAAATAATTTATGCAGGAAAATATACATAATATACTCTGTAATAAATAGCAGGTAAAAAAATAGATTTCCTTAAAAACCAATGTTTTGAAAACCAGCAAAACAAAGCTGTCCAATAAATACATTCATCCCCACTGAACAGCGTCTTTCAGGAACGGCATTTCTTTACCCCCCCACCTCGAGCCCCTTATAAATACACAATAACCCCCAATAATTTAAACAACTGTGAAAAAAAAAAAGTTGCTCCCTGAGCTCACATAAATAAGAAGAATTCTTAAATAGGAAATACAGTCCAGCGATGCAATAAAAACCATTTTTCCCAGCCCTCGGGGTATCCGTTGGGCCGGCGAGCGCCATGCCGTGCCGTGCCGTGCCATGCCGTGTGGGCTAAACGCAGTGCTCCCGGAGGGCCGCGCACCGCAGGTCGTTCAGCACTTGGAAGAGGTGGAAGATGGAGGAGGCCTCCAGGCAGCCCGTGGTCTCCTGCGGCGGGGAGAAGGGGTGGCTTAGCACCGGGGACGGGGTGCAGCGGTCGCTAGCACCCTGAAACCCCCCTCGCCGTTCTGCCTGACTTACTGTTTTCTTGGCCACCTGCAGTTTCTGTAGCCAGTGCCTCAGTTTCCCGGAGGGGTGATGCGAAGAAGCCTCCGTGGGCATCTGCAAGGATAATGTGTAAGGACCGGCGCTGCACTGGGGCCGCTGAGCCGGCGTGGAGCTGGGGGGGCTTTGGGGGGGACACTCACGCAGCCTCGCAGGTCCTCCCGGGCTTGGGTGAGGAAGGCCAGGGGCCGCTTGCGCGTCTCGGCGAACCGGGGGGTGGCCGGGAGCCCCAGTATGGCGGTGGCGAGGTCCAACTCGGCTTCCACCAGCAGCACTCGGTCGGGCACCTGCGGGCGGGAGTCTCCCGGTCAGGGACCCGAAGCGCCTGGGCTGGCTGCGAGTGGGGGCACGGGGGTCTCGAAGCCCTGCCTGGGGGTGCGGATGGAGGTGGGACCAGCCGACGGGAGGTGCCGGCTGGAGGCGGGGTGGGGGACACCCCCTTTTCCCAGCATCGCCTTGCTCTTACCGACAGCTCCGCCGGGCTCCATTTCCGATGGAAGAGCCTGCTGTTGCATTTGCGCTCCGACAGCAGCATGATGTCCTCCTGCGGGCAACAACCAAGGGAGGAATTGAAAAACTGCCATCTTGGCTTTTGGCGGTGTTGTGCAACCCCAGTCAGCGTTGAGGAGTCTGACACCAGGGCCAAATTTGGCCCAGCATCCTCCTTGTCCCCAGACTCCCCTGGAAAGCATCCTCCTCATCCCCAAACTGCCGCAGAAAACACCTGCCTTGTCACTCAGGGTCTGGAGTTTAGCGTCCCCCCTGCCTTGCCCCCCACCAGCCGACAGCCCTCCATTGCCAGCGGTACTCACAAACTGCTCCTTCATCTTCTGCACAGCCTTCAGCTCGCTGGGCTCGAGGAACTGGTACTTGGACAGGCTGCAGCTCTTCTTCAGGGCTCCCCGGGGGAAGGCGGCCCCGAGGCTGGCCCCCAGCACCAGCAGAAGCAGCGGGGCGACGCCGAGGTGCAGCATTTTCCCTCCGAGGACCCGGCGGTGAGGGGGTTACGATGGGGCGAGGGGGCTGTGGTGCAAGATGCCGGAGAGGACGACCCGGAGGGCTCTGGGACGGGTCCGCTGGATCGCTGAGGTGGGGGTGCCTGACGGTGTTGCTGAGGCCGTGGGGCTGCTGGGCTGGCGGCCGGTCCCGGGGAGCTACTTCCCCTGCTTCGGTCTGGCTGCCTCTCTGCTCCATCTCCCCGGCTTTTTATGCCACTTGCCCGGTGTGATTGCGCTTTCAGGTTGGCAGGAAAACCCGCGGCCTGGCAGCGCTGGAAAGAGGAAAGCGAAAGCGGCAGTGGAGGGAATCCCGCGGCCGCAGGTGCGGCAGGTGCGGGCAGCGCCCGCCTCCCGCTGCCTGCCCCGCTGCCTGCCCTGCTCCCTGCCCCGCTGCCTGCTCTGAATCCTGCCCCGAATCCTGCCCCGCTGCCTGCCCCGAATCCTGCCCCGCTGCCTGCTCCAAATCCTGCCCCACTGCCTGCCCTGCTTCCTGCCCTGCTGCCTGCCCTGAATCCTGCTCCACTCCCTGCTCTGCTGCCCACCCTGGTGCCTGCTCCAAATCCTGCCCCACTGCCTGCCCTGCTCCCTGCCCCGCTGCCTGCTCTGAATCCTGCCCCGAATCCTGCCCCGCTGCCTGCCCCGAATCCTGCCCCGCTGCCTGCTCCAAATCCTGCCCCACTGCCTGCCCTGCTCCCTGCCCTGCTGCCTGCCCTGAATCCTGCTCCACTCCCTGCTCTGCTGCCCACCCTGGTGCCTGCTCCAAATCCTGCCCCACTGCCTGCCCTGCTCCCTGCCCCGCTGCCTGCTCTGAATCCTGCCTCACTCCCTGCTCTGCTGCCCACCCTGCTGCCTGCCCCGAATCCTGCCCCGCTGCCTGTTCGGAACCCTGCCCCACTGCTTACCCCGCAGCCTGCTCTGAATCCTGCTCCAAATCCTGCCCCGCTCCCTGCCCTGCTGCCTGCTCTGAATCCCGCCCTGCTGCCTGCCACAGTGCGTGCCCCACTGCCTGCCCCACTCCCTGCCCCGCTGCCTGCTCCGCTCCCTGCTAGATGCCTGCCCCACTGCTTGCCCCACTGCCTGCCTCGCTACCCACCTTGACGGGGCGAGTGCAGCCAGCACCCCAGGGACGCGGGGGGATGCTCGGGCTGCCTTCATCCCTTCCCTCCAAGGGAGCCACTTCCAGCGGTGCAGAGGTGCTGGCAAGTACAGGGAAGCCTGGACACGACCCAGCCCAGCACTGTGCCGAAAGCTGCAGGAGACCCCCAGGCATGCGGCCCCCCAGGGACAGGGCTCTCGGGGTGGCGGGAGGGTTTCGGTGCCTCCTGAGCGGCAGCAGTTCATGCCTCAGTTTCCCCATGGGAAGCGCAGCGCAACGGCCGTGGCAGAGAGGGGGCAAAAGCAGCAGCCGGGTGCTGCACTGCTCAGTGCAGGCTGCCAGCGAGCTCTGTACGTACGCATTATGCTCAGGGACCAGACTCGCTGCAAAAGAGAGTAAAAGGGTGAAAGCAGGAGCACTTCCGCCTGGTATTTTCGGGGGGGGATGCAGGGTTGTGCAGGGAGGCAGCCGCTGGAGCTGGCTGGGGTTTGGTCCCTGCTTAGCCTGGAAATGCAAATATCATCTGTTGACATCTCTCCGCTGACAGCTGGAACGGTGCCACCATTCAGCAAAACCTGTCCTGAAGCCATCATCGCCGTGCTTTTAGTTTCGTGCATTCATCAAGCATTAAATACAGATAATTAGGGCAATACCTGTATCTAAAAAGCAAATACCCAGTAAGGCAGCAATGGGCATAGATGCACTTTGCAGTGCCTCCCATGGTGGCCACAGAAGAACACTGCTCCAAAAGGACACAATTTTTAACATTCATATTTGGAAATAAACTGCTGACTTTAAGGAGTCCAAGTACATGAGAGAAGTTCTTGCACAAGACTGTGGAAAAATACACCTATGGGTGGGCAAACCAGGACGGATGTGCTGTGCCAAGTGGCGGAGGATGGCTGGGACCTCTGGACACCGTCTAGTCCAGCCCCTGCTCTAGCAGGGTCAGCTGGCACAGGTTGCCCAGGACATTTGTCCAGTTCTGAATACCTCCAAGAACGGAGACTCCACAGCCCCTCTGGGCAACCTGTTCCCGTGTTTGACCACCCTCATAGTAAAGTGTTTTCTAGCAGTGATGGAGTTTCAGGTGTTTCGGGTTGTGCCTATTGCCTGCTGCAGCACCAAGAGCCCCTCAGCCTTCTCTTCTCCAGGCTGAACAGCCCCAGCTCTCTCAGCCGCCCCTCATAGGAGAGGTGCTCCAGACCCTGTGTCATCTTCATAGCCCTTCATTGGACTCTGTCCAGTCTGTCCGTGTCTCTCGCACTGGGGAGCCCAGAACCAGGCCCAGCGCTCCAGGGGTGGCCTCACCTGTGCTGAGCAGAGGGGAGGGATCACCTCCCTCGACCTGCTGGAAATGCTTCTCCTAATGCAGCCCCAGATACCATTCACCTTCTTTGGCACAAGGGCACGCTTCTGGCTCATGGTCAACCTGGTGTCCACCGGGACCCCCAAGGCCTTTTCTGCCGAGCTGCTCTCCAGCTGGGCGGCCCCCAGCATGTCCTGGTGCCTGGGGTTGTTCCTCTGCAGGTGCAGGACTTTGCACTTCCCCTTGTTGAACTTCAGGACGTTCCTTTCAGCCCATTTCTCCAGCCTGTTGAGATCCCTCTGGCTGGCAGCACGACCTTCTGGTGGGTCACCTACTCCTCCCCGTTTGGTGTCATCAGTGAACCTGGTACAATGCGGGTGTGCTCTGCCTCATTGTCCAGACCATTAATGAAGAGGTTACGCAGGACTGGTTGTTGACCTGCAGAGCCAATCCAGCCCTCCTTGAGCCCTTCCCCTGCTCCAACAGCATCTCGGAGAGCTGAGATCTTTCCTGGAAAACCACAGTGGAGATGAAGAGGAGCGGAGATGGCAGGCAGGGAGCAGCATGGCTTGGACAGCGGCGGTTTCCGCTTTGACCGAACTGGATGCAGACACAGCTTGGAGAAGAGCCAGGACAGCAAAACACGGTGCTAAAGCCTGATAGCGCGGTGGGCACAGGGTTTCCCTTCCCAGCGAGTCACGGGCATCGCTGCCGGACTGGGCTCCCACCCAGGCACCCATGCCAGCCTGCCCCGCTGCGGCAGGTTGCCCAAGGTCAGGAGCTAAAGGCCTGAGCCCCGGCCAGGGTTCGGGTCCTTCATCCGCCCTCTCGGTGAACAGGACAACGGCGCTCTCTTTCCTTTCTCCCCCACGAAAGAAATGCCTAGATTTAGAAGAATATTCTTTATTTGGTGCGACAAGTTCACGTTCAATACAACTACGAAATAAAAGCCCAAACCAGCATAAACAACTTCATGCATGTTGCCCAAGCGAGGCGCAGCTCACCTGGAATCGATGGCACCTTAGCAGAAAAGCCTGATGGATGTAAAAATAAAAGTGGCGCCTGGCGAGGGAGGGGAGGGAGCGGTTTGTCCTGGCGCTGCCTCGGCGTGCAGCCCAGCTCCCGGGACGGGCACCGCCGGCTGTTTCCTCCTCCGGACCGAGGTACGAGCCAGGCTGCGGTACTTCAGCACCCGGATTGGGATCTCCAGCAGCTGCTGGTGGGGCTGGAGCCGGGTCCGCAGCACCCAGATGGTGATTTGAGCACCCAGACTGTGATAGATGCTGGCACCTGCCGTGCCGGAACGGCCCCATCTGCAGCCTGGGCTCTCGGAGCTGGGCTGGAAGATCACCTCAGCACACAGGCAGCTCCACCACGAACTGCTGCCCCATGCCATGGGCCCCTGCCAGGGACGGTGCTGGGGATGCTGCTGGGTCACCTGTCGGGTCCTCGAGCAGCATCACATCCCTGCGGGACCCACCTCCTTTGGCTCCTCTTCCCCGTCGCTGTGGCTTTCATCCCCCAGATGTCATCTCTGGTTGGAAAAGTAAAGCGAAAGCTCCTCTCGCTGCGCAGGCAAAAGGAAGTCCAGAGGCGCCCAAGGAAAAGCGAAAGCTGAGCGGGGAAGCCGTAGCCGCGAGCGCAGCCCCCTGGCACTTGGGGCAGCTGTGACGAAGGGGTGAAGATCTCCTGGGCGCCTTGCTCAGATGTTTGCCCCTCGCTCGCCACCAGCTGTAGCCAAGCCGGTTGGTGCCAGGCTGAGCAGCAGCGAGGGCTTTCCCTTCCCGGGATGTGATTTTGCCATCCCGGACATCGGCACACCGGCAGGCATCTCACACGGTGACGCCGCTCTGCGCCATACCCCAGTCGCCCGCCCGGCCAGCGAAGCCTGGCTGCATTCGGCACGGCTCCTCCAAACCGCGCTCGTGCCGGCTCCTGCCACCACAGCGGAGGGTTCCCAGAGCCAGCACGGGCTGGGGACGCCGCGCCCAGCGGGGGCTGCAGGGTCCACGGCAGTCATCGTCCCGGCCCCAGCTGCCGGGAGAGCGGTGCAGACGGCAGCGGTGGAGACCCCTCGTCGGACTCACGCAGCCCAGCGAGACGGAGCCACTCAGACGTGCTCTGAGCAAAAAAACCCTGGGCGCACGGGAGATCCCGGGTTCGAGAAGTGAAAACGGGCAGGGCTGGCACCGGCACCAGGTGAGGCAATCGCCCCGTGACTCATCGGCTGCCGGGTGGCATGAGCATGGAAAAGCCTTGGCCGTAAGCCGTGCTGCTGGAGGGGGTGAGGACGAGCCCCGATCGCTCCCTTCCCCACCCCTGTTGGAGCTAGTGGTCTCATCTGGGAGGAGCTGGCTCCTGCTAGAGTCACTGGTCTTGGAAAAGATGACAGAAAGAACCAAAAAAGTGCCCCCAAAAAAGCCAGCTTTAAAAATAAAAACGCTGGGTGGTGCGTGGGAGCCATGCCCATGGCCCAGTGGTGCCGGGGCAGGGGACATCAGGTGGCCTCTTCTCGGCAGCCGTCACTGGTCCTGTCCCTGCCGGCCCAGGGTGCCGGTGTCACCAAAGTGCTGCCCGCCCTGCCACACACCCCAGAACCCTTCGCCACCTCTCAGCACACGCCAGCGGCAGCAGCCGCTGCGGTGTCGGCTGGTTTGTGCTGCTCCGCGTGCCTCACGCTGCTGATGTCATGCCCGAGCGCGCTGGTGATGCAGTCCCTGGTGTTACGTCACAGCAGGTCACCCACTGCATCATCCCGGGAGATTCACCGAGCTTCTTGGCACAGCGCTGTAGGGACATGGGGTGTCTCCTCCCAGGGGACATCTCCCTGCCTAGGCACCACTATGGGGACGCACCTCACCGGGAGAAGCCCTGCCAGCCAAGCTGGGGCTTCCCACAGAGGCCACCCTCCTCCCAGTAGCACCCGACTATGTCACCCAGTGCTGTCCCGGGCAGGGAGAGACCTCTAGTGCTCCTTCAGCAGATGACAAGCCACCAGCCCCATCCTCCCCCAGCAAGGGAAATTTTTATGGGTGCTGCTCACCCAACCACCACCCGTGCCCAGTGCAGCCTCTTCACCAGCGACCTGCAGCAGGGCTTGATCCAGCATTACCACTTGACAAGGTCTTCTCCAACGCATGGCCACGGACAGAGACCAGCCTCACATCAGCACTGGGCTTTCCTCATGGGGCCCCACCACCCTCTTGGGAGCCACCAAGCAGGGTCAAAGCCTTTGCTCTCCACCCTGGGCAAGCTGAGCCAGCACCCAGTGACCCCAAGGGAGATATGCCCAGGCACAAGCACCTTTGCCAGGTTAAGGAGACAGTCTCTGCACCCGTGGCAGCACCATACCTGAGAGCTCAGGACCACAGCTGAAGTACCTCCAGCCCCTGTGAGCCTCCCTCCAGTTGCTCCCTCTGGGGCAGGGAGCAGAGGTATCACTTCTGCCTTTCTTAAGAAGGCACCAAGGTGTAACAGAGTGAGGCCACAGCCCTCCCCAGGGCATCAGGGCAGCCTTCTTGCCAAGGGCAGGAATGGCAGGAAGGGGAAAGGTCCCCCGAGAGGCTGTGCCTGGACTTCAAATATCCAGAAAGCAAACAGGAGCGGACCCGGCTGGGCTGTGCCCAGCCTTGAACCCCGTTGCCTCCTCCTGCCACTCCCCAAAACGCAGCCTCTAATCTTGCCTTTGCGGCGTGGGCGAGCGATAGCAGGCTGGGAGCGAGGGGAGGGCAAACCTGCTCCCCTGCAGCAGCAATCCCAGAAGGGCTCCCAAGCCATGCTGAGGGCACACAACCTCGGGAGGGCCAAAGCAGCAGTGCTGGCACAGCACTGGGCAAACCTGGGGTAGATAAGCTACGCCTGTACCACCCTGCAGCTCACCAAGGATGGGGTCATGTAGGTGGCAAGAGCCCCTTTCCAGCTCAGCCTTTGAAGCCAGCACACAGCTCCTAGCTTAGCCTGGGCAGGGAAAGGGGCAAATGGCCCTTTCCACCTAAAACCCATCTACCCCATGAAATGGAAGGCCACTCACCAGGGCCTAGGTACACAACATCCATGAAGTGCCATCATTCTCACCCCAGCAGGTGCTCTACAGCCTCTCTCTTTAAAAAAAAAAAAGAATAACCACAAGCAACTTTTCCCTCATTTTTTTATTATTAATCATGTAATAAACACAGCAAGTTTCTCAGCTGTTACTGTGATTCTCATCCCCGCGTGCAATCCAACCACCACCAGTGTGAATCTGGACCCTCCCAGTGCTGAAGGTGCAGTGCTGGGCAGACTGGGAGACCAATGCAGACAGGAATCCAAGAGCAGGCATAAACCCACATCTGTTTTCCACAGAAGGTCAATATTTTAATCACCAAAATCAGCATCGACCTTCCCAAAGAATTAAGCTGCTTACAAGTGGGGTATTAAGAGACAACCTACTTTGTCCTTCCCTTCCAGCACCAGATGAGAAGGGTTTTCCTCTCACCGTCCCTTGCACCCCAGCAGACAGACATGCCTCACCCAGAACTCCACTGGGGTTTCAGGAGAAGAAGCTCCCATCACCTCCAGCATCCTGAAACAAGAAGCAGAGGAAGGGTCTTGGTGCGTCCAGCCAGCTCCCACCTGACATGGTGTGACATCCACAACCAGAGATGGGTCTCTTCCACCCAAAGCACAGAGGTCTTGACGGCAGATGCAGGAGGCACCGATGCAGCCAACACAAGCACAAGGGTTCTTCTGGTCCAGGAACAAATCAGAGGCAGACAGATGCCTGCCCTTCCCTTCCCAGCTTGGCATCAGGCCCTTGCTACACATCAGTTAAGATGCAGCTGTCAATGTTTTTCTTCCCCTCTGCTCATGAGGAGCAAGGCAGAGAAACTCAGGAGACCTCCAACATGAGACTTACACGGATGCCTCAGCGCAAGAGCACACCATACAGCTACATGGACTTTAAGTCAACTGGCTCAAACTGAGGTCAACTGCTGTGAGCAGCTGAGGATCTCTCTGGATAGGCTGGAGAACTGGGCAGAGAGGAACCTGATGAGGTTCAACAAGGGCAAGTGCAGGGTCCTGCACCTGGGGAGGAACAACCTCATGCACCAGTACAGGCTTGGGGTGGACCTGCTGGAGAGCAGCTCTGCGGAGAGGGACCTGGGTGTCCTGGTGGACGACAGGTTAACTATGAGCCAGCAGTGTGCCCTGGCTGCCAAGAAGGCCAATGGGATCCTGGGGTGCATCAAGAAGAGTGTGGCCAGCAGGACGAGGGAGGTTCTCCTTCCCCTCTACACTACCCTGGTGAGGCCTCATCTGGAGTACTGTGTCCAGTTCTGGGCTCCCCAGTTCAAGAAGGATGAAGAGCTACTGGAGAGAGTCCAGCGGAGGGCTACAAGGATGGTGAGGGGACTGGAACATCTCCACTACGAGGAGAGGTTGAGGGAACTGGGCTTGTTCAGCCTGAAGAAGAGAAGGCTGCGAGGGGACCTTATAAATGCCTACAAATATCTGAAGGGTGGGTGTCAGGAGGATGGGGCCAAGCTCTTTTCAGTGGTGCCCAGTGACAGGACAAGGGGTAATGGGCACAAACTGAGGCACAGGAAGTTCCGTCTGAACATGAGGAAGAACTTCTTCTCTCTGAGGGTGACGGAGCACTGGAACAGGCTGCCCAGGGAGGTTGTGGAGTCTCCTTCTCTGGAGATATTCAAGACCCGCCTGGACAAGGTCCTGTGCAACCTGCTGTAGGTGACCCTGCTTCGGCGGGGGGGTTGGACTAGATGACCCACAGAGGTCCCTTCCAACCCCTACTATTCTGTGATTCTGTGATTCTGTGATTCTGTGATCTGCTGTTTCAGCTCTGACAAGTGCCCATCCGTGCCCAGGGTAAGGAGGGACTGCATTGCTGCACAGCTCACTTCTGGCTTTGAAGGGGTCCCCGCTCTTCATTCACTGTACAAGAGGGGCCCTCCATGTCCTGCTTGTTTTCCCAAGCAGTTTTCTTACCTCTTTTCAGTCTCTTGGAGGAGGGATTTTGCAGCTTTGGGGTCATTCTTCATAAAGACTTGATATGGAGAGGCAGACTCCACGTAACCAATGACACCAGCAACCGTCATGGGAATTTTGTCAAAGATATCAGTGATTCTAGAAGGGAGACAGGGAAGAAAGGAGCTTTGGCACATGAAGTCTCAAAGGCAGTGGAACAAGGACAACAACAGATTGAGGTGGTGGTGAATAAAATACCCGATGCTAACAAAGTTCTAAGAGAGGGAAATATCCAATTATGCCATTCGGTGGGTCAAGAGCTCTAACTGATGCACTGCTGGAAAAGCAGTGGTGGTCCCAGGGACCATCTGACCTAGCCTGTGACTTCAACAGTCCCTTGAATACAGGCCTGCCTGCAGAGCCCGTTCAGCTCCAGCAGCCAGGACGCCAACACCTCTGCAACACCACTGCCAGCGCACCCTGTTTGCCCATGGAGTCAGCCCCTGTCCTGTGCCTTGGTGGGGAGGCAGGCACTGGCTCCCTGGAAGGCTGGGGCAGGTTCTTTCTTTCATTCCATTTTTCCCCTTCATCCATTAAGTGATCTGCCCAGAAGCCTCAAATTATCATAAACCACCTACTTAAAAAAAAAATCTAAGGCAATTCTGCCTTAAGCAGGAAGGGTCCTTGCAGCCCTTAGACCACGCTTGCTGGCCCAACACAGAGCCGCACGAAATCCAGCGGGACTGGAAATACAGCCACACAGCTCTGCCACGATACAAAGGCGTTTGCTGAAACCTGGCAGCTACCCACACTGGCAAACCCAGCTCCCTCGTGTCCTCGCAGGGCTGGTGGCAGGGCAGCCCCGTGCAGGAGCAGGGACACCACTGCTATCCACTCCTGATGCTGCGCCGAGGAGTTTCTGCTCACCTCTTCTTGTCTGGAAATGGCAAGGCCTCAAAGATCTCTTTGTAGTCTTCCAAGACATGTTTTATTCTATTATGCGCGTATTTTAAAACCAGGTCCCAGGACTGTAAAGACAGCAGGTTAAAAACAAACACAAAAGCACTTGAAGCTCTCAGTTTCCACTTAACTCAGGCTTGCTTGGCCCTAGGTCTGATACATTCATACATGTGCCCTTTTTATTTTTGAAGTAGTCTTTGCATTAAAAGTCACCAAAATCTCACTCAGTGTCAAGAGTGAGACATCCTCCTCTCTACAATGCTGTTACTAAAAGGAGGCTTTGCACTATGCGTTGTTAAAACACTCTTTGTCAAGAAACATCACTAAGAAAACCTCTTTCCAAACAGTTTCTACTTTCTATTCCTTTCACCGTGATCAGGGCAACAGGAGAAGTCTCTGTGATGATACCAGCCCCCCAGATCTGCTCCGCAGCCCTCCTCTCCACACCAGTCTGCTCGTTTGCTGTTAGTCCTAATGTCCCTCTTCTCCTCATCTGGCCAGCCCCAGCACTGCACAGGAGCCACCAAACCCCATTCTCAATGTTGTCCATGCATTTAACCATGCCTCTGCCCCATGCTCCAATGCACAACCTCTAGTTGTACCCTCAAGCCCATTGCCTTCCTCCCCGCACCGAAGTACTACACGCTTCCCCCTGCCCTGATGAAACCAGGTCTAGGTTTCATCACCTCACCTCTCTGAAGACTTTGGTCAGCTTTTCGGAGCAGTTCCCGTAGCGCACACTCATGTCCACGGTGTAGGTGCTGATGGCCACACAACCACCCGGCTTAACCACCCGGTTTGCTTCTCTCATGAACTTCTCGGTATCAAACCAGTGTGCAGCTGTAAATGAAGCCAGGAGGTCCACCGAGGCATCCTCGAACGGCAGCTCTTCTGCAGGGCACACGCTGGAGTGGGAGAAAGAAAAAAGGTGGCGTGTAATATGGGAATCAGGACGTGAAGCCAGTGGGCATTTTTTGGAGCCAAGGATGACCGTTTGGGGATGCAAGACCATGGCTACCGTAAGCCTTAGATAATGCCCGTTCCCACCAGGAATCCCATCAAATGGGATTTACTTTCATGCCAGCTGTCCCTTACAGTAATTGTACTCACAAAACACCACCTCCACGCGAGGACCCAAATTTTGCCTTTGGCTGAGCTGGCTCCCTCAACACTCACAGGTAGGAGACGTTGGGTGGGGAGGGGGCATCCTTGGCCTCCTGGATCTGCGCTTCGCTGATGTCCGTTCCCACCACCTTCTTGAAGTGCTCTGCGAGGAAGCGGGTGCCTTGTCCAGACCCACAGCCGACATCCACCGCCAGCTCAGCAGGGTTTGCCCTCTGCGGGGGAGAAGGAGATGCGTCCGAGCCGATGGCCACCCGGTCTCTGCTGCTTCTACCCCATTCCCTCCCCCAGCATCCACAGAGAAACAGCCTCGGCACGGCACAACCCCGGGAAAGGTTCCTGTGTCCCCAGAGCCCTGTTCATTGATTCCTCCCTGCGGCACCACCCAACGTGACATGCCCAGCAGAACGAATAATACTGCCTACTTTTTTTCCTACAGCCTGGCTATATCCCACTCACCTTTTCCTGCAGGTAGGTGAGGATGGTTTCCTGCAGCTCTTTGCCTGGGGAAAACCTGTATTTCTGGTAGACGGCTGCGTGCCCTCTCCCCTCGAACATCTGGGTCGCCATGCTTGGGTGACCTGGCACCTGGGAGGAGGCAGCAAGCCGAGTTCAATCCTGTGGTGACAAACTCCTCGTGCCTCCTCAGCCTGTGACCAAAGGCACCAAAGTCTGTAGGTCCTGGCAGGAGCCTGGGCAGGACTTTGCCCATGAGACTCCAGCAGGCGAGAGTGATCCTGCTCTCCAAGCATCCCTCCCACAGGCACCAGCTAATCGCAGAAGCAAACCAGCAGCGTCTGACAAGGAAAAGCTTTCTAGGTTTTCAAACCCTTCTTCTCCTTACTCCTTTGCTTTCCCACCCCTCCTGGGTGCCTTCTGAAAAATCACCACTACAGCTGGAATACCTGATTTTTGGGGTGACTGAGCAGAGCATTAGAATAGCTAACAGAAAAGTGGGCTTTTTTAAAATAAAAATAAAAAATCCATGTTTTAGTATTAGCAGCACAATTGCACCAACTCCACCCTGCGCTTTCCAAACCACCCGACGTTTTCTTCTCCCTTCCCGCCCCAGAAAGGCTCAAAGTCCCTTCTAGACCCAGCGCCCCGTCAGACCCGTCACCCAGCACCGCACGCGGAGGCGAGCCCGGCCTCGCCGCGGGGACCCCTCCGGCCTCCGCCATCCCCTCCGCCCAGCCACCGCCACTGCTGCCGCGGCGCCCAGCGTTCCCGCCGCTCACCCATCGCGTCAACCCCTCCGGCCGCCGTCAGCGAGCCACGCGGCCCCCGCAGCCACCGGGCAGGGTCCCGCCAGCCTCGGCCCAGCGGCCGCCGGCACCCCGCTCTCGGCCATGGCGCCGCACCGGAAGGCTCTCGGCCGTACCCCGGTGACCTCGGCTGTCGGGTCCCGTTGACCTCAGGTGCCGTCTGAGGCGGTGGCGGCCCCGTGGGCTGCTCGCAGACCCCAGACCCTACCAGAAGGTCTCCCTGCCTCGTCTGACGGGCAACCGCGCCTTCTCGCAGGCGAGCGGCGGGATGCGACAGCGGGGAGCAGACACCCGGCGCCGGGCAGGAAGGTGCAGGAGGGATGCTCAGCCGGGTACCAGTACGAGACCCTCCCAGCAGCCCTGGGGACGGCAACCCCGCCGGGGGGGGGGACACACACACGACACGACGGACACACACGACACCCTCCCGGCGCTCTCCATGGGCTCAGAGAAACCCAATCCCACCAGCAAGCCCCCCCCGCCCCATGCAGCCTCACCCCCTCCTCTTACCGCCTGCAGCCCCGCCGCCAGCGCTCCCAGCACCTCCCAGTTCGGCGCTCGGAAGGGGAAGGCAGGAGCCGCCCCGCCCCCCCCCGGTCCCGCCCTCCCCGCCGCGCCCCGCCCACTCCCCCCGCCGGGGCCGGAGGGGCGAAGAGGGAAGGGGCTCCCCGAGCTTCCCCCCCCGGGGCCGGGAGCCCCCGAGCCGTACTCGCGGGGTCCGGCCGCGCTGAAGCCCACCCCCCCCGTTTTCCTATCGCAAGAGAAGAGCCGCGAGCAGAGCCGGCGTGACTCCGGCACCGGCCCTCAGAGCCGGAGCCCTGGCGCTTCAGCACAGCCCCTGCCCTGACCCGGGCAGGGTTTGCCCCTTCGCACCCCGGAGTGGTGCCGACACCCACGGCTGAGCCACGCTGCACCCGCCGCGCCCCTGGTGCCGTGAGACGCCGGAGCTGCAGGCTCCCCAGCCGGCAGGCTGCGAAGCGGGGATTCTTTATCGCGGCGCCGGGCACACGGGGGATCTCTCCTCCAAACGTGTGCGCCGAAAGGACACACTTACTGGGTAGTTATGCTGTGTTAACGTACACATTCGTTACATTTGCAAGAAATGCTTATCGTAGTTCTACCGAAAACTCATTAGTATACGGTAATGTCCGTCGCGCATGTTTGTTTGGCGTCTCTCGGTGGTCGGCGGGGTCTGCAGATTATCCTGCAGCCTCCTTATCTCTGTAGTTTGCATCCCTGTCCTCCCAAGACCCAGCCGCCGAAAGGGATTATTCAGGAGTCCCTCATCTTGCAACCGTCCCAATTAGTCACAAAGAACCAAGACTTGTGTTGGTTGTGTAACGGTTCTGACCACCTCAAGTGATAACATCCCCTACATGTTACTTTTGTTACATTCACAGTTATCACATTCCCCTCTGCTTGCGTTCCGCACAGGGCTTGTGCATCTCTGCTGCTCAGCGCAGCCTTCGAGCCTGTCCTAACCTTAAGGCAAAGCGGTGGAACTTGGCTGGGGGCTGAAGATGGAGGCCGCCCTGGAGTGGGCTGCTGAACCAAAGCGTGGATTGAAGTTTCTGGGCCCGTGTCTGAGTACTTCACTTGGGCCACCCGCTGCGTGGTGGTACTCGGGTACATCTCTGCACCAAGAGAAAGCACAACATGAGCGCCACAGGCCCCTGTGTTTCCATAACCCGCAGCGTCCTGCAGCATCTGCCAAGAGCCCAGCCTTCTGGGGTTTAGATACCCTAATTTTGCCTACACTTTGCAGAGAGCAGGAATACGTGCAGTAAGGCGTGTGTCCTGGGCTGCAGTCACCTGCCCTTTCCCTAACTCTGAGGTCCCCATAGCACGGGCTGCTCTCATGGGTGATGTACAGATGATATGTAACTGATTGTCTGGCTACAGCTGAGACCAAATGGGTACAGGAAAAGAAAATGTGAGCCAGGCATGGGCTGTAAATGGCACCAGTCCTTTTCTAAACTCTCCCAGCCTTTGGCATGCTGGATTCAGCTGCATTTGATTTCCTACCCAGAGAATCAGACAGTGTCCATCATCCCTACCGGCCCACTTATTAATTCCATAGGCTGTCTTCCTGATCCGTTCCCCAAACCTACAAGCCCTGTGAGTTTAAATTATACAGTGGGGTCCTGAATCGACAGACCTCCAAACCCTGACCTTAACATGGAAAAGGAGAACCTAGGATACTGGCATCCCTCCGCACCTGCTCCCTTGAAGTCATGCCTCCTCCCCACCTTAGTGCCGCAGAATGCAGCAGCAAGCCGGCTGCCAGAGCTTCTCTTTTCCAAACAGCATCAGCAAGCTCAGTCCTAAGCTCAGCTAGAGCCTGGAGATCGGCCCCTGTCCTTGGGAAACAGACGGGTGCTCCCCTGAGTGCTCCCGACGCCTCCCCTTGCTCCTCCGCTGCTGCCATCCCAGCCATGTCCTCGCCTCCCGCAGCGGCCCCGGTACGCAGCCGTCCTCCCCCTCGGCCGCTGGTGCTGCCCTGCAGCCACAAGCACCATTTCCAGAGAGGTGTTTGGGGTTTTTTTTTCATTGGGAATGCATCTCACTCTGAAATGTATTTAAAAAAAAAAAAATCAATCTTTTTTTGGGAAAAAGTGCAAATGACACTCCTGTCAGCCTTCCTGCGTCACTTGTTGATGTTTTTCACCAACAGCGCTGTCATTTCCCCAGCGCCGAAATGTCGCGTCTTGATACGGAAAAAGGCCCTTTTGCTTCTATTATTGCGGTTGGTTTCGTTGCACGTCAGTAAATGTTACACTGAATCCTTTTTCTCAGGGTAATGACCTGACATCCAAGGGAAATGGTGCTGCCTCGTGACAACAAAACATCTGACGCCACCTTGGCCAGATGCTTTGTTATTTCTGAAGATTTCCTTTCCCCTCCTATCAGTGCCAGCAGGGAAGAGCTGCTCTCTCTTATCCAGAATACAAATGTCATGCTCAGAGCAAGCCTGGCTCTGTACGCCAACCCCAGCAAGAACATTCTGGCAGAAAAATCTTGCCTAATTTCACTAGGAGAACTCTTGACCGGCTTCATTTCCTGCAGCTACAACACAGGTGTTAGATAACTTAGAAATGCTTTCTAATTAATTACACCTATTTCTCAAATGGAAAATTAATGTTTATTTATTTTCTTCATGACTGTATTTTAAGCCCAGACATTGCAGCTCTGGGCTCTTCGGTATTCTACCTGGGCCACTTAAAAAATCGTAATGAGATTTCCCTTTTCCCTAACGATGTGTCGTTGAACCCTGCTTCCACTCTCCTTCTCTGCGGTGAAGTCAGTGTCCCACTCGCCTCCAGCTTACGCCACTCCTGTGCCAGCCTCTGCCCGTGGGATCCTGCCCATGGAGGAGCTCAAGCGCTGCCAGGTCCACCGAGCGGCATCTTTGGGGAGGTCTCCCAGCTTTGGAGGCTCCACATACTAAAAGAACTACAAAACGTCTTGCCCAGAGTGTTCAATTCCCCACCTTTTCCGGGGATAATCCCCTACTTGGAAAACTCTCCGGGTCACTTCCCACACCTGCCCAAGAGGAATTTGAGGGAAAACCCTGGCTCTGGCCAGCTGCATCCTCACGAGTGGATTTTGCTGTAGTTGCTACTAGGTGGGGATGGAGAGGAACACAGCTTAACCACATCTTGCTAAACTCAAGGTCCCGTGAAGACACCTGAAGGGGTTTGGGATACCTGTAGTTTTCTTGTTCCCTCCTTTCCTCGGGCTGGACATCTCTGCCCGCTGCTGCTGGCAGCTGTGCAGAGGTGATGCCGCAGGACTCGGCCTCTTGTAGATGACATGAGCCCTGAATCCTTTTTCCCAGTAGCAGAGGTGTCCCTTTGGCCAGGCCTTTAAAAGTAGACCTTAAAATTGCAGCAATTTTGCAGCCCACAGCCAAGTCACGGGCTCAGTGGTTTTAATCTGGTACCACCACTGCGTCCTGCCCCTGCCCGTGGGAGGAAGATGAAGGAGGGGACACGCCAACCTTCAGATCTGGGCAAAGCAGCGCTGTGGCATGAAGTGAGCAGCCTCGGTGTTAGAGATTTCGAACACCCAGCAGCTCCCTGGGAGCGACTGGGACAAGCAGGGTCATGATGCACCTGCTTGTACCGTAGTTACTGCTTGTAGTGACCCCAAAACTTTATCCTGGGAAAGGAAATCCAGGCCCAGCGCATGCACCAAGGAACGCCCTGACGGGAGCCCTGGTGATGTCTGGGGCCGTATTTAACCCGACGTCACCGACTCCTCAGCACGACCTGTGGGAGATGCCCAGCTCTGTCCCACTCAGCGCTGGCCTGGTGGCACCCAACCCTGCAAATAGATTGCGTGGGCTAAGGGGAGGGGAAGCAAATCGCCCCGTCGCAGTGCTGCACTTCATCTGCAAATTTAATTTGCTTAATTTTTATTTCAGCTTTGATTGACTCAGCAGCTCTTTGCTGCACAGTGCTGGAGTGAGGATACCCAGAGGGTGGGCAGAAAGGGTGAGCAGCCACGGTGGGCGGGCGGGGGCCAACCTCCCCATCACCAGGATCCTGGTCCAGGATGGGGCTGACACTGTCCTCCTTCCTACCTGACAGCCTTGGAGCTCAGGGGACGTGTGTTTAGGTGATAACTGCTCCCAGGAGTGAACAGAGTCTCTAGCCAGCAGGCTCGTGCTTGCTAGGAACAAATAAAACACAGTGCAAACATCTCCACCCTGGAGTCCCGCCCCACCAAGAAGGTAGCGGCCAGATGAAGTGTAATGGGACCACAGCGCCCGAAATGCTGAGGGCACGCTGCTCCCGGGGGCATCGCTTCTGGCTCTCTGGCCCAGGTTATTTACACCGTGAAGAAGCCGGCGATATTTCTCTTACCTTTGCTGACAGACTCCGGGCTTCGGCTCTCCGGAGACTTTCCCTGTTTATTTGTTCTCCGACGGAAAAGGAACAAGATTTATTATCACAACAGGGAATAAAGGAGTTGGAAAATACTTGGTATTTCTACAAGGCTCTTATTAAACCTAGAGGGCTCAGACTTTAAGTTAATGAAGAACATAATTCTCTTGGTTTATGAGCAGCGGGACACGGGATAAAAGCTCCTTGTAGGGGACGGAGTTAGCCCCAAATCGAGGATGTCTCAGCTGATTGCATGGCTCTGTGTGTTACAGCTGCACCTCGAGCTCTCGGCTGGGATCAGGGCTGTCCCTGCCCGCTCCCTGGCATCTGCAACCCAGAAAAAACCAGCACTCGTGTGAAAAGAGAGCACAGACGAAAGGGAGACCTGGCAGATCATCTGGCGAAGGAGAAAGGAATCCAGAAGCCGTGGCTGTTTTGGGGAAGGTGCCTCTGCACCCGTGCAAGTGGCTGTCACGGCCAACTGCCGGAGCCTTGTCACCGCCAACACGTCGGCTGGTTATTGGTGTGCTCAAGCACACAGAAGGTTGGAGATGAAATAAAGGCAGGCAGGGGCAAGCTGAAGGTCAGAGGAGGAAGTCTGAGGAGGCAGAGCGCCGTTGATTTTGACATCCTGCCTCTCCCCTTGGCTCCTCCTGCCGTAAATCCTTCCTTAGGAACGACTGAGGCACAGCACGTGGGGGAGCTGAAAGCCCTGGCTGGGAGCAAAGCCCCAGCTCTGGGATCTTCCAGAAACAATAAGAAACAAGTCCTTCTCTCACAATTTCACTTTTTAATTAAGGAAGATGGGAATAGTGATTGTGGGGCCGAAGAGTGAAATTAAATTGTCAGGTGAGAATCCGTGGGGGAGCACGTAGAGATCTCTCGTTCCCCACACAGGGAACAGAGGCCCCTCCGTGCTTCCTGGCTTATCTTACGGCTTGATTTGCTGGTGAAAGCTTAGCGTTGGCCCCAAGTCATTTGTAACTGTGGAGCCACTGATCTCTTGTTACCCAATGCTTTTAAACAGACCCGAACGTTCTGACTCACCTTGGTGGCACCACAACCCAGCGCTGCAGCCCTCTTGGCCAAGGGGGTTCCCAAGGAGACCGATGTGAAAGTACCAGGTGGTGATTTTGGTGTTGGTAGACTGTTATGGGTTTGTGTGGAAGGTTTTGGTAGTGGGGGGGCTATAGGGGTGGCTTCTGCGAGAAGCTTCCCCCATGTCTGATAAAGCCAGTGCCAGCCGGCTCTAAGACGGACCCGCCGCTGGCCGAGGCCAAGCCCATCAGTGACGGTGGTAGCACCTCTGTGATAACATACTTAAGAAGGGGAAGAAAAAAAACTGCGGGGAGATGGGAGCCGAGAGAGGGGTGAGACGATGTGCAAGAAACAACTCTGCAGACACCAAGGTCAGTGAAGAAGGAGAGGGAGGAGGTGCTCCAGATGCCAGAGCAGAGAGTTTTCCCTCACAGCTCGTGGAGCAGACCATGGTGAGGCAGGCTGTCCCCCTGCAGTCCTTGGTAGCACAGTGGAGCAGATATCCATCTGTGGCCCATGGAAGGGACCTCACGCTGGAGCAGGTGGATGCCTGAAGGAAGCTGTGACCCCGCGGGGAGCCCGTGCTGGAGCAGGCTCCTGTCAGGACCTGCGGACCCGTGGAGAGAGGAGCCCATGCTGGAGCAGGTTTGCTGGCAGGGCTTGTGACCCCATGGGGGACCCACGCTGGAGCAGCCTGTTCCTGAAGGACTGCACCCCATGGGAAGGACCCACGCTGGGGCAGTTCGTGAAGAGCTGCAGCCTGTGGGAAAGACTCATGTTGGAGAAGTTTGTGGAGAACTGTCTCCCATGGGAGGGACCCCGCACTGGAGCAGGGGAAGAGTGTGAGGAGTCTTCCCCTGAGGAGGAAGTAGCAGCAGAGACAACATGTGATGAACTGACCACAACCCCCATTCCCTGTCCCCCTGCGCCACTTGGGGGGAGGAGACAGAGAAATGGGAGTGAAGAAAGGAGGGGTGGGGGGAAGGTGTTTTAAGATCTGGTTTTATTTCTCATTATCCTACTCTGATTTGATTGGTGATGAATTAAACTCCCTTTTCTCCCCAAGTTCAGTCTGTTTTGTCCGTGACAGTAATTGCCGAGTGATCTCTCCCTGTCCTTATCTCGACCCTTGAGCCTTTCATCATATTCCCTCTCCCCTGTCCAGCTGAGGAGGGGGAGTGACAGAGCGGTTTTGGTGGGCACCTGGCATTTATCCAGGCCAAACCAAAACACAGGCACAGCCAGTTCCCAACAGGAAGCTGGCAGTCCCATCAGCTTTGCGGTGCGTCGGCTTTTGCTGCTGAAATTCATCACCGTCCGCAGCTCCCAGTGCAGCAACTTGGAGAGAGGGCTGGACCTGGGCAGGAGAAGCAGCCCACCCATATTTCATCAGCGGGGTTTCTGTTCTCCTCAGCAGAAATGCTGACTTTTAGACACTTGGGAGCAAACAAGATCTCAGAGATGGAGGACTTGGGCCCGAGTGCTTTTCGGAGATGGTCAGATGTGAAGACTAAGGTTAGACACCATAGACTGTCCTCCTGCAGTACCTCTACGTCCAGCTTCAGCCCCTGCACCTCCGGTGCGCGGAGGTTTCCCTCCTCCTGTCTCCTCTGGCGGGTGCAGAATTGGAGAGGGGAGGTGTGTGTCCACAGGGGAAGCCACCACTCATGCTGCCAGGGTTTGTGCATGATACTTGTGGTGTCCGTGCAGTTTTGCTGACCCCTCCTAAACTCCCCCTTCTGCCCCCGGATGCTTCTGCACCCTGGCAGGGGTCGGTGAGCCTCTGCGCGTGATCCCCCCGTGTGAAATAACCACCAGGGAAACCTCGCTAGGGCTGGACTCGGACGATACGAAGTCCCGGAGGCGAGCACGTTCCTTGAGGGCATTTTTCAGTGCTGTTATGAAATGGTTGTGCCTCATCTGCCACAGAGCTTCGCTACCCAGGGCTCCTGGATATCCAAGGGGCCGTAAATTCACTGGGGGTGAATGAACAAGCCCCAGAATTAAAAAGAGGGAGGGAAACGTGGGTGCAAATTGATTTTTATCTCACCTTTCCTTGTGCATGTGTGCTGGGCACGAGGATATAGTAGAGCGTATAATTATATCTGCTGGGATAAGCCAAAAAAAATCAGTGGTATCAGGAAGCTGCTGCACTCAAATGCAGTGAGTCTGCGGAAGGCGTGCGGCCAGGCACACTCAGAGAGATTGCTTTGGGGGCTGGCTGACGCTTGACGGTCTGTTCTGAAACACAATCACACCCATGGCGACAAAACAAGATCCAGGACCACCTCGTGGTAATTCAGGAACTGTAAAAATTCAGTGTTTGAAGCTTTTTTCTACTTCCTTGGGGTCCAAGCTAGACAGGTGACAGGAATATTCATTGTAAGAAGGGGAGAAATAAAGGGGAAAGGAGTGACCTTCGAGGGCTCTTGCCTCTCTCCTCCAAAAACCCCTGCGATGGGACTTGGCCGAGTCCACCACCCCCCTGCCCGTTTCCCACTGCACTTCCCAGAATCAGAGAATGTTGGGGTTGGACGGGACCTCTGGGTACCCTCTAGTCCAACCCACCTGCCGAAGCAGGGTCACCTACAGCAGGCTTGCACAGGAACTTGTCCAGGTGGGTCTTGAATATCTCTGGAGAAGGAGACTCCACAACCTCCCTGGGCAGCCTGTGCCAGTGCTCCGTCACCCTCTGAGGGAAGAAATTCTTCCTCATCTTCAGACGGAACTTCCTATGGTTCAGTTTGTGCCCGTTGCCCCTTGTCCTGTCGCTGGGCACCACTGAAAAGAGCTTGGCCCCATCCTCCTGACACCCACCCTTCAGATATTTATAAGCATTTATTAGGTCCTCTCTCAGCCTTCTCTTCTTCAGGCTGAACAAGCCCAGCTCCCTCAGCCTCTCCTTGTAGGAGAGATGCTCCCGTCCCCTCATCATCCTCGTAGCCCAGAAAGTTGCCCTGCATCCCAAAGGCCAAGTGGGAACCGATCCTGGATCAGAAAAGGGGGAATTCCTGGGTTTCTGGCCACGCCGTGATGGTTGGTGATGGCCCGTTTTAGCCGGGGCGCGCCCCGGCTAAAACGGGCATTGGGGTGGTTCAGGAGGACACCGTGGGGTGCAGAAGGGTGCGTGAGGATGCAAGAGGGTGCAGGAGGACGCGGGGTGGGATGCGGGAAGATGCGAGAGGGCGCGGGAGGATGCGGGAGGGCAGAGGAGCCGCCGCGGGAGGGGTAGGGGCGGGGGCTGGGGGCGTGGTCTGTCTCGGCCCCGCCCTCCCGTGGCGGCTCTCCGGGATGGGGCTGCGGGCCTGGCTGCGCTCGCTGGGCGGCTGCTGCGGGTGCTGCGGCGGGGAGGCGGCGGCGCCCGAGAAGGAGCCCTTGCTCAGGTGAGACCCCCACCTTGGACCCGGCCCCCGGCCCCTACCCTGGCCCCCGGGTACCTGGGAGGGATGGGGCTTATCCCTGCCCCCCCCCCCGGCTGTGAGCGGGAGGAGGAGGAGGAGGAGGGATGCTGCGTCCCCCGGTCCGCAGCCACGCCTGAGCCCCTCCGCGCCCCAGAGCCCTTTCCCGCAGGTTGGCCGCCCCGGGGCGTCAAGCCGAGCCCCGTTTCCCCCCCCAGATCGGCTTCCAGGGGTTTCCCAGCCGCCGCTGCCAGGCTCCGAAGGGATTTTCTCCCCGCGGTGACAAGGGTGCTTTCGGTTCTCTTTCTGCCCGTGTTGGCTCGCCATCGCGGCCGGATTCCTTCTAACAACTTGTGGCACGATGCACACCGGACTGCGGTCTGCCCTGGCCTTCTGCACAGCAAAGTTTCAGCAAGCAAACCGAGCACAGCGTCCCTTTGGTGTTCCCCACCATCCCTTTGGTGTTCCCCATGAACCCTTTGGTGTTCCCCATTATCCCTTTGGTGTTCCCCATCAACCCTTTGGTGTTCCCCATCATCCCTCTGGTGCTCCCCATCATCCCTTTGGTGCTCCTCATCATCCCTTTGGTGTTCCCCATCATCTCTTTGGTGTTCCCCATCCCTTAGGTGTTCCCCATCCCTTTGGTGCTCCCCATCTCTTAGCTGTTCCCCATCTCTTCAGTGTTCCCTGTGTGCCTCTCGCCCCAGGAACCATTCAGCTTTTGTCTTCCCACGGTCGGATTTCAACAGAGGAGGCCGAGGCGCCAAACGCAAAGGGGGTCCTGCCTGCGAGCAGGGGTGCCTCGGGCCCCTGCATTGCTACGCAGGGGTTCGGGTCCCGCCGTCGGGCAGCTTTGTGCTGCGCAGAGCTCCGTTCACGGGCTGGGGATGCTGGAAAGGAGACGCCGCCACGCTGCTGGAGCCGGCTTTATGTGGAAGCAGCGCGCGTGCTGATTTCTAGAGAGCGGATTTTTCTCTCCCGCTATCAATCGCATCCATCTGGCGCACGGAGCCGTGAGGCTGGGGGAGGGATTTTTGTGAAAAAAAAAAGATGAAGCCTTGAGTCGCGGGGAAGAGCTGTGAGCTGTGCAAGCACGTAGGGAGGTTTTGCGTTGTTGCAAAACATCTGTGTCTGGGGTTTGCGGCACCTCTCCCTCCTTCCCCAGTGGCCTCCCGGGGTCCTGGCTGCCGCCGAAGCCCGCAGCGGGTACCCCAGCCCTGAGATGGGGCAGGGACCCTGCCCTCCCCGCAGCGTCAGTGGGGCAGAGGCATTTCAAGAAGGCGAGTGGGATGCACCCAGGGTGGCCTACATAGGTATTGGGTGACAGCAGAGCTGGCAACAGGGCTCGAAATGTCCTGATTTCGTGCTGTTAAAGCAGTTACCTAAATAATAACCAGCTAATCCTGAGCATGGGGCCTCCAGCCCAGGAAATTGGCATTAACCTAACAAGAGCCGTGTGGAGAGGCTCCTTCCCGCCACCTCGCCGGCCGGGGTGGCTGTCCCTCGCCGGACGCCTTTCTTTAGTAACTTGTCTTCCACCAGCGATCCAATTAATGCTGGCTATAAGTAGGAAAGCCTGTATAAATGCCGGGCGTTCAAAAGGCACCTGCTCTTGCACAAGTGTGCCAGCATAATTAAGCTAACAGCGTAATCGCTGGCTTGTCCCTCTCTGGGAGGCTTTGGGGTTTTATTTCAAAGTGGGGATCTTGCCAGAGCATGCTTGCTGTGTTTTTATTCTTATTGCAGCGTTTTTAAGAGGCATGACTTGCTTGAGATTTCAGATCTTTTAGCTGAGTTTTAGTTTTTGAGAGATGGTGTTGCTACCAAAATGTTGACTTTATGACTTTTCACTTTATTTTTCCCCAAGCAGGATTGCTAAGGCCTCCTAAATCCAATGTGTCAAAGGACGAAGCAGTGAGGAGGAGGCGATATGTGCATTATTAGGTGCATATAATACCTGAGCATATGCAAGGCTGGCTGTAACCCGTGACGAGGTAGCCAGCATTGTGTGTGGAGGTGGGGATGGAGCACGGATACAGGCACAGTGCTAGTACAGGGCTGGGAAAAGACACCCCGGCCAAAGCCAGGGAGCCAGGCTGCTGCAGCGAAGCGCCCAGGCTGCCTGGCAGCCTCTAGATGTGGGAAGGTGGGATCTGGCTTGGATGGTGGCCTCGGGGTGCAAATAAACCAAGAATTTGGGCTCTGAATCCTGAAATAGGTTTAATCTGGGCTGAAAGCCCCTTGGAGCAGAAATTTGTCGATGAAGCGTTAGCGCTCACCGTTTTCTAGATAAAGCCCAGAGTGTGTGAAATGGTCCAAGTCACCCCTGGTCCCACGGAGACTCCTGTAACCTGCCAAGCAGGCTGCCAGTCATGTGCTCCTTTTTGCCTCCCATCTCTCCTTTTTAAATGTCGCTCGGAAGTCCGGCGCACTCTAGGGGTGCTCCCTGTTGGCAGAGCTCTCTGTGCCTGAATGGATTTGCTGACTCCTGGGCACTGCCCGCATCCCTTACAGGCTGCTGGATGGTCCGTGCCGTGGTTTGGAAATAGAGACGTGCTGGGAAGCACCTTGCAAGCCGTGGGGGAGTGGCTTGTGAAAGCTAAGGTGTGTTAGTGTTATTGCCAAATACTGGGTTTTAAAGTAAGTCAGATGTTAAGGGTACCGGTAAGTCACCGAGTGGGAAGAAGCCTGTCAAAGACAGGATGGGACCGAACTCATGCTGATAGCACAGCTGGCTCCTGAGTCATGCCTGATCCACCTTTGGAAGACGGTTTGAGCGAACCCAAGCTGGCTCCAGTGTAGGAATGGCTGAGTTATGCCATCCACACCCTCCAAGTTACGTTCGTTGGCTCGTCTTTAATGAGAGATTGTAAGAGATTATCTTTTCCCTTATTACCTGTTGCTCAGGTTTTTGGTGGGTTGAAAGTCTAATTAACCTTCCTGCAGGAATGCTGATGTGAGTAATTTTTTTCTGTTTTATCTGTGTGCTGGAGCTCCTCTTAGCATCTTTTTATGGCTTGGCATCATGGCTTAGGCGTCCACAGTGTTATCTGAGGTTTCGCTGGATGGGTTCCTTGTGAAAGGAATGGAGTTTGGGTAGCAAATAATAGAATAAACAGGGGGTTGTTCTAACATGAAGCGAGCAGGGATTGCCACAGGACGACTGATGAGGCTATTGGGTAAGGCCAAAACTATTTCTCAGTTTGCATTGTTTTTCTGAAGCATCTGGATGTCTTGATTAGAAACATTATGGAAGTATTCTACTAAAAGTTCTCCCAGTAGAACTGAATAGTCCTATATAAAAGAAAAAAAATCATGCCCCAGTAGCAACATAAATCTATAAAACACAGAACTGCCACCAGCGCATAGAAAAGCTTCTTGCCTCGGTGGGGCCAGCCTTCCCAGAAGATGATGCTCTGCTTGGCTGACTGCTAAGCAAATTAAACCAGGAGTTCACAAGCAGGCTGAGGACGTTTCCATCCCTAAAGTAAAGCTGGGGCTAAAAAAAAAAAAAAAAAAAAAGCTGGCACAGGTCCGTGCGCAGCTCAGTGCATTGCCGTATCTCTCAGGTAGGATCTGCTGGGGTGGGTTTTCATCTGTGGAGACTGCCTGCTTGCTTCGGTAGGGTTTGGGCTGTTGGGGAGGAAACAGAGCTACAGGGTCACACAGAAACATGGTCACGGAGGTGGGACCTCTGGAGACCATCCAGTCCAACCCCTGCTCGAGCAGGGTCAGCCGGAGCAGGTTGCCCAGGACCATGTCTGGTCAAGTTTTGAGTGTCTCCAAGAATGGAGACTCCACAACCTCTTGGGGCAACCTGTGCCAGTGTTCACCTACCCTCACAGCAGAATGTATTTTTTCTTATGATTAAAGAGAATTTCCTATATTTCAATGTGTTTCCTATCATGGAGCACCACTGAGAAGGGTCTGGTTCTGTCTCCTTCACTTCTTCCCATCAGGTGCTTAAACACATGGATAAGATGCCCCCTGAGCCTTCTCTTCCCTGGGCTAACCAGTCCCAGCTCCCTCAGCAGATGTGGTGCGTGTTTTGTCTGAAATACAACTGTGCCCAATGGCACTGCCTTTGAGAAGATGGGTTGGAGCTGCTGCTTTCGCCGAGAGGCTTTGCACGCAGCCGTCCCCTTGCCCGCTGCTGAAGACGTACCCCTCTGTGCACAAAGTCCCTGCGGGGACAGACCGTGCTGCTGGGATCTTGGCACAGCTGCAGGGTTAGCTGGGCAGAGAGAAAATACCCTTCGGAGCCGCCAGGATTTTTGAGTCTTAGTTAATTAGTACTGTTCCTGCGTTAAGCTGAGAGAGGCTGGGGGGGCTTGCACAGCGTTTGGTGGTGGGAAGGGGTGATGGGGAGCAGGGCAGGGGGCTGTGGGAGCAATGAGGAGATGCCGCCTTTCATCCTCGCAGATGTGTGCTCACAGTTCTCCATCCTAGCTGATATTATTTATATCTGGTGTCTTTAGCAAATTTGTGTGTCTGATGTCTTTTCGCAGCAGCACTGCCTGGTTTGAACCATGGCTTGCATGGTCAGGATGTTTGCTAAGGTGAAAAACTATGTCATCTCACTCCTCCTCTTCCTCCCCTCTGCCAGGGAGGACGTGGGGCTGCGAGAGCGGATGACCCAGCAATGGGGGGTTTACCCTGGGAAGGTAAAAGGAAGCCGCATGGTGCTGCGGCTGCTGACGCTGCCTCTCCTCTCGCCCTCTCTGCAGTAACAACAACCCCTACGCCTCCTTCGGAGCCACGCTGGCGCGGGACGAGGAGCAGAACCTGTGGAGCACCCCGCACGACGTGACCCACACCGAGGCGGACGACGACCGGGTGCTGTACAACATGATCGTGGTCAGGAACCAGCTGGACAAGGACTCGGAGGTGAGGCGGTGCCAGCCCTTGTGCTTGGTTTCACCGCGGACCGAGGCTCGGTGCTTTCGTCGGATGCTTTCGCAGTGCCTTTATTTAAGCGCCCATTAAGCCGCTGTAAAGACCCCGCAGTCCCCCAGTGTGGCTGCGCGGGCATCAGGTCCTCCTGTCCGCTCCATCACCCTGCAGATTTTAGCCTGTATCTGGTGTGGATGCATCTGTAGCCATCGCATCCCTGGGAAGCTCAGGGACGTCTCCGGCAGCTGAGGCCGGAGAGCCACCCTGAGCTAGGATGCACAACGCCCTGCAAGCACCCCAAACGTGTACTGGCAGCACTGGGATTCCCAGCTCAATTTCCAAGCTTCACGGGCCACTTTTTTTGTCCGATACTCCCCTGGTTTGGCCTTTCCGTGGTCAGACTGGCGTTAGCCCTGCCTGCAGTGGCGTTCGCCCGGCAGTGGCAGCGCCCGGAGCTGAGCTGCCGCTCCAGCGACACGCCAAGTTAAACACTCCTCTAATGGGTAATATGGCAATTACCGAGAAGCGGAGAACTGGCACTGCTCTTAGCGCAGAGGGGAAAAATCATCGCTGTTACATAAAGGCTGTTTTGCAGCCCTGATTTCCTTCGCTAAAGCACTTCTGCGCAAAGGAGATTTCAGTGGCCTCATTAGGAGCAGGCTGTAGCAAAGAGTGACACATTTTTCCCTGTCTGGTTGCTTTTAAGACTTCAAAACGTTTGCAGGAAAGCCTGGAGGCTTAACCTTTAATTTCAACATGATGCCACTTGATCCAAGAGACCGCAAGACTGTAACTCTTCCCCCTGTGACAGTCCCCTGAAACCAAAAGCTAGATCAGCTTTCACGAGAAGCCTTAAAATGCAGCGGTACAGCTGAGATGAAAATTACATTTTTTAAAACTTAAAATGAGCTAATGTAATCCTTGTATACATTTAGCCAAAAACTCCATTTAATTTAACCTAATTTATTTTAATTTTTGGTGGGGATTGAATTAATTGTGGTGTTTACAATAGATGGTTTTGTAACAACGTTTTCATGGCTGCAACATAACCTTTACAGCTATCGCAGCTATAACTGAAGATAGACTGTTCCCTCCCCACCACTGCTTTCTCTACCTCGCAATTGCTTGTCTGAGAGAAGACAGGGAGCTTTAACCAGCCCAAACTGGCTGAAGGAAACAAAAACAACTCCATTTAGGGGGCTGTGCCAGTCCCGAGTTGTAGCAAAGCTGGGCGTACTTCAGAGCAGTGCTGAAGCTCCTCGTTTCAGCCCACACCTAGTCGAGCAGCCGTTTAACTTAATTTAGGGCTCATTACGAGGCAGGCCTCCTAAAACCTATTGCTATTTGTAAAACAGTATTGTAAGTGGACGGGCTGCTAAAAAGATGTCTCCCTGGGCAAAAGAGAGTGGTGTGTCAGCCTTGCTCAGGCTGCAGAGGAGAGCATCAGTCAAGACGCGCCTCCGTGCCCTAACCCCAGTGTGCCCGCTCGTCTGAGCTCCAGCGCTGTCTCCCTGCCCTCAGCGTAGCTGTAGGGTTTTCAGCGGGTCCGAGCACTTGCCGTGCCTGCCAGTGAAAAAGGGAAGTACGAAGGGTATGGGGCTTCCTCTCTGCAACAAATGCGAGATCACATACCTTGTTTTTTTTATGCAATGCAATTAATAAAAAAGCCTGAGGAGTACAGCATCAGGCCGAGTTTGAAGAAAGCCAGCTCATGGTAGGCTGGATTTGAGTTCTGGCCCCGTGCCCTTTGCAGCTAGTGATTGCCAGCCTCAGCCGTCTCTCTTTTACAGCTGGGGAAACTGAGGCACGATATATAAGCCCAGCAAGCTGTCACAGTTTCCAGCTGCAGCTCCTTCTGGGTGGCAGGACAGG
Source organism: Opisthocomus hoazin (assembly GCF_030867145.1). Lineage (NCBI taxonomy): Eukaryota > Metazoa > Chordata > Aves > Opisthocomiformes > Opisthocomidae > Opisthocomus > Opisthocomus hoazin. Next base: position 34,880,863 of record NC_134422.1, on the reverse strand, counting down.
GAGGGACTTGGCTGGCAAAGTCAACATTCCTGCGTGCGGCCCCAGGTGCCAAAAGCTCTCCTTACTCCAGCAAGCGTTTTAAAACTAGGCCAGATTGCGTTGCCCTCCCCTCCTAATGAGACTCCAGCCCTGAGAGAGAGAACAAAAGTCTAACTGCAAAACAGCAGTGGGCTGCAAAAGCCGCAGCAGATTTGCTCTGGGAGCTGCTGTGATCCCAAAGGCCCTGGGGAAAGCGTGTGGATGCTGCAGGGCAGGGGACGGAGGAACGGTTGCTTGTTCGCGCGGTGCACAAGCGTTATGAAACCATAGGTCCTTTTTTTTCCTCTTGGTTAAAATCGGGCTGAAAGGAGAACTACTCCCTGAATTTCTGCTCCTTCATTTCACGAAGAAATTTCAGCATGCGGCGCATTTACTGTATGCTTTGCCATTCTCCATCTTTATGATTTCCTAGCACAGGACTTTGGAAGGATCCCAAAGATCAGGTCGCTCTGCATCATGTGTGTTTTATCTGTACGGCATCACCTTGGCCTCAAACCAGTATTGTGTTTTTCTTAATCTAGCTAACCCACATCTGCTTTCCCGGGCATTTTGTTTTTTTTTCAAATGGTTGTTCACATAGTGACGAGGTGCTGTGAGCTAGGACAGGAGGAGCGGTGGGCCAGGGTGCAGTGGCGACATCGGCATGGTGCGGGAGGTCAGTGGGCATGGTCCAGGATGGCTCTCGCCTGGCCTGGGCATCTCAGCATTGTGGATTGCTGTAAATCAATAAACCAAACTGTATAAGCAAAGGGCCAGGTGCTCCGACGCCAACTGCACCCTGTAGCTCAGCCGGTTTTCTGCACATTAGATCATCTGTGGTGCGGCTGCCAGCAACTCACAGCATTGGTATCTTCCCTCGGGGTCAGTTCCTTGCCCCTGCCATGGGGCTGGACCCAGACCCAATCCATGCAGAGCTGTTTCTTCTCCCTGTCCACTCCCAATGGTCCCACTCCAGGATATTTGGTAACTCTAGACCAAACTCAGTGTGACCTTAGCTTGCGTAAGGCTGGTAGGGCTTCTCCTCACCGAACCAGGGCAGCAAGCTCTTCAAAGCAAGCACCGTGACGTGCCGGGTGCGCCCTGTTCCACGCATACTTGCTCATCCTGCTGGATGCTGGGAGTGATGGCTCATGGGGCTGTTGGCCGTGATGGAGCCCGCTGGAGCACCCAGCGGTTGCCAAACCCACCATGCAATAGGTACATGAGGCAAGATTTGCTGGAGCCACCTAAAATTAGCATCTCTCCTACGAGGAAAGGCTGAGAGAGCTGGGCTTGTTCAGCCTGAAGAAGAGAAGGCTGCAAGGGGACCTTATAAATGCTTACAAATATCTCAAGGGTGGGTGTCAGGAGGATGGGGCCAGATGCTTTTCAGTAGCGCCCAGCGACAGGACAAGGGGCAACAGGCACAAACTGAAGCATAGGAGGTTCCAGCTGAACATGAGGAAGAACTTCTTCGCTCTGAGGGTGATGGAGCACTGGAACACGTTGCGCAGGGAGGCTGTGGAGTCTCCTACTCTGGAGATATCCAAGACCCGCCTGGACAAGGTCCTGTGCAGCCTGCTGTAGGTGACCCTGCTTTGGCAGGGGGGTTGGACTAGATGGTCCCCAGAGGTCCCTTCTAACCTCTACCATTCTGTGGTGATTCTGGAAAATCATAAGCATAGAGCAAATTGCAGCTTCACATTTCTCTCTGCTCCAGGCTGCTGAGCGCATTGTGCTTGGATGCACTTTCAGAAGCAAAGCGTGGGCAGGGCAGGGTGTGCGCGGAGAAAACCAGAAAAGCCGTAGCTGAAGGGCTGGCTTAGGGGGGCTGGTAAAGCTGATGCAGTCTTTGGAGATCAAAGCTGTCATCAAAGCTTTTGAAGGCTGGGGTCAACTTTTCAAATACGGAAAAGTGGTTTCTTTACTGCTTCTGCCCTGCAGCATTGTCAAACCTGTTGTGGTGTAAAGTGAAACCCCAAATCTGGCGGTGAAATGAGGATCTCTAGGAAAACAGGATGTTGTTGAAGACGCTGCATAGACACAGGCCAAGTCACTGTTCCAGCACGTACCCGGCTAGTGCAGAGGAAAGAGTTTTATGGGGAAGGGGGACTACGGTGGCTCCAGCAAGCCTCCAGCATCAACAGCAAGAGCTGGGCTTATTGGGCCTGTGTGCACGGTGTGGCAGATGCCCACCTCCACAAGGACTGGTTTGTGGTGGCCCTGGTGCCTCAGTGTCCCCTGACAGGGTGCATGGGGTTACCCGGCCGCGGGCTGTCGGACTGGTGCTGGCTTCGAGGAAGGACCTGGGTAGAGGGCAGCTGCACCATGGCTCTGTCAACAGAAACTAAAGGTGTTTTTTTCCGTGGTGACTGAGGGAGAACTCACCGTTCTCACGGCTTGTTGTAAATACACCGTTTCTTTCTTGTTTTGGCTTCCTCCCTTGCGGCAGGTGGGATCACAAACCCCACTAGCAAAGGTAATTCCTCTGCCTGCATCTCTGCTGGGGGCCTGGCTAGCAGAGCTGCGCTGGCACAGTCCTCCTGGCAAGCCCATTAATGAGCTGACAAGGCCTATTTTTCTGCTTCCTCTTGCTCTCCTACAGGATTATTCTTTTTTAAACAGGTTACAGAGAAGGTTGGTATTGCGACACGCTGATGCTGGGGCATACAGGGGTGACGGGATTTGCCCAGGGTCGGGGATGTCGGTCAGGGAGCCCAGAACTGACCACCTTAGCGCCTGCATGGCTCTCGTAAAACTGAATCCAATTTAAGCTTATTCTAAGCTGAGATGTTGGTCAACGGTTCAATGTATGGATCTAGAGTTTGTATTTATTCAACTGCTTCCAGTGGGGCCAGTCACAGAGCCAGAGGAGGAGTGTCCCTGGACGTGGTGTGGTACCTGCCTGGACTGGTCTTTTGCAGTCTCTCCCTGATAACTCTGTTTTGACTTCATTTCCAAAACAAGTCTTGAACAGAACAGTGACACCAGTTGCTTTCAAGGGAATAAAGGAGAAGGCTTTGGTAGAGAATTGCTTTGGCAACATGAGGAAAGCTGCCTACTGATTAGGAGATTTCCATATGAGCAGGGATGAGAAGTTGGACAGTGCTTGCCTGTTCTCTTGGCACATTTTTCCCCAGAGCTCTGGGTTATGTACCAACCTGGCTGGTTCATGCCCAGCATTTTCTCACTTCCATTTGGCATTTGCAGATTTAGTGTGTCACAGTAGAGAGCCCAGGGAAGTTTTCCAGGTAAATATTTGAAGGGCTGAGCACTCAGAGGAGAGAGGCGGTGGGGTTTCCCTGCTGCTCCCAGGATATTCTTGACTCACACGCAACAGGTTTTCTCAAGCCCCGACTGGTCCATGTTGTGCCCTGCTACGTGGGTTTAAAAGGGCAAAACTCATTGCAAAAAGCAGGGCCAGGAGTTGCAACCTGCTTTGGTTTCCTGTAGTTCATTCAGATTTTGGCAAAAGGGTATTTTTCTGAAAGGACTGGTTTTGAATGCATCACTGGGATGTCCCAGACCTGTAGAAACACCGAGGGGTTTGGTGAAGAGCAGACTCCAGCTGTCCTTTCTCAGTACCGTGGGCGAGAAGCCTCCTCACTGCTCCAGAAGTTACATCTACCTACTCAGCCCGAGCTGCGGCGCAGAGGGCAGCCTGCTCCGGCCTCGCTCAGCCCGGGGCTGCCCTGTCCCACGTCTCGCCGGTGGCTTGGCACGCTGCAGCTGGCCCTGCCGCAGCCGCGGTGAGGGCTGGAGGAGAGCGGGGTTTGGCATGGAGCCCCGGCTGCCTGCCCTGGGGCTGCCCGGCAGCGGGTGCTGAGATGCCTTGGCCTCGTGGTGCTGCCTGGCCCCATCCGAACGCTCCCTCGGCAGGCCACGTCTTGGTTACTCACGGGATGTGCATGGGGAACACCCTCCCCAAAGCCTCTGATGTGGAGACGCGGGCAGGACCAAGCTTTGCTCTTCCTCTGCTGTGTAGTTCAAGGGAAATGCCTTTAAGATTAATTTTGGGGGTGGAAAGATGCTTTTACCTTTATTTCCCTCATTAAAGTAACACAGAGGACAACCCCCTGCCCACAGCATTTGGGATGTCTCTGCTACAAGGAATCACCTGGGAAAACTCGGTGGTTTCTGAGGCTGGTGGAGAACAGGGCATGTGTCCATTTGAGAGCTCAGGCTGGAGCTGCCCACCCTCACCCTGACAGTCTCTGCTGTCTCAAGTTGCTTTTCAATGGCTGGCACCATATGCATCCTCCTCCTCCCAGCTTTCTCTGGAGAAACATAAATACGTCCAGCTCCATGCTCAGGCAAAAGAAATACCACTAAAACCAGAGGTGTCCCCCCCTAGGCACCACTGTTAAGTATCATTTTCTGTACCAAAGCCGCTCCTTTGCACACAGCCCAAGTTCTAAATCGTCAGGACAGTGTTAGACATCCTCTGGGACTAAATATGCACTGTATTCACTTCCATAAGGCAACTCACTAACTACGATGTACAAGAAAGCCATAACCTAGATTCCCTTAAAGCAAAAATAGCCAAGGGAGAACACGCTGCTGTTAATCCAGAGAAAATCAGGAGCAGCTTCCCTGCACGCTAAGCACTGCTCGCCATTGAGCTTAGCGAGGAGTCTGGTTCGCTACCATGGTGGGTAAATCCCCGCAGCCCTGAAAGCTTCTGCCCAGCGCCAGCAAGGCACGTTTCAGGGAGAGGAGCATCTTTCCCAGCCTGCCGACTCGCTAATTCAGCAGCGTGAAGCAGGCCTGGGATCACAGCGGCTGTGTTGATCGATCCGGTGCGTTAAAGCACTTGTTTATCTCCGCAGGAGAGCAAAGACACGCAGCTTGTTTCCCCGCCAGCTTGCCCAGACTGTTTTGCTCTCCTTTCTGCTTGTACTGTGGGGTCACGGGCAGGCTGAGATGTTCCGGAGGATCCCTGCCAGCAGGGAGCGAGGCGTCGTGCAGCCTTTGTTCTCTTTTTCAAAACTTTCACCTTTGCCATAAACTTCCTACAAAGCCTTAATACAATCAAGCCCTCTTCTCTTTTTCACTGAGAGGAGCTCAGTTCCTAACTGAGCTGGTGTCACGGGAAAGAGGAGCCTTGTCCCTGCCTCCTTTCTCCAGCAAAGGGCTGAAGAGGCGTTTTGATGCGAGCTGCCCTCCCGTGCAGACAGTAAAGCTGCGTTCAAGTGCTGCTGCAGTCAAGAGAGAAACGGAGCTCTCATCGGCAAAGCTAGCTCGTTGCGAGCGGCAAGGCAAAGCTGAAAACGAAGGGGATTTTGCTCTGCGGGAGGACGAGTGGTGCAGAGCGAGCGGCTGCAGGCGGAGCCGCGTTTCCCCTGCTCTCCTGACACGAATTCACCACTGTCTTAACCCCGCCGGCTGCTGCTTCCAAAGCGTGATCTCCGAGGGGTTCCTGCAGCTATCGCTGAGCAACAAGAAAACATTTAATTCTCTGCAGTCGTGGCGTGTCAGCCACGTTCAGGAAAAGAAATGCTAAGAGATCTCCAACTCTTTAGCAAATTGAGTCAAGTAGGTATCAGAAAGCCAGTGGGATTTCTGAAGCACAGGCAACCTTCATGGGTGTTGTTTAACCCCTTTGAACCCAGCGTGTCACACAGGAAAAGCCCAGGGAGATGGCACAGATTAACACCCGTTTATTCTGCAAGAGTCCATCTGTGTAATCTGCTGCTGAGAAATGAGATTAATTAAGGTTGTTAGTGGTGGGAAATCATCTGAGTGATGTTACGCCCACTGCGTGGATACGTTTATAAATGCATCCCTTGCAGCGTGTGCATTGATTAAACTCAGCTAGGGAAAGTACTCCTCTTATCTTGCAGAAAACACTCTTTTCCAGGGGAATGTGTACTTGTACAGATGTGTTTCGTTGTGCTGGTAGAACTTTAATAAATAACCTCAAAACTTTCCCCTTTAGACAATGTCCCATTATATAAAGCTTGAGGTCAAGTGCAAAAGCTGTATGGTTAAATGAGGCATGAACCGCAGCAGCTGGCAGCCACTAATAGTTATTGTGTCAAATGACTCCAGCTCAGCCCTCAGCCATCCACATGCATCCCTCTGCTGTTTAAAAAATGGTACCCCAGCCTTTAAAAATAGCTACTTCTCTCATTTTCCCGTACTTTTGAAAACCTACCTACTCCAGGTAAATGCCAAACAGAGGGCTGAGCGGTTTGGAGAAGCCACTATATGTGTGACCGTGCTGAGAGCAGTAACTTTTTTTCAAACTTTTAGTTTCCCAGGGGCTCTCGTCAGCTGTAAGAAAATGTGCCATGCCAGTTTAGCTGCAAGGGTATGAAAATAAGGTGTTGCAATAGTTTATAGAAGGTAGTCATTAATATATGGTCGTGCTTTCCCAAGCTGTTAAAGGCCGAATAAGGTATTTTCACAAGCTCAGGTATTGATATTAGCTGGGGTGTCAAGGTTTGGGGTAAAGGGCTTTGGACCAAAGACTGAAGTCTCTCAAATGAGCTACATTTGGAAGTTCATGTTGTTCTGCAGCCTAGGACAGCGTTATAATTTCTAGCACAGAGCAGAGCAGCAGTTTCATATTCTCCCTGTCTGACTGAGAAGACAACTTCTGCCATCAGCAACGCCTAAGCTGTTTTCTGTGATGTGATTTCAGGGTACCTGGAAGCCCGTTTTGTATATGCGGAGAAGGTACAGAGGTGCTGTGCCAAATGGCAAGCTAAAATACTCTTTGCTGGTCAGTGGAATTTCTTCCAGGGGCAGCAGCAGCCTGGCCATCGACATTCACACTGATCCCTCAGTGCCAACATCAACAGTTCAACTCTGGCTCCCTTTCTAAAAGCTGAAATTCCTACAAAAGCAGCAGAGACCTCCCCACATGCAAATGATTAAATATCTCTTATCCTTTTGCTTTGCAGGAGTGGCAAAAGCTCAACTACGATATTTATACCTTACGGCAGACCCGAAAAGAAGTGAGAAGCAGGTGGAAACACATTTTGGAGGATTTAGGTAAGACAGAGGATAAAAGGATGTCATTTCTGTGGTACCAAATGGGAGGATGGGAAGAACTCCACAAAATCAGGCTGGCAGAGGAGAAAGGGAGAAAAATAAGACAAGGTTGCCGGGCAGTGCCATCAGGTAGCCCACACAGGAGGCTCCCAGAGCTCAGGAACGGGTGGGAGGAGACGGAGCCACCGCATCTTCAGGTCCGTCGAAAAGCCCATGAACTACAACCAGCAGGAGAGGCTTTCAAGCCCATAACAGCTTGCACAGTCATCCATTTCAAGCTTCCTCGTGGAAACTTAGCAGGGATACCTGGGAGTTCACCCTGTATTTTTTCTAGTCAAGATAAGCAGGGAGAAATGAATATTCCTTTCAAATTTGAAATGCAGATACATCTGTTTTCCTTCCGTAGCCCATACCAGCTGATCAGAGCTAAAGCACTCACTTTGTTTGCTACCAAGTGAATTTTAAATATTCTTTTACCAAATGAAATTGCTCAACAGTGGCCCTCCTACTCCTGCTATTTCTTAGCCAGCAAAGAGTGAACTGCACCCACCGGTCCTGTGCGCTCAGCTGCTGCTCCTCGGGAGAAGGCAGTGGTGGGTGTGATGTGGTTTTCCCAACTGCTTTGCACACAGTGCGTGACCCTCGGGCCAAGGAGATGTGCCATGCCGGCACATCAGCTCGGTGACTTGCGTCATGCTCTGGAGGTGGTTGGCAGCTAATGAGAGGAGGATATGTGAGTCAAGCGCACTTGTTGGGCTGTTCAAGGATATTACCACTGGGAGCAAAAGAGATGGGAGGAACATTATAAATTCATAACTAGGTATCAGCGTTCATCTTCACCCAGGTGCTCACACAGCCTGTACAGACCAAACATGGGAGGGATCACCTGACATCCGTACATCTGTTCCTGCATGTTGGCAAAGGCTGTCCCACATCTCCCTCACATCTGCAATGGCTCGGGAGCTGTTTTGCAAAGGGTGGGGAAGCCCAAGGCCGGGGGTCATTTAGCCTTAGCACAGCTAGACGTGCAACCAGATGTGGAACTTGCCATCTTTTGTTATGTAGACCTGTGCTTTAATCATAAGACCATCACTCTTTCCTCATAAGAGTTTTCAGATGAGACGCATCACCACCAGCTCCCTGGAGCTGAACAAAAAGTTGCTGGTAGCCATTACATTTAAAGATCCCTGCATTGTTTCTCCTCCCCCTTTCCTTCCCTCAATACCCTTCCTGTAAGACATGCTGACTGCTACACAAACAATTACCTATGCATCCATTACTGCCGCAGGTTTTTTACCACTCTTGCCTTCACATATAGGTGTAGTCACTGGGGTGCTCAGGAAGCCCCACCAGCCCTGAAAGCTCTGGCAGCATCAGGAACATGCAAAGGCTGAATCAACACCCTGAGCGTGGATGTTCATACACCTTGTCTGGAAAACTAGCAACAAACCTGCTCTGAAGGTTTTTATGACTTTTTTTCCCCACCAGCAAGCTTATACTTGCCCCAAGTGCAGACATGGAATGTGCCTCAGGGAAATGCTAGTTTGTTTTAGCAAGTTGGGAATGCAGCAGCCCAAGGTGGAAGGGGAATAAGGAACCTTGCAAGAGCCTGGAGGGCTCAGGGATGACCGCGCTCACAAGTTGGACTCCTTTCTCCGACACATCTCTTTCCCAGGTTTCCAGAAGGAAGCAGACTCCCTCTTGTCAGTGACCAAACTCAGCATCGTAAGTGACTCCCAGAACATGGGCAAAGCCCGGGACATCCTGTTAAAGCTGTCTGAAGAGACAAACATCTTCCCGACTAGCTGGGAGCTTTCCGAGCGCTACCTCTTCGTGGTGGTGAGTAGCTCCGAGCGTACCTTCCTCCCCACTGCCTCCATCTCTGCAAGTGACCTCAGATGAAGGGAAGCAGGTAGGTGAACTGCACCAGAGGACGCTCAGATACATGGTGGCATGTGGGACGTCCCCGTCAGATACTGCACTTGTAGCTTGGCTGGTCGGCTTCCTTGGAAGCGTCAGTGCTGTAGCATGATAAGTTTGCCCCCCAAGTTCCTTTAGTCCTGTTCAACTGGGTGCTCTTGCAGCCTGTTAACAAGTGGGAAAAGATCAGACCTAATGCCTGGCTTAACCTGGAAGTGGCTGTGGAGGGAGGACCCTGACCAGGGAGATGCCTGAAGCAGCCTGCAGTGACAGTAAAACCTTGTTGCTTTGGCAGGATCGGCTCATAGCTCTGGATGCTGCGGATGAGTTCTTCAAGATGGCCAGCGTGGTGTATCCGAAGAGACCCAGCGTGGAAAGAGCGGATGATAGCCGGAAGGCCCCACAGTGTATCTCTGTCAAGATGCCCTGAGGAGTGTGCCTCGCTGGCGCGAGACGGACAGCGAGTTTCTTCCCCTCCGGTACCGGGCTCCTCTGCCGAGGAGTTAGCGCAAGTAGTGCCGCTCCTTCTTCTCCTGCAGAGAAGCAAGCGGGCCAGCCGGAGCAGAGCAAGGAGGTCAGCAAGCCGTGCCCCACCGGGAGGGCGTGGAAAGGCAGATGCTGGCCCCAGGTCCTCCTGAGCAGAAGGGAGCAAGAACTGCCGTAGTGTAGCCCCGGTGGGAGACCGCTAGCTGAGTAGTGTAGGCGATAGGCAGGGGGCCATCTGCCACGCAAGGCGTTGCTACCAGTAGCTGCAAAGGTAGAGATGCCTCTAGTTACAAGCGCTAGGAGGAGATCCACGTTTCCACCTCCCGCTGACCTGCCACTGTCCCCTCCCTCGATCCTGCTAGCCAGGAGGACCAGCGAGGGCGGAAAAATACCTCAGTTGTCTACAAGTCTGTGACATTTCTCTGTGCACTGGTCCTTGTCCTCACCCGCAGGCCATTGCAGCCCCGCCAGGCAGGTCCGAGGGAATTCAGTGAAGAGGCAGGAGCTGCAATGAAGCCGGGAGAGGAGTTAGTGCTGGGCGACAAAGCCTTGGAGCAGCGCTCAGTTGGGTGCTGTGTCCTCTGTCCTCACTGGTTCGGAGTGCTCAGCCTGGCATCTTAAAAGAAGGTAGATTTTAGGAGGGTGCCAAGATCAGACCTGCTGAGAATTTGGCTCCTGTAATATCCTCAGATTGCTTAATTATTTCTGAAATTTTTGGTCTCAATTGCATTAAAACTCCCCCACTATAAAGCTGCATGTACTGCCAATATACACCATCCCTGCTGTTACTGAATTTTGAAGGAACACCCTTTATATGTTGTTTTTTTGTCTGATAACAAGCAATAATTTTAAAACATTGGATTTTATATTTTAAAAACAAGTGGAAAGTCTTCACTGGTTAACACACGTGCTGCTAATTGTCCAGTTGCAAATGCTGGTTACACAGGACCTCCTGAAACAGAGCTTTTATTTGTTTATCTCTACAGTGTTTGAAATTTATATATATATTTATGAATTGTTTCTGTTTGTCAGTCTTCCTGGGAAACATTTTTGTCAACTTAGGACATCAGTTAAAATGGAGTTTAATAAACAAAACACATTACAAAACCACCATTTCTTACTCTCTCTGTAACCCTATTCAGGCAACAACATTTATCTTGACTGCTGATAGCAAAAGGGTTGGGGTATCTGTAGAGCATATGCCTCTGCGACCTGTTCTCCATACGCTTACAATCGCCCGTTGACTTGCAAGAGCAGGGTCGTTTGCCAGCCTAGGACCAAAGAAATGATGGGGATTGCATTTAATTTCAGTGAGATGTGGAGTTAGGTGTCCAGTTCCCATTGATTTATTTTTTTTTTAGCAGAAATTCAGCTGCACTTTGGAAAACCTCCCACGTTTTTATGGAAAATAAACTTCAGTTCATGGCAACTCCAGGGTTTGATTTGAACAAAGTGTTGCAGAACAGAGAGATCCGGCAGTCCGAGGAACACTGTGCCAAACTACACAGCACCACCCAAAAGTCAACCCTTGGGACGTTATCGCTTTATAGTACCACATGTTACGTAAAACCACCTGAAGAGTTCTGAAATCTTGTGGGAGAGAAGAAGAGATAATCTTGTTAACTGTGGTGCTGCTTGTTTTGGCGATGGAGGTTGACGTTAAGCAGCGCCTTTGCAGAACCACCCCTTGCTGCCGCTTGTAGGTGTGAAACCGGTTCTGATGTCAACAAAATGCAATTTGTTGTAACTTAATAGAACAGAAACTGCTGAAAAGGGACAATATAATTAGGATCTCTGAATGAGTTTAGCTACCGAAGTAAGGCCCTGCGCAGGGAAAGTGCCAAGTTCCTGAGCACCGGCACGGGGAGGAGCAGGGATTAACAGCAGCGTCGGATCAGAGCAGAGCTGCTCACGTTTGCGCAGCGGGGAGGAGTAACCAGGCTCAGGAACTTGTGTGTCAGGTTATGTACCGATCACAAGATGAACAGAAAAAGGTCTATCAGTCCCAGCACACAAATAAAACTGGCCATGGGGTAACACGCAAATATTGCAATACAGTCCTCGGTTAAGTATAAGGATGCCAGAACTTCTGAAAATCTGCAACTTGAAAAACTGTAGAAACCAGCAGAAGTAGTTTCCACAGAGGTCCAAGCTCAAGTTCATCATTCTGTTCTCAGTAGGAAGCACCCTCTGTCTTTTGTGCACTTGAGGTAGAAGACCGATAAACTAAACTTCAGTTAGTAAAATTAAGAGTGTAATTTGCCTTTTCTAATTTGCGTAGAAATTACCAGGGAGACACATATCTTAAACTTTTGTTTTGCTCAGATTCAGGCTTCCTCTGCTGACAGGAGAAGGAAACATAGCTTAGCTTGTCTCCAAGCAAGCCTTTGGCTGTGTCTTGGGGACCAGCAGTAGAGGACCCTCCACCTGGTACCCAGAGGTGGCACACAGTCACCGTAAGGTTCAGCTACTGCCCAGCTGCCTGGTGATACTGGCCTGTCAGAGGTGTTTAAAAGACTTACTTAGGCTCTATCACAGGAAAAGATACCGATGTCTATACAGCAGTACGGTGGGACTATCCTGTTTAAGTGCAAGTACAAAGATACGGAAAGAAGCGCAAATAAACATCTCCCGATGAAACTCATTCCATATTTTGAGCAAGTTAAACATCCCTCGTGGGGGAAAGGCTCCTGGGCAGCATTTGTATTTTGGGTCTCAAACAGAGAACATGAGATTAATCTGAGGAGGCGTTCAGACGGTGAAAACAAGTCGGGCACACACAGTTGAGCGTCGCAGCCTGGGGCTGCTGCAGCACAGACTGAGTGTCACAGGCCTCCCTGGGTGGACAGGCTGCCTCACCAAATGGACCAGGGCACCTCAGCAGCAGCGGCTTCCTCTCCACTGAGAAAGATGGAATAGAGACTTAATAAAAACAGCATCCAACTCAAAGGCTCCCTGGTGATGCTGCATCACCACCGTGGTCCTGAGAGCGGGGAATTCATCCTCCTACAAAAGCGATTACCTTCTTCGCTAGAAACAAGTTCGGGTTTCTCTTGTTTGATGCACCGTCCAAACCTCTAGCTGCCGTTCAGATGGGCTTGAGTCTCCCCTATGGCCTGGATCACACTTGGAGGCTCATATGGAGGTCTTCAACATCCTGCAGGTCTCAGGTGCCACTAGATACCTGCATGTGAGGAGCTGGATGCTTCCCATGCCCGGCGAAGCCTGCCAGCACCCACCGGGGAAGCGGTGGCTGTGAGACGGCTCGGTGAACACCAGATGCCACTCTTCCCTTAGTCATGCCGCAGCGCGCTGAGGGAAATCGTGTTTACAATGCAAGGGAAATTTTTCCAACCTTTTCCTGCTTGTGTAGTCTCTCAAGGCTGCAAGTAGTGGCTTTCTGTTAAAGGTTGGGTTTTAGATATTGAATAATGTGCTCTGGCACTTTCCAGGAGACAGTGTTGAGCCCATCTTGGTTTCAGAGGTTAACAGGGCTGGGGCCTGAGACTCTGCTCCTGCTTCGAAGTGCCACTCAGCGTGGGGCTGGCTGCTGCAGGAATTAGCATCTTCATGAGGAGCATTTATTTTCCTGAACAGAGGGTGACTTTTGCACCCCTCCCTTAGCCAGGAAAGGAAAAATACCAAGAAGTCTTTTAAACAAGCAACGTGAAAGAGTTTAAAGTACATCTGGGTTCATTTGGCTTTCAGAAACTTCTCTTTTTTCTCAAACCAGCTTTGTATATAACTCATATTTCAACTGAAAAGAAAGAAGAAGAAAAATAAAGGGGGACATTTTTCATCCATCCGTAAGCCATAGACATGCGCCACTTGGGTTTCCTTCTCCTTTGCCACTGTAGAAGCAGACACAACTAGCACAGCTGATGTGATAACTTGAAACACATAACCATTGGGTATGAATCAGGGGAGCTTCTCCAAAGTCAAGTAAGAAATCTTGATTTATACTAACTGATGGTCTAAGCTTTGTCTTCTACCAGTCCATTGGTTATTTCAGATGCTGCCTGTATCAGCCAGGCTGTTGAGCAAACCTGTCAAAATGCTTGTGGCTAATCACTGGCCACTATGTTGGCTTAATAGTGGCTGAACAAAGTATTTTAGTGTTTTGGGTCATGGGGAGCAACAGTGTAGGGTTCCCTTCCCCTAAATCAAAGCTGGAATTATATATAGGGCAATAGTCATCTGTAATAGAGAGCGGCTAGAAACAAAAATCAATTTACAGACCATCTTGACCGTGCATGTGCACACATGGTTTCTTCTTGGCATTCCAAGATTTCCTTGGACATATATAATGAATGTGGAAAAAAAATCACGGTGGAAATTCACCTGTGATCTGTAAGACAGGCAGAAGGTGGCAGTGCAGGTGTTTGGTAAGGCTGGAGCCGCAGCAGTTGAGGAGATGGGAGGCAGCGGCCTAAAAGGAGTCGGGCATTCCATTTTACTTGCTGTGGATGTAAATCATGCCTTAAGTTCTGATAAATAATGAGAATGGACATGGGAAAGAGAACTGTCATCTTTTAAATTCCAGCTATATGAAAAATTACCATTTCAAACCACTCAGTTTCAATCATTTCAAATGTTAGAAATTCCAACACTTACATACTTTTCCTGGAGGGAAAGCGTGTCCTTTTCTAATCTAATAAGGATCAGTAACATTGAGTGAGTTACCACAAAATTGCTCTCCAAAAGCATTTGTTTGAAGACAAACAACCATTTTTGCATGGGGAGCCCTTGTTAGGCAAGTTATGGATTATCAGAAGCATTTCTTCAGCTCACAAAGCGCAGACCTTGCAGACACCTCCATCGGGAGGCTGCCCACGCACGAGGCCATAGAGGAATGTGCTCACTGGCTGCTCCTAAATGCCCCAAGCAAAGACTTGCACGGCCAAAAGCTTGTCTGGTTTTTCTATCAGTTGGGTCTAACGAAACATACCACCTCTCCCCATAAGCCTTATCCTTGCCCCTTAAGGAGAACAGTCATTTTTTCAAAGCGATAATAAGTTCATGTGACTGTTTTGTCTTACTTGGATTAGGAAAGGAAAATGCCATGGAGGCTGTAGGCACCCTTGACACGACAGGACCGCAGCAGCTTTAAAATCAACAGATTGAGGCAAACTAGTGAACGGCCAAAGAGGTAGGGCTGTATCAAAGTAAAGACAAAAAGGCAGCAAATGGAGGCAAACAGGCACAGCCCAGCCACCGCCCAAGAAAAGGAGAATATTTGGTAGGTGGAGAAATTTGTGTGCAATGGGTACAGCATCAGTGCCAAAATACGTTGTGATGGTGCGGCAGAGTGCGTCATCTGGGTAGAGCCAGCAGGACGAAATGTGTTTGTGTATGCCTGAATAACCATCGTTAAAAACCCTGTTTGATGATAGCTCACCAGCAGATCAGAAAGAAGAGATATTTATGAAATGATGTGTTACCAAAAGTTCATCCTTTCAAGAGTGGCAACTTTATATCTGTTCAGCTGCTGGGATTCTTTCCGTTGGCTTGAACCGGGTTTGAGTCAGACTTTGGAGACACAAACACCATAGCAAGTCCAGACACCACTGAAGTCAAAAACAAAACTTCTGCCAGCTGCCCATCTATTCTGCATCAAAGTCTCAAAAATAACAAGTATGGTTTCTGAAAAGATTTCCACAGCTGATGAGAGGATCTACCTGTACTTGTCTGGAGAAAGAAAATAAAGCCCAAAGCATTTCTCACGGCCAAGGGATCATGGGGAAAATTCAGATCATCTCAGCCAACCTCCTTCTTGCTTGAAATAATCTCTCCCCTTTTGAAAAAGGCATGAGCAATTTGTATGGAAAACACTATTGGTGTATACAATATTTTGCCTAATCAAAATAGCAGTGGTTGATACAAAAGAAATACATTAAACATTTTTTTTTTAATTAAAAAGGTTGAATAGAAGATTTGTAAAACTCATCTAGAAGGCAGGTTTGGAATGAATGAATGAATGAATCCCTCTATGAAACAGTCCTTTGATACCTCTAATTCAAGTGATTTGGGTTAGCTTTAAACATGCATTTCCACACTTGCTTAGGTGAAGGAGCCAGATAGAGGCGTGTTGGGAGCCTGGAGCCGTGTGAGGCGATTCACCCTGCCTGGGACGTGCCCAGCGAGGAGTCAGCAGTTCCCAGTGAGCCTTTTGGGGATGAAGGGGGAGGGAGGGAAGGGAATGGTGTTATCTTGGTGATAGGGAGTTGGCCTAGGATTTAGAAACTCGGTTTCCATTCCCAGAGCTGCCCCGTCTGTCTGCCCTTCAGGTCATCCAAGTGCGGGACGGGGAGATTGTACTCACTAAAGCTGATGGCAAATGGTCTCCCTGTGCTGAAGGGGTTGTCAAGGTCTTGATATTTCTGCATCTGTCTTCAAGCAAAACTTTGTATCTCAAAAACCTTCACAAAGCTATTATTCAAAAGACTCTGCTATAATAATTTCAAGATGTTTTGCTTCAATTTTGACTTTGTTTTTAATGCTCTCCAGCTTTTTAGTATAAGCCGAATAAAGCATTGTTTCTATCCAGAAAATAAAACTTCACATTTAGATCACAGCAGTGCCTTTTAAAGCAGTGCTAAAACAGTTGGGGTGCTTTTTTTTTAATTCAGGGGAATACCTATTCCCACAAATAGTTTCAGTTCTGATAAATCAGCATTTCCAGACAGAAAATCGGTTAGTTCAGTTTTGTTTTAAAGCCTAACCCTGCTTCATATTTAACTCCTTGTTGTGAACTGCTCTGAGATCTACTAACAAAGCGTGCTGCGTGGCAGTCAGTAGTATTGTGATTATTTTTCAAGTGAAAATTATGTTTCAAAGCATAAGGGAAGGGCATCTTTTAATCATTTTGACTGTGTTTAAGTGCCGTCACCAAGACAGACTACAGCTCTGCAAAGGACATGTGCAGGCATGCTGAGGAATTTGGCTTGCCTGTGGTTTATCTGTCCCAATTAAAGGCAGATGCAGCCTTCTGCTTCCATGAATGTTTATGAACTGGAGATCTGCTGAACAGGGAGACAGTTAACACATAGCAACTGTCCTGAACTAACCAGACACACACATTTACAGTGTTGTTTGGCTCTAACTTGCCCAAATGCATGAAGGAGATTTTCAGTTTTCCTTCCTACCTCCTTGTACAAGATGCAGCACAAAAGTTCCCCAAGTTTGGGTAACCACGTAGCTTTCATTTTTTGTCACTTCTCTGAAGTCTAGGACAAAAGAGGGGAATTACAAGATGTGCAAAGTATCAAAGTGGCTTATGCTCTAATTCTGCTTCGCAGAAGAGATGGACCTTCCCTGAAGCACATGCAAACATACTGGGAATGGTGAATGGTTCGGAAAGCCCAACAGGTACCTAAATCTGCCTCTTGCTTAAACATCTGAGGAGCCACACTGGACCTGAACACTGCCACTCCCACAATGAGGTTCTTAGTGATATCCTACTGATAAGCACATCAGATGCCTGGTGAAGCTGCAGCCAGGCCTTCACCAGCACAGCTCCGATGAAAGGAATATACCTGGGTCATCACACACCAGTCAGCTCCTCTGCAGCCCTGATGTCTCCCATAAGCTCAGTTCAGCCTGGACACACTTCAAAGGTCAAACATGGTCACAAACACAGTATCGTCTCACTATATACATATATTGCTTGCTCTTTGTACAGCAGCAGGATGCAGAAAGCTCAGTTTTAAAAGGCTGTATGGGCAATCGGATTGGCTGCAGAGATCTGGCCCCCCGGTTTCAAGCCAAGGCAAAGCCTGCTCGCCGGGTGATGGACAAGCAGGATGTTCAAAGGTAAGCTCAGTGCATTTTTTACTCCTATACTCATAAATACCACTTGCTAATATAAATTTCTTTTTAAATTATGTGTATGTGCTAGCTAAAGTCTCAAGAAGTTTAACAGTAACGCACGCGCCTCACGCTACTGCAGGGCATCTGCAGGATCAGAGCAGCGGTTTCTTTCCTCCCCAGCCTTTATTTTTCTTAGCACTGATAATTTACATCACTAGTGATAAATATGGGGGCTCATTTTTCAACCCATTGCCTGTTTTCAGATTCTTTCCTTAAGGTTTTATTATTCTTATTTTGCGTTAGGTTTGCTGTTACATGTTTTCTACCTTTGAGCCTTACCTTTCACACCTCCCTATTTCCTCATTTTTATTATTGTAATCCTGCACATTTTAAAAGTCAATGAGGTGGTAGGGGGCTGACTGGGAACAGGACCACCTGACGTCAGCAATTACCAGGCTTTTCCTATATTTAGAGCAAGATGTAACCATAAAACTATGTGAACTGACAGCTGGCAAACCTACAGCTATACTGTGAAATATGTGGTACAGTCGTAACCACCAGCCTGGGACTGAGTCTCCCACCTACAGTACTAAGCAGAAAGACTTACTAGAGAACAAAACTCTTTCCTTTAATGAATCATGCAAATACAGCTGTGGACTTCAGCAGAGAGAGCTCAAGGCTTAAATCTTGGAGGGCTGGTAGTCATCATGCAGTTTCTAAGTAAAAATAAACACATTTCTCAGCACCGAAGAAGGATCATCCAGAAAAGGATAGTGGTCCACACCACCCAGCTCTTCATTTCTATGTTTGCAGCTTCTTTTGGAGATGCTATTCTCCATTTTTCCCATTTCTTTTACATTTAAGACCAACTGCACTTGGTGAACTGGCACTGGATAAAAATGTATCCTTCAAGGAGGGAAAAAATTAAGATAAGCAAGCTGGAAAAGGATGGCAACAAGTCATGAACAGTTAAACACTGGGTTTTCCCTTGCTAAGTTACAACTATGAGAACTAGCCTTGCAGGGCAATCTCCTTCAAATACACAAAAGGATGTAATGCATCCATTCAATCTTACAATCTTGCATGGAAAGGGGGTTTTACATGGAGGGAACAGTGAATTGCAGGTAAAGAAGAGGTCAGCATAGATATCTGTGACTTAAGCTGTTTGAAGCAATTTGTCTTCTTGCTTTAAGTGCATCAAACGATATTTTTCACTTGGATTCCTTTCTCAAACCCTTCCTTGGTTCAGCAGGATGTCAGCCTGCATCCCCAGGCCAACAGAGCACCATCAGTCATGACAGGCAGCACCCTTGAGATGTTTCGGTGGCTTCAAAGGTTGGTGAGCAGCAACAGGGTTCCCAGGATGCCATCCCATCAGACTCCTTCCTATCCTGCAGTGAAGATGGATGTTGCTCCGGACGCAGTCCTCTCTCGGTGGCTTTGGCAAGCTTTCCCCGGTGAGATCAACTCTCCAGCCAATACAGAAGTGGAAGGGTCTGTGCCCTGGACTTTGCTCACATAAATCACCGCAGCTCTGTCGACTTCAGTTGTCTCAGGACCTGGCCTCAAACACCGCATTTGTACAGTTTCTTCCGTCTTTGACTGCTTTAGAATGATTTGTGTCTTTTGAAGACGCAGAGCTGATTTCATCCTGAGATGGGGCAGTGGCTCCCTCCAAGAGCTAGTGACCTGGTGCCTGAGTTGATACATGATATACAATAGCGAGGAGCAAAGGGCATTTGCTCCAACTCCCAGATATAAGGCTTCAGTAAACAAGGGGACAGAAGCAAACACTCGCTTTCCTCGTTATTAAATTTTTCAGTTTCAATTTACAGCACTTGTGACAGCTTGCTTTTTTTAACTGGTTTTCCACCCAAGGAAAAGGCAGATATGATGTTCTCACAGGTTGCAGGTACTTTTTACCTGCTTTGCACAGCACAGGTTGGCACCTTGCTCAGCTGGAGCACATGGGCTGGAGAACACCAGTGGGTACAACCAGTTTCTGCCATTTCAGTCAAGGTTTTTACTTTGTTTTAGACTTCTGTTGGACAACACGCCTGCTCCAAGAGGAAAGAAGGATTCCTTGCCAGGCAGAGGTGAGCATTGAGTCGACACAGTTTGATGGGAGAGCTGAAAAAACCTCCAGACCCTACATTTGCCTACTCTAGAGCACAGCAGTCTCTCCGTAAAAGACTTTGGGAAAAGGAGGAGGTAGCAGTCAGCTGTCTCCTCCTACCCTTACAGGCACCAGCCCCTCCTAAGTTGGTGTTATCCTCTATGAAAGACCCTATAAAAGATTAAACTTGGGCTATGTGTTCCTATTTGTATTCCTCCTGCATACTCCTTTAAAGCATATTTTAATTCTCCCTGTTCCCCAACCTCATTTCAGCTGGTGGTGCTGGAAGGTACTTAAAGTTACAGCCGTAGTCCCATAGGTCACCATGAAAGAAATTAGAAAAAAGAAAAAAAAGGAAAAAACCCAGAAAGAAAGCATGAGTCTGTCTGATGCACAGCTATGCTTATATTTCAATTACAGAGAGCAAGGGGCCAGACTCAACAGAGTCTGAGACGGGGAAAGGAAGAATTATGTCGGAAAACCAGACACCGAAGCCATAAAAGAGCGACTGCCCGTAAATGGCTAATCCAGTTATCAAAGCAGGCAGGTGGCAGCCATACTTTCGATCGGAACCGAGAGCCAGCGCGGCAGGACATGCTGCTTTACACCACCGGAGCGTCTGACCTGCAGCTGTGCTGCTCCTGCAAGGCAGCAGCGACCCACGGGCCCATGCGTGATGATATTAAAAACACACACCAGACAAATAACTGCTCGACCCTCCCTCCTCCGTCTCACAGAGAGCAGGCAGCTTCCCAGCGCTGTGAGACCGCTTCCTTGCTCTTTCCTTCCTCCAGACATTGGTAGTGAGGGATTTCTGTCCAACCCGCTGGCGGCTGGCGTTTGCCTCCTGCAAATGGCATTTGTGGCAGGCCTGATCCTGCTCCTGCCAGACCCCGCGCACACACACTGTGAGGGGAGACGAAGGCACCCCTCGGCTGAGCTGGGCTGAATCTGGGCACGGAGGGATGAAGGAACTCTCTGTGCTTTCGCACCGGGCACAGCTTCGCTCCGATAAGCGGGCTTGCCTACGCTGAATGCCAGCCCAGCCTGGGCAGGGCTCCCTTCACAAATATAAGGCTTTTGTCAGGTTTTATGAATGAGGTTGAGCAGGGATTTGTGTGACGGAGGTGACATGGTGCAGCTGCCTCCCCAGGGGAGGCTGAGGGCGAGATAAACAGCCCAACTGGCTCCTTGAGGCCACTTCTCCGATTACCCAATATTTTCCTCTGGGCTCTGGTCTCCATGTCTCATAAATCCCCAAGCTGTTTGGCCCCCGAGCAGCGATGGGGGCTGCGAACGCACAACCAAGTGATGCACCCTGTTCCCGGGCTAACAAGGGACTGTTTGAAAGAAACTCTGAGCAAGATGACGTCAAGCCAGAAACCTTTCGGAGGATGTTGCAAGCCAGGCTTTGAAAGCAGGGTTTGTTTAGGGACATCAGGTTTCAGCTGTATCCACTGATACTAGACATGCCAATAAGAAATTCCAATTACCAGGCAAAATTGAGTAAGAAGCTTTCAGACTGTGGGTACCTTTAGTGAGCAGCACGTAAACATCCTGCCCTCTTTGGCACGGAGGAAAGGAGAAACGACGACTCTGCCTTGTGTGCGCTGTCTGAATTAAATCAGAGATCTCAGACTTCCCCGTAAGCACAGACATCAGCACCTCTCCTTCCACCACACACACAGCAATAACAAAACAGCGGCAGGAGAAAGCCAGCAGAGGCTCACAATAGACGGTAGGTGTTAAAAAGGGCTTTGCCATGCCCCTCCATCAGCCCTGGCATGCACAGATAATCTTCAGCAACAGCATAAGCCTCACCCTACTCACCTCTACTCGAATCCACATGAAGAAGCTTTGCTTGAAAAGGAAGAACAACCCGAGATCTTACGCATTTTTCTTTAGAAATGCCACGCAAATAGCTGGTCTAAGTTTTGAGCAGGGGCTAGTAGCTTTTGTTGGATTTGCAAAGGGCTACAAGGAGACACCGGGGGAAGGACAGCTGTTTCACACTCCTCATTCTCAGGCACTGCTGAGGTTTCTGGGGTTTGGGACGCAGCATATCTCTGTAGGACATTTAGGGGCAGGGTGGTGTAGGGAGACTGTGCTACACTGTTTTAGATGAGTGCAAAAGATGAATTACACCTAAAATTAGAGCTCAGTTATGTTATATTGCACTGTGAACCTACAGAGATGTCAGTCCAGGCTTACCAAAGTCACCAGGAAAGCTGTAAACATACAGCACTTCATCTTTAAACAAAACAGTAAGAAATCCTGCTCGACAGAAGGGGCAACCAGAGAATGGGACATGGCCTTCTGAATTGCCAAATTGTGGCTTGTATCCGATCCTATGAAAAATAGGGTTTCAATATGAGTTTAATTCCTTCTGCTCCTGCCTGCCTTTAGCTAAGCTTTTCCAAGAGGGGATGGGGCCACCTTGGTCTTTGTCCAGTTGTCACTCAAAGTGGGGGGTGCTTTCTTTCCTTTGTTTTTCTGCTCTCAGTTGGATCGCATCAGAAGTCCCAAGTCCTGGAAGCTGTATCAAACAGCTTGGTGCTTTTAGGACATGCAACAGATGCAGTCAGGCTTTTATCTTCCAGGGCCTCCAAATTGCTGGATCTGTATTTTATTTCAATGATCTCTCAATTGGTAGTAATTACATAGAGCACGAGAACAGACCTATTTGGATAATTTTTTGCTTGGGCAAAGCCTATATTTAACTACTATTCCTGGCTCCCTTTCCAACAGTCCATGATAGAGCTTATTTTCCAGTCTGCACCTGAACACCCAAAAGTCCTCAAGAAATCAGCAAGTAGAGCTGGAAATGATCCATGCCACCCTACCTGCCAAGAGCCGAGACCAGTGCTTCTAATTGCTGTGAGCTTCCTGTAGCCATCAGTGAATCACCAACCTCTAAAAAGTGAAAACAGAGAGCTCCTGCACCCAGCTTTCCCAGTGAAAGGTGTCAGCTGCTGATGGCCTGCCCAAACAGTTTCATTTCATGCCATAGCTATCCATCTGCTGCTGTATTCCACCAATTCACTCTCTGGGAGCTTGCTGACCTTATAAAGCATGATTTGGTTCTGTTTAAAGAAACAAAACTGACTGCCTGCGAGATACTTTGATCCTGAGCAGTATTTTGAAGGGACAGGGCTGGATGAGGCTATGAAATGATCGGCTGGTGAGTCACAACACCACTTTCCGCAGTGATCCGCTTTGTCAAACAGCATACCCGATTTTCTTGCTCCGTGTCAAATATTTGCTGTCTGTCTGAGTATAAAGAATATTTCACAGCAAAACCAAATGTCTGTCTTCACAGTGGTGCATCCTTTCACTGCTGGCTATTCTCTCACACAAGTGTACACACACTCAGTTGTACAGAGGAGCCAGACTTAAAGCCAACATAAAAAAGCAATAATCAAAGTTGCACACAAAGCAAAAGAGGTGCCCCAAAAATGCCATTAGCTTCCAGGAAACAGCAAGCTTTCAGAGTCCAAATCACCCTTGGTGAGAGCAAGCCCAGCTCCATTAAATTCAACAGACGCTGTTACACTTCACTGAAGTAAGTCTTTTAGGGTTTATTTGAGGTTAACTGCCCAAATCCCTGGCTTACAGACCTCTTGATGTCCAAGACAAAAAATGCGAAGGCAAATAGGAGCTAAGCGAGAAGCCGCGCTAGCTGCTGGTTCCCTGCCCTCTGGCTCGCTGTGTTTGCTGACAGCGCAACTATGCAAAGCATTCAGCTCGACACACATTGTGGCTGTCCTGCTTTTATTTCAGTCATTCCCAGTACAGCCCTGTTCTCCTCTGTTTGCTCTTTGGGGACTTTGCATAACAGCCAGGTGGGGATATCCACATAAAGTAAACAAGTCCTGTCCGCACTTTTCCTTGGTTATTGACAATGAGAGTCAATTATAGACAGGTCCTGGCCACCCCAGGCACAAAAGCTGGGCTTTGTCTGGACCTGGAGGATGCTGCAGTGAGAAGAGCCCAGTACTGGTTAAACTGGGACAAAACCCTGTGTATCTCGTGGGTCGAGGGTGCTGTTTGCTGGTGCTCTGCCAAACCGAGATGCTGTCTGTGGCTGATGGAGGTGGGGGGTGGGACTATGACACCCACCCTGAGTGCTCCGCTGTCTGCCGGGGTAGCTTTGGGAGCTGCTGCTTGGCCACTGTCCTGCCTAAAAAGTGGGTGGACAAATGAACCAGGCCTTGAATAAGGAGCATCTGTTTGAGTATAGCTGTCTGTTTGGGTAACACAACCCTGGCCACTGTTTCATCTCTAAATGGGGTAGACAGTGCTGAGGAGCACTGTTATACGCAGCTCCTGAAGGCAGTGAAGAGTATTCTGTCCTATGCCAAGGGCATCAAATGGTGCCTTTTCTCTCTCCACTGAACCAGTGCTATACACAAAAGGAAAAAACAAAAAACTACCAAAACCAGAGACACCCCCTGCTTGGCTTTTCCATGCTTACCTTTCAGTAAGTATGATTCTTCTAAAAGAAATAAGAGAATGTTTAAAAATGAACGTTTCTAGGAGTAAAGCTATGGAGTGACCTAAGCTATTAGCTCAGTAACGGGCAAAAAGATTACTCTATCTTGGTATGTTTTTTCCTCAAACCACATCATAGCCAAGCCAGCCCTGTGCTGCAAATGGCAAGAATTATTGGTGTTGGAGAGCTGTTAGGCAGGAAAAATGCTCTCAGAGCAAGGACAGTGGGAGAGCTGGCCATGCCTCTGCTGAGCCAAGGCAGGGTTTTCCACCACCACCCAGCTCTTTGCAGGATGCTCCTACAGATGCTGGTAAACAACAGGCAAACATTTAGTGCCTGGTATCCCATAACATCTCTGTATCATACTGTTCTCACGCATAAGCAAGTCCAGTGGTTCCTGCCAACGTTGCTTATCCCATTGTCTCTGTGTTCAGTTCCAGGCCAGCCCTAACCATCCTCCAGTGGAAAGGAGAACGGCGCTGCGGGAAGATGAAACCCGAGTGGCCTCTAAAGCCCCTGCAGCTCCTGACCCTGAGAATTTTCAGTCCTCTCTTGAGCTGATCTCCCTGAAGCTAGACTCTTCTCAGGAGTGCAGTTAAGCTAGTGTTGAAGTGTCTGTGCGATCCAGACTTTGGATCCATACAGTGAAACATCAAAACAGCTTTTTATAAAATGCATATATATCTCAAAGATCAATAAAGGACAGAAATTTGCGGGGCAGGAAGAAGGAAAATGCCATTCAAGACTAGGAACTGGACAAAATAGTGCTATGATTTTTTTTTTAGTAGTCGCATGTTAATAAGACAGGGATGTCAGCACACATGGAACCTGGATCAAGGGGCTGGATTGCCTTACTATGGGATGTGCTAATTCTCGGCTGGCATTCAGACAGCAGCTTCCTCCTGGGACTTCTGCTCTCTGTATCAGCAACCAACATCTCCAGACTCAGTGCTGGTCAACATATTGTGAATAACATGCGAGCAATTACTCGCATGTCCTTTCTTGACACTTTCATTTTCTGAGAAGCAAATTTCCATAACACTGCCCCGACACTCGCCTGGGGTAGCCCCAGGCCTTCAGTTTTAGCCTGTGTTTATGAATCTGCTGGGTATGATTGAATGTCAAAGAGGAAGCTGGGAACACAGTGATGGGTCCCAGGTACTGAGCTCTTGGAGATGTGCATTACCTGGAGGAAGTCCAAAAGCAAACAGCAAGAAGAACCTGAATACATGATTTATGAGAAAAGAGTGAAAGAAGGAGGAATGTTTAGTCGAGAAAACAGATGATTATGACCTTCAAATACATGACAGGAATGGACTAATCCTTTCTCAGTGGTCATGGTAGACGGTAGAAGTAGTAACAGGCTGAAGTTGCATCGAGGATGATTTTCGTTACACATTAAGCAATACTTTAATACTTTCCTATGCTTGCCCTCCAGCCTTTCCTGTGGAGTCTTCCTCCCTGGATTACTTACCAATTAAGGGATTACTCCCTCACTTACCAATCAGCTTGTCATTATGGAAAGAGTCCCCATGTGAAAAGGGGTTTTGGGGTCAGAGCCCATTATTATCTTGGAGAAAAATATGGTCCTTCATGAGATAAGAAAAAGCCCCGAACTCTGCCATACATCTCAGGGAGATGCTGTGGTGCCTTTCCCAAAGATGCAGCACAAAGTCACAGCTGTGATAAGGGCTCAAGCACCATTTCTTGCACTACAGTAACATGACTATCTCCTTGGGCTCCTGCAGAGCTTTAGGACGGAGCTGAGCAATGGTCAGGGTAGTGCCTGCACCTAGATATTGCTTGTATTTCTCTACTTTCCCCCTGTTTTGGGAGGATCTGCCTTCATCATCCAGTTCCCTTCCTTGCTCTTAGAGCCTCTTGCAGCTACTCACACTTTCAAGAGAAGCAGAACTACCAACAGTTTCTGGCAGCAGCTCAATGTTTCCAGGATGAGGCAGGGAGCATCATCCGATTTACTCACCACAAATAAATGCTCCTTCCCTGTAATTCCTAGAACCGTGCAGGGGTGCAGAGCCAGACTTGCTGTTCTTGCTAACTGTTCCTGGGGACACCTGAGAGGTGGGGGAGAAATGCATGGTTCCTTACAACGACCCATGCCCGCAGCCTTGGGGAGCTGTGGCATTTAAAGACAACCACCTATTTCCTAGCTGCTGTTTGCTCTCCTACAGTCTTCATGACCACAGCCCACAGGTTGGGACATGCTCCACTGGCTGTTTTATTCAGGATAGAAGGCTCTCAGTGAAGATGCCCCATCTCCACCTGTCACACAGCTTATAGAACAAAGCTCATTAGCAATTGTAATTAGACTTGGCATTGACACATGCTTGCAGAAACTTGTTCCAGTTGCTGCCTTGTGTCTTAGCTTTGACAACATGTTTATATCAGCCACCAATGTCCAATTCATGTCTTCAGTATCCAGCAATAACTAACAGGATCCAGGCTACACTACAGATAATGTGAATTAGCAAAGCTTTGCTCTCACCCAAAATTGCCTTGAGTGGTTACAGCCAGTTAAGTGCCCTAACTGGATTTTTTTTTTTTATTGTAACATTTGCTGAAAAGCTGTCACCAGCTTTTGTATCAATTTATGATCATTGCATCTACACCTCCATATGCCATACTAGCACTGCCTGGGACTCAGAAGACTGTGCTACCTTTGCTTCTTTCTCTCCTAACAGGCAAGTCTTGATGGTTTGCAGTAGTGTTTCCTTTCGGCAAAGAGATTTTTCTCCCCTCTCCCTGCCACGCCAGGGACACTCTCATATCCTGGTCCTCCCATTTTAACCACTGGTCACAACGGTTCATAAATACAAATCCTGCCCAAGTCTGAGGCCCAAGATCTGTTGTTCCAGGCACTACATAAAAATAACTACTGATGTGAAACACTGACAAGAGCAAGCTTTCACAGAATGAGCTTGTGGGATTGTACGTAAGTGTGAAACAGAGGAGTTCAATGTGCATTATTCCCCAGCAGCATCCAAAGAGTTTGCTTGCCCCCATGCAGCACACTGACAGCTAAAACCCATTATCCTGACAGAGACTGATCCCCAAATTAGTGACATCTCTCTCTCAGATACTGGCAACCCTCAGAAATGGCCCAACTCAAAGCATCAACATACAAGTTACCCTGCAACCTCTGCAAGGTGCTTCAACCCAGATACCAGTACTGGTAAGTTTAGTCTTTCTAACATTAAGTTTTTTAAAAAGTCCACGAACTCTCCTGAGAATTGAGAGGAAAGTTGTCCACCTGCACCAGAGTCTCACCTTTTCCGACCAGGCTGTTGTCACTCGCTTGCCATGGAGCCTGAAGCAAACAGGTCTAACCCAGGCTGCAGTCCCACCTCAGATCACCAAGCTGGTTAGCTGCTGATTTGGGACTGGTTTCTAGAGCCCTGGACACGGAGGCAAGGACATAGTGAGTGCTGTCCTTGTGCCTCAGCAGGAGGAGATGGTGGGATGTGTTATCTCAGGACTGCCAGCATGTCTGGGACAGAGGAGTTCCCAAGGGATGCTCTGGTCGAGGGAAGGCAGCTGGGGAGATGGTGGGAAGGGAAGGAGGCAGGGGGAAAGGCAGAACAATAGTTATTTATTTTGATTTTAAAACCCAAAATCTCTAGTTTGTTTATTCTGTGCTCTGGGGAGAGAGCATAGATTCCCAGAAAAAATATCTGGGAATAAGAGGCTCCCATGTCCTTCAGCCCATCAAAGAATAGGAACACAATGTTTATTTGAATTAATAAAAAATATAAACCAAAGCCAAGCAACAGTGCCACAACAGCCCTTGTACCCAACCACACATGTGCACAGGCACACATGGATGCTGGAATATGCTTGCCCAAATTGCCAGCTTGGTCTTCTCTAAGCCTCCCATGGTCTCAGAGCAGGTCTGCTCAAGTGGGCTTTATGCTCTGAAGTGGCATCTCCATCCCCCACAGCACTGGTCCCTTCATCTTATGTTCACCACCGTAATATTCTAGAGGGAGGTTGTGTGAGAGAGCAGGGAGACAAATGAACAAGTATCTTAACTGACAACCTCAGTGGTTCAGTTCACATTAATCCACAATTTAGGAATTGAAGAGGACATCTCAGCCACTCGATCACTTCTGTCACTTACACAAATCCTTTAAACTTTCAGGAGAGCTCACTCTTGCCCCAAGGCTGACAGTCTGTCTCAAGGACATGATTACACACCTGAAGCACACACCAGGACTTGCTATTTTACCACCCTCCCTGTTGCCAACTGCAAAGCACTACAAGTAATCCTGAAGGAAATTTTGGGGAATGAGGCAAGTGTCTTACCAAGTAGTAATACCTGGGTTCTTTTGATCTCAGTTTGTCAGACAGTAGGGTTATAATTTTCAGGCTTTGAATCTACAATTACAATAGCTGGGGTTTTATTAGCTTTTTTCAACACTTCAGTTTATCTCAAGGTCCTCAAGCACAAAATAATACAAGAGTTGCAAGAGCCAGTGACACTGTCAGGGAGCAAATTTTGCATCCTGCTAGCCTCTGCTCTTAGAATTGCAGAGGGACATGCGTTCAGAGAAACAGAGCATCTTTCAGTCTGAATCCCTGCTCCTTTTGCAAAAAACTCTTGCCTCTGCCAGCTGCAGGGTATGAGACAAAGCTGCTCTCCAAGAGCAGACACGGTGGCTGCAGTGGACCTTGATAAAGCAGAGAAAGATCTTTGCAGTCCCAAAAAGCACAGCCGTTCCAGAAAAAGAGTAGCACCAGATTCCCAGGGTGGCAGAGGGGGGAAGAAAAGAGGGAAGTCTATAAAAAAAAATCATAGAAATTTTAGAATAAGATGTAACAAAGTGCACTGCCCGTGTTTGTACTTCCTGCAAATAGTTCAAAATACAAGGCAGAGGTCAGTCTGGATGAACACTGAATGGAATGGCTGCACAGCACAATACCTCATGCCATTAGACCTGTCATAGAGTCCAGATATAGCAGAACTAAGTTTATTACACTTCTCTTGGATAGATTTTAGCCAAAGCAACAGCTTAACTCTTTAGTGTTCTGTAGCAGGCACTATGAAATATTACATATCAGTGTGATGTGTGAGCTAGGAGACAAAGATCCTTTTTCAGCTTAGACCTCAGACTGGAGAAGTCCGATCTGGCACCGCTTCATTAGGAGAAGAGACCTCACGTCCAGTAGAGAAACACCCTTGAAAGCATACTTATTGCAAGTGTCGGAGAAGGAACCTTGCCAACAATTATTCATGAGCAGATATCTGGTACATCAAGTTCATGGGAACAAAAAAAAGCATACCTGTAAACTCACCTGGGGACAGCAGTTCACATGCTGGTGGAGCAGAGGCTGAAATGCCTAGCTGCTCCCTAGGAGAGGCGTGTTTCCACAGGGAATGATGGCAAGGAGTCAAATCAGCCACAGCACAGGGCCCAGCTCCCCACTGCATCTGGGATACCCCAGGTCAGTTAGCCAGGGTAAGATCAGAGAGCCCGCAGCTTTGCAGAGGAAACTGGAGAGATGCAAGAAACACTGTCCCAGCTAGGGGAAGAGACATGCAGGTGAAAAAGACCTGGCAAGTAAAATACGTCAGAGAAAAAGCTTGGTGGAAAACCACCTCAAATACATATACATGTCTTGGGGACTGCACAGGTTAAGTCCTGAAGCAGCAACAGGGTCCAAAGCACATCTATTTTCCTGGCTGGAATCAGCTCAGGAGCCATTTTCACTAAATTGCAAGAATTGGAGACAGATGGTGAGGTCTGAGTTTCTCTCATCCATCACAAGTACTGCAGGCATATTCCCTAGACATGTTTTGCAATGTTCCCTGGATGTGGTTTATCTTCACACTTCAGAGAGACTTCCCGGACTCCCACTTCAGCTACATGGGAGGGAGATGACTGCAATTCCATGTCACTTCTTCCACTCCTCTGCAGAATGTACTTTGGATTTAATACCCTTGGTGGACATTGGAGATCTTAATGATGCTTTCTCAAGTCCAGCCACTAACCATCCCTATCCTAACTTTGCTCTTCTCAGTGTTTCTCTGACATATTTGCAGGCTTCAGTGTTACTGGGGCTCGGGGGTGTCTTGACAGAAGTGCCCTGTTCCCAGTCTCCATTTGTGGTAGGCAAGACAGTGTTTGGTCAAATTTTTGTTCTCGACGGGCTGAAGGACAGCAGGAAATCACACACCAAGAGGTACAAAAGGCTATTTATACCCTGCCTGTGTTTACAGCCACATGTATGGGGTTGTTGCATGAGCCGAGTCTCAGCTGGTTTGTTGATAAAAGGAACTACTCATAATTCTGAATGGAAACACCTTGATTCAAAACAGTGTCTGCTCTGGCCTGTAAGATCTACTGTAATAATAAAAGTATGCTTTTCTTGCTAGTAAGTTGAGAAGAAAATAAACTGACAATGAACTCATTTCAGTATTATTAGTGAGGTTAAATATATTTAACCTCACAAAAGGAGGCTATTGAAAGAATTTCTGGTATGTAAAATGCTGTTAAGTAGAAAAGGAACTTACTAAAATTTGGTATCTGGTAGTCTTCTCAGAATACACGAGAGAGTAAAGTGAACCAAAGATGTAGACACAGCCTTTGAGGTTCAGAGGTTCCCAGGCTGGACTAGTGGATGTTGAGTCAATAAGTTCATGGACACTTCACTCTGTATTGTGCTATTCTTGCATTCTTCCCCTCTGCACCCAACACTAGTCACTTGTGGAGGAGGGATGCTGGAAAAGGGAACCTTTGCTCTGAGACACTGGACATGTCCCTGCATTTGGTAAACAATGATGATTAGGCTGAGCTTTTATTCCCTTCCTGTAAGTTTCCATGTTTTCTTTCTAATAAAGTAACCATTATAGAAATTACTTCAGGAAATAAAGTGCAAGGAGCAGCCTTGTCTTGCTTCCTGGCAGCAAAAACATGGAACAAAATGCAAGAAAATTCTCTAGCTTTGTAATTCTGTGTATCTTTCAAAATACTTCTCCCACTGCAAGCAGTCCTTGAGATTGACCATGAGCACTTCCCAGCCCATGGAAGTGTTACAGCAAGTGGAATCAACCTTATGAACTTCCCTTTCCTCCTACCCACCTCCCCCCAATAACCCTACACACCGATGCCTACCTACATCCAGAAGTTCTGAGGAAGCAGAAGCTGGAGGCTTCTCCTTTGGGGACAGTGGGGGTTGTTTTCTTTTTTAATGCTGAACTTCTTATCCCTTCTCTATCAGAGGCATTGCACATCCTGCTGATTAGACCCTTCAGACACCGCTTCAAGCCAAAGAGACATCCCCGACCACATTGAACAATGACAGCACAAATTCAAGATTATGTACGTATTTCCCCTCCTAAAGTTTCCATCCAGTGCAATTGATCAAATGTTTGCTTTTCTCAAAGCAGATAACATTTGTGAACTTACAAACTTCAGGCACAAACCCTTATCCCCTTGTGCTATTTATCTCAAGAGTACAAAGGCCAATTGATTTCTCCCATGACAGCCAGACCCAGGCTCTCAGCTTTCATCCCTGCTGCAGTCCCTGTTTCGTAGTCTTTGGTTTTGACTTATTTAATTTAGAGAACAAGGGAGAATAACAGGGAGAAGAGGGTCAGTAAAGAACAAAAGTGAACCTAAAATAGAGTTAAGCCAGTCATCTGAGGACAAAGAAACCATTCATCTCCTTTCCACAGTGAAGGACTAATTTAGCCGATAGTCTTTTAAGGCAGTCACACCAAATTCTGCCACTCTGAGTTAGAGAAACTACACACACAGCTTGCAGCAGCTGAAGTTACCCAAGTAGAGTCTTCTGTCAGGGAGAGAATGCCATCCTGCCAGGTGCTCTACAGACCCCAAGATATCAAATATGGTTACAGTGTCTCAGGATTAGCTTCCGAGACTTGAAACATGAGGTCAAACCTCCAGCATGAGGTCAAGCCTCCATCTTCAACTGAGAATCAGAAGCAACATGTTAGTCTGCAAGCCCCAAAGAACAGAAGGGCATGGTTGGAGATACTGCCAGTAATAAGAAAAGCGCAGCTTGGCACAGGGACAAGCTATCACTACTTCTTAGTCTTCCCAACAATTTTCAGAGGCAGGCCCACTGGGCCAGGGAGGCTGCAGGAAGAGCAATACCACGAGGATCCACAGCCTCAGGATGACCTTGAGAAAAGAAATCGCTTCAGGAAATGGAGCTATGAGAAAATGATCCATTAAAAAAAAAAAAAAAAACAGTGGAAAAAATGTGTCACTTGGCTTAGTTTTAGTTTTGAGAGTAGGGGAAAAGCCTTAAGTTTCTCACTCCCGCATTTTGTTTTTCTTAAGCCTTCGCTACAGGGGAGAGATCAGTTCTGCCTGTGACTTGTGGCTGTTGCCTGAATGCATAGAGAGCTGCATCCACTGTTACTGGGGGTCTCCCTTATTACTCCAAAGACCTTGAGAGCCAGTCCTTTAGCCCTGCCTTATGGTCTTTCTTTAAAGTGCCAGGGAACTACTCCACAGGTTTCCTTGCTGCCCTTGTAATAACCCTTTTCACTCCGGCTGAACTACTGAGCAGGACAGCCGGACACTTCAAGCATTCAGTTCAAAGAAGGCCTGGTGGCAAGCTCTTTGCCCCTTCAACCTGTTTGAAATTGTCCGTTCTTGGGCACTGATACTATAAGTGGAAAGGAAGCGATATGAATTAGTCCTTTCCAGGACTGCCATGAGCAAGAGCAGTCAGAGTCAGGGCTGGACAAGCTAGAGAGCATGCAGAGGGCTGATGTATAAAATCAGGTGGCTAGAGAAGTTGGTAGAAAATGTCAGAGGGCAGAGAAGCAGCTTCTATATACATAGACAGTCAGGGAAACTCCTCTTGGAAAGCAGACCTCGTCATATCTCATTGAGTTCCCCCTTCAGGTTCAGCATACCCAAGACCTGCCTTTCCTCCCCATGTACCCCTCTGCCTTTACATCATGCATAGGAAAAAGACTCCTTTAAACCAGTGGTCTAATTCAGGTTTCCCTTGTTTCAGAGAACACTGCTGGGGAAGAGAATATACAACTGGACAGACACTTTTTTTTTGAGCCATGCTGATGAGTCCTTTACCTACAACACGAATGTCTGAGATGTTCTTGAGCAGCTCTTCAGCCAATTTTCCCCACTACATCCGCTCCTAGAATTAGTCATCATTGGAATAACAGTAGAGTGGGTATCGTTGGAAGCCAATTTCAGCCTTGAGGACTATGAAATAACTTCATCCAAAAGCTCACTAAGGCCTGCCTGGCATTGAGGGGAGACACATGATTTCCTACTCAGCTGACTGACTAAGTTTTTCCTTGTATTCTTTCATTTAATCGCAAATAACGTCATCTGCATAGCATAGATATAGGAGAAAAAACACAAAGCAAGAGTTGCTTGCTGGAAACAGAACATGAGAATTAGCCAAGAACAATAATTTATGATAACACTTCTCACTTCAGAAGTCTCACCCAATTGTTTGAAAAGCATGGCGGAAAAGGAGACCTTATGTTATTCCTCTCCTAGAAAATCCCTTAGTTTTGCAAAGAGCACTGAGAATCCTGGCTGTAGTAGATGTGCCCTGTAGAAAGCTTCCAGTATCCTAAACAGGGGAAGCTACTGTTTGCAGCTTGGTTTTCTGTCTTCCAAAAGACAGAACTAGAACAAATACCACTAGCCGCTACTATCCCGAGGGTAGCTAGGTGTGCTGGCAAGCCATGAGTTGCTATACTGCTTCTTCTAGAAGCATAGCTGTTCTTCCAGCTTCCCTCACCCAGACAAGCCCTTGAACATCTCACAAGACTGAATGAGATCATTAGACACAGAGAACATAATTCAGAGCCTGTCCTCCAGCTTTTTTGCTTTTTGTTGTGTATTCCACCCCCCACTCCCCCCATCGGATATGTTAAAGGATGCCATAACATGTTATCTCTCCACAAACCAGAGGAGTTCTTCATTATTCTCCCCTAGATACACAGGACATTTACTTTCTTTAAGGAATCTGAAAGAAAAGGAGAGGGCAACATGACACTCTAGAAACAGGTACAGCTCTGTTGAAATCGCCAAGGTTAAATCAACACGCAGAAAGCCAGACTCAGGAGCATCCCATTAATTTCAGTTTACATCAACTCAGAACGTGCCCTTCAAAGTTATGGGGTCACTTAACCTAGCTTTAAGGAGCTATGTATTATGGGATCCCATTCAATTTATCACCATGAAATAACATATCTGGAATTTGGGTTGTTTGTACATTAACTCGCTAGCAAAGATAAATGAAGTGGGAACTGCCCACATCTCTTGCATATGGAAATCTGTGTTTAAAAACAAGAACACCCACACAGCTAATCATCATGAGGGGAGTTGCTTGTTGTTTTGTGGTTGCACTCACAATAGAAACACTGTTCTGTGATACAGTATTTTCAGCCTCAGGTCTTGTGATTCTCATGGCACTTTTTTTGCACGTCCAGTCTCACTAAGGCCTGAAAATCAGTATTAGATATTGGCTATTAACAGCTTATTGATTCACATTGGAGTTCTTGATGACACCCTCATCAGAACTCAGAATGAAAGATGGGAAAGAAGGAAGTACCTAGGCTAGAGGATGTAAGAAGAGCCCTGTGCCAGATCCGTGTTGAATCATTGACAAAACTAAGTCGTTGTTTCAGTCTAACCTCTCTCATCCAGAAAGGTTCCTTACCCCTGTTTTACCTCCTCATTTTAAGAGCTTGCAAGGAGCTACCAAGCCTAATCCTTCTGTGAATTTTGTCAGATGCACCTTATGCCAAGCCCAAAGGCCCCACAAGTTTGGCAGCCAGTCATGCCCTGCTTCTCAGGTCAGTGCCATTTCTGGATCCACTAGGACTGGTCTGGAATAAGCTTCTTGGAGTAGGGACCTGTCACCGCATGCAGCAGTTGATTGTTACAGGCCCTCATTACTGGTAACATCTACTGGCATGGACCCTTACAGTCTCTGCAGAAGGACAAAGCCTTTATCATTCCTGACGTTGTTTAGGGGAAGGAGAACTCAGCAGGTTTACTCAGGAAAGCGGTGATAAAGAAGAAGAAGAAAAAAAAATCAACACAATCTCCCCAGTTTCTGCTGTTCCTAAACCAAGAGTCAAGCCTAGAAATGCTGTGTGAGGCCAGGTTCCTAGAAAGGATTTCACATTAAAAGAAGTTTTTAAGAAAGATTTCATAAGCTATTTGTTCATTTGTGCTTACATACTGCAGTAGCACATGAGGAAACATAAGGTCTCACCTATTAGTGGCTGTGTACTGAAATGCAAGTCTCTTGTTTCCAGTGCCTCTCTGATTATAAGTGCCTACAGGGAAGGCAGCAGTGAATATGGACAGTGTCTCCTGAAGTTGTACCTTGAGCTTAGCATGCATGCTTGGACCAGAGTCACTCAGAAGTGTCGCTAAGAAGACATTATTAGAAACAGATGTAGGATCAGCCCACCAGTTGCTCACTTGCTTTCAGCTGTGCTCAGCTAAGACCAGAGCAAGCTCTGTGGAACTCCAAGGAAGCAAGGCAATACTCTTGAAGGTGGGCAGAGGCAGTGACATTTGACAACTGGCTTGGATACAGGGGGAACAGCCACATGCCCTCCCCAGCCACACAATGGGCCAGTTCAGCAGAATGTGAGAATAAGGCCCATCCTCACTCCTGCATCCAAACTCTAGCCCTGTCCACAGCCACGCTCCTCCACAGGAGGAAGAAGGTGGCAATATCAGCACTCATACGTGTCAACAAACCTTCACACTCAGCTTTCCCCAGAGAGCAGTGAAATACTGCTTTCAGGAAGCAAAATGCATTTTTTCTGCAGTGATGAACAGAAGTTCTTCCCAGCCAACCACAAGAATGACCTCCCCAAGTCCCTGTAGCACACACGTCCCACACACAGCTCGAGGGGATCACAGCAGGCTGCAGCTGGCTGGATTAGTGCTGTCCACAAGGGACAGCAGCACTGGGTCAGCATGAAGAACTGAACATCACCTGGGACTCCCTGCAAAACTCCTTACGTCCTGCACAAGCTACTCGGAAGCTTGCATTAAACACAATGGGATAGGCAAGGATGTGTCTTTTCATGCCCTGTTGACTGCAGAATCAGGAATCTGCTGTCATCAGACCATACCACACAGTAGCAAGCATTGGCCCCAGTGACCAATGTTTCGGTTGATCCAAAGCATCATAGAGAGACCACTGCAGTGCCTGCAGCTGGAACCAAAAGACTCCTATCATCAGGGCCTCGGGCACAGCAGGGAACACACATCATGCTACTGGGCTGGTTTCGTTACTATTCACTGCTGGTCCATGGCCTCAGGCTGGCTTCTCCAGAGAAAAGAGAGGGTGTGAGAGGGAGAGGGAAGGAACTGCAGCTGAGAAAGGGTACTGGTAGCTGCTGTGCAGCTCCCAGGACTTCTCCTGCACACAAGTGTTCATAATCAGAGCTTGAGTCCGTGCTGACTCCTGGTAACATGCACACCTTTTACAGAGGACAGCTAGGTCACAACCTCTGCTCAAGTGGCTCAGTACATCTGCCAAGAGACCTGTGAGACAGCAGCAGAAAAAACACCCCAAACACACAGCTCTTCAGTTCCTTAAATACTCCTCCATCCCACACGCAGAGGAGAGACAGTGGCCTTTGGACCTCTGGGGTGGTAGAATCTCTCCATAATGCTTTCAATGCCTTGACCCTTTTGGCTAGCATGATCTCACACTCAGGTAGTGAAGCCAGCATGAACATTGCACAGGGTGGGTTTAAAGCCAGGAGGATGATGCAGAGATGCCCACATAGCTTGCCAAGCCTGCCAGCAGCTCTGAGTCAAACAAACTAGAAGGAGCTACACAGAGCAGAGGCGTCTTTTTGTTTTGCAGATCGTGACAGTTGCCAACTCTCTTTTACCTGCTAAACACATTTCAAGTGTGTGGAAAAACATTTGGGAGTGAGATCATGACATCAGTTGATGCTGGTGTGATCTTCTTGCCTAAGGGGCCAAGCTGCAATCAGCTCTCTCGGGAGCAGAGCGTGCTTGGGGCCACGAGCAGGAAGGACTCATGCCTGCAGGGAAGCCATCCCTGGGCCGGGCAGGCTGATAGCCACCTATCAGCAAGACATCCATAGCTAGTAGTTGGCAGAGTCTCAAATCTGCTTGGAGGGCTGCCCCACTCAACCCCGCAATTCCTCCTTGCTAACAAAGCTTCTCCTGGTCCCAGCCAGCCCTCAGTGCTCCTCCACCGCAGCCCTAACAGGCACTGTCCCAGGCATAGCCCCCTTGCCGATCCCATCCAAACATTGCCAGAGGGCTGTACGCCCCAGTGCAACAGTTGGATCTTTCAGTGGGAGGTATGGAGGAGGGAGGACTTCACTTCTTGAGCTGCCTGCAGTCCCACCAATGACCATGCAAATCATACATGGTGACAACCAGCCACGCCTCGCTTCTTTCAGCCTGTCAATTCTTGAAGAGTATATAAAATAACTACCCCAAAAAAGCTACAACTAAAAAGACCCACTGGACATCTGTGCAAGCGAAGTACTCAGTTCAGACATACGTCTTGGATGGCTGCCAGCGTGGGGCATGCACCACATTTAGCAAAGCATCAGATCTGTGATTAGAAAGGGCCAGGGGGGACATGCTAGAAGCAGGAAGGAAGGAGAGATTTTCCTGTTTGCACTGGATTGATTTGTCTGACATGCAGTACACCCAGGCATAACAAATCCTTTGGAGACTGGCAACAAGGGAGAAGGGAGCTCTGGTTCAGTCCATCACCTACAGCACAAGGGTCAGATCACACTTGGTCATGTAGAGAGAAAAAAAACCAAAACACATGCCCACAAGCACACATCACAAAATAAAACAACCCACATTTTTCAGTGTAACAAAAAAAAAAAAAAAAAGAGCCACTAAGGTCCAGGACAGACAAGAGGAGCCAGGCAGGAACGTTTGGAGCAGGGCTCTGAAAGAAGCTATGGGTGGAAATCAGGATCCTACCCTTCCTTGCCATCCAACTTTTTCCCCTTCTCTGCCCTCAAGCTACCACCCCTCCACAACACCAGCAGCAGCCCCTCTACCCCTGAACCCTATTCAGCTAACCACATTAGTATGGCTGCATGTGGACCAGATGTGCCCCTGAAGCCAAAGCTTGTCATGGCCGCAGGAACACTGCGTGATGCTACATGAAGAGCAAAGCACACACATCACTAAATATGCAAGCCCTAAGCAATGCTGGTGTCCACAAGTGGGATTTTGATGGCCTGCCGAGTCTTAAAGTACCACAGCTTAACACACAGAATTGAGCAGGTCTGAAAAATAGAGGTTAAAGCCAGGAAAGAACCCCAAATATTTCCACTTCAGGGACAGCAGGAGAAAGAAAGATGAGTGATTAATCCAAAGAAAGGAAATTAAAAAAGTGTTTAATATATATTTCACAGCCTGGACTTATCTAAGGGAAATGATTCTTATTGTGTTACATGAACAAGTCAACAAGGGCCGAAACAAAAAACCCAACACAAACATAAAAATAACACTTTACCCTCAAATAGCAGAAATGCTTTCCTCATCAGTGGAACTGTTGCTGCATGGCATCCTGTACAGTCAACTACTTGAGATCTCAGCTATGAAAACTGAGGGCACCCAGTGCTGTTAAGCAACATTTTAGGAGGTTACAGATCTCCTGCTTCAGAGCCTGAGCCAGGCTGAGGGGTTGGGAATTAGCCCCATCTACGAGCAGCTTACCATTCACAGTCTGTGTTTTACGGTGCTATCTCGAGGCAGCCAGAGAAACCTGACAAAGTCTCTCACCCATGTCCAGTTAAGATTAGTAGCACTGTGGGTTTTAATGTCACCCAGAAGAGATGTTGCCATCCCCACAGACTGGCCCCAGGGCAAAATATTGGATGTGCAATCCATGTAACGGGTTGCTACTGCCTGTTCTCACTAGTACCCCCTTTAGGGATCACCAGACTACCTGGTGCTAAATCTGTGGCTCCTCCTGCTGTTAGGGCATGTGGCATGCGTATTTCCCCAGGAGACACAGCATAACAAGGCAGCAGCCCCTTGTTTCCTGACCACATGAGACAGCGATGGTTGTTGTTTCTGCTAGGACAGGGCCATGCTTGGCCTGGGTCCACCCGCCCACCTACCAAAGGTAACTTTGATGGGAATTGAACCAGGCCCACGTAGAGGGAGAAAGGATATCATGAAAGAACAACAGGGTTCTGATGAACATCCGGTAAAGTCACATCTTTTAAAAAAGATGTCTCAACTTTCCTGGGCTGCGCAGCTACTCTGGTGAGACTGAGCCTATTAATCACAGAATCACAGAATGGTAGGGGTTGGAAGGGACCTCTGTGGATCATCTAGTCCAACCCTCCTGCCGAAGCAGGGTCACGTACAGCAGGCTGCACAGGACCTTGTCCAGGTGGGTCTTGAATATCTCCAGAGAAGGAGACTCCACAACCTCCCTGGGCAGCCTGTGCCAGTGCTCCATCACCCTCAGAGGGAAGAAATTCTTCCTCATGTTCAGACGGAGCTTCCTGTGCTTCAGTTTGTGCCCATTGCCCCTTGTCCTGTCGCTGGGCACCACTGAATAGAGCTTGGCCCCATCCTCCTGACACCCACCCTTGAGATATTTATAAGCATTTATAAGGTCCCCTCGCAGCCTTCTCTTCTTCAGGCTAAACAAGCCCAGCTCCCTCAGCCTCCCCTTGTAGGAGAGATGTCCCAGTCCCCTCATCATCCTTGTAGCCCTCCGCTGGACTCTCTCCAGTAGCTCCTGATCTTTCTTGAACTGGGGAGCCCAGAACTGGACAGAGTACTCCAGATGAGGCCTCACTAGGGCAGTGTAGAGGGGAAGGAGAACCTCCCTCGACCTACTGGCCACACTCCTCCTAATGCACCCCAGAATGCCATTGGCCTTCTTGGCAGCCAGGGCACACTGCTGGCTCATGGTTAACCTGTCTTCCACCAGGACACCCAGGTCCCTCTCCACAGAGCTGCTCTCCAGCAGGTCAGCCCCAAGCCTGTACTGATGCATGGGGTTGTTCCTCCCCAGGTGCAGGACCCTGCATTTGCCTTTGTTGAACCTCATCAGGTTCCTCTCTGCCCAACTTTCCAGCTTGTCCAGGTCACGCTGAATGGCAGCACAGCCTTTTGGTGTATCTACCACACCTCCCAGTTTGGTGTCATCAGCAAACTTGCTGAGGGTACACTCTAACTCTTTATCCAGGTCATTGATGAAGTTGAACAAGCCTGGGCCCACTACTGACCCCTGGGGGACACCACTAGTTACAGGCCTCCAACTAGACTCAGCGCCGCTGATGACAACCCTCTAAGTTCTGCCATTCAGCCAGTTCTCTATCCACTTCACCGACCACTCATCCAGCCCACACTTCCTCAGCTTCCCTAGGAGGATATTATGGGAGACTATGTCGAAAGCCTTGCTGAAGTCTAGGTCTTGGCCCAGACTGGCCAAGAGTTCCACAAGAATGACAAACATTTGTCCCCAAAATATGCAGAGCAATTTAGAATCACCAAGGCAGTTCAATAAAGGAAACCAAAAGATTTTTTTCTCTCCTTTGAACTTGTCAGGTTTCCATTCCTTTTGAGGGGGAAAAAGTGCATTTTTAATGCCCTGTGATAAAGGCATAACAGGTGAGCTGCTAAGAGATGCTGTGAAGCATTGAGCAGATTTTTAGATTCACTCTGTTTCAGCACTGGTCTTCACCGTTATAAGTTTGGTGGAGGGATCTGGCAGAGGGACATGTTGCTGGAAGTTACTACACTTGCTGTCTGGGCAGCACGTCTCATTCATGGCTACTACCAGGTTACTGAAACTTAGTTCAAAGGACAATCCATGGCACCTGGTTCAGGGCACGTATCAACAGGACACAGGTCATTAAGGGAAGAGGCAAGCATGAAGAGCCCAAGCCAAGAACTAAATTGGCTTCCCAGAAAGAGGACAGGCACTCCTTGGCTGGCTTGGCTTTTTTTTCTTCCCTGTTTGTTTACCAGGAGCATCTCCATCAAAGAATAAGGTCTATTTTTTATTTCAGGACACACGAAGTGTTGTGTCCTCTTTCAGCAGCTTGAAATATGCACATAAACTTTTCACAATAAACCGTCCACAGCCCCATTAGGAAGATCTTCTTGGTAATTAATTGGACAAACCATTTATTTAGCCATCAAATCCGATGAAGCAATTGTCAAAAGTTTCAAGCCATAAACTCGGCATTGAAATTCTCATCCCAAGATCACAGTACGGCTCATGGTGAGAGGGGCAGGTAGGGAGCCAACCTTCCAGAAAACACAAGGCACCCTTTTGTGAGCCCAGCCCCCAGGGCTTCTCTTTGTCATACAAAAGTGATTATTTTGCGTGTCTGATCCCTGAGTAAGATTGATGGTCACATTTCATTACATCCCAGGCACAGGTGTTGTACCAGGCTTTAGGGAGAGTGGATCTTGAGGGAGGCAAGGAGAACTGGATATTGAGAGACTGTTAATATAAATGCACTACTAGAAATATGGCCCCTTTAATTATGCACAGGCAGTAATTAATTTGTGTTAACTAATTAATGACTCACTTCAAGGACCAGGGAAAGTGGTCTGTTTATTGCTTAAAATGATGTCAGTGCTGCTTAGAAAACAAAAACAAAACGTCAGTTGAAGATCAAACAGCTCTGTCAAGGCCTGAATTTGTTTCCAGGAAATCCTCTGTTCTTCTCACCAAGAAGCAGCGATCCATAGTTGTGTCTTGCCAAACAGACTGAAGCTGGGTGCTCTCAGTTTCTCCACATAGACAAGTTTTTACTTTCTTTTTTTTTTTTGTCTAAATTTTCAGATTCCCAGAGCCAAAATAAGCTGTGGAGTGTCAGACAATAATAAAAATTTTAGATTTATTACAGGGTTAGTATTATTTTAGCACTTTGGAAATGTGGTAGAGAGCCAAGACATCCTTCTCTTTCCTCTTTGCCAAGTATTGTATGAAACAGAACAAAACACTATGGTGCCTGCCCTCAGACACTCACGTCCCAGTACAAGGGGACAAACACAGGCAGATGGCAAATGCTCCAAATCATGCAAAAACAGTGACTTTCCTGGGAGGCTGCGACAGCAGTGCATCATGCAGTCCCTCACATGGGCTTGGTGCACCCAAGATTTGGAGAAATGAATGGTGATCTTACAGTCCTAT
The DNA here is from genome assembly GCF_030867145.1 of Opisthocomus hoazin. Taxonomy (NCBI): domain Eukaryota; kingdom Metazoa; phylum Chordata; class Aves; order Opisthocomiformes; family Opisthocomidae; genus Opisthocomus; species Opisthocomus hoazin. The sequence continues at coordinate 34,838,831 of NC_134422.1, read as the reverse complement.
CGCTCTTCAGTCTCCAGTAAAGACCAGACTAAGAAGGCACAGTCTCTGCAGGGAGGACAGAGGTTTAGAGATATTTCTAGTCTCTCCTAGTTCATTTCAATGTCCCTTAAAACTGGCTCCCTGAAGACAGTCTAGATAAGAAGCTACCTGTTTTGTACAGAGAGCCCAAGCTCATACAGCCAGTCCTTAGTTGAAAGAGCCATAACTTCTTAAACCAAACAAATGCATTATTTCCCATGCAAAACTAATGCTGAAGGGGTTGTATGTTGCTGCTCCAGAAATGAGAGCTCTGGGGCCAGAATCTCAGCTATCCAAACCTGTATGAACCACAACTCTGCCGATTAGTTTATGGATGATCAGGTCGTAAACGGCAGTTCTGGCCCACTTTGTGTTCCTTCCAAATTTGTCATGAGAAGTCTTTCTGAGACAAGAGGACAGAGCTTCAGTCAATTACTCCTTGGTGATTCTTCTTTCTATTACAATATAAATTTCATCACCAAGCTAAGCAGAAGGGGAAAAAAGCCACGTAGGCCTATAGAATCGCAACTCTCAACTACCACAGGGAAAAAAATTAAAAAAACAGTGACACCACCCCTAAACTCACCCCACCCTCATCATTTCAGTTGCACTAAGAAAAATTAGTCTATACTGAGCATCCTACAAGAAATACAACTACTCCTCAGATATCCTGTAATTTCTGGGTCCTAATGAAAGGACCATTTCAGGAAGAAAGCAGGGGCAAATTACAGCACCAAAGAGTACGTGTGAACATTTGCAACCAGCTTGTCAGTAGATATGCTAGTACTTGACTCCCCAAATGCTGTGGAGGGCATCACTTTCCTCTTTCCAACTGAATTTATATACTCATCACACTTCTGACAGTAGAAACCCACAATAGTCAAGTGAGCAAGCAGAAGTTTGAGCTGAACAGACTATTTACTGGATTAACACAGTCTCTAGCCATTACTAGAAGAAAATAGGTGAAGGATTTTTATTGGCAACACCGGGCTTTGAAGACATTGATTATTCAGCCTAATTACACAACTGAGTATATCCAACTTACTTTTGCATTTGTCACTACTTTCTCTGCGACACTGAAGACAAAGGTTTTCTTTTCTCAAATCAAAGAAAAACCCCTCAGAAGCTCATGTAGTTACTTGACTGAGCTAGCAAAGAGAAGGGGAGACTTAAAAGTATGGCTTGGTACACAACAGATTTGGAAAAACTTAGTAATGGTGTGAGAGTGGCCAATACTTATTCACATTTTGACCTGCTATTTCTGGTAAAAACATAGGATTATATCCTCCTCCTCCAAATCCCAATACACATTATGCTTTCAACTCATATCTCTGAACTAGTCACTACAGTTGCAAAAGCCAAAATTACCCAGATGGTCTTTCATTCCAATTATGAAAATAATAATTGCTGTCATTATAACAATAATGACACTGACAACAACAATGAACTGAAAAAGGGTTTTTAAGGGAGGGGGGAATTGACTTTCAAGTGTCATAAGCAGCAACTACATAATAAGAAGAATATCTCCGCAGAAGGGCAAAGTCATAACAGTAAATTAAGTATTATAATGGCTTTCTCAAGGTTTTGTAAGTTTTTCTTTTTTAAACAGTCCCCCAAACATTAATAATGTTACATGTTTAAGAGTCCCCCACTGCCACTTATCCACCCTGCTGCTTCTCAACAGAGATGCTTGAGGCCACCAAGTCAGACCAGGAATTCCTGACCACCAAGGGGTTTGCTATTTTGGAAACAGCAGCCAATGACTAGAATAGACATAGAAGACCAGGCTGAAAAGAGATGATGGATGTGAGGACTCTGGAAACACAACTTGTTCTGAAATTCTTTTCTGCCCTGAGCAAACGACGTTCCAAGGATGCTCAAAGCACTTTCCACATTAGCTCGCACGGAGAGTAACACAGAAAAAAAAAAAAATCTTCCAAAGGGGAAAAACATCAGAGGTCTTGATTTGGCAACTGTTAGAAGGGATTAGCCTTCATCTTACAAACACATACCAAGTAAAACATTAGTTCAATAGGAAAAAAAAACTCCTAAACAGTATTGTTTAGGAAAAACACCAACTGAATGTTTTAAACTGTATTGTTTTCCAGAAAGCTTTGAAATTAATTTTGAAACCTCAACAATTCTCACCCTAACTCTTTTCAGGCTGCTTCACAGGAGTAATTTAGGAAAGAACATTCAGGTCTGCCTTGCATATGGCTAGATGTGTGCAGGACAACAGTACGCAGGCAGCTATAGATACTGTAGCATTTTTTTCAGCCACACTGGCATGCTTTTCTGTTATCTTCCATCCGTTCCCAATAGGATTAGAGAAGACAAGACACTGCCTTCAACAAACTATACTCTTTTGGATGTAGTTTGAGTCTGAACGGAAAAAAAAAAAAAAATCGGAAAACTGCTGTCAAGGAAAAAAATGCCAGGGGTGGAGGGTGGAAAGGAAGGGGATTGCCAAGAGGGCTACAGTTTCCAGAAAGCAGAGCATGAGTCAGCAGAGAGTGAGAATTTTTTTTTTTTTTAATATTACAGAATGCAGTGGTGCCCTGAAGACCACAACAGATGAAACCTCTTTACTCCAAGCCTGTGTGTGTTTTATCAATCAGGCAACAAGATCACATTACTTCCTGACAGAGAAACTCCCTGCAAAAACAGCTGTGATGCTTTTTTTTTTTTTTTTTTAAAAAAAGAGCTTGTGTATTTTTTCAAGAGAGCTTGGGCAATCTACATGCCCTTGAAGGGCTGGCCAGTGTAAGCAACTTCTTCCATCTCCTTATACTTGATTTGTCACCACAATATACGTGAATTTGCTGTTCTCTCTCACTGGACCTACAGCTTTGTAGGATTTGGGAGTTCTTAAGGGCTCCTTTTACTTGCTCTTCAACCCTGCTGAAAACTTTCCCTTTCAGAAAACGTTAGCATCTCCTGAAGGCTGGCCATCATTACTATCTACCACGGCAGTCAGACCTTTTTTCTAGTGTTTACTCCACTTCATTGACACTTACACACCACCTTTGTACCTACATTTGACCAATGCTGCACCTCTGCATGGAGGACATGTGAAAGCTGCACCATACAGAGTCACATGCCGGAGTGACACAAACAGACAAAACCCCAGAAGCATTCATACATGTCTGCACACCTTAGTCTCACCACTGAAGTCTTCTCTGGGGTCAGGACCAGGTGCTCCAAGACCCCTTGGTTCTCCAAACACCTCTGAGCTCTCATGCAACCTACCAAATTTGCTTGTTTTGGTCCCAGTAACATTACCATTTCCAGTCTTCCATCTCCTAACCTCTTAAGCAGCCTTGTTACACCACTCAAGTGCCTAATTAGGGCAGTTGCCACTTGGTTACCAACAACTCACTGTCAGACTAAAGACTCTGGCTCGCAAACCCCTCAAGAAGGGTGGAAAAAACAAAAAGTGCAATACCTGCATGTCAGCTGCTGAGCCCCAGCACAACAGAAGGAAAAACCAACATCCCAAAATGATAAATACCTGCTATAAATTGCAGCTCCTAGAGTGTCCCAGTGATACCTGTGCAATTGATAATATCTGTGTCACTGGGGACAGTTATTTCTTCCCTCTGCTCCTGGGAGCAAGCAGGATCCAAAGCTCAGGGTGCAGACCTCGCCCTATAAGAAGAGCTGCATAACTGGGTGGTGAAGCAGAGCTATCAGGGAGAGCTGGACCTAACACAGTTGAATCAACTACCCATTTAGCAGTCAGGGCCGGTGTCCTCAACCAGATTCCTGCTCTTCACAGCTTCAGCCCAAAGTGCAAAAGCACTTTTCCCAAGCTACTTCAGAAAGTGTCTCAGGAGTGTTGTGTTTGTGCCATTTGCCTCTCCAGAACTGCCCCAGGCCCCTGCTTGCCTTCAGGGCTGGACCAAGGCAATCTCAAACATATTGACCATGGAGACAGATGCTTTTGGGTAGTCTGACTCAGAGCTTGGGTCAGGGTGACCCTGAACTTTCTACATGCTGCAGTCTGTTGGTCCTTCATGTCACTGGAGAGGATAATTAGGGCTCTTCAGATGCAGCCAGACTTTCATCAAAATGACCCCAAATTGTGACACTCTAGAAAACGCAAAAGTGACCATGTCTAGTCAGTAATTTCCTTAGACCACCAACAGAAGCTGCCAGCACTACCCATGCTGGGAGCGCCTCTGAGCCGTTTTTTACTGGGTGTCAGGAACAAATTCCTCACTTCTCAGCATTGGAGGTCCCAGCTGCACAGACCAAGGAAGACCATTATCAGGCTTGAAACTCGAGAACACAGGCAAGCTTTAGGAGAAGTGGCTTGTTTCCCTGTCTCCTCTGTGTGAGCACATGGCTTTCTCAGCAGAGCTGGGCTTTTATTCTGAAGGGAGAGCTGCAACAGCTTATCCAGCCTGGGCTGCGTCTTGCATCTCGCAAAGCATTCCTCCCCACGTCTGTGAAATATCAGACTCTTTCTGTTTAAGCACATGTGGGCTCTTGCCCAGCTCATCCACTCCTCTCCCTTTTCTCTGAGTAGGGCCAAATACTTTTCTGCTCTATTTCCCCCGACCGAAATGAGTTTTGACCTCAGTGCTTTCAGACCTGGGGGCCTGAACCTGTGACCTCACCACTCACTTGTGTGAAAGCATGCTGTGATATCACAGACAGAGGAGCAAGGAGATCTAGCATCGACCCAAAACCTATAGGGGTCAGTGGGAAGGAACTCAGGGATGTCATCAGGCTTTACGTATGACCGTAGACACCAAGTTCAGGCACTATAGCACTGCGCTCCAAAGCAAGCAGAGGAGGGGTTCTGCTCTTGGCACTTGGCTGCTGGGTCCCTTTGTATTTCACCATACTGCTTCCATAAAACATCTCCAGCATGATACATGCCCTGTTGAAACCTTTGGATGGAAGTCATTAAAAAAACAGCCCACTTTTCAGATATCAGAAGGCTGAAATGGAGTCTTCTCAAATGAGCTGTGCCACTGAAACTAGTTACCGAGTACTTCTGAGTTACGAATGTATCAGGGAAAGTCAAGGTCAATTTGCAAACAGACTGAATGGGAGGAAATCCAATGCATAAATAATCTGTCATGAACTATTCACCCGTTGCTATTTCTATTACATCCTCAATAAGCTAATAAGCAGTACTGTTGCCCAATGAAAGACAGACAGTATATTTGCCTTCTGTAGTGTGATGTGATCGCTCCTAATTGATTTTGGCCACTGACTCGTACTGCGTGGTGGATATCTGGGAAGAGCAATAACTTAAAGATGCAATCATCCTGGTCAGTGACCAAGACAAGCTATTCTCCAACAATCACTGGATACCTTCCTGCGTGCAGCTTCAGTGCTCCGGCTTAGCTCTTAATTTGGGTGTCTTTCCTTTGCAGCCCCGAAGCACCTGCTTTATGGAAACCAGGCGCCTCACTCCTGGCCATTTGACCTTGTATTTCAGGACTCTGGTCATTTATGGTGAAATTTTTTATGGTTTTCTTTGGAATAACTAAACTCCTCATTTAAAAGGACAAGAAAATCTCTAAAATAGACTCTCTAATCTCTCTCTAATAGACTTTGGAGGTATATAGGGACACAGCTGAGCTGCTGTGAACAGTGGTGTGGGTGACACAGTGCGAAAATAGCTCGAATCCTAGCAGAAAGATAGCCCTCTCCTCTGGTACTGTGTTTCATCAGTATTTTCACCCCCATTACAGCCCAAAACCTCTCCCTCATCATCAAATACTCTTTTATTTGGCCAGATCTCCTTTCAAGATCTACTGCTTGCCTTGTTGGACTTTCACAGTGAGACTGGTCACAAGAGATGTTTCATTTACTGCTCTATAAACAACCACTCTCAGTTCATGGCATAGGTTCATCCACCACCAGGTTTTAGGTCTTCCCAGGAAAGGTTTTCCACCAGGATCTTGGATGAGAGTTTAAACGGTTGTAGTGAGAAAAAGGGTAGATAACCTTACCCTGCTTGAGTGGATTTTTGTCTTGTAAATCAAAAGTAAGTACTGACTGGGCACAGATTTAAATAAACTCAAAACTTCTTTACCAGAATCAGAGCTTCCAGCCAAGAGGTGGATTGATTTATAAACAAGTGCAAGTTCATATACCTGCTCCGGGGAAATCTTATCCATCCTGTAACTGTGCATAAAAAGGCATCGGTGCCCTTAGCTTCTCACCACCTTCCTTTTAGCAGAGGTTGCTTGACGATTCCTAAAAGTGCAAGCATGGCCCTTTAGCTTAAGCACTTTAAAGAAAGAGACTTCACTAATACAGATGGCTTTGACTGAGAAGGACCAAGGGCAATCTGTGCTGGAAAAGGGGAGGATTATCTTTAGGAGATAGTCATGGCAAGCTGCTGGAGCAGGCCAGCATTGTAAGGTCTTCGGCTAGAAAAGAGCATATGAATGGACCCTAATGGCAGCTAAAGATATAGCATAGGGTAGAAAGCATCATAGGAACAGCTCTTTTTGAGGTCAAATCAAAGGTCCATCAAACCCAGTATGCTGACCATAGCTAGGGAGTGAGGCCAAGAAGAGGGGAGCCTGCAGGGATCCTTCTCTCTGCACGCCCTCTTCCTTGGAGTCCCCAGAAGGTCAGGGACTGCTGGTGGCACAGATGGACTTCTCTTCCCTCTACCTGAGCTGCGCTGGGCTGAATACTCTTACATTTTCAGTCCCTGACAAGGAGTTTCTACATTGTATTCTCCATGCCATGTGTGATTGAAAGCCCTCTCTCATATCTGCACAAGGCACTCATTCCTTTACTTGTTTTCTTCCTCTCTGTCATTCCACTACATCCTTCAAGACACAAGATGAATAGGACTGCACACAGAATCCCTACACCAGGGATTTATATAATCACAAAAAGTGTTTTCTGTGCTGTTTGCGATTTGTCTGTGCTAAGTCCTACCTTTTGGTCTCTGGTGAACACTAAGCTGATGTTTGTACCGGCCAATCCATAGTAAACTTTCTGGAGCAGTGTTACCTGGGTGCGCTTGTGATTGCGAACCCTTTCTCCCATGTGCTTTACCTTGCATTTGGCAAAATTAAATCTCATCTGCCATTTTAGTGAATATCCCCTCAGTACCTGCAGATCCTTATGTATCTTTTAGTAGCCAGCTTCAGTTCCAAATAATTATGTATTACTAGCAAACATAATCACTTTCCCTGACACACTCCTGAATGTTTGTAAAACACTTCACTGTAAAATCTGAAGAGTTCATCTGTCCTTTGTTTGCTGTTCTTGCAAATTTGTAATTGATGAAAAGTCTTTACCTCCCGGTGAGGGATCTTGTTAAAAGCTTTCTGACTCTATAAGCCAGCTCAGCCTTAGCTAAGGGTTGTTTGACACTTCAGATAGTTGTAATAGATTTGTGAAGTGTGATTTCCCCCTACAAATGCCGCACTAACTGCTCCCCAATCTATCAGGTTTATCCAAGTGCCTACTAATTCTAAAATTTCTGCCAGTTCGTCAGACATAGAAGTCAGGCTTCCTCGTATATGGGTCCCAGGAGATGTTTTAAGAACTGGTGACATATTTACCATGCTCCAAACTTCAGGCACAAAGACTGATTTAATCAAGAGGCTTCACACTACAGTAAGTGGTGCTGTAGTTTCCTATCTAAGCAACACCAGAGCTTCTGGGAGAACAGCATCTCATTCTAGCAATTTATTGCCATTTGGTCCCTCAGCTTGGTCGGATCAAGTTATCATGGGTTAATGAGCCATCACCCACCAGGCAAGCTGACTGCATTCATGTCCCATTACAAAGACAGGGGATTTTAAGATACTGCATTTTACTTCACAACAGAACTGGATGAAGAAGACACATTTATTTCAGCTTTTCTGACAGGCAGTAACCAGTTAGGTAGGACAATTCCACTGCTTGCAATTGTAAATTACTGCCCTTGGCACACACGATGTTCATATTCAAACTAGCTGGAAACTGCCCCAAAATATCCACTGGTTCTATCAGCTACTAAAGGACTTTCAGCCTGAAGACAGAACGGGCACAGGGTGCATGTGTTTTCCGAGGATGGGGGAGCTCTGCGCAAACCCCTGTCTTTGCTGTAGAGCCCGGATGTCAGGCTTCCAACCCCAGTCACTCCAAGAAAATTGTGCTGTGGTAGGATAAGCTGGGGCTGAGGCCTCAGGGGTGAGAGGTTAAACAACTCTTGAGCTACACACTGGCAAACACATGAAGAAAACTGTTGCCAGGTTAACTCCTAGAAAAATCAGCCTCAGCCCAAAGGGCAGATAATAAATTGGTGCACAAGCTAAACAAAGCGCTGACACAGCCTTCGCTGGAGCAGCACTCCCAGTGCCGCTGTAATATGGGGCCAGGATGAAATTCCGTTGTGATTGACACTCTGCCATCACATCATTTGTTACCGATCCCATTTTTCCTCCCTTCCTCTGCTTTTCACTTCAAGGGACAGGACCTGCAGCAGCACAGCCTGCAGAACCATTCTTCGATCTGTTTTTCATTTGAGCATCCTCCTCTGAGGATTGACTCATGCTTCTTGACATAAAGCACCGCCTCTTTGGGCTTTTATAAGGAAACAGCAGAAGAGAATTGTCTATTTCAGACTTTTTGGCAAACTTCATATACTATGCATTATAGTGTACATTTTTAGCCGATGACTTTGCCCTTTTGTGGTTATTTCAGAACAAACTGAGCTGCCTTCCACAACATTTTGGATACTTCTGCAAACTTGCAATGCCTTAGACCGAAAAGAAATACTGTGAGGTTTGGAGTAAATCAGACTTTGGTGGAATTATTTTAACATACAAACCATAAACAATCCTCTTCTATTGCTGCTTTGCTACTAATTCATATCACAGTTATGCCAGGATTTTGCTACAGGGAAATACATTTCAGCATCATATACAACAAAAAAGATGCACAGCTATTATCATGGCTATTGCCTGTGTTTACAGGAGCCCTGTATCTATCCCACGCTCAGGTCTTTAAAACTTGAGCTGTAAAAAAATGTCTGTAGTGAAACATGAAACCAAATGAGACTGACCTGGACTGGGATTTGGTTATACATGGGAAAGTCAGGATAAGTTCACCTAGAGAGCTGTGAAGGTTCATGAACCTTGTGAGTGCGCGAAGGTTCAGTTCTGAACAAGCCCAGCCAAGCATTTTCCAGCAATTTTAAACAAGCAAATATCTGGGAACAGAGAGATCCTGTAAAATAAATGGTTTTGATAGGAAATCCATTGGAGAGAGACCTGGTGGGTTAAGCAATGTTTAGCATTAATGTGTTGAATGAACCGAAAGCCCAAGCTCACATAGAGGCTGAGAAGTGTTAATTGAGTAGGACTGAACCACAAACCCCTCATTCCTGGGGCTCCAATTACAAACGTGTCATTTGCAGCTCAAGAGTTAAGGAGAATTTTATTTTGCTTTATTGGATAGCTGCACTATGTCTGAAATAAGGATGTCTCCGGCTGGCTTAGACCTGCACATATTGAAAGCATCTCCTCATTTTCTCCTGAAAAGCCTCTCAGGAAAAATTTTTTACTGTAAACAACCAGTCTGTCATCTATGCACCTTCTTTTGGCCGTGCTCAGCAAAATACTTCACAAACATGGACGCAAGCTAACTGAAGGTTCAGTAAGCACTATTGTTAACAGAGAAGGTATTCTTCTGAAAATCACAAATATTTCCGTGGAACAGTTCTTTAGAGACAGGTTTTCTGATTATTATTTTAGGATATTATGATACTCTAAAATAAAATCTGGGAATTCACCAACGTAACAAAGTTTCCCCAAGGCAAAGAAGTATGCCAGCAACTTGACAGTGGCTGGGGATTTTGCTTTGGGTCACAAGTCCAGCTTTTTTTCCCAGATTTGGCCAGAGGAAACAGAAAAAGATTTACAGTACAGCTAACAACCAGCCACCAATTCTCTTAAGTCTGGTATCTAATCTTAAAATTAGGAAGGAATTGAAGCCACGGCTTCAGACTTTCATTACCACTACCAGGTTCCTAGAGCAGGGGGAAAAATACAAGAATGCTTTTAAATGCCAGATTGTTAATCCACAGTCTTATTAACATGCTTTCATGTGGCAGACAAGCTGATTTCAAAGTGACTCTTTTGTCCCTTACTTTTTGAGTCAAGGCAGCATGGCAATGCACAAAAACATTTATATTCTGCCTTGAGCTCCAAAGAGGAGGCACTTTAATAGTCTTGGCCTCATGACCATGTGGTACTGTGAGCAGAAGAGAAAAGTAGGTGTCAGGGGATCATGCCTGAGCTATTTTGGTGATGAACCTACTCTTCATACATCTGGCTCATGCACCACCTGAATGCTCACTCCAGAAGTGAACAGAGACAGGAAGGGCAGAGCAGTCACCTTGTCTGGCAGCTTAAAAAAAGAAAAGAGGAAATCTTCACAGCCAGATTTTTTTTTATTTTTCTCAGCAGTAAACCTAGAAATTAGCCTTGCTTTCCCCTAAGAAAACTTCCCAACCATATTGCAATGGGCAACGTATTAAGAATTAAGAGACAGAACAGTGGTGTGAATGCTATAAACATCATTTCCGTGTGCGCTCCGTTGCCAGAGCACACATAATAAAGCTCAGTTTCCTGGTGCCGTGCCCTGACTGTAATACACGGCCCAGATCTTCCTCCTGCTCTCAGCTGAGAGCCAAGTCATTCTATGGGATTATTTTGTTAAGAGCAAAGCTGTTTGATCTGAAGAGACTTAGCACCAGATTCTGACCACAGCTTTTTGCAGATCAGCGGCTGCAGAGGAAGAGGGCAGGAGTTGTCTGGTGATTTGAGTCGGAGCCTGGAGCTTGGGAGACCGAGGTTCAGTCCTTATAGCAAGTACCCCACATATCCGGAGATAAGATACCTACTACTGCTGTTTCTACACTAAAATATAGGGATTGAGGAAGGCGATTATGTTTAAGACAGCGAGATGCTCACGTATTATGACAGGGATGGACCAGCATACCCAGAACCATCTGGAAGCCAGAAGACACACACCTTTACAACACTCTTGAATTCCTTTCTCCCAGCCCGGTGCCCCATCTCATGGCCCAGCAACTCCACCCTGAAATCAGGTCTAGTGCTGGACGGTCTAGCAGGGAGCACCAGCCCCCGGCCAGGCTTCGAAACAAACTGCTGTTTCTTTTCTCCCTGGTTGGAGGTGCACATGCCACTGATATGACCTCACCTCATACCTCTCCTCTGTCACAGGGCTGGCACCTTCCTTGGTCTAGTGCAAGAGAAAAAGCAGGTTTTAACAGAGCTGGGGATTTAGGGAGAATTCCCCTTTTTCATTGCTGTCCTTTGTTTCATGAAAAGTTTAATGAAAATGAATTCTCCCCCAGACTCCTTAAATTGCAAGTACGTCTTTTTCTTGCACATAAATATTCACTTTACATTCAATCAAGTCTAACTTGTGTGGGGAGTGGGAATAGTCTTACAAATTTCATAGTGCCAGCTTTCCAAATAAGCCAGTTCCAGCCCAAGTGGTTTATGAAAACTTCCTTTGGACTCTCACACTTATGGAAAGTTTTACATGAATATTTCTAGTGAAACACATGTATGAACACCTCTCTAAAAGGTGTACAAAAGTGTCTATGCAGTCTGGTGCCATACCTTTCTGGAGATATGCATAGACACACTCTGCTTCTAAAAGCACTGTGTGACAACTCCTTGCTTATAAGAAATAATTGTTGTTACCATATCATCCCCTAGAAATGCCCTTCTACCACACGTGCAGCTCTAGAGGGAAGAGTGTCTGTCTCAGAGCTCTCAATTGGGTTGACAACAGCATAACCATCATTGGTACCACCATGGTGAAGTCTTTCTGTAACAAGCACAAGTCATTTTATAAAGGGAAGATCTTTTCAGAATTTCAGATTAGCTCCACAGTGGGGGAAATGAAAGATACCACACAACCCTTCCACCCCACAGGCTGAAATTGTACCTGGAGTCCCCGTCCCATTCCATCCCCCTCCATTTCGGCAGCCTGTCTCTATTTCATACACTGAAACCACGACTTTTTGACTTTTGAGCACCTGGAGCAAGCTGCGACTCAAAGAACAGCCAATAGAAAACATAATCATAACTCCCATAACCCAAAGCAGCCATCATGGGATGCTCTGAATCTCTTACAACTTTGTAAAACAATGGCAAAACCTCCTTTGATTGCTGTGGGAGCAGGTTTTAGCTCTTTCTGAGCCAATTAAATGCTTCTTTCTCCAGGGCCATGCCTTGGGGTTAATTCTATGTAAAATACTGACAAAGCCATATCCATTTGAGAGCAAGAAAGTAGTAGGAAAGAGGTTCCCAAATCTGTTTTAATTTTTGTGTCTGTGGAAATACTAAGCTACAACAGAGCCCACCACTTACCAGTGTACATATCTAACACACCAAGCCCTGTGACAGTGGGACATAAAGCTTCATGTCGGCTGGAGGGGGTCCTCTTTGAATCTCCATCTTGGTGCAACCCACGGACCAAGCTCTGGGAGAGTCAGCCTGCAGGATTCTGTGAGCCTTAGTTTAGAAACCACAGAACTACATCATAAACATAACATAGCAACATGACTTAGACTGGAGAAGAAAAAAAGACAATTTAAATAAAACATCACGGAATATAACTATAATTACAGTATTACCAACTGTGTCTCCACTTACACAGCCCTACCAGTTACTGGAAATACTGATCAATGTAAAAATCTGAAAAAACTGCTCTTAGAATTGCATATACTAGTGAATCTTTCTTCCCAGTTCCATGACGAATCCCTGGATGGCTAAAGAAGAAATGAGTATTGGACACTGTACGCATGCTAAAGGTATAAATTACTCATTATGAAATGATAGATAAATGATGAAGATGATTGTATGCGTTCATTAAAGGCACCCTATTCATTCGATGGACTTGCTAACAGCTTGTGCCAATTGATTACATTTTTACTGTTAATGGGATTAGCTCTTTATATTCCACTTACAGATTAACTTCACTGATGTAAGGATGACTTCAGGTCTTCGGCTTCTCTATGGCAAGAACAAAGCTGAAGGGAAGTGCAGGCTGGCCAGTGCAATAGCTGTAAAATTTGATAATTTGAGAAACTTGGCACAGAGAAACATGGCCCCAGAGGCACTGAGGAACAGGTTCCAAAATATTACTCCTGAGACGTGTAAGAAGGCATAGACTAGCGGTCCTGAGCCTCCACCAGCCCTTGGGAAAAGGTGGTACTGAAAAGACAGTGTGTAGGAGCCATCACGGCGGCCCTTCCCATGCATTCAGCTGCAGAAGTCGCGACCTCTTTCGACCGCAAGCAATGCCACAGGGATTGTGGGCATCGTGTTGCTTAAAAGCTTGATGCTGAAGACTCTATCTGAGGCAATGTGTACCTTTCACAGAGGAAATGAGTACAAATTTGGCTAGGGACATAAATAAACATGAGATCATTTTCTTAGTGCTGACTTACGTGATGAATGATTCATGTTTAACTTCTTCCACCGTATGTGGTTCAAATCCTGGAGGTAGCATCCTCCTCCTGAAACCAATAGGAGCAGCAGATCCTCTTCACCTCAAAAACGAGGTTTCCTACAGCCAAAATAAGCACCAGGCACTTTTCAGCTCCCTCTTCCAGGGTTTTGGATTTGCAGCATTTATTACCAAAAAATCAAACTAATCATAAAGCCATGGGACAACTTGTGACTTGTCTTTTTCACATTTCCATCTAGGCTAGGCTGTTTTTTACACTTATCTCATACTAAAACACTCACCATGTCTAACTGTTTTGCACCAGATTTTGCTTCATGCAAATATACTGAAAGAAACCTTCAAAGGTAACTTTCTGTGGAACAAGTGTCAGTGTGATTTCCAGCTGTGTGAGAATCTGATTATTCACGATTTTATAACAATGCCCAGATCCCAATATTCAGCCTCATGTGTGGAGTTCTGACTGAAAGGATCTGACTTTAGTGGCATGATTATGCACACAGCATTAATAATATGTAGAACATGTCTATATATACTGCTATAAATCAGAGTTTGCGCTGGTACCCAATTAAGCACTCCAAGTACAAAGTTTGGTTTTTACCATCAAAGCACTCTGCGAACAATAGGAGTCTGCACCGAAATAGCTTCATGTTTGTATCATCAGATGGAGGGAAGATGTGGATGGCCTGGGGGGGAGGCTGAAAGAAGGAAAGCTCTGAGCTCCCACAGACTTGCTTTTGTCAGAGAAAGCACAAAGTTTAGCATAAATGTGTGCCGCGTCCTTCATGCAACTGAAGACACGTTAACTACAACTTTTTGAGCTAGAGACAATATCACAAACCACGAAGGGAAAATTTCCAGGTCAAAAAACTATAGGTTTTCACTGCCCTGGGAATAGCTGCAGCAGTGTTATAAAGCTACAGGAAATGCGTGCTGTTTTAAAAGCTGTGGATTTCTATGTTCTGAAGGTGAGATATACCATGTAATCAACTCCTCCAACAGTATCTTGGGCTTTTGAGTGTTTTACTTGTAGCTTCAATTTATGAATTTGTGTACCTGAGACCTATGGAAGCCAGACTGGAGCTCAGTGGTGCATTTTAAAGCTCTATCATGCTGCCTGACAGCTCCTGGGGCCCTGGACAGGGACACTCTCTCATGGGGACATTACCTGCCTCAGGTCCTGTGCACCAGAAGGTTAAAAGAGAACAGCTAGCACTCTTGATTCAGACCTTGGTGAAACCTGCTTCCCAATGCAGTCGCTGAATTTCTAGGCATAATCAACACATACTCTGATAGCAGCTAAGTGAATCACAGACTATTCCTGCATTCATCTGTGGTGCTTGTTCCACAAGCCCTTGAGAACTGAGGTCTCCAGAGAAAACTCGGGTAAAACAAGGCAAGCACAACATCATACCTTGTTATCCCGTGGTGCTCTCCTGACATGATCCTGTCCTGTTTCATGTCTTTTTAGCCCTGACTGCAGCCAACTTGACTAAACCACGAAGAGCTGTGAGCTGTCTTTGCTAGTATTGTAGGGCCACTGGACTCTGGAGATGTGTTTCTTGCAAGCAGCTCTCTGTGCAGACAGTCTTGGGAAGAAAAACAGACTTAGCAATGGTTACGTCCCGTCCTCCTAGCGTCGGTCTATTGTTGGGTCTTTAAAAAAATAACATTGCTGCTACAAGCACCTTGCTGACAATAAATCCTTTCTCATACATCCTTTTAATGGTAGTGCCCTCAGGCAATGCCGAATGGAAGGAGTAAGGTTTCAGCGTCTGTACCAAGGAAATCCTGTTTTCAAAAGGCCAGACACAACAGCTGGGAAATTTTTGGTTATTGCTGCTTTGTGTCAACTCTTACCGATTCCTGGAGGGGGGTGTAATTTCTGCAGCCTAACAGCATTTGAACCAGGCCGAGCAATCTTTGAATTATTTCTTGGCTGACATTTCACAGAGGTGGGAGTGTGTGTATTAACACATAGCTGCATGTGTATTTTATATCTGTATATATACACATATGCCTTGGGGGAAGGAAGGTGGGTAACTCAGCATGTCTAGCCTTTGAAATGCTGATTCAGGATACTGGAAGCTGCCCCCACGTTGCTGCGCAACCAGACCCTGCCTAGCTTTCAGCCCAGATGAGTCCAGAGTTGCCTGAGATACCCATTTGGGGTGAGAGTACAGCCTGAAAAGCAGTGGCTGCCTGCAGCACTGCTGGGATTTTATTATTAACAGATTTGTTTTTGTGGTATTCACATTCCCAATGCTTCCCCCGCCTTACCCCCTCTCAGGCAGCTGTCTCCTCCTCCTCCTCTATATGCCAAGCCCCTGCGGGGACACACATTTCTGCGGGCAGCAGCAGTGGAGAAACCACAGTGCCAGCCCAGTCATCTCCTGGAAGCTGCCCCTTGCTCTCTCCAGCGCCGCATTTCCATTACAGCATGAGGGGGCTTTTCTGTGCTCTCACAGGTGCCTTCAACCTTGGATCCTGCCAGGAGCAACAAAAAAGTGTCATTTTTGCTGGTGTCTACAGTGGCAGTGTGGCTGCCCACACACATACACAGATGCCCACAACCATTTCTTTCCCCAGACTCTTTTTCGAGACACACATGTGCACACAAGAGGAGG
This sequence comes from Opisthocomus hoazin, assembly GCF_030867145.1. Classification (NCBI taxonomy): domain Eukaryota; kingdom Metazoa; phylum Chordata; class Aves; order Opisthocomiformes; family Opisthocomidae; genus Opisthocomus; species Opisthocomus hoazin. The sequence continues at coordinate 34,822,704 of NC_134422.1, read as the reverse complement.
GAATCTCCTCATTTCCAGCAAAGGGAAAAAAAGCTGTCTGAGCATTTAGCTCCACAGACTTCTGGACAGGAGGTGAGACCTTCAACACGTAGGACAGAGCAGTACTGGAGACTTGAGACTGATCAGACTGAGCTCCGAGCGTTTGATCAGTCCTTCGCTGCCCTCCTGTAGATATATGCTGTTAGGGGCTTCATCCTGGCTTTGCCATCCCAAACATGCTCTGCCACAGGCAGCGAGTATCCAGCTGCACCAGCAGCATCAAGACATGGAGTAGGGGAACAGACCCTCTAGTCCTTAAGACTCATCTCCTGATAAAAAGTCTGAGGCATTTCTAAGCCATGACCATCTTTTCTAGCAAAGACTTTATGCCCGAAATACTTTGCTTTCACAAGTTCTTTGGGCCCGAGCCCAAGGAGGTATATCTTCTCCTCTTCCTCCCACGCCCCTGGATCAAAAAATGTGGGCAGTGGGGGCATTTCTCAGCGCTTGCCTGTGGGATCTTGAAGGGGCTCTGCAGCAAGTCACCGTCGCTGGGTCTGCCGGTCTGCCTGTCTGTCTGCCTGTCTGCCTCTCTCATGTGGGGATCAGGACTCTGCTGAGAAAAAGCAGATAGGGTTTCACACAATCCAAAGCACATGTACAGTAACTAAAGCTGCGTAAGCACTTTTCTTTCCTAGGGAAATTTTCCAATGTATGTTTCAAAAGAATGTGAAAATATTCCCCCTCCTTTCTTGCCTGCTTCCTATAAATCCAGCCTGATGTGTACAATCCCCTCGGATGCTCTTCTCCAAGAGGGATTTAAGGCTTGGGAAGAGGCAGGGATGACAGCACTGGGAATTCATGCCCTGAGCAGCCAATGCAGATCAGACCCTTAGGAAAGGGCTTATCGGTCATGGAAACCACTTAAAGTTAATCATACATTATTGCTGTGAGAAAACACACTCAAGCAACCAAGTCCAGTGAAAATGGATGTTTGGGGTTTTTTTCCTTCATTTAAGCATCATCAGATGTTCACATTCTCCACAGATGCATTTTGGGTATCCCCTCCTCCTCCAGGAACGTCCATGCAAAAGGAAATTTCTCAATAGGAAGTAGTTTGTCTAAAAGTAATTTTTCATGGGGGAAGGGAAAAGAAAAGCCTTGACCCGATACTTCTGACCGGCTGCTTTGTGCACATATAGGCTGCAGTGACCGGCTGCTGCAAAGAGCTGCCAAAATCAGAGCTCCGGGGCTGAAGGCAAGGGTAACATGTGACAGGCAACATCCACTGCCTACAGACAGCCTTTCTGTGGCCAACAACTCCAGTTGCAGGAGCCAAGCTGGGGAATGAGCTTTCAGGACAGTCCCCCATGAACACAGGACCACCATGCCCTGCTGATCCCATGATGGCTGACCCAGATCATCTGTCCTTCACTTGCTATGCGAGAAAAACAGATCTGCCTGTGCTGAAGTGGGTATGTCCATGTGTACTAACACGTGAGCACGTACACAGTTCCTACAGATTCCTGCTGCTCCCACCCATCCCCGAGGGCTGAGCACAGCCCTCGTCCAGGGTGGAGGGATGCCGGCTGTGAGCAAGGACCCGCGGGGCCATGTGGGAAGCAGCTAACCCTCAAGAAATGGCTGAGAAATACATTCATATCCTCATTTCTACACTGCAGATCCCCAGTACAGAGCTGAGTCATTCCAGACAGACTATGGGAGATGATTTCCCCTTTAACTCCAAAAGCATTTGCTGGGTTGTAAGTGTTCTTCTTTAAAAAACAACGAAAAAAAAATCCCAATAAAAGCCTCCTTCTCCAAACACTGTATACATAAAGTCATGGAGAAGGAATGATAAACTTCCAGTGTTTCTGGTGGGTCACCACATCAATTTGCAGACTTTTTTATTCTTGCAAATTGTCATGTAAAAATGCTATCAAATGTCTGTACACAGTTCCTGTTATGGCCATTTTATTTCATATATAGACTTAACCGATAAACCTACAGATCAATTTATGCAGTAGAACGAAAGCTATGGGTTTTGCATGAGATTAAGTTCCAAAAACATTTCCAGTGTCTCGGTCTGTACAAGCGTGCATGCAGGTATGTGTGTGTGTCTACGTCTGAAAGACAGACAGCAGAGGTGAAGAGAAGGAATAAATGTTTGGGCCTTATTCCCAGTTAATGTCAGTCAGCATAACTGCACTACAGCTTTAAGCAGGCAGCTAAACCTAGAGTTTTTAACAAGTCTAAGCAGTTGAATTTAATGCTGAGGAACAGGGGGGACAGTCCTGGTACTGACTGAGAGGAGGGCTAGACTTGAGAATTCGTAAGAGGAGACAATTTACACCTTATTATCCACCTTATGAAAACCAAACCTTTTAAAATATGCCTCAGAATAGAAGCCACAAAATGTTATTAATGTTGGAAATGACTTTCTGGGACTTACACAAGCTTTCAGTCGTAGAAAGGCAAAAATACACCCAGATCCTCTCTTCTTAGAGACTGGTCCAGATCAGAAACTCCTGACACCAAAGCTGCCTTGTCCAGACTTGCTCAGAATTGGAAACAGAAATGGACTGCAGTCCCAGAAATGGGAAAGGTTGGAAGACACTGACCAGGAATCTGATTTTGTAACTGGGATCTTTCTTTGATCTTTTTTACAGGTAACTTAGTCCCTGGATAGACTTCATGCTCAGCATCCCTTAGAGAGGGGCAAGAGATAGGCACGAGCTAACTGATCCTGAAAAATTCACTGTGTGGGGGAAACTAAAGTAGGCAGCTGTGAAATTACTTCTTACAATCACGCTGCGAGCCAGGAGCAGGACTGAAAAGGAAATCTGCATTTCCCGGGTCCCAAGGGCACACAAATGCTGAAACTGAAGTTACACATGGCCTGCAGGAAAGAGCATGAGCTGGAGTGAGGTAAAAGGCCTGACCTGTCATCAGCTTTCCCTCCCACACCCCGTTGCAGAGCAGCAAAAAGCAGATGACAGGAGAGTTACCCAATCCTTCCCATCCCTCCTGTCCGTGGCTGGGGCCAATGTCCCCTCTCACCAGCCTGCATAGCCCATTGCCCAGCTGTGCTGGCCACCGCTCTGAAGCTCAGGTGCAGCGTGGAGCAAGTGAAGACAGGACTCCTGCAACTCCAGGCAAGGAGGCAGCTTCCACTTTAAAGGGAAAATAGCATGCACTGTCCCATCCCCAGCAGCCACTGCATCGGCCAGAGCTGCTTCCCACCATAGCATCATTTTTATAAGCATGTTTTTAGGTGGAAACAGTCTCCCCTCCACTACAGCTCCATCCCTCCAAGCTTGTTTCAGGGGAGCCTGGTAAGGAGGTTTGTCTGAATCTGAACTCAGCATACAACCATCTGGCACAGAGGAAAAAAAGCTTTCTTCAGTAGCTCGCAGCCAGATCTCAGTCTCAGTTTAGTTATTATTCACAACTCTGCCCAGAAATGACTACAAACACAAGCAAAAGGTACCAGACTGTGGGGATGAGCATGTAAGCAAACTTCCAGAATGGCATTTCTGTCTGTCCTGGTCTTTTTGTAAGGGGCTGAAAAAGCACAGGAGCCCTTTTCTCACGGTGGTCCAACAGCGTGATCCTAAAACACCCAGGACCTAGTGCAACTCTCAGGCATGAGATTCCCTTTAATACAGGGCCTCTGATATTTGCCTTTTCAGCAGTCTCTGCAGCAATCGAGTACACTTCACAGTGCAGTCTGATTTCTAAACGATGTCTAGAGTTCATAAATAGTCAACAGAGCTCCTTGAGCGTGTTACAGGCAAGAAAAGTATATGCTACCGACAGCAAGCTGCTGGGTACTACCCATTGATTACTCATTTATTAAAACACAAGCCCCTTTCCAATGGCTTACAAATAAAAGACTTGCTATAAAACACAACTCTTTTGAAAGCACAGAAGTGCATGGAGATGAAATTCCTTCCCAGACATGGAGGTGACCTGTATTTACTGTAAACATTATCCCACATTTAAATTTGGAAATGAAACAAGGGTGAGGCAAGGAGTCCGGATTCCAGTCAGAGCTTTCCTGCAGTCGGAGGTAAGCTGCACTGCCAAGGCTTGCTCGAGTCCTCCTGCCTGCCTGCTTTCACAGAGAACCTCTACTTTCTTTGGATCATTTTGTATGTGTTTCAGACTGGGTGGGGGAAAGGTTCGTTTGCACAGACATCTGATGAGGCTTACTCACAAGTGTTACTCACCAGCCACTTGCTTGTGGGGAAAGAGAAGTTCAAGCCCCATTCTTTGCTCATACCCAAGAAACAGCCGCAAATTGCCTTAAAGCGAAAGGGCTGGGTTCGATTCAAGATCATGTACCCTGCGGTTTGTATAAAAAAGCAACATCAGTTGGAAGGAATTTCTCTCAGCTGAAAATCAGGAAAAATATTATGACTATTGAATGGTCTGGGTATTTCTTGAATGTCAGAGCATGATAGTTCTCCAGGGTCAGGAGCAGGGGGAATCCTCCCTTGCTGTCAGTCGCTTTCTGTATGGCCAGCAAACCCTGCTCAGCAAACCACCTCGACCATGTGCTCAACCTCAGACAACCACGTAACCCCTCTGACAACCAAATGTAGCAGCACAAGGCTGAGCGATGCCTCAGTGAAGTAGGATCCTAGCAAGTAAATTCTCTGTGAAGTTACTAACACGTTGCTAACCATGGTTTGCTACATATGTTGCACTGACTGCGGATTTTCACCTATGTAAATGGGAAAGGGAGGCATTTGGCATTTTCAGTGAGGGTATAGAAACCCCTTTTCAGGAATGGCCCTGTCTTTCCGCCCGCCTTTTCTGAAACTCAGTGTGAGACGTCAGAAGTCCAGCTTGCAGATTTAACCGCTATCCCGTTCCCTTTATGTGAGCTTGCAATTCCTAGTCAGGCTTTTGATCCTATGCTCATATTCTAGATGAACAAAATCGGACGTTGCTGACTTTGAGAGAACTGGAGAGAGGAGCCAGTTAGCCCCTGGAGTATAACAGGTTGCCCTCATGACTGTCATACCTCACCCTGCACAGCTTTTCCTTGAATCCAGCAGTATCCCTTGAATCCAGTTCACTGAATTAAAAATTATCTAAAATCAGGTTTAATTAAAAAAAAATTAAAAAGAAGAGAAAGGGAAATGGTATTTTAAATATTCCTCCTTTGTTTCCTATTAAAGGCAAATGTGTGCAGCATTTCTATTAAGGTTCTGCTTCCTGTTTTGTAATATGGAATGTTAAAAATCCCTATATCACTCAAGAAGTTATTACAAACTCCAGAGAGTTCTCTATTCCCAAGAATTTCTCCCAGTGGGAAGCTGGAAAAGTTCCTGTTGAATTTACAGTAAATGCTTCAGACCCTATGTAATATTTATGGTGTCCTTCTCATCTTATCCAGGCTGGTTTGCTGTTTTGCTGCTGTGAAAGAAAAGCCTGTTTCAATGGTTAAGGGCTGTGACATTCACTTTGAAGGATATTGAAGTGGATACGATAGCCAGAGGAAATGTTCCAGTCTCGCTGATGTACCTTAGAGAGGTATTCGGTCAAATGAGAATTCACTAATCTGATTCCCAGGAAAAAATTGCAGTAACTTAATGAAGAAAGTGAAAGAAATGTGACAGATCTGCATTCATGGCTTGCCAGACATGGATTCCATGAAAGCCAGAGGAAAAATTCCCCTTCGCTTTCACGGGAATAGGATTTTGACCCTGAAGAAATTCCATTCACACAGAACTATATTGCATTTTTAAACACTGTGAGAATTATGTGGTGTCCATTTGCATTAAAAAGAACTCACTGTATGATATGATGTGAATGTATATTTGCATGGCCGCAGACTAGAGATACTACGGCCCTTTTTATCAGAAGATCTCAGAAATGTCTAAGAGGGGCAGCAGAACAACCTAGGTAGGGTCATCCACCACCTCACTAGCTGAGTCAGGAGCAGAGATGCCACCTCCACAGTGCTAGTCCAATATTGCTCCATGTATAAAAGTGGCATTTTCTGAGGAGATGTGAAGCTTGTAACCAGAGACAGCTTGTCCCAGAGGTGCTGGAGGCATCACACAAATTGAAAGGTGAGGAAATGGAATGTGGCACCTGGATGAAGGGGATGAAATGAGCAAAGAAGATGCCAGGGGCCAAAAATGAATCCTGGCTGTGAAATCTGCTAGATGGTAGCATCAGCTCTCAAAGGGAACAGCCTGAGCATGAGTCATTGCAAGGCGGTCTGAGCAAAATCCTGGAAAACATTGCCAAGATCAATCTGCCCTGTTCTCCGTGGATGGGCGACACAACACAACAGGTCAGCCCATGTCTCCCACTGTCTCCATAAACAGAGAGAAGACTATGTGGGAAGGAGGAACCCACTTTAGCTGTATCTTTGAGGGCAAATTATAGTTCAGGAGACAAACAGTACTATGAGCAAGAAACAGAAGGGTGGCTAAGCCTATATGTTCATTTTCAGTCTCCTTTGTATATCCACACATACACAGGAAGAGAACTCATCACACCACATAAACTACAGCCTTGGTTTAGACATGGATAAACAGTCCTGAACAAATGAAAGGTGACGTTGCAGTGAAAGGAATAAAGCTTTTTGTACGATGTCTCAAGAGACATTTAGAGTGGAGAAGATGTGAGACCCTTCATCCATATAGCACACTGATGGAAGAACCATAGAACAAGAAGAAACAGTAGCTGTTCCATTCTGAAAAGTACAGATACTGAGGGGAGTGGTAAAAAGATTAAACTTGGTGTCTGGTTTTATTTAAAAACCTTATTAATTCCTTGAGAATAAAAAGGAGAGAGTACACTCACATCTGAAATTACTTTGAAACATGCAGCCAACATCCGTGTTGCACTGAGCGCTTAGAAATACGAGGAGGAAACAGTGAAACGAGACTCAGTTTAGGATAGTGAACTAAGCACCAGGGTGGGACAGTGATCCAAAATGAAGATATTTAGAGGAAGAAATACAATTTGAAAGTGGAGATTAGGGTTGAGGTTATCATCTGAGACACAGATTTATAAAACAGTAAGGCAAGATAGCGACAGTAAACTTGTATGTGACTCTGCTTGCGTGCATTAGAGACAGCGCATCTCTGGCAAAGGGATCACTAGTGAGACTACGTGGAAATTGCTAGTGATTCCTACCCTAAATGGAAAAAAGGAGAAAACTCGGGGAAGAATAATAGCAATGATTAAGGAATAAATGCATATAATTTCAAGGCACATTAAAACAGTCAAACTTAGAAAACCCTTAAGAGAAGACAAAGTTACCCTTCAAGAGCTGTGATACCGCTACTCCAAAAACACTTACAAGCCCTCACTGGGTACTAGGTATTTGTTCAGAAAAATACTCAAAAAGTGTTAAAAATCTCAGACTTTCATAAACCTAATAAGAGACCTAGGATGTGGGACAAGTCAACAAATGTTTCTGTGAAATCATAAAATGCTTTGGGTTGGAAGGGACCTTTAGACCTAAATCTACCCTCCCTTAGTTTAAAACCATTACCCCTCGTCCTTTCACAACAGGCCTTGCTAAAAAGTCTTTCCCCAGCTTTCCCACAGGTCGCCTTTAAGTACTTAAATGCCGCAGTAAGGTCTCCCCAGAGCCTCTTCTTCTCCAGGCTGAACAGCCCCAATGCTCTCAGGCTTTCCTCGTAGGAGAGGTGCTCCAGCCCCCGGATCATTCTTGTCGCCCTCCTCTGGACCCGCTCCAACCCCAACGCAGAGATACAATCATCTAAGTACTGAAGATGTGCATGAGCTCTCTGTATGCAAAACTAATCACTAGCCAGGATATATCTCTGTTTAGCTGTTCACTAGATTTTCAGATCGCATCTGTGAATTTACTCTTTGGAGGATACTGGGAGAAGCTGAGTTCAAGGAGACATATCTCTGCATATGAGATCTATTCCTGACTTGTTTATATTTTTATTTCCCAGGGTGATTTAAAACGAGTTTTGGTCATGGCTGTCGGTTACAGTCAGAGCGTACAATGACGAGTAACTGCTGATTATGCTGTTTGGGATATTCATGCTAAATATCAGAGCACTCCCCTTCAGTCTAGCAGCCTGATTAGACTAGATGAAGCACTTAAAGAACAAAAGTTTAACGCAGGAAGCAAGTCTGCATGGAAGAAGGCAAACACAGGCCTGGTTCACATCACTGGCAAATCCTGCACCCCCAGGAATCCTGGATTTCTCCAAGCCTCTCCATGAAAGCAGGAGCTGAGCTTGGGCTTGCTCGGCAGCAGACACCACGTGGTTAAGGCTGCTTAGACAACATGGTGTAAGGGAACCTATCTTTCATGCACTGTGTTTGGGAATATCTTGTGGGACTAATGGCTTGATAGTTAGCCAGAGAAGTACTGAACTCAACATGCATTCTTCTCACCACCTCATTACCTCCCAGCCATTCCCCCATCTGCGTCTGTTTGTTTAAATGGACCTCCTTAAGACAGAGGATGCTCGTTAGGAGCCTGGTATAATAAACATGGCACTTGTGCACTTGCCTAATTTGATACATCTGATGAGCCAGAACTTAATAAATGCAAACTACTACCCAAATTACTTAGATTTGTTCAGTCGCTTTCTGTCTTCCTCAGCATATTCTATGGGCTGATCTCATGACATCGTCCCTCACGCCAGGATTTTTTTTGTCTATCCAAACTTTCTTTTTCCACTAGAAGCCTCCAAGCTGGGCTCCTCTCAGGCACTTTGCGCATATTATTTCACCGCTTCAGTGGAATGGTTCAAATTATAATTTTCCAGCTGAGATACAAAGACTAATTCATTCAAGACCCCTTTTTCGTGTGTGACTGTGGATTCCTCTGTGGCCCTTGAGGAGATAAAATGCACCCAAAGTGCTGTGGGAAAACCAACGTGCTAGGAGCAAGCGTTCAGACAGAGGAAGAAATTGAGCGAAGTCATGTGCTTTCAAGTATATCCCATGTACTCTTTGAGGATGAGCTGATTGTCATCTTGGGATGATGAGAGAGAATACAAGATACTAGACACTGAGCAGGAATAACGAATGACAAATATAAATCTGAGCTGAAATCCTCTGCTGATACTAATCAAATTAAATTCATAGCAGTAGTCAACATTGAGAAACTAGCTGCTAATTTTTGTGGCTAACCAGCATGGCTGTCCTCAAGGCTGCTCCAGCAATGACAGTTGGTGTTATGTCAGGAAGCCCAGGAAGTGATGTGCATACTTTGCCTTGAAAACCAGCCACCTGTGTCCATTGCCATTGTCAAGGACCAGCCACCTGTGCCCCTTGCCAGCAGGCGAGGACCTGGGTTAACATGGATCTCCTACCTTCAGCTGTTTGCCCTTGAGAAAAAGTGGAGTGTGTGGCCCAGCCTCACGCTCAGGATGGGATGCACTTAGGAGAAGGGAGATTGAAACAGAAGCTTTGCTGGGCTGGTCAGCCAGCCTGGAGCAGAGCTGGGAGCCCATGGCTTTGAGAAAGGCAGGAGATCTCTGCTCTGGTGTTTGTGCCAGGAACGATCTCACATCAAACTCACAGAAAACCAGGCTTAAGTGCTTTGGAGCTTTCCTGGGACAGTCAAACTGGACAGAGAGGCTGGTGACATGCCAGGAGGCTTCTGCATGCAGCAGAGTGCGTCAACATCCATGCGTCAGCATGCAGGGTTTACAGTTCCAGAGACTGTTTCATGGCCATAATCCCAGAGAAGGAGTTTGGGGCAACTGAGAGGTATGCCAGATAGATGCTCAAAATTACATGTAGTGAATGCAGGCCTTATTGACAGCCCAGCAGAGCAAAAGCAAGCAGCTGGGTCTATGAGCAACACACAACCCTTTCTTCTCCTGCTGGCAAAGCATAGCCAATGCCAAGGGCTGCCCTCCCAGCACTGATCTGCATGTCTTAACAAACGTCCATGCATAATTCTTCAGGTGCCCTGATGCAAGCATATCTCATCGCTGTGGCCCCATGATCACAGCTAGGAAAGCAAGCTGACCTGGGAGGACTCTAGAGAGGCCATCTGCAAAAGCACATTCGGCAAATTAACAAATCCTCGTGGACAGTGGGACGTCACAGCACAAGGAGAAACATGTGGAAAAGGCTGAATCCAGGTTTACTTCCACTACTCCTGAAAGATAAAAAGAACTGTTTCATGGCCGTAATCCTGGTATATGACAAGTAGCTTAAATTCACTTACTAAGTAATCTTATAAAGTAAATAGCTTTGATCTGGTGTGTTTAATTTAAAGCACTTCATGTTTTATTTATCCTTTTACTGTGAAGAACAGATTGTACTTTCTTTAATAAAGTCTAAGAAATAAGGATTTCCAGTCCTCACACAAAGGAAAATTCATACCAGCAATACAACTGTGAAAACTGATTTCCCTGAGCCTGTTCTCATGGAGAAGAAACAATTCCTGCGCCTTAGGAACTGATGCGACCATGTATTGAATTGCAATGTGCCAAATACCTGGATGGATATTTCGAAAATTAACCGATGGGTGATTTGAGAAGTTGGTAAGCGCTCATATGAGCAACAAACATATATGATGATAAAAATCACACTCTGCCCTGGACAATTTATTAAGAGCCTCAAGAAAAAAAGAAAAAAAAAAAAAAAGAAAAAAGACAAGAAGGAATCAGTTCGTAAAATATGATTGTTTTTGAAATGTTTGCCTAGCAACAGACCAACAAATGCTCCAACTATGGCTTTATTTTGTATTCTCACAGCAATACCACATAGGATTTCAACACAAGCCAGCTCTCACTCTGAAATCCACCCTGGTGACCTCAGCTGCCCCGCTCTGATGCTTGGGCATCTCGCAGCTCCCACCACACACCCTTCCCAAGGCACAGCCGATTGCAGTGCCGGCAGAGCAGAAAGTGCATCTGTTTCCGCTTTCCTACATTGCAAAAACCCATTCCCCCCAGTTGCTCTCACTTGGCACAAAGGAAGAAAAGGGCTTGATGTGCCAATTTCCTTCTCTTCTGGTGTCGTGCTGGTGCTGCCCACCTCTGCACACTCAGCACTGCTTGACCTCTCTTTCCCAATACGCCATCTGAGCTTGCCGATGAAGAATTCAAAGTTAGGTCAAGTTCTTACGTCCTTTCTTGTTGGACACAGAAAAGAAATCAAAGCCCAGGTAAAATCTCTTCCCCATAGAGCTCTGTTCACTTTTCTCATCGTCTCACACATGCCAGCCCTCAGGTTTTGGGAACATGGCTTTGCTTTTCAGAGTAGACTCAAAAATATGGGTTCAACAGCAGAAAAAAATCAGGAAATTTAAACAAAGTCCACTGGAGCTGCCAGGAAAAGAAAGGCGCTGGTTTTTCAGAAATTTAGCATGAAAAGAGTTTCAGATCTATTTGCATCCCTGCTTTGGCATGGAGCTCAGATGTAAGTGCGGTCAGAGTTGACAGCATAACCGGTGGCCACACTGTGAGAAGGCGGCAGTTGTGTGCATGGTGGAGAGATGTGGGATGGCATGCCACTTCTCCGACTTCTTATTTTACAGTTAATCTAGGTGTACCACCAATTTCAAAAAAGGAGTGGATTTAGGTGCCCCTGCCTCTCGCAGCTGCAAGACACTGCTCAGCAACAGTATTTGTCTCTGAAGAAAACCGCAGGCTCACGGATGGCCTACTAAGCTCTGCACTCAGCAGGAGATGTGAGACTCTGATACTGCAGAGGCAATATCTTCAGAGAACCGATGAGTCTCAGAGCTTCCGCTGAGTTCTGAACTCTGAGAAAACTGCAATCCAGCAGCCTACATCCAAGACACCTCTCCTATCTACTTTCTTCTTTCCTTTGCCAGCAGAACAGCAGGCCTTATGGTAGGCAGCAGAGTGCTCAGGGTAAGGACAATTCATCCCATAAGAACCAGTGTTTCTTGCCTTGGTGCCTCACTGCCCCCTTTGTTAACAGGGACAGTGGTGCAATTCTATCTCACAAAGGTATCATCTAGCCAGCAGTTTAAAGGCTAGATGTTCTGGTGATGGACACATACATGCAAGATAGATAAAGATGCCACAGGAGACAAATCGCTGCTCAGAAGCATTTTGTGGGTCATCTCCAAATGTGCCCCATCAGCAAAGAAGAGGCGTGTGCCCAGGCAACGGCTGGCTTGTCTGGAGCGAACGCTCAGTGAGGCAGACATGAGCACAAGCATGTTACTTTAACTTACATACATGCATACCCTGCTGAATCAGATCTTGGTGACACTGTGGATTAGGCTGTGCTGGCCAAAGACATCCTCATCCCCGACAAAACCTCACCATCCCGTAAATTAAGATAAGCACGGATTATCTTCTGCTAATGGGTAGGATAGGCAGTCTCTGGATAGGCAACCTCTGGCAAAGGGATGAGGCAAACAGCCAGGCAGCTTTAACCATGCCCAGTTTTGAGGCAAAATGCACTAATTTCATCACTTTTCATTACAGGTTAATCAACGTTGTGTCACTTTGTAATTTGGGCAGGCTTTGGGCACACATGTAGGCAGTAAGTGCAGGGCAGCTGACACCTACCTGCTAAGCCTCAGCAGCTCTGCTGTACTGGGTAGTGCACCTGAGCACTTATTTCAGCTGAAGATCTTTTGCTAGTGTAAATTTTGGCCACAGAAGGAGGGCTGGTGAGTGCAGTTAGATAGCTAACCTTTAAAACACAGAGAAAGCCAAGGCCACCCGGCAGCAATTTCGAAGCAAAAGCAGCTCAGCAGCTGTCCTTAGGTGGCCAAAAACTATTTTTATGAGCCCAGTTGTAGGGAGTCAGGACTGCAAATCATCACCTCTGTCCTCCGGGTCTGGGTGCTGCAGACCTCCATTTCACGGTAACTGGAACCAGATCTACGTACTTGCATTGTGAATGTAACTCTCATCACGCCAGCTCACACAGTCACATTTCTGTCAAATTATCCAGAGTAGATGAGACGGATTTTAGCCTAGCTTTATGCTTTTATGCTAGCTTTGGCCTGGCTGTCAGAAATCAGACAATTCCTAATGCAGTGTAACATTTGCCAACGCGGAGTTCATCTGGCCACATTTTTTAGAACATTTTTGAGGTAGAAAAGTGACTTTACAGTGGATCATCTTGTTTTGCATCACGCTGCCATCACGTTTTGATCTAGTGCTAGGAACATGAGAGCTGGATTTACCATACCATCGCATCATGGTCTGCACATCCCCGTCATGAATCAGAGGCAGAGGGGGTCAATGGCTAATTAGTTGCTGCCTGCAAAGCACCCTGAGGCCCACAGAGAAAAGCACAGCAGTAAGTGACAAGCGTTACTTATTATTCCCTGAGTTAATAGTCCTTTTCTTTGCAATGTATCCTTCACCTTAGCTATCATACCCTTCCTATCTCTCCACTCCAAACCACAGAGGGTTACAATACAGAATATATTTGCTTCCTGTTTCATAAATTGCAATTGCACATTTCCAGCAGGCACTCTTGTCTGAGATTTAGAGGCAAGCAATTTTATTTACAAGTAGTACGTGCTTCTAAATCTATCTGGTTCCTTTGCAACATAACGCTTGCTGAAAATTAGGAATAGCCCAATATAGTAGAAACTACTTTCCTGTTATTTGAAGAAGTTTGCATAATCCCTTTTTTCTCTTACTGCTATCAAAAGTAAATATGTATCTGAGATATTCTGTTATATTTACCAGAGATAAATAATTTAAGCAACACACACACACAAACAGGAAATACATGCAGCAACTACTGATAATTGTCAAAAATATTCCTTAAGAAGTTATCATTAACATTGTCCTTGTTTGTCACGAGAACCTGTGGGCCAAGTAAGAGTGCATGCTGGCTTCACCGCTTCAGTTTTACCCACTGCCAGTGGGTAAAATCCCAGCCAAAAGAAATTAATGGTTAGAAGGCCCCGGTGACTTGGTTATGGGCTACATCATAACACTTCTGCAGAAATGTCTCGTGAGCATCAACTTTCACCTATCTAGAAGCAAAATAACACTTCAAAACCAAACACCCTTTATGTATACCATTGTGCACTATGTCTTTACAGACTTTGGGATGAGACCTGGAGTTGTGTATGCCAGCGTAACAAGTCAACACTGTTACCAGCTGAGCCGTAGCAATTTACTGTCCCATGTGGAAGCAGCATGGTTCCATTCCTGGAGATATTGGCCCAGTTCCTTTCTCTCCCATGTGGGCAGGCTGTGAGCACCCCCTGCCACTATTTGCACCTCGGTTGATGGGTGATAACTTATTAAGCTTCTGAAAACCAGTTGTGTACCTGTGTTCATAAGCTGACATACACCTGATGAGGTTACCCTTGACTGAGAGAATCAGTCAACATGGTGGGATCCAGGCAACACCTTCAGGAAAGGGCACGCTTTGTAACACACTGCACACTGAGGCAGGGTTAGAAACAGAAAGGTTCGGTGCAATATTCAGGTGCATTCAAGATGCTCTGGGACAAAGTTCAGCTTTCTATCATCTTCTGCTAAGAATTTGGATGCAGACTGGAAGCTCTATCTCCTGCCGTGATGGCAGCCACTGAGAGTGAGAGAAATGTGTCCATTTGACCACTCTCCCTCTGCCTGTTCTATGCTCTAGTGCTGTTCAAAGGAGGGCTCCCTCCAAACCGAGCACAGCTCCCTGCTGTTTCAAGTTAAGCAGCTTGAAACTGACGGGCCCAGCCATGTGCTTAGAGATAAACATTTGTGCAAATATTTGCAGATGTGGGACCCTAATCTAGAGAACAATGTCGATCCCAGAGATCATTTTGTTTATGAATGTCAGTCCTGGGGCATTACCGAAAGCCCAAAAGAAACGTCTGTGTTCCAAGATGCTTACAGTACCAGGGTCACATCCCACAGACTGTCTCGAGCGAGCAGCCTTTACTTGCCAGAGCAATGAGTGTCTACTACACAACTGAAATTGCAGGCTGGCACAGGATGGATGCATTTTGCAAACAGAGTTGGAAGCTGAAAACATGCAGAGATACGAAAGTATTGGCACTTTGCAGGACAAGAATTTGCAAATGCTTTGGCCAGCTCTAAGTCCATCCACAGTAAAAGCTTGCGTGGACTGGTTGTGTACAGGGAGAGGAAAGAGAAAAGAAAAGAACTTCCACACAGGCTTGCTGTTGCTTGAGAAAGCCAAATACTCGTCTCATTATCTTTGCGCTCCTTATTTGGAATATTCCTTTCTCCTTGCTTATGCACCAAATGCCAACATCTCTGTTGCTCACAGGTTCCATGTTGCGTTGATCTTCGGGGTATCAGATCTCTGCTACAAGCTCTTGTCTCTCCAGTTCTTTCTTCTAGCTTCTGAGCTGCAACAAGGTGTTCCAAAAGAGTTGCTGCTGCCGAAATGTGGAATAGGAATCAAACCTCTGAACCTCAGGTTCACACTGTATATAAGACTTCCTTTTCCCCTTCAGCGAGTCCATACAGCAGTTCCTCTTTGTGCCAAATGAAAGCTACAGCATCTTAGCTTTTAGCTTGGAAAACAGCAGCCTGGGCTTTCAGTTTGGCTTAAACCTCAGCACGCAGACCAATGCGATGGCCAGCATGCACAGCTTCACGCCAGAGCCTAATCTTTTTCAAGAGGTAAATTTAGCAGGCACTTTCCAGACTCACAGTCACGGTGCTGCAGTAGTGACAAATCCACCAAGAGAAGGGAGAACTGGAGGGATGCCTGAATCACAGGCGGTTGCCTGGTTTTTCCCAGGGCAGAAACCAGTGTTTGGTAGCTACAAAGCTGGCTTCATATGTTTACCAGAAGAACTGCTGTGCACAGAATTTGCTGACATTTCCCAGGCAGCTTCGCAGACGCGACAGGGATAAGAATAGGCCCCTCGAGACCCAACTCGCTTATAAACAATGCCCTATTTGCAGTGGCTCTTTTCCTGTAAGATCTGAAACCAGCTTGTCTAAAAGGTTTTCTACAGCCAGTAAATCAGTTAATGCCCTTAAACCAGTGAGCATCCTTTATCATATATCATGTTTCTGTAGTGAGAAGGTACACTGCGACGACCCTGTGATGCCCTCTTACGGCTATGTGCCAGCATCTGAAAAAAGTTTTGGACAAGTATCTCTCCCAGATACGTAGCTGTGAATATGACTTTACAACAGGCAATGGGCTCTTTTTCTTAGACCATCACTTCATGTGGTGGTAATGATTTTGCAAGAGAATAATATTTTTGTTTACCTCCATTTTTTCCTAAACATAACAGAGTTTTTTTGATGTTATTTCTTCTTTTTTTAGCCTAGATTTCCTCTCAAAGAAAGCTCTGATTTGCCTGTGTACACAGCCACAGTCACTGGTAGATGATGGAGACTGGGGAACCGTAAAGATCCTACTTTTACAGACTATCCAGATTTTAAGATGTATTTCAAGAGGCATACCAGATTTAGGGGGAAGGAAAGAGAAAACATTGTGTCAGATCAGCATTAATTTCAAGAGAAGAAAGGGGGTAATCTTTATGTGTGTTATGTCTACACAATCAGGAAACGCAGCAGACATCTCTTCAGCATCATCTGCTGTCCTTATTCGTTCTCCTAGGTTGAGGCATGCTGAAGAGAAAAGATTTTGCAGCCCCAGCAGAAATGTTTGTGAAGTGTTTATCTGATCAGCTAAAGACTTTGAAGGCTTGCATTGGGAAAGAGTTCTAACACTTCATAACTCAGATGCAACTGAGAGGCTTGGTGTCTCCTTTTTGGAAGAGAGGCTTTTTTTTTTTTAGGGCAGCAAATTGGTGTTTTGTACCAACAGCAAGAGTTGGGATGAAGACAGGGTACCACAGTTCACTGAGGTTTTTTTAATTTCTTTTTGTTTTTCTGGCCAAAGCTAGAGATAGGGTTACATACTGTTTCATATTACCAAACGCATTGTGCTGTTCACCACTTAAGCCATCCGCAGACGGGAACAAACCCCGAAACCCCAGGTATTGCTGCTAACTGCAGAAACCATCTGCAAGCGCAGAGCGAGATGTATGCTCTCTCCCTCTGCTCCGCATGGAAAAAACCCCTGACGCTAGCCCTTATTTTTCCTTTCTACATCAAGAAGGAGACTGCACAGTAGGGAAAAAGCACTGTATGCATCCCTGTGCTAACAGTAAGAGTACTGGCTTTTCAACATGGAAAAAATGATGTAGCCGTCAGAAATGCATAAGCAGCTTGGGAAGAGCCAGTTCTTTACTGACCTGCTCCAAAGTTTATCACAACCCTGGGCAGCCAGGGTCTGCTTCCTGCTCTGTTGCATGTGATAAAGGTGAAGCTTAGAAAAAGCAGCCCCTGTTATCATCTTTGTATGCTACCCAGCAACACCGTAACTTGAAGGTCAGGCTACCAGAAAGACATATGGAAAGGCTTTGGTGTGACCAGTCTCCAAGTTGGACAATTATGGCTCACATCAAGTAGAACTCTGTGAGTCAACAAAGTCATGTTCTGCGGTCAGCGTTACATTTGCAACGATATTGCCCAGTCTTTTCTCTACTTTGGTTTCAGGTGTTTCTAGCAGCCTGACTACTTCATGCATTTCACTGGACAAACGCTTCTGACTTTCCACATGATGCCTGGTGTGGACATGCAAGACATCTTAAATGGCAGATATACCGAGCTCCCTTTCTCACTACCGTTTCAGAAGTTTTCAGCTTTCTCTCCAAACTAGATCTTTGTTTCACTTTTCCTGCAGGTGCTACATATTTATTCATGTCATCTCAAAGACCATGAGCTCAGACATGCGTCAGTCTGAATTTCCAGCTTCAAAGGAAAAACAGAAAACAAAACCATCAGAAAGACTATAATGTGCCTGGTCCTACTTCTGACCACTTGGAGAAATACCATTTAGTCGTAAGACATCAACTCACCATGCAATTCCTGAGCTGCATCAGGTTCATTTTTAAAGTACATCTACCCTTTAGTCCACTTTTTTCTAGTAAGTGTACACTGTTCGGAGCTCAGCATTGCAGTATTGGGGCCATGCCAGTACTTCAGGCAGTAGTTCAAAGCCAGCTCCTTCTAAAGCTACATATTGGAGTACTAGGACTGCAGCAGAGACTTAATCTAGGCTGAGTCCAACCTAGTAATGTCTGGATTATCAGCAGAGAAATGCATACCAAGCATATTCAAGAGTCACGATGGGAAAGTTTTCCAAGAACGAGTGAAGAACCCTGTAACTTCCACTAGCAATAACTTGCTTAAATGCAATTAATCCCTGTAAACCTCCTGATGATATCAGTTATCTCCTACAGATACTGCTGTAATCTTTCAACTGCACAATTCTTTCTTTTTAACTTTCATTTTCTCTATAGAAAATGTTACAATTTCTGCTTTCTTACTTTTCAGTGTCACAGAGTTGCTCTGAACCTTTTCCCAAGTCTCTTTCCCTTCAACTTGCTTTTTTTTCCTCTTCTTATTTTCTTTACCTTTTTTTTTTTTTTTCTGTTTTTTAGAAATGGGCTGTAACTTGATTGCATTATCCCTAGTATTGCTTCATCTATGCAACTTTCGTTGCTGAAGCAAAAGGGATTGGAGGTTAAGCAATATCATTTAAGAGCAACAAATGAGATAACTGAGGCAGTAATAAGACAATATGATGCCTTGCTCTTGTGAAAGAGAAATATTAATTGCTCAGGTTGTGAACAAGTGTTTCCTGGTGGACCAAAACCACAACATTGCAGGCAGTGGTAAAGGACGTTTTCAAAATTTTCAGGGTGGTGGTGTTTACAATTAATTTAGCATATTACGCTTTTGTCATGTTTTTAAATCTTTCATATCACCACAAGGCCATGAGCAACAAGCACTGTATATTTTAATCTTTGCAATTTCTCAATAATAATGAAATATTTGTAACTTTTTGCACTCCATGAGTTGCTTGAAAAATATTCCTTCAAAGGAAATTATAGTTGAGACATCATTTTTGTAAGTTCCACTAGCTACAAAGAAAACATTCATTTTGATGTTTCCTTCTATGATTCCTTGAATGTACTCAGCACTATAAATGTTTCTAGCAAAAATTACTGTTCATTTACAAGTTTTGTTAGCACTGTACCAAAAGACGAGACGTTAATGAGTAGGTTAGTGCAAATATTACTGAGTGTGACTATCACATTCACACCCAAAGGGAAAAAATTTATAAAGAGATAGAAACGACCTGCTTTGAGGAGAATAAAATATAAATTGACAAATCGAGAAAACTATAACTTGGATGATGAGCTGAAGCACAGAGAAATGAAGGGACCTACTCAAGGTCACCTAAGAATGTCACACAGACCCAGTAGATCCTACATTTCTTCACTCCTACTTCAACTTATGTCCAGGGTGAGAACTGTAGATATCTCACAAAGAAAACTTTGGCTCCTATTAGCTACTTCTGGAGCTAAATCACTGTTCATGTCCCTCCCTTTTTTTTTGCGATACCCAGTCCCAGCTGGGATTAATTTAGGACACGGTACAGCTGGACACTAAAGTAGAATGCATAGGGTGAGCTGACAACAGTTAAAGCCCACCCTAAATTTGACTCACTTGAAGTCAGCAAAATATGTTGTTAGATGTCAGACCAATCTGCACTGATTTTCTTTGGCAATGCTTCAGGCTTCCTCCAGTATTCATCTATTCCCAGTTTGTATTCAGGGAGATGTGACTTGCAACTGAGGCAGAGGAATTAACTTCATCATCCTACCACGGTAGGAAGAGGCAGAAAATAAACAGCTTCCTGGGGCAATGTCAGCAGAAGACTGACAGAGCTTAATATCAGAGAGTTTAGAAAATCTCAGGCTATACTAACTAATTAATTGCCTCTGTGGTATTACATTGATGCAGGACATGCTCATAGGCTGTTCTTTTCTGATGAAAAGCCATTAAAATGAGCACAGTCTGCATTTCTGTTCTTTGGTTGTGTGTTTGCATTGTCCATCAGAATTGCTACAGAAAGGAGTACCTTCAGATCTCTAGTTTTGTGGTGGGCTGCATCTGTCCCTGCTCCAAGATGTAACAAAAGAATTAAATCCACAATAGCACTGCATGCATTCAACATTGCTTTTCCATATGAGCACAATGCAGGAATTAGTATAAGACTATGAACTTTCTAAATTCACTTACAATCTGGATCTGTGCTAAGCAGATCCCTACAGATAAATGTTTCTACTAAAAAACTAAGCTCCAAGTTTCCTAACAAAAAAGTACCTAGGATATCCACAACCAAAATCATAAAAAATATTTTCTAACTCCTCTCAAGTTTTATTTTTAATTTATACATTGAGTTTTAGACATCAGTAAAAGTCATCAGTACAATGACATCTATTAGTACGATCATTAGTAGGATTCATCCATCAGTATGATCTATCATTACAATTGCCATTTGATTTGAACTTCAAGTAAAAATTCTTCCTGTCCTACACTCTGTATCCTTGTGTTTTGATTTTATTCACTGCAAAGGAAAATAAAAATAAATATAAATATTTCTATGCATTTGCACTAGTGTAGATGAATGTCCAAACATGTAATGCAGCTATGGAGAACATGCTTTCCTGTAAGGAGCAGTTTGGGAAGGAAACATAGAACAACCAGCACTTGTGAGTGGGTGATCTAAACTCGAGTGAAATACAGCATCTTTTTCTTATCTATACCCCCTGTTGAATTGACTTTGGCTTAAACCACCCCCAGGGAGGCTTCTCTGTGTGGGGAGGCTGAAGTCAGGGTTCAAACTCAGGCTAAAAGTGCAGTGGAAATTCACCCTGTGTCAAGGAACAGCTCAAAAACTGGTGTCCACTTTTCTAAGATGTCATAAGCCATCCCAGTCTTGGTGTGGGGAAAAAAAAAAAGTTTCTGATATTGCCAATAGTGGATACCATGCAGAAAATAATCTTTTCTTATGGAATAAAAACACTTGGCTGCATTGTTTTCAGATAAAATATTGTTCTCTGTTGTTGGGAGTGAAAAACATAGTAGTTTGGTCCACTACAGTGTTAGCCTGTTTCCTCTGCCCTCAAAGAAAGCTTTCCACAAAGTATCATGAGAGAGCTACAGGTAGAAGCATGAGCGTCACCTTCCTATGCAGGCATCTCTGCACTGAGAATATCCCACACAGGATTAATGAACTGCTTGCAGCCTGACTGCAAACAGAAAAGATACTGAAGACTCACATTTCAAGCAGCTAATCACGACTGATCTGGGGAACCAGCCCTCACCTCATTTTTCCATGCAGTGCACAGCTAGCCCCTGCCACTGAAGAATAAGATCTTGAGAGTTTAGCAGGGACATAAAGAAATTATAGAGGACAACTATATCCAGAGTTATCTAAATCAATCAGAGGCACTTGGAAAAGTTATATATTTCAGGTTGAAGCTGACCTTTAACTTCTGCAGGCTGAAGTATTTTTCTGAAGCAAAATATCTTGAGAACTGGTTCATAAAGGGCTTTCTACACGTTCATCTGAAGCACTGAGAAATGACCACTCTTGCAAACAAGAAATCAGTTACATGAACTGTTGGTCTAATCTGGGCTTGCAACCCCTGGTTCTTAAAGGTTTCAGGTGTGTATAAATATATGCATATACACATGTGTTTGTGCATAGTTTAGCAGAGAAAATAGAGGACAGATGCTTCTAAAGACTTATAGGCAATCAGGATATTATTACCAGAGTTGTACTCAAGCTCAGCTATTACTATTCTCAGTTTTATTTGGATTTACTTTAATCCTGAAGAATCCCATAAAATATACCTTCTTGGAAAATATAATATGAAAGGATCCTATTGAAGCACCCGCTGCCCTTGCCAATAAGCTGTAAAAGAGGGAAAGACATTTGGAAACCAGTGTTCAGAGACTGGGCAGGAGGACTGGAAACTTTGCAGAGATGCTGTTCTGTTGTCCTGTCCTGTTTATCTTCTTTTCCTCTTCTTGCTCAGCTAGCCAGTGGTTAAGGAGAAGTATTTTGACTCTTGTGAGTCATACTTACCAGAAACATTTTGCTTTGGGCATTTCCTTGTTGCCATGATCCTTGCCCCTTCTTTCTGGCTTTCCCATTTAGATTGAAAGACACCAGCTACTATGTGGAAATATTTCATGTTCTTGTATGAAGAGCACTGTATTGGTCATGTCCAAATCTTTCCACTACAGCAATTCAGGATCAACTGCAAATAACATTTGTGATTAGAGTAGGACCCATATGATGAGCTACTGATGTCTGAGAGATTCCTGTCTACGGCGTAAGCAACTCCCAATTCATGGGAAGGAGGTGGTTAAAAAACAGGAGAAAACAAAGTTTGGCTCTGGTCCAGGCTCATATCTGTAGCGGAAGTGTGGAAGAAAAATTAAAAATTTTCCAGAAACACCGCATAGGAAAACACCCATTGTTTCCTCCAATCTTCTTATCCTACAGGGTGCAGTTCATTCATGAGAGGAACTCTCACCACGTATGAGCAGCTGCTCCAGAGGTTTCTAAGAAGGTGCAAAGATCATGCTTCCAGTGAAGTGTTGTGGAGAGGAAGGCAAATTGTCGCATTGCCCTGCCTCTGTACAGCAGGACCTCCTTGAGCAGGACGTGCCCTGCCTCTTGCTTCGGGTGCTGAAATTAGCAGAAAGTCCCTCAGGGCTTCAAGATACAGTGAATCACAGTCCCTTGTCAATTTTGAGTCACTAAGAAAACAGCCTCAGTATGAAGGAGTTATCCACAGGCCCACTCTGTATAGGAGATTCAGAAAGCCCTGGTCCCATCTGATGAAAGCCATGGGCCTGCACCAACCATCAGAGGAGAGGCAGCAGCTTACAGCTGGTGACAGGCATGGCCAAAATAGCTAGCGGAGCTTTCATGCCTATCTCTGCCCTCTCCTGGATGCACGACGAAAAGTGTGGCATCTCTCCAGACAGACAAGTCTTTCAGTTTCAGGTTTGGTTATAAGGTTTTGTCATTTCTGTTATTCAGTACCGAGAATTGCATTATAGTCAATGGAGATCCACCAAGTAGCCATGGTGAGAATAACCCCATGTTACTTCTGATCCACCAGTATAAACATTTTGTCAGATATCCTGACTATCTGAGAAGTTCTGAAATTCAGAGTGATTGCCTAGCTCAGAATGGGTGAACCCTCAGCGGCCATCCCCTAAGTTTCTACAATGTTCCTCACGATCCTTCTCAGAATCGTGTCCTTAACTGAGTGCAAGCACATCCTTCTTGGTGTCTACTGTTTGCCAGCATTACAGCTGAGTGGATCCCAAATATTTTTGAGGAAGGAGCCACTCCCTGTCCTCAGCATTGTTCATTTTTTAACAGATGTGTGAGTGAAGGATGGTGTCTTGAAGGTGACTCTAACAGGTCTAGCAGACAGCCAGCAATCTTCGAAGACTATCTGGAACCACTATGCAAGTGGAAAGTATTAATAAGCACATGTTGCAAATCCATGACTCCACCCAAAATCTCAGTGGGGTTATCCTTCCTTTCTCCAACAGCCTACCTCAGCCTTTGAGCTACGGTAACTATTGGAAAGAGGTGGAGGTCTAGATCATAACGACTGCTTTTCGCAGGGCATGTTAAAAGTTATAATGATATGGTACAAAACCAATCATTTCCATAGCTTCTGATTCCTCTAATAACTTGTCTCTCACCCTGACAGACAATCATGTTTTGCGTGTTGTGCTGCCAGTGCTCAGCCTGCTCAGATTGCCTAGCTGCTCCAGTAAGTCCTCAAGACCCTCAGAGACTATCTCGGTCTACAGAGTCCAGCACAGGATCTGTGCACCAGAAGTTTTCCTATTTTTGCCTATCTTGTGTTGAATATCCATCCTCCTACTTCCTGAAATTAATAAAGAAACCATTCCTATTCCTTTCCTATCCATCAGCAACCGATTTAATCCATGCAAATCTGTTCTCATTCTCATTTTAATTTGTCTGGACCGGGACATGAAGTTCAGACCTCTCTTCAGACTTGACTCTGCTATACTTCACATCTTATTTAACCCTCTGATTTTCCAGAAGGAACCCACATGAGGTTTTTCAGCTATGCACCATTCACAATCGAGGTCAGTGGACCAACTCACACCGCTTTAAACACTGAGATAAGAAACAACATTTCCAAGACAAACTGAGCATCCTTTACTTTGACATCCAGCTGAAACCAGGCTTGGTTTAAGGTACAAAATTCTTACCCAGGAGGGCTGGATGTGTTTCCCTGTTAGAACAGGAGAAAAGATCTTGTAAGTCTTGGTGGTCTCACACCTGGCTTGAGAGTAGGAGTCTGGTTTAAGTCCTGGAGTCAGTCCCTGGTAATTTTTGGTACAAATTTACACCAAACCTCAGGCTGCTCTAATTTACACTGACTCAGGATGAATGCCAACGAACTCATGATGCAGAGATTCAAAAAGTGACTGAGAGTCATATTCTCTCCTTTAGTCTTGTAATGATGAATCCGTTGCCTCAGATCTGAGCTACGGAACAAATACTGCAGAAAACCAGCAGAAAGTGAAATCATCTTGTGACATGCCTTAATTACTTACCTGTGATTTCAACAACATGCCTAATGACAATGTAAACTTTGAGGCAGAAATACATAAACTTGGCTACTTTAGATAAAACTAAAATCATTGCACTCAGGGAAACTTCTGCAGTGCAGAACCTCTGGTTTGGGTGACGACCGTCATTTCCTGTTATCTTCTGTAAGCCAAGGGCCTCCCCATGGTATATCAGCACTCTGCCACAAGAAGACATGATGGGAAGGCATTCTGGAAAATGCTGCGCAGCTGAGGAAGGTCAGTGCTATGCAGCATCTGTGCTAGAGCTCCCATGAATTAGCACAGCATTGTTTCCAGAAAAAAAACAAACAAGTGGTTTGGGGTGCAAACCAGAACGATTTCTGGATTTCTTGAGGGCTTATCTTAATGGTAAAAGTTTTCCATGGATATTTCTGCATAGTTCACAATCTTTTCATTAAAAAAGCAACATTTACTTTTTAAAAAGTCTGATTCCTTGACAAAAAAGCTAATTGGCCAGAGCATTTCTGATCAGCTACAGATATGCTACAAAGTTATCCGAGTTATCACTGAGGGATCCTTAGCAGCAGATGAAAACTGATGTCCCACCTCAGCTAAACAAATGATGTTTTGGGGAGGTGCAAGGCATAATGGAAAGCAAAGGGAAAGTGGAGGGAATGAATCGCTGGTCTGTGGGCTGTTTGTCAGCTCTACTCTCACTTTTCTCATGCAGCTCTGTGGGAGGCATTTCTGTGGGACACGATAAAAAAAGCTGGGATGTTTTTCCACCCAAATATTTTCATGCTTTCTTTGCTTTTGCTGTAGATCCCAAAGACCAGATGTTGCATATTAAAGAAAGAATAACTTCACTTCTCTTTGGGAATGAAGGGAGAAAGAGTTTGTTCTTTTTTGAAATGAGAGTTAAATTGACACGTGATGGATAAATGGCAGGCAGAGGCCAGGCACTTTGCTGACAGAAAAAAGAATAACCCTGAATGGTGAGACTGATCACCACAGGAGCTGAGGACAAGCAACTCTGTAGTGCCTACAGCAAAATCAAAAGGCAAAACCTACCCTTAGAAATTCCCCTCAAACAGCTCCCACTTGACACCACTATTAAAATACACTCTCAGCTTACCCAGCCAATTCATGAGATTTCTATATATCTTTTAAGTTTCCTCTGAGTGTATTGAATTAAAACATACCCCATGCACTGCAGTCAACTGGCGAGGAGAGCTGGAGAGCCAGGAGTCCCTTGACCCTACCCCGAGCGTAGCTAGCCACTGTGCAGATGGGAACCGGAAAAATCGCACTTCACCTTGCTGGCCCCGTGGCTCCTACCCGTCCTGGGCTTTAGGCTGCTTCTGCATCACCCAGCTCTAGTATGCATAAGCACAACACCCAGCCTGCCCAAGCCCTATGAAACTCTTTTGGCCATCCTATACCAAAGACTGACCTGAGCACTTGGTCCTCGTGAGGACCTTCGTCTCACAGGGGATCCTTCCCACCTCCTGTCTTTGGGCAGACCCTGCTCCAGCCCAGCCTTGCATCAAGCAGGACAAGGCAGCGAGGGATGACGTAACTTCATCTATGCAGCTGCCTCAGCTCTGACAACAGTGAACGATGGCAGCGTGCTGCGGTGTCTGCTGATTACAGACATGTTAGTCATCCTCCCACAGTTATTTGGGCTTCTGTGTCTGGCTGGGTTCATCTGCTAGTCCTTGTTACGCATTGACAACATAAGCCATGTCCTTGCACAACGAAGCCCTGTGCTTAGCAAGTTGGGACCCCAATCCCCCATTTGAGCTTCTCGCTAATACTTTGTGCATATGTCACCATTTATGAAAGATGCTGCACCCAGTAAATCATTCCCTTGACATTGAGAATGGGATATGGATGTGACTTATCTCCACTGGACTAGAGACCGGCTGCTGCACTGAGATCACTCCCCACATATCCCAGAGAAGCACAGCAGAGGTGTTCAGTCCAGTTAAAATCCACAGTACATCCATTCCACACTCACCACAACTATAAGACAGATCTAACAAAATAAGGCTCTTAGCAGAAAAGACCAAAACCTTCAAAAACAGTAATATGTTACTGGGCAGGAGTGAGAGACTGCAAGCATTTTGGTGTCCTGAGGGCATTTCAGTGTCAGGTGGCACCAACACATGGTGAAGCAAAGAGATTGCTGCAGTGTCTCCAGCTACAGATGTGTAGAACAGCTGGAGGATCACCACATGTTCCCTAAGTCTTCTGACTTTTGTGTCCTCCATCCACCAGGAGTTATAACAGAGCTCGTTTTCTCCATCTTTCCCGGAGCTATAAAGTAGCAGCTACTCTGTTAGGATTTATTAGCTCCCACTGGGAGAGATGAACAGAGATTCACATGAGTCATTAAGTTTAAGTCCTACCGGCAGGATGACCAAGAAAAATGATATTTTAGAAGGGTTTTCATTGGCACTGCTTACCCAGTTAAATGCTTATAGCATAATTACTAAGGGATAAAGGATGTTTTCAGAAAAAAAAGCCAAAAAACACAACCCAAACACAGAAATACTCCACAGAACCCAAACAAACTACACATATTTCTGCAAATTATTTGTGGCGGAATTGGCTATTCTGCTCAAACAAGTTACAAGGATCAGGTCGTCTGTGTCCACAAAAGCAAGATCCTGCCCACAATCTTTATTTTAATTTAAGGGTGAACAACAGAAAGAACTACTGTCTGCTGCAGAGGTCATTAGCATAAAAATTGACCTGGTCAGAAATTCTCGGATATCTTTTTGTTTTGTGTAGCACAAAAGGAAGAACATAAAAGAATGCTTGAGCTCAAGCTTGCTTTTTACTTTCACTCAATGCTAGGAAACACAAAATTTTTAGGCAAAAAGCATTCATGCAATCCATGCAAGTATCTGAATGATATTTTTTCGTTACTAGTATTTTGACTAGATTTAATGAAAGTATATCATAACTGTAGATAATTCCTAGCAAAAATCACCATCAGCAAGCTCCTGAAATATTTTATTCTCTCCCCCCGACAGAATTTTCCCCTCCTACAATTTTGGTATTACCACAATAATTAGCCTAGCTTCCTAAAATACCTTAACTTAGATTATCCAGCTGCCTCTGCACTGACTCACAAGGAAGCTGTGGACAGCAACTTAGAGACAATACTTTCCATCTGTCCATAATGTCCCTGTCACTGAACATGACAACACTGGTGCAGCACAGTGACACCCACATGCTATACCTGTGAGGTGAGCTGGTCAGATCGACACGTGGCTGCCTTGTCATGCTGCTCATCGTGTTCAAGAGCATGCTTGTTTCTCTGCCTGCTCCTCTAGCAAGGCACCTTCTCCCTCTCCTGCGCTACTCAATCCCTTCTCACCAGCTTAGCAAAGGCTACTGACACAGTGATGAGGACTAAGGAATGAGCTTCAGAACCTGAGCCCACTGCTGCGTTACAGCATGCAGCTAGAAACCATACTGCCGCACAAGCATTGCTTTGTAACCTATTGAGAAATACAGGTTCCTTGGAATTTGGCTCAGTCAGAACCACCAAGTTCTGATGACCACCTAAGTGATCCCATCAGGGCAACAGGAGGAATTGATTGTATTGAGAAAACATGCTATGATTAAACATGGGTTAAAAACAGATGGACAGACCTCATCACTTGTTTTTTGTTTGCTTTTTCAAAACCAATACCAAGAATGGTTTGGCTGAAGGCCTTATTTCTGAGCTCATAATATTCATGGGTGGATCTGGGGAGCAGAGAAATGGTTTCTGTCAAAAGCTGTTGGCAGAAAAAGAGCAAACCAATATCCATTTCAGCATGCTCCCACATTTGTATAACTGAATCCACTCTGACCATCACCACCATCTGTCACTGTGGATTTGGAAATTAAATGACTAAATGAATCTGTGTAAGCTGCTTCACTGCACTTCAGTGATGGAGTATCTCCTCTGTATTCAAACCAGGACTCCACAGAAGATGCACCCATTCCTCAGCCAAGGATCATCGGCTCTGTAAGGTGTTCATAGAGTGGCCTAGTGAAAACTACTACTGTAGACTCTGCTTGGGTGTGAACAAGGGGCTTTGGTCATGCAGGAGAGAGTCCCCTCCCTATTCAGATAGCTCCCAAAGTCTTAAGAGCACGGGGCTTACAGATATTGTAACATCTCTGGAAAGAGATACTGCCAGAAACACTTAATTTCCCAGAAGTGAGACAACAGAAAAAAAAAAAAAAGCGGCAGTGCTAACACCCCTTCTGTAGCCTTCTCTCCTTGCTTGCACTCATATCTGTGCAAGTCCACACATACATGAGCAACTGATCAAAGTCTTGTCAAGTGTTACCCTGAAGGTAATATTACTAAGTTCAGTGGTATTTGTGTTACAGCTAGATGACCTGACAGTTGCATAAGTCCCTGTATATTAGGAGCCTAGTAAGTCTCTGGTTAGTGTGGAATAAGATAGGTTTAAGGGCTATTACAGGTCCAGAATTTCTTATGGGTCCTACAATCTCAACCTAATCCATAAAAACACTTAAACAAAACTTATCTTCTGCACCATTGACATCCATTGCACTATATCTGCATCAATACACTGCTTTACAAAGCATTAATCAGTAGAAAGCCCCATTATTTTTGGTGTATTAGCTTTTATGGAAAATAATTTCTCAAGCTGTTTGCTATTTTACTATTCTAGTATAAAATGATGGAATATTATTTTAAAGGTGTGTCTGCAGGCCTTATCACTCTCACGTTCCATCAGCTGCATTTTTTTAATAGACTCTTCATTTGTAAGGAAACATTAAAGCCTTACTATATGAAAGGTCTCATTCTTAGTCATTTGCCATTCTTCCCAAGCATTAAAGTTCCCCAGCTAAAGGATCTTCTGCTCCCTACAACTCACCACACAGACTGATCTGCAGACAGAAACACTATCAGAACTGGTACTGCTAAGGAGTAGTAGCAGCACAAACCTCTGTACATGTTCCAGTCATCAAGACTGAATCTAGATTTGTGAGGACTGTGCCTGGGTATGAGAAGGTATTTAAGCCTCCGAGCCAATCATTCCTATGTGGTCCTTCCAGCCAGCGTGTGAACTTGTGCCAAATGAAGTGATTTGCCATCCTACATCCTGTCCACAGCATTGCAGCAAACCAACTTACTTTGCGCAGATGTCTGAACAGGCTGTTGTAGGATCACTGGCTTTGGTAAAGATGGGAGATCCACTGCCAATTAACTTCCCTTTCTGTGAAGCAAAGTGTTTCAGCCTTGGCAGGACACAGAGAGCTGAAACTCATTCAAGTAGTGACCATTATCAATGTTTTGCTCACTTTTGCCTCACTGTTCACAATGCATTTTACTTGGTTTGTAGAACTAATAGTGGTCTTTTTGTAAATAGAAAGCTACCAGTCTTCAGCTCTTCTCTCCTCCCATTTCATCAGCAGATTTGAGATATTAATGGTGTTAGATGAACTGTTTGCAGTTGCAATTCAGCCAGAGTTTTACTGACTTTTACTAACCAAGGATCCGATCTAAAACCTCTGAATACCTCTGCTTGCTGAAGCAAAGCTACAAAGCCTTTGCTGTGACTCTGCCAGCTTTCATCGGCGAAGTTGGTCAAGCCTGAACTCTTCCTGGATGGGATTTTTCCAAGAAAAATCCAACGACAAGCCAGTCCTCCAGCACAGTGTTCATGGGCACTGTGCTGTCAGAGGAGCCGTATTTCAGATGTGGTCATACATAGGCATGGATTCAGGACTGACTCAAAGGGAAGAATACCACCCCCTGAATCACCAGCACAGCTTCCTGCAAACCTTGAGGTTTCCTGGCCATACATCAGAAGAAGTTTCTGTTCCTTTTGACATTTTTATTTATCCGCAGTAATTTTCCACTATGCCAGACTTCCTTGGATTTTTCCTCATTGGAGCAAGACAGACAGTGACCCAATCAGTTTATTTGGTTTATGATATGCCAAAGACCTAGCATCCCACACCACACCCTCATGTGAGGACTGGGGCACTGCAGTGGCTCTGCTCAGCCATGCCGAGGTGGGCACTCTCACCATGAGAGCTTGGCTCCCCTGGCTGATCTTCTCTAGAGCTTCTCCAAGGTTACTGAGAGGAAAAAGAAGAAAAAAAGAGGAAAATGCAGAGGGAAAAGGAACAAAATCACCATTCCCAGATACTATTTATTTCCTCCAGAGACTGTGCCTGACTCAGCATCAGCCGGTTCTTACGCAGGAAAAGCTCTGCATCCAGCCTGCCACCTTGTCAGAAACACTGTAAGGGACCAAAAGCAAGGCTTCCTCCACCACACAGACCCTCACAGGCAGCTCAGGTACAGATCTATGCTTTCTGCAGGACTACATCCTGGTTCAGTGCTGGGCTTTGCAGCTCTGTGCTTATGGGCGGCATGAAACTCCATCAGCTGATAATAGCTCCTTCACTTCTTCCTGTGATATAAAAACAACTTTCTGACAAATTGCTGAGACTGGGGGTTTAAAATGCGCCTGCTGAGGCCAAGCATAGGTCCAATGGCAAGAAGCTGTGCCCTCTGGCTCTTCACAAAGGTCTTCTTTTGCAGTTTCTTTCCACCACAGTTTAATGGAATAACTTCCCACGTCAAAAAACCTGACTGGATGTGGTCATAGATGACCTGCTCTAGCCAACCATACTTGAGCAGGGGGTTTGGGCTAGATGATCTCCAGAGGATTCTTCCAGCACTATGATTCTGAGTTTAAGCTCACAAACCAATTGACATTTGATGACAAAGAGAGAGGGGAAATATGAGATCTTCCTCTTACCATATTTCATCCTGGAAATGAACATACATGGGTAAACACTGCTTTTCCCGTCCTGGAAAAAGAGTTAACACCTCTTTTGAGGTTGTGGGCTTTTTGGTGGGTTGTTGTCAGGGGCCTCAGGAAAGGAGGAGGTGCTTATAATTAAGGAAAAACACGTAGGCTTTCATAAGTTGAGAGTGTGAGAAAATCTGCGTTTAATTCATTGCACTCGCTGTTGTTCTTTCCTATTCAATGAGAGGCTGCAACAGCCCCAGAGTCTCCGGAGCCTAATAGCATTCAGAGAAAGTCCTAAAGAAACATAAAATCCCTCCAGAAGCCTGAAGCTGAGATCAAAAAGCCCATACATCTTTCTACACATGCCCTGGACTTTGTAATTATGTTCAAGGGAATAAACTAAGCTCCTTTATTTATCTCCTTTACTTGAAACTGATGCTTCCCCTGACCGTACAGTTGCAATACAGGTTCCAACCTTCATTCCAGGACATGGTTTTGAGCTCAGATTTGGTGGGCTTCTAGAAGTCTGTATGTTTACCCAAGGCTGGGCACGTTCCTCCCACCCAGAGGCCAGTAACAGAGGCCTCGTTACCCAGACTCTAGTGCTGGATGTTTATGATTCAAAGGCTGATCCAACAAGGCTCTTGCCCCCGCTCATGCTGCGAGACAATTTACATGTGACTTGACTATACTGTCCTGTTTGTCCTCTTCTTGCTGCAAGAATGGAGTTGGAGGGAGATGTCTCATCTGCATATAGCTAGAAAAGGGCTGGCTTTTAGAGAAACACAAAGGAAGCAATTTCCAGGTATGCTAACTTCAGGCCGGAAGCATAAAGAGATGAAAATCAGAAACTGTGTCTGATTTGCACAGTGCCTGAGAACACGCTGGCTAGCCAGCCCTATGAAATGGGCAACGTGAAATACTCACGGTATAGCTAATAAAGCAGGAAAGAGTTTAGGAGGCGGGGAGAGCAAGAATTAGATGGGAAGGCAACTTAGTAGAAAAGCTCCCAGCCTTGATAAGGACTCAAAAGAAGATTTGATGCAGTGTTTTTGAACCTGTTTGCCTGTCCTGGGTACTTACTATTGGGAAACGCTATACCAAATAAAGGAAAAACTGACAGCTCCAGCAGGGGCAAGGTAATGACAAGAGGTGACTGTTCTCAAGCTAGAAAAGGAGGAGAGTTTCTTATTGTGGAAATCTAGACTTCCCGAGAGGATTTCTCTGCTGATTTTAGAAGTAGATCCTTTCACTAAATATTTTATTAAGGAAGGCGTGCCTTCACATATGCCTTTGGTTAGCTTAACAGAACACACACTAGCAAACCTATTGTGTTTCTCAGGCTGTCTAAAAATACTTCTTGGAAGGGGGTGGAAGCACACTGACATGGCTTTAATTAAAGAGATCACCTAGTAAGGTAGACAGCAAACCTGGCCTGCTGGCCAGCTGAACTGTTCCCATGCTGAGGAGCTCTATAAGCCTAGGTCATATTTAATCAGGAAACCACTTTCCTTTCATGCTATTTCTTGCTATATTTACTTACTACAGAACATACTGTGGCAAACTTTTGCATGCTTCAGCTCTTCCTCAGTTCAGCGAGAGCTTTGCTCAAGTCAGAGGAAATTCGTGGATTTGTATATTTGGCTAAGGCCAGAAGGGACCCCTTTGCTCATACATCTTTACCTCTTCCATCACCCAGGCCAGTAAGCGTCTGTTATAATTTCTCCGTGGGTGGGAAATACCTTTCTTTTCCACCTAACCCACCAGTAATAGTTCCAATAGCTTGTGACTGACTTGGGACATATTTTTCAGCAACACTTTCTTGAACTAAGGGAGCAAGAGGAACCGTGATGTGAATTGTTATACTTGAACATGCATGTTTATTCTGCAGTCCTTCTGCTCTGTCTCTTTGTTTTGACAGTAATGTGATGTTGCCACAATTTCCAACAAAGTGGTATTTGATGTCATGAGTGCAGGAGGAATGTGGTGACATGACTCTTCTTCCCTGTTCTCACCATGCAAAATTCACAGATAATTCAGATACAGAGGCAGACTCTGATTCCTGTTCAGATGGTTAGCTCTACTTTACCTGCATTTTCTGCAGAAGTGACTACTGCATACAAGTAAGAGCTTACCTGGTTTATGATTTTTTCCTTACACTCAGTGTCGGTTCAGCTAGCATCAACCTGCTGCACTTTTGACAAAAGAAAAATGCCCTCCATTTACTCCATCCAATGGAAAGTGACCCAAAACATTTATTGTACTCAAGTGCATGTTTGGTTTTCCTTAGTCAAACTCCTTAGAGAGATCAGAAATGTTTCCTATCACTCCACCAACCTCCACAGAGATCTCCACATTTGCAGAAAAGTCCTGGAGGGAGGGACGGAAAGAAGAAGTGTCCAGCTCCCACAGCCCTCAGTGAGCATCAGGGCAGATGCCCAGACACAAGCACACCCATGTGAAGATGGGAAGTGGAGACCTGCCCTCGAGGAGGGACCTTCAGCAGCTTGCACTTCTGGCAGCTATAGACCACGTCTTCTGTGGCTCACCTGGCCTTGCCATCAAAGCTGAACCTTCCCAGAGGGCAGGCAGGGTAGGGAGGCATTCAGAGGCTGCTCGGGAGCTTGGCCTCCATAGCACAGGTGCCCTCCCCTTCCTGATGACACTTTAATCATGACACCCAGAGAGACCTCTCCCTATCCTCTCACACCCACTATGCTTCCAGGCATTACTATATTCAAAAGAAAAATTAATAGACTATCCTATGTTTTACTCCTTGCATAAGACACAAATACGTAGAAGCCAAGCAGGTACAAAGTTGCTCATGGAAAAAACAAAACGACTGCTGCAAAACAGTAATGCAGATATGGGGAACCCTCAGACAACCACAGCTGTCCCCACAGAACCTCACTGTGTTGTGAAAGAAAAATACGTGCCCAACTAGAGGAGATAACTGCCCTTAATTCCTGCGTGTTTCTGGCTAAGCCAGCGTCTCCCTGAGGCTGGTGCTGTCCCCATGCCAGGCAAAGCAGAGTTGTGCCCCATGACAGGACTCCTGGGCTGGCCTGCAGTTCCAACTGAAAACACTAGCCTGGGCAGCAGTGGTGTCTGGGCATCTCTCAAACTGTGTTGATTTTGTCTCCATGCAGCCTTGCAAGGTGAGAGAATGCTGTTGTCTGCACTTTCTGCACAGAAAAATTCAGGCATCAAAAGGTCACTGAGTAGCTTTGTACATCCCAGACAAGCTACTTACACAGAAGGGCTTCCTTCCTCTTTCTCTAGGGCCATGCTACATTGGTTATAGCTGACCTGGGGGAAAGGGTTACTGCTCCAGCCCTTTCCCACTGGTCTGACAGCACCCCAGCATTAGAGCTTACTGGCTCATTAGTTTTTCTGGTAACAGTGCTGTTTCCTAACAGCTCCAAGCAAAATCACCCTGCTTAGCTTTACTTAATTTTTCCTCTCCCTCCGGCCCCAGGTCATCATTCTCAGAAGGAACTAGCATGAGAAAAAAGGAACTGAAATACTCAAATGTGTCTATAGCTTCTGAATACACTGTGGAGGATTTTAAAAAAATGCCTAAATGATTAAGGACCCACTGACCCTGCTTCCACACCACTCGTGCTTACAAATGTCGCATCAAAAATCTCAAAGACAGCACAAGGAGGACATAAATGCACTTTTCCTCCCTTCTCTGACTGCCCTTGCAGGGCCTCTTGTTTCTTTTGCAAAACCTTGAATGGCTGATATGACTTTGACTGGAGGCTTTGTGGAGCCTGACAGGTCTGGTGCAGGCATTAGTAATCCTAGAGCCTCTGCATCCTACAGCAGGCAGGAGGTGGCAGGTGCTGAAAAGGCGTAATAAAACTTTGCTAAAGATCAGAGCACTTTTTGCACAGACCTAGCTTTTCAGACCTCCTCTCCTCTTAGCTAACATCTCTCTCTGCAGAGCGATGCGTGTCTGAGGGAAGCTGGGCGAACAAGCAGGAGGTTTGGGGGAAGACAGACACATCTATAGACAGGGAGACGGAGCCAACAACTTCTGCAAAGTCACCAAGTGAGAGCCTGCCTTAACTGCAAGTGCTTATTTAGTGTAGCTGTATGTATAGTCAAGCATATGTGTGTGCATTTGTATACATTAATTCTCTAGCATCTATAACCAACAATGGCATATAAAACCGCATTTTCACACACCTCTGCTATATCCTTTCAGGTACTCACAGCATTTCCAAATTTGATGTGTAAAAAACACAGGCCAATGTCTCTGTGCTGGAGACTGCTTTAAAAAACATAGTCTACAAGCACAGCTAATTTTGTATTTCTAGTGCTTTAGAGGTGCCAGAACATGAAAATGAGCTCGCGGATTCATTCCCAACTAGCATTCAGACATCTCCAGCTGATTCTGGCAATTCTGCACTGCTCCAACGTATAATCAGCCTTGTCCATAGGCCATAAAGAAATAAATTCTGCATATTTCCCCCCCTAAGAGTATGACACTGAAATTGCCTTTCTTTTTTTCAGCAACTTCTGCATCTGTTAAACAAAACATTTTATAAGAATGCAGAAACAAAAAGAAATTTAACCAGTGCCCTCCCGCTTTAGAATAACAAGCTGCTGCTGGAAGAACTATATAATAATACACAGTAAAAGAAACCCTCACTGAAAATGAAAGTTTTTCATAAAGCCCTTTACTTTTGTTCAGTGGAAACTCATTTAAACTTGATTTATTGCACGTTGGAATTTAAAGCTTCGGATGAGATTAATGGGCTGTTTTCTGGTTACATCATCTTCATGGATTGTCAAGACAAGCCTACACTAAAATCACAAAGGAAAGTTTGGTTATAGTCCCCTGTTGAAACACTGGAGTGACTGCTGTTTCTAAGTAACTCAATCGGATAACATAACAGATAGGCTTCATGAGAAATAAATATGGAATTTCCACTGTATTAGAACAGCGAGCTGTAGCAATGTTTTACATTACAGAAACAGGCCATATATTTTTAAATACATCAGACATGACTCATTCTTTAGTCCACACTGATTGGCTAAGAGAACATTTTTTTCCCCTTTTGGGCTGTATTTTTTTGTCAGTTTGAGCACTATACTTACCCTTTCTACTATGGTTAGGCTGTAAAGTGACAGTGGATAGGCTGGAGGGGAAAGATTTTCAACGGCAGAAAAGATTGCCACATATCCTGCTGCTGCAATCTAAAGCCAAAGTGTAGGGACAAGAAGCACTTGCTAAAGTGTTTGTCTATATTGCAGTGGCACCTACAGACATCTTGGAGTTTGGATCCCATAGGTTCAAAGCCAGCAGCAAACCCATTCTCCTACCCTGCAACTGAAACAGCACTCTCAACTGCTGCAGTGAAAAAATGAATGTTTAGTCCATAACTATGTTCCTAGAAGAAAGATCATAATTGTCCAGCACTACAGCTTTGACACATATTGTTGTTGCTCTGAGACTTCCTTTAGGCTAGACAGAGATTTCCATTAGCCATCCATACTGGCATGTAAAGAAGAGTGAAAACCAACTGCAAGTTGCACTGTCATCCAGCAAAGCCTTGGTATCCCTCACAGGCGGCACACAAGGGCTCAAGCACCCACCCAGAAGGGCTGGGAGGAAGGAGGACTGCAGATGGGATTCCCCCCTGCACCAGCCGGCAAGCAGAAATTATCCAGGGGATACGAAACAGATCCTTGCAAAAAGCCACGTCCGCTCCTCAGCCAGTAACACAGCTGTCTGTCTTAAGGTGGGAGCCTTCCCCACAGCTCTGACAGGCTCCACGCATTTTAAGCTGCTTGACAGGCTTCCAGGAACACAGCCTGAAGCCAATAAAGAAATAGCTTAGTAAATATAAGATGCAAAGAATGATACTATTTGTTAACGTACATCCAACCAATATAGATAGAGCCAAGCAATTGGATTGGCTTCGTTTCCACACAATTTCAGTCCCTAGGGGTATCTAGTTTAAAAAGCTAATTTCTTTACAATGAAATGGATTTGGCAGCCCCGCCACAGATGAAGTTCATCTTCAGGGCAAAGAAAAGAAAAAACACCACCACCCTCCAAACCCTGTTAAGCAGTTGCTGTGTAATTTATGTCAAATTATTGGTTGCTAGGAAGAATAGCTCCAGATTTGCCCACATTTACTAAGCAAAGGGATTATGGATCTTTTGCTCAGCCCATCAGAAGCTTTATCAGAGCTGCTGCTTATTCTGCTAACTGTCTGATAAATGACCTTTGATGGGTTTTGTCCTTAGAGGTTTCATTTCTTTAACAGTCTTGTTTAAACCATGGAGAAGAGCATCAGCTGACTGTAAGGTTGAGCCATACATGGAACTCTTGGAAGACCAATAAAATCAAAGTATTTGAGCCTAAAAACATCTCAGATTTTTAAATCTCCAGAGAGGAAGGTGTGAGAAAGTGTAATAAACCCAGAAAAGTCGATATTTCTCACAAATACAAGCCAGTCAGGGAAACAAAAAAAAAAAAAAAGAAATGAAAACAGACTTTAAATTGCACTCTTCCCTAAAAAAAAATTATTAAGTTCTTAGACTTCTTTTGGGGTTTATGGTGAAATAGCTTTACTTCCTATCCTGCTATAAAGACTTCACATTCAAGCAGGAGTCAGGATTAATCAGAAATTAGTAACGCTGCAATTTTTTTTTCACGAATTTACATCTATAGAAGTGCTCACACTTTGCTTGGTCTCAGGTTTGATTTAAAGGAATTATAGGATCCTACCGAATAAATGAAAGCCAGCTATCAACACAAGCCTGTCTGTTCAGAACTAATAAATACATATATTTTTCCAAAAGGATGAATCTTTGTAAAACATGAGCAGCTGTTATATCTAGCTCCGATGTATTTTCTTTGCATGGGTTGGAAGTACATAGTAAAGCAGCACGCAGGGTAATTAAGTCCACGACTGAAAGCCAGCACATTTATGGGCCCTAACAGACATTTCTCAGTAGTTCACAGGGCTTATCATAAATTTATGTGTTTAAAAGACTATTCACTGGATGCGGTTTTCTTCTGCTTTTATAGATAATTTTTCTAATGTAAGAAAATGTAATTCATGTAAACCCAACATGTTGTAGCACAGGATTCTGCAGCTCTGCTCTGGCAGACGTGCTGGGACAGGCAGATATTAAATTTAGCTGCCTAGTGCTGTTGACAAAAGATTTCTAGATCATGGCCCATGACTTGACTGACGGTTTGCAAAGCAGTAGCCTGTGGTCTGGGCACAGGTGAGCAGCAACAGGGTCCTCATTCTTCTCCTTTCTGTCCACTTGCTCCCTCCAGTTACAGTGGGGCTCAAACTGTGTTCAGTCCAAAGGTGCTTATTGGTCCTTACAATGGGAAGACTGAAGGTCATTACTCCAGTTGCTGAAAAAAGCCACCTAATGGTGGGAGCGAAGGTAGTCCCTACCCTGTGAATTTACCTTGGAGTCCTCTATGGTTGTGGATGAGGTCTGTCATGGACTGAAGGTGTAGTTGATACAAGGAGAAAGTTGAAGCTCTGCAACATCAGCTGGCAGAACTGTGTGATTCACCTCACACTGGCTGTCTCCCTCCCTCTCTAGAGCAACATGCCCTCGCAACTTCAACATTATGACATGCCTGCCCTGGGGTCCCCCTCCAGGCTCAAGCTGGGCTCTTGGTCACTGCAAGCACTGAAGCTACGACAGTAGGAGCACAGCGGAGATGTCAGGGTGCAAGTCAGCTCTGAGCCAGGTGCAGCATCACCTTTGCAAGCCTTATTTGTGTGCTGTCTGATGCAAAACACAGCAGCATTGCTTACAAATTAGAAAGAGTGCTTCCACGTACTCTGCAAGTGTGGGGATCTCTGCAAGCAGGGGTATCAGTTTTACAGTATGGAAATTCTCTTTGCCGTAGGGCCTCCTAGAGGCTTTACTCAGCATGGTGGGAGTTGAGAAACACCAAGGGGATTTGCATCTGCATTCATCAGTGCAGGGGCCCGGGCAACTACTGCCACTGCCCAAGCAGAAAAGGTCACCTGCTCTCCAATACAAGTAGACAACGGGACAATGTCCCATTGATCAGGTGTAAGTTTGCTTTCAGATAACCATTAACAGGAGCTCAATGTACAGATAAACATCTCTTCCCACCTACTCCTCTAAACCCCATGCATGCGCAAACCCCAGCAGCGAGTGTTGTTACAGTGCGGTGTGTTCCCGGGTGAGCCTTTTACAGTCTTCTCTTTGACCTTCACTTTCCCAGGGTACAGCCTTGCTCGGCAGCGTTACTTAATACCCCTAACACCAGTCCTATTTTCTCATGGGGAGACAAGGCCCTGTGAGAACAAGCAAGAAGCTGGATTTTTCTTTGCCATAATTCCTAAGCAGATTTTTCCTTTGACTCAGGATATCACATGTATTTGACTACAAGAGTATGGAGGCTGTATAGACTAAGGATGTATTTGGGACCAACAAATCCGATGAACACACCGAGTCAAGAACTTGAGAGCGCTATTCTGGACTCTGATCATTTCTGTATGTGATTTTGTATGTGCTGTTTAATAATAAACTCTAGAGATGTTTTTAAGCGCTTCATGGATCTGAAGCCTTCTGTCAAATAGCACACAGCACAAATATAACATTCAGGATACACATACTGATCTATCTACGAGGCTGTATAAATATGGTTGGGTGAAACTTCACAGGTTTTAGCCACCCTTTTTTTGGTCAAGAAACAGACAGCTAAATCTGTAGCTTGTTTAACCAAAATCACCTTTTTAATGAGCAGAGCTACACTGATTTGGCAGAATTTCTGGTCTTTGATATTCTTACAATATATTGCTAGTAGCTGTATTTGCAAAGAAATTAGACGCTTTCATTGTACCCATTAACTGCACCTGCATGAAACGCATTTGAAAAGTCCCATGGGGAAATAATCCCTTTTCTATTCTATATATTCAGAGACTTTGCTTGCAGGGGCTCATCTTGTTCAACAAAACAAAACACCATCATGAATCAGAGGCACTGGCTATTTTTCTGTTACTCTTAATTTTATCTTTGCAATTACTGCAACTTCCTTAATATGAATGAAAACACAATTAAGAAAACTTCATACTAGCCCACCACCGACTTGTTGATAACACTTTCAGTGCACATACACGTGACTGGTTATGTCATGTGTGCATGCTGTTTGCAAAGTATACCATAGTAACCAAGAGAATTTTGGGGGATGAATCACCTCAATACAATTTCTGTCACAGGTCAGCAAAGGAAGGGGAGGGAAAAGCCAACCTAAATAGCACAGATAATTGATCTCAAATTCTTATGTTTATCCACCCAGTGCCCTGAAGGCATCTTGTGAGTCCCTCCAGGTTGCTAGAAACACCATCTCTTCCCCACGTTTCCTTAGAGACAGGGGTGAATCAGCCTGGAGAAAAGCAGCTGGAGCTGATAAAAATTCCAGAGGGATAACCTGGCCCCTCTGCCTCTTTG
Organism: Opisthocomus hoazin; assembly: GCF_030867145.1. Lineage (NCBI taxonomy): Eukaryota > Metazoa > Chordata > Aves > Opisthocomiformes > Opisthocomidae > Opisthocomus > Opisthocomus hoazin. Next base: position 34,782,002 of record NC_134422.1, on the reverse strand, counting down.
CCTAAGACTTCCAGAGCAGAAGTCTGCTTTCTCCTGTTACTTCAGTCTCAGGGACTTCTGTTTTGAGGGAAGAATGCAACACCATTGCACTAAAACTCAAGGGTCTCAGGGGGGTTCCTCTTTTTCTCTGACATTTCAGCTGTTTCCCTATTTTCCCATGCTTTGTTTATCCACCAGTATCTGTTGTTAAGCAAGTGGCTCAGGCAGACCTGTCTGTTCCTGCAGCTTCATTAAAGTACAATCTGAGCTCCTCGATTAATTAATTCATTTCCTCTGCCCTTGTGACACACAGAATTATTAATATCCTGGCGAGGCACTTAGGGACCGAAGATTACAGGCATCATTTGCAGCCCACTGGATCAGAGGCAAGCTCTCATTGCACTGGATCAGCACCAGGAACTGTGCAGCAGAGCTGAAATTCTACTCCCCAGCTCAGCCTCTTTGCCTTCAGTACATCTCCCCTCTAGCTGTAACTTTGGGGTTACTCAGGCACTAAGAGATGGCCCTGTTCAGATCCCCTCCCTTCCAAGCTCATAATTTCTGAAGAGATGCTCTGCTTGGGGTAAATGCCCTGAATCAGCAATGAAGGACATGAGATCTGGCCACCCTTGAAAGACATGATAAACTATGAAAGCTGCAGAATTCCCGAACCTGTGTGCTTTTTGTAAATGCCATGCAGATTGCTTAACAGGTTAGTTTTATTCACAAAGCAGAGGAATCACAGAAGGGTCAGGGTGCTTAAATACAGTTAAAACCAAAGAAACAGATACCTTTAAAAGAAACGGCATATTTGTTATCATTTACTTCTTGGGTTAGAGGTAGCAATCAGTGGCTAGAGAAATATTTTCAGTTCCTTCAGACAATCCTTTCAAACTGATTTCTTTTGTGCTTTAATTTGTATGTTACCTTTATCTTTTTAACGAACTTAATACAATCTACTGACTTATTATTTTGTTCTAAATTCTAAGCCTCTCAGCTACTACTACATAGTTCCAGACATTGCAGCTGTCTATTTAACACGCTGGTGTGTAGCAGGTTTCATTCATAAGCCTCAATATATTCTGTAGCATAACTGGGCCAGAGTTAGATCTGGTGTAATTAACTGAGGCGGCATTCAGGCAGAATGAGACTCAGCCACCTTCTTATGAGTGTCTCTTTCTGGGGAAAGCCTTTGAAATCTGCAGCAAACCGGAAAAAATGAGAAATTCCTTCCTACTCCTTCCAATTTCAACAACTTGCATTTTTTTTTCATTCATGAGCATAGAAGCTATTAATAAAATTGCTGAATGAGACTGGTTAACCCCAAAAAGTGACACATACCTTATGCTTTGCAAGCCAACATGACAACAGTCAAAATAGAAATCAGCCTTTCAATACCTCAGCACATTACGCTGTCTGCAGTTTAAAAAAAAATATATATATTGGACAACATCATATCAGCTGCAGACAGATGAGTCACTAGAAAGCTTGAGACAAGCAGACCTAGAGTCACCTCCAGCCTGCAAAACACTTCCCGTCCTTAATAAAAAGCGGTGGAGGATTCTGTCAATGAAGAGAAACGCCCGGCAGACAGATGCGCAGTGCAGAGCCCTGTGCTTCCTGTACCCCCCCCCCCCCCCCAGGGAAGGGGGGACCGAGGACGAAGAGGAACAGAGGGGGGAAAGGGAGAACAAGTTTCTGTCTGTCAGGCCTGCAGTCGATAAAGCAACAAGATTTGTCCCTATGCAAAGGAATATGAAAACAGCCCTCAAACGAAAAACGTGGGATGAAGCATACACATTTTGGGATGGAGGGTAACGAAAACTTTGGCTGGTTGAATTTCTTACTTGTGTTTCATCAAGCGAATGTGATGCTTCGCTTTTCCCCTCCTAAAAGCAGCCCTCCATTGCAAGGTTTTGTGCCAGAAAGCACCAGTATCTATCAAAGTGACCAGGTGGGTTACAGCAAGCAGTGCTAGAGGGCTCACAGCAAGATTTGGGCACCTGTTTAGAAGGCTCTCTGCCCTTGGCAGGGTCAATCTAGGAATGCAAATACCCTCTCCTCTCTCCTAGACTCTCTGTTAATAAATCAGCAAAAGACCAAATTACCAGGTCCTGTAGTGTCTCTAACTGAGAGCAGCGCAAAGAAGAGGGAATGTTGGTCTCCTCAGCTAAAGGGATCCCCCTTTCCTGGTGCTGGAGACCTCCCAGGTGGGATTCATATCACAGCCTTCCTAAGGTAGCATGTGTCTGCCTACAGCACGAACGGCATGGCTCAAAGCATACTCCTCTCTTGATTCATCAGCTTTATTTACATGGTTGCTCTGTTGACAAAATCTTCACCAGTCCTACCCTTCCAGATTTTCAGTAGAGAAAGGAGAAATACAGACAAAGTTTCTGCAACTGGACGTCTCTTAGTTCATGAAAAAAGTAAATCAGAAAAACAACTCCCAAAACTGACTCCCCTTGCACTTCTGACCCCTCTCTTATAGGTTTTAAAGAAAAAGTGGCTGCACAACCTCAGACATGTCCTTTGCTGTCCAGAATGTTAGACCCCAGGCCCCCTTCATGTCCTCTCCTTTGCTACGATCTTCCCCTGGCAGCACTGCCCCGCAGCAGTGAGCCTGCTGCGAGATGCTTTCAGGGTGGAGCAGGTAGGGCACAGCTCCCAGCCCATGGAAAAACATCTCTGAAGGTTTGGCTTGCTAGTTTTCCAATAAATCCACACCCATCACAAAGCAGTGCTCAAGGGCAACCAAGTGCTCAGCCCAGGGAGGGATGGTGAAAGGGGTGGCTGGGCTTAAACCAGGGCAGTTTGCTGGGCAAGAAGAGAAAGCAAGCACCTGCACCGCAGTGAGATGAGCCACTCGGCTGATGTACACATCTGCGTGATTCTCACACACGGCCACCCAGCTGGGGTATAACCTTACATTTCTGCTGGGCCTTTGACATTTAAGTTATTTCTTTTGGACAGCTTGCCGTGGTCAGAAACAGCAGTTACTGCCTTTGCTACCAGGGCAGCTGCAAAGCTGAGATGGTCAGTCTAAGAGTGCCTCTCTCTTTGGAGGCCGGTCCAGGTGCTGGACACAGGCTACAGCATGTCCGGGCAGCGGGAAAACACCTGGGCAGATGAGGAGCGATACACCGAGCTGGAGTGGCCTTGCTAGGCACATTAGGGTGGGTGAGAGGGAGAGCAGAGGTGGGCAGCCTGAGCAAGTGACTTTGCAGCCTGGGGAAGGAGAGGGAGAAGTTGCATACAGAAAGAGGAATGTGTTTTACCTTTCATTTAAAGCTAGAGACACAGGGAGGCATTCTTCTCACCCACGGATGATTCTGAGTTCAAAAAAGCCAGATGCAACCATTGAATTTAAAAAAATGAGCACAAGTGCAGGACCTCGTTTGATAAATAACACACCAAATGGTGGTTCAGTCCTAGCTCAGGGAGGGCCCCTTATCCGACCCTGTGCAAATCTAACTGCCTTGTATTTCTCCCATCTGAGAAATAAAGAAAGCTTCCTTACCACTCAGAGATGAGAGGATAAAAGGAACAAAATGCAAATGAATGACAGTGAGGGATGGAGAAGAGGGTCAGATACTTGGCAAGAATAGTACAGCATCTATTTGCTCTCAGTGGGACAAATGACAAAGTTTGGCTCCGAGTAACTGTAATGCTTTAAACCCAAATGTTTGAGCCCTACTTTGTTATTGCTTAATTGCCTGCCCCCTGTCTCCTTTTTTTTTTTTTTTTGCTTTTGATTCACCCCTTACCAAGATCAGGCCCAGTGTGCTAGGCACAGCACAGGTATACATCAAGACATAGCTCCCAAATACCGCAAAGCTTAAAACAAACAAAGAGGGGAAGAACGCGCACCAACACACTACAGAAAGCCTATAAGTTTTCCAACACCATGTAACCAGAAAGCATTTGTCCAGGAAAATACCTGCCTTAGACACTGTATGGTCGATACATCCCTTTTTCAAGTCTGCAAACAGCCCTGAATGGCTAAGGGCTGCATCAAGGCAGCAAGTGAATTGACATCTATTTGTGGCTAACTGTAGAAAGAGTGTTCAGATTCAGGTGGTCAGGCTTGGGAACTTGCCTACTACCCTCACCCTCTTACATCTGAGCCAGGATCCTCTAAAGTTTTTTCTTGTTTTAAAGCATCTCTTGAAATTTGTCTGTCATTGCCAGTTCTGTACGTTAGCTGGGTAGCCATGCAGGCTCCCATCGTTCAGCACACCACCCTACCTCTAAGCCAGCCCACTGCAGGCACTTTCTTTCCATCCAAGGGAAACAGGACTCTCTGACCCTCATTGTTATCGCTGATTAGCCTGACAGTCTGCTCTCGGCTGACTTTCCCACGGAGAGCTTGTGCTTCAGCACTCCCTGACCTGCTGGGTGTTCCCATCTCGGGAGTGAGAACCTCGCCTTAAACCTGGAAACAGCCTCCTATACCACAGTTATTGTTTGGTCAACAAACTATACCCTGGCAAAAAAATTTCTAATAAACAAACAGCTTCCTAACCCTTTTTAGCTACATGAAATAAAGCAGCCCAGTTCAATTTCTTTTCTAGGCATCTGTGAAATGTTTCATTTTTTAGGACAGGGTAGGTGGCTTTTTTGCCACTGTTTGAGTGGAGCTGGGGAGGCTCCTCACCCCAAGGTAGGCTTCCCACCGGCTAACCATTTTCCTGCCATCTTCCAGCTGCCTGGGCTCTCAGCAGAGCTAGAAACAAAATTTAAAGTGCATTCAAAGCACTCTACAGATAGTAGTTAAACTTCTCAGCATGTGAAGTAGAGTTGTTACTGTTCGCCTTTTGGCTGAAGGGATTTCCCCACAAAACTCAGGTCTCAAATGAATAAGAAGTGGAGCACCCGGTGCTGTTCGCTTGGGGATGCCTGTCCATGCAACATCTCAGGGCACAGCTCTGGCTACACTTTACCCCACGGCAGAAGATGGGGCAAAAAATTACTGCATGTTATCTCCTGTATGCACCACTGATGCCCCTCACAATCTCACGCATCCCCCTTTCCAACTGTTAAGTTCTAAAGAAAAAAAAATAAATCCTTCCTGTGAAAATCATCACCTCAAAACAATTGTCTTTACTCATAATTTTCTAGTTTCTGTTAAAAAAAAACACAAATGCTCTTTTTTTTTTCATCCCCAGGTGAAAAGGGGAAAAGATTCCCTGCCTTAACTCAGTCCCTCGCTGTCCTTTACAAAGGACTGAGTTAAGATACAAAATCTTCTTTGCACAGCAAAGGATTAGCCCATCCAAAACTTCAGTAGTGGTGATACACGCACTACCCATCACCTCGACTTTTTAATAACACAAATATCTTGAGAGCTATAATGGTCATCTCTGTGTAATTTCAATAGCATCTGAAGAAAAACGATACAGAGGGAGAGAGACGGGGAAGGCTAATGGTCTAAAATTTAAAGTGTGGATGCAAGCGCTTTATTAAGTATTGTCTGCCAAATGCTCTACTGCTGGAGGAAACTTGCCAAGCAGGAATTTGGCTCCATACACTCCTTTGTCCATTTATTGGGTTTCTTTAAGCCTTATTCCAGCCCTCATTTCAAGGTATTCTGGATGTGTAAGTAGGTCTAAGATAGCAAAGCCTCTACTAAACATTTATGAAGTAAGGCTGTTAGGGTTTCAAGAAATTCATACACTGGTCCTAATCCAGCAAAACACTTAAGCAGAATTTAACTTTTCAGTAAACAGGTAGTCCTCGCTGCTCCACGCAAGGGTTATGCTTATGCTAAAGATTTTACGGGATCATTGCAAAGATACTCTTCAAAGTCCCAACTTCATTTTCTGACAAACATGAATATGAAAATCATTACTTGTCCTTCATGCATTGACTGTTATTTACATAAGCTGATTCCTTCCTTTTTATAACTCCAAATCATAAAATCTCCTTGTTAGACTAGATAATAGATAATAGACCAGGAAGCGATGTTTATTTAAAGCATCTTCAAAGAGCCTCACAGCCAACAGGACCCAAACAAAGCTATACAATCCACTTGCCTGTTTATGAAACTGCAAAGCAAACCGGCATTTTTGTGTGCTTATTCAAGATAAAACTCATATTGAAAAAGACTGGTCTGATAGCTTGGGTATTTTGAACGCTGTATATAACACTAACAGTGACAGATAACGTTGATTAAAATGAAAAGACAGTTCAGAATTGTCCCTACTGGGACTGGCTGGCAGAGACGCTGCTGCACAGACGGACTGATGCAAGCAGACCGTGGGTCACTACAGCAAACCTGAGACAAGGAAAAAGCAGCAGGCATTAGAGAATGAATGGCTCAGCTACAGAAAGGTGTCCTATCTGTTAAAAGCAAAATAGCCATGTTAGATGACATCCAGCTATTTGGCTAGAAGGTCAGATCCAGCAAGACACAATTAAGGGTAATTTAGCCCTGAGAACAGCCTTAGACCCACTCATAGCTGTGCTTATAGTAAGAAGGTACTGATTAGCGTGTCCACAGGCTTCCTGGGCCCCCCACTCACTAGCAAAGATGTCACACATGACTTGGAACGAGCTCTTATTCTTTCCACCCATCGGCTGCTCTGATTTGCCACTGGAGTTAAGGATTGATGCTGGATGCATGAAGTCATTAGTATCCTTTATATGCCTTTCATGCCAAAGCCCTTGGGTTCCTGCTTGTTCTTCCTCCCAGGCGATAAGTAAGGCCACCACTGTTTGCTACAAGTCAGGCATGATTCTCATAAAGTGGTTTTCAACAGCAAATTTCAAGAAGTTGTAGAAACGATTCAGGGACAAAAAGACTATTCCAGAGCAGGGAGATCAATCACACACACAGGCCAGTGGCTGTGAGCATAGTTAAAGGCTGGAATTTCCTATAATTAATAGTGTATATTTAAGAATATAATCACACCTCACTAACCTGGAGTTCAGAGCTGGTGTGCTGTCTCACCTACTGAAACGCAAGCATCCGAGTTAGACGAACTGTGAAGTGTATGGGCAGGTTTACGGCCATAGAGCAGGAATTGCTCTGCATTAGGAACTGCACCAGAGTAGTTCCTAAATCCTGTCTTCTCACAACTTTGGCACCTAACCTTAAATTGCCAGCAATTCCTTCCACTTGTGATTCCCAGCTTTCCTGGGAGTTTATCTTTTAAAGGCTGAAGGAGTAACTGTATGATCCTCTGCTTCATGCAACTGCTCAGCATTTGGTAGCAATTGCAGAGGGGTTCAACTCGTTGCTGGAGGTACCTAAACCTACAGATCTTGCTTTGCAGGAGACTGCCCTAGCACCTAGGCTATTGTGAAGGAGGTGCTCATCTCTATTTCGCAGCACACCGTAGGCATTAGGCCAGGAAACGCAAACTGAGAATTAGCAGAACTGTGGCTTAGTGTTTCAGGCAATGACCTGGAAACAGAGAGTTTGGGCACAGAACCCTAAGCCTGCAAATAATTTGACATTTTTAAATGGACTACTCTATCCCACCATCAAGATTTTACAAGCTAGCAGCTAAAATAACTGTTGGGGAAGGAGGGAGATGATGTGCTGGGTTTGACTCACCTTGGGAAGACCCGAAGCTCAGGATAGCTTATCCTGGGTGTGCTATAACCATAATTTATTGGGTAGGGGCAAATGCCACTGTTGCCCTGACCTGTGCTAGGCACTCAGCCTGCCTCTGTCTGGTCTGACGAGGTGCACTAATTTGAACCCTGTAAGACAAACTGGAGGATAGCTAATTAATGGATGAGGATTAAGTAAGAACTGAAATGTCTGGCTCTGTCCAGACCACAGGTATACCTAACTACAAGCAGGATTTTAGGTGGCTGGCAAAGTCAGCCCATGTAAGTCTCAGCAGCTATGCCAGCTTAAAGAGCTCTCACCTTCGTCTCTCATCAATCATCCCCTCCACTTTGACCGCCCATTTGATCTCAGGGCTGCCCAGGTTACAGCACTAGTGAACAGATCAGGTTAGACTTCTCTTCTAGGCTGGTTTTACGACCTGGAACATTTCACTGACCCAACTTACCATGCTGATTTACCAAACAGGCATGCCTGGCACTGGGTCAGAAACAAGCAGGTAAAGAGAGGGGACACAGGGGATGCTTTGGGCTGCTATTTCTACTGAGGAAAGGACCAGTGGATCTGCCTCTCGGATCAGGCAGCAGCTGACTGTGGATGTGGGGATCCTTTTCTGGATTCAGGTACTTTCAGTCCCTTCTGGGGCAATTCCATCATTTTAAACTGAGGAATAACTGGCAGACAGACTCTTTCGTGTTGCTCAGTTAAGTTAGTCGTAATTAGTGTTTAAGCCTTCCCTGTGATAATGCCTCTGTGCCAGCCTTCTAGATGCACTTTTCCCTAAAATCCCTTTAATTTGCCAGTATCACGCTGTTGATGAGTTGCTCAAAACTGAACACATGTTGCAAAGGGCCATAAACACAGAGTCTATTACCTCTTTGTCTCAGAAACCAGTGCTCAGGGCACTCAGCCTACCATTTAATTAACAGTTATAAGTAATGGGAATTGTATATATTGCAGAAGCAACCAGTGTAGAAACACCATCTGGGCAGATGTGTCAGAAAAGGGGATCTTTCGTCCTTGCAGCCTGTATAGCACAGGGGTCCCTGGGTTAGATCTCTACTGCTGTTTTAACCAACACACTTGTAAATGCAAGTCTAATTCCAGGACACAAAATATTTGTGGTTTAAGACTACGACACAGCTCTAGGTAAGCCACAAATGTTTGTGTCCCAGAGCAAGAATTTCCAGGGTGTCCAGACAATCCAGAAGAATGAATTTGATTGAGCCGTCAGGCAGATGCACAGACTCCTGTCTAGACGTACAAAGCACACGTCAGGACAGGGCAGGTGGACGGGGACACACATGAGGAGAACGTGGGTGGCAGTAGGAGGTAGCGAAGGCAGCAGTGTTCAACAGCATAGCAGATGTCTCAGCTTTCCGTTTGTCTAACCAACGCCAGACAGCCTTACAGGGATTTTATTTGGCAGGCAGACCTCCTCCTTGGTCTTCCTTGAGGCCACATCCTGTCACAAACCAGCATACGATTTGGTATTTGCTATCAAGATTAAGAATGCAGCAACACAAATATAGGCATATAAAGAAAACTGGATTCTAGCAGAGAAGATAACCTGGGGGTAAACGCAGCTTGTAAGTTATAATTTGCGGGCAAATGTTTGTCTCCTTGAAGGAAAACCTATGGATACCTAACTCAAAAACTGGAGCCTCAGCTCCTTGTTGGGGATTCGTCTCAGCCTTTCAGGGAACTAAAGCAGAAAGACAGTATAGACACTGGTAGCCAGGACATGTCAGGTTGGTTACTCAACTAACTCTTATGTCCCAGGGGCACAGCAACGTTGGGTTTCTCAAAGGAATTAACACCAGCTCAAGTTATTGCAGGGTCTTTGATCACAGAGAGAAACAAGATAGCAATAAGGCTGCAACACAAGAGCACCTTTCACTCTCGCCCCAGATTTACGGTCCCAAGCAATGCTAAAAGCTCAGGCTGGGCAGATCTCAGACCACTGCTAAGCAGGATTTGCCAATTAAGATAAAACTCAGCAACAAAACTTTCCTGGATCATTCCAGTAAAGTATCAATACATCCAGCTAGACATCTGCCCAGACCACAGAATTGTTCAAACAGGATTCCTGGAGAAGTAAGTGCCCCAGAAGTCTCCAGTCCACTTTAACAAAATTTTGCTAAAACTGGAATCTCCCAAAAGCGTTAATTTAAAAAAAAAAAAAGTCTCTGCACTCAGTCATTAAAAAGAGGCAACACTGTGTCAGTGACCAAAGGAAACGTCAGGTCCCTTGCTAGTTAAAAACGTAATTACATACCTTGTTTGTAAAAATGTTCCCCTGCCAATGAAACAATTTTTAATAATTTCTTTAAGAGGCTGTTTTTTAAATAACCACTCTATAAAGCAAGCTGGGAATAAATACCCATTAAAATCAGATCTAGAACTCAATATTAAAGAAAAAAAAATGCACTGGGTTTAACTTGGTCAACTTTCTCTTCCATGTTCCTGGACACCACAGAGCTGCCTCGCTGTGCTGCACCCTTTGAAATCCTTTCAGCAATTCCCCCGTCTCCGCTAAAATGCAGTTGCAGACATAAACTGAACAGGCCAAACTCTCCAATGGTATCAAACAATTTTTTTTTCTAGACCTTTTTGCCAGATTATCCGGACCTTCAGCCTCCATCCCCTTTTTCTTATTTTTCCCAGCCCCCTTGTTTCTCACTTCCATCTGAAAGGAACGTAACGAGAAACAGTCCTTGTACACAAACTCCGGAGAAAACAGGTGCCATCCATCACAGCACTTCAGGCAGAATGGACTACAACAGAACTGCAAAGAAGAAAAATGTCTAAAAAAAGCACATTTTTGCACTCGCATATCAATCAAATCTGGAAGCACCAGCACTAAAATACAGCCTGCACCTGAAACTCTTAAGAAAAATAATGATCATCTCCAGACAGAATCAAAGAAACTTCCGCCTTGCCACATGAGCAGTGCTCTACCAAGACAGCTTAGTGCCTAGATTCCTTGGGACAATAGCTCAAACTGGAGGTATGAGGAAGCCAAAGGAATAAGCTAGTTAAATCATATAAATATATTTTGCTGATATAAAAATAAAAAGAATTTTAGATTATTTTTGTTCTGAAAGCACTTAAAGCAGATGTCATTTTTTTCACACCTTCCCAAGGTTTTAAGAAGGTTCCCCAAGTTTTTAATGCAAATATCAAGACTACATTCTGTCATTCTAACTAGCAGAAAACAAAAATGTTTTGATAAACAATTTCGCTGGAAATATTATAACTTTAAAAAAATTGTTTTCATAAAAAAATACTTTCACAGAGGTATCTTTTTGTGGAAAATTTTGTTTTAAAAAGCCCGTTGATTTTCACACAATTTTTTGGACCACTGCTTATGGGATGAAAGCTGCTCCTATTTATTTATAAGCAGGGGTTTGTAGGCAGAGGTTTTGGAGTCCATGCAGGTGTGCACACTTAAGCACAGCCTCACCCTTGCCCTCAGCTCCACACAGCCTTGTTGGGCTGCATCTTGAGACCAGTTAGATTTTTAACAGGGAAGAAGATTGTGTTGATGGAGTTGTAAGAACAAGGTCAGCACCACGTTAACACAGCACAGCAGCCCATAGCAAAGGAGGAGCTGCATTCACTGACGAAATAGAATAGACATACCTTCAGTTTCCTACTGTAAAATGTTAGTCAGGAAGCTATAGCAGTCAACAAATTCATAATGCAGTGGTCCTGCATTTCCATTGGTGAAGAGAGGAGGGATGCAGAGCTCACAGCAGTGGCTGGAGTGCCCTCTCCATGCACCTGGGGCTCCAGGAGGAGGAGTTATGTCTCCTCTGAAGTACTATTACAGCTGTGCAAATAATTACATTTTGGTTCCCTGGCTGAACTTGAACACATGGTATTTTGTTTTAGCAATATCCATAAAGATTTTAAAATTTTGAGTCCACCAGAAAATAGGATTCATCCAGCCCCCACCTGAGGTCAAACAAAACATTGCATTCAGCCCAAAAGGAAAAAGATAAAATAATATTTTAAATGTGCACTTTTAGTCAGCGACACTACCTCCAGCACACTACAAAAATACATGTGACAGAAGTGAAACAGCTTCTTTTGAAGGGCTTGCAAGTCACCACTGCAGACACATAGCACCTCTCAGAAGGCATGAAGGACTGACACAGAACCACCTCAGCACAGACAAGGTAGGTATAATAAAATGGCTGTAGGTCTTCTGCCTACATTTTCCAGGTGCCATCCTGATGCTTTACTGCACCTTTCCTTTCCCCATATGTCCCTTCCTACAGCAGCCCCAGCCACTGACAATTAGAGGACCTGAGAAGCCCTGAGCCAGTTTGGGATAGACACATTTCCTAACCCAAACTCTTGAGTTCACACGTTGCCGGTGTGCTTGCCAGGTCCGCAGCTCGAGCACCCCACGGTAGACCCCATTCCAGATTCATTCAGCCATGACCTGCACTCAGTAAATGGGTTCCATATTTACACATAGGATAAGGCACATGAAGAACATATGGTCCCTGAAGAGGTCACTTCTGCTGGAATTGGAGAACATATCCCCATTTAGGGAAGGGCCTGGGCAAATACAGAGCTAGTGATCTCTTTCCAGAACGGCAATACATTTATGCATTAACATGAATGTGTGAAAACCTCTCAAATGCACTTTATTCCCACCTGTAAGATCCAGAGCTACTTCCACTATAGGAGGAGAGTGTCCAGACCAGCCAGACACATGTCAATTCCTCCATCCCATCTGAGAACGCAGAAGAATTGCAGCTTGTTCACCCACTGGGAAGGTTCAACACATGCAGAAGCTGATCCAGGGTCAAGGAGGATCCTGGCTGCATATAAGTTTGCTTTCCTTTGGGAGGCCAAGAACTTCTGATTTCAATGGCTCCTGCTCTTTTCTCCTAGAACATAAGAGCTGGTACGAGGGGTGCAGAAGAACATGCCTGTCACCCTCCCCTCCTCTGGGATTGTTCTCGTGCTACTAACACCACTCCATCCACACACTGACTCCTCACTGCAGGCAATAGCTGTCAGGTTGGTTCTTGCCTGGTGTTGCTGTGTGGTTTCTCCTCCTTCACAGGAAGGATTTGTAAAGGAGACTATATCAAGCCCCTGAAGTTTGTGGAGATGGAAAGGCACACGTAAGCCATGCGAACGCTAAACAGCAAAATATGAGACCCTAGAAGGCCAAATCCAGCAAGTCTGACAGTACTATGCAAAGGGAAGCCCTGACCCCAACCATACAATATTTCCAAACATTTGGAAAACAAAGTTTACTACTTCTGTCTTTACTACCAGTATCATCTTAAGACAGTCTGGAAAGTGATTTTAGCCGATTAAAATTAATTTTCTAAGAAGCTGGCATTTATCCCCTCCCATAAAGGTAGAAGCAGCAATAAACAGCATTACCATCACTTGCTCTGCAATCACACATAAAACACCAGCTAGGACTTGCACAGAACAGAGCAGCTCGTACCCTGAAAGGCCTCAGCACTTCATTGTACTTGGTTTGGAGAAGCCACTCCACGCCAGAAGGCCCTGCAGAAGTCAGTGGGAGTCCATACGACTGAGATTTTGTAGCAAGATCTAGGCTGACATAGATGGGGTGGATGAAAGATGACAGAAATAAGAGGCACTTGTGCTTAACATTTCCTGATACAGCAAGTGCCAGTTCTCATCCCCCGCGGACCACTACCCTGGCCTGACTGTGGCAGTGCAGCTCCTGCTATTATCACGAATAGAAGTCCTCACATAAGTCTCCATAAAACTGTTTGCATATAAAGTGACACTGGCATGCTTTGGGTATATAAAACTGTATTTAATGAAGCACTGGTTTAAAAATGCTTGATAGTTGCCAAGAATATTTCACCAAATCAGAATAGGCACTTGGCCAGGCTCTTGCTGTTCCAGATGCATTAACGTTAGGCTCCTATTCTGAGACACTGGATGACTCAACTGAAAAAATGGACTCCAGCCCCAGCCTTAGAGCAGAAGGTGGAGAAAACAGTCTGGTCCAACAGGAAGACACAGACAGAATCAGCAGGAGCCTGTGCATTGCCTTTAGTGGCTTTGGATCAGGATCTGTGTGTTTGTGTTCCCAGCAAACGCTTCTCTTCCCTACTAATATCTCAGCACTGCACAGGCAGCCTGGTACACCTTTCCCAAATCTTCCTCTGCCAGCTCCTCAGATTGTAGTTTGGTCATCAGAAGTCAAGCCTCAGCTGTATTTTTTCAGGTTCATTTTCTGTTTCATAGCACTTAACCCCCAAAATAATAACATCCAGTGTTCTTCAGTCCCTGCAGACTTAAGTCCAACAGTAAGAACAAGACAGTTGAATTGCTTATCTTTCACTCCTTTAAGTCAAATCTGTAATATTACACTGGGAAGCACTTTTCTCTTATTAATGGTTCAATCAGATTTGTAACGGGCTTCAGCTAGCTGATATTTACCTATTTTGCATGTGCAACAGAATGGAAAAAGTGTTGTTGTAGAAGTCCATAATAAGTCTTAGGGGTGAAACTGTTTGTGATCTGCCATCCAACTCCTGACTGCAGTTGAGGATTGAACAGAAATGGTCTTGTATTCAACAGCTTTAACAAGATATGAGAAAAGGGCCCGAGGCAAAGATGATGGAACGGAGAAGAAGTGGGAGGCACAAGATGGAGGATCAGTCACAGCAGAAAGGGGTCCTCTGTGAAGCTTGCTTGCACCCAATCTAATTCAAACTGGAAGATTCACTGTCCTCAGCTACCAGGCTGAGGATAAATAATAACCATGACGCAATATGAACTGAATGGATCAGGTCCTCAGTCAATGCATGTAAGTCCATTCCTGGTCTGACATGACTGTGTAGCAGTAAATTATTTCAGACTGTTTCAGCCATTCTTCAGGCAGGAGTTATCATGGTTTACAACGCCAGCAGACCCTTGGGCCAGCAGCCACTCTGAGGCCGAATCCTGCACTGCTGAAGGGGTGCAAGGCTCCTTTTGCATTCAGTCGGTTTCCAGCCCATGCATTACAGACTGATTGTGCCATTATCATGATATGCTACTGGAGTATACTTCACTCTTTGAATTGATACTCCAGTCAAAGTTTCACTGCAATGCACACACCCCAAAAAAGTTAATGTGCCTGTGGATCTTGGAAGCCTAAAGTTAAACTTCTTAATAGCATAACAAAAACAACTGAGATTTTTCAGTGCATCATCCATGGCATGCATTTATATTAGATCACCCATGCTCATTGGCTGCTTTTCTATTCTGAGTAGCCATCAGTAGAGGTTTATTTCCTTCCAAATGATTCCTCCCTTGAGTGAAAAGGGACCTATGTGAAAAAGTCATCTTTTGGAAAAATACAGTAAAAGAAAAAAACTATCCCTAAATTGCTCCTTTTCAACACAGTCTGAATTACAGTAGCTTTTAATGGAGTGGCAGAACAGCTCAATATACAAGGCTTCCTTTCTGTTGCAGGAGAGGCTAAGACAGAAAGTTAAAACTTGATGTTTATATCCTTTTCTAGACAGATGGTTTTTTTTCTTCCCTAACCAAGTATGTATATCTGGCCTGTCTCCAGTGCCCCGGTGGTGATGCTGTCATACTTTACCCCGTCTCCTGAAAAAAACCCACTATGCCTTTCCCAACATACCACGCTAGACACTGTATTTTCCAAGTCCACTACCTGAGGAGTCACTGCTTACCCTTTCAAAATCCTGGAAATGCAAATGACAACATCTGAGCACACATTACTAGCACTGTTGCATCTTCTCATGGTGAGAAGTGAAACTGCTGCAGACTAATCTTCTTCAGTTCTTTCTGCTAAACAGGGTGAAAGGCGTAAACTGCCCATTCACAGCTTTCTCCATAAATTGTGTTTCTCTCAGGGCTCAGAACCTTGCTGATGAAGAACTTGAGCAAAGGGCTTTCCATTGACATCAGCAAGAGTTGGATCAGGCCTGAAACAGCTATAAATGTAAGCTTTCTCTGCCTCTAACAAAACTTGTGAGCTTCTGTGCTTGGAATTTTGCACTTTTAAATCCAAGCTCGTCAGCCTTATTCTGTTTCTGGAAGCTTTCAAAAACATTCCAGTGAGTGCCTTTCTTGGGCTTGCAATAATGTAACATATCTTTACATCCAGGCACTAAACAAGGCAATAAATACATAAATCTGCAAATTTTACCTTTCTTCAGCATGTCATTAATTTTTAAGTAGCTCAGACAGCAGAAGGTTATAATCACAATCATGTCATACTTTCCTGAACTGAGACATTGCAGTTCTAGGTTGACAGCCATTTGCAAGGGATTTCACCTTAAATCAGAAAATCTGCCAGCACACGTCTGGGTTCATGTTCAGTCAAAGCACCGTGTCCATGTCATGCATTTTCTTAGGCCCTGTGAGCATATCCTATGCCTGGTGAAGTGTAAAAATGAGCCTCTCCAAAGACTTCATGGATTTTGAGTTAAGCAAAAAACATTACCATTAACGTTGCTCTTAGAACATCTCTTTTCCTTCATATCAATCAGAGAACCAGTTATTCGGCCTATGCTATCTACAGTTCTCTAGATGAGGTTCATCACTGCCTTCCTGTCAGCTTCCTCCTAAACTAGTGGTGATTACACAAACATAATTAAGACACCATAATCCTCTAAAGTTTTATTAACACCTCTCAAAGCAGTATTTCCACCACATATCCCAAATCAGGGGGAACTTCATTTCAAGCACACAACAGAGTTTGGGCTGGTCTCCAAAGAGCTGATCCATGCACAGTATTTTCTATTTCTATTAGGCAAGAATAAACTGAAGTGCAACATTTTCCTAGGGAATCCCCTATGCCATATCCTCACCACCACAAAGGATGAATCACTTTATAAAATGAGACAATAAAATACAGACAGGAAGCTTTTTTGAAGATGAATGGAAGGGTCATATGTACACTGCACAAATAAGTGTACATTAGAGATATTTACTGGCAAAGCCTGGCAAACTTCATGCTAAGAGTGGGCATGTCTGTTAAGGTCCAGTAAACTTCATGTGAAGATACTTACTGGCAAAGCCTGGCAAACTTCATGCTAAGAGTGGGCATGTCTGTTAAGGTAAATATTGGTAGAACATGATCCTAAATTTAGTATTTACATTAAGTAAAGCTATTTCAAAGAGTAATTTTTATCCATTTGAAGTTATTAATAAATCCTACCACAAGTTCAAAAATCAGAACTCCCCAAATACTGAAGTTGAGACTCTCGCCTTCATTTAAACAGTAATCACGCAAGTATTAGCAAGCAGAAGGATGAAAGGGGAGATGTACCACTGGATCCATTGATTAGACATGAGAAGAAAATGGTACACCAGTTCAGACTAAGACTAGAAACTGGAATCCCAGAAAAATAAAAAATGGTTCATATATCTAGTGAGGAGCAGAGAAGATACCAAAGAGCACTCTCTGCCTCCCACTGACAAAAGCACCAAAAGGACACCTTTTGGTTTCGGCTGCTGTTTCTCTAGACCTAAAGGGCAGAATATGAGCATTCAACAGGCAGTTGAAAGAAGTTGTCAGGCTGGAAGCCACACTGAAGGTTGATTTTGGGGACAGGAACACAGAGTGGAAGAAGAGATATGGAAAGTCATACACTTGTAACTGCAGCGGAACAGCAGAAGGTAATGTGTCAGCTAGCAGGAGAGCATACCACAGTCAATAAGTGTTATGACTCCAATTACAGAGCCATCTTCCCTCCTTTCCCTTTTCTTCATAGCCCATGAAAGGTGGAAGAAGTAGCAAAACTGCAAAGCCATCTGGAGGGATTAAGCCCAGCCACTTTTGGATTCAGAACCACAGCTCTTCTGCTGTGTGAAACCACACATCCTGTTCAGCTATGGGAATAGGGTCACAAACCTAGATGGCAACAGGCAACAAGAGGCCACAGACTCAGAGCTGGCTGTATAGGCAAGCTGTCTACAGGTTTTTAGAGTAACCACACCACACCGAGGTCTACTACAAAGAAAGCAAGCTGGAGCAAGTTTTCAGTTGCCTCCATTAAATCTTACAGCATGAGAGCTCTGAAGAATGAGTGGATCATGTCCTTTATGCTCTCCTGTGGGACAGACACAGCATGGAGTTGCAACAAGCCAAAGATAATGAAGTTGTGTTAATACGTAGTGCCTCTGCAGTGGGAATGTAGAGACAGTCCTTTGGTTTCTCACTGTACGTCAGCACAATGTCAGCTCATTCTCAAGCGTTTACACAGCCATCCCCATGTTTTTTTGTCAAACCATCTGTAAAATGGCAGAAGCTCCCAGTCCTGTTGAATCAGTTAGCCATGGTTTCATGCTGTGGCTCAGGAACATCTGCATACCTTTACCATTAAGCTTTAAATAGAAAATGCCAGAAAGTTGATGTAGTTCCACAGAGGTGAAACTAAATGTTTCCCATCAACTATTGTCTGTTTCCTCTCATCAAGACCTCTGGGGCCAATCCTTCCCCAGTTTTGATAACAGCAGGGACCTGGGTTCACAGCTAATAATTCCCATTGATCCCTAAAGCAGATTACAGAATTCGAGATATGCAGGATCTTAGTGGACATACTCAAAAGACTGTTAACTTACAAGCAGCAGCTGAGTCAAACAACTTCAGGCAGCTACTAGATAGGGACAAATTGTGCACTAATACATACACACACTTTTAATCAGGACATCCAAAATTATATGCCGCCTTGATGATTAAGAAGGACTCAAGACCTCTTTTAAATCTATTGATTCACAGACCTGCAGAAATATTGTGTCCCCACTTCCATAAGAGACATATCTTGAAAGTGTTGAATGTCAGGGTATCTTGATAGGCAGGAGGGAATAGTTTTGGGCAGGAATCATAATTCTTTCTTGACTGTTAACATCTGTTTGCTAAAGCCTACAGAACTTCCCTGGAGTTTTGAGGTTTAAAAACATTGCTTGAAGATGACATACTAAATGTTACGAATATGCGCCTCACGATCCACACCCAAAACCCCCCAAAGAACACTTCATATTTTCAGACTTTGGTCAACAAAACTTTTTTAGACTGTTTTTAGTTCCCTAAATGATGGGTGTTTAATTAAATATGAGCCCATGTACCAGAATTGAGAGGGAACTAGACAGCCATAAACCCACAAGACCAACTTTGAACTAGACTATGATGGGGAAATAGTGGTTATATCCAACAACATAATCTTACTGGGAACTGGGATCATTTGCAAACACACTCATTGAGCTTCCGTGTATAGGTAAACAAACGGTAGACGGACATTTCCCATCTCAGACACCCTTGAAAGGTCTGCAATGTGCGGTATACCCCAGTAAACTGTCACCATTCAGAAGGGTGTATAATTCATCTTTCAGCATAGCTGTGATTTGATAGCACTTTGCTGACCTTCTGCAGCCATCACTCCTGTTCCTAGGGTTGTATAAGCTGACACTGTTCTTCCCACAGTCTTTTTCTGCACTAAATTTACAAAGCTTTTTCTCATTCTTCCCTTTCCCCTAAAATCAATCCTGTCCCCATTTGTGATTTATGAAGCTTTGCCCCCCCATCCCTCATGTGCTTTGTGCCACTGTGTGACTTGCTGAGACAGATGGACCAGTCATTTTTAAGTTCCTGAGTAGAAACTCACATCTACAAATCCAGGACTGGGCAAAGCCTGGTGAAGAAAGGGACCTTTACAAGTGCAAGTAGTTAGAGAAAGGTACTCCTTCCTGTTGATTAAACAGGGCATAAAAGAACTAGGCATATAGATCTGTTTAAATATAGATGACCTCTTTTTTGGAAAGACCCATAAAGACACAGATTTCTCCTTAAAATACATGGGAGTAAAATGCCCAAGCATCTCTAGAAATTTAGCCCTCTGCCTTTGAAAAAAATGAAGCACAGAATACTAGCCGCTCAAAGGAAAGAGGGTAGAAATCCAAATGGTGGCTCAGTGGATATAATGTCTCTTAGGTTACTTGTGCAACACTGCAGCCAGCCTTTCAATTTCAGCCTACTGAATCAGGAAGTTTTTACCTGTCTTGGAGGACTTGCATACCATGGTTTAGACTACGAGGCCATCCAAGCTCAGTAACCTCCTTTCAACTGCTGCAGCCAACCATATAAAGCAGCATGTGAGGACAGGCATTTAGCAACACCTCCCACTATTCTCTCCGATTTTGGCGATGTGCAGCTCAGACTTCTTGAGCCAGAGTCCACATGCTTAAACAGACCTTTGTGTTTAATAATCCCTAATAAATCTTCTTTATGGTAATTTCTCTAAAGCCTTTTTTGGATTTCAGTAGTTGCTTAACAACTTTTGGCAATGACTTCCACACCTGATTCGTATGTTGTGTGGCAAAGTACCTCCTCTCACTCATTTTGAAGACTCTAGCTAGTAATTTAATTTGATGCCTCTGATTTTAAGACATGAGTGACTAAGCCTTCCCCGCTGATCTTCTCCTTGCAGGTCACGAAGTTAAAGAGAGCTCTTTCTTGTTCATCTCTTCCACACAAATATCATTTTCAGTCACTTCTTGTACAAAAGACATTTCACACCCTTCATCTATTTTTATCTTTCTCTATATACATTCTTCTTTTCTTTTTGAGCATCAAATACTGAACGCAGTTTGTAAGGGAAGGATATGCTGAGGATCTATACATTGCCACAAGTTTGGTTTATTCTTTTTCCTGTCCTGGTAGTTCTTAACACCATTTGATCTTTTTCTTACCCCAGCTGAGTTGCTATTTTCATACAATCACCTATCAGACCTTTAACTGAAGGTGGTAGGTTTCAAAACATTCCCGCTCACTATAAGTTAGATTTGCATATGCATGATGAAATGCCAGCCTGGTCACAAAGGGGACAGAGCCATATTAACCAAGACAATATGGTACTCTAAAGTGACAGTCCTTCTTCAAGCTCAGAACTAGCAGAGCATCTCAACACTGCTGTTAGGCAAGCCTAACTTGTCACTTCAAGACCTGGATGTGAACATAGCTCCTGCACTACCAGCAAAGACAGAGCAGGACTTCATCCTTTAAGCAGGCAATGGGCAAACAACAGCTTGGCCATAACGTGTGTTTATATATGTATAAATATATATGTTTATAGAGGTATACATATAGAGAGATTTTTAATAAAGTCAGTTTGAACTTTATTTTTAGGCCAGCAGAAACCCACAGATGAGGAGGCCTGCTCTTTGGCAGTGACCCAGCTGTGCACATTTTCAGCATCTGGAATGCTAATGAGTCCAGCTGTATTAAAATGAGCTCCTTACCACTTTGCTTGTGCCAGCTCCCTGAAATAGCAGCCAAAGAGCACTTAGCATAACACTCTTCATAAAAGATGAAAGGATAGCTCAAATACCTGTTAAAGCTTCTCTCCAAGGTCACTTTCAGGATCTGACTTGCTTTCAGGATCAGACACATTTGGAGCTAAAGTATCCAAAACTGTCAGTAGGGAGTTACTAAAATTTGTAGCCAGTGAAGAGAGATCAGAACCAGACCATTAATGCAGTCAGCTTGCACTCTGGTATGGCACAGCATCATCTCTAGTACTCTGCTGGGTTTCTCATATAATGATGTCTCAAGCGATCTTCACAGGAGACTTAAGAAGTACAGACTATTTAGAAAGAGCATCCAGTTACATACTGGACTGAGATTCTCGTTTAGCTCAACCCTGCTGTAGGCATGCCCTTTCAGCATTGATCTCGGCAGGTATTTTGTACCTCTTGTTCTCTTCCAATTTAAAAGTTGGAGACTGCAAATCTGGAACTCAGATTTGCCTGGGGTTTCCCTTTTGCTAAAAAGACCTAATTTCTTGTGTTCTCAACCTTACCTGTTTAAAGCAACAGCAGTTACAGTGGGAAGTACACTCAGGTGTCCCTAACTCAGACTTCAATATTGGCTGGGTTGCAAAAGGTAAGTCCCAGCCTAATATATTCAGAAGTTAATTAATAGAGCAATAGACAGCACTAAGCTAATACCATGTTTCATATTGATTATCTGTGCTAGTTTACGAGTAAATAGCCATGACCATTCTCTTACTCCTTTTTTTGACAGCTCTGAAATTCACCCTAGTAAGTGCAATATTAGGAGATATATTTCTTATTGCCATATTTTTCCTAAAAATATTAATTTAGTAAATACCATCATGCTTCTTTATTCACGTGTAAAGTCTGAGCACAAAGCCTGAGTATTTTCAGTCAGTTTGGATTCTTTACATGTTGTCCAGCAGTTTAATAGATATTAAGTTAAAAAATAAGAACAAAAGCTGAACAGTTTGTCAGTTTGACCCATTCTGAAATATGAAATACCATGGAAAAATTCTTATCATTTTGACCAGATTAATTTTAGGCAACAAAAACATAAAAACTCCCTTTCTCCAACAAAACTCAAAGTTTTGACAAAGTCAAATGTATGTATTTCTTCTGTTCTTTTCCCTTGAATCTGTTGGAGTCTATCAAAATACATTGGTCTGGTTCAATTCAGGGTCTTCAGCTCTGACGACCCACATGTAAGTGATTGATCGGACAAACAACAATTGCCCTGCCCCCCCCTCCCGCCCCCTTTAAAGACTGCTCAGCACACAGCCAGCTCTGTGGTTCCTCCTCCCCTCTTCTCAGCATCAATAATGAGAAATCACTCTGCAATCAGAGTAACAGATGGATGCAGTGAGTGAGTGGTCAACTTCACCATCATCATACAACGTAAAGCCTGGGTTCCAGGTTACATGAGTCACCTTCTGACTTTATAGTTTTAAACAAGCTATGCTCTGCCAAAGTTATAAAAGTCTTCCAGGTACAAATTAATCTGCTTTTCTTTCTCCAGACATCCACTACCTTTCACAGCCTTGCTTTTGTTCAGGTTTATGTCATGACCTCATATGATGCAATATTTCTTGTTTGTAGGCAAATGGAACAAGATTTCCCTTGAAATACACCAAGTGCATTTACTGTAATCAAACTCTGAAAAGGAGGCAGGAGGAGGTTCCCTCTCTTTTGCATTCTCATGGAGAAGAGCGTGTTTCTTCCTCTAAGCTACAGAAAAAGGTAAGGTCATTTTACTAATACTTTCCCAAAGTCCATTTCCAATCATACCGACAGTAATTCACAAAACCTCACCCTAGCACCAAGACAGCCCTCAAACATGAGAAGTATTAACTTTTCTAATGAAATTTAACAACTAGGTCTGTCTAGACAGGAAAAGATGAGCAATCAAGCTCTCCAATCAATCCAGCTGCACAGGTTTGTAAGGATGTTTGTTTTAGCCAGCATTTCACTTCATACTGACAAGTTCTACCTTATGCTGATATTCCTATTATGCTTCAGCTTAATTTTCTAACTCCAGGCTTTTGAGACCTCTAATGAGAGGGGTCCTTTCACTTTCAACCGGCAATACCTTCCAGCTTTGCACAGCTCCTGTTTCTCCTTGACCAGAGAACACTTTTTTCATACATAGTTAAACTCTAATCTGGTGAGTTACCTAAACATATGCCTAACGCACAAGTAATCTCAGTGAAGCCAAGAGAGCAGTCACATGCATCAACTTAAGTATGTATTTGAATACTTCAACTGTAAGTCTAAGAAACAACAACTAAGGACACTTAAACAGTGATCTTTAACTGCCATCTACAAGTGAAAACATCAGTCGCAGGGAGCTGTGGCAGAAGTCGTCACTAATAGTTCACAAGATTAGTAAATCGATGAGGCTGGTCTAGAGCAGCAAATTCAGCAGTTTTGAATTAATGGTGCTCAAAGTTCAGAGCCTGCTGTCTGAATGTTAAAGGGTTGTCAGCTGACACCATCTCTTTATCAAAGTCTTTCCAATTGAAAAGAGTCTGTTGACTTTTTGATGAACACTAATTAGTATCTTCACTATGTTAGGACCTAAAAGCCATACCCAGACAAGGCAAAAAAAGTCACTTTTGCCAGAAGCAGACATATTTATTAGGACTGTGCAACACAGCTGTGCTCTTACTTCCCCACTTGTTCAGATTCTTTAGGGCTTTCACTGTGATGACCACAGCCATTAAAATATAACAGAGAAACAGACTGAGCAAATACAGGGAGACAAGTGAATACAAAAGATGCAATGGCTCTTATTTTGTAATGAAAACGAAAATTTTAGATAGTTGCTGAATGCCTTGAACTGTGCTTACTGCTGCAGTCAGAAGCCTTCTCCAGTGGGAGCCAATTCTGCACATAGGACTCCACACCTGAGATCAGCCAGTTCACCCAACATCATTAGTTGCCCCTCTTTTGGATGGGGTGTGGACTGATTTTTCAAAACTTCACAAAAAATAATAATATTCTCTGGAGGGAGTGGAAACTCAGCCTTCAATGCTTAAATAACCTCAGTATATTCTCATAGTCATAAGACTGTGATCCTTCCTTTGCTTTGAGGTTTGCTTTCCAATACAACAGAACATGAGTCAGCAAAGCTTTTCAGAGACTCTTCAAGCCCTTAGATAGTTGGTGGCTTTGGGAATTTGAAGAGAGTTTAGCACTATACTGCTGCTCTCAAGGCATACAATGGACAAAAGATTTCAATGTACTGGGCACTGCTTCCTCTTCAGCCACTTAGGGATTCACTTATCTGTATCATCCCCATTCACAACCCTGAATTTCAGAGGTGACCCCATTTCTGGCCATCTCTGTTGGCTCCCTCCAGGTACAAACAGAAGACTCTGCTCTGAAAGAAGTAGGTCATGATTCCCAGACTGCTAAAATTGCTCCCCAGATCAAATGACTCAGCTTCCAAGAGCTTTGGTTCCCAGAAAGGGACCAGCTCAGAGCAGGTGGCTGCTTGGTAGAACTGTTTCAAAAGTAAAACCATTGTGATTTTTTTCCATATGTGTATATATGTATATTCTAGAAGACTACTGTCCTGGGTTTGGCCAGGACAGGGTTAATTTTCACCAGACTCCAGGAAGGGGCACAGCGGGTGGACTGGCCCAACCCCAACCTGGCCAAACAGAGCCGGGTATTCTATACCATGTGCCGTCACGGTGGGTTCCGGTGGGGGGACGGCGCGGCGGGAACTCACTCGCGGCTCGGCAGCGCGGGCGCCGGTCCTGTCCGGGAGGGAGAGTGGCTGTCTGGGTCGTGCGGTTCGTGTCGTGTTTTCTCCTTATCTGTATCGTTGTTGTTCCTGTTCCCTCTGTTTGCTGTTCTGTTAAACTGCCCTTATCCCGACCCACCGGTTTTCTGCCTGTTTCTTTTCCATTCTCCTCCGCACCCCGGCGGGGGGAGGGGCGACCGTGTGGCGCTTTTGTTGCCGGCAGCAGCCGAAACCAGAACAACTACCTATATTAAAGTTCCAGAATTTTTTTTGTATTATTTGTGGCACCAGAGTATTCAGTATCTTCAGATATTGCACAACCACCCAATTCCCCAAAGTTTCACTACAACAGACCCTTTGTCTGAGAACTCATTACAAAGCTTATTATTAATTGCTCAGTGCTCTTACTCAGAGGCGTCAGTCATTCGGCTGAGGTGTAGAAACAATTTCCAATGGCAGAAGTAACTAATTACAGCTCCCTCCCCTATCTCACCTGCAAACTGCCTGAAGTGAAGCAAGAACAGCCTGCAAGCAAACTCACATCTTGCCCACCTCTGTGCCTGGTGGGTGGGCTTCAGCAGACTGTGATATTTTACTTGCCCATGCCAATGGTGAAAACCTGCAGCTTTGTGCAGAAAGCAACCAGCTAATAATCCACATTCTCCTTGTAGTTCCTTTGGATGACTTCAACTTGTTAGAAAAGGGCTTTTGGCTCTGATAAGCAGAGGAAATGGAAAAGCTTTATCTGAGACCCGCTTGTCCCAAGCTGCGGTAGGTTTGAAACTAGTGAGTTGTTTGGGATAGCAGATCAGTTGGCTTTTTCAGCTACAGCAGGTTTAGACTTGAGTGGGATTCAAGATGAGAACAGCTAGTAGAAATGAATGGTCAGATAAAAAGCTTTCTCTGGAGAGTTTCCAATATTGCCACCTATGCAAACTGAACTCTGGCACAAAATCTGGAAAAATAGTTGGCTTGGATTTTTCTTGTTTTCTTAGTACTGTGGGAAGCCTATAACTATAGCAAGTACTATTATCATCTCTACTTTAAATATAACATCTAGCCCAGTTTAGCTTTGTCTACAGTGATAAGTGACAGCTCAAAGTGTAGTTTATACACCAGCTTCGGCAAGGACATCCATGTTAGATG
Organism: Opisthocomus hoazin; assembly: GCF_030867145.1. NCBI lineage: Eukaryota > Metazoa > Chordata > Aves > Opisthocomiformes > Opisthocomidae > Opisthocomus > Opisthocomus hoazin. The sequence goes on along the minus strand of NC_134422.1, from coordinate 34,756,239 downwards.
TAAATGATCCTTTGTCATACCATATACACACTAATGAGCAATACCAGCATGAACACTCAGCTGGCATTCCTATCACCATCAGCAGCTCCCAAAGCTAACAAAATTGTGACATACATTAACCTACAGACCTTTGCACTTTCGATGTTTTGCCTGATAAATTATTTTGCCCATTGAGACTGGTGCTCAAATTGTGGCATTTTCTTAAGAACCGTTGCTACATCTAATACTGTTTTTGCTCATTTTTCCCCTGATATACATCCTTGTGTAGCCTCCTTTCAGGAGATCCTCTTCAAATAACAGTTGGCAATGTGGGAAACAGCTTATTCCTTACTCAGCTTAAGCAGAGGCTTACTCAATAACATCGTACCAACTAGTCTCTTGTTCAATCTTTTTTGGCAGTACCAGTGGTTTCTCATGCAGAGACTGATGTTAAGGGATGTCTGATCCCTCCCTATTGCAAGAAATAAATATAGGTCATCCCCTTCACTTCTTTGAGCATCTTATCCATAGTCTTCTGTGACCATGATCTTTATTACTTTAAGAGCTACAGTAATACAAAATAGAAATTTTCAAGGTAACTTAAAAGAACTAACAGGGAATGTTAGGAATAGGGCATGGGGCTCTGTTTCACACAGCAATCTTTTTCAAGTAGCAAAATGCACATCTGCTTTTCCCATGGAAACAGCAACAGAATAGGTAGTTATATAAGTAAATGAATAAGTGTTGTCCACATGACAGCATGGATGAATGTGAAATAATATTTTAAAAAGGGTAAACTGTTCAGACACAGCATTAGAGCGCCATATTGCTGTGCTGCCACTGCTGGACCACCGTTGTGGCCTGAAGGTGAGCTGGAGACTGGAGAATCCTCACCTTAATGCTCTGAATATAAGCACAATCAATATTATTTTATTGAAAGACTGCCCTGGGAACCAACGAAAATGAAAAATGCGTAGAACAGGCACAATTTTCATTCGTTAAACCACACATTTCAAAATATGTATTTAAAATAGGCAGTTCATACCCACACAAATCTAGCTCCGGAGTTATTGGTTTGGAACACAGGGGAAGTTGAACCTAGATTTTCAGTTCAGTCCCCTATAACTCTGGGTATATATCTAAGTGGATTTTGAGGCTATTGAGAAAGCAAGATACTATTTACACATAGAGGTTTAGTTCAAAGACTCCCTCCCCAAGTTTAAATAAGAACTGAATGCCATCTTATACTAACAGCTTTTTGCATGGTGCTGGTAGCATAAAAGGGATCTGTTCAATAATCCTTCCCAGAATCATGCAGAAAAACTTAATATGTCATTAAACCTCAAAAGGTTCCTGGTTTCAACATGTGTATGATAGTAATACACTGATAAATTAAGACTTCTACGAAGTATTTCCAATTTCCCCCAAAACACATGAACATGATTGCAGATTACAAAATGTTCCCATCACCTTTTCAACAGCACAGTCACAGCCAAGATTTGTACCTACAGTATGTCTGAATATGCAGAGCAAGGCTCAGTAGTAGGTTCTGGTGACTTTGAGCTGCTCTGGCATTGGGGAACTGTTAATAGCACCTCTTCATTAGTGGATGAGAAAACAGCCAAAATACACAAGTAAAATCCTTGCTAATATTTTATTAAAAATAACAAACCTTGCTGAATAATGAAAAAATATTCCCGATTAATAGAAAAAAATTCAAGAATAAATGGTTAGGCAGGCAGTTGAATCAACTACAGAACTGATCTGGCTCTAGACAAATGAATAATTATATATCCACAATAGAAAAATAGAACAAAATTCTGGAGGTTAGCAGTTGGACAAGTATGTCTACTACAGCATTGGCTAGAGAGTTATATTTTGGTTTAGTACCTTAACTCTCATTTTTCTAGATTGCATTAGGCAGCTGAGGGCAGGGGCAGACATCTAAACACCTTGAAGATTCTGGAGCACAAGACCAAGTTAAGAGCTACTCTAGGCACTTAAAGATGCATGCTGACACTGATTAAAAAAGGTAAGTTTCTTTAAGAACTTAATGAAAGGACATGCAATTTTTAAAGGATCTCAGTGGTTTGGAAAATTAAGTGATTGTTAGTATATCCAATGTATTTCAGTTCATGCATTGCATGCACAAAGAGAAAACCACTTAATTCATTCAGCTCATCAGTATTTTGTGGTTTTCCTCCAAAGAACATGATTAGTTTTGAAATCCCTATCTGTTCTCGTTTAAACTCCAGGGAATATTAGGCATAACAGTAGCTAAAAACTCATTCTAAATATGGTGTGCAGCTTGTAAAACTTAACAGGTCCACTTACAAACTCACTTCCTACCAGAATTTTGCATACCAATACCTCAAAAAACTCCAGGCAGAAGCCAGGAGGGAGAAGCAGCCCCAAATACACAGCACTGGCTACATGCAGAGATAGGGTATGATGCTATAGAGGTGGGAGCTGGAGAGCCTGTAGCTTGTCTTCTTCCATCCAATGCAGATAGAGCTGTATACTTCCACACAGCCAGCTGCATCCTTTTCTAAGGACAAAGGCAAGATAACAATAATTGATTAATTCTTAGCTAATAAGAGCTTGCAGCTGCTTACAGCTAGTATCTTGCAGCACCTAAGTGCATTACCACAGATGCAGACCATGAGTAGAAGTAATGTCTAACACCTACAGCAAAAGACACGAAGGCCATTTCCATTTACTGGCCTCTGCTTCACTCTCCTATATGAGCTGGCTATTCATGTCTCATGTTGCTGATCACCAGGATTCACAGATATTTTACTGCTCCTTAATTCATAAAAAGCTTAGTGAGACGTGAAATGGGCCAAGGATTTATCAGCTTCTCATACGGTAACCTTTCATCAGCCTCCTAACTTCACAGCTCTTTTTATATATAATGTATGTGTACATATATTCGGCTTGCAGCAAAATAGGTCATGTTCAGTAAAAGACACATTCTGAAACAGTTTTTGCCAAGTCAGCTGTTACACAGATTTCCACCCAAGATATAGTTCCCGTGCTACTGTTCATTTTGAATAGGATTCTCAGTGAGGAGACAATCCTGTTGATGGCGACCTCTATACTCCACTACCAAAGGCTTTCAGAAAGAGCGCTCAGCTAGACGGGAGAGAGCACTGCCACATCACCAGCCCTCTCTGGGCAGAGACACCAGGCCATACAACAGAAGCCACACTGGAATTCCTTAAATTCCATTTAAGTTACTGTCTGACAAAAAGACCACCCTCAACACTGATGGACAAGACCGACTCCAGCCCTATGCACTACCAGAGGGACAAGGTGTTAAATACTCCTAATTCCCCTTAATATCTTCTGCAGGTTTCACACTGACACTTATCTTTCAAGACTCCATTCCCCATCTGAGCACAGCCAGGTACATGGTACACAGGAAAGGGCAAGGTCCAAGATGCTGGCTGTGTCCTACACCAGTTGGTCAGACAGGGAATAGTGGCAGAGGCTCCCCCCTTGGGCATACACGCAAACGCAGCCACATCACCGTCTGCAGCACAGGGAGGAAGTGACTGGAGCCTCTGGACTGAGACATGGGACATTTCTGCCTGGTCTACAGTCGCAGTGCTTTCACAGGAGTCAATTATTCAGCCTGTGTATTTAAAGACTCAGTAAATAACTACTCAGGGGATGTTTTTTTCAGACATACTAACGAAATTTTCATCAAAAGACCCTATTTACAGAAACAGATGAAGGAGAAAAAAAATATTTATTCAGAGTGTGTTTCATGGAAGCTCCATTGGCTGGTGCTTTACGATAAATGACTACGGTGTTCTGGGGACAAACAGACCTGGTGGGCCAGACTTATTCCTGTACTTGAACTAGCACAGGTGCAAGAGAAATAGCTTGTACCTTGTCTACTCAGACTCCGCTCAAGTTTGCTTTGGAATAGCCAAATAGTGCACAGATCCACTGGATCATAACATTGTCCCCTTCATCATGCCTCTTCTTTCTCCACCTCTTACTGAAGCTTGCCAAGAAGACAGATAGATCAGGGAGCAGTGGGTTCACCCCCACACCCTCCAGGCTTTCTGGGCTGCTCAGTCACAAATATTCAGTCACTCTTTTGGAAGAACAATTTGCAGAAGACAAATCTGCCTCCAGTCTTTTGGTTACCTGTTCCAGTCCCCAACAGAAGTACCTCTTACCAGCATGACCAACAACAGAGTTTCAAAAAAAGGACAAGAATAAGGATGTTCTAAGCAGAAGTAGGCTGTAACCTTTCTTCTCATCTACAGAAGAGTTCACCCCTAATTACTACTCCTATCATTGGGCAAGAATTTTGGGTGGTCTCTCTTTTAGGAACACTTAGGAAGTTTCCCTCTAGCTCTGCAGTCAACTGCTCTTAAGTCTGTCTGCAACAGCAGGCAATGGGAAACAGCAAGCAAGCACTGACCCAGTCAGGCTAGCACTCAGAAAACTGTTCATACTGGGATCTTTCTCATGGTTGCTCAGACAGCTTGGAATATTACTATTATTTTGTGACTCATATAATGGCATATTGTCAGTAAGGCTGTGGCCTTTTGTACAGAGCCACAAGTCCGTGCTGTGCCTCTGTCCAAAGCAGGGAGAGATGCCACAACAACTGTTCCACATCTAATAAGCAAGCAGAGACACACTGCCAGATGTGCAAAAAAGAATATTTGAATTGGCCAGCAACTCAGTCTCTTCTCAGGAAGATATGCAGTCAAACAGCCTGATGTTTGCAACAAGGTCTGAACGCTGCAGAAATGGAAGGAATCCATCCCCAACGCAAATGCAACATTTTTCCTGGATCCCAACACCTGAATTTTGAGCTCTGCTTTAGGATTGGAGACAGGACTCCTACATTGTACTCCCTTATAAAGTAGGGGCTCCAAGGAAGTCAGATACCTATAGAAGTTTGTATGCACTGGAGCTCACATGGTGATTGTAACCCATTCATTTTGGAATAGGGATGAAGGTTTAATATCCTGAAATCCTCTTTGTTAGTCCAAGGACAGAAGTGCTCTCCTTAAACTGCAACTCAGTCCATGTGGGTCACCTTATCCACTGACAAGCACCCCATCCTGCAATAAGCCACAGAAGTCCCACCAAGGAGGAATGTTGGCTCAAGGAAAGTGCAATAACATGGGCCTGGCTTAATGGTTCAGCTGATCACATACGGCTGAGTGCTCAGAGCTTGGTAAATTGCATGAGTTTACAATGAGGACCTCAAATATTTATATCACACAGATATCCCAGCACTTGTGGATTCAAGTTGCAAGCATTACAAGATTTCTCTGCTTTGCAAGTGTCCAACAACAGCAATATTTCATGCAATCCCCTTCCAGCTGACCTTTTTAGGCAGATTTAGACACAAGGATGCCTCCAAATTGTCTATGACAAATTCGTACTTTTCCAACAAGATGCATCAGTGTCCTGAAGTCACAAAAAACACAGAAGCCAGTGGGTCCTGTAGTTCACCCCACTTATCACACGACATGATCTTTGTAATAGATTTATGAGCCTATTGTATCTGAAGTAAGCTACTGTACAATGAGCACATGCTTGTTTCTTCAGCTCGTTCGTTATGGGCTAGATTCAGTCTCATTACATCTAAGAGGGAAACTCTCTGGCTACTTGATTTGGTCCTGTGATATGCAAGAAGTTATTTTATTATTCAAAAGTTGCAGGGGGACAAGAGACACACGTTCTGGTGACAGACAAATGACTAAGATCCTTATAACTGGATGAAGACGGAAGAGTTACTATTGACTGTTTCATACACTATAAAACCTGTTAAAGGAATTGAACACAAGGTAGCAAAGTGTATATGTGGGAGTGACAGCTATGTGGTTCTCGCATTTACAAACTTGCATGGTTTAATAGATTAGGCAGAGTTAGCAGTCCTCTGGGAAACAATGCAAGTCTTCTCAGAAAAGCATTGCTGAGAAATGCAGACAAACAGTGGGCCAAAGTCTCTGCTGGCCCAACTCCACTGCAATCAAAGCAGCAGCAAATAATTCATCCATACATTCTTAGAGCATTACTGTTCAAAAATCTCTCCTAGAGGGAACAAAAAAAAGCAAGAGAAACAGTCTCATTAACAAGAAATTAGAGAAATTGATTTAATCAGAGATAGAAACATTCAAATCCTACCTATCTATAAAAAGAGTTTCCCAAAAGACCGTCACTTCAGACTATGAAACCTCTAAACTTCATAGGAACTAGGAAAGAGAAACAAACAGAAATAGAAGGGAGGTACTTGTCCTGGGTTTGGCCAGAACAGGGTTAATTTTCACCGGAATCCAGGAAGGGGCACAGCCGGGGGGTGGGGGCTGACCCCTCCTGGCCAAAGACAGCCCGATATTCCATACCATGTGACATCACGCTGGGTTCCGGTGGGGGGGGCAGCGCGGCAGGAAGGCACTCACGGCTTGGGGGGGCGTGGCACCGGTGCTGTCTGGGTCGTACGGTTCGTTGTTGTGGTTTTTTCTCCTTATTTGTATCGTTGTTGTTCCTGTTTCCCTCTGTTTGCTGTGCTGTTAAACTGCCCTTATCCCGACCCACCAGTTTCTGCCTCTTTCTTTTCATTCTCCTCCGCACGCCGGCGGGGGGAGGGGCGGCCGCGTGGCGCTTTTGTTGCCAGCGGCAGCCGAAACCAAGACATTAATTTGGCGCCCAAGCGTGGGGCAGGGATAACAGCAGGGCTGAGCAGCAGGTGTTAAAACAGCTTTCTTAGATTTTGTTAAATTTTGTTATACGCATTTTTCTGTGTTAAATAGTCGCCAGTAAAAATGTTTCTGTCTTTGATCAGATGGCTGTGGTTTCTGAATCCTTATTTGCAGTATGTATTCAATGCCGTGCTGTTCATCATCGCTGCGAAAAAGATCAGGATGATAATTTTGCTCTACCTTACAATATCGACTTATGATATGATAACATCACTGTGCATGAAATTAGTCTTGTATTTGCATGCGGCACTGCGGTCATTTCCATACCTCCATACCTCGGATCCTATGTCTTAGAATTTGTTAATAATCAAACTCAGCCTGTGGGGAAAGCCGAAGGGGATACCTTCCCCCACTCTTTTGCCCCCCCTCTCTCCCTCAGGCTGGTCTCTTTTGAGAATTTCGAGTACCCCTGGGATGCTCAGCCAGCGGGTTTCTATTGTTATGCTTCCTGAATGGGTTGCAGGTTTTGTTTAGGGTTAAGCAAGTCGTTAAGAACATCGTGCAGAGACCTGCCCCAGGGCCGGATAGCTGTGAGTGGCTAGGTGTGTGGGACAGCATGGGCAAGTACCTAGGGCAGTGGGCACCACCGGTGTTTTTTAAACTCACCCCTGAACAAATACAGAATCCAGACAGTCTAGTAAAATATCTGCAAAGAGTGTGCTGCCACCCGGAGAACTCCAGAGAGACACAAATCACTGCAACGTGCTGGGGTCTGGCCCATGCCTACCGAACCATGTTCAACACTGTTCAGTGCCTTAAAGGGGAAAGGGGGGGAAGCGAAGCGGCAGGCGCTGCAACTGGCGCTGCCCCCTCAGCCGGCCCTGCAGCCCCTCCAGCCCAGCAGGCAGTCACAGCCCCCCAGACTGGCACCGCCGCTGCCACCGCTGCAGGGTCTGCCTCGGTTTCCCCAGCGGGCACAGCAGCTGCTCCAGCCCCAGCTGCAGGCAGCGCGGCTGAGCCCAATGACCAACCTGTGCTGGTAGCAGTTGCCCCCGTAAAACTAAAGAAAGATGCAAAGAGAGCAGATCGCTTTGGGAGGGATGATGATGAGCCAGGGTCATCACGGGAGATAGAGACCAAGATCATCACCCGGTCCCTGTCCCTGGGCGAGCTGCGAGACATGCGGAAAGATTTCAGCCGCCACCCAGGCGAGCACATTGCCACCTGGCTGCTGCGGTGCTGGGATAATGGGGCCAGCAGCTTGGAATTAGAGGGCAAGGAAGCCAAGCAGCTGGGATCCCTGGCCAGGGATGGGGGCATTGACAAGGCCATTGGGAAAAAGGAACAAGTCCTCAGCCTCTGGAAGAGACTTCTGTCAGGTGTGAGGGAGAGGTACCCCTTCAGTGATGATTTTGTATGCTATCCTGGCAAGTGGACCAATATGGAAAGGGGTATTCAGTACTTGAGGGAATTAGCTGTGCGGGAGCTGGTTTACTGTGACACAGACGATGAGCAGGTACCCACAGACCCAGATGAACTCCAGTGCTCACAATCCATGTGGAGGAAGTTTGTGTGGAGCGCACCCTCCTCGCATGCCAACTCACTGGCAGTTGTAAACTGGAAAGGTAAAGAGGCACCAACAGTGGCTGAGGTGGCTGTCAGACTCCGGCAATACGAGGAAAGTCTCTCTTCTTCCCTTGTCTCAGCTGTGGAGAAACTGGTCAAGCGACTAGACAGGAATATGTCCTAATCCCCACCTGTACGGGCCAGTGTCTCAGCTATTAGGGGCAAGTGTTTCTCTGCTCAGGAGAGGGAATACAGAGGCTATACACCCTGGGGCACCCTGTGGTTCTACCTGTGTGACCACGGAGAGGACATGAGGAAGTGGGATGGAAAAACCACCTCAAGTCTAGAGGCACGAGTGCGTGAGTTGCGAGGTAAAACAATCACAAAAGGGGATTTTCTGTTAGGAAAAATGCCGCTCCAGTTTCCAGAAGCCAGCTCTCCAGACCAGGTAGACAGTTTGATCTTGATTCCGATCCTCTGGAGGGGACCTCCAAGTCATTTTTACAGCAGGTGAGCAGCAAATTCTCTGACAAGAATTAGAGGGGCCCTGCCTCCAGCCAGGTGGAGGAAAGGGACAACCGTGTCTATTGGACGGTGTGGATTTGGTGGCCTGGCACGTCAGATCCACAAGAGTATAAAGCTCTAGTGGACACTGGTGCACAGTGTACTTTAATGCCATCAGATTTCCAAGGGTCAGAGTCCATTTGCATTTCGGGACTGACAGGGGGGTCCCAAGAGCTGAGTGTACTGGAGGCTGAAGTGAGCCTCACTGGGCAGGACTGGCAGAAGCACCCCATTGCAACTGGCCCCAAGGCTCCGTGCATCCTTGGGATAGACTATCTTAGGAGAGGGTATTTCAAGGACCCAAAGGGGTATCGGTGGGCTTTTGGCATAGCTGCTATGGAGACGGAAGAAATTAAACAGCTGTCCATTTTGCCTGGTCTCTCGGAGGATCCTTCCGTTGTGGGGTTGCTGAGGGTTGAAGAAGAACAGGTGCCAATCGCAATGACAACGGTGCACCAGCGACAGTATCGTACCAACCAAGACTCCCTTCTCCCCATTCATCAGCTGATCCGCCAGCTGGAGAGTCAAGGAGTGATCAGTAAAACTCGCTCACCCTTTAATAGTCCCATATGGCCAGTGAGAAAATCTACTGGAGAGTGGAGACTGACAATAGACTACCGTGGCCTGAATGAAGTCACACCACCGCTGAGTGCTGCCGTGCCAGACATGCTAGAACGTCAATATCAGCTGGAGTCAAAGGCAGCCAAGTGGTACGCTACAATTGACATCGCTAATGCATTCTTCTCCATCCCTTTGGCAGCAGAGTGCAGGCCACAGTTTGCTTTCACCTGGAGGGGCATCCAGTACACCTGGAATTGACTGCCCCAGGGGTGGAAACACAGTCCCACCATTTGCCATGGACTAATCCAGACTGCACTGGAAAAGGGTGAAGCCCCAGAACATCTGCAGTACATCGACGACATCATTGTATGGGGTGACACAGCAGAGGAAGTTTTTGAGAAAGGGGAGAAAATAGTTCAGATCCTTCTGAAAGCCGGTTTCGCCATTAAGCAAAGTAAAGGGACCTGCGCAAGAGATCCAGTTTTTGGGAATAAAATGGCAGGATGGGCGCCGTCAAATCCCAATGGATGTCATCAACAAAATAGCAGCTATGTCTCCACCAACCAGCAAAAAAGAAGCACAGGCCTTCCTGGGTGTTGTGGGTTTTTGGAGGATGCACATCCCAAATTACAGCCAGATTGTGAGTCCTCTGTACCACGTGACCCGAAAGAAGAATGATTTTGAATGGGGCCCTGAGCAACGACAGGCATTTGAACAGATTAAACGGGAGATAGTTCATGCTGTAGCCCTTGGTCCAGTCCGGTCAGGGCAAGATGTTAAAAACATGCTCTACACTGCAGCCAGGGAGAATGGCCCAACCTGGAGTCTCTGGCAGAAAGCACCAGGGGAGACTCGAGGTCGACCCCTGGGGTTCTGGAGCCGGGGATACAAAGGATCTGAGGCCCGCTATACTCCCACTGAAAAAGAGATTCTGGCAGCATATGAAGGCGTTCGAGCTGCTTCAGAAGTGGTCGGCACTGAAGCACAGCTCCTCCTAGCTCTACGATTGCCGGTCCTGGGCTGGATGTTCAAAGAGAGGGTCCCCTCTATGCATCATGCCACCGATGCTACGTGGAGTAAGTGGGTCGCTCTGATCACCCAGCGCGCCCGAATGGGAAACCCCAGTCGCCCAGGAATTCTGGAGGTAATCATGGACTGGCCAGAAGGCAAAGATTTTGGAGCATCGCCAGAGGAGGAGGTGACATGTGCTGAAGAGGCCCCACTGTATAACCTGCTGCCAGAAGATAAGAAACAGTATGCCCTGTTCACGGATGGGTCCTGTTGCATTGTGGGGAAGCAGCGGAGGTGGAAGGCTGCTGTATGGAGCCCTACACGAGAAGCTGCAGAAACTGCCAAGGGAGAAGGTGAGTCCAGCCAGTTTGCAGAGGTGAAAGCCACCCAGCTGGCTTTAGACATTGCCAGTTGAGAGAAGTGGCCAGTGCTCTATCTTTACACCGACTCTTGGATGGTGGCCAATGCCTTGTGGGGGTGGCTGCAGCAATGGAAGAAGAACAACTGGCAGCGCAGAGGCAAACCTGTCTGGGCTGCCCCATTTTGGCAAGATATTGCTGCCCGGCTGGAGCAGTTGGTTGTAAAAGTCCGTCACGTGGACGCCCACGTCCCTAAGAGTCGGGCCACTGAGGAACATCAAAACAACCACCAGGTAGATCAGGCTGCTAAGACTGAAATGGCTCAGGTGGATCTGGACTGGCAACATAAGGGTGAACTGTTTATAGCTCGGTGGGCCCATGACACCTCGGGCCACCAAGGAAGAGACGCGACATACAGATGGGCTCGTGACCGAGGGGTGGACTTGACCATGGACACTATTGCACAGGTTATCCATGAATGTGAGACATGCGCTGCAATCAAGCAAGCCAAGCGGGTGAAGCCTCAGTGGTATGGAGGACGATGGCTAAAATATAAATATGGGGAGGCTTGGCAGATTGACTATATCACACTGCCACAGACCCGCCAAGGCAAGCGCTATGTGCTCACAATGGAGGCCACCACCGGATGGCTGGAAACCTACCCTGTGCCCCATGCCACCGCCCGGAATACCATCCTGGGCCTGGAAAAAAAAGTCCTGTGGCGACGTGGCACTCCCGAAAGAATCGAGTTGGACAACGGGACTCATTTTCGTAACAGCCTCATAGACACCTGGGCCAAAGAACACGGTATTGAGTGGGTGTATCACATCCCCTACCATGCACCAGCCTCTGGAAAGATCGAAAGTTACAATGGGCTGCTAAAAACCACTTTGAGGGCAATGGGGGGTGGGACTCTCAAAAACTGGGATACCCATTTAGCAAAGGCCACCTGGTTGGTTAACACCAGAGGGTCCACCAACCGGGCTGGTCCTGCCCAGTCAAAACCTCAGCGCCCCGTAGAAGGAGATAAAGTCCCTGTAGTGCACATGCGGAACATGTTAGGGAAGACGGTTTGGGTTAGTCCTGCCTCGGGCAAAGGCAAGCCCGTCCACAGGATTGCTGTTGCTCAAGGATCTGGGTGTACCTGGTGGGTAATGCGGAAGGATGGGGAAGTCCGATGTGTACCTCATGGGGATTTAATTTTGGGCGAGAATAGTCCATAAATAAATTGCATAAAGTTAATTGTTAAATAACCCTGTCACTGTCTGTTATCACTGTTATAATTGTTATATTTTGTACCAGTAGTAGCATAGTGAGAATCGTCCAGATTAAAGAAGGATGGACTTTTTGATGAAAACCTAGCAGAGCACAGCGATGATGGAACTGGACCTGGTTTTCAACAACTGGCATCCAGCAACTTCATCAAGATCAACATCTCCTGCAGACTGTGGGCACGGGTCGCACCAGATACATCAGCCGTGAGCTCCGGATGCAGCAAGTGACCGCCCACCACCACGCATCACCTCTCCTGCCACGGAAGACCATTATGACAGATGGAGCCCGAAGTCATGGATTAAATGAACTCAACGGACACTTTAGAGTGATGATCCATAGACTAAGGGAATGATATCTGGAGACAGGAGAAGTGGTGGTGATCAACTGGACAATGGGGCACCTGGGCATGACGTAGATGGTATGGAATAAGGGATGGATAATGTCCTGGGTTTGGCCAGAACAGGGTTAATTTTCACCGGAATCCAGGAAGGGGCACAGCCGGGGGGTGGGGAATGACCCCACCTGGCCAAACAGAGCCCGGTATTCCATACCATGTGACATCACGCTGGGTTCCGGTGGGGGGGGCGGCGCGGCAGGAAGGCACTCGCGGCTTGGCGGGGCGCGGTGCCAGTGCTGTCTGGGTCGTAAGGTTCGTTGTTGTGTTTTTTTTCTCCTTATTTGTATCGTTGTTGTTCCTGTTTCCCTCTGTTTGCTGTTCTGTTAAACTGCCCTTATCCCGACCCACCAGTTTCCGCCTCTTTCTTTTCATTCTCCTCCGCACGCCGGCAGGGGGAGGGGCGGCCGCGTGGCGCTTTTGTTGCCGGCGGCAGCCGAAACCAAGACAGTACTGTTAAGGGGAAAATAATTGGTTGTTTTCCTCAAAGTTAATGTTTCCTTTTAGTGGACCAAAGCGATCATTGCTTTACTCAGTTTAAGCAAACAAAGCACCAGATCTAAACAAAGAATTTTAACAGTAAGTGTAGTTCCATTATGACATTGCTTAACATTCTAATTATCATTACTAGATAACTAAGAAATAAAATCCTTTAAAATTGTTGCTGCCAATTAGGACACAACACCCTTTTAGTAAAAGTGCAACAAATGACCATGTCAGTCCCAGCAGTCTCTTTTGACACACATCAAAAGGAGGGGCATGAATTCATGTCCCCTGCTCCAGCAGAGAAAATGGTGTCATTCCCATACAGGGAAGCAGAATGTTCCCAGCACTACTGTAAGCATTTCCAACGGTTGGCTCATACCTCCAATGACTGATACCACAATATTGTAGCTAATTTACCCTTCAGTAATCAAATCATGATATATCTCCTAGAGGAGAAAGTGCATAATATTCAACCATGTAAAATTCCCCCAAGACCTGTAAACTACTCACATCCCTTTCAAGTCTACTGGAGTAAGTGCTCACAGCATCTAGTAGAAGCCAACCTGCCATTTCCCTAATGGAAATGTAGGGATGAGAAAGAAAATATTGCAACACCACTTCCTTTCTGCATCTGCAGAGGGCTTGTCCCAACCCAGTGTCTGCAAAATATCTAGCACTCTTTGAAAACATTCTTTATGTTAAAGAAAGTTCATACCTTACCATTGGCACACTGCTAAGAGATGCTAGTAGCAGCAAGAAGAATTAGGATGCTTTAGTATGTCTAAGAGGGCTAAAGGACACATTGAAGTTCAGTTAATTCTTATGTTTGCTGTCTCACCAGTACCTGAAATATTCTCCCCCGTGGTGCAACCCACCAGATGTCCTCAAACCGTGCATTGCTCCCACTTAAACAGCATCACACCTGCATTTTGAGAGACATTTAACAGAGCAGAAAAATGTATCTCAGCCTCCAAGCTGTAGCCATTTGCAATGCTGTAGCCTCAAGACTTAGCTGGAAGACCCATGGATTATGACACCTTGTTCTTCAAATCAATGATATCTTTCAAAGGAAAGGACTACATAGAGATACAACTGGAAACAGAATGTCATTACAGGGAAGAAATGCAGACAGAATATCCAAGCCAAAAGATTTGAACTAATTTCAATGTAAATTAGTCCTGAATCCTTCGACACCTTTCAAAGCTTTGGCAAGACTGACCTAAGTTTTTGGTACTGATGTGGTTTTTTTTTTTTACTATCAGTTTTTCCAGTGCCTAAATTCAGTTCCAGTTCAGATATTACACCTGTGAAAATCCCTTTTCCTTCAAGATGCTGCAAACCGATTACTCAAAAAACCACAGACATCTAAAAAACATAGGTCTCATCAGCTTTAGTGGTAGCTCAGCACTGCAAGAGATAGTGGCACTTGCCTTTCTGTGGCTCCAAACAAGCACCCGACACCCACGCCACAGAGCAACTTTTGCTTCTGCCTCCATATTTGATCGGAAAAGTTTCCCCTTCCTCCATTTTTATTTTTGCTATAGAAAATAATCAGAACAGTCTCACAGTGGTTATCAAATTTACATATAAAGACATGATGGTACTCAAACTGTTCCCAACAGCCACTACTCATTGCATTATCCTCCATCATCTGATTTAAAGAGTATTTGTAACAACTCAGCTTGTACTAAGACACATGCACTGTTGCAGACTTTATTCAACAGCTCTTGTGAGGTGGGAAAGAAGTTTAACACGGAAAAATATCCACTCATCAGTCCTTGTATTTGTCAAGTGTTATGTGGTGTTCCATTGTATACCTTGGATGTAATTAGAATTAGAGATTTGATGAATTTGCCAAATATGATCTACATAATCAGTTCGCTCTCTTGAAAATTGTTCCTCAGCTCATGTTTTTCCATCAAGAGATACTTGTGAAGGGCAAGTAATGCAATCTATTCTGCTGGAATTATGAAACAAAAATAGGTTTATTTGTACCTAAGATGAGGGAGGGAAGAGGTGTTAAAATAAACCAAGCGTTCTTATGGGTTAAGATTTTTACTGCTAAGCATGTTTGTTCACATCCCAGTTGTGGGAAACAACAATTTGCCTCTTCTAGCAAGCAGTGAATTTCCAGCAATAGAAGCCAAAAGTAGTGGATGAATTCAAGATAAACCATCACTCCCCAAAACTGTTTTTGCTCTATATCTGTCCAGACTTCTTGAGGAAGTCCCTCAGCCCACAATACCCATCTCTCCAATGTATCCAATACAACACAATGGAGCTTTCTTCTCCATTTCAAAACCAGGCACACTTGTATTTGGACAGACGCTAAGCAGGATGATATTAATTCCTTGATTCAGAGTTAAGATCTTCCAGTGAAACTATCATGTTTTTGTTCAGATTAAAAATATTCCCTATATTCTCTACCAGACAGGCAAATCACTTTCGTCTGCTACAGCATCATTTACTCCCAAGGAGCAACCTTCTGTGTAAAATAAAGGTAGAATTGAGCACTAAAATCAACTCACTCACTGTTCTCCTGGCCAGTTGAGATTACTTATATTTAATCGTTTCTTTGTTTTGTTTTTACACAAAGCAAAGCTTCCCTGGAGAGTTGTTTCACAAAGTTTCATCCTGCTGAAGTCTGCTGTTCTGGCATCTGAACTGAAGACATCAAGATCTGATGAACAAAATCTTATTTCAAGCCCATCTTATCTAGCAATGCAATTTTTTAGGTTTTAGTTGTTGTTCTGCTTTTTTCCACAGAAATGGAATTCAGCTCAAAAACTGAAAAATAAGGAGAGTTAAAATCCCAAGCCTTATCTTTAATCTGGTACTGCAGGCAGTGGGTATGGCATTTGATATTATTAAGAACTGTCAATCTAAACTCTGACCTCTTTGCCACATCTTCTCACAACTGAAGTCACAGGAGTTGAGAGCTGATGTCAGTCTGGAAAGTTCTCCCAGTAAAGTTGGTGTGGTTTTAGAAGCTCTAGCTCTTCTTATTTGTTATTTCCTACTGATTGCTTTGTTTCCCACATACAAAGTCAGATCATATCCTGGGGTACCCTGCCGTTTGTTTTCTTTAATAATTCTTACCCAAGGGTTTTGTAAGCAGATGGGCTAGACACAAATGGGTTCCTGACAGCCAGATGAAATCATCCTATACCATTTGTGAGCTCTTACCCTTCCAGCTTCAGAACAATTAGAAGGCAGCTACCAGATAACACCCTATAGACTTCCAGTGTACCCATATTAAGCAAGTGTACTATCATAAAAATTCTTCTCAGAAATGGGGGAATCTGGAACATTCACACTTTTCTTGCACTCAGACTGTTGATATCGTGTCAAAAAAGGATGTGGTGAGGAGAGACATGCTGCTCTGCAAGAGGGCGTATAACAGCTGGATGGTATCCCTGTAAATCCAAACATTTAGGAACAGCTTAATGCAAAGCCAGAAGAATAGTCATGATTGCTAGTGCATTTAGAAACCCCTAAGGCAGAGCTGTTGGGATGGTACAGACAGCTCTGCCATCCTCATCAAGATCTGATGTAACTCACTTTCAAACGTTAAGCTGCCTGTGCCATGAAGGTGTAGAAAGCCTCCCTGCAGGGGTACAAAACAGCACCGATCCTTTTCGGTATCCCAGGCAGCAAAGTAACTTGCAGGCTAGCTGAGCAAAGCAGAACTATTTAGCCCACCCACCCACTAACAAAGGTTTTTTTTCATGAAATATAACAGCTAGGCAGCCACTCTGACAGCATTTACTGAAAGAATGCTATTTTCCTTCCTAATTATAAGTTAAGCATCAACCAGGGATTTATTGGTACAGAGCTGCTGTAAATAAGACTACATGCTTGGAATATGGCACAATTTGTCTACCATGAGTGCTACAAAAAAAAAAAAACACACACCAAAAGAGGCCTGCCTGTCATATTTCTTAAATACAAAGCAAATACTAATGCAAAAATCATAGTGCAAAAGAAGTGGACTCAGGGAGCCAGCACTGCTAGCAGTAGCCATGGGTGTGCAGGAGCATAGACTTTCTTTAGTCCAGGGAAACAACCCACTAGGTGGCCCAGGGATTTTGTATCATCTTTCTTCAAGTATGATCTATAGTCCTCCCTTGGTCACTTGTATATTAGCTAGGCTGATGCTGTTTGGACTTACCCATACTAGTAACCATAATATGGAAACGACCTTCTTAATATTTTGAAGACCAAAGTGTTTCAAAGAGCATTCAAGATAATGGTGAAGTTGTTCATACTACAAGCATATCTGGCTGCACTAACTGTCCTCAGGTGTGTTCAGGAGCATCCTCACACCTGATTAGCTTGAGAATCTAAAAACCAAAAGTGCAAGCTTCAGCTTCAACTGCAGCTTTTCTTGAGCTTAGACCATTTACAAAAAACCTCTCCGTGGTGGGCACTCCCAAATATCCTGTGAGTATGAGGTTACAGGTCACAGCACAGTTGCTCCACATATGTTGAGCAATATTCAAAACTCAAATTTAAAGTAAGCACAATCAGATACCAGAAACTCAATTATCTGATAATTATACGCAGTTTTAGAACTGAGATTTCTTTCATGACTTAAGCACCCAATAAAAGAGACAGTGTACTTAATATCCAGGTTAAAGAGAAAAAACATTCGGAAATTGAGGAAGAAAAACAAGAAGCTTAGAAATAGGACAAGGAGAGCTTTCTATGGAAAATGAAAGCATTCAAAAGAAACACCAGCTGACAGAAAGCCCAGAGAAGTGCCTGGAAGAGATGAAACTACATGTGGATTTACCAGTCTCCTAAGACCATCCTTACTGGAAAATCACTGCTCATCTGCAAGAACAAGGGATTATTTGACCATAGCTGGATAGAAATCAAAATCCTCAGGAACATGTTCTAAAAAGCAAGACAATATAGTTCTTGATATTTATCTATTTTCTCCTTACATAATGATAACAGAGACAGGACCCACCATTTCTCTGGATTACTTATTGAAAACAGACAATTCTGTAAGCATTTGGAGCTATAGAAATGCTTGAAACTGCTAGAATCATATTTAATGACAAATTGGGGAATGAACACCCTGATAGATAAAATAAAGAGGAGAGCAGCATCCATGTGACATGCAGCAGTGCAAAGTCTCAGGCAAGGTCACTTGAAGGCTTGTGAAACAGGACAAAAGCAAAGATCTCATGACAGATACCCAGGTGAAGGTGCAACCCTGGAAGCACAGAGGGAGGCAGAAGCTGGCTGTGTTTCAAAAGGCAGGGCTAGGAGAGGTTTTGTCACTGCTGCAGGGTAAATAGGAGAAACTCAGTATTTATTTTAAAGTGTCTTTAACTGGTCCTTTTATGAGGACTGTATGCTTTGTTAGAAAAAGACAATCTGAATTTGTGTACCTTTCTTTATACCAAAACAATCATAAAAGTCTTTATGCAGAAACGTTTAGATAAAAGTTTTAGTCTTACAGTCATAAGTGACAACTAAACCCAGATGAGACATTTTGGCAGGAAGAAGCAGCAAGGACCTAAGGAAGGCTTTTATCAAAAAGACAGTAATAAGTGTACTTGTTTTCTTTAGTTTAGTGGATAGGGCATTCAGGGATATGCGAAATCTTTATTCACATCCCTGCTCTACTTCGCTGTGCCCTACGTGCCAGTCTCATATACAGGACTGCTGATTCAATACAGATCTTGTTATAAATTTCTAAAGCAGAACCTTAACTGAGGTGGTTTAGAATAAACTTTTCATCAAAATAGGTATGTTTACAATGAATTTTATTAGGAAGGCTTCCTCCCAGTAATACAGATTATCCTACTGAAAAAATTAGTCTCTACAATGATGGTCACCCAGTAGCAAAAAATAGTTCTGTGCAAAGTGCGATTGATCTTGTCCAAGAAATCATAGGAGATAGTCTTCCCAGTCATACAAAGAGATACCTTTTCTGTTTTACACTATTGCTTAAAAGTAGAAAGTTATGAATATCTGAAACAGCAGAAGTAGCAAGAATGGCTGTGAACTGCATGGTCGTATTTGCTGTGTCTTAGAGTGCATTGTGTCTGCAACTCAGGACAGTGATTTTTGTCTTTTACTTTTCCAAAAGTCTAAGTCTAGAAGCAGTGCGCAAGAATTAACTAGATCAAATGTGCACACAGAAATGCATAGCCACCTGTTTTGCAAGCACACCTAGTATTGTTTGCATACAAGCACATGCAGCGTATACATTGCTCTCATCTACACTCACTTCATTAAACTAATATTCTTCTTTTTATCCTTTACACCATTTTCTCGAGGGCTTCCTCTCAGCTCCCTAAATTATCAGGGTTTCAAGTTTTTAACACTTATTTTTAAAAAGCATAGGAATTCCTAAAGCACCAAGTATCTCACTGTTGACTAACACTGAAGCACACAAAACGCAGATAAAAGCCATGTTACAGATAACGCAACATTCCCCCCCCAAGCGCTTCGGACTGCGTTACCTGAAAAACTACAGCCTATAACGTAACAAAGACATCAGGGCAGGTGACTTGTTATTGCACATTTCAGACTTAAAATAATTATTCCTTATGTTTGTTTATAATGACGTTCATAAGAACAGTGTTGTGGATGTGTATCATATAACACTGTCATAGCTGAAATAGTATCCAAGATCAAACAATAAAACCTGGGGTATGGTTTTGAATGCACAGAGCTGATTTAAAGCTGCACAGCTCTGCAGTCACAGCATTTTGAGGCATGTATTAAGCATGCAACTCCACAAACCAAATTTAGCATTGCCTTAAAGTGCATAGTCTTAATTATACTCCTGTCCAAAAATCTTTCTTACTATTGCTCTGAAGTATGTACACTGCGAGTGAAAAAATTGAGAAAGGCTTTTATTTGGTTTAGTATTTAATGTAGCTTTCTTCTGAATAGTGAAATGGACTGTATTTATTTTGCCTCTCTGTTTGTGTGTTTTTCTCTTAGCAACAAAGAAAAAAGTCTTTTTTTAACTATAGGAAACCATAATTGCAAAATCATAAAAATTGGCATAGAAAATAGAATATTTGAAGCTACCTACAACAAATCATTTACACTGTTTAAGCTACAAATTGAAAGTATTCCTTTAACTTTGAAGGAATGTAGTTTTGTGTAAATACAAACAAGCATTTAGAATTGTATTTCATACAGAAACTTTCTTCCCAAGAAGTTTTACATGTGGGATTGATTCAAATCCTAGGAAATCTCTGAGGACTTTTGTTCATATGAATATTCCCAACTGACCGAGATTATTCATTTATTTAAAATTAGTCACCAGCTTATGTATTTGCAGAAGTAAGTTTGCATGGAAGATTTCTTATACACCATTGAAATACAGACACCTCTAAACCAAGACAAAATTGTTCAGCAGCTCTATACCACAGAAGGCACCAAGAAATAAAACAGTCACATTTGAATGAGAGTTCAAGGAAAAGACAGAGGCAGAATGCAACAGACTAAGTTAAAACTTGACAAGGACTGGACTTTACATTATTTCTCCACACAAAAAGCATACCATGAAGGTATTTAGCAATTTGTTCACTAGTCAAAACCTTGCCTCTGCATCTGGTGAAAAATCTAGCATCTACCAGAGATGGTTTATCCTAATTTAGCAAATCCCAGAGAAGAGTGCCACTGGTTTGAGCACCATTATCATCACCTGCAAGAGATGAAATACTGCACAAAGCTTAAATAGAGCTGGAGGGGAACATACACCAAAATTTCACAGCCTGGAGGGCGAAGAATTTCTGAGTAACTGGAGGGGGTAAGTTTTACTAAATGAAAAGTATTAGCATACAGCTGACAAACTCAGAATCCATTATCATCCTGTAAATCTTATGCTGTGATTGACTGCCATGGCCTGTCAGGTATGTCCCACAAAGCCTTAAGGTCTGCCAAATACCACACTGCAGATTAGTGCAATGAGCAGCTCCAAAGCAGTGAGCAGTCCTGGTCTCTGCTCTTCACAAAAATATTCCAAACACAAATATTTGTTGTCAGTAAAACACTAAGAAAAACATGCTCAACACTGCACCTTTCAGCATGGTTTACAAATTAATGACAGCACACCTTCTCCTTCCTTGGACTTGGAATATCTCACGTAAACGACGACAGCAAAGTGCAAAACAGGGTTTAAACAAGAGACTTCCCAGGGTGTTGAGGTCTTCAGCAAATTCCTTTTTCTTAATCTCCATTACTGTATAACTAGTTGCTGTTTGCAAGTTTTCTGTGGGAGGAGGAAGCTAGCTCTTATCAGGTAGGGGAAATCAAGGGTCAGAACAAGAGCTGGGCACTGCTTAAGCCTCCCTCAGATTTTCTTTCCTCCATCACCATGCTAATCTCAGCCTGAATATTGCCCACAGGTAAAAGCCAAGCCCCCCTGCAGTTATGGGAACAAAAAGGCAAAAAAGATTATGATCTTAAAACAAGAAGGGGAAGCAAGTGTTCTTTAAAGGTATACCTGCAGGAGTTACTTGTAAAGCCAGAAAGACCAAGACAAGCAGGTGTACTTGTTTACTGCACTGTCCTAGGCTCGGTAGTCAGATGTGTTTAACTGCTTGTGCACCATTTAACACACTGTGTCCACCAAATATTATCCACGTGGACCACTGCTTGCTCTGGGCTGACCCAGAAACTCCGGGAGCTTAGTGCTGAACTCAAGCTAATAACCCTGCAGCTTTTGATCCATTCAGCAAGCTAAAACTGCATCTGATATACTGTAGATTTCCCCCAGGACTCACTGCAAACCTGCAGCAGACCCTCTGAAGGCACAGTTGTGGCTCACCACATTGCATTCCGACCAGAGCTGCCACACAAATGATCCGGGAGCACACAAAGATCCAAACACGGCTTCTTGGTAGTGTTGTACCAAAAAGGCACCTTTCTGAGAGGGAGTGTTGAACAGTAACTTCCTCCCACAGCATATGGTAGCTTTATCTAAGCAGTCCTGCGGACTGAGCTATACTAGCAGTCTTGATGGAAAGAGACATTACTGTAGAAATGTGTTTCCTTTTAGCAACCTCAATGTCTCCTGTCCAATTTCAAAGTGGAATTTGTTGCTTTCATTCTGGATTTTCATTTTAACTCAAGCCCACAATTCAACTGTACGTAGATTTGAGCTATACATGCTTATTGGAAGTGGCAGGCTCTGAATGACTGGCATGCCTCCAAGCTTATGAAGCAATTACACTCACTGTGGTCCTGCTACATCCAGGGGAACCTGAAACCAAGTCTCACCAGGTCCTAGGACCTACTGTATCCTCACACTGTGTTTGGGCAAGTCCTAAACAGTCAATAGTGCCTGTGAAGATCAACAGGACATCGGTAGACAGGATCAGCTGATCCAGAAATCTGGAGTTTACAATATTTATTGGAGGTGTTTTGAACAACTGGACTGCATCTTCTGCTCATACAAAATAAAGACTACATCCTTGTTAATGTACTGCTGCCCAGGCTACACTCCCACAGAGCAGCTGCTGGGTATACTCCCTTTGGAAAACAGCTCTACCTCATCCTCTCTAATGCACCCTGGAAGTGATCCCATCAAGGAAGAATGAGACAGAGGCAAAGAGGTGACTGCACAAGAACTGGGTGGGTAGGCTTCAGCCACAGTCTTTTTGGGGTCAGTTTTGCAACCTACAGAATAGGGGGAATGTGATGGAAATCCTGAATGACCTATGAAAACATCATCACTTGATATAATGGAAAATCATACAAGACAGTGTTGTGGGTGCTGGGGCTTTTACTGTTCAAAGCTTTGCCTGCAGCAGGACTGTAGGTACAAACCTTCATGTCAACAGGAATGTAGCTAAATCAGTCCTTAATTTTGTTGAATGGTCTAAATGCCTTACATAGCAAAGCCAAAAGCAGTTTAAGGAAAAGTTCTGAGCAGAAAGTATTATGATTACACAGACTGGCAGAGCACCAATATAACTATACTGGTGCCACTTAAATCTCTTCATTATAGAAGTGTAAGATGTAAGTACATGCAGGAGCACCCTTTTTAGCATGAAGCTTTAAAAAAAACCTGTTTACATATATATTAGATATCTGAGAGAAAACTGGCATGATGAATTAGAGGTGGTTTGAAAAATGCTTCCAGGACTTGCCTTTAACAAGGCATACAGCATTTTGGTTTCTTAAATGATTGCACAGAGAGGAGAGCTTTGAAGAAATAAAGAACACTACAAAAACACTTCACAGAGCAAAGTAAACACTCCACCCTAATAGGAAGTCTCTCCCCCCTTCAGATTAGACATTTTGTTATGTTTTGAAGCCCGAATTTCAGATCCAGCCTCAGAAACAGTCCCACTCTAATGGCTATTGGACAAAACCCCAGTACCATGCAGTGAGACACCTTACTCCAGGCAGTGTTTTTGCAAAAAAAATCAGTACTCTGTTTATGTTGGATTTGCTGTGTGACATATCTTGGTGTAAAGGACACAGGAAACTACAGACTCTTAAGCTAATTATAAACAGCAATTTAAAAGCCATTAAGAACTCCAAACTGAAAACAAAGCTTCAAATGTCAGCATCAGACTTCAAGTGATTTTTAACACTTTGGGTTTTGTGACAAACTCAAGTCAATACCATACATGATCCGCTGCTTTTAGTGTCTGATGCAAAGTGCATTAATTCTAATCAATGACATCCCCATCAACTTCTTCCGACCCCTTGGTTTTACTCTTTATTTTGTATTAAAGAAATTTATGCTTGATGTGACATATTTCTCTTCCATGAGCTCCTGTTGAAATGCCACTGAAGCTTTTTGCATTCATCCCATTGAACATTTTCCAGTACTGTTTAACCCCTTTTGCACATTTCTGCCTAGTGTTGTACCTACCATTTTCTTTCACTGTCAGGCTTGCACCAAGTTTGATGGCTCACTGCATGTTCAAACCTAGAATTAATTGCACTAAAGCAAGAGGTGAGGGCCCATTTATAAGTACAATAGCAATAGATTCCTCCCACCCCACCCCAGGTGGTCAAAAGAAATCACTTGAGGATGAATACTGCGGTGACAAGGAACAACACACACTTGTAACAGTCAGACAACCTCAAATATTAGCCATGCCTAGAGCAGAACATGAGCCAAACCATTTGGAGGCTCAAAAAGCCCCAAATTCAAATGTTTGTCATTTGCCCACTTGGAAGACTCAAGATTACTTTCTGTTTTTAGAGTGTGAGAAAGCTCTTTCTCAAATTTCTTCCAAAAAAGAATAGTAGTAAAAAGCATCTTCATTCAAAAATATGTTTCCAGAGCATTACAGCAATAGTTTGTAGAGGCTGTGAAAAACTGGATGTAGCTCTCCTACAAGGAGTATCAAACACCGAGTGTTCTGAAATGAGTCCATCCTCAATCATTAGTGCAATTGTTTCTTGCCCAGTGAGTTATTCTACAATTTCAGTAACCAGCTTCACACATGCTTGAAAACACAATCCTGAAAGTTTTAGAAACTTAAAAGAAAGTTGTAAGAAGTGAATTTCCACTATTTTAGCTAGTAGATCATTATGAGTTGCCTGAATGTTAGGATAATAAACCACCATTACACCACTTAGAAATAATATTTATCTACTGAAGTTGTGTCTGCTGCAACAAAGTCATCAATTTTGAGCAGTTTAAAAAAATACTAAATTATAGGGTAGAAGCACTTAAACATACAGCTTTATCTGCAAGGAATTTGCATGACAGTTTTGCTCTTTTATCAAGAGCTGGCAAACGAAGAATTAACATGGTTTTATGATCCTGGCAGAGAGTGGATTGTTACTGATGTGACCATTTAAGGCTTGATCCAAACACTTATGAACTTTTGCCATTTACCGACTCCATTCAGTACACTCAGACATTTACATCAAGAGCGGTCCCGTAAGGACCGATTTGTTCTGGTGACCTAAACTCCACACGAAGCCAGCCAAGTACCAATACTTTCAATGTGGGGAAACATTTTATTGCAGGACTGGCATCACTACTTACTCCACCCTCTTCACAGTGCTCAGAGTACAGGGCATAGCCAGGGCAAAATGAGGTGGAAAATACTATTTCTAGGCAAGTATCACTAGGAGTATTGGAGGGCACACAGATCTTATTTTCTTTGCCCCAAACCAACACAAAGCTCTATGACAGATAGAGAGGACATTGACTTGCAAAGCAAGGTTTCTGAGGTCTGTTTCTGGTCTGCCACCTACCTTGTGATCTTGTTTTCTCCCTCTGCCTCAAAAGGTTTCTTATCTATTTCAAGCTACTTTGGAGAAGACAAGCATAGAGAAGGGAGGATA
The DNA here is from genome assembly GCF_030867145.1 of Opisthocomus hoazin. Lineage (NCBI taxonomy): Eukaryota > Metazoa > Chordata > Aves > Opisthocomiformes > Opisthocomidae > Opisthocomus > Opisthocomus hoazin. Next base: position 34,731,067 of record NC_134422.1, on the reverse strand, counting down.
CAGCTCATGGTTTATTCATATGACCTAGAGGTACAAAATTCCTCCCACATTGTGACTGACAAAACATCAGTAAGATGTATTAGTGTTGCTTTCCAGTTATGTCTGAAAAGCCTGTCATCAGTAAAAAAGCAACAGTCATCTCCTGCTTTAAGCAATAAACTTCCCAGGTAACAAATACTTCTCTCAACATGTGCCATTCCCTGCGCATCACAGAGCTCCGATATTAACTTGCCTTTCTATGGACTACAGTGAAGGGCAGGAACAGTGCCAGAACTCCTCTAATTTGTGCTAGCAGCCAAACTACCTCATCTACTACTGCCTCCTCTGTAATCAGTCTGACATAAGGACATCATAACCCAGAGAGCAGATACCCTTATATTCAACAAACAGAAAGTGCCTTCTGCCTTTACTTTCTCTGTTGGTTCACATTTTTCTGTCACTATTAAAAACTGTTTCTTGTCTGGGGGTAGTTGAAAGATAGTCTGCTGCAAAAGCATCCTGCATCAACAAGCTTTATTTCCTCAAAACAAATAGTCATTATTCAGGAACTAGCAAAGGCCCTTGTCCCCCTAACTATAAAACCCTACAGCTGACCCCTTGGAGAAAACTGTCCAAAGGGGAATAAGTCTTTCCACTTGAAACAAGCAGAGACCAGGGCAGAGAGCTGGCCAAGGCAGCAGATATATATTACAGGATATTTTAGGAAAGGGAATCATCTCCTTAGCACTGACTCACAATACTTGGAGGGCAGCAGGAGCTTGGTTTGCAGTACTAGGCTCCCATCTCTCCTACCATGCTTTCATGATGAGTCAGTAGTCTGATTTTGAGTCAGCACAGCTGAAGTGTTTCTTCTTTACTGCCCCCCATGATGGTCTGGAAGAGAATCAGTCAGCTGCTCTGGGATGAAGCAACAGCCAGTACCTTCATCCTATAGCTAGAGAAGGAAGAAGTCACACAGCATCAGGTTCAATTATTGGCCATTCCTAACAGGCAGGTTTGGCCACACCTCAGGGAGAACTGGTTTGATAGCACAGCTCCTGGGGCAACAGGATACGGACACAAGTGGTAGACAGGGAGAGGGCCACAGGGAGCAGTGCTCAGAAATCTTTGACAGCAGCAAAGGTTTCCAGCCTGGAGGTTTCTAACTTCAGCTGTCTGCCTTTTTTGTTCACCTTTTTGGCCTCCTTCAATAGCTTCCAGAGGCAGACTTCACTAAAAATTGTCATCTCCATGGGACATCTTACATTTATATTCCCATGCCAGCAGCATTCTAAATTGTTTCCTTTTATAGGTATTTTCTTCACAGTCTCCGTTCAACACAATGTCCCCAGCTTCAGCCACACAGGAGCTCAACTGAACGGCAAACTCATGTCCATAGCACTGGCACTCAATATTTTGAGGAGTGCGTGAGCTGGTCTCCACACCGCCTTCTCTAGCACAATGTGTCCCCAGCCCATGACTACAGTAAGCAAACCACTTTCTCTGTACTCCACTCTCCCCTGCCATTTTCACAGCCACTGAATTCTCTACAGGCTACATTTCCAAACTGCAGAAGACAGCTAAACATGTTAGAATAAGTTTTAAAGATTTAAATCATTATTTTACCTTATCAGGTATGCACCCAAAGATCTCTGAAGGGAGCAGACTACAATTCCTCTTCCACCACCAACCATCTAATGAGGTTCTGTGAACTACTTCTAACATCATGCTACAGAGTCATTGATTACATGGGAATTAGTTCATGAAGGTCACATTCTTGGAGGTAAACATTTAAAACAGTTTGCTGTTTCCCCTACTCTGGCATTCGAAGTTTCCTTCCATATGTTGGACATACTCAGAACTCCTAATTACAGACATAGGAACTGACATTTCAATTTTACTGAAAACCTCTGAGGTCAGTTTTCATCCCAAATTAGAGAAGTTTCATGTTTCAACAATTAAATCGCCATCACAGGAAAATGTCTTTTGGAGTAAAAAAATTGTTCTATTTCAATAAAATTGAGAAAACTTGTTCAAACAACGATGTTTTCAAGTTTGATAATACTATAACTCAACATTTTCTGTGAAAGCATTACTCTGAAACCAAGTCCTCCATCTTCATTTGCTTATATGACAGAGCTACACTAATGGCAGCATTTTAGCATAAAATGATAAAATGTTCTGAATTTGTTAAAACAAGTTTTCTTTGTGTGGAAATCTTCTGTCAGAACTTCCTACCACATCTGGTCTCAAGAGCCTGCCTCCCTTACCGTCATGACAAGGCCCTGTTGAGCAATGCACCCTGTGAAGAGGAGTCAGTGGATCACAGACATGACTACTAGTGATCAGCATCTCCATACTGCTGAGAGCATTGTTTACATGTCAACGTCCAGCAATACATGCTTTATATTGCTTAAAACTGACCGCACCTTCTCTTCCTTGCCTATTGCTTCAGCCCAATTTTTGCAGTTTCCCCACTTCATAGTGATTTTAGATTAACAAATGAAGAAAAAAGTCTTAAGATTGTAAATGCATCATTTATAACGCTTCCAATCTCCATTTCTACTAGCCATACTTCAGGGTGGTAATTCTCTGGGCAACATCTCCATGGAAGCCTCCAATTTTATACCCTGGCGGTTTCAGCCAGATAAAGAATACTCACTCCATGTACCCATGAATGATATTTCCACCCAGCCTTTTGAAAGAGATATTTAACATTTAATAAATGACTTTTCGTAACTTCAGAATAGAACCAGCAAAACGTTCACTCATAAGCTGTTCCCACTTAGTAGACCATTGGCACTATGCACATGAATAATAACAGCTCCTATAACCAATTCTCTTCCACATGGAACTAGGGAATCGGTGGTAAAATGTACTTGCACGAGCGCAGGCACAAAACTCACACCTTGGGACAAGTCCTTAAAATAACTATGATCAGAGAAGTTATGGCAGATACCACTGTTCTGCTTTTCTGTATTTATAGAGAATGAAGCACTTCCAAGAGGTAGATTTCAGACACATGCGCTACAGAAATTAATTGCACTGGTAACTTTCCAGTAAATGGAATTTGCTATATTTGTTCAAAAGCAGCAATCCAGTGGAGAAAACGTAGCCTTGATATTTTACTTGCATAATCAAACGAGCCAGAAAGAATGTCAAAGCTAAAAAACAAAGGGCTGGCCAGGAGAAAAAACACACAGATTTAGTGGCAGTAATGGTGGATAATCCAAGAAGTGGAAGGAAAATGAGGAATATTGGACCACAGTCTCCAGCCTTTTCTGCCTGTGGCCTGTGCTGTTGATGTGGTGCACGGATGATGGATTTCAGCCACTGTTTGGAAAAAGAAATATCCACTGCCTGAGTGTAAAGCCATAGGCAACAGTAGAGAGAGGGAATATGTTGGATCACAATAGACCTGCCTCCCAGTTTCCTGCTGCTAGGAAGATTTTACAGTTTGCCCTCCCTGCAAAGACGGTGCAAGTTTTAATTCTGTCTTATTCTAGCCAACTACTGTCTACATTCCAGATACTCTTAACTAAGTGTCAACACAGACTGGGCTCTCAGCTAATTAAAAAAATACTACTTAGAATCATAGAATCATTAAGGTTGGAAATGACATCTAAAACCTTTCAGTCCAACAGAATCACAGAATGGTAGGGGTTGGAAGGGACCTCTGTGGGTCATCTAGTCCAAGCCCCCTTGGAGTCACCTACAGTAGGCTACACAGAACCTTGTCCAGGCGGGTCTTGAATATCTCCAGAGAAGGAGACTCCACAACCTCTCTGTGCAGCCTGTGCCAGTGCTCCGTCACCCTCAGAGGGAAGAAGTTCTTCCTCATGTTCAGATGGAACTTCCTCTGCTTCAGTTTGTGCCCATTGCCCCTTGTCCTGTCTCTGGGCATCACCGAAAAGAGTCTGGCCTCATCCTCCTGACACCCACCTTTGAGATATTTACAGGCATTTATAAGGTCTCCTCTCAGCCTTCTCTTCTTCAGGCTGAACAAGCCCAGCTCCCTCAGCCTTTCCTCATAGGAGAGATGCTCCAGTCCCCTTATCATCCTTGTAGCCCTCCACTGGACTCTCTCCAGTAGCTCCTCATCTTTCTTGAGCTGGGGAGCCCAGAACTGGACAGAGTACTCCAGATGCAGCCTCACTAGGGCAGTGTAGAGGGGAAGGAGAACCTCCCTTGACCTACTGGCCACACTCCTCTTGATGCACCCTACAATACCATTGGCCTTCTTGGCAACAAGGGCACACTGCTGGTTCATGGTCAACTTGTCATCCACCAAGACATCCAGGTCCCTCTCCACAGAGCTGCTCTCCAGCAGGTGCGCCCCAAAGCTGTACTGGTGCATAGGGTTGTTCCTTCCCAGGTGCAGGATCTTGTACTTGCCCTTGTTGAACTTCATCAGGTTCCTGTCTGCCCAACTCTTCAGCCTGTCCAAGTCCCACTGAACAGCAGCACAGCCTTCTGGTGTATCCACCACTCCTCCCAGTTGTGTCATCAGCAAATTTGATGAGGGTACACTCTATCTCTTCATCTATTCAACTCTACTATGAGTGCTAAACTATGTCCTGAAGTGCCACATCTACACATTTTTTAAACACCTCCAGGGATGGTGACTGCATCACTTCCATGAGCAGCCTATTCCAATGCCTGATCACTCTTCCAGTAAAGAAATTTTTGCTAATATCCGATCTAAACCTTCCCTGACGCAACTTGAGGCCATTGCCTCTCATCCTATCACTAGATGGTTGGGATAAGGGACCAACACCTGCCTCACTACGACCTCCTTTCAGGTAGTCATAGAGACCAATAAGGTCCCCCCTCAGCCTCCTCTTCTCCAGACTAAACAGTCCCAGTTCCCTCAGTCTCTCCTCATAAGACTTGTTCTCTAGACCCCTCACCAGCCTCATTGCCCTTTTCTGGACATGCTCCAGTACCTCAATGTCCTTCTTGTAGTGAGGGGCCCAAAACTGAACATAGTACTCGAGGCGAGGCCTCACCAGTGCCAAGTACAGGGGCACGATCACCTCCCTACTCCTGCTGGCCATACTGTTCCTGATACAAGCCAGGATGCTGTTGGCCTTCTTGGCCACCTGGGCACACTGCTGGTTCATGCTCAGCCGGCTGTCAACCAGCACCCCAAGGTCCTTTTCTGCTGGGCAGCTTTCCAGCCACTCCTCCCCAAGCCTGTAGCAGTGCATGGGGTTGTTGTGACCTAAGTGCAGGACCCATCACTTGGCCTTGTTAAACCTCATACAATTGACATCAGCCCCTCGATCCAGCCTGTCTAATATATACTTATATCAAGATCGTAACCTCCCCAAGCTGTGAGCTGAATGCTGCTTTAGATGGCATAAAGCTGACATCCCACCACCACCATCCTAGCAGCAGGTCAAGGGATTAATTTTACCATAGGAAAGAAGCGCAGAGTGAAGCCCAAAGGCATTGATGATAGCAGTTGACTGAAGTGCAAGAATTCGGATTTGTGTGTGCTATAATAAAAATACCAATATGATTTTTCAGTTTAAATATATGAAATTCAACATGACAATGACTTCACTTCTTGAGCCTTCAACAGCCATCCTTGCCAGAGTTGTATCAGCCAGGAGCAAGGCAGTGGGAGGCCACAAGTCCCCCCGAGGGATCCTACACCTTTATCATAGACAGGAGGTGTCTGAGTTAGTGTTTCAGGCTGGACTATAGCCCTTTCCCAAAATCTATTAGTTTTGAGGTAAGTTTCCCATCAGCTTACATACCTACAATCACAGGCAAACATAACACCAGAAAACAGTCATTAACTTGGACAAGACATTGCACCACAGCTCCTTGTTCACAGATACTCCAGATGGAGATTAGCCAGTTCATCCCACACTCAGAATATGCCTTGTAGGCTGACAACATACCTTAGAGGAGCAATGCTGCTCTTTCACCAGGAAAAATGGGATAGACAAGAGGTAAGAGCATCAGATGCATAGGGAAAGGATACATTGCTTTTGTACGCTTCTCTCACACTTCAAGGAGAATGGCTGTTTCTAACAATTGGCCAACCACCATTTGTTTCAAAGGCATCAGCAAAATGCTAAGGAACAGGCTCGCCTCAAATGAACATCTGTTTCTAGCAAAAGCTGAAAGAAGTTGGCTGACAGAAATCCAAGCACCCTCAAGACCAAAGTAATACCTGGCTTTTAGAAACTGGCACACAGAAGAAAACACATTTTGTAAGGAACACCAAAAGCACCAGAAAACCTTTCTACTTTCCTCAGTTGTACAACTGTCCAAACAAGGAGAGAACCTTTTAAGAACTTTGGGGGAATTAGTAGTACTAGTATTACCCACATTTTTAAGAAAGTATTCTCAAATATTGCTTTCCCAGACCATTATCTATTTAAGTTTAACATACACTGTTGCCAAACCAGACTGTTGTTCACAACAGGAATAAGAAGAAATAGTGGTTTACATTAATACCTTACTCTGCCTGATCCCCAGGGACTAGGAGTGTATGAAATGGGTGGGTCTGTGTGGGGAAGACAACAGCTATGAAAGGATTCCTCTAACCCTTAACTGCTTGCAGCTGCTATCTGTGCCATGCACCATAAACAAGCCAGGCTTTGTCTCAGGCTGCGTTTCTGCACATTGATCGAGGAAATATCACTCTGTCTAGACCTCCTTACAAAAGCACTTTCAATATTTTCTGCAGAAATATTCACACTTCTTCAAATAAGAAAACAAGACTTTTAACATTTTCATGAGAACAAAGCAGTAGTTTTAAAATGAAAAAACACTAGAATTGGGATAACTGACAAAATACAGTAAGTTTATTTACACCCTACGCATTTTCTTCTTAAAAGATATTTGTTTCCTTGTCATAAAAGCCATAAAAGTGAAGCAAAATTAATTTTTTAGGACAAAAAGTAGATTTTATTTTTATTCTGTTTGCTAATTGGACTTTTTCAAACACTGTCCGAAGGATGCAGGGAAAAGACTACTCCATTACCTTGGCCAGGGAAAAAGCAAGCAAGAAAGAAAACCCCAGTATTTATGATATTATTTCTCAAGAATATCATGGGCGATGTGTCAGGTGAATCAGTATTTCTTCATCGTGGTCAACCATTTACTGTCCATTTTTGCATTTCCCACACACATCAACAGATGCTGTATTTAAGCTTCTGTAACATGAATGCCCTTGATTTTCTCCACATGACAATATGAAGAGCTATTTCAGCATACCTATATTTCTACACCTGTATCTTCTTTTTCACTCCTTTGCACATCAGTACCAAGAATAGTTGTCTTGCCTGTAAAACTCAGTGAAACACAGGGGAAAAAAAACCCACAAAGAATACCTACAACTTGGTAAATGAAAGGCATTACCTGCTGCACAGAGAAGCTGTTGTTATCTCAACTCGGTCACAAAGCAGCAGCAGACCACTTGCTGGCATTAAAGGTAAGTTCATCCACAGGAAAGCACAATGCTGAAAGAGACCACACACACAAAAAAACCCCAAAACATTTTAAGTCATCTTCATGCCTGGTCTTTCATGATATTTTCCACCCAGTCTCACACTTTAGAGCTACCCAAAGCATATAGGGGCAAAAGGAATACAATGGTTTATTCCAGTCACCATTGGTTAGTAGGAACAGAACACACAAGCAGCACTGAAAGCAGCAAGACACTGACTATTCCTCATTTTAAACATCTTCCTGTGCAAAGGGAAGATTTAAGATGGCTCAGCCTCCAGAAGACTTCTTAACTTTTAAGGGTAGTGGGACATAACTAGAATAGAACAAAGCTGCCAACATTTAGAAGCCCACCTTCACCACCAACACAGCATCCTTCCAACAGAAGATTTCTTCTTCAGAAGAGGACAGTCCAATATAACAAATTTTCACCCTTTTGAGCTTGGAGACAACATTATGCAAAGTTGGGTCAAGCAACAGAAAACCAAGCAGAAAGAACAGCATAGCATACCCAAGAACAGTTCTTCCAAACAGCTGAAAGCCAATATCCACTGCAAACTTCACCCTTCCAGCACACCTTCTAGGGACTCTCCCATATAAAGCACCACCCAAAGAGCTTCTGCTCCAGTTAAAGGGGTACAAACAGCAATCATTTGGTGCCTACCACAGAACACCCCTGCAGTCCTCCCTCTCCCTCCCCTCCAGTTACTACACCAGCAACGAGCTTGTTACACTAACGAGCATCAGCTTTCTACTGCAGCTGGTCACAAATGCCAGACTCCTATCTGATGGTAACTCTGAGGTTACATTTTTCTCCCTCTTCCTTTTCACAGAACTAAAAAGGTCCTGTAAATTCAAAGCTTGATTTTGTTCAAATTTCGCTAAGTACATGCTAAAATGATGTATTCCAGAGGAAAGGAGTCAGTCCCTCTTGCACTTCCCTCCCTTCGACCATGCTCCCCAAGACCCCCACCACACACAGAGCCCCACCTCACTGCTGCACAGGGGTTTGCCCACCTAAATTGTACAATGTGTGCTTGAGAAAAGTTGGCATTTTCCATTGAAACTGCTTTGACCGGAAATTTGCGGTTACTTTTCCTTTACCCTGAACATATTAGAGGCAAATGATCATAACAGGAAGGGGCTTTCAGTTTCAAATCACACTCCTCATCCAGTTCAACAGTTAAGTTTACCAAACTATCCTCTTTTTTTTTAATCCTATTTGTTTATCTATTTCTAATCCAACCCTTTAGAAACATCAGTGTTTCTCTTCTTTCTATTACAAGCCATTTTAAATCTGATTTTAATTATTACACAGTTACAGGAAGAGTGTGGCCTAACTAAATTGTAATTTGTGAACTGACATCCCTCATTTATGAAAAAAACCAGCTGTACAGCCAGCTTTTCCACTATCACCCCACTAAGAAAAGCTGGAAAAGAGAAATCCACCAAGACAATGTATGACAAACAGCTTTATTAATTCTCCTGCATACGTGCAGCATGTCCTGCTCCCAGGGAGGTGAATGGCAAAACTCGTCCTGTTTCAGTGGTGCATGGACGGGGATTTCATGGCTGGACGGGAACCATGGGTGATATTTCTAGGTTACTCCAGGAGCATCCCACATCATCTGCTACACAGCTGTAGCAGATGGGTGTGGCAGCCTCCTGCTCAAGGGCAGTCACATCTTACACAGAGAGAGCTCCCAGGCAGGGCAGGGTATGGCAGCAGGCCCTAGCTCCTGAGCCTGGGCACACCAGACAAGGACCACGCTCTCCTCCATTAGCAGCTATATCATGATCTTTTTTTACACAGCATCAGAGGGAAGCATTAGCATTTTGAGCAAAGCAGCAGCTACCTTTGAAAAGTAATAGCTCAGGAGAACCCACACAATTCATGGCTGTGGCCTCAGCGGCAGCGAAGGTATCAGTGGCAGCGAAAGTATCAGTGTCTCACCTCTTTCTCATGTTACCAGCAAGTATCCCATTGCCATAAGCAATGGGTCAGATGGTGGGGCAGGGAGTATGTAAAGCCTAATTATCTGTAGATTTTCCAGGGTCAATAGGTCATGGAAGAGAATTTCTTTGGTTTTGTTTTTAATCTACAGACAAAAATGATGCTTTACCAGAATGTGCTATAAGAATGGCCAAACGAAGATTGCACGTAGCGCCCTTCCTGTGCCCACCTGTATGAAAGGGCTTTGAAAGAAAAATGCATCCTCAGATCTGCAGTAACGATTTTTTCCAGAAGAATGTAAGAAATCCTCACCAGAGGGAGGACCAAGACCAGTGACTCATTTGGTGCAAGGCAAAATGACTACTTCAGCATCAATTAAATTATGCTGATTTACAGAAGCTCATGCTTTGTGTCTAATGAAGTTACACTGACAAGTTTTCTCAGTCAGCATTTTTCCTCACAGCCACCAAGAGTTTGCATGTGTCCTCTTCACCTTGTTCCCCCTCGTTTTGGTTGGAGGGTATATCATTTTAGTAACATCCACCATCACCACATGGAAAGGAGTTGAAGTTTATCTTGGAAATAGGCATTTACTCTCAGTTATAACTAAAATGTCAGAGGCCCTGGTCAGACAAAGAGACACTCTGTCACATTTCTCACAGACAGTCCTCGCTAGCAAAACAGAGAATCAAACGCCTACCAAAAAAACATGTAACTATTTCTTGCCATTTTCAATGAGTCTTTCAACATTTGGTTATTTTCCATAATGCCCCAGCTTCTGCATAACATTTCCAGACTCACTTTCAATACTTAGGAAGTTCCTGCTCCTGTTGGCAAAATACTGGTCCTGTTGTTAGATGCCTGTTCCTCTTGTTAAGATACATAATAAAACTTGAGTCTAATGTAACATCTTTAAAGACATCACCTAAAAACACTTGGTAGGGGGGAAGAACAGGATTTATTGTGTACAAAAACCTCACGATAGCTAAGCCAGCTTCATGGTTTGAGGGTGCCTGATTCATGAGTCAGTTGGCTGAGAGGCACAACTCTCTGAACTCTGACTACTTCTAGGGTCTATCTCATATCTAGCTTTCTCTTTATGACTCTTGTTAAAATTTTTGGGATAAAAAAGAGAGATTTGGGTAGGAAACTTGTAGCTTGTGGGAAGCTTCCAGGTCTCTTTTTTCCCTCTGAAACTTTGAAAGCTTGGTTTCATATCCACGTGGAACAAGGGAACAAATCATGGACGGAGAGGAAAAGGCCTGCTGTTACAACAGACTCTTGTCTCCTGCAAAAGCCAAACCCTATGTATCCCCATCTCCTCTTCAGCAGAAATAACAGACTCAGCTGTTCTAGGACATCTGGAGGTCATGTGGTGCAACCTGCATCTGCTGCAGAGGAGGGACAGCTTTGATGAGGCTGTTCAAGTCCTTGTCTAAGTGAGTTTTTAATACTTCTAAAGCCACTTGAGCTGCTTCAGGAAGCACAAAGAGACCTCAGAGTTAATCCACGGAGGCAGCGGAACTAAGTCAGCTGATGGGAAGGTGTAGGGAAATGGAGTGGAGTGTATATATGGAAGCATATTTTTTCTATCAATCCTACCCAGCATAATGGCCATGAAATCGTTTCCTGAGAGTTCATAGATTCATGAAGCTCCTGTGGCACATCACCTCTGGGCCTCCATAGTGTTACAATCCAAGATTCTCCAAAGACCTCTGCTGTGCCATCAACACCTTTAATTTCACCATTAATCTTAATTTATTTGGCATTTTTCTTAACAGCTCAGCTTCTAAAGACATAGAGCTGTAGAACAATGCTGACACTCACGGTTAAAAAAACCTGCCAGATTGTAGAGGAAAGCAGAACAGAGAACCTTACAAATTCAAGGGCCACAAGTTAAAAGCAGCCCCAATTAATTTTACTAGTTCCACATGCAGTGAAAGCTGGTTTGCTACCGAGCCACATCAGATGTGTGGATTCTCAATCATTTCCCCATTAGTGGAGCTTTCATAACATCTCTCCTGGGCACATTCAGACCTACTCATGCCTGAACTCACACTTCAATCTTTCCTTTCAGTCACAAGATCTCTCTCTCTCCTACTCCACAATTTCTTGCCGACACTTACAGAAACAAAATTATCTTTGACATTTCTACCCTTCTGGTGAAGTTGGCTGACATTAGTCAGCGGGTTCAGAAGTTGAGGGGAGAGGAGTATGATCATGTAAGGACACAAAGCGTAGGCAACACAGCTAAAACAATCTCACATTTTGTAAATCAACCTCGTCTTTCTCAGGGATATGACTCCCTCTTTAAATGCCTGTCCCTGCAAACTAGAAAGACTCAAAGCAAGGCGAAAGCTGAGAGCAGAATTTATCACAAGGAGGCTCAAATGTGAAATGTGTTATGTTTTAGTACTATGGTATGGGTGTATAGACAGATGATATCATGTTTTACCCTAGGAAGTAGGAGGCATGGAAAACAGCTGCTGAGAGCACAACCACCTATTTAATACATTAAGTACAGACATTCTATAAAAGCTGATTAACCCACGTACTATTGAACTAAAAAATAAATGTTGCAATGATTTATATACCGGTTTCCTGTTGCTGAAGAGACACTTGTGACTGGCTTTCCAATGAAGCAGTGTTTCACAAGCAGCTATCTAATTCTAGCTGATGTGTCATGTTTTAAAACAATACTTTTTTTCAGAGCATTGGGTCTCAACAAAATTCTCTACAAATCTCTCCCCCTTTTTTTCTCTCTGCTGTCAGTTCTGCCCTTCATGTCTGAATGATATTCTCTATAACGAATGATAAACCCAGTCTTTTCTCTGATCACCTTATTTTTTTTTCAGATAAAACCCTACTTGTTTCTATTAATCACCAGCTACCTAAGTAAGCACTCTGTTTAATGTCCTGTGGTTGGAAAGGAAGATATTATTGCCCGGGGCTTTTTCCATTTCAGAAATGTTACCCATCTTCATCTACAGAAAGTGTTTAGCAATTGTCCTTATTTCTGACCCTGCCTTTTGAAATTATTTCTACCTTGTAAAAGACAAATTCCCAAGTTTGCTCTCAGAAACTTGTAAGGATCCCAAATCCATGAACAGAACAATCTCTTGCTGTAAGAAATAGGAGTAAATCTCCCCCATTTTCAGGCACATTGAGTGGTTTTATACTTCTAACCATTCATTTAGCATTTAATCCAATTAAGAGACACTCCCTGGATTTTAAAGATCTCTAGTGTACTCATCTCATCCTACTGCTCTGACCTCATTTTAACTTGGTCCCCCAGAGACTCATCTCAGTACTTTCACCCCAGTGGAGGATTGTTACTTCATTTGTGTGTGTCCATCTCTTTGGGATTCTATCTCCTGTTATTGAATCCCTTCCTCTAAAACAAAGTCTTTTTTTAAATTAGGCTATGTAAGAACTGATGGTAAAGCATTTTACAACATGCTTTTAAAAAGACTCGCAGGGGAAAAAAATGCTGTATGACAGTATTTCTGAACGTGAGTTGCTTGAGAGCTATTCTGGAAGGGCTCTGTTTAGAAATCATGTTAATGAAACCACCCAACTTCATAAAGCTAGTTTTTGAGGAATTAAGTAGATCTTTGGTGGTCAAGACCAGCTGAATGTATTCCAGCTTTAGAATAGTGAGTAGGCTGTCTAAATGGCCTCTGAACTGCTAAATTACATGGCATTGTTTTTACTGAATGATTAAAACACTCCAACACCCACAAAGAACTTCCAAAACAGCTGAGCAAATGCTTTCAGAGCGTGTCACATTTTTTCCTTCCCATATTTGAGACATGCTCTTTTCCATGAATATACTGTTGTAAATAAAAATGGTTGGACAGATGTTTGCAAAAAAGAAAGACAAGGGCTCACAAAACCCATCAAAACAAAATCAGCCCTGTTTTCAGCTGGAGAAATGGCTCAAGGTTTCTCTTTAAAAATAAACACAGATTCATCCATCTTTATCAGCAAGTCACAACCCATGTTCATTATACACTGTCTTCCGAGCACAGTGAAGACCGACATAATAAGCATGCAATGCTGACCCATCATCCAGAGAAGGAAGAGTACAGAGAAAAGAATAGCACTAGAATAGAAAGGCCAGACATGCTGCTAAAAACAAAGCAGATCATTAAAGGAGAAAAAAGTTCCATTAAACATGCATTTTCTAATACCTGAGACAGCAGTGTTCACTTTTTTCTTATGCTAGGACCACGAGGCCTAAAATGATGATCAAGAACTCTAATGCATGATGTTTTGTAAAATAAACTATAAAAGAGACCTTGCCTTGTATTTACTGCTTCAGCATGGAAGGCAAGAGGCAGAGGAAAAGAAAATCAAGGCACCAAAGGGTTGTAGCAGAGGGAATGGGAACAGCACACTGATTCCCCTGCCACCAGTTAAATGTCCTGTGCAACAACTCCCTAGTCTATTATTTTCCTGGGGGAAGAATATATCTCTGTCATTTAAGAAATGTTCATAATTTAAAACTCTTTTTACTACAAAATCTGAAGTGCTATTTTGTAAACCCATCAGCTCAGTCTCTCATCAGTGATGTCTTCGTATCAATAAGGACAGTAAGAAAGGTAGCAGGAAAAAACTAAGAGGAGGCTATCCCAGTGTACAGGAGTGGCCTAATGAAGCTGCATTCCTGTGGTCACAGTGACTAAGGTCTTCCAAAATGATCCAGTCCACAGATCAGGACAAGATTGCCAGCTGAGCTATGCTGAGATGGGAATCAGTGCTGTGACGATATGACCTTGGTCATGCCACAACACGGTTGCAGTTCTCAGCTATCTTTCATTTACAACCCAACATCAGGGCAGGGTTTTCCATACTTGCATGTTACTGGAAACACTTTGCATTCATGCAGCACTCAAAACAGGCCTACGGAGGAGAACAAGGACATCTTGGAAAAAATAAATCAAGTTTCAGGTCACTCCAGGACACGATATATGCCTCAACATAGGATACACAAATGGTCCTCTTCTCTATCACAACCAGAGGATATAAATAACCAGCTGTCACTGCACTGCATTACATAGTTTTGATACATGTTGGGCAATAAGACACTCATGTAAAAGGAACCTTTCAAAGTTATGACACCAGATTTCACTGGGGTCAGTCTAGGAGGTGAACAAAGATCACTTCAGAGAAGGCAGGTCCTGGCTGACAACAGGAAAAATTAATTCATACAGTGTCAGTCGTCTCTGTCAACTCCAACTGTGCCCACCAGAATAGCTCTATGAAAGCGAACTGGCATCAGCTGAACATCTTGACAGTAAATACCTGACTTCGAAGAAACAGAAGTGAAAGGAATTTTGGTATTCACATGCCAAGCATTAAAATAACCCCTCTTTGTACCTACACACAGCAACAATACCCCACTCTAACAACGAGGGCCAACACCAAGTTGTGTCAACATATGACTCAGAAGAGGAGGAGGAGAAGATGGAAAAACAGGCCAACGAAAGGTAAGACTGCTGGAAGAAATGCAAACAAAAAAACAGCACTCAAAGCATCTGTGTTCTGAAGGGAGAGTGTGCAGCTCGGAAATATGTTAAATTAAGGGGAAATTCACCTTTCATACTTCCTAATACTTACAACAAGCCTGTCTCACATTCTCAGAGGTGGCAGGGGAATGAAAGACATACTTTGGGATAATTCAGCAAACAGGATGATTAAGAAGGTAAAGTCGCTCTGCCTTCGATCCAAACCACCATTACCACCGCCCCAGCTCAGAGCACATTCCATCCTTGTTTTTCAAATCAGCCCACTCCTGAACTGCCAGCTGTCTCCCTAAGTGGGGAATATAGTAGGTTTTGCGAGAGAGTGGGACAGAAGTCCAACCATGCACAAATACGTCAGGAGCTGATAAGCCCCATACAAGAATTCAGAATAAAATGTCTCAGTGGAAGCAGCCTTATCCTACATTACAACTCCTATTTAATAGAGCAGGGCAAAAAATCCCAGAGGATCTCCTGTTCGTGCCACTCCAAAGACCCGAAAAAAATAGAGGGAAGAAGCAGTTGCTTTGATCTGGTGGCCTCCCCAAGACTGTAACGCAGAAGCAGGAATTAACAGGCATCAGGGACATATCTGTGCAGAAAAGCAAAACTAGCCCTAATTCATCAGAATTTCTTGAATATCACTGAGGTTTAACACAGACCTGTGTCTGAGCTAATAAACCACCAATCTAATTTCCAATCAGAGCAGAATTGCATCCAAGGCATTTAAGAAGCCCTGCAATTTCAGCATTTATTTTCATTCCAAATTAAACAGGAATATGACTTTTCAAATTCTAAACAAAACAAAAGTAATCTGACCCATGTTTCTCTTTTATACCAGCTTTTAAAATAAACTTTTCTCTAAAATTTTTGAATTTGTGTAAATTTTTAAAATCAAATTGTCTGCAATTTTGGGGATATTTGATACTATCATAAATGCTGCATCTGATTGTCTATTTTATGGACGTTTTGTTTGTACTTCCGAAGTTTTGACTTTGAGGATAAAAGTACCTTCCAACGGAAAAATGTTCTGTCAGGGTATTTGAGTCCCTCATCCAGGAGTGTACTCAACATCCAAGTGCACTGGGATCATGAAAGAATTAAAAGTCATAACTATTAAGTTGAAGAAAAACAAAGATACAGATTCCTAAGAGATGTACAAGACATTGCACAGCACTTTTGATGAGTCACCTAGTGACAAGGACATAGGATAAAGTCCACTGAGGAGGTGGAAAATGTCAATGGAAGGGGATCCTCCTGCTTCTCACAGGATGCAGCACTCGACTGTATCTCATCATTAAAAAACCCACCACACTTGCCACAAGAGTAGGAGTGATAGCCCACAGCCCTGGCTCAGTTTCAAATGCAATTTTGCCTACTTATAATTTCACTTGTGGTTTCAGCCAGGAAAGATGTTGTTTCCTTCTTGTTCTCGTAAATGCTGTTGTGCACGGATGGTGTGTGGATATGCTGCTTCATTTTTACCAATCATGGCTGCTTTCTCCTGAGTAATTATTTCCCTTGAATAAGTATTTCCACTGAATAATTATTCTAGAGAATAATTAAAAGGATCTTATAGGATGGAGTTGTCTCTGATCAAAATACATTGCAGAGCACATCCCCCATCCCAAGAGTGGGACAGCTGCAATAGCTGTACCCTTGGCCTCTCTCCTGAACCCTTCACTTCAAGCCTGTTGCAGAGCTGCCTAGGGTAAAAATAAAGCTCTGTAAAAGACAGCGTATGAATAGCTAGGTCCTCAGTGCAAGCCTTTCTGAGGATTTCCACCCACATTGTGTCAGGGAGAGTGGGTCCTCTGGAATCAATTAAATTACACTAACCTGCACCAGCTAAAGACCTACTCAGGTTAGTCTCATTCCCTCGTCTCACCACAGTTCTGCAGCAAGAGGAGTTCATGCCACGACAAATGCCCTTCAGCACACGCTCTGCAAAGTACGTTTCTTTGACTGTTTTGCCCTGCTTTGTCTACACAACATGCTGGCTGTTGTAATATCAAGGTATTTGTATTACCAGGAAAAGTCTTGGGTGTGAAAGGAAATTTTAATTTCCTCTTTAGCTGAGCACTTTACAATATGTGTTTTAATAAAAAAAAGAGAGTCAAATTATTTGCTTGGAAATGCCAATGTGCAAGAGAATTAATTAGGGCAATTAATTGCAGAGCCTCTCATAAGGGGTTTCACACGCTCATGACAGTCAAAGCATGGATTCCCTGAATAAATGTGTTTTACAATTGCAAGCTTCTACATTTAATCTCTGTGTAGAAATTACTGCTTTTGAAATCAGACTCATGATACACCAAGGAGTAAGTTTCTCTCTGTCCCTATAGTATCATCCACCAGCCCTGTAGTCAATGAAGATCCTGATATCAAGAAGGTGTGAGTGCCAATGTGTCCAGTGTATTCTGTAACCTGGAGGAGGTTACACGATATTTTTTTATAGCTCCCAGAAGGAGTATATCTTGAGGGGTATTAGGCAAATGGCATAACAGTCCTGCTAATCTGCTCCTCCAGAGATTGGGTTTAGGCCAGTAAATAAGGGTTTAGTAAAAAAAAAAAAAATGTAGAGGACAATCATCTGCTTTAAGCTTAGATCCAATAAATACCCTGGGTGTTCAATTCTGCATCATTTTACATGCTGTAAGTCCTCCACCGACACCTCTGTACAGCTCAAAATGCTGTCAGTCACCTAAAGCTTTTGCAAATCCTTCAGCCAACTGTAGGAGAGAGACATACTTTCTTTGTCTCTCAGAGCTCAGTATGACCTCTGGCACATCCTCCAAAACTGAAAGTCAGGATACAAAATTAGGAGAGAGTGCAGGATGGTGTGATAGGCAGGATGAGTGTGGCTTCAGAGAAGGGAACAGGAGCAAGCAGGATCTCATGCTCAGAGGTGGCTGGGGTGGGTCAGAGGACAGAGTATGCATCCTGGGAGGCAGCCTGGGTACACCAGAAGAACCCATGGGGTTCCTAGAAGCTGAGCATGCTCATCAGAAAAAGCACCACCACTACTAAACTCGCAATTGCCATCACACCAGGGTAGCAAAAAACTGAGCAAATCAGGCAGTAGCTTCACCCCATGCAAACTCTCTCTGAGCCAGCTTTTCTACCAAAGGCAGGCTGGACTGCTTCTCTTGCAGCACTCTCCTACCCAGTGAGTGCAACAGTCTTCGCAATGTCCTGATTTTACCAATATTAATTCCCTGCAAAGTCATTAGAAGATATCACATACTTGGTGTTATTTGTGGCTGTGGGTACTGGGGAAGTCTGGTCTCTATAATCAAGAAGACTGGTAGAAACTCTGGCAAGCTAAAGTAGTTACCTCACTGAAAACCTACCAATTAATCCCTCATTTTTTATGGGCTGCAGTAGAGACAGTGCGGTTAAACCAGTTGTGTGGCTGATCTACGATTAAAAGCCTGTTAATGAAAGAAAAACATCAGTCCTCATTATACTGATGTGAATACAGAAACAGACACAACTGGTTAGGAATATAAAGCAAAGGTAAAAAAAAGCCTCCTTCTGATTCATGCAAGTGAGAAAATAATTTCCTTCCCTACCTGCCTGCCGGCAACGGATTTTTCCGCAAGGCTGCTATTCTAGGCTCTGCCAACAACACGAGTCTGTGAAGTTCTTCCTATATGATTCAGCCCAGCCTGTTTTCAAAACACACACATATACACAAACTCATGCACGTGAGGCACGTAAACTGCAGTTCGTGTTAGGCGCAGAACTGCTGTTTTTATACAGCTCAGCCAGCAAGATTGGAATTTTTGTTGAAAGTTGTTCCGTCTGTTACTCTATATGTAAACTTTACATATTTATTTGGATGCTACATCCACAGCAAGTAATTGGAATGCATTGAAAAAAGAAACATTTGCCACATAATCCAGTTTCCACCTCTCAATTGCTGTTGCACATTATTAGTATGTTGAACATAACTGCTAGTGCTCACTTATAAAGACTACAAATAAATCACTTCTTTGATCTCTTTCAAAATTCAAAAGAAAGAAGAGATAAGGTAGGATAAGTATTGCATTAAATATGATTATATTTAGAATTCCTTCAGTCCTGAATGCCTTTTTTCAGGGACTGACTTCAAGATAAAAATTCAAATTATTCCAATTAAAGCATGGTTCCCTAGTAGAGCTGTCAAGAATAAACAGAATGTAACCAGGACATTCGTGTGTGGCCAAAAGTTGCCAAAACTTCCAAGAACATGAAGGACGTTATCAGAAGCCAAAATGACCTTGACATCACCTCTGAAATCAATAACATGAAATCTGATAGAGACAAGTGGAGATTACCCAGCGATAAAGAGAGCTTATGTGGCTCAGCAGCAGAACTTTAGCAAAGAATTAAGGGATAAGGAAAACTTCAGATTATAAAAAAATCAGTGGGATGTTGCCGTAAATTGCAGTTCTCTTTCTGGGCTGTAGGAGTGGGGAAAACCAGTAGAATAGTGTAGGCAAGACTCAGAGGATGGTTCTCATGCTCTGCCTGATGATGCCATTCCTGTTATTCTGGTGGTCCAACCTTTCAAAGCGTTGGGTAGGGACAAATTGGAAAGAGACTAGGAGGGAGCAGTAGGAAAGTTATAAAAAGTGATCAGACATGAACTATGAACTGGGTTTTATCTGGGGGGGGAAAAAAAAAGGAAGAGTCACCAGGCCAGTGCCCTAAAGCACGTACACAGACGTGTTTAAGAAAATCAAGATTAGTCACCCTCTAAGGCTTCTGGGGAACATCAACCAGGAGAAGAATTTGGCATAGTTTTCAGCTGTGGTGGTTTAAGAAAAACTTTCTGAACTAGCAAGGTGCAGCTCTGAGAAAGGTTATTGAAGCAACCTCCTTCAAAGGAGGGGCTGGAGTGAAGGTCAGGCCAATGTCTAGTGGAATAGTCTACACCTCTGACATATTCAAGCCCAGGATTGGAGCATGTGATATTTTGAGTCCTGTAATCTTACTTTACAACAATTACAAGTGCCAGCAGTAAAGAAGTCTACATACAATTCCTCTCTGCATTCAAGCTTATTAATAGCTGAAGTCTTGAACTTTTTAGAACTGATGGAGTTCTGGCACAGACTTGAAAGTAGCCCAGATCTCAAACTTTGAATGCTAACATCTTCAATGTGAAGTTGAAGGACAATAACCACTGAAATTCATGGGCTGAAGTTTTCTCTGGTAAAGCCTTGCAAAGTACTTAGGTCCATCCCATTGCAGGTCAGCTGTACTCCTCAGATATGGTTCGCCAAGATACATGGTTGGTATGAAATACAAGCTTTGACTCTCATGCACCGATATACGCCTGTGTTTCACCAATGAAGCCCAGCGTATGTTTAACTGGAGACAGAAATGACAGTTCTTGAAGAACGGCATAATTTTTTTGGAAATGCAGTGAGTTATTTTGAAGACTCACTTCATCTTCTGTGTTTGCTGTCAGGGTAAGTGTTTTTATAAATCTAAATACACTAGAGATACTGAACGTTCTTTGTCTTCTGTACAGTAATACCTTCAAAACATACTAGTGTGCATTTGCATACACACAGACACATTAGCAGACTAAGCATTTGACATTAGGATCTGCAGAGCAGAGATGTCCGTCTTTCGTTTATTGTACCTTATGTCATTTCCACTTCTGAAATCTGAAACAGACAGTTGGTTTTATGGCCTTTTAATACATTTTGCAGGAAACAATCCTTGCATTAACAGCTGTCCTTTCTGAATTCCCTCAGTGTTGTTTCTCCAGTCAGTGTCAGGAAAACTAGAAACTTTCATGAACATCTAACTGGTTTATTTTTAAATTTATTATTAGAATTTGCCATTACATTTAAGTTGAAACATTTCTCTGACTTTTTTCTTTACTTAAATGATACATTTAGTTTGTTCAAAATACAGAATTTTTCCCTACATATATGAACTTGCAAACTTTTTTTCTCCCTGTAAACTTTCAGTTTTCCGAATGGGAGGGCTCCCAAAGTTTTCTGACTTGAAAAGAATTTGAGGATAAAAAAAAAAGCATGGTTTGCATCATGCTATTCCATGTAGCACCTGACCTGAGAAAACCCTAGGGAAAAGCAGTCAGTGATTATTTGAGATGCATTTGTTTCAGAAAGGGCAACGGGCTTTCAGAAGCATCTGGCCACACGTGAATTCCTTTTGAACACAGGGGGACCAGTTCTTGCAGCCAGAATATTTCAGTTCTTTAAAAAAAATGGAACGTATTTCTTCGTATTGCAAGTGGCTTGGGGACAATCTGTGCGTACCAGAGATGTGGTTAAGGGAGGATTCCTGGAAGGAAAATTTGCGCACAGAGATGACTGACAATACAAAATACATGAGAAGTCAAGGTATTTTGCCATAGCAGTAGCAGAGATGATTTAAGACAGGTATGTGAAAGCCAAGGTTTGCACATAAAGGCCTTTGGTCTTTTAAACAAAATGAAAACAGGCTGTGATGTCAGCATAAAAGATGGTTATTACTGTAGTCATAATAAACGCACTGTAAATTCACTTTTTGCCTTGCTTGGTCCTCTGTCATAATGTCACAAACCATCACAACGATGCCTCATAGCCTTCCTTGACATAGC
Organism: Opisthocomus hoazin; assembly: GCF_030867145.1. Taxonomy (NCBI): domain Eukaryota; kingdom Metazoa; phylum Chordata; class Aves; order Opisthocomiformes; family Opisthocomidae; genus Opisthocomus; species Opisthocomus hoazin. Next base: position 34,709,538 of record NC_134422.1, on the reverse strand, counting down.
ATCCCAAAATGTTCTCCTTTGGAAGTATATCTCCAAATTTCCACATGTATACTGTTATTTTAATTCCTCGGGTCATCTTTACACCCTATAGTATTTTTCAGATGTCATGTAGCTGCATATAGGTAAGTATACACCATGTTAGGAGAAATCAGACTTTTCTCAGCAAACGGTTTTTCCACAATCTAGCTGTCTGCAAATATTAGATAGAAGCCGTGCTAGAAACTGTCCACCAGAGCACCACAGAGCAATAACACCGCTGTTAGCAAATAAGAATAAACACCTTCTATCTGTGCTTCACTGTCATAAAATCTACTGCTTCCTTCTCTGAGTCCACTGCAGCGAAAAGAAACATTTGCTAAGAATATCACAACCTCAATTTTAAAAGGAGTTTTGCAATCCAATATAGCAGCAATTTTATTTCGAGAAGCATCTGGATTTTATTAGACGCAAAGGCAGTTGGTAGAAGTCTGGAAGAGGAGAGCGATAAAAAATGTTCTCTCTGGAATATTTTAAGCCAGAAGCATTCATCATGCTCAGCATACCCTTATAATATAACACGGGGGTTTAGGGTGACTGTGCAGTTCACTGCAAAGCTATTGCTACTGCAGTGAGTTATTGTATTTATACTTTCATTGCCTCTGGCAACTTGCAAATGGTGACAGGTGAAAAGTTTCCTTTCTTTGCAGGATTCAGCAGTTGCTTGCGGTCTCACTCAGATTTCCTCACAGCAGCAAAGACTGAAGTCTGATTTCTAGTAATTTCCAGGCAGTTACAGGCATTTGCTGAGCCTTTTCCCTACAAAACCCTTTACTTTTGGGGAGTCATGTCTTCTAGTTTCCACCCAATGAACATTATATCATTTGTTCATTTATACAGAATTTATACAACATGAATATCTAGTATACTTATGAATGTAAATTTGAATATGAATCTGGATTTAAAAGTCCCAGATCAAAACACCCTAAAGCTATGCTCGGATTTAAAATCAACATCAAAACTTCAGTTTTGTAAACCAAGTTTCTTCTCTCAATGAGGCAAAACAAATCAGTGACTGATATCTAGTGTGGCATTTGAACATCAGAAAGTGTTACCTTCCCTGGAGATGAATCTCTTCTTTAAACACATACCTTGCTGGAATTATATATGCAAATAAGCACATGCTTGTCTAAGAACTACATAATCACAGCCCATAGTCACATATAGGATGACATAACTTGCACTGGCAATGACATCAGCCACGTGGCAGGAGGGTTAGGTGACATTCAGCTGGTACGGCTGGCTGTGTTCACACACAGGTGCTAAAAAGGACCCTCAGAGATCTAGTGGATAATTTCTACAGGGCAGGAGGAGCACAGGGCTGCTTTCTCAGCCCTGCGCTATCTACCTGTGGTCACTAGTCCAGGCAGCACATGAGATCAAATGGGCAAGAAAGAAACATTGGGAAAGTCACGTTCATTACAGCAGCCTACAGCAGGTCTAAATCTCTCCTTATACATGGAACCTTTTCTCAAGGAGGTGTGTGGACTGGCAGTTTGCAAAGCTCCTCCTTGCCTTAAACCCTACAGTAGAAGAAAGGATAAAAGGCTACTAATCAATTATGAACATGATGCAAACTAGCTTGTTTGAGATGTACCAGTATCTTTTCCACTTTCTAAACCTCACATGGTAAGCAATGCAAACTTCAGTAAGATGTATGGCAGCACCCATGAGGGAAACCCTGAGCACTGCCCTCATTTCTGGGGAACCTCGTTCTGCCAGCCGGCTTTCAACCCTGCGGCTCCCCTTCACCTAACACACTCCCACCACTTCCAAGGGTGAACACACCATTCTGACCCCATCCTGTCTGGAGGATGGATAATTCATCTGGGGAAGGAGGTGAGCATAGTTCACCTTTTTGTTTATGTTCTGTCTACTATTTAGCAGAGAATTTGACCTAACAGAGCTTAAAGATGTAAGCAGTCACCCTTAGCAGGGGCAAGTTTGCAGTATGCCTGTGCATTCATAAAAAGAAATGGAGCACATAGTGCTGGACAAACCATGGGGCATGTTTTTGAAATTAATTTTATCTGCATATGATTTCTGATTTAAAGTGCTATACTTTGGGGACTTTGCCCCACTAGCAAGGCAGCGAAGTGTGCCCTGAATGCACTGGCATATATTTCCACTGCACTAAAAACATGCAGTAACATAGGTATCATTAATAAATAAGCAGATATCCGGAAAAACTCAGTAGCAGTGAAACCTGCTATGTGGCACTTGAGGACAACCACAAATTAATCATTTTAAGATTGTCTTGAACATGGATTAAACTCAGGCCATTTCCTATTCCCTCCAGTAGCTTGGATATAAGCAGCAGTGTTGGAAGGCACATCTTGTGTATCTGAGGACCGGATCTAAAAAGCCATATAGTACCACTCATAAAAGCCAGCTAAGAGCATAAGCACACAAATATTAACTCAGGAGGTCTCACTGATTCATGTTATAAGCCTACGCAGACAACTGCAGCTCTCCAGGGAGGCAACTTTGGCCAACATGCTTAAATCATGGGAAGGATTTTTACAGATGCCAAGAGGATTAGCATGCTCCATTTTCATTATTAATCAGGCATCACGCAAAGACCCACAATGTCTTAGAAAATTGTTCTCCACACGTTCGTTTCAATATGAAATCATCTGACGGGCTGCATCCTCCAGTGGGTGCATATCTGTTTCTTTCTTTTAAAACACATGAACTCCTCCAAGGAAGGGAATGAACTCTTAGTAATGGGGTAGGACTTAATCAGTATATTCAGATCATAACCAATACAGCGTTATTGTTTTTTACTTCCTGTTTTGTGTTGATTTTTAATTAACACTGACATTTATATATAAAATAGTTGGTTTTCCAAAGGCCAACTGGAAACCCTCTTGTGGATTACCTCATCTAAGCACAGATTTTTTTTGTGTACATATTTGTAATCGTTTGAAGGTTTTCCAAGCATGTCTTAAAGTCACACTACAGTTTTCAAACACATTTATAAGCGTGTTATAAGGTTATGAAATATAAAAAAAAAATTAATTTTACACAGTAACAGTGTTTAGACTTTGTGATGGGCACTAGATGTGGAAAGAATATTTAGGTCCCTATCCCACGAAGGCTGGCACACAAATTCAAGGATATAGCTGCAGTCCATGGATTTAGAGATTGGCATGCACAGTGTATATGGTTTTGCGGGATTGCTCCGGCCTGCTTAAAAATCAGTTGCACTTTATGGTTTTGATTCTGGCTTTTCTACAAAGGCAGCAGAATTTCTAATGGTCTTAAAGCATCAATCCTTCCCTGAGAGGTCAGACAAAAAGAAAAACATTAAACAGAAATTAGGAGACTGAGCCTGCTCCCAAAGAAATCAAGGTCAGAAATGGTCTCATTTCAATGGAACAGAGTCTAGTAGTAAAATTTCTCCCTTCCTCTTAAATATTAGTCTTCCTTTCCTTTTCTCCTCATGTGTCTGCCATAGCTCTCATCTCTCCAGCAGCTATGATCTGCTGCCAAGATTTGTTCTACTCTCCATTTAATTTATGACCTTGTCATGCAGCTTATTCATACACACTTTCCCAGTGGCAAGGCTGAGGATACTGATGTATTTAAATGCCACTCACAGACGTGTAGGGAGTGGGCTCCAGAGAGACAAAGCACATACCTAGCTTTATTCAGGTGACTGCCAAGGTAAATCAAACAGTGGAATTACTACAACAGATAAAGCTAGACATTTTAATTAATCTTTGCAGGATCAGGATCTGAGCCTTTCAGCTACAAGCAGTCCCTCATAGATCTCTAAGCTGTGAGCCAACATCAATGAATTCAGTGCACTGGGTTGTCTCTAACCTTCCCCCAACCAACCAACCTTCCCCTTGGCAATGTTTCTGCCAGACACTATGCACCTATGGAAGCCAGGGGCCTAAATGACGCATCTGTAGTCTCAGGTGCTAAGAAATCTAAATCGTACTGTCTTTCAATGCAACTTAGGCTCACAAGGCTCCTGGAGCTGTCCTGTCAAACAATCTTAGGTCTCAAACACATGGGAGGTAGACATCTGTATGTCGACCTGAGCCCCAGGCATTTCAGAGGTACTTAAACACCAGTGCTCCAGACTCTAAGCTCTACCACATAGCCATTTTACAACAACATTGGTAAAATACTACTGATTTTCCTGTGATCCTTAGCATTTCACTGTCTTAAATATTTCTTTCCCACGCACAGATGCTCCATCTTCTATGAAAAATTCCTATTAAAGGTATGCTTCTCTCTTCCCCTTTTTGTTTTCTCCTTCAAGACTTCCCACATAAGTAATATTTCAGGTTGGTTTATTTGCCAGAGGAAAAAATGAGTGATTTTTAGAAGGTATGTTTCATGTTTCAGAAGAGACAGCACAAAGACAGGAGACTTCTACAGACCCTTTACAGCCTCCTGTTTCCATCTCCCTGCACACCTCTGAAACAGAACCTGAAAACATTGAGAAGGAAGTGTCAGTCAGGAGATAAATGCCACGCATAGCACTTCTTTCAATATTGCACATGACATTTCTGATTATAAATTAATTGAAGAACCATACTGTCAAAAACATTCCCTTCATTTAATGTACACATGATCTGCATTTTATACTAATGCACTCTATGGAAAACATGAATGCTGTTCCTGGAAAGTAAGCTATGAGCACTTTCCACATTGTGTATAAATCTGGGGAGTATAATCAAATGCAGAAGCAATGTGTATCTTCAGACCCTCAAGCTTCTACCTGCCTCTACAAATCTTTCAGCTACAGAATGGACAGCAAGTGGGTTTATACTAATCTAGTCAGATTAATATCCCGATCTGATGACACGTGTTTAAGTAATGTTTGCTTTAACTTCTGCATGACCTGGCTAAGCAACAATGTGCCTTCAATAAATATGGCTGGCTTGGGACATATTCAATGACTATAAACACCAGATGCATCATCAAGAGCTTTGGGATATTTGTTTTTAGCATATGATCACAAGATATGATGCATCTTTGCAAAACTTCCTACTTCACTTAAGAATTATTCTCAGCTTTTTTGGTGTTGCCAGAAGCTATCCTCAACAACTTAATGAGAAGCTTTCTTCTCTAGACTGTGTCAAACTATTTAGGGTTTTCTTTGCTTTGAAACCTGCATTTTTTCTCTGTTTCCATATCCCTGAAGGGGAAATGTTGATAGCTACCTAGTTCAGAAGGGCCTTAGACCAACCTGCTAACAGGCCCAAATCCTGCTCGTTTTATGAAAAACATTAATTTCCTTGCTCAGTTCAACAGGCTGGACTGCAATTACCTCATTGTAATCAGGTAAGATTTAATTTTTCATCCATTACACGCCTAAGTGCCTGACTGGCAACTGCTCGAGAAGTGGGTCCATGTGAACCTCATGAGGTCCAACAAGGCCAAGTGCAGGCTCCTGCACAATGGTTGGGGCAAGCCCTGGTACCAGTACAGGCTGAGGTATGAAGGTATTGAGCGCAGCCCTGCCGAGAAGGACTTGGTGGATGAAAAGCTGGACGTGACGTGGCAATGTGCGCTCGCAGACCGGAAGGCCAACCGTATCCTGGGCTGCATGGCCAGCAGTTTGAGGGAGGTGATTCTGTCCCTCTGCTCCACTCTGGTGAGACCCTCTGGGAGTCCTGCATCCAGCTCTGGAGCCTTCAGCATAGGACAGACATGGAGCTGTTGGAGCGGGTCCAGAGGAGGCCACAAAAAGGATCTGAGGGCTGGAGCACCTCTGCTGTGAGGAAAGACTGAGAGAGTAGAGGCTGTTGCCCCTAGAGAAGAGAAGGCTCCAGGAAGACCTTATTGCTGCCTTTCAGTACTTAAAGCGGGCTTATAAGAAAGAGAGACAAACATTTTAGCAGGGCCTGTTGCGACAGGACAAGGGGTAATGGTTTTAAGCTGAAAGAGGGTAGACTGGATATAAGGAAGAAATTTTTGACAATGAGGGTGGTGAAACACTGGAACAGATTGCCCAGAGAGGTGACAGATGCCCCATCCCTGGCAACATTCCAGGTCAGGTTGGATGGGACTCTGAGCAACCTGATCTAGTTGAAGATGTCCCTGCTTATTGCAAGGGGGTTGGACTAGATGACTTTTAAATGTCCCTTCTAAACCAACCTATTCTATGATTCTATGATTCTCTGATTCTATGCTCCTATGCTTTTACAGGCAAGGTGCAGCCAAGAAAGTGTAGATTAAATTGCAATGCCATCCCTTCTGCATGCACCAGTCAAAGGCTCTTGCTGGTCTCAAGAGGAGAATTCTGCAAGAGAAGAGATGTGTCCGAATCCCCAGCTCTCCTGCAAACGCTTTGAATCTTTAAATCAGTGTGTAAGTGCTTTGAAGTAGTGAAATGGATCCTGGAACATGGGCATGACTCCTTGTTCTGGGCAAACTGACTTGTTTTCAGTGGTGACCTGTCAACGGAAAACCTCTTGCAGCGTATCCAGCTAAGCCAATCATACATATGTCAATGGCTAAATATTGTCAGTGATAAAACTTTCACTTGCACATAGAAATGCCTTTGGTGTGACTGTATTGATATAGATGGGAGAAAGAAGTATGTAAAATGGCCTATGAAAACAGTGTATACCTATTGTTATTACAATAATTCATAATGTCAAGAATGAGGAACACTGCAAACTGTAAATACTGTCAAAAAAGTAAACGAAGTAAGTGATGACTGTTGGAAAGCATCAGCTCCAAATCTGTATGAGTTCATGGATAGGTAGTTGAGTATAGACTGAAAATACAAACTCCAAGCCAGTCCACACTGCAAAGTAACCCCAAAACCAGAACAAGGACTATAATAAAAAAACATATGCAGACTATTATCAGTTTTGAGTCCCAGCAAAGAAAAAAAATGCTATCCCACTACAATCAACATTTGAAAGTAAGGAATTAATTCAAATGATTAATGACAGAGAAGAAATTTTCTGAGTCAGTATAGAAAGTCCTTTGCCATGAGGTCCAGCTTCCAACCAAAAATTAATCAAAGCACATGTAGATTTTAACATAAAGCCACACCAGAAACAGTTAAGCAGTGAGACGTAGGACTGAGATACCTCCATTTCTCAGTTTGACTCCACAGTTAGAGGTTTCCAACACAAGTGACTTGGGATGAAAAAAATCTTATCAAAACCTATGCCTATATAGGAACAAAACTCCCCACTAGCATAGCTCCGTAGGTGGGAAATATACCTGTAAGGGGCCCTGACTTCAGACTAAGTATGAGCTGATTGATTGACACAGCATGAAACTCCAGCCTGCTTTACTAAAATTTCCTGCTAGAAGCTCATTTTCCACAAAGGGTTTGAATAAGTCAGAAACAGCCCTTACGCCTTAGTCTGGGCCTCTCTCTGGGCTGGTTTCCCACCCACAGAAGAGAAATACTTGGGAAAGTCCCACAGGAGAAGTGACACTATTGCTGGGCCACAACAAAAATGAAGTTAAAAAAAATACATCAGAAACCAAGGAACATCTTGCTGGCCAGGAGTCCTGGGCTACGAGAAGCGAGAGAATGGAAGAGTAAGGAAAAGAAAGTGAGAACGAAGGCAGGGAGAAGACCCAACTTCCTTCCCAGAAGCTGGAAAGTATAAAAGGCAGCCCATGAGAACTTCTGGGCAGGGCTGAAAAATGAGTGAAAGTGAGAGCTTCTCTCATCTCTGAAAGTGCAGCCAAAAAATCAGGTTACCAACAGTAAAAGAAAGAGAGGAAAAAAAAAAAAAAAAGAAACTTTTCAAAATTGGCAGCAAAGAGCTATCCACACTCCTTGGCTCCATGTAAGGTTGGGTGGAAGGGGTAAGAAGGAAACAGGGGACAAACTGAAGCTTGGAGCCAAAATATTTTCTTTCTGGATGATCCTGGCTCAGTTCAGCCCTTTGTGACTCTCAATTTCAACCCGTTACGCACTCCCCCATAATCATCATAATAAATAGCTGTTTGCTTGCTCAGTGTATTCAACTTCCTCGCAGCAAGCCAAGCTCAACCCAGAACTAGCATTTATTTCTGCATTTGGACCAGGCATGCCTAAAGCCAAACAAGATTCGGTGTGATTTGCCATATTCACTGGGAAAGAATAAAAGCAATTGCACTCAAACACCAGGGTTTTTGGCTAAGTTTGCCTCATGCTGCTGCTGGTGATATCATCATTACTTAACTTTGCTTTGGTGTTTTGAAAGACTGTTGTGGAAAAGGGAGGGTTTCAATTCTGTTTCTGGGCTTTGAGGGAGACACAAGTTATGCTAACAATATGGACATTACTAACAGTTGTCCTTCCATTAAAAGAAAAAACCCTCTATTACTCAAAAGTCAAATTATTGTTAGAAACCTGTGATGACTAAATAAAAACAGCCACTATAATTAGGAGCCTTCCTCCATCACCACCACTGGGTGGGATTTTGGCCAAAACACAAAAAATTCGAAAGAAAATAACAGTCACAAGAAACTGCGCTTTTCCAGCTGTCATAATCTTTTTCCTTCCTTTGTCCATGCTTAATGTGTACAGGTTTGCACACGATTGCAGGCATTGTTAATTCTCTGCTGTTAATTGTGGAGGGGGTTTCTGGCTCCTGACGGCTGATCTGTCACCCCTGTGCTCAGCAATGCAAACCCTCGTGCTGCCCAAGCTCCTCGCAGCCAGCCTCTGCAGTGCATTTTGTCCCAGTAGCCTCATTTCAGGGCCTTTTGGAGCTCTCTCATCTTTGCCTTGGGGAGAAGCTGCAGGATCCTGTCTCTTTCTATGCAAGGAGTACTGGTCTGTGAGCTGGAGGAAGAGACGGCTTGCCCGTTCCCTGCAGTGGTCCTTGGGGACTGCTTAACCCCTGAAATGAGGAAAACAAAAGGCACAAGCAGCCAGTTAGTGGGGGATTTCCATTCAGCAGGGTATATATCAACTAGGGAGATGGAACATCCCTCATGAAGATAAAATAGCTCCAATTCCGCCTGAAGTAACATCTTTCAAGAGCTGGCAACACTGTGCTTGGTGTCCCAAGCCAGGTCCCAGAGCCCCATTCAACTGTGCTCACGACATATCCCGAAATGTCAGTTCAGACTTCCAGAGCTGCCCTGACAAGTTCCCAGAAGTGCTGCAGAACATCCGCAGCAGGATGTCAGGCTGGGATTTCCAAAGGATTCGGGCAACATGAACAGGATTCAGGCATCTGTGAAAATCTCCAACAAACATTTCAAAATGTGACGAAGAACATGTTTTCAGCTCTTTCAAGCTGGTATTGTCCTTCCAAAAGCTTCTCCTGTGAATGAGGGTCTGACCCACGCTACTTGCCTGCCAATTCACATTGTCATGGATCTCATGAGGGTTCTCTTTTTTCCTGAAGTTCTGACATCAGGAAGCATGTCAGAATCTCAGTTCCCACTCTTAAATCACTTTGTATGTGACATAAACACCTCCTTAAAGAATCAGGAAAACAAACAAACAAACAACCTGAAAACCCCAAAAGACCCCCTCCACCTGGAAAAGAATGAAAATCTCTCCCCCGCTGCCCTCCAAAGCTGTTCCCCTGATTCTGCGGGGTCTGACTCACAAGTGTTTAATGCCTGGGGCTGACAGTACTGCAGACCCAACTGCAAAACAAGAGATGTAGCTATGAACTTCTCACCACTGGCAAACTACAGCAGTTTGGGTAGACCCTGTTACACACCATTTATAAGCAATGAAATTCATTCCTACACTGAGAGCCAGCATAAAGCTACGTACCACTGAAGTTGCAGTTAACCAGCAGAAGGAATAAATTTCATTTAACGAGTGATGTTCCAGATTCCTGGACGAGGCACTCAGGACTGAATGAAGCACTGTGCAGCAGAGCCTCATCAGCCTTGAAATGAATTTTGCTGTGACCTAACAAAAACCACAGACTTAAAATTGTGATGATTCAGAAATTTTCAGCTCACAACAGGAGTTCTTGCAAAATATTTGGGAACTGCAGGAAGTGTTTAACGGTCTCCCTGTGTCAAGGAGAGGAATCCTGACCTCTTGTCTTTATGGCTCTTGTTCCTATGAGTGATAATTTTAGAAGGGGATGATTAAGCCCATGTGGCCTTTCTTCTGAGGTTGCTAAAAGAACAAGTGACCTGGCTTGGTCCTTTCTGTACTCATTCATCTTCCTTCTTTGCTATCAGAATTTGCATGAGAACGGTTACAGGGACAGACCGTGCTCCCAGTTATATGTCTAGCACCCCACGAGTGTGTGCAGTAAAGGAAATCAAGCCAACTCAGTGGAGAGGTTTATCTGCAGAGTAATACAATAGAGTAGCAAAAGTCAGGAGAACCTTATAAGGGCATGTGCCTTTTCTAATGAAGCATCGAAAAGTTAGGATTTCAGTAGAAAAGACATTTGAAAAGACCAAGAACATGAATCAGAATACCCATGGCTAAAGCAGAGGTTTAGGACATTCTTCATCCTTATTGAGATGCAAAAACCACTTAAGGGTGGTAGGGTGGTTATAAATTCAAACTGACCTCATCCTAAGCAAAGCTTCAGGTGAATCTTGCTTTCATTTCCTGCTAGCTGGAGGGACAAACTGACAGCAGGACAGACAAAGGAGTTACATTCATTTCCCAAAATAAGTAAGGGACGTCTCAAAAAGTCTAAAAGCAAGCAATATAATAATTGCTACATGTTTGTGTCATAATTACTGTCAGAGATTCCCATTGAAGTGAAACCAGGCTTTTCCAGTTGTGTTGAAATACAACTCGTAAGATTATTTCTGGCTGCTAATAAATGATGGCTATGCAAGAAACTAATTTGAGCATCATTGAAAATTATCTTTTTGTTTTGTGTTCTTCCAGTAATGTTTTCTTAAACAAGAACCTTACATTTGTCCCTGTGTTCATGTAACTAATGCTGTGGAAAGCATTAGACACAGTCACACACTTGCTAACACTGTATTTCTCATTCAATTTTCAGATTGAATTCCATTTTCAGTTTTGTGTAAATAGTCATACTGTCCTTGGAGACCTAAGTGCAGTGCAAACTTACATGAACTGCACTTAAAGCAGACATAAATGAGGTCAATGTTGATCATTTAGCCTTCCTGGGGAGTATATCCAGTACAAGAAACCTTTAAATGACATTTCAAATCAGTTGCTAAAAGCAGCATGCTGGAAAAGGGGGTTCACTAAAAGCAGCATCCTGGAAATGGATCTTAAAGTCTTACTTTTTGGGAGCAGGGTCTCTCCTCCTCTAATGCCTGCAGAGAGCCAGGAGGTACTATGTACCTAGACCTACAGAGGTTATAAACTCCCTGGAGCACTCTTTGGCTATGTTTGCACAGCATCTAGCGCACATGGGCTCTTGCTCCACAGTGAGGACTGCTGGTTGCTTCCTCATGTTTGCTCATTCCACCATAGCCTCTTCCTTGCGGACTACCTATACTTAGCTCTTACATTTTAGGCAGGTTTCCCCTAGCAATTTTTATTTATTATGAACCTCCTGTACTTGAAGACTCCTCATTACTCTTTCGTTTTCCATGTCAATAGCTTAATTAGCAGCTGGTAGCAGCAGCAGGACCTGTTCACAGACTCACTGGAAGGGTAAGCAGAAGCAAGCACTGTGCAGAAGCAGCGCTACACTGGATACTGCACAAAAGAAATTGAAAATTTCACCAAGACCTATACACAGTAACTGGTAAAATTACCAAAAATTGCCTTCTTGTTGCACTTACGTGTTTCCTAGAACGAAAACTCTTCCACTGATTTCCACTCAATAATGCTTCCTTTGGAGCAGGCTAGGTAAAGTACATCCCAATTATAGTCATATAGCACCATTTTCTGACAATATGCTTTTCACCTTACTTTTATCAGAGAATTCCAGATACATTGTAAGCTGGAATTCCAGGATGACACTTCTTAAGTCTTAGAAAAGCAGGAACAATTTCTGAAAGCAGGTTTTCGTTTTAAGAAACCGGATAGTTGCTAGTTTATGATGATGTGTCCCACTTCAAAAGCTAATGTTCTGCCTCACTATGGCCACCTTAGTTCAGTGATTATTTTGAGGGATAACGTGTGTCCAGTAACTCAAAAAAAAATGCAGTGCAATACATCCAAAAATAAAAATTAGGAAAGATGAGAATTAGCTCACCACAGCTCACCTCAGTTGCCAGGTCAGGTTTCAATTTCCAGTAAGTTTTCAGCAGGCGAGCTTGTGTTAATGTATCTGTGGGCATTCCTCATGCAGAGGAATAGAAATTTCTTTGAAAACAGATACCTGACATCACAGCTACGTGCTTTCCTGGAACAAAGCATGTGGTGGATCTGTACGCTGCCTACTGAGAGAGTCTTCATCCCAATCGAGATATTACTGCTTGCATTTCAGTAAAAATAATACAATTGGTTTGCGGTAAGTAGAACTAGAGTTTGGTGCTCAACTTGCTGAAGAACTCTTATGGAGACCTGTGGATGTTCAGCTTGACATGCCTGGAAACACTGTAGACGACTTCATGCCCACATTTGTCTGAAGAGTTGCCTCAATAGACCAGGAACCACAGCAGACTTTTAGAGTAATAACCCCTTTGCCAAGACAGACTACGTATAAGCGGCACGAAAACCGTTAGCAGCATGCCCTTGCTATACGATCTGAACTTGAGTGCTGGTCCAGGAGCTGTACGGGAATGGGGCACACTGTGCTTGGCTCACCAGCAGCTTCCTGCTTGAGAGCCACAGTTACAGTGCGTGCTCTCTGCTTTGCAGTATTCCTTCAAACTAGGGAAAAGAGACACACACAGACTCCAACACACCAGAGACGGCTAGGGGAAGAAGACAGAGGAAAGAGGATGACAAAATTTGTATACAGCAGGGTTACATTAGATAATCACACTGAAGATCCCATATACGTAAAAGTGGTTCAAAGCCTAGCATTTCTTTTTTTCACTTTTGTTCTCAGAACTGTCTTTGGAAAGTAAGAAATGAAGTCAGAGAAAGAGGCTACTAAATTTCTTTTGAACGGAATGTGACTACACCGTTTTGTCTGTATGAAATGTGAAAGATTTTAACCTCCAGTCGCCAGCAGTACATAACCCATCACAGAAGGTTTCCTGTTTCCAACCTGCACACGCATGTTACGCCTCACCTTCTCCCCTGCACAGAACACTACTTCTCCTCAACGGAGCGGTATCAGCTTACAGGCTGCGCTGCTCAAAGGAAAAGTTTGCCTCTCCCCCCCAAAAAGCCATTTTGTTCAGCCAAACGCTCCACAAAATGGCACGACCGCCGCGCAGCCCGCTCTCGTCGCGGGGTCGGGCCTCCCCCCACCGCCCGCAGCCCCCACCCCTCCCGGCCCGGCTCGGCTCGGCTCGGCTCTTTGTGGCAGCCGGGGCCGGGCCCGGGGCCGGGCCCGGGGCCGCGGCCGGCTGCGCTCGGCGGGGCGGTGGCGGCCTCCGCCCGGCCCCCGGCGGCGCCGAGGCCAATGGGCGCCGGGGCGGCGGCGGCCGCCCCCTCCCCGCGCCGCCCGCGCTATATAGCGCCCGGACGGCGCCGCTGTCCCGTCCATCGGGCTGTCTGCGAGCGGTGCAGCTGTCCGTGCCGTGCCGTGCCGTGCCGTGCCGTGCCGTGCCGTGCCGTGCCGTGCCGTGCCGTGCCGTGCCGTGCCGTGCCGTGCCGTGCCGTGCCGTGCCGTGATGCCGGGCCGCACCGCGTGGCAGCTGGCGCTGCTCGCCCTCTGCCTGGGGGCTGCAGCGGCGGGGGGCGGCGGCGGACAGCGCCGCGCAGGCGGTGGCAAGAGCCGGCGGCAGGCGCAGACCACCTCGGTACCTCAGGGCACCCCCGCGCAGGGCAAGCGTGAGTACCGCGCCGGGACGGGGTCCGGCGGGCTGGGCGGGGCGGGGCAGGGGGCTCGGCGCGGCCCCTCCGCAGCGCCGTGCCCCCGCCGGGTGAGCCCCGCTGGGGCTGGGTGAGCCCCCGGGCTGTTCCCCGGCCCTGCGCTGCCACTGGGCTCGGCGGGACCCGCACACGTGCGAGGCTGCAGGCACCGTTCGCCTGCGCCCGGCCCCTTCCCTCCCTGCCTCGGCCTGCCGTGACTCCAAACTTCTCTCTCTTTTCCCGCTCCGCTTTCTCTCCCCAGAGACCTGCTTTGATAATGGAAAATACTACCAGATAAACCAGCAGTGGGAGCGCACTTACCTGGGAAACACGCTGGTCTGTACCTGCTATGGTGGAAGCAGAGGGTTTAACTGCGAAAGCAAGCCTGAGCGTAAGTCGGTGGTCTTTCTTTTTTGCCTGCATCAAGACCCCAGAATGGCTTTTGGTGCCGAGTAAGCTAATCCTTGTACAGAGTTATAACTGCCAGACTGGGTTTTCAGCTGAAGTTTGGTACTTGGGGTCGGTAACGGATCTACGCTCCATTACGTTGAAGATCTGGCTTGGGATTTTAAGAAATGCTTTTCATTAGCGATGGGCCTGCCACCAGAACCCTGAGCCAAACATCACTCATCTCTCGGGAGGATTGGATCTAAACATTAATTTTGGAGCCAACCTCTTCTTTATAATGAACTGAACTGACTCCTGGACCCGCACGGGGAAGTTCAAATCTGGAGTCACTTTGCAGCTCTGGCTCTGTGCTGTTCGATTGCTTCACCCCGACTTCTCATAGCTGTGCAGTGTCGTCAGCTTGTTTAAAAATATTTCAATTTACAGCTTTCCACAGCTCCCCTGCCATGCTGTGAGCTTTCTATAATTGAGTGTAAAAGGAGATTGTTTAGTCTTCTGCAGAAAAAGTTTAGGTAACAGAAGGAACTTTAAATGCAACGTCTGCTGGAAGATACCTCTCTCTGGGATGCAATGCAGTTTAGATTATCAGATGCGATCTATCTGTATTTATTGGTCTGAAGCCACTGATTTGCCCTAACTCCTTTATGTTGCACTGGAGATATAAGAGAAAAACTGGTTCCTGGCTGACAGTCTTCATGTAAGACAGATGGGAGCGTCCCAGCAATCTGTTTTGCAAGGCTTGTGTGGTGCCTGCCTCACGGCTAGAGTATTTTAAGGAGTACTCGGTCCCCTTACTCCTCCATAAAAGGGGATTTAATCTAGCTTTCCTTCCCCTGCAGGGATTCTCAAGTTTAACAGTTTTGAAGTCCAATAGCAAGTTTCCCTTACGGTACAGTTAACTTTATCTGTCTGATAGTGATGAAGGAGGCTGTTCTGTTGTGGACCTCAAGTCTGGTGGCAGCACTGACATTACTGTTCTGTAGTTGGTCATGTGCGAGTGTGAACAACTCAGAAGTCGTGCTGTTAACTTCGGTGGGACTGCGGTAGAATTTGGGATTAATACACTCCGTTTTTTTGCCAGGTCAGAATGAGCAGGATTAGCATGACAAAGCACACAGCTTCTAGGGGATGTTTGCGCTCTCCTGTCTGCTGTACTGTTGCACTTCAAACAGCTGGGATTGATCCTTTCAGGGCATGCCTGCCCATGTGCCGTGCTCAGCTTCTGGCTCACTGCAGGAGGGAAGCCGAGGTTATTCAGCCTCGTGGGGACCTGGAGGGGGTGAATTTCACCCAAATTCCTCTCTGCTGTCCTGTCCCAGGAGGAGAGCGGAGGCCAGTGCAATTTTTTATTTTCCCTCAGAAAAAAGTTATCTGTGTGAGGAGGCGAGGAATATGTGTTTCTGTTGACTGTACATGTTACTGGCGTGGTTACATGAAACTGATTTTTCTCCCGTCATAGCTGAAGAGACTTGCTTTGACAAATACACTGGATCCACTTACCGAGTAGGGGAGACATACGAGCGCCCCAAGGACTCCATGATCTGGGACTGTACTTGCATTGGAGCTGGACGTGGGAGAATCAGCTGCACCATTGCCAGTATGTAACTAAGAGCCTATTACTACAGCTATTGTTCCTTAGTGTCATATTTTCCAGAGCAGCTAACACAATATTCCCAATGCCCATTAGCTACAGTTGGGGGGAGGTAATCCAAAGCCCATTAAAATCTTGGAAATGGAAGTCCTTGACCCAGGTACATACATTTGCACAACCAAATTCTTTTATTTAAGAGGTAAACTGCTATGTGTAGAAACATAGGCTGAAAATTACTATTAGTGTCCAGCCATACAGGCTAGTACATTTACTATATACAAGAGTGTGTTACGTCTTCACAGGCACATTTATAGAAGTAGTTTTCTGAATGGAAAAAAGAGTGAGGGTCTGCTCTGCAGCTGGTGTATCAGAATAACACCTTCAGTATTAGTGGGACTACTCTGAATAAACAATAATAAATAAATACCACCTAAGAGCCAGTCCCGTGTCCTCCACAAATGTCATGCCAACACTTGTCCCTGAGGGAGCTGTGATTTGGTATGCAGAAACCAGCTCAATGTGTTTCTGCAACTCCTTTTTCACCAGCCTGACCCATACTTTCCTCTTGTTCCTCCCGCTCCTTGGTCCTTTCTTTCCAGCTCTCCCTTTCACGTCTGTCTGGAAATCCTTTCCTTATTGAGTCACTGAATTGTTCACAATTTCCCTTTAGTTCATAATTAGACTTTCTGTGAGCACAGATGAAGATCAGTGTGTGTCAGGACTTTTAGACTGAGGTTTCAAAGTCCCTGAGGCACCTTTTCTCGAAAAGTCATGTTCTTAAAAGTATCCAGTTTCTTGTTTAAGACACACATGCTGATGCTAGTAACATTGCCACAGAGGACTCGGAAGCCAGCCATCATTATAGCATGGAAAAAAGTGTATTGAATCTAACAAGTAGAAGTGAAACCCTTCTGAATTTAATGGCATTTTATTGGGCGGGGATGATAAGTGTTGTAAGAAAAGAAAGAGTCAGTAAGGAAATTGCAAACATAAGAGCAGTCTCATTTCTTCATCAGCCTGGTTTAGAGCTCGCTGGAGAGTTTTGCTGACTGCAACTGGCTTTGAATCAATCTTCGTAACTCTTAGATTCCCTGCTTTCATAAATGAGCCAATGAAACTTTTTAGTGGCTCCTAATAAATGACTGGATGCATGTTTCTTGCCCCCCCCCCTCCCCCCCCCCCCCCCCCCGCCACTTGGAAGAAGACCCTGTGTTTGCAAACTGACCCTTGCCACGTTTCCCTCCCTGAGCCTGGGCCAAGTGGTGGGTCCAGACTGCCTCAGGCCTGTGGGGCACCAGCGGGCTGGGAATCTGCCTTTCCAGGGCAGGGTTTCCAAACCAAAGAAGACTGATGCTCCACCAGGGTGTCACACCAAGCACCTCCTTATTCTCCGTGTGCTGGCTTGGCCACTGTGTCCCTCACACAGCTACAGAGAGGCCCAAGCGGTACCGCCTCAGAACAAGATGGAGACAAACCCTCCCTCAGCAGCCCTCAGGCTGTGAGCAGGGCCGGAGGGAGAAACAGCATGTCCTCAGGCCCCAGTGTTCCCCCTTCACTGGCCAGGTCTCAGCTGTGGTTGAAATCTGGAGGGGGTTAGCTGAGGAGAGGGGACAGGGCCTGAGAGGGTCAGAAAAGGGCAGGTACCAATGGAAAATGGTGGGTGCCATTTTGTAGACTAGAGGAGGAGGCCGTGGCCTGCACCGCTCCTCCTCACCGCCTGCCATCTGACCCCCTTCACCCCTGGCCGGGTGGCCCTTACCTTGTCCCTGCGATGCTGTCCCTGGTGTGGTCCCTCACCTCAGCTCCCCTTTCACGCTGCAGATCGCTGCCATGAGGGTGGCCAGTCCTACAAGATTGGCGATACCTGGCGCCGGCCCCATGAGACCGGCGGCTACATGCTGGAGTGTGTGTGCCTGGGCAACGGGAAGGGCGAGTGGACCTGCAAGCCCGTAGGTAGGTGGCAGCTACCTTCTCCCCCGGCTCGGTTCAGGTGTGTGGCCTCTCCCTCCTTGTCCTCCCTGAGGTGTCCCCGTGTGGGATCGCCCTGGGCGGACTCTGATGCCCTTCCCTCACACAGCTGAGCGATGCTACGATAACGCGGCCGGGACATCCTACGTGGTAGGCGAGACCTGGGAGAAGCCCTACCAGGGCTGGATGATGGTGGACTGCACCTGCCTGGGGGAGGGCAGCGGCCGCATCACCTGCACCTCCAGAAGTAAGTGCTGGCCTGGCGCCCGCCGGCTGCTCTGCTTTATCCATCTTACATATCTTTCAAATCTGTCCTGCGTCAGAAAGAAAAGGTATTCCTTTTTCTGCCCTGTTGCAAGCAACAGTAGTTTTAGAGGGGTGGCCGTTGGCTGAGCAGGGTGGGAAACAGACCCCTCCGAGGTGAGAGGGGAGCGGTGGCATGTCCTGGTTGCCGCTTGCCGTCTGGGGACACGCGGGATTGCTGGTGGTCTGGGCTGGTGACGGAGTGGCTGGATTATTTGGGGTTTTAACCTGATTTAGAGAGAAAGGTTTAAGAAATCCACAGGCCAGCTGAGTCACAGTCTCCCAGGAAGTGGGGGGAATTGCTTTGTCTGCAAAATGGCGGGGAGTTTGGCCTAATATCTCCGTTTCTTTTTTTTAAAGTAGCCTCCTGAGGGAGAACTAGGTGCTTTTAAAGAGAAATAGTTACCTGCTCCAACAGCAGGATCTACCAGATTAAAATGTCTTCTTATTTCTTCTCTTTATTGCTATTTTATGTATGTTAACTAAAACAGGGTTTGTTTCATCTGCTCTCCCATCTCGCTTGTTAGTTTTTCCCACCATTTTGTCTTCAGTGTAAACATGCTTCACCAGCGCAGGTGACTTTTTAGTTTTTACATCATTGAAGAACACTACCGTAAATATTCCAGTTTATTTGTATTTGCGAAGCAAACAGGGCTTTTAAAATCCAAATTCTTGCTTGTTTATCTACCTTCTGTTCCAATTTTATTAGGACTGAGCTGCTTTGTGGAGCTATCGTGGTTTACACCAGTTGCCTCAATAAAATTTAACTTTGTACCTTGTACCTTTGTTATGCAAGGTTTGAGAAACTCTTCTGTAGCCTCTAAATTGCCTCATATTCAGTTGCCTCGGGGCACACAGATAATGGCTTTCTGCTGATATAAACAGCAGACCTGTAAAGAACTTAAACACTAAGGAGGGTTGCGATTAAAACTGAAGATCTGGAGAGACTTGGTCAAGAAATAAGCTGTAAAAGTCAAACTAGCCTTGACAAATTTAAGTCTGTTAAAAACACATGGGGAAAAATCATTACCTGTCAAATAGGAATGAATAAAACAGAATGTGTTGTTCGTGAATTTTGAAAGACTTATTATTACTAATAAAAATGATTTGGCAGTATCTTTCCTCCCGTAACTCAGATCTGCATTGTTGTGTTGTAGGATAAATTGCAATAAAATGACCCATTCATTTTTTCATTTTGTTTTTGAAATGCAATCAATGAGAGAAATTTAAATTTCTGTATGTGAAATGATAGCTGTAGCTCGCAAAGTGGCATTATGCTTCAGTGTGTGCTGCTTTTACATATCTGTTATGGCCACCGTTTTCCAGAATCACAGCTGATTTCTTGACGGACGTTTCAGCTTTTTGTTGTCTAAGTTGAGAATCTGAGTGTCCATAAGATAGGGTTTTTTCACATTTGCCAAACTACATTATGAATACTTCACCAATTTACCACTCTTCTGGCAAATACTCAGTTTTTGGTTGTTTTAACTGCTGTGAATTAGTAATGTGTTTTCCACGTTCATATTCTATCCAGTGTGCTCTTTCAGTGGCAATCTGGCATGATGCGTATGTTCTTCCACAGTTCTTCATAAATCCATGTTCATTGATCCATGATTATATTTGAACCACTGTATCAAGTTGCACTTGAATGAGAAGGTAAAATATTGTAATGGAAGAAGAACTGGTTAATCCATGTGGATCTGGCATCCAGACAAAAGTAGCTTGTTATGCTGTCCTTTGAACCCATTTTCTCAATTCATCAGGGGCTATGCGTTATTAAAGACAACAGGGAGATTTGGAAAGTCTAATATGCCTAGTATGACATGAGCAGCTTATATGAACTTTACTGGTGGTCATGCACACTTCTTTTGGAAGAAACGGAATTTAACGTACTGTTCTGAAACAGGTTTTAGTTTTTTCCAGCTGAAGTAGAGCGCTGAACTTGAACTGTGCCCTGTGCATAGTATGAAATGACCCAGCTACACTTTAAAAAAAAAAAAAAGGATATTAGAACAAGTTTAAGCTTTAAAGGTGTATGCGAGACAGAGGGCTTAAAATAGCTTTAAAAGTAACTAGCAGGAATGTTTTCAATTCAGAACGTGGTTTTTCACATTGATTTTGAACATAGCTTACCATCTTCACACTGGGAATGTAGTGATGCTGATTTTGACAGTGGCTACAAAATGAAATCGCAGTTCTGGAAACAAATGGGAATTTTCCCTTAGACTAAAGCATCAGGATTTTCAGATGCTTTCAGCCTACGCAGTTTAGTGCAGGCTTTAGTGCATATAGCACTTGTAATAGCAGGCTGCAGAAAATGAGATGGGCTTTCAATTAAAGACTTTGGACTATCAGCTTATTTGACAGTGTTGGTGGTTCAGTACTAGAAATTGTATGGTGAAGCCATCCAATGCAGAAATAGCTAACAGCTGTGTTCCTTATGCAGATAGGTGCAATGACCATGACACCAAGACTTCCTACAGAATTGGAGACACCTGGAGCAAGAAGGATAACCGTGGAAACTTGCTTCAGTGCATCTGTACTGGTAACGGCAGAGGTGAATGGAAATGTGAAAGACATACGTCCCTGCATACGACTAGCACTGGTAAGTGAGGCATCCTAGTGTGTAAAGTAGGGGAAGGGACAAGGAATGGCACATTTTGAGTGGCTAGGACTTGGAGTTGAGTTGTGCCATCCTAATTTATGTATTTAAGAGTCTTGTCAGGGAAAGATCGACAACAAAGAGGGTCAGAGTTCAGGAGATGCTCCTTGTTTGTGCACGTGTAGAGAAGATAAATTTATACCTTGTTTCCTTTCACAAATGGGACTCATATGACAGATCTGATTACCTGCACAATCACAGTGCAGTAAATCACATCTAGAGCCATGCATCCATAGGAGCTGTTTACTAGCTTTGTCTTGGAAGCATGGCACTTCAGGCTGATATTTGAACTTTATGCATTCGCCTCAGGGTAACTTCCTTGAAATGTCCTTAGTTTAAACTCCACTGAGACCATCTGGTTTCTTTGACAAGATAAATGCACCTACTAATGGTTGAGCTTTAAAAACCAGAAATGTTGAGGAATGTATACAATGCTATTTAATACATGTACGTTAGATGGTTTGTTATTTTGGTGTGAAATACTACCTATCTTATAGATAGCATATATTTTTTGCCCATGATTTGTTAAAGTATTCAGCTTCTAAATTATTTTTTGCTGTATTAAGAATCTAGGTTACCTATTGGTGAGTGTAATGTAAAACTTTGCTGTGTTCCTGCAGTACCTACACTAAATTTTTCTTGGTAAACGGCCTTTGACTGTTCGTTACCAGCAGGTTAGCTTTGAACTCTCAGAAGGTCTAAACTTCAAAATGCACAAAGCTGCAAGGGTATTGGTATTTTGTTTCCATTACTATTACCCCTGTTTCAGCAGGGCTCAATTTGTGGAGATTCCTGTGGGAATCATGAGCAAAAATTTCCATAGACCACACAACAAGCCTCTTTGTCTTTCAGTATTATTCCAAATGATAATGGACCAAAATCTTTGATTCAAAGTTTAAAAATTCTAGAGTAAATAAATGCATTTGTGGTTTATGTTTCTTTTTCAATGAAAAATTCAAAATTTATCCTTTCTGCCTTATCTCCCTACTTCCTTGGTAGTTTTTTATTGTCAGTGATCTTGATTTTTCTGTTCTAGATTTCCTTCAACTGAAATTTTTTTCCCTAAAAAACTGTTTTTAAACGATTCCTGTGAAAAGCAGTTGACGCTCTTAATCCTTTCTAAAGCCGTTCTACAGTGGTAGAAACCAGAGGCTATTGTTAGCAGAACTGGGAGTTGTTCTTTTAATTTTGAAGCTTTCCAAGTGGAAGAATTAAAATGTGTCTAGGGAAACTTACAGAGTTGTGCCTTTGATCTGGTGGAATGCCTAGGGTATTATCATCTCAGCATTTAATTGAAGTATACAGTTCTTTAGCTTTACATGTAATGTCTCAATTCTCTCCCATGTTCTGCTGCAGGATCTGGCTCTCCTAGCTTCACAAATGTACAGACTGCATTGTACCAGCCCCAGCCTCAACAGCCCCAGCCTCAGCCATATGGCCAGTGCATAACTGATAATGGAGTGGTGTACTCAGTGGGTATGCAGTGGCTCAAGACACAGGGTAGCCAACAAATGCTTTGTACCTGCCTGGGCAATGGAGTCAGCTGCCGGGAAATAGGTATGACCTATTCAGTCCTTTGAGATCTTTGGGACTGCCTTGTGGTTGAAGTTTGAAGTAGAATGCTTTTGTGTTTGTATCAGAAATATCTTCTGAAGATGCATACTGGAGGAACGTGCAAGGGGTGAAGAAAAAGTTGTTTAGGTTATTTGAAGCCTGGTTCTGTAGGGCAGAAGCATTTCCCAGTGAGTTATATATAACCTGCTGAGGGAAAACAGAGCCCTTGGGGAGCAGCATTAATAACTTTATTCAAATCGAGCTGCAATAATATATGTTTGGAAAAGAATGTAAAAGAATGACACAGCTGTGGAGCTAAGTTGTCTGTTGGTGTGTATTGGCCCAGGTCCATGGCAGTCAGTGTGGGTTCGCAGCAGCCGGTGACTTGGCCCAAAGGGACTATTGCCGTTTTAGAGCCCTAAGATTTGGGGATTGCTTTAAGCCACCGTCTAATGCTGTGATTTGCTTGTTTTAAAGCCGTGACCCAAACATATGGTGGCAATTCTGATGGAGAAGCCTGTGTTCTGCCTTTCACCTACGATGGAAGGACTTTCTATTCCTGCACCACCGAAGGCCGCACAGATGGACACCTCTGGTGCAGCACCACTTCCAACTTCGAGCAGGACAGGAGATACTCCTTCTGTACTGAGCAGAACAGTAAGTTCTTCTAGAGGATCTTCACATGCATGTGACCCTTGTGCACAGATGGAGGAAGGAGCAGAGAACACAGGGACAGGCTGCCTGAACATTTCTGGCTGTCTGGAGGGACTGTAGGCAGGCCTCAGCAGCAAGGCAGTGCTGTGAATGGAAGGCTGCCTGGTGTCAGGGCACTTCTGTGCTCTTGGCATCTTTCGAAGAGGGTGCTCAGGGTGATACAGGTGTGCCCTTTGAGTCCTGTCCTCTCTCTCTGACCTGACTTTAGAATGGGAGTACCTTGTCAGGCTAGGGCTTTGGCCCAAAGCGTACTTAGACTTTGCCTTTGCTTGGCTGAATTGCTAGGGCAATGCCCATATTAGGCTGTGAAAAAGAGGATATCCATGGAGTACAATTTATGCAGTCCTCTGTCACTCCCTCCCTCCGTCCTGACTATCTAGCCAGGCTGCCATATATAGCAGTAATCTTAATGTGATTTGTGATCACTGATCAAGAGCTGGTGCATGACTAATGCAGCAGCATTCCTTCTTGTCTGTGGATGGTCAATGTTCCCTTCACAGCACAGATCTACCTGTGTGGTTGCACTTCCTGGAAAGTCCATCAGACATCCACAGAACGGTATCCAGGCAGCTTCTCTGGGACTTGACCTTAGAGAGAATTTTTCACATTCCCACATGAAAATACTGCTGCTTACGCTGCACAGATTTTTTTTTTTTCCTAACTCTGTTCTACTTCAGTTGTTAAAAGTCAAGCCTTTCTCTGCAGTGCATACAATATTCTTCCTTTTGAAAAAAAACCCCAAAAAACCCAAAACCAAAAAACCCACTGTCCCTGTCCACACACGCATTCTTGTTTTAGTGAGGCTTCTTGTAATATACTGTGGAGAATGAGAAATATCAATGTACAAAAACCTCAACAAATGCCTTCTTGTTGTCCATTATTTGTAAAGCAGGGTTGCTCAAGAGGTGAGTAGTTCAGGTAGATTACAGCCCTCTTTCTGCTGCTGCTTGCAAAACATGAAGCTTCTAACCTGCGGAGAAGTTTTGACTTGTCCTGTTCTACATAACTGAATCGTAACCCTTTCCTGAGGGCTATGGCTTTACTTTAAGCCAAAGGGCACACCTGGGTAATAGCCTCAGGGAGATAAGGCAGGTATGTTGAGAACTGTGAGTTTATTTAATTCCCTGGGCCTTGGCTCAAAGGGTCTGCAAAGCCACTTCCCAAACATACTAAGCTTTGGTTTTCCCTGTTCCCCAGGAATTCCCATGGCTGGCTCCACAACTCTTTCCAAAGCAATGTTTGAACTGAATTGACCTTGTGCAAGGCTTATATTTCCAGATCTGAATTAATTAAAGCCAAGAAAAGAGGCCTGTGGATGATACACAGGGTACACATGGGAAAAAATAGTGCTAGTGGTTTATTTTCCAAGCTCTTCCGTGCATGCTAAGGGAGAGTGCAGGCTTCATTTGCATGTGTTTTCTTTTCACTTTTGTACAGTTTTAGTCCAGACACGTGGTGGCAATTCCAATGGTGCTCTGTGCCACTTCCCTTTCCTGTACAACAACCGCAACTACACTGACTGTACTTCTGAGGGACGGAGAGACAATATGAAGTGGTGTGGAACCACTGAGAACTATGACGCTGACCAGAAATTTGGTTTCTGCCCTATGGCTGGTAAGGCTGAGAACCATAAAGGGATGATGGAGTATTTATAAATGGTTGTTTGAGCTGGAAAGTAAAGAGCTGTCTGTCATTGGTCAGTTATTGATGACTTCTAATGAGCTGCATCCCAGCCCAAAAACATTTAAGGCATTTCTGAAGTTTTGTTTTGTCTTGTTTTCCCCACTGATCACCTCTGGCAGAGACTTAGGCAGTGCCAGGAGAAGGCAATTTTTGTTACTCCTTTGCTACAAGCTGGTGGTAGGCACGCTTCCCAGCTGGTGCAAACTGGTGTAGATCCAGTAGACAGCACTGGATGGTAGTGCTTTGTAGCAAGTGAGGTTTTTGTCTTGCATCTACCAAAGCTTCTCCCTCATGGCTCATCACTTCCTCTTACCTGATCTGTGGTTAGGAATAAGTCTGTGCTTATAATATCAGTGTGTTACCCTGAAAACGGCAGTAATGTCAAAATCAATGTTGTGGTCCATTCGTACAATGCATGCTTGTCTTCATGATGTCAGAAGGGGACATGTGGGAAGGAATGTGACTACCAGTTCTTAAATGAAAGGCCTTTGGTGACTAATGGCAATGTGGCACCTGAGTCCTTAAACAGCTTGTGGAACACGTGGGTCTTCGGATGGCTTTGTTCATGTAAAGGCATGTGTGCAAGAAGAACTGATTCTTTCATGTAGCACCCCTTGGCCATTGTACAGAAGCTATTTCTAGTAGCTTTCAGATGAGAATTAAAATGAATGAACCCCTACAAGGGATCTGCGCTTAGAGAATGTCATCACCAAGCAAAAATGCTATTCAAAATTGAGTGGGTGCGTAAAGCTTCCTTAAGATGCAGAAACCACTACACAGTATGAAGGGGCATTTCAAATGGTCTAAGCCCTCAAGATCTTGTTGATTCTGGCCGCATAAATTATCGTCTTGCTTGCTTCTCAACCAGCCCATGAAGAAATCTGCACAACCAGTGATGGTGTCATGTACCGTGTTGGGGACCAGTGGGATAAGCAACATGACATGGGCCATATGATGAGATGTACTTGTGTAGGAAATGGCCGCGGAGAATGGACTTGCATTGCCTATTCACAGCTCAGAGGTACTGATTTTCATGTTGGTATTGCCAGTTTAGTGTAAGTGTTTGGGGGATTGGAGAACTGGTTTTCTTTTCCATCATTGTAAGTTCGAGCCCAGGCTCAAGAACTATATATTATCAAGCTTTTCTTTGGACTAGAAAGGGAATCAGAGGAGCTATGTGAAGTTCCTGTCTTGTTTATGTGCTAGAAAACTACTGTTTCAGCCTTTGCAGGCTAGCAAGCAGAGGCAAACCTTGATTAGCTTTATCAGTAGGTATCCCTACCTCCTTTTGTCTACATTTAGGAACCAGCACCACTGTGACTTTATGGAGAGCTTGGTAGAGGCACCTCCCCTCCTCAAGAACAGACAAAACTCCAGACTAGACTGAAGTTTGAATGCAGAGCTGTTCTGTTTTATTGTTCTGCTGTGTAATTCTCAGTCCCTCTGTGCTGGATTAGCCCTTTGATGGCTAATCTATATGAAAAGTTGGCAGGACAGCATAGAGATTACTCTTATTTATTTACTTATTTATATGAGTGGTCCAAGTGGAGAAATGCTTAAGCAATACCAAAAAAAGGCGACTTAAAAGCATAGACATTTGATCATCCTACAGCTAGCTCACAGCATTGGCTTCATGTCTGGAAAAGGCAAGGTGGTTGCTGTCAAGCGGCCAAGAAAGGACTCTTAACACCACTGCTGAAATGAGATATAATTTACAGGGAAAGGCTCACTCAAGGGCTTTGGGAGGGTTTTTTTTTAATGCGTTTCCTTCAGAACAGTGAGAAATGCTCTGCTTAAAGTTCTGGTCTGTGAAACTCCTTTTTCCACATACACAGCTAGTTCTCTGCAGTTTCATTCTGGAATTAAAGTGGTCTTTCTTGATGAGGGTGGTTAGAGATACTTTGCCTTTTCAAAAGGCAAAGGTTATCCAAGTGGAGCTATTTAAACATAGCAGCCAGAGCTGCTCCTTAGAGCCCTTAGGTGGGTCTGAGCACTGCTTGGTTTATCCTGATGCCATATCGGTGGCGTGGGAAAGTATAATGGGGATTGAAGGCCCAGGATTAACTGAGTCACTTCCCCAAGGACAGATAGTCTGTGATTGACTCCGGAACTGAACGTGGGTCTCTTGGGTCCCAGTTAACAAAACAACATGCTTCTGGGGTGGTTTCATGTTTGTTTTGTCTTTCTGCTCCTCACTGTGATTAGACTAGAGTTAGGAATTCTGGGCCAGATCTCAGGCTGACATGTCACTGTTGAACCTAGTAGACTGTACTTGAGTGTGGGGTCTGGTTACTATGTTTTGAGGGAATAGTAGATTAGTAGGTACCAGTAGCATCTTGGACGTGTAATAGATCTGCTCATGTCTTCAGACTACTACAAAGTTTAGCAGAGATGCCCAGCAGAATAACATCATGAGGATGTTTGTACTTCTTCGTGGTGCCTTTATGATTTTGGAGTAGCCCTTTTCTCCTTGCATAGTTCTAATGGTTTCAGACAGTACTCACGGAGGTGTTTCAGTCTAGGCCTTCCTCAGAGGAGGTGGTAGAGAATTAGTGTGCTGGTTTAGATTTTCTTTCACACGTGGAATCTGTTGAAAGGAACAACCGGGCAATTCTGTAGTTTGAGTAAGGTATAGTGCTTTGGACTGCATCCTGCAGACATTTTTTCTGCAAGTGTTGTTTGCACACGGCTGATAAATGATCTGGGGAGCAGTGATGTGTATACAACACTAATCTTTGATCACAGATAGCAGGAGGGCTCTCTTTTGCGTGAATGGAGCTTGTCATGGTCAGTCTCTGTAAGCTGGAGGGAACGATGTGCCAAGCAGAAGGATTTTGTCTTAATGCTTAGAGCTGTTGCTGACAAACCGACTCTGCTCTTTCTCAAACAGACCAGTGCATTGTGGACGGTATCACCTATGATGTGAACCAGACCTTCCACAAGCGTCATGATGAGGGGCACATGCTGAACTGCACATGCTTTGGCCAGGGCCGGGGGAGATGGAAGTGCGATCCTGTTGGTAAGTCACCAGCTGTTCCCGCTTGCCAAATACAGTAGGAACTGGTTATGGTATGGTGAAACTGGTGTGTGAGTTTGGACCCAGTCTTTGCCCACTTTCTGCCCTGAATTGCACAACTGCAAAAGTGGAAGTAACGCTGATTTGCTGGAGGGTAAGTGAAAGGGCATTCCTAGTTTTAAGGACTAAACTTGGGTTATCAGACATGCCACAGATTTCAGTGATGATGCAGTAGTAATGGATTGTGGCAACATACATATTAAAATGTAACAGGTTGTGGTAACAGGGCACATTAGCCCCAGTCTGAGGTGACTTGGCTGAAATCTGGTACCTGAGCTGTTGGTCTAGCAGGCAGGGCTCTTAGTCTGAATGCTGATAAAACCATATGCAACTAGGCACTGATGCTAGGATCAGTTTTCTTTCCTTTGTCTGTCCTAAAATCTTTAGGTCTCCTCACTGAACTGAGAAAAGGAGCACCAGCATATTTTAACTTACCTTGGACTAAATTGATTTTTTTGGCTGCCCTTTGTTCTGGCAAAGAGAAAAAGCTCAGGATGAGAACACTTGTTAATAGCACTCTGGAGGTTAGCTAAAACCATCATGGTTCTCTGCAGGAATGAGGAGATTTCATCTCTTCTGCCTCCCCCCCATCCCTAGTGAACCTACATTGGAAGATAAGACCTGACTGTTTAGTTTGCAATTACTAAATCCAAAAGAACTTTGACCTATTGCCAAGAAAATCTATTAGAAAGTACCAGTGGTTGAATTCTGGTTTATTTACAGTAATATCTGTACAGGTTTACTGGAGGAACTTGGATTGTAAAGCTCCTGAAAATTACTACTTTGAAAGAAGGGGAGATGATTTCAGCTATCTGTAATGGTGCAATAGGTTTAATTTTGTTGGCTCTCTCTAAACGAGGCTTCTGTTTATCCAAGTAAGCATAATGCTAGTTCTCAGTGGAAGTTTCCATTGAGCCGGAAACACAGGCATAGGTCAGACTAGAGAGTGTCTGAAGCACTGGTACTGTGTTGTATTTACACTAGCTAAGCTGATTTCAGGATTTGATCTGTCCTCCTTTGGTTTATGCAATGGTAAATCTGGAAAGACTGCTGAAAATTAATGGGTCACTTTGGACTTACAAAGTATGACTGAATTCTGTTGAAGCCAGTGGGAATTTTGGCATTGATTTCCTAGAGAGCAGCATGGTTTAGCTTTGTGTGAGAGATGAACTTAGTTGATTGGAGCAGAATGGTCTCCACAATAGACAGTTAAAAATAGACGCTTTCTTGAAGGAACATCCTGTTGACTTCACTGGGAAGCTTGCCAGGTGGACGGCCTGTACTTAACAGCATCTTAAGAAATGCATCACAGCTGAATTAGCCCCCTAGTATCAGACTTGACACATGCAGTGATATATCAAGAACCTTGATCTGAGATTCATTTTCTGTTGTGACTTTCTCTTTATATAGCTGTATTTGCAAATAAACATTGGTGTTACATTTCGTTATGTGTAAAAGTCTCTTGTGACTTACTCTTCTGTGTTCGGCGTAGATTTTTTGCCATAGTTTCAGTAACATGCAGTGGTTAACTGTCTCTTTTGTGCCTTTAGATCAGTGCCAGGATTCAGAAACCCGTACCTTTTACCAAATTGGAGATTCTTGGGAGAAGTATGTCCATGGTGTCAGATACCAGTGCTATTGCTATGGTCGTGGTATTGGAGAATGGCATTGCCAGCCTCTGCAGACCTATCCTGGTAAGACACATAACAGATAACTAACTCTGCTGAGTAAGACATGAGGAAAGCAATCTTTCCACTCCTCGCCTGTTCCGTTTTCTGTACTTTTTTCCTTTTCGAACAGAACCATTTCCCCTCCTCCCTTGGCAGACACAAACAAGGTGTCGTGATTATAAAGAGGGGTCCAGGCTGTTAACAGCTGTTCCTGAGGCCAGGGTTAGTTTGGAGAATGACTGTGAGTTCACACAACAACTTGGGTTTACATTGTCTCTTGGTATTCAGTGATACCACACCTGCAACTCTCAGTTTCTATTGCTTAGAACTCTTACATGTGTAGTCTTTTCCACTCGCTACAGAAGCAAAATTCACCATGGAATGAAACATTTTGCCTGAACAGTGCCCTGAAGAACTTAAATATTTGAACTTCCGTTTGCCCAGTCAGTTCCAGGAAATCTTTCTAGGGACAGGCAATGCCTGCTTGTTGGCTGGTTCTGTTTCAGTTCCCTGAACAGAACATGGTATGGGGAACCTCTCTACTTTCCTGTTCAAGGTTGCAACTGCCACTGTCTTAGTCGGAATAAGACAAAATATTAAAGCTGTGTTTTGGCTTCGCTATTGGGAGGAGAATACTGTGCTCATGTCATTGGTTCCCCAGTCCATCTCTGAGCATACATGTGGAGGAACTGTGTAAGGATTGGATGTAGCAGTTTCAGTGCTGAGGTGGTTCTCTGCTTTTATATCAAGACAGGTTAAGAAGAGTCTGTCCACTCACTAGCTGCAGTGTATTTATCCCCTAAGTGCCCTGAAAGGTAAGAAAGGGTATATGAGGCTCGTTCAGAAAGAGGATTTCTATATAGGTGCCCCTGCTGTAGAAGGGGACTAGCCCCTTTGAAGTCTGTTGCAACTACATGCTTCATGTAAATAAGGTGAGTACCTCTTCTCTGTGACTTGCTTCATGCACTTCATATAGAAGGTCTTTGTGATACCCAGCAGTGTTGTCAGTGAACTGACTGTATCTCTATCCATGGCCGTACAGCTAGTGAGCCAGAGATAAGGCAAAAGGACAACTGGCAGACAGAACTATGGACTTGCCTTTCTTTGGGGCAGCAAATTAAGGAGGGCGAGAATAGGAAGCAGGCCTTCTTTGGATTTTTTTTCTTGTGCTTCTTACTAGGGCTTGTTGAGCTTCATTGACTCCTGTCAGACTGCTTAAACAAGCATCTCCCTGAGCTATGTGAAATATGCATGCCTCCAGACTGGAGACCAGGGCTTTGGGCTTCTTTAGACACAAGAGTGACTGACAGTGTGTAAATAAACCAAATCTAATGTTTCTGGATGTGGGTTTGGGGATAGGGGAGCTTTGAAATTTTCTGTCTGTGGGCACAGGCTTGTTTGCCCGGAAGTCCCGTTAAATATGGAGCAGGTGTATATGTAACATGGTTGTCCAAATAAGTTATAATTAGAAAAGTTGGGAGTGGGGGGAGGGTGAAGGTTTTAATGGCTAAAATGAGACACTTTCCTGCAGATTCCAGGGTGCTCTTTGCTGCGGTTTTCTGAGAACTAACACAAGGACAGTGCTTGTGTTAAGATTTCAGTGAAACCTCCCCAGCAAGGCTGGGAGGGACTGAAAGCAGAACCGTGGGATCACAAAACCTTTCCTTCTCTATTAGAGAGCTTTGTGGAAAAAATACGCCTGAGCCTGATCAAGCTAAATGCAATTGGTAGTCTTAAGCATCAGAGCACTGCTGAACTTGTATTTTCATGAGTTTATGATGGGTCTGATTTGTCTCAAGACTTCCACCAACGCTCCTGGTGTGGTTTGTTGCAGAAGGCATGCCTCACTACCTGTGGAGTGTGTCACAAAAATTCAGTGTTTCAAATCAATTGATGAAGAAATTTAGTAAAATAGTAAAAGACCAGTGTCTCTTTGCAGGGTGTATTCATTGTCAGATCAGGAATTTGCCCTCACCATGCCAGAAGATTAGACCTGGATAGGGTGGACATTTCTGATCTGTTTCGCTGCTCCCATTGCAAAGATATTATTGACTAAAGTAGTTAGTTGCTGAGAAGCTCCCTCTCTTTGAATATGACATTGCTTTGCAGACTTTTTCTATACTAGACCACTCTGGTTTTCTATTTCATTGCTAATTCACACAAAATTGACCCAAACAGTGCATGTTAACTGCCCCACAGAATATATTCTAATTCATCGGTTCTCTAAATAGCGATGAAGCATTAAGGATAGAAAGACAATGTAACTAATTTCCCATGTATAGAAATAGTGTATGAGCCACACAACTTTCTTGCTTTTTGATGACTCCACAATGAATGCAGAAGAAAAGCATCCCCAGTATGTTAAAAATGGCAATTCTCTTTTTTCAGGGTCGGCTGGACCTGTGCAGGTGATCATCACAGAGAGTGCAAACCAGCCAAACTCCCACCCCATCCAGTGGAATGCTCCTGAACGATCTCACATCACCAAGTACATCTTGCGCTGGAGACCGGTGAGTGCCACATTCATCATCATTTATTCATCAAAAATACTTTATCTGGCTTTTTCTCATGTCTGAAAGAAGTGGCTGACACAATTTTAGCAAACTTCAGTTGATAATTCAATGTCCTTGTCCCATCGAGGTCAACAGTTACTCTGAGGGTCAAAGAAAGACCATCAGTGCGATATAAACACTTCATGTTTTCCTGCCCAAACTTTACTGGTCACTGTGTTCATGAAGTTTCTTATTAACCAAAGCACTAGCACAGTAAGCAGACAAGTTTATATCCTTCCTCACTTTAAGTAATGTAAATCCTTATGTAAGCTTCTTCATCGTAAGAAACATTGTTTTAGTACCATGTGTATATCCGGAGACAACCGGGATAGATTTTATCCTGTTAATGAGGAGGTAAAAATGAGTAAGATAATGAAGGTATAAACAGCTAGCATAGGATTAAATAAACAGTCATCTCCCATGTTCTCTAAAGTCTAAACCAAAGCTGGTTGTCCACTGGTTGTTGGCTCGTTCGTATTTGAGGAATGATTCGGTTTAACCAACGTAGACGAGTTATATTACAGTTCCCCTGACTACAGCTTCACAAAAGACCACCATGATTAAGAACATTAGTACCTCAAAGCTGCCTGTTGTTGAGAGAACAACAAAGGCCCTGATCCAAAGCCGTTAAAGACACTGAAGTCTTTTCACAGGCTTCAGTGTATCTTGGATCAAGGCCTGAATGAAATGGACTTTAAAGCATTGGAGTACAAACCTCAGAGGATGGAGCATTACATTAGAGCTTCCCATAGAGTTCAAATGCAGGGTAGAAGGGAGGAACTTTTCTGTATATTGTTTTCAGATGATAGCTTGGAGTGTTATTGTGAGCAGTCTTCAAATGTGTGTTTTCCAGCCATTCCTTCATGCCTTAATGCATTTTTGATAAAGGAATGAGTTTA
Source organism: Opisthocomus hoazin (assembly GCF_030867145.1). NCBI lineage: Eukaryota > Metazoa > Chordata > Aves > Opisthocomiformes > Opisthocomidae > Opisthocomus > Opisthocomus hoazin. The sequence continues at coordinate 34,676,606 of NC_134422.1, read as the reverse complement.
GTGTATATGTTACAAATAATGCTGCTTTTAAATGAAAAAGTTCAAAGCTAGATTGTTTTTCAATTTATCCCAGTAAAACTTAATCACCCAAGATGTCATTAGCCTTGCTTCCTGGCATACCTTGCTCATCTCCTTTGACTTGATTCCATCTGTGCATTAGTGGTTTGAGTCACACCTGTGCTTGACTATTCCAGTGCTTGGTAACGATGTAGCAGGTTAGGTCACTAGATACCCCTGCTTGCAGGCTAGGGAGTCTTTTGCTATTTGGCTGTCCTTGTTCTTGCAGAAAAACTCTGGAAGGCAGTGGAAGGAAGCCACCATCCCTGGCTACCAGAACTCCTACACAATCTCAGGCCTGAAGCCTGGTGTGATATATGAGGGGCAGCTCATCAGTGTTCAGCGGTATGGCCACAAAGAAGTCACCCGCTTTGATTTTACCACAACCAGCACCACAGCAGTGACAAGTAAGTTGAACAGCGAGACATCCAGAAAAACATGTCCTTCACCTATGTCTTCCTTTTGTGCATTCCAGGGAACACAGAAGTAGCAATAGTTGATTAAACCTCTCTTTCTTCTCTCTTGTAGGCAACACTGTTTCAGGAGAGACAACTCTTCTTCCTCCTGTGGTTGCTACTTCAGAGTCAGTCACTGAAATCACAGCCAACAGCTTTGTTGTCTCCTGGGTTTCTGCTTCAGACACAGTTTCTGGATTCCGCGTTGAGTATGAGCTGAGTGAGGAGGGTGATGAGCCACAGTATCTAGGTGAGACAATATTTGAGTCTACTAGACCAAAGCATTGCTAACAGTATATCACTGTTTTCTGTGACAATTGGTATAGCTAGTGTAAATAGTGAGGGTCTCGCTATCTCTTTAAAAAATTAGGATATGAGAGTGGCAGGACTAGCTCAGATTAAAAGCTCACTTAGTTTGTTGTTCTTTCTCTGTTAGTGGCTGTAAGTTCATGTCAAAGGAAGAGTATGAGAACAAGGCAAGTATATAGCAATACCCCCTCAGAATACTGCCCCAGGATCCTGCAGAGGAAAACTCCCTGAGCCAGGGCTGGTTGGTTTGTAATAACAGTGGGTAGATATATTTATTCTTTTCGGCTCCCTGAATTTGTCCAGTCTTTTTTTCCTTTTGAAATCATGTAAATTTACTACCTTCCACAGCATCCTGAAGTGAGCTGCAGTGCAGATGAGAAGAGAATCAAATCTATTTTTCAAACCTGCCACCTGGCTGATTCCCTTTGCTATGCCTTTGTATAGACAGAGAGAAATCTTTCCCAAATGCCGTCTCTTGGCTTCTTGACATCTCATGGATGTCTGTTCCAGTCCACTCTGTTGGATTGGATCTTACTCATCTTTGATAGTGCAACAATTAGCTAAGTTGGGAAGGTGGTTAAAGGCATTGGACTCAGACCTAGGAACTGAATCAACTTTTCCAACATCTACTGTAGAGCCTGTGTCAACACACGTAATTTCATCTTAACTTCTTTTCCCTAACTGCCTGTCTTAACAATGGTAATAGCAATATCTCATAAGGATTTGAGGTTATAATAGCTATTAGGACATGAGTGAGATAGTAGAACAACATGAGAAAAAGAACAGTAGTCTTCTGACCTAATAATTCTTCCCGGACTGTTGCACCCCTGAACTCACAGGCTTGGACTCATAAGCAAAAGTGGCTTACAGTGGGACTGCCGGCACTGTCACCACCTTTCGTGTCTGCACACTGGCTGCCCAGACAGCTGAGCAGTGTTGTGAAGGAGCTCCTGAGCTCATCTGTCTACAGACAGAGGTTTACAGGCAAACTGAAAGGCAATTCCCAGTTTCCCTTATGATACTTGGCTTCAGTCTGGCCAGTAAGGAGCTGCTGCATGGGGATTTTCCTACATCTGGCATGTAGGTGAACATCTGGGGGAAAGGAGGGGGGAGAGAAGTTCATCAGCTCTCATAATGCTGCTGTTCTCTGCTCATGAGTCAGTCTTTCCACATAACCTATTAATGTGAAAATTTTTCCATGTATTTCTGTATCGAAGATACAACAGTATGAAATGAGTACTCAGCTGAGATGACTACATGCCAGCAGCGTGCAGGGGGCTGCTGCTCAAGTTGCCCTGCCATATCACACATCAAGCCTTGCTGTCCTAGATGTTGTCTGCTTACTGAGTGTGGAGTCCTGTCCCAACTCTCCACACAACTTTTCTGATGTCGACTAAAGACACAGTGCAGAACAGTTGCTGGTTTATTGCAGGAAGACTGTTGATTCAGCCTAGATTAGAACAGAGGTCTCAATTATTTCATTTGGAGAGAAAGCAAGAAGATAGAATTGCTAAGGCAATTTTTTCTTTCCTGCCTTCCTTAGATCTTCCAAGCACAGCCACTTCTGTCAACATCCCTGACTTGCTTCCTGGTCGCAAGTATATTGTTAATGTCTATCAGATCTCTGAAGAAGGAGAGCAGAACCTGATCCTATCTACTTCACAGACTACAGGTATGTGTGGATGTATGTTGCTGCACTTTGAAAGCTGTTTTTATTGTTTGCTTAATAAATTTTTGTTACCTTTTTTCCTCATTCTTGCTGTCTTCCTCTGTTTATTTGCTTAAACAGCTCCTGATGCACCTCCTGATCACACCGTGGAAAGTGTGGATGACACATCAATTGTCATTAGCTGGAGCAGACCGCAGGCTCCAATCACAGGTTTGTCTAATTAGAGTGCACCTATTTTGCACTATTGGTAGAAACTGAAATTTAGGTAACAGAGAAGACGAAGTATAACCCTGGGACAGAGGGCTAATGCATAATTCTGCCCAGTCTGAGACACCAGCTGGAAAGCACACGAGCAGTTTAACATTTGCTTGGTTTCACTGCCTGAACCAAGCAATTCAGGAGGCTGGATGCAAAACAATTCCTTCTGGATTTGGTTAAATAAAAACAAGCCCCATGATCTTCTTTGTGTATCTGTCGTCCAGACAATCCCATAACAAGCATGAGAACTGTATAGACCCTGAATCCACACATCAAAGCTCAGAAATACTCTAATCCAAGTCCGATTATGCTTTGTAAGGCATTATGAGTGTGCAGTCTGTAGATAGGACGCGAGTAAAGGCAAGCCTCGGGTCCTGCTGAAGTTCACGACTATTTTATGAAACCTCAGTAGGGAGATCAGTTTAGTTCTCATTTCTAGCATTCCTTGTGCTGGCTTACTGATTGTGGCTAAGGACTATGTATCTCTCTTGCTTTAGGCTACAGAATTATCTACACACCCTCTGTGGAAGGCAGCAGCACAGAGCTCAACCTGCCTGACACTGCAACCTCTGTAACACTCAGTGACTTGATGCCAGGTGTCCAGTACAACATCAGCATCTACGCAGTGGAAGAGAATCAGGAGAGCACTCCTGTCTTCATCCAACAGGAAACCACAGGCGTCCCACGCACAGGTAATGGTCAGCATGTTCTGGATACCAGTCACCGAGTTTTCTGTTAGTACATAGAGCCAAATGACAATGCAAACTTACATTGCTCTAGCTAAATGAATCCTGAAATGGACTCAGTTCTGGGTTTTGTCACTGTTGTAGTGTGTTTTTTAATTATATATGTCACTGGCATTGAAGTTCTAGAGTAAAATCACACTCACTTATGAATTGACACAGTCAGGCCACTACTCTGCACTAATAGGGTTGGACTAATTTCTAGGGATCAGACTGCAGGCAGGTCAAAAGGCTGGTCTTGCATTGTGTCTGTGGAAAAGAGCGAAGTTTCCTAAGTTGCCTTAAGGGGATTCTGCTAAGAGATCTTCTTAAGAGCCTGGTAAATCATTTTGCCTCTGTACTTGGCCTGCAGATGTTTAAGGTTATGCACTCAGACACCACAACACAAATCCAAATCGTTCACCTGACTTCTCCTTCTCCCTTTCGGTCCTAGCCATTATTTCCCATTGCAGTCAGTGGGGAAGGGAGATTGCTCAGCGTTGACTGATGTGCCAGAATAACGCCATATGATCTCTTGAGGCACCCACAATTTAAAAAACTACTGGTTTCAGGGTTCTTGAAGTATCCAGTTGGGCTGAATAGCCAAACCAAAAGAAAGGGTAGTGAAAGAACTGGGATCTGATGTGGTAGCATTGGAATTTGATGGTCCTGCAAGTTGCAAGCACGTGTTTGCAAATGGGAATTTACCAGGAATGAACTCAGCTCAGTGATTTTATGGTTTGGCATCTGTATCTTCCAAAAATGTGCATTGGTTAACCTTAGGGCAGTATCACTCCTAATCTGAAGAAACTTAATTTGAGTGTAGGAATTTAAGGATGCAGTGCTGTGGACCAACACAGAGAGGGAACTGGATTTTGTCTTTGACTTCAGTAAGGCCAGATCAGCCCCTGTACTTGTTCAATTATAAAATATGGCTTTTAAGTTAATTACAGACATTCAGAACATGCCATGGGTTTTGAAAACTCTCTCTTTTAATTTTAAAATGAGATTCCTGTTTCCAGCCCCTGGATTTCTGCCCCTTCCCCCCAAGCTTTTGGTTCTGCATAGACTTGAAGTTCTGTAGTGTATTACATCTGGTCTTTCAGTTCTCTTTCTGTGATAGCAAGATACCTTCTATGGCTGAAGACATGAAATACTTAACTTTGTAGTTACATTTTAATTTGTAGTCTGCTTGAATATTGTCTGGGAATGTGTTGTAAGGTAACGTTACCATGGCATTTTTGATTTGGTAAATATTATTGGGCTATCCACTGTTCAATCAAAATTCACTTTTTTTCCCCACATAAACCTATAGCTTGTCTTGCTGATTGCTGAGGACTCCCTCTAACACTGTTCTGTTGCTCTGCTTTCAGATGAAGTTCCTTCACCCAAAGATCTGCAGTTTGTGGAGGTTTCTGATATCAAGATCACCATCATGTGGACCCCACCAGAGAGCCAAGTGTCTGGCTATCGAGTGGAAGTGATCCCTGTCAATCGCCCTGGCCAACATGGCCAGAGACTGCCTGTTACCAGGAGCTCTTTTGCTGAAGTTGTTGACCTGCTCCCAGGAACAACCTATCTCTTTAAGATCTTTGCCGTGAGCCACGGCAGGGAGAGCAAACCTTTGACTGGACAGCAAACCACCAGTAAGTGTCTTTCCTTCATGTTGTTTTCAACGTTTTGAAGTGCATATTTCTCTGTCGCTTAGAGAAATATATACACAGAGCACTTAAAGTGCAACAGTTATAGCCCAGGAGGTATCCCATAACTAGGATGACAGGGCTGGGAATTCATTCGCTCAGACAATGATCTCTTCAGCAGATTTATCTTCCTCTAGGGCTTTCCAATGGGAGTTTAACTCTCATGGCACTTTAAAACAATTTCGTATGGCTGGAATTCAACTTTTTTATTACTGACTGAGAATTGATGGGCCCTGCAGTTCTTTTACAGCACAGATCACAGCCTGTGACTTTTTTTTTTTGTTTTAATTTTTTTTTTCTTTGAGGATACCTTCGGGTAGATTTCAGCATGGCTTAAGAACCTTGTTGAGCTTGCTCTGAAAATTCTAATCTCTTTTCTGACAGCTACATACCGATTTGGATCCACTGTCAGCACGTGTAAGGACAGGCCTTGTCATTAAAAGGACTGCATTCCAGCTTTGCCGTGTCAGGCCTGGCTTTCCACAGGCTGTCTCACCACCCTAGAAATTTCACTGTCATCCCAGTGAAACCTGGAAATCTGGTTTGCAGTGACCTTGATGGACTGTTGACAAGAGCCATGGGGAGCAGGGTGGGTGTCAGGAGGATGGGGCCAGACTCTTTTCAGTGGTGCTCAGCGACAGGACAAGGAGCAATGGGCACAAACTGAAGCACAGGAAGTTCTGTGTGAACAGGAGGAAGAACTTCACTCTGAGGGTGATGGAGCACTGGCACAGGCTGCCCAGAGAGGCTGTGGATTCTCCTCCTCTGGAGATATTCAAGACCCACCTGGACAAGGTCCTGTGCAGCCTACTGTAGGAGACCCTGCTTCGGCAGGGGAGTTGGACTAGATGACCCACAGAGGTCCCTTCCAACCCCAAACATTCTGTGATTCAGGAAGGGTCGTGCAGGATCTCTCGGAACCCAATTGCTAATGATCTAGTGGCAGAGCAACACATCACCAGTGTGAGGCAAGATGACAAGCAAAGTATGCAGTCTGTCAGACATTGACTTCTGCTTTGCAGAAATGCAGAGAAGAGAGGAGTAGTGTCTGGGCAAGATGTAGGCTTTCAGATGGAGGAGGAGTTTAGCATGGGTTCAAGTGGTTGTCTCCATTTTTGTTCTGAGAGAAGCAGATCAGACAGAACTTGGGATGTGGTTCACTTGAATCAATCCTGTTTATTGGGCAATAGAAAGGTGACTCAGTGTCTGTGGTCATCTTTGAGTGGGTCATGTTATTCGAAGGACTGAAACTCAGCTATGCACGTCTGCTGCTGTTCTGATACTTTTCAGTAAATGAGAGCAACTTTTGATAATCTAGCCCAACTCTTACAGAGATGAGGGGGGAGGAAGTGAAATGGAATAATCTATGAATATAGCCATGCTGTTTGAGAAATACTATTTACTTACATCCAGAAAGTTAGGAGCCATGAACAGTGCCTCTCCCTCTTACCATCTCCCTTGACTATGCAAAGAGAAAGGATCCTTATATTTGCTCTTTGACGTAGGTATTTGATTTGAGTGTAACACAGATGATGTGAACACCCTCCCTCCTCTTTCAAGTGAGACTTTCAAAAGAAAGGATGCGACTTAGGAGTCCGAACTCTTGGAAGCACTTAGAACAAGAAGAGTTCAGTTCCTAGTTAGATCTGTAAGTTTTTGTGGTGGTTTTCAGGAGCCTTGGCTAGATGTAGAGCCTCTCTGAAAGTCCACACACAGAAGTGTACATCGGAGCATAGACATTTGATTCAGACAGTACAGGGCTAGTTACAAATGTCTGGAATCATTTTCCATAGGCTATGATCATCCGCTGAACTGCTTTGCCTAAACCACATTTCAGAAAGTATTCACATAAATTACATCCTGTAATCGAAAGTCCTGGGAAACAGAAATAATTCAGAGTTCCCAAGGAAAACCCTGCAGCAAAAGTCTCTTCCCACGGTGTAAATGGGATTCTCTTTTTGGCTTTCTGTTAAAGAGCAGTCTACAAATAAACTTTGAGTGCATGTGTGGCTTTTAATCTTCCCCTTTTTCCTTTAGTATGGGGAGAGGAAGTGATAAAAGCCTAATAGAGCTGGCAAATTAAATTGTGCAGAAAGGAACTGACTGTAGGCTACAAACTGGAGGGAGATACAATCCTTGTCAGATGAGACTTAGCACAGATCTAAGTAACAAGAAGAGATAAAGCTGACTCTCAGCCCATGGATTGGAAATGGGCCTAAGGAGGGTCACATTCATCCTTTGTCTTTTAGAACTATCTTCCCCATCTTTGCAAGTGGTGGAAGAAGGAAATCTTCACTTCCTTTTCCTTCCCTCCTCAAAAGAGGAGAGAACAGATGGGGAGAAAACAAAAGGCAAAAACTGCTTCCCGCTGAATCCCTGAGAGAGTGATGAAAATGTTAATTTTTATCACTAAAATGTTGTTTACTGAAGGGAAGGGGAAAAAGCATTTGCCATCAAAAAAGAGCATTGATGGAACCTCCTCACTGCTCTTAATTTCAACATAAAATTGGGGCCTAGAAGAGGTGGGAGCTCTCCATGTAGACACTATAAACTCTTTCCTGTGGCCAGTGCTACCTCATCTGCTGTGGGGGCAAATTGCTGAAGTGTCTTTCCTCCTCTGAGCCTTATCTTGTCTCGGGCAAAGGTAGTGACATCACCGCCATTCACCGGACTCCAGTGCAGTGCTGAAGAAGCTGTGTTCCCTCAGCCTTTTGTTTGTGTAGTTTTCTGGGTTATCAGTTTCAGCAGCTTCCCAGGGGCAGTGATAATAAGGGGAGGAAGTCTGATAAGAGCTGTTGCGTGAGTCCCATGGGAGAGATGAGCGTGCTTAGAACTGTTGTATAGTCAGTTCCACAGCGTGATTATTTTTAAGCAGATCTAGGAACTTGTTTTCTGCAGCAAGTCGCTGACTGTTACTTATTTTTACATTAAAATTACATGGTGGGGGTGTTTTGTTTTGGAAAGGGATTTTGAGAGGGCAGGGAGTAGGACTGGGCAACGATTTAAAAGAATAAATCTTTTTAACGAAAAAGGGCTAAAGTTAGGTTTCCATGCTTATGCTGACAAGTCTAAACTGAGCTGATTTTTAAAAAATGCTCAGCATTCATGAGAAATCATTGAAATTCCTGAGTGCTGTTGGGTTCATCTGTCTTGCCTCAGCTGTTAGCCTGACTTCCCCGTGGGATGAGCACATACAGCAGTGACCCAAATCAGCGCAGCCCAGAATGCGCAGGTCTGCTTGGCCCAGCATATTACTGGATGGCACTGAGGCATGGATTATTTCACTTCTATTCTGTTCTCTCTTCCCTCTTGTTGCACTCATTGCTGTGAGAAATACAGGCTCAACAACCTCATTGTACACCCGTATTTTTCGCATGGTAATGGATGTGCTTTGGAAGTAGGGGGTGAAGTAGATCTTCAGTTGGAAAATTGATGCATGTTGTGCTTTTTCTTCCCCAGAGCTCGATGCCCCCACCAACCTGAGATTTCTCAATACCACGGAGCATTCAGTGTTAGTGTTGTGGACACGGCCCCGTGCTGTGATCACAGGATACCGGCTGACTGCAGGTCCCACAAGAGGAGGTCAACCAAGGACCTACAGTGTGGGACCTTCTGCCGCCAAGTACCTTCTCAGGAACTTGCAGCCTGGCACTGAGTACACTGTGTACCTTGTGGCAGTTAAAGATGACTTGCAAAGTGCCAGAGAGACTGGAGTCTTCACAACTTGTAAGTATAACAGACACATATTCCTCTTCCCTAATGCCCTGGCCTTTCTTCAGAACTTGTGCTCAAAGCGGCTATTGTCAATCAGTTTACAGAAGAAGCCTTTTGAAGTAGCATTCCAGCAGAACTGCTTGGGAAATATTCCTTGTTCTTCTTTCTGAACTGTTTGGCAGGAAGAAGAGCGTTATTTGCATCAAAAAGCTTGTAGTAAAATATATTTCAGCTTTTTGGTGATTAAAAACAAAAGGGAAAACTTACTACTGGTACCTCAGTTTTTGTTTAACTGAACGACAAAGAAACTTAATTTTACTTGATCTTTCCAGTTGTTTGGTTTTGGCATGACAAATCAAGGAAAGCAAACAGCTCCCTTAAAACGGGCAAGGAATAATTAGTTTGTCATCTGTATAAAGCTGAAGGCAGTCATTTCTCAAGCCCAATCATACTTTCTAAGGCAGCTCAACTGCAGTTACAGAAACTGGCGCAAACATTGCGTTCTACCCTTTTTTTTTTTTTTTTCTTTTTCCCTATATTTCACTCATCTGTAATAGTGCTGCTGACTTGGAAGAAATTTTAAGCAAATTTTGGGAGGAAAGGGAGTTCTGTAAGAACTCACACATACTTGCAGAAAGAACAAGTATATTCGCTGTTTAAATAACGATGAAGCTGTCATATAAACTAACAAAATTCAAAGCTATCCAAGCCCAGAACCACATCCTCTTTTCAAAAGAGAATGTGGTTTCTTTTAGAACAATGTGAAATTAAAATAAGGGTTTGACCTTTTAATCAGAGTAACACTGTTGACGTTGGCAAGGTTCTTTTTGCTGACAGACAGCCTTATCTATAAATATTTCACAATTAGGATGTGATTGGATATCTTAGATGAATATTGCCTTCAAATTATGGCTCATCTGAATGAAACCAGTCCAGTTTAAGTATAGATTAATAAACAAAGTCTCCTCATTAATAATGAGTTCAATTTAGATTAAACTCACTGGAGTTATTTAGACTGATTGTGGGGTACATAAAGGCTTTGGCTTCTGCATGATGCTCCTGACAGATGTCAGTGAGACCACAGATTCCTCAGATTGATTTTGAGCTCCCTTTAACTCTGCTGTCTTCAAAAGAGTTGAAGATGTTGGTGAGGGATGAGATGGTCCTGGCTGGGACTGCTGGATGACAGACAAGTGTGTAGTGTTCTGCTGATATAATGGCATATGGTGGGTGAAGGAAAAACATCTGCTTTTTGAGGAACACTTTAGGTATCATGCCAAGAACAATATTCCCCACATTCTTGGGGTTGGATATGTAGAGGGCTTACAAGGCCCAGTTCAATATTTCAGTTGTCCTCAGGAACAACAAAAACGCTGCATATGATTAGACCACTTGCATACTGTGTCTGTCAAGCCCAGCAGCAGACAGACGTCATCTGTCGGATCCCTCCCAAATCACTGGATTTTCAAAAGTAATATAGTTCAGCGCTCATTACATACCTTTTGCTATTTGGATCGAGATAGGTCAATTTTTCTAATTGTTTGGTGCTATTGCAGCAGCTAGCCTTCAACTCTGTCAATTCACTTCACAGATCAGCCTGCTGGCTCTGTTCCTCCTTTTAACACAGAAGTGACTGAGACTTCTATTGTCATCACCTGGACACCTGCCCCGAGGATTGGCTTCAAGGTAGCAGAAACTGAAGTCTCATGTTTCTTTTTCCTCATGCTTCGTTGTGACAGGGAGGACAGATTAAAGCTGGTTACTGTGACCTGCAGTGAAGATAGCAGCACAAAGGAAAGAGGTGCAAAAGGCATGCAGCTTACAGGGGGCAGGTCTAGGTCACAGAAGTCAGTGCAAGCATGTCCCCTGGGCTTCAGGTCAAGTTCATCAGTGGGATATCTAAAACACAAGTTACAGAATTAACAGTCGGCGTGAAGCGTACAGGCCCATGATACTGATGTTGGTGATAAGTCTAGATGCTGATAGTTACTTGGGATAGGGATATTTGCGACTGAAAAGCAAACTTTGCTGCTTCTCTGCAGCTGGGTGTGCGCCCAAGCCAAGGTGGAGAGGCTCCCCGGGAAGTCATCTCTGATTCTGGCAGCATCGTGATATCTGGCCTGACCCCAGGAGTGGAGTACACCTACAGCCTCACAGTCCTGATGGACGGCCAGGAGAGAGAGACTCCGATCATCAGGAGAGTGATTACACGTACGACCCATTTGCTTTTCCACAATTATTCCTTCTTCTGCTTGCTTCCCCTGTGCTCGCCAGATGAACGTCTGTCTTCTGGGAGTCAGTTCTAGTCTTTTCCTCCTGTCATGGTATGGAAGGTGTCTGTTTGGCGCATAGCTGACTGTATCCTCACCCTGCAGAATTAGCTAAAAAATATTCTCCTGAAGTTGTGACCCTGCATTGCATGAGCTAGTGCTGCTATCTGGGGAGGAGGGATGCTGAGGGAGCTGGCGTGATTCTCAGTGCCATAACTAACTCATTTGTTTGAATGCTTGCAGCATTGTCTCCACCAACCAACCTGCGCCTGGAACCCAATCCTGATACTGGGATTCTGGTAGTCTCTTGGGATAGAAGCACAACTCCAGGTAACTATGTGAACTCACACTACACTCAAAACTCCTGTAGTATCGGATTGCTAACTTTTGTTCTGTGGTTCCTTGCAATTCGTTAAGGAGACTTTGATAGGAAGCTTGCTGTTGAGGCATTCAAGGAAAAATGTACATATTTCTAGATATATTCAAGGATATAATTTACAGTGAAGTATAGGTTGCCATAGGACTCTTCATGATTTACATTCCATGTAAAATGCAATTTTGGAGTGTGAATGTGTTTAAACATTTCATCTGTTTTAGGGATTTGAAGGATTTCTTCAAATACCCCAGTGGTTTAAAAAAAGCCCAAGGGAAGTAAAGCATAATAGACCAAAAAGATTTCTGGTAGTGAAGAATGAGTTCATGTCATTGAAAGTAAGCGTGGAAGTTCTGAAAGTTTTCTAGATGAACTCTTCTCCAACAATAGCTGATGATAGCTGTACAATTGACTTTTGTAAAACAAGGACTGAAAGCTTTTGAAAACCCCACTCTCAGTCTGTAGATGTATCTTTTCTTGATGTGTCATGACATTTTCAGTTTGGTAAGGTCTCAAAGGGAACTGAAGTTATGCTGTGAGAAGGGCATGGCTATCTCCTGGGAAGCTCGTTTCAGGGTGCTTGACAAAGCAGCCTCTTACGTGCTTGGGCTCAGGGTGGCAAAATCACTTGTAAAATGTAATGCTTCAGTTGTTTATACTGAAACGTGATATAATCAATACAGCATGGGATTGCTGCATACTGGTATATCTGTATTTCAGGCATCAGTGGGTACCGAGTGACCACTGCTCCTACCAATGGGCAGCAGGGCTCTACCTTGGAGGAAGTAGTAGGTGCAGATCAGACTACCTGCACATTTGAAAACCTGAACCCTGGTGTGGAGTACAACGTCAGTGTTTACTCAGTCAAGGATGACCAGGAGAGCATTCCTATCTCTGAAACCATCACACAAGGTAACGAAAGGATGAGCAGCAGTTGTAGCTACTCAAAGTCAAATTGCTCAGCCCGAGAGCTCTACATTGCAGAATTCCTATTAGTCTGATGGCAGAGGGCTTAGACTTAGAAGCAGAATAGCCATGTGCCAGCATGTGACAGAGCAGTTCTTATACCCGTGTACTTCTCTGCATGGGCAGCCTACATTGTCAACAGGGTGGTGGTAAGGAGCTGGATGTGTTGTGTCAGTACACTGAGCTGAAGAGCAACAGAGATTTAACTTGGCCCTCCAGTGCCCTGGCATCTGGAGCACAGCTGGTGGGAATGGGAAGTACATGAAGAGAGGTAGGAGTGGGAGGCAAGCACAGGAGAAATTTTGGCAGCAATAGTGGCAGAAGATCAATTCAGCACAATGGAGACGAAAGCCAGGATTGAAAGGTCCATCACTGTAGCGCTTCTGGGACACAAAGTGGTATGTGCCACCTCACATTACATGACTGCAGAAACTACCTTTGTAGCCACAGTAGCAAAATTAATATGCATCTTCCCAAATGGTTTCATTTCATTTTCCTTTGTGAGGGCTTTGTTTGTTTGTTTTTGTTTCTGCTCAGCCCTGAAATGATGCCAGCTACTGTTTGCCTGCTCTTATAACACTGCTTTAAAATTTCTATGCTTCACTGAAGTGCTGTGTGCTCCCTGGGAGTGAACTAATACCGTGATACTGCATAATTAAAGCAGTAATAGCTTTAGCCCTTTTCCATCTTCTGGTGGGGGAAAGCTAAGAATGTATGTCTCTGGCTTTTAGCACTGTTTAAAGGTGATATGGTACATGCATTCCATGTGGATAAACAATGATTTTACAGAAAACTGGCATATTTTTTTTGCATCTGTTCTGTAAAATAAGTCTTTTCCTAGAAAGACATGAAAAGAGAACATAACCACTGTTATTAAAGCCAGTCTTTTGTAATATTACTGTCCCATAATTCCTTTTCAAGCTAACTTGTAATGATCCAACAGAATGGATATAGAGTCCTGCATCTTTCACTCACCTGCTGGTGTCTGATCCTGAGGGAGGAACAGCATCCATTAGCTCCCAATGATTTCAGGATCGCCCTGCTAAAGTTACATAGACAAATCTTGTGGCTTTTGACTTGAGCAGCTGAGGGTTTGGCCAGTGCCAATTAAAGATGCATCTAACATTCACCACCCCTTGCCCAACTCTGTTGGTCCTAACATGCAGGAAAAGAACAACTTTGCTACAGGAATAATATCCTTAGGGAAAACAGTCACAGCTGTGGTTGTTTGCCATACAGAAACTTAGGCAATATCTAGAAGATGATCTTAATTCAGTGGCTCAGTTCTGAGACTTTTGAACAGTTTAGCCAACAAATTAAATCAGACTCTTGGCCACAGGATGTGCTGGGCATAACCTCTGAATATGGGGACATTGTCGTTCTTACAGAATACTTACCTAACGGTCATTTTTAACAATTTGCCGTCTTTCCAAGAAAGTGTTTTATTACTCACTGTTCTGTATCGTCTGTTTTTTAGCACATACATTGCAACAGTTAGTGGTAAGTAGAACTTCAGGAATTCTGGGCCAGATCCTCAAGCTGTTAAAGGGATTTGAGACCTTTGTTCCAAGTCCAGTGTAAATAGTTAGGGTAGTGGATGATCCACCCTGAAGCTTTGATGGTTCTCACTAGCTGAGCATGTAGGCTGATTTAGTCCCTTCAGACAAGTTGATATTTTTATGATCCCAGTGATGAAAGTTAGACTTACCATTTGAACAAGACAAAAATTCTAGACAGTCAATCAACTGTTATTTCAGAGGAGTTGATTTATTTACACGTTCACAGACTTTGATCTCGTGTTTTCTACCTGCAAAAGAAAAGGGGTATGTTTTTTTCTGTTTCTATTTTCATCATAAAATGATGTGTCTTTATGGCTTGTCATTGCTCAAAGTAAATTTGTTGCAAGTTAAGTGCCTCTTGTAGGCGTTTTCGAAAATTATATGTCTAAAGTGGAAGTGCATTGTCTCAAGAGATGGGGGTTTCAGCTTCTGTCTGCCCAGGGAGGCAGCTGGATACTACATTGAAGGGTACGATATGACAAGAAAAAAAAAACCCCACACAAGCCCCCCCCCCAAAAAAAAACAACCCCCCCCAAAACTTCCCTTTCCCCTAAACCCTGAGAGAAATTCTGCATATCACCGCAATTGCTTCTAAAGTTCTGTCAATGTTAATAGTGATGAACACTGCTTTTTTCTCCCTTGTCTTTCTTTTGCCTCTGTATGTCTTTGCCTTTCCCATTTGCTCTTTAACTCATTAGAGGTGCCCCAACTCACTGACCTAAGCTTTGTTGACATAACTGACTCAAGCATCGGCCTGAGGTGGACCCCGCTAAATGCCTCCGCCATTATTGGTTACCGTATCACAGTAGTTGCGGCAGGAGAAAGTGTCCCTATTTTTGAAGATTTTGTGGACTCCTCAGTAGGATACTACACAGTCACAGGCTTGGAGCCAGGCATTGATTACGACATCAGTGTAATCACGCTCATTAATGGCGGAGAGAGCGCCCCTACCACTCTGACACAGCAAACGGGTGAATTTTGAAAACTTCTGTGTTTTGTGACATGGACGGTGTTTCATGCTGTCACTGGCTGTTGGGATGACGGGGCTTTGTCCAAAGAGGAATCGAGCTGCTTGCTGGAGGGAAGCCAGGCAGACCCAGCTCTCTCCTTTTTCTAAATGGCAGCTGGGGACAGATACGTGCTGCTCACTTTTCTAATTTGAGGCATTTTAATACTATGAATGGCTGCAGACTTGCCAGGCTCATTCACCTTCTGCTAATCAGATTTCTGGGATCCAGTTGGAATCAAGAACCTGAAACGTGAGCTGTATATTTACCAGACTTTTAAACTGTAATTTCCCAAAATAAGAGTGCCAAAGAGCAGAGCAGTTCAGCAGACACCCTCCAGCCTTGATAGCTATTTGAGCTTCCAGCAGTCTGTTTCAGTCGTGGCCCCACTCTTTCCACAATGCCCCAAAGGATGCAAATGAAATGTCACTCCCTGAATACATGCCACTGACAGCCATGCCACACCGTCAAGGGTCTCTATAGTGCATGAGCAGAAGGCGAGCTGAAAACTGGTTCTTGCATGAAATCCTACTGTGTTTGAAAATCCTGAGGCTGTGAATCCTTCGACACAAGTAGAAGTAGTGTCATAGGAAACTAGTGATATACCCTTTCCTCTCCTGTGTGTGCATGTATGAATTCTAGATGAGATTACTTTTACATCTGTAAGCTGCTGTAAGGCAACTTTAAACCTCTCTTGGCTCCGCATCTGTAATACAAAATCCAGCTGCAAGAAGCACGTTACTGAAACTTGCTACCTTGTTTTCAAATTAGCCCTACAGGGTATATTTTAAAGTATCAGGAATTGCCAAGAGGGTAAAGGAGCCTGACAGTAGTACAGACGTATTTTTCTCTTAACTATAGTAGAACCAAATGTAGTTTAGAAGTCTGTTTGCATGGGTCTGACATAGGAGTCTGTTGTGCATGAGAGACTTTCTCTGGTGATTCCCCGAACGTACATCTTGATCAACTTTTACGAGTCGGAGAACTAAGATGTATTTGTTCTTTGCTATGTAGCTGTGCCTCCTCCCACTGATCTCCGCTTCACTAACGTCGGGCCTGATACTATGAGAGTGACTTGGACCCCACCAACTTCCATCGTGCTGAGCAGTTTCTTGGTGCGCTACTCACCTGTGAAGAAGGAGGAAGATGTTGCAGAGCTCACAATTTCACCCTCAGACAACATGGTGATCTTAACAAGTAAGTGAATTACCTACTTAAGTTAAACAAATATATGGGGCCCCTTATATATGACATAAGATGAGACAAAAGAAAAATTGCTTGCTGGAAGAGTAACTGGCCAAATTCTCAGCGGATCTAAGTTGATGCTGAAGTAGCCTCATACAAACTCACACTAAATGGGGTTTGGCCACTTACTGTATACAAGTTAAAGCAAAACCACAGGAAAGCTTTTCCCATCAGTCCAAGGACAGTGATGGATCAGACTATGGGGCAATTGCATTGATTTGCAGCCTGGTTAGGTATTAAGACTAAATACATATTACACACCTGGTTTGCCAAAAATGTCAAGGACTTGCAGTGCAGAGGTACAGGAAGAGGATCTGAATGTGCAAAAGGTCGTTGCTCCTTTGGCTTTGTATGCTCAGGACCAGAAAATAAATACTGATTGGAACCTTACAGTACAAGGCAACAGAACGTGCTCATTTTCAAAAAGCTGACATTACTTTTTGCTTGTGCAAAAGGTGTGTTGTATTTGCAGATTTTTTTTTCTCTGTCCTAGCACCAGATTGGTTGAGAGACAATACCCGCTTTCAGAGTAAGAGACCAGATCTGGGGCTCATCTGAGTTAGAATAGCTGTGTTGGAAATCCTTGGCCCTGTTCCAGTTTACATCAGCTAAAATTTGGCCTGGTGCATAACTAAACTACTAGGTAACTATAAGGAACCTTGTAGAAAACTAATTGCTTCTAGCTGGTCTCCACAAACTAATGAAGCAATGGTGTGGGATACCATGCTCCTCTGGGCGAAAACATTGCAAGCAACCATAATACCACAAAAAGAACTGATCTAAATTTTTAACTGTCCTGGAGGCTCAGATCTTCCATAAAACAAAACCTGGGTACCTCCCTTAAGAAACACAGTTAAAATTGTGTAGGTTGAGTGACTTCTAACTATTAGTAGAGAAATTTGTCTAAATTCCTGTACTTGAACTCCACAGATCTGCTCCCTGGTACTGAATATCTGGTGAGAGTCTACAGTGTGTCTGAGCAACATGAGAGTGCACCTTTGTCTGGAATCCAGAAAACAGGTAATTAGATGCACCCTGAGACACAGGTGCGATTAATGCCATCCATTAAGCATTTGTTAACAGGACTTTGCTGCTCTTGTGTATTGCCACCTCGTTGATGGGTCATTAGCAAGGTATCAAAGAGCAATGCAGATTTACATCTTGGGAAACACTAAGAAATTTTGTGTTTCATTATGTCTGAGAGCCAGAATGTTGGTTTTCAGTAGAGCATTGTAGACCCTGGTGTGAATGTACCAACAGTGTCTGCCTGAGAACAAGCCTAGGCAGAGCCTATCATATCTGTCACTGAGGCTTTCTTGTTTCATAACTGTGTCACTGAGTTTGCTGGTCATGTGCATTGTTTTATGCTGTGTTGTCTGTGTGTGCCATACGCTTTTCCTGCAGTTGCATTCTAGCTTTTGTTTATCTCACTCTTATCCTGAACATGTATTTGTTTAGTTCCATGGCTGAATAGTATTTGGCTCAGGATCTGGCAGCGTCGTTGTATTGAGCTTAATGAAACATGGTGGTGGTGATGATGACTGGTAGTTTGGTTGAGCTCAGTCTCTTGTCTCTTTGAAATACCCAGGTCTTGATTCTCCCACTGGCATTGACTTCTCGGATATAACTGCTAACTCTTTCATTGTCCACTGGATGGCTCCTCGTGCTACCATTCTGGGCTACAAAATCCGGCATCACCCAGAGCATGGTGGTGGCAGGCCCAAGGAGGACCGCGTGCCTCCCTCACGGAACTCCATCACCCTTACCAACCTGCTTCCAGGGACTGAGTACGTGGTCAGCATCATCGCCATCTATGGCAAGGAGGAGAGTGTGCCCTTGGTTGGCCAGCAAACAACGGGTAAGCCTTGAGAGAATGCTGGCTAAAAGTTACTGCGAGGATTTTGGGTGCCCTCTAGCAAAGTAGTTGCTGTTAAACCAGATGATCTCTGCCAGCTGGTGAAGCCACTCATGGGGAAAGTGCCTGTGATACTGAGATAGGGCCTGATTTAGAAAAAGGCATGGAGGACTCGTGCTGCTTTCAGATCAAGTCAGATGTCTTTGGGGCCAGCAGAATTTTTTTCATTGAATCTAGTCCAATGTGTGATGTTTTTAACCAGATACATCACTTGTAGAAGTGTGTGCACTGGGCTAGAACTAAGGCAGATGAGTAGCAGAGAAGCATGGTATGATAGGTGGAATATGTAGCTGATGTACATTAACTGTGTTTAAACTCTCTTTATGTTCTCTGTTTTTCTAGTGTCTGATGTTCCAAGGGACCTGGAAGTCACCCCTACCAGCCCGACCAGCCTTGTGATTTCCTGGGATGCTCCTGCAGTGACAGTCAGATACTACCGGATCACTTACGGTGAAACAGGTGAGGGCAGGCTGCTATGGCCAGTTACAGACCAGAAACTCTATTCTGAGGCCATTAGGCACAGAAAATAGCACAGGCAAGTTTGACTACAGCAGACAAACTCTTGTACCTCTGAGATTCTTGCAGCATATTTAGAGAAGATTGTTAAATATAGCTGCGTTTTTTGTTTTTTTTTTCTAAGGAGAGCAAATCTTTTTTTGTCTACCAAAAAGAAAGAGCATCTGGAGCACTCCAATCATTTTAAAGGTGGTTCTGTGTACATACGTCATTCTTCTCCTTGGGTTGGTCTGAAAAAGACTTTGACCCCAGATCCACTGAAATCAACAAGGTCCTCTCTTCAACTTGATGCATATAGGATTGTTCTGGTTTTTGTAACAATTTAAAGTGTATACTTTAGAGATCCATTAAATTTTGTTTTTTCCACCTTACCCTCCTTAGGTGGAAGCAGCCCTGTGCAGGAGTTTACAGTGCCTGGCACCATGTCCACAGCTACCATCACTGGCCTCAAACCTGGCGTAGACTACACCATCACTGTGTATGCTGTCACTGGCCGTGGAGACAGCCCTGCCAGCAGCAAGCCAGTCACTGTCACCTACAAAACAGGTAAGACCTGTTCAAACAAAACAAAGAAACCTACAACAAAAACCCCTACAGCTTTGTGTTCAATTATCCCTGTAAATTTGTATCACTGATCCCTGGTTTCTTTTAGAAGTCATGAGCTATGTTGTAAGCATTTTCAGTGGAGCTGCATATCATGGTGGCCCGGCGTGACAATGACATGACACAGAAGGGGATTGTGGACTTGCACTTTTGGAGGAGGGAGATCACGTGGAGTCCAGATGGGGATACAAGCAATATTTGACTGCTTATTGTAGAATGGAAATCCCGTTGGGCTCTCATATCACGGGGTCACTGTTGGCTTTACTCTGGTGCACTGTCATATTATGTGATCCTGATGAGACCTGACTTTCTAACTCCAGGACTGTCATCTCACTGCTGATCTGGACATAACTTAATCCTAATCCTACTGCAGCTGCAGATAAAGGCAGTTACTAGCCTTTTAAACAACAAAAATCTGCAACTAACATTGATACGAGGTCAGTCACCCACACGTCATGGTTAAGGCTTTTTTGCTCTGGGCTAGCATGAGGGACAAATAAATAGAAACATGTGTTTTCTGTTCTAAGAAGCACAGCCTAGAAAAGGAAGAGCAGAATAAAATTCAGCTAGGAGGTGACAGTGGAGGGAGGGTTTCCTGTACCCACATACTCAGAAAAAACTGCTTTTGCCCAGAAATAGACACACCATCCCAGATGCAAGTTACCGACGTTCAGGACAACAGCATCAGCATCAGATGGCTCCCTTCAACATCCCCAGTTACAGGCTATCGAGTGACAGCTGTCCCCAAGAAAGGGCATGGGCCCACAAAAACTAAAAATGTCCCTGCAGGTAAGAGGACATAACATCCTTCAGCAGATCTGTTAAGAATTCGAGATGTAACCACTAGAATCAGCACTATCAGGCACTAGGCATATGCTGGAAGCCAAACTTTCTCTTGCTTGTACCCTTTGTTGCCATCCTGCTGACTTCACTTGGGTCTCATCCAGGGGAAGCTAGGGCAAAGTTCTGCTCCGAAAGCTTCACATTTATTTGACAACACTGTGCTGCAAAGGTTTGTTCTTGGCAGCTTCAGTCTCTCTGTAAGGGACCTGGATTTCAAAGAAGTGCCATTGGATTTTCCAGCATCCAGCAAAACTTCCTCTGAAATCCTTCTGAAGGTCATACAATGTGACCTTTGGTCATAGCATGGACTCAGTCACGTACGCTACAGGCTTGACTTTGTTACCATACACACTGCCAAGTCAGGTCTCAGGTTGCTTTCAGGAGCGCAGTGCGTTTTGTGGGATCTGCAGAGATTAGCACTCAGGGATGCTTGTGATGCAGCTAGGTTAATGATCAGTCTTATCCCAGAAAATGAGGAAAGCTGATCATCTTCTCTTGCTTTTTTTCTACTGTGCTAACCTGCCCTTTTTAGCTGTGGGGCCTTCGAGCAGGCACAAATGGCAGACGCCTTCCTGCGTACTGCCAGAGAAGCACAGTGCAAGCAAAAGCCAAACGTGATATGTCAATCCCATCTCATTTTACTGACGAACGTTGTTCTTTCCTGCCAGATCAAACACAAGTCACTATTGAAGGTCTGCAGCCCACAGTTGAGTATATGGTCAGTGTCTACGCTCAGAATCAGAATGGAGAGAGCCTCCCCTTGGTTGAGACAGCTGTCACCAGTATGTATTTCACTTCACGGTAACAAAACATACGTTATCTATTGATGTCTGACCTACCATGCAGTATCACGTTCTCCATGAAAGCAAGTGGCAGGTGCCTAGTCTCCAGGGGAATGCAAGATGGTCTGCCCTGTGATAAGTACCATGCGCCTCAACTGCAGATGCTAGCAAAAATGCAATCCCTCTCCCTCAAACACTGGCAAAATGCAATTCCCCACACCATCAAAATGCTGTGCTTCTGATTTTCTTTCACTAAAGCTGCAGAATGTTTTTGGGTTTTGTTTGCCTTCAGCCAATCAGTGGAGAAAATGTGCAAAGATCTCCTTTCTGGAGCTAGGTGGCAAAGGTGATTACTGTTAAGGGACTGGACTGGGCTTGGGAGCACTTGCCCTGTGCAAGGGAGTAAAGGAAACCACATGAGTTATATCAAGAACTTTGGATGAAGCACTACAACAGCAAGGACAGATCAGCCCTCGAGTTGCTCTGTCTGCCTGTACAAAAGAGCAGTACTGCTCTGGACACAGAGAGGAGGCAAGAGGGAACGTGTAACTCAGAGGGATATCTCTGATGTAAAGTGCCTTTTTCAGGGACACCTCTGGGGTAGGGATTTGTGTGCACATTACTTGCTTGTGCAGGCTTATATTCAAAACTGCAGCTCAGCCCCAAATACTTACGGAATTGTCCTAAAGACAACAGGAGCTTCTCTGAAGCTTTGTGGGGTGGGAAAAGAGTCCACAGCAATTTCAATCCAACAAAATTCCTGGACAAAAATCACCTTTGCCAACTGGAAAATGTAGAAAATTCAGGACTAATATAACACGGCAAATAAAATAGTTGAAATTAGCCACACCAGACTTCTGTGGAGCAAAGCTCACTTACCTTGCTGTCTAGCACTGAGCTTCCACCTTTCTAGGAAAATCTGATTAATTGGTCTAATTAGGAAGTGTGCGTATCACCCAGTTGCACTTGTGGAGGTTCCCTGTGCACTCAATACAAAACTGAAAAGTTTTTTTTCAAACTGATTTTAAAATACAATGTACAGAGTAATTTGCTTTCTTGAGAAGTGTGTTAATTGGATATTAATTTATGAAAGAAAATAGTGGGACTGATTCTCCTTGGACTGGCACTTTGCACAGCAGCTTACAATAGTGAAAAGCGAATGCAGCATGAATCCAAACTTACTGAGTCAGGTGAGTTATCTGGCTGCCTGTAGCACTAGGAACCAGTTACTGACTGATGGTAGAAACAGGTCTTAAAATTCCTGTTTCTTTTTTTTGCTTGACGACTTTAAGGTAGCTTAATGCTGCTAGAGTTGTGTAAAAGGAGTTTCAGTGCCAGGGGGAGTAAAAAATACGTAAAGGTTGGTGTCCTGGCTGCTTTGAAGGTGGTAATGCAAGTCCTTTTGGTTTCAGCAAGGCCAAGATCGCCTTCCTGCTGTCTGGCACCGACAAATTCTCAGCCTGACTCTGCAGGGGTGCAAGCACGTGTGCAAGGTGCAGCACAGAGGAGAATCAAGTAGCCCCTCTCCCACACAAAACCGAAAACTGCTTTGCATGTGATAGAAATGCTTTTTATTTTCCTCACCCACAACCTGCTTTTTATCACATAACCTCTTACCGTTAATTTGCCTAACAGACATTGACCGCCCTAAAGGACTAACATTCACTGATGTGGATGTTGATTCCATCAAAATTGCTTGGGAAAGCCCGCAGGGGCAAGTCACCACGTACAAGGTGACCTACTCAAGCCCTGAGGATGGAATCCATGAGCTATTGCCGGCCCCAGGTGGCGAAGAAGACACTGCTGAGCTGCATGGCCTCAGGCCAGGTTCTGAGTACACTATCAATATCGTTGCCATATACGATGACATGGAGAGCCTGCCCCTCACTGGGACCCAGTCCACAGGTACACCTTTAACTACACCACGCAGCAGGCCATGGCAGCAGCGGCTTCTGCCCTGTTGGGTAAAGTGTGCTTCCATGTGCAACTGGTGCTCCGTGCCGGGGAAGCCCCAGGGGCAGCCAAGGGGATGTGATTGCGCTTGAGAGAGGGCTTAGTTGATGCTGGAGAACTGGCTGCCAGCGGAGTCAGCCTGCATACACATTGGGGAAGGCAGGGAACACAGGAAAGATCAGCAGGATTGAAGGAGCAGATTCTAGAGAAAGGAGAGGCGTTACCTTATCACCACCTCTCAGTCCTCAAGTGGATCAGGAATGTTCAGTCCCTTGTCATGGAGCTTAATTCGTGGTGACCACGTTCTCACAACGCCGCTGTTTTGTCTTTGGGATATAGGGCACCTGCCAGCAGAGGCAGTTACCAAAGCCAGAGAGATTAGGGTAGCTTTCATCCCCCAGAGTCCTTGCTGTTGGATGGAGCAAAAGATCAGCGTGAAGGGCTAGGAGATTGCTTAACCCTCAGGTCTCACAGAGCCTCTGGCTCCTTTACTGGCACTGCCCTGAGGACTGCAGGCCATGTGCATGCCCATACCCTGCGCTCACATCACCTCCGCAAGAAGAGGACATGCTCTTTTCAGGAGAGCCCCTTCCCATATGTGCCAGTCTGATCCAACTCTGTGTAGAACACATTTAAAATTCCTTTATGAAAAAAGAAAAGGAAGCTAATTGCTCGAGATAAAATTACTTCCAGCAATACGGAATCCATTGCAAAGCTTCCAGCATTACCAGATGTGCCTTTATTATAAAAGTAGCACCTTTGTAATAAAGGTCTCCCGTTTTCATTAGTGGATGAAAAGTTTGCACTATAATTCCAGAGATGTAATAAAGACAGTGGTTCCTAGTGTACAGATTGCTACACTAAACTGAAGCAAAATGCTGTAATGAGTGAAACAGCTGGCTGACTACCTGCCAGAAATGCAAATATAGTAATTTTTAAACCCCGCTCTCTGTGGTTTACCCTTTGTGGGCTGTTCAAAAGAGTATTTGAAGTCATTCAAGACTTTCTGTTGACTTGCATGGGCTTTAGATTGAACTCTGAGCAAAGCAACCAGGGATAATTATCTTGTATTTCCACTTTATAAAATGAGAAAACTTCACAGCAACGTGATAATAGTGGGCACTATGGTAAGGTACATCTTTTCCCCCCTGTTTACAGCCCAAGGATTACCAACAGTAAGGCAAGAAAGTGTTTCAATGGATGTTCCTTTTTTATGCAAACATTTGGTTTTAAAGAGATCAGATGTGTTAGCTCATGAACAGACTCTTGCGTGATGAGCCTTATGGCCACCACAGCTCTGCTTTTCCATTGCCTTGCTCTCTGTGTAGTAATTTACACTTGTGTAAGTGGCTGTAAAATGCTTCCCCTCTGCATTTGCAGTATTTTTATATCCTCTATGCAATTTCTGAGCCTGCTTCCTACTTACTTTTGTAAATCATCAGTCATATTTTGGAAATGAACAGGGATAGGTGAGTGAAGCAGGACTAAACTATTAGCTGTGTGATGAAAAGCAGAAACAGGCAGAAGAATTTAAACAGAGTGGCCTACTACAGATTTAAGCGCCTCCCAAAGCCTTCACCTTACATCACAGCAAGTGTTGTTACTCACCTAACTTCAAGGTTGAGGCATAGATCTCCTTATTTCTGTTGAAAAATGTTACTGTAGATTTGAGAATGAATGAATACCTTGTCCCCTTCCACGGTGCCTTATGCCTGTGTATGCAGAAGGCACGCCACTTCCCTGCCCATGTATTTCAGGCCTAAACCTGTCTCATGTTCAGAAGAGCATATTGTTTTACCCAAGACTTATCTTCTTTAAACTAACCATGTGCCAATCCGGATTTTTGCAGCAATTCCACCTCCAACAAACCTGAAGTTTACTCAGGTAACTCCCACCAGTCTTAACGTCAACTGGAATGCACCAAACGTCCGCCTCACTGGCTACAGAGTCAGAGTGAACCCCAAAGAAAAGACTGGTCCTATGAAAGAGATCAACCTTTCCCCAGACAGTACATCTGCTGTCGTGTCTGGATTAATGGTAACTCTTTTCTTTGTGTAATGCAGACTGTGTTGTGGGAAGATGTTGAGAACTTGAAGCGATTCCAAATGCCTGGGTCAGGAATCTCAGCTGGAGTAGGTGACAGCTCCTCAGAGTCTGACTCTGTTTGAAGTCTGACTAGTCATCAGCTGTAACTACTCATTACCATAGTTTTTAAAAAGCAAGGAATTGGCTTTCTGAGTCTGCATTCTTTCCCCTTCCTCATTTAGCACAGAGAGACTGGATGCCTTAATCAAATGCAAATTATCAGGTTCACAATCAACAGTAACCCAGTAAAATGCTTTTACTCATCTTTCACAAAAGAGGTCAGATAAAGTGACCTAATGCAGAGGTTTTCAAGCTGTGATACTGGAGCTCTGGCAGTCTATTGCCTATTTTTAAGTCATCTGCAAAATGTAAGTAAAAAATGCAAGTCTTTTGTGAGTGGGCTTAAATTTGCGACATAGCCATCTTCTCCACTCGAAACATTTCAGGAGTTCCTGAACTGGAAAAAGCTGAAAATCACTGCTTTTATGGTTCCTGATCTGTTTTTAAGGATTTTTATGAATCATTTTAGAAAATGAGACTTAAAAAACATTCTAATCAAAGTGGACTCCTTGTCTGATGCAGTTATGGATGAAAGACCATGCTGTAACTTCCACCATTCTCTTTTCTTCACAGCAAGAGCATTTTATCATAGCAAGTGGCATCCATTAACCCCAGAAAAAAAACAGGATGTAAACTATTTATTTTCTGAAGAATCAGCTCTGAAGCGCAGATTCCAAAATGAGGGATGACAAATAAGCTTCTTCCAGGATTTCTTCTGCTCCTGGGTGTGCACATTATTACTGACAGCACTGTTTGTTAGGGACCATGTCTACTCTTTGATTACAGCTGGAAATAATTAGAATTATCCAGTCAATCCTTCACTGATTTGAGTTATTTTAAGGTTTCATACTTCAGTAACTGGTGAGCAAGAAACGTGGCTCCAACAAACACTGAATGAGGGCAGGAGTATCCCCCACTATGCCAGGTTCTTCTCATAACATGGTATAACTGTGTCCATTCTAGGTAGCAACCAAGTATGAAGTGAGCGTGTATGCGCTGAAGGACTCCCTGACCAGCCGACCAGCCCAGGGAGTGGTCACCACCCTTGAAAGTAAGTAGTGATCCTCCACAATTGACCAGTTAGTACTGTGCTGGGTGCAGAGTCCGAGATCCTACTCTGTGTCAAGAGTAGGGCTCCATGCAAAGCTCCAGCAAAGACCTTCACAAACATTTAGCTGAAAAGATCTACAATCCCTGCAGTATTGATGGGAGACCTTTTCTTTCTGGTACAGATGTTAGTCCCCCTCGCAGGGCCCGTGTGACAGATGCCACTGAGACAACCATCACCATTACCTGGAGAACCAAGACTGAGACCATCACTGGCTTCCAAGTTGATGCTGTTCCAGCAAGTGGCCAGAACCCCATTCAAAGGACCATCAGCCCTGATGTTAGGACTTACACTATCACTGGTAAGTGAAGGGCTTCTGCATGTGCAGGAGCTTCCAGGGTCGTATCGGAAGGTATGCTGGGATCTTAGTTAGTAGTTGCATTTCCTTGATGAGAAATAGTATGGGAACAAAAGGGAAGAAAAAATATCTGAGTCATAAAGACTAGTCTCCAAGAAGCTGCTGTTGAAAGTCATTTGATGTCCCTTTTAGATGGCTACCTCAGATTAGCTAACATCTGTTTCAATTTCGTTTTAGGCTTGCAACCTGGCAATGACTACAAGATCTACCTTTACACTCTGAATGAGAATGCACGCAGTTCCCCAGTAGTGATTGATGCCTCCACTGGTAATGATCTTGTCTGATTTTTCTGCTCATGCTAACATACAGTAGTCGCATATGGTCAGGCAGAAGTTGTCTTTACCTAATTATATGTAGTATTTACTTACAGCAATAGGTTTTACTCCTGAGTTTGAGAGGGGTGTCAGAAGATGCAGTTCAGGTGAAGAATATGCTTGCCTTTACTGCGTTTGACTTGTTTCCTTTTGTTTTCACCTAGCTATTGATGCTCCTTCTAACCTGCGCTTCCTTACAACCACAAGCAACTCCCTCCTGGCTACCTGGCAGGCTCCACGAGCCAAGATCACAGGCTACATCATCAGATACGAGAAGCCTGGCTCACCAGTCAAGGAGGTTCTGCCTCGCCCTCGGCCTGGCACCACTGAGGCTACTATTACTGGTACCTGTCTCTGGTTTGTTTGGGAGCTCTTTGCCTGAAACTTAAATTTGAAGAGAGAGGGGGAAGTCCTAATTACAAAATGTGTTGATGGTCAGCTAAGACAAAGTTTTGTTCCTTTATTGTGGTTTCCAATGACAGACAGCAGCTTTATAAACACAGCTGTCCTACTAACACAATGCACTTCTCTGATCAGATCAACCATCAGATCTGAACAATCCACAGATGTTTGTTTCCACTGCCACCACAACTGTCATCCATTCAACAAAAAAAGCCCATGACTCCAGCACCCCATCAGTCACACATTCTGAAAGCTCATTATGTTTTGTGTCTGCCGTGTCCATGATCCCAGCTGACATTGTCAGATTTCAAACTCTGAGCAGCAGGAGGCTGGACTCTCTGTACTGCCCTGAAAACCTCAGATCGAAAACGCACATACCCATACTATAGCCATACCCACTCTCATTCTGCCTTAGGTCCCCCACAAAATCATAAAAAGAAAAGCAATTCTTGAGTTTAAGAGTTTATGTCCTTCCTCCCTCCCTAGGTTTGGAACCAGGAACTGAATACATCATCTACATCATTGCTGTGAAGAACAACCAAAAGAGTGAACCACTGGTTGGCCGAAAAAGGACAGGTAAAACAAAGTTCTGGATTGTTGTGTGCCAACTGGAGATGATGTCTTCCACTTGGGGAATACAATGTCAGGACTGATATAATATTAATGTTGTTTAAAATATTCTGTTCACACCATTCAGTCACACTGTTTTTATGAGTCAAATAGGCTTTGTAAGGAGATTTGCCTTTCTAGGATGCAGGAGGTAAGATTCTGAAATTACATTAACCACATTTAGCTGCATTTGGACACAGAACAGAACAACACACTTGGTGACTTGGTGCTTGATTCTTGCCTGGCTACCTAACTGATAATTAAATTAGGGTTAACACTCACATTTCCGTCTAGCACATGATGGCATCAAAGGCAGAATCCATTCATTTGTTGCCTGTTGCATTTCTCTTACTTTACACCCTCCACAGTGCAAGACTGAGATATCTGTAGTAATCAAAATACCAGCTGCATATTGGAGCATCTCTCCTATGAGGAAAGGCTGAGGGAGCTGGGCTTGTTCAGCCTGAAGAAGAAAAGGCTCAGAGAGGACCTAATAAATGCTTCTAAATATCTGAAGGGTGGGTGTCAGGAGGATGGGGCCAGACTCTTTTCAGTGGTGCCCAGCGACAGGACAAGGGGCAATGGGCACAAACTGAAGCACAGGAAGTTCCGTCTGAACATGAGGAAGAACTTCTTCACTCTGAGGGTGATGGAGCACTGGAACAGGCTGCCCAGGGAGGTTGTGGAGTCTCCTTCTCTGGAGATATTCAAGACCCGCCTGGACGTGGTCCTGTGCAGCCTGCTGTAGGTGACCCTGCTTCGGCAGGGGGGTTGGACTAGATGACCCACAGAGGTCCCTTTCAACCCCTACCATTCTGCAATTCTGTGATTCTGTGACTGTGATCAAGGAGGTAGTTTCTCACTGCATACCAGTGATTTCTCTTAAACTGATCACCTGTGAATGTCTCTTGTAATAATTTCTTCTCAATTTGAGCAGTGGTGGCTTCTTTGGGTTGCAGTGTTCAAAACTGTTGCTCAGCTGTATGAAAACTTCATACCAACACACTTCTTATGCCTATATGTGACAGATACACATTTATATATTTTTTATTTGTATATTTATATATAAATATATACAGCAATAGAAAATACCTTCACAATCACAATGAGGTCATAAAAAGTGTGTTGCATCTTGGGATGGTTGCTAATCTTTGATGCTTGGAGTGATGTACAGCGTTCACTCTAGCTGTTTAATTTACCATTGTTAATTTGCCACGCTTTGCTTTATGGCTTCTAACCTTTCTTTGGCTAGATGAGCTTCCCACATTGATTACCAGACCGCATCCCAACCAACCCGACATTCTCGACGTACCTTCCATTGACGAGGGGACCCCTTACCTCACAAACAATAGGTATGACAATGGAAACGGTATCCAACTTCCAGGCACTTCTGGGCACCCACAGACAATAGGACACCAGGGTCAACAAGTCTTCTTTGAGGAGCACGGCTACAGACGGCCTGTACCCACTACAGCAACTCCCCTTAGGCCGGGGTCAAGGCGGCAACCACCAAATGTAGATGAAGCAATTGAAATCCCTGGGTACCAAGTGCCTATCATAGTCGAACCTTCATACCCTCACTCCCGTGGGCCCAGGCGCAACGACACCACCGGTCAAGAAGCTCTTTCTCAAACAACCATCTCTTGGAGGCCGTTGCTGGAGAGCTCCGAATACATCATCTCATGTCAGCCAGTCAGCCAGGATGAAGACACTCTGCAGGTAACTGAACTGTCTTAGCACAGGAACGGGGTTAGCCTCCCCTGTGGCAGCAGATGTCTCTTGGGAGTCCAGTCCCATTGCTGTGTTAAGGAGGTGGCAGTTGGAGTTGGTTTGAAGAGTCTTTCTAACACGTAGCTGAGAGCAGGATAAATGCCTCCTTTCTCTGCTTCATGGAGAAACCTACAGGATAAAATTGCTGAGGCAGAAAGCCCTTGAAATGCCCTTAAAGTATTAACATTTCACCAGGGAGGGGGGCAGTCAGGGAAACAATTGGGAGTTTTACAAGACTGAGGTGCTGCTTCTCCAAGCCGAAGACTCCCTTAGCCCTTCTCCTTTGTCTCTCTTGGTCTCTGTTTCCCTGAAATGGCAGCAATAACATATCCCCCATGAACCGCAGTCCCGAGTAGTCAAGTTTAACTTGGTATTGTTTGAAGTTCTCGGAATGTCTGAGGGGAATGGGCTGGCTCCCTTATGGTATAGAGCATAGAAGTCAACCGAAACACCCTGTCTTTCCTATGAGTGGGGTGACACCTAAGGAGCAATCACGCTTCTGTTTCCGGTGACTTGGCATTGCCTCTTGTTGCAGTTCAGGGTTCCCGGCACTTCCTCCAGTGCTACGCTCACTGGTCTTACAAGAGGGGCCACCTACAACATCATAGTGGAAGCCTTGAAAGATCACCGGAGACAAAAGGTGCTGGAGGAGGTGGTGACAGTTGGCAATACTGGTAAGTAAAAGCTTTATGGAGTCTAGGTGAACCTGTGCTGTCCTTGCCTCATTTCCCTTACTCAAGACAACCTGCCTGGTGGCCAGGCTTGAGAACAGTTCAGAAAGGAAACTTCTCCTGACCAGGAGGGCTCATAGCAGGGCACTGGGACAAGTGATTTGTGAAGTCCACTGGTTTTGGATCACTGATATTCTGATGGTGTGACTAGAGCTGTTCTGATATGTTGTGTAATCGTGAAGAATGTGCTTTGAAGCCCCATACAGTTGTCCAGGGTTAGTGCCCGAGAGAAACCGAGAGATCTGGTATTTAGTGGTCTCGAAGTTGGGGATCATGCTAGTGTCGCAGATTCCTGCCCAGCAGCGAGGATCTGCTGGTACAGAAACACATCATGCTTATGAGAAGGTGCTGGTGGCCCGCTTAACTGCTCTGCCAGTCATTTGCCACTGCTTTTGTGTTGGTTACCCAGCAGCACCGCTAGACCATCCTGAAGGTCCAGCAGCGGGGCAGGCTGCCTGTGCTGATTAAGCACAAACAGGCAGCACTTGGAAGCCATGTGACCAACCACAAGTACTTGTGGTCAGAGACAGCACTTGCCACAGCTGGAAAGCCCAGAGCCCACACACGCCCTGTGGGACCTGGGCTTTTACCAGCACAGGGGGCTGGTCAACAACTTTTTCTCTCTCTCTGTCTCATCCTGTGTGTATTCTGAAGTCAAAAAGAAGAGGGCAGGATGGTAGAAGAAGAAACGAAGAGTTAAGGATTTACGTTGTCTGCCCAGTAGGCCTCTCCATGCATCCCCCTACAGTGCCCACCTCCCAGGGAAATAAGGCTGTTTCTCCCCTTCCAGCAGCCCAATTGCCTTGTGTTCGTCGCAGACGGAACGAAGAGCGTTAGCTCTTGACCCTGATCATCACACACTGAACTGGTGGTTGTGAAACACCCACCATCCAGTCAAGGCATGCACCTAAGGTGGAAATCACTCTGCCCAACAGCAAGGTCTGGTCTCCTTCTTCCAGCTCCCTGCCACGATCTGGAATCTGAAGTGCCCCCAAAAAGTGCATGTGCAGCTACCCCAACCCTGTGCTGTTTCCCAGCATCGCACAGCACATTTCTCTTAAAAGCAGGCTAAATCAGGTTTTTGCTCTCCAGCAGCAAATACAAGAACTCACACTTGCTTGAAACTTGGCAAATCGAAATGAAAATAGCCTTTGTGTCAGGTTTTTTTATCATTCAACTGCTCTGACACATGCAAATGGAAAATAAATCACAGGGAGTCTGGACTGCTGACAGAACCATCAAGTATATGCCCATGGGGTAGCTCCATTACTGCCAGGGTATTGTAAGAAGTAAAAAAAAGCACGTGTTCAGTGAAAATCACGCTGTCTTTCAGTTGTTCCTATTGCTGTGTGTGATGCCTGTTTCTTTTTTTTTTCTGTTCCAGTGTCTGAAGGACTAAACCAGCCAGCTGACGATACCTGCTTTGATACCTACACCGGCTCCTTCTATTCCATTGGCGAGGAATGGGAGCGGTTATCTGAAACTGGCTTTAAACTCTGGTGTCAGTGTTTAGGCTTTGGCAGTGGTCATTTCAGATGCGATTCTTCTAGTGAGTAGCTTGCTTTTGACCATCCCTGTCTCTAAGCTCCCTGAGCTCTAACAGCATGTTTGACAGAACCAACCTAATCCAAACATGATGCAAATGAATGCAGGCTCTTAAGTTTTTATCAAAACAGTGTTTTGCATCATTAGAAGTGATGGAAAACTTTGGTTACTTCTGAGCTGCGCAGCTTATCCAGTATTGCCATTCACTGCATCAGCAACAATCAATATTGTATTGATACGGAATGAAGTATTCACCAAAGTGAAATGTTTTCTTTATGTTCCCTACCCTTGCCAGCCACATCTAGTAACATGTAGAAGTGAGATAGGCAAGATGCCTAAACGATAGTATCTGAGTAGCCATTTAAGAAGACAGCTTTGAATACTGAATTATGGTTGAATCTTCATCTCCTAATTATGTACATCGTTGCAGTGGCCCAGACAGAACTTAGGTGGATTTCTGTGGGTATTACAGCCAGTGCCAAGTCTGGTTTGCATTACAGACAGCCTTTGCAAAGTGTCTCACGGAACGAGTTTTCCTGTTTTTTTTTCTAGTTTTCTCAACTGCTTTTTGAAGCTGTGTCGAGCAGGCAACACCTCTGCCGGGGCACTAAGTTTTATTCTTTGCAGGACTGTGGTTTACATGGAAGAATATCAACCTTCATGTAAGGGAATGGAACAAAAGTCTGTGGTTGAGTGGTTTAACACAACACGTATCCAACTAATTTAAATTATGCTTTTAAATTGCGGAGTAAGCTAAGCAAAGAGGGTATTTCTGCAATTTGCACAGACTCAGAGGAGTGACTGCAGGGAAGACACTCATTTTACAGGATTAGTATTTATATTTCATCATTTGATACACATGGCTTACCTGTTGTGTTGTACAGTCTCTGTGATACAGTTTTACTGGATATTTGCTCAAAAAAGAGCATTTAAAATATTCTTCTCTCCCTGCCCTATGTCTATTAAATTCCCTTTTATTCCTCTTCCTCTTTTCCTCCCCAGTCTTTGTCACATCCTATTTACTCTTTTCCTCAGAGCCTTTAGCCATTTCCTAGAGCCGTAGCAGTCCTCAGCAGCTAAAAGCTGCAGGAGCTGGACCCCTTTCCCCCTTGGGACTTACGAGAGATAAAAAGATTCTTTCTCCCACCCCTCTTGGTTCCTGAGACAACCCCAAGCTCTTCTCCTCCCACTATGTCACTGCAGCATGGGGGATAGATAACTCCTGCTTCTCTTGCTCCTCTGCCTTCTCCAGAGTGGTGCCACGATAATGGCGTAAACTACAAGATCGGGGAGAAGTGGGACCGGCAGGGTGAGAATGGCCAGATGATGAGCTGCACCTGCCTTGGAAATGGGAAAGGAGAGTTCAAGTGTGAACCTCGTAAGTCTCCTGCTGGTGTTAATTTAATTGAGCTCCTGTTCAGGAAGTTTCAGTATCTCAGGGCTTGTTCCCATTAAGGTCCTGCCATGGGGGCCGGCAGACTATCGGTATGTCTGGTTCAGTGACAGATTGAAGCTGTTCTCAAGAGCTGAAGGCATAAAACTCGCATCCCCAAGCTTAAAAAGAAGAAAACCCTCTTTTGATAGCTAAGGTCACAGCACACTCAGCAGCTCTTTGCCTTTGGCCCTGGAGCCACACAAGAGGGACATACTCCTGTGCTAAGTGGTGTAGATTACCCTAATCAGCAATACAGGACTTTTCTGCAGGGTCTGTCCCCTAAGATCCTCTAGGCTTCACACTATGAATTAAACCACACTGCTTTTGTCAGGCGAATACCCTCACGTTCTAGTTTAAAGTGTCTGGGGAGCTGTAAAAGGGATTGATGTCGCCCCTCCCAGTCAGCGAGCCTCCAGTCAAACGGGGAGAGCGAACCGGTCAGAGGCTCCTGTTCTGATCACCCAGCTGCGCTGCGAACACTTAAAGCCAAGCACAGGCCATGCAACTGAGCTCTGCCTGTCCCTCCACAGATGAGACCACGTGCTACGATGATGGGAAGATGTACCAAGTTGGAGAGCAGTGGCAGAAGGAGTACTTTGGGGCCATCTGCTCCTGCACTTGTTACGGAGGACAGCAGGTAAGCAGCAGGGCCTTGACAGGCTGAACACAGGGAAGGAGGAGAGGAGGCTCTGCTGCAGTGCAGTCCTAAGACTGCTGGTTTCAGGTCAGATGGTGTCTGATGCCCGGCCAAAACAGGCCCATATAAGAAGAAAAATAACCAGTAGGAGAGCTGAAGTACTTCCAGGGACTTGGAGTTGGGGCCTGCGTGGTATAAAATGGGAGCAACCCCACTGGTGTGGGTGGAACTGTACCCACGTGTATGAATACTGGCAGCCCCTCGGCTGTCCGCATCAGTGTGGTCTGACCAGCGTGTGTGTTCTGTGTCTCTAGGGCTGGCGCTGTGACAACTGCCGCAGACCCAGCGTGGAGGTGGCCCCTGAAGGCTCTGCCGGCCATACCTACACACAGTTTACACAGAGATACCACCAGGCCACAAACACCGTGAGTACACCTTCCTTCTCTGCCCTCCCTTACTGTCAGTCTGGCCCATGGCACAGATAGGTGGGGTCTGTACAGGGCTCGAGGGCTGAGAGTAGCGTGCAGCTTTTTCTGCTCGGGCAGAAATGCATGACAGCCACTGACCCAGCAAACCATCACTCCTCAGAGCACAGAGTGCACGCCCGAGCTCGCGCTTCCACGTTCAGTGGCACGCTGCCGGCAGCGGGGCTCCTCGCGCGCCAGCCCCGGGACGCGCCTGCATGCTCTGGCTGAGGCGGCAGTGTGTGTAGTGGTTTCATGGTCTTCCCTTGCTGCTGCGCACTGGCTGTGTGCTTTCTGCTGAGGAAGCGAAACAGCCGCACGGGCTGGCAACAGTTCTCAGCCCAAACCACACCACAGAAGTGTCCGTCCTTACAGGACCGAGCGCTAACTGATTTCCTTCCCTCCTGACAGAATGTCAACTGCCCAATTGAGTGTTTCATGCCCCTAGATGTACAGGCAGACACACAACATCCACGGGGAAAGTAACATCCAGCAAGACTTCTTGCGGCCATGGCAACAGACAAGCCAAAGTACTAATACCCGTCTGCCACGGTTACCATCCAAACTGGAGTGATGCTAGCAAAACTGCATCTTTTGAGAATGGCCCTCTGCTCTGGAGCCATTTTCCCAGCTTAAGCTCAACTCACAGCTTCTCCAAGCGCCACTCTTGGAGTGTTTCAGACTTTTCTCCTGATTGATAGCGATTGTCTTGGTTTTGCTCAAAGTGTTGAATACCAGCCCAGCTTCTCAAATTTAAAGAAAAAAGGGAGGGAGGTGGTAAATCACAAATTGGTGGGGGATCAAAATATTAAGGGGGTGGGAGGGTGTAGAAATTCAAGGTTCCCATGCTATGCAAAGCACATTTGAGTACAACATTACTGAAGTTTAGTGACAGGAAAGTCCACCAAACACTTCTGCTTTCACATAAGCGTGCAGCCAGCAATAAGATAGGAACAGCAAATCCAATCACTGTGATATTTAAAATATGCACAGTCCTAATTCTTTCTCAACAATCCTAGTATTTTTCTAGCTGTATCTTTATATCTCATACTGTTATTTATCAGTTTTGTTCCCCTGACCTTCAAGTGTTTTTATATGGGAATAAAATGTATTGAAGACACTTAGTATGCAGTTGACAAAGAGGAATTTGGTGTAATTATGATCAGTGATTATTTTTATACTGTAAGTGCCAAAGCTTTACTACTGTGGAAAAGAAAAAACAACTCTTTTAATAAAAAGATTTACAAACCAGACATGTAGTTTAAGCGATTCTCTTTGCTACCATGGAATCTAGGATGAAGATTATTATTCTGAGCTGGAGTAACATTGCCTTGAAACAAGATGGAACAAACATCTCAATGAAGCGTGAAGTAAACCTCAAGAGAATCATTGTAGAGCAGCTTGTTAATTAAAGACTTCCAGCTGCCCCCCTGCCCCTGTAGAGCGCAGAGACACTCTGAGTATGTATGCCACGCTGCAGGAGCAGAGGCTTGCTTTGTGGGAACAGGTGGAGGAGAGGGGAAGGGGACGGGAGAGGAAAATACTCCCTGCTTTGGACAAGAGCTGAGGTAGAGACCGTCCTCAATCCAGCCAGATGCTTAGGTACCCAGAATCAAATGTGCTCTCGGTGTCTGAGCTGCCAAAACTAGCGAGGCCATCCACACCTGTGTTCCAAGCTTAACTGTACTGGGACCCAGTGACCCTCCCACAGGTCCAGATGGATGTGGGGTCTCTGAGACCCTGCTCCAAGCCTTGCCCCTGGGACGGACCACAGGTCACCCCTCTCTGCAGTGGAGGATCACTTACCTGTGACCAGGGAAAGGGGCTGCAGAGGGGCTATCGCACCCTCCTTTCAGCTCTCAGCTGTTCCATCTGTGTTTGCAACGTGGTAAATTCAAGTAACAAAACGCAGAATGCAGGCTGCCTGGGTGCCAGCACCCTCATAGGAATCCTTCCCTGTCTCCATAGAAAGCCTCAAAAACCAGAGGGGGATAGAGCACACCTGGGTCTCTGCCCGTATGCTATGGGCAAACACTGCCGCCACGTCTGCTGTGCTTCTGCCTCGTGCGGTAGGGAGGGCGGTAAATGAAATTCTCTTCAAAACCTTTTTTAAAACAAAGCCAGTCTTAATTAGAATGCACAAAGTTAGCAAGAAGTCCTTTTAGCTTGCGCTGCCAATGCTGCAAAAACCTGTACAGCTTTTGCAAATAGGGAAAAGGTTCCTCAGGCCACATTCCTCTCTTGGCTACAAAAGCACTGTATTACTCAAGTCAATGGATTTCTCTGGATTGAATAAAGCACAGCATGAAAATAGAATTTGGCTTCTTGACATGAGAAACACACATGGCAGTTGTTTCCACAGACTGCTATCTATAGAGCAACCAAAACATTTGCAAATAGTGAAATGATTGCAGCAGAAATCAGTTCTGTCCCACCAATGTTTGAGCCAAATGAGTATCTACAATAGACGAGAACTAAAAATGGTACAGACAGACACAGAAGAATAATTTCCTGTTAAACTAGATTTTTATTCATTTGTCTTTCTCATGTGAGGGTATATATTCTGGACCAGAGACCAATTGCAAAGATCCCTCCTTAGTCACTTTGCCCCTAAGCAATTCACCTCACAGACACGCGGGATCGCCCAGCTGAAGGGGACGCGCAGTGCAGTCCATCTGAACTCCCCACTCCAAGGTGCCATCGCCTGTAACAGCAACAATACCTCCCCCTCCCCGCAGTAACCGACGTGAGGCGAAAGGATTTAAACGGTGCGTTTGCCTAAGCTCTCTGTAGCGGCTTCTCCCGGCCTCAAAGCAGGAGGGTTTACATTGCTGGCAATTTCTGCTTAACCTTAATGCTGGGTATTTCATATTCAGCTAAATCTTTCATTTCCAGTTACACCTGAAAAGCGCTAGCAGAGCACAGCACAAAGGCAGCAGAAACTTGTGAGAGCCAAAGCACCAGCCACAAGTCGTTCCCTTTAGAAACAATCAGCAACAAAAGGAACCGAGGTTTTCGAAGGTTCCCGTGCTTCGCCCAGGCCCAAGTGCGTGAAATGGCAACAGAACAGCAGCTGGACCCCGAAACACCGGATGGATTTATATCTGGGGTGGAGCTTTCAGGCTCCCAGACAAGGCGCCCACGGCTACATCGAGCCCAGTGGCATTTCAGCCCTTGGCTGTTCTTTTCTGGAAGAAGAGACACATCTCCACATGGTTTGTCTTCTCAGCTAACACGCAGCTTCGGTTAGAGCATGGGAACAACCAGCCTCAGGACTCAATTCCAGCAAGGAATGGAGTGGATGCAGGAAAAAAAGAAGAAAAAAGATCGGCTTTTCCTGACAGCGAAGGCTGCAAATGATTCCCCCCTGCCCTCCCTTTACTTCCACGCTTCTGGGAGCGGTTCTCGCTCCGCCAGCACGGGACCTGCCAGGGGCAAGGCGCCATACGGCGATGGCACAGAACAGCCGGTCAGCAGCCCGCTCTGCAAAAAGCATCGGCTGAGGGGAGCAGACCTATCCCCGTGTGAGAGGAGACAGGCCCTTTCCTACAGGAAACAGACACCAAGCAGAGCAACGCAGTTCGCTTTTAATCATGGTAAACATCAAAGGGAGAAGTCATTCAGTGAACTAGCAGGAGCTCAGCATCCTCACGAGGAGCTGTTTCGGACCGACACAGCCCATTCTTACAGAGAACCACCCCTCTGGCCTGCTGCGCGGGCAGAAGGCTCACGGCTCTTGAGCCCGGCTGTCAGCGGGGACTTGCTACCCTCAGGGACTGGATCCCCTCTTTAGGGCATCTCTCAGCAGCTTCAGACAGCAGCTCCTGACCTGACCTCGCAGAGCAGTGCTGGAGACGTTGCTTCCAAACCTGCCTGCTCCTGCCCGAAGGACACCCGTGGCTCCGTGCCCAGAACAGGAGCCCATTGAGTGCCGGGCTTCACACACTGCCCGTTTCCTTCAAGGGAACAGCTGCAGGCTGGTTGAAATGGTCACCACAGCCCAGGTGACAAGCCACCCTGAAGGGCATTCCTATGAGGTCACTCTACACCTGGAATTAGACCAGTGTTTTTTATCGACCAGACAAGTCAGGCAGGGTCATCAAGGACACTTGCCTGGGACGCTGGACACTTGGGTGCCTTTCCCCAGTTCTGCCTGACTCCTGTACGTCCTTTAGCCTTACCACGGGCACAGCAGGAGGCAAAAGCATCCCTCTGCAGACGCTGTGAGACCTTGCGTGTGTAGACTGCAAGTTGCTCAGCACAAGTAACGCAGCAGAGAGGCCCTAGAGAGATACCACTTAGTTAGACATTTACTAGCATCTCATGCAGAGATCTCTGCTGGAAGATTCGTACCTATTAACCCCCATCAGTAAACAGTGCCCCAAGGACAGCAAACAAAGGGTAAATGATAAGCAGGAATACGTCAGCACAGGAGCAGCCAGATGTGTATTACCAGTCTCTGTTTTAGCCAAGCCTTTAGAACATGCAGGTGAAGAACAGGCCCACAGATTCCCAAGAGCACCTCACAGCACGGTATGTACCAGCCATGGTCAAAACAGCATGATGGAAAAGACACGTGAGGAATAGAAGAACAGTGGAAGAAAGAATGTCCAAAACTCACCTTCTGAAGTATAAGGTAATAAAACCACAGAAGACTCCAAACACTGACAATCCATGGGAAGCAACGGCACAGAAGCAGCCAGGGCCAGGGCCAGGCTGGGGTCAGTACAGCCAACGAGGCAAGCCATCTAGCAAAGCACCATTTTTATTTTGGACTACTGGGCCCAACAAGCACAACCCTCTCTACCCTGTCCTGGCTAAACCAGCTGCTTGGAAATAGCCCAGTGCAGAGCTCAGAAAAGAA
This sequence comes from Opisthocomus hoazin, assembly GCF_030867145.1. Taxonomy (NCBI): domain Eukaryota; kingdom Metazoa; phylum Chordata; class Aves; order Opisthocomiformes; family Opisthocomidae; genus Opisthocomus; species Opisthocomus hoazin. The sequence continues at coordinate 34,637,308 of NC_134422.1, read as the reverse complement.
AAAATAATCCACTGATTAGCAGAGAGAGACGACTGCTCCCTTCCCGGCCAGAGCCAGGGCAGCGCTGGGCACACAGTGGCCTGAGACACAAGGAAGCACGCGTACACAGAGCCGATGGAATGAATGCACGCGTTCAGGTAAAACCAGCACATAGAGTATGGTCTCTTGAACAGCTCACATCCCGCAGGAAGTATCTTTGCCTTGCTCAGTTCCAACCAGTCTGGATCAAACAGGCAGTCAGGTAAAATAAAATACATGCCCTCAGTCAGACAAGTCGGCAGGAGAGCCAGGAACACAACCTGAACTCCCCCTCTGCCAGGCCCATCTCTCGCCTGCGCGCCCCTGAGACTGCTTGAGCGAGGGGAACACACGCAGGCTTGCTGCTCCGTACCAGCTGAGAGCAGAGCCGCGACAGAAGCGTTTATTGCAAAACTGTGGACCATTCCGTGCCAAAACTGAACAGATTTTATGAAATGGAACCAAAAAAAAAAAAAAAAAATCCCTTTGAAATGGTCCCAGTGATTGCCAGAAAAAAGTGTCTGGGCTGTTACTTCATTCATCTCGATGTGCTCCAGATTTTCACTTTGTTTGTCTAATCAGAGTTCAAATCTGCTTAATGCAAATTGAGCACAATGGAGAACGGAAGTGGCTTCAGGCAAGATGCTTCCCAGATGCCTGCCCACGAGCTCCAAACCGAACTCCCTCCCCGGTATGACAAACTCAAAACTCGCAGGAATGAGTCTTTTACCTCTGAGGAAGCAACCTGACACTGCCTCTCAGCCCAAAGCACGTCATCTAGCGCAGGATTCGGAGCACCAAACCCAGATCTGCCTTGCACAAAGGACCTGCTCCCCTCTCCTCACAGGGGAGGAGGAGAATGGACCAGAAGCACCCGAGGAAAACTACCTGCTGATTCAAAAAAAAAAAAAATCTATCAGTTCATTAAGAAGTTGGGCATAAGGCAGGCTTTCCTGCCATTCCATAGGCCTTCTCATGAATTAGTGAAGTCCGGACCATAAATTTTACCTCAAAACTAAACCTTTTTCCTGAGGACACAGGATTTGGGTGACAGAAGACCACAGACTCCACATAGCTAAGAACCGTACATTTATTTGCAAAAGAGATTTATTTTCTACATTGGAGGCCAACTTCTTGTGCCTTCATTCTCTGTTAACACAAGGAAGAACTCATTTACAGCTCTCACAAACACTTGCTAAGCACGGACTGCAGGTGCCTCCCAATTAAGCTGGTGATGTTCCAGTCGCTGCTCCTGGTGAGACTGTGACCAAAGATGGACCACAACAGCCCACAGCAAACTCAGTGATGAAACAGCCGAAGATTGGTGTGAATGAGCGTTATCCCCAGCTCATTGCATGCTTCGATCACAACCTCGTCGGCAGCCGAGCCCGACGGGGCAGCGATGAACTGTACTCCGCTCTGAACAAAGACAGAGATAAGCGGAAGGATTAGAGGATGGAAAACAAAAATTCCCCTGCAAAGGAGCTGGCAGCCCCAGCCCTGCATCCGCATCCCACAACACCAAGCGTTGAACAAAAAGAGGCTTCCGCTGCCCAAAGGCATTCCCAGGGGAGTTCCTCACGTGAGCAGTCAGTTCTCTCCACAGCTCAGAAATAAGTGTAAAATGGTTCCTCTGGAAGCAATAGGCCTTGTCTTGACATTCTTAAACAGTTTAATAAACTGTAATCCTCTATTCATCCCAAATCAACAAACTGAGCAATGGCTGGATAATTACTATCCACGCGAGACCAGTAACCACGAGAAATATCCTTCCCAGGCTGTGCTCTGCCAGCCAGCAGTGCAGAGCAGAGATGTTCCTCGGCAGCCTGCACAAAACTCAAACACAAAGCCCAGGCTGCGCAGACGTCTCCTTGGAGCCACCCTGACACCCGGGCCGTGCCATGACCTTACCCGTTTAGCTCTGTCGACGTTATCCCTAAAAGGGAAGAACGCGTCGGAGCTGAGAGAGACAGCGGTCAGCCTGGCAATCCACTGCTTCTTCTCCGCCTCCGTTAACTGCGCAGGCACCTCTTCAAACATCGCCTGCCACTTCACCAGGTCTTCACCCTGCGGGAACAAGAGCAGCCAGCTCAGACCCAAAGCACGGGCTCCCGGCAGCCGCCTGCCAGGAGCCCCTAACGAGGAGCAAAGACAGCACCATCCCTGTGACACCCAGCAGCTCAGCTGTGCTTTCTGCTCCCACAGCTCTGTTGCTGGAAGCTTCATATCAGGGATTTTAAAATCCCAAGTGGTGGTGGGAACACATTGCCTCCATCAGCTCTTTTTGCACCCTTTTAACTCCTTTCCTTCCCCCTCCTCACCCCAGGGCCAGAGGGATTCCCTCCCCCCCCCCCGCCCCGTTAATTCCAAGGTGCTCTGCTTGGCCTGCCTGCAGCGTGCTGCTCTGTGTAAATGCCAGCACACACAAACAGGATCTGGTAGATGACTTCACACATGACAAACAGCAGCTTGGTTTATGATTCACCTTCTGAAACAGCAACTGCTCCAGTTCTTACCCCCTTAAACAGGCAACTGCTCACAGAGATGATTCACAAGGTCCCCAGTCCAGCTCTTGGCTTTCGATACTTAAAAAGGACATGCTATTTTCTTGTCTCACTACTGCTTCTAACAGGGAGGTCAGAGCGGTTCTGAGAATCCAAAATGCCACACAAGCAAACAGCACCACGTGAACAGGGAAGGACAGCTGCCCTGAAACATTCACTGCAGCTTTAGCCCTTCCTTACTGCTGGGGGCAGCTACCAGATGAAACCAACCGCACAGCAACGCGCAGGGCAGGTGCCAGCTCCTGGGGCAGTGGGTGCAGCACCGCAGGGGCAAGTCAGGACACTTTGCCACTGGGCCGTGAAATGACCTTGGGGAGGTCACCATCCTGCGCCCCTGGCCACCTGATCCCCCGGCTCTTTGGGACCATCTGTTACTGACACCCACACACAGAACTCAAGCCAGGCTTCAGTACTACGTCAAGACTTTGTTTCTCAGAAGCTGGACTCTCGGGGAAGCCTCTCATCCAGCCCTTACCTCACCAATGGTGCCAGTGACATACTGATCAATGGCGTTGGAGATCTCCGCTCTCTTCACGCCGGCTTTGAATTTCATGGAGAGCACGCGCGGGTGGTGCCGGAGCCACCAGTTGTTTGCCTTGTCACCAGCCAGACGAGTGCAGTGGATCCGGGACTGCTGGCCGGCTCCAATACCTATGACCTGAGGCGTATAGATGCAAAGCACAATCAGGCCTTGCTGCACAGAGATCACAGTCAGAGCTGCATTCCAAGCCATGCAATTAGGAAGGAAAGACCTCCCACTAATTAGTTGCTCCTCACTGAAGCAGAGAGAGAGTGTAGGTACTTAGTGAGGAAAACTTTGAAAATACCTGCAACCCCAATCCTGTAAACTGGTTTCAGGGACAGCTCTCTGCACTGTGAACTTCCACGGCTCTGCGGAGCTGACTGACAGTCACTAGGAGGACACCACATTCTGTCATCTTTCTAAGTAACACAGCCCCAGCCATCAAACTGTTAACCCCAGGAGAGATACAGTTACGGCTTTTGTTCAAGGCAAAACAAAATCCCATAGGTTGCAGAACAAGCGTGACCGCTAAGAGATGGCAGGCTGTCTACCTGTTCTTGGAGAGGGCACTTCAGTGAGAGGGGTGAAGCCTGAGCCCAGGTCACCCGCACATCATCATCTTTCCTGGTGGGCCAGGCACACACAGCTTGAACAGATCAGCTGTGATACGCGGTGGATTACAGGGCGGTTTGTCTGTCAAGGCTGATAATGAAGTAAATCCACTGCTCAAGCAGGAAGGCTGGCAAGCAGGACCACTACATCGCACGAATTATCAAGGCCCTGGAGCTACCAACACATTTCCTACTCTGCCATCTGCCAGAGTCCAGGATTTTTAAAATAGCTGCTGCTAAGCTTATTTAATAGCACTTGTGCTTAATATCAACCAGACCTAGTGCTTCCGGAAGCAAAATCCAAACAGTGATTTTTTCCCCTCAAGGAAGCTGCTATGAAAATATGGTATTCGCTCAGTTCCCATTTGCTTTTTTCAGACTGCTTTCTTTGGAGTTCTTATCAGACACATTCAACCCCTGTCAATTTTTTCAAGTCCGCTGTAGATGAAACTACGAAGAGACTCCTTGGAGTCTGGTGGTCAGGTAACTCTACAAGCCACTCGTCACAGTTCAACGCACAATGCAAGCAAGCTTTTGCATCCTGCCTGGGCTGGTCAGCCTCTAGAGACAAAGCCAACTCTTAGGTGCTGACATCACTGAAGATGAAATGTGGCTGGGGACATCTTGTTTACGGGACACTGGCAGAACAACCCCTGCAGCTGTGGTCTGCCTGCAGTCACAATGCGCAAATGCAAGGGACTGAGCTGAGGTCTCTTGGGCTCCGGACCATCTGCTGTCCCTCAGCTTTGCCTCTGCTGTGACAGAACACCAGGCACACCAAGGCCAGACCTAGCCACCATGGCTGTCAAACTCAGCCGGTAACTTCTGTCCAGAGCTTCCTGAGCCTTGAGTCCTGCTTTCCAAAGAGAGCTCCTGCCATTTCATATCAGAGATCTGATGGAAAACAAGTCTCCCTCCCACAATTTCCTTCTCCTACGGAGCCACAGCTGAACTGTTCACCAGACTGCTCGCACGGGGGGGCAGCTCCAGGGACACTGTGTTGAGGCTAGCGGTTCTGGCCAATGCCTCAGTTTCCAGCTCATACTGAAACAGATGGTAAAGCTATAAGTCAAAGGCTGCCCTCAGAGGAATGAATCATTTGTCTTCTCATTCATCAAGACACAATGACTTCACCTCTTACCAGAACCATAAAACGTGTTGCTGGATACTATTCCCCCAAGGAGCAAATGAAAGACTTGGGTTGCTGTCTAATATCCTCCGCTCAGCTATAGCTGAAGCCATCAGTGCTTAATAAACCCCCAAGGATATTTGTATTATCATAAATACTAAATAGATGCAAAGTTTCTCATGGCTTAGCGACACCTTCCCCCTTCCCCCCCAACACTCCTGACGTCCAACCTCCACTCTCGCATCCACCCTGTTTAACTTGCAGGGGACCCTGCGTCTCACGGGAGCTCAACGCCAGCTGCACGTAGCTATATCGTATCGTCTCTTCCACAGAGGTTTTTCCTCTCTCCCTAGACAAAGGAGAGGGCTTAAAACAGCCATACGCTGCACGCCATGGACTGCCACCCAGCCCCTAAGACTGGGCCTAGCAAGCTAGGCTAGGCTAAGGCAGAGATTTTTAGCTGGTGATGCAGATAGTAGGGTACTGGACAGACTGCTGGTAGCCGGGGCCAAAATACCACGAAACATTCCAAAGTTTCTAAAAAATGTGATGTCACGTGCCCGAAGTGCAGTGCCCTGTGCCCCTTCCCAGCCAGAATGGTGCCTCCTCTTCATCACGCCCTTGTGAGCTGCGGCCTTGCTCTCCTGTGATGGAACTGGCCAGCCCGCTGCAAGCCCTGGCCTTCCGCCAGCAAGGGCAACAGCACTGGAGAGAGCGTTTCCAGGCCAACGCAGCCCCAAACACACACGGCTCCTTCATGGGAACACATCAGAAATCAAGCTCTCCTACCTGTCAGCACCCAAGCACACTTCTCAAAAAGAACATTTGCTTTTTTTTATATGATCTACTCAAAACATTTTACATATTTTACGACCTGAATTTTGTCAAAAGATGCATAACTGAACTTTGGCTTGTACTCAACAACTCCGAAATGGCAGGAGCTTCATACTTCAGTTAAACAAGGTGATGTATCCTGTGAAGTCTTCACAGGCATCCCCAAATCTACAGATACACTATCTGCAACACATGGAACCAATTTTATAATGGCTTAACAGGCAAGAGGATATAAAAGCTGCTACTCTGTGTCTCCTCCCGATAAGCCCACACTGTTCTAGCAGAAGGTTCACAGTTACAGCCTGAGAAGAACATGCTAGTAAGCTGCACTTCACTGGAAAATGCTGATCCAGGGAAAGCAAAATACTTTTTTGTAGAAAAATGTGTTTTGATGCAACACTGCTGGGGAAGATTTCTTCAGTCTAGCTTGGAATTTCTGGTCTAAAGAGGAGAAATAGGAAGGCTGGGCTTCTGCTTAATGCAAACTATAGACTTGTATCTGAATCTCTCTTCACACTGGCCTGTCTGAACGTACCCATTCTCCGCTTTTTTCACTTTGTGTGAAGTGAAAATCCTTCCTACACCTCATCTGTCCCTTCCTCAAATGGTGGCTTTCTCCCACACGAAAATACAGCTGAAACCTCAAAATCCTCCACAAAGAAATCCTTCCCCCTCTATTTTCTGCCTATTTTCTACACAAAAAATTAACCACGTTTCTTTCAGAGTTTAATCTCCTGGGAATCAAAAGTGCTTAAGCAGAACCTATTAAGCGTGAGGAGTGAAAGGAGACAGTAATATAGGGTGAGTAGAAACATCACTTAATAAAAAAAACTTCGGTGAAAATTGAGAACTACTTGACCAAAACACGTTGGCTCGCAGGAGAGCCAAACATGGCCCGTAGCTGGAATACTATGCAAAAGCATGGAGTGGATGAGATGGGTAATTCCCACAGGATCCTTGCAAAATGATCCAGATTGGCCTGGATTTACTCAGATTTACCCCGAGTAACGAGTGAAAACAGAAATACATTTGGAATTATAAAAACCAAATAAAGGACTTTACAATTGAGAAGACAAACAAACAATGAAGTTACTGACAAATGTCTGCACCATCGGTGGAAAACAGTAAAGTAAATTAACAGGTTTGTTTTATCCTACTGTGCAGAGAATAAAGAGAGAGAGTAACTTAAAATTGCTAATTTAAAACATGATTGTATCATTAAGGAAAGTGTAAAGCAACATGTTACAGACTGGCTTTGCTGGTGCTGAGTCAGACAAAACAAGTGAAAGTGTTTATTGCAATTAGTGGCAGCTGGCTTCCCGCAAATTAACTGACACTCAAGTCCATAAACACATCCTCCCACTCCCTGGTTCCTAGAACTTATTAACACCAGCACCACCCCTTGCTGTAGTGGCCAATCCCCTCACAAACCCAACGAAGCCAAGCTGTCAAAAACGTTCTGGATGTCTGACACGTAAGAGTTTTGCTATGCAATGGGGATGCTGTGAGGCTGAAATAACCCCGGGAAAACCAAAAGCAATGGAACTGCACACAAGCTGGACTTTCCAGGCTTGGCTCATGTAACCCAAACCAAGTCAGATCCTGGAAAAGCATTTGAAGTGTAACAGTCTGGAAGTTACTTTCCACCCCTTGGTTCTTGATTTGTGCTATTTTTCGGTTTGCACCCAACTATTCCTGTACACCTCTGATGTTATGTCTTGGTAGGTGGTATCACCAGAGTTAGTGCTGCACAGCATCACCAAGGAGAATGGGAACTAATCGCTATCTTAGTAAGGCTGGTTTTCAGCGGACCTTATTTCCTTCCCCGTCTGTACCCGCCACGCTGCTCTTTCTGCAGTAATGGACAGTAATGAGTCTCTTTAGGAAGACATCAGGCTTTGATTTGAAGAACCCAACACAGATTCACCACCTCCTTGAGTAAGTGATTGTAATGGCTGCTGATCTTTACCGTTAACAAAGTCAGTTGTTTCTCAGTGCAGTACACAGACCTCTGATCTTGGCCTTCCCTGCCACGTATACAACAAGCCACATTTATATTTGATTAAAATGTATGCCTGCAAATACGCAAAACCTCACTGAAGCCCGGCTAGTTAAATCCCTGCCTGCCCACGCTGCTTTTCACTCCTCCCTCATGCCTTCTCCCTTCCATATGGTACACGCATTACCACACACATTTCAGAAACATCTGCAGCACCACGTTAAGTCCACACTTGCAAAAGCACTGGGGAAATTGCTGCTGTAATAAGGGAAAAGGAGCAAAGATAGTGACACCTTTGTTCTGGGGCTACAAGAACTAACACTCTTGAGTACAGAGAACCATCTAAAAGCAAGAAAAAAACCCCAAAGCTGAAGAAAAATGCCAGACCTCCTGAGGCACGTTTTCAAGAACCACACAGCGCACAACCCCTGAAAAGCGCTGTGAGACAGCGCAGCAATGTTTTCAGGCTGTAACAACAATCTGACAAATGCAGGTAAGGACCAATGCAAAAAGGACAGTGCTGCAGTTCATTCACAGTGTGTACCTGTCAGTACACCGTTTGATCTGCTTTGCTGATTAATGATCGACCAAAGCTCAAGATTAAAAACATTCTTTATCTTTTTCTTCTGTATTTTTTTTTTTTACATAATCCAGGTGTACGGAAAAGTTACAATGGAGAGCAGAGAACCAGCTACATAACAGCATAGTGAGAATGAGCCGCTGGGCAAACCCACATTTTTTAATACATTTACAACAACTTTTGGATAACTGATTTAAGCTGAACACCTAGTGATAACATGGAAAGAAAGTATTTTTTTTTTTTAAATTCAAGATTCATATCTCAACTATGCATTTGATAATGCCCCTGTAAATTCCAACATCCATCACAGGCTTTTAACAAAACAAACAGGGAGAATGCCCCAAAGGGAAAAAAAGAAAGCACATCCCATATTTCTGATATAAAAAAAGAAAATAAAACTAAGAACCATTTGGTCCAGTCAGAATCCAGCTGTGAAAAATACTGTCATTTCCTAAGGCCCTATACAGATACAACATATGCATATGCCCTCAAAAAAGGATTTTAAAGGACAGAGTAGTTAGAAAGAAATGACTCGGGGCCAAACCTGCAGAAGCACCTAAGAGCTTTTCCAACCCTTTCATTGACAGAGCCAGCCCTGTCATTACCATGAAAAAAATTACACCGAGGTTTTGAAGCAGCCTCTTGTGAAACACAGGTTTAGCTACTGTTCTTCACGGCACTGGTTAGGGCAGTTTGTCTGTACCTGTTTAATAGCTTCCTGCATGCTAAATGATTTTAAAACTCATGCCTGACAAAAGCACACTCTGACCGGCCTGGCTGTGAGAGCACACTCCGCGGAGCTGTCTGATTTGGTTACCTGCCCATCCTTGGCGTAGCACACCGAATTGGACTGCGTGTATTTGACAGCGATGCTGGCAACAATCAGGTCTCGGACCGCAGACTCCGACAGCTGCAACAAAACGCCATGGTCAACGGCCCATCCCAACGACCATGACTAGCCAACTGGCTAGTGATCTGCAAGGCCCCAAAGCCTTCACAAGTACTGTATCGTAGAAAGGGAAAACGGGATCACTAAAATATCCTGTTTTGCTCACTTACCAGTAAATTTTGTTTAGATTAAAAACTGTAAATGATTGGCTTGGCAGCTAATCTCACAGCTCACAGGGATAAGACTCAATCTTACCAAGTCAAGAGGGCTCCATCACTGACCCTAAGCCTGCAAAGCCTTCTGTATTTGCTCACTGTCATCAGATGTGCTCCTAGGCAAACAGCTAAGCATGTGCTTAAGCATACACAGGACCACAACAACAGTAACCGGTCCCAATATCTGCATTAAGTATTATTTTTAGGTCCGTTCCATTACTAATCTATTAAAACGATTTTTGTTACCTCAGTGTCTCAACTTGCTTCTGAGCCCATGACTAATCATGTGCTCATCAACATCTGTTTTTTAATGAGAACAAGATCTGAGACAAAGAAACAAATGCTAACTTTCTGATGATGTGAACTCTAAATGATGAGCAATATCAGCAAGGCCAGTTTATACAGTGCACTGCACACAAAAGGGAGAAGTAAACAGCGAGTCAGAATGACATCACGATGGATCCTTAGCACATGGCTGTCTCTCCCATAAGAACATACACAAGGTAGCTTCTTATTTATAAGAAATTCAAATATTTTGGTAGTCGGAGATAAAGGGCAAGGTCCAGCTCTTATTATTTATGTAAGGAATCAAAACAAAGGCAAACTACCCTGATCTCCCCAAGCATATTCGGTCCAGAAAGTCTGCTGCATTTGAAAGCCAGTTAAATCTCATTAAAATATTTTAAGAGCTCCTAAAATAGAACAACGATGACTTCCTTGATGAAAGCACCCAGTTCATCCCACCAATCTTTAAGGCCATTTATCTTCCGACACTTACATTTTTATTCTTTGTAACAATGTTCTTGAACAATGACTGGTCGATGACTGCATTGTTCCTCTTCTGCATGAGGTGCAATCCATAAAGGGTTCGAACCTCACTGTCATCTGGCTCATAATGGGGATCCATCTAAAAGCCAAAGGATAGGCCAATAAAACATTCTTAGAGCTCTTCAAAGCCAATGTCCAGTAATAGTGTAGGTTAAAACATATTATCCACAGAACCCAAAAGAAGTGAACTATTTATAGAAAGCAATGTCAAATCATCAGAAGTAATTAGAATTAACTGGAGCAGCAATGTCTCAACAGCATGAAGTGACATTTACAGGGCAAAGAGAGGCAATAAAGTATAGATGCTTATATACAAATGTCCGTGTTGCCAGCCACAACAATCTACCAAGTCTTCTACTCTTTCACAGAAAGGGAAAAGCACCCACACAAAAAGAGTCTTCCACAGGAAGGTAGAAATATTTTGAGTTGCTTCATACATGCCTCAAGGTACAACTCCCAACCCTCTTTGACATTAAAGAAAACAGTGAATGCAATTATTTCCAGAGATGCACTCTCTAGGGGCACATCTCCAAACAAGCATGCAGCACAGTTAATTTACACCAGTGTAAGGGGTAAAGTTTAATGGAACTGTTAAACTGCATTCAGGTCTACCCATGCAGGGGCTTATTTAGAAATCTGGTAGCCCCAGTTCAGGTTACTGAGACAGGAGGTAAACTGGATTAAGGCTACCAGCTCTAAACAGGAGTGTGCACACGCTTTATGTAGTTTCCCTAATCCATTTACATTTGTTCAGATCAACCTTCCTTAGCATCCCTCTGCAGACAGGCCCTGAAGATACAGGCTTAACCAATATGACCTCATCCTCGCAAAGCTAATTGAATTCAGGAGGTAACCAGTTGCCAAGATTGTCTGCAATTTCATTCCTTCTTGCCTGAAGCTCCTAAGCCATCTTCTACAGCTCCCCTGGTAGTAACACTACGCTTGCAACTTCAGCTAAGCCTTGGATTTTCTTTTTGTAATGTTATAGCAAAGTTCTCTGCTTATTTGTCTCTCAGAGTCAGGCAGAACTTGGACCTGTCTGGCTGCTCTGACAGCATTGTTATCCGTTAGTCATGTTCACCAAAACCGGACAGTTCTGAGGTCCCAACAATCACCGCAGGACCTAGGAAGGCAACCCAACACAGACTTTATGACACTATATTAATATTCCTCGACAAGCATCCTGGTTGCAGCATGTAAAGGTGCATCATCCCAGTTCCAAACTCTGCCTGTGCCGCTGCCTTCATCACTGACTGTCCTAAAGACTGCCCTACAAACGCCACATGCCCAGAACAAGGCTTCCCCCAGTGATACACTACACATGCTTTTCACTGCCAAGACTCACAACATCACTGAGGCACTGTATCTTAGACAGAAAGAATTCAGGGAGGAAACAAATTCAGCAAAGGGAGAGGAAAGCCGGCAGAGAGTGGAAAGAGAGCCCAGAAATTCCATTTCTTTGAAGTACTCTTGCTGGTTCACAGATTTAACTACTTTAAATCCACATCACTTTGAAAGCCAAGGAAGGCATTATGAAAATACTTCACTCTAGGACTATAGGCTGAACATGACCACAACACTGCTGGTGGAATTCCACCTCAGAAACCCCGAAGACCCAAAGGAAACACTTCCATGCACTGCAGTGGAGCGTGAATTAGCCCCCCAGCTATTTGAACACTAAGGTCTCTGAAAAGCAGGTATGAGAAGAGCAGCAGAGGGTTAGAGTGGAGCAGTACAAACCTGGAGGACACAGTAACCACCATTCTTCTTTTTGGCAAGGATTTTTAGAGCTTCTTCCTCATAACCAGGAGCTACTACACCATCAGACACCTGCAACACACACACATTTCAGCTTCCACATGAAAAAAGAGAGGCTAGTACTGAGAACTCCACCTGCCATTTCCAGAAAGGCACCTGAAGGCACATCTCTCTGGGTCTGTACTATACCAAAGGCACCATTACAATATTGTTTTCCGTCCTGGAAACAGTAGAGCACCATAAGCTCTTAGCAGGATTTAGTAAAAATTATCCTGCCATCACTTTAAACTGAACAGAGCTAATAACTAATATCTCCCTCCAGGGGGAAACAGCTCGTGCAGGACATCTCCACTTCTCAGCCCTAACAGCAAACGTGGCTTAAAATTTCAACGGCAACACTCCTGATGAGACCACAGTATTGGCAGAAGAGCTGTTAACAGCACTGAAACTGAGAAGAGTTTACATTCATCAGTGCCATGATAAAAAACTTTCCTGTTCTTATCCTACAACGTGGGTGGTTTGTTTTGGTTTTGTTGGGTTTTTTAAGTAATAGTATACCAAATGTTCTCCTTACAAACCAGTTAAACGTGCTCTTTCTCTTGTTTGAAAAGAAGTCTCCAACATATACGACAGCCCTTTCCATCGTGCCTTCCCTCTCTCAAAAAAATCGTGAGCAACGTGTAACAGGATGAACGAGTTTGGTAAAACATTAACTCCCAGTTGTTTAACTCTGCATTTAAACCAGTGACTTGTGCAATGCCTTCACCTATGGCATTAACACTGAATCTGGCGAAGTTAAAAGTGCAGCCTGGAAAGTGGCTGAGCCTACACATAACTTGTATCAACTGGCAGGCGGCAATCTACATCCACATTCCTGCCTCGGGCAAGAGGCCGGCCATCAGCTCTCCCGTCCGATTGCAGCCGTTCAACCCGATGCTTGTGACAGCGTAATCAGGGTTCATTTCCGGAGGCCTGCTCAGAGGCAGAGGTTTGCAATCACCTTCTGCAAGGCAGCATTTCAAGCACTGCTATTTCACAGGCTCTCCCACACAGCCAGGTTTTAACTGGTAGGAGGAAAAACGCATCAAAAGATAGGCGTAAATTCTGCACTCCGGATACTGAATTACACAAATGGACCAATAAACAGTCTTTGGTAAATGGGTCAAATTCAAACAGAATGGCTGTTACAAACCAATGACTCCATCTAGTGTGATTCGCTTTTTTCCACTCGAATGATTTGCTGCTGTTTAACTAACCTCTCTGGAAATAATCTTGGCAGTAGCCACATCACAGATATCAGACAGGGCAATGAAGTCACCAAAAGAAGACATTCGATCAGCACCTGCAAAATCATATTTTTAGTAACTTATCAAACTACGGCATAATATAAAGAAAAGTCTTTGCTCCTCCAATCCAGTCAATTTCCAAGAGAGCTAATAATTTATTCCCACAGCAAAAAAAAAAAAAAAGGCCATATAAGAGCAACTAGGATGGAAAATCCTACCTCAAATACATGCACCTTTAAATATTTCCATAGTTCAGATATTCTTCCTTCTTCACTGCATTTGTCAAAGCTTAACTCTGTAATGACTACCTCCACTACTGCAAGCAGCTCTGCTGTTGCCATGGTGGCAAGAGGACAAAGAGAGGCAAGGATCATGCAGAAAGATTTTAGATGGGAGACAGCTGGAAAAAGAGGAAAGCTTTTAGATGCCTGTGCTCCCATCTGGCTTTTCCTGCAAGAAACCAGTTCCAGAAATGTAGCTCAGAGAATTTTTTTTTTTTTAATAAATATTCTCTATATTGAATGGCATAGGCTAAGGTGAACAATTCATGGCACTTAGCTCCCACAACAGATGCTCTACTACTTAGCAAGGTTAATTCTTCTGTTCCTGCCTTTCTAAAGGTTTGCTTTTTCTACCAACCATGCAATGTTCAAAGGTGATTCCTAAAGTGGTGAAAAATGAATGCAAGCCTCTGTGACCCTTAACAAATTTGCTTTGTTTTCTACAGTCTGTGCAAATTTTCTAGGAATGCCATGGAGAATGAGAGAAAGTATCTTAGGTAAGCATAGGAAGCTATTTACATTTACTTATTTTTAGCTTTTTCTGTGAGCTCTGCAGTACAAAAGCATTAAAAAACCACCCACCAAGTATCAGGCAGAAAAATTTTTACTGAAGTTAAGCATTCTTGAGCACCCCATCTGCACTGAAAGGCTGAGTGTGCTACCAGCACAGCTGTTTATCCAGATCCTTCAGCCAAAACCCCCCAGATTTTTTATGTGTGTGTATAGTCATTTAAATTAAAAAAAAGTCTACAGGTCTTCCATGTACATCAAGGAATAGAATCCAAAATACTTTTAGCCTCTTTGAAACAATATACCAGGTCTGCTCAGCTGGAGAACAATTTTCAACAGGCAGTCAGTTCATTTAGTTAGTGTGATCATCACGGAGAGAAACCCTCTGGAGGAGAAGTCCAGTGCAATGGGAACAGCCTGCGAAGCGCTAAGGTAAGCATGCTGCTCAGGTGCCAAGAATTCAGCTCAGCTCTTTGAACACGCCAGTTTATCCCCGGGCTTCTCACCTCTGCTGCGGGCGTAGGCTGACGCTAAGGGTGTTAAGGTCTTGTGGAAGTCGTGCACCATGCAGACTTGAGCCTCCTCTTCGCTGAGAGGTATTCCAACAGCAGCACCTAGTGGGAATACAAGCCAGGGCACTCAGACCACAGCCTCTCACTGGTCCCTGCCCCTGGGACCTCCCCAGACTGCCAGGGTAAGGGTCGCAGACACTTCACTGGCAGGGCCTGCCAAAAGCCAGTCTGTTTGAAAAGCATGGCACCAAGAAGCCACCCTACCTGCAGGACTGACGTGCTTGAAGGAGGCTGCAGCAGGGATGCCTAATGCCTGCTTAAGTTCCTTCACCAGCTGCCAGGCATTGAGAGCATCACACAGGTTGATAAACCCTGGAGAGCCATTCACAACTGCAAACACAGCACAGGAATACACACATTGAAGCAGGCAGTCCTCTCTCCCCAGGGTCTGGAGAGCAAGCAGAAGAGATTTCTCCCACCAAGAGTTGAAATCACTACAAATTTGTTCTTGTTAAATGACCCTGGCTTCTCAGCAACTGGTTAAGTGCCCTGAAAAGCTTCAGTGACTTGTGAGGAATGTACAGGCTTGAGACTCAGGAGATGCAAATACAGTTCTCTTTACTACCAGAAGGTCCTGACACAACCTCGGAGCAAGACATAGACTGACCCCGTGCACCTCCCCTGTTGTGAAAGAGGAACAAAAAAAAGAACATTTCCCCCTTACATTCTTCAACTAGCAGCCATTTCGAACATGAGCTATCTCTTTCTGAGGGAGCCTACCAGAGTTTCATATTGACCAAGGTGCACAGGCAGTGCTGTTGGCAAAGAACACAAAGAGCACATCCTCTGCTCCCTAGCGGGTAGATTTCTTTACAAATCTAGTAAATAAACTTCATATAGTGACTATGGCTCTGATTCAACAAAGTACTCCGGCACTAGCCAACCTGTAAGCATGTTGTCTCTAACTGATGTCAACAGAACCACTTGCAGCCGTGAAATTCGGCGCAAGCTTTTAGCAAATTGCTTCATGTAGTCCTCCATCAGAAATCCATGCCAAGATTAACGGTCATTCAAAAGTCTCCTCTCAAAACCTTTTGCCCTGGCCCTGCAAGAACTCCTCGTACTGACATGGCAGGACTGTAAGCATTTCAAGAGATACAAGGAAAATGTCATTTTAGCAATAGTCCATGGCCAGAACAAGTGTACATAGTGTTGTCCTGCTGCCATACTGGGAGACAGGCTTGCAAGCAAATCAACTTCCAGCGCAGGCATGGAAAAGCTTCCTACGAGATCCCAGAATTGAAATAAGAAAAACTCTGCAACACAAAGCTTCATTCTCTGTTCAACAGGACAATGTCTGCACACAAGGTAGAGTTGCTTTTCACCAAAACTAAAAGCAATCTCAAGAACAAGAGTAGCCAGGCATTCCTTCTCTCCAAAACAGGGGTTTCCCTCACTGTAGCAATGCTGTGATGAGTGGCACACCCTGTAAAATGGCAGAAACACACCAGACCTGTCCCAAACTCTTGCAAGTGAGACTAGTATCCCTTCCCTCTCCCACCTTTGGCAGAAGCAGCATTCTAGAAAACTAAGGTAATAAACCTCTGCTCAAAACCATCAAAGAGAAAAAAAGGACCAACTCCATTCAGACCCAGAGAACAACAGCTTGGCTTCTAGACAGAGTAAATGGTGACACAAAAAGATTGGGAAGGTACTAAATAAGGAAAATGGGAAGGAGCAAAGCATCTTGAAAGGATGACAAGGTTTTCCTTTGCAAAATCGAGAGCTGATGTCAAGCAGAAGATGCACCATGCAAATCTGCCCAAAGTGTCTGCAGTGTGGACACACAATCTTACATCAACAGAGAACGTGGAGCTACAATAAGTCTTACGGGGGTCAGCAGACAAGCTCTTCTGTCTCACACTGGAAAAAGAAAAAAACCTTTTAATCGCAAAGCTAGTGCCACTCAGCAATAAAGTAGTTGTTCAGCCACTGCTGGCCATCCCTTGGACTAAGGTCCAAGATGGTATTTCAGTTTTAAAGACAACCGGGAGACATGCCCAACCACCTCCTTTCCTAGCTATCCCAGAGCTCCCTTTTGGCCAGCATGGCCTAGCCTCACCTGTCAGGGGAAGTTTGGATCTCGTCGTGTAGAGCTGCGCAGGAGTCTGGTGAGGATTCATGCCATACCTCAGGGGCAGCTGTGACACACCCTTGCTGTACTCTTTCCTAAAGTAGTCAGAGATGGCTGCATCATATTGAGCAGTGTGGGTGAAAGCCTGGGGACAGAATGGAGGACACCGGTCAACTTACAAACATCAATGTACAGAAGATTTGGTGTTTAACGAGGTGAATGAATAAATGGCAAAGAAGTCTGGCCTAGCCCTTTGCTGCAAGCAAACACAACCAACCTTCAGTGCAAGGTGACACCTGGTTTCCACAGAGGTGTCTTTGTCCTTTGATGTTGCCATCTCCTTAGCTACTAAAGAGTAGTCTGCAGGGTCACACACAACTGTCACGCGAGCATGGTTCTTAGCAGCTGCCCGCAGCAAGGCAACTCCTCCTGCAAGAGAAGGATGGAGGCATGAAGCGTTTCCCTTCCAGACACAGCACAGCAGAGATCTGCATCTGAAGCCAAGAAGCGACATGCACCGATCCATTATTTGTGCCAGATGAATGCGCTCCCCCTCTCTCCAGCAATGAGGAGGGACTGCTAGAGTGCTCTTCAAAATGCACAAAGCTGGTGAGGCTGACTCAACCCACTGGTGAAGGTGCACATCATGCGGCTTTTGCAGACACAGGCAGAGCTGCAGGGGCAAGAAAACAGGTCATGCACGGGCTGCGATGAAATACTGGGGCAAGAATGCCTTCAAGCAGCACAGCCGCAGGGACGGCTGTCTCCACATACCGCTTAAGCAACAGCCTCTGCAACATTGGGTTAAGGAAGGGTCTATAGGAAGATTTACTTCTACACTGCCAAACAACTGAGGTTCCCAAATCTCTCTGCAAATATTAATGAATCCTGCCCAGGTCCCCTGTGTAAGATAAAATGCCACACTGCCCCCTTAAATCTGACTCTGCACAGCTATTACAACACTTTAAATCATATAAGATACTAGGCTATTGCAAATGAAAAGTAGAGACTGGCACTGCTACGTGCAGAGAGAGTATCACTCCATAAAACATTTAATAGAGCGCTCTGCTGGGCATCATTTGGAGTAAACTACTGCAAGAAAATTCAGTCCCAATCCAACCTCATGACACAAACCCATGCCTGTACTGTTCACAAGCTGCTAAGCAGAGATGCTGCAGTGAAGGAACAGCACGCCTTTTGGGGTTAATAACTAGCAGTAAGAGCAAAACTGCTGATAATACAGGCATCCACGCTTCCAAATTCAGGTACTAACTACTCTCGCACATATGCAGACCAACCCCTTTCCTTGAAATGGCTTCCTGCAGTGAAGTTTCCAGCAATCTCTAGAGCACTTCCAGTTTTCAGCTTTTTCTCTCCAAAGCTCATGTTTTTCATTTTTATTACGCTGCCAGAGGCTGCAAAAGAGGTTTAATCTGCTCTCTGGGTTTCAGTAGAAAGAATGCTCCATGTGGCCTTTCCTAGCACAGCCTTCTATAGTACATCAGGCTTGTTCCTTTGGGCAGTGCATGGCTTGCTAGCCTGTTACTACAGCCACTCACTGTTTTAATTGTAGGTCAGCTTAAAAGCAGTGAGGTTTACCCAATCATGCTTTCAGTCTGCTCCTTGCAACTCTCGTGCTCTTTAGCAGACTTCCTTTACAGGTGTGCAAGGCCACCAAAGAAAAACAAAAGACCTGAGACCACTTAAGAGACCAGAACCATCAAGTCTGCCTGGAGAATGGATTTGCTCTTCCTTTAACTTACCAATATCAATTTTTTCCACTGCCTCTTGCACAGTTACATCCGGAGAAGATACGGTCTTCACAAAGGGGTAGAGGTTACACACCACAACTCTGAGAATTAAGAGGAAAAGCAGGGTTACTCAACAAGAAATAAAAAGGCCGAACTGGGCTTGGAATGCACAAGGTACTAACGGTGTTTTTATGGTGTTGTCTCTCAAATCAGGAACCAACATAAAACCCTGTGGCCAAGGCTTCTTGCTTCAAAAGGCTTAAGAGTCAGTGGTGTTCAGCCAAAGGCCAAGTGATGGTACAATGGTGAAACAGTGCATGCATTACACAACTTAACTGAACTCTCTGCATTAAACGATGTTACAGCAGATAGAATCACAATTTACAGAAGTTAGTTAAAAAGAAGAGTTTCTTTAAACACGTGGGCCTGTGTTCAAATGTTTCGTGATTTTGGTGCGCAGCTTGAGCCATTTCAAAGGACTTTAAAGCGGGCTCTCAGCAGTACTGAAAATAGGCATCCACCAGCTTTCATAAGAGAATAAGCACCCAGAGCAAGGTCCACTGCAAACAAAGCACGAACAGTCTTAATTTTCTGCAACTTCTTCAAGAGCAGAAAACAACCTACATATCACCTTCTAGACTTTTAAAATACCAACAGCACATGAAACCTGAGTGCAGAGCCTGGATGTTAGAGATTGATTATAAAGATTGATTATAGAATAGAATAAAATCATAGAACTAGAACGTAGATTCTGGATTGGGATTGAATTTTCTTGCAGTAGTTTACTCCAAATGATGCCCAGCAGAGCGCTCTATTAAATGTTTTATGGAGTGATACCTAGTGTAACGCACTCGCGTGAGAGTAAAATCTTTAACACTGGATCCCATAAAGCCTCTGCGGCACATGAAAGCAGGCAGAACTGAATTTCCCTTTCAAGGCAAGACTGGACCTTACTGGACTTAGTTTCTTGATCTGATCTGGAAGAAGGCGCAGTCTTTGTTCCAGAAAGCATAAAGTAATAACTTGCTCTGTCCCATCCTACCAGCGCCACATGAACTGTAGTAAAAGGAAGTATGTTTTGACCTTCACAAACAATGTTTTTAAGTCAAGAGAATTAATCTACTCTCTTGATATGAATTATATTAAGATATCAAACTCCAATGCATACCCAGTACTGGCAGCAAATTGCTGTGATGCATAGACTTGTGTCCAACATCTAATATTCCTTTGTTTCCACGCTGTGTGATGAACTCTAGTGGAAGGGCTGATCAGCTTCAAGCATGGTTTTCAGAATCCCCCATGTCTGAATATCCTATGATGTCTTTTGCTGTCTGTTCTATTTCTAATACCCCGTGCCCCTCAATCCATTCATTCTCCTGACCTGTTACAAACCATCAGGAATCTGTGGACTTTAACACTGCTAACATTCTTATCTGTGGAAATCAAGATAAATATCAAGGCTTCCTACCTTGACTACAGTCTGTAAATTTTATGCAACTATGCAAAGACACTCCTGCTGAGGACCAGCTCCTTCTACTTTACGTCAGACAACCCAAACCCAAATTATTACTCTGGATGCAAGTGCACTGTAAGTCACTGATGTAAAGGCATGTCCCTCCCCTGCAATTCAGCAGAGCCTGTTTTAATATGCAGTGCACTCTGAAGAGTCACCACTGCTGAGCCATCTATGAGGATTCCTGTGGTTTTAAATTTCAGGTTTTCAAATTCATTCTGGAAATCCATTCATCCTAGGCACATCAGATTTTAAAAGTAATTCAAAAGCTAAGATGCATTCTGGCCCAATTGCCACAGTCAAACTACACCTCCCATCCTGGCTTTACTATGTTCAATTCAGCCATTCATTTCTAAACAGGGAGCTACCCGCTGACATGGAATTGGTTACTCAAAATCACTAGTTAGATGTTAAAACCAATTAGTTAAACACAGTCCCAGACTGCCCTGTGTGAGTGCACTGAGTAAACTACATTCTAACAAAAACAGAAAAAAAAAAAAAATCTTTGGTAGGTTAGCACAGAAACTGTGTAACTTTCAATTTCTGGCTGCAGCTCACCTGCGCTTGTGACGGCTCTCAAAGTAAGCTTTCTGTTTGTTATCTGCGTGTTTTCTGACTGTACAAACAACGTGTGATCCTGACCCACTTTTCACATCTACTCTTTATTTATGTGTTGAAACTCAGTAAATATCATGCAAATAGCAAAGGGTATATTTACTAAGCAAGTATTTCAAAATCAGGACTTGTCATCTGATCAGACACCCAAAGCCAAGTAGAGGGGAGATGCACCAGCTTCTAAAGCACTGAATTCGACTTTGCAAGAAATGTAATGTGGCCCAACATTGACTAAATGTAAAGTGTCAAAATTCCCAGATAACCAGAAGAAATTAAAACCTCTGTTCCCTGTGGAAAACACAGTGTAACTTTCTTGTTTTAGTTTTCTCTTACTACAAGTAATCAAGATGCATCTGTACAAAATTGTATTTTTAAAAACACAGTTTCTCCTGACAAGGGAAAAGGAAGAAGATTGCAGATCTTCTGGTGTGCAGATGTTACAATCCCTGCTGCTCCCATTCACTGGTGTTGACTGGTCTCCAATGTTCATTTTTGATTACTGACAAATTGCATCATGTTCCCCAACATCTACCTTATAAGGCTGAAATCCTGTTTGTTCATATCAGCATTATCTTCTGGAATATTGCGAGCCAAGATGCCTAGTTACAAAAAACAGTACATCTTTATTAAAAAAGAACTAAATCACCAATACTTTTTTTAATTCAGCATCTTCCTTCAGACTGTGCATTTCCTCAGAGATGTTCTATCATAAGCTTGCTGATTCTAGTTCAGACAACAGTCCTCAGCCCTACTCCTCTACCTTTATTCCATTTTTACTGACTCTTTGGCTGTTCAAATTCCATACTGACAGGCTTTCCCCCCACCCAATGCTCAATCCTAGAGCATTCCAAGTGTTGAATAGCAACTGCAAAAATGTACTTTCTAAGCACTCAACTGCTACCCTTAAGACACTAAAACTGTCATTAAGGAGTTCACAGAGAGGAAAAGGGTACCCGCTGCTCGTCAGCCAACAACACACAAAGCCTACGAACCAACAGAAGCAAGAGAGGCTGTACCTCTAGCTGAGCAGTGCAGGTGGCTGGCTGAGGTCTAGGAACTCAGAGAAACATACAGGTGACTGGCTGGTACAGAGGAAGCAACAGCACAATCTTGGGTTCCAGGCTGTCAGAGGAGATTGTCTCCAGCCCTCATGTATGACAGGCAACAGGAACAATTTGAGGGATCTCAAGCACCGTAACAGGAGATGAGAAAGCAGATGGGTGAATATGCAGATTGACTAATTATCAGACATCTTCCTTGTTTAAGAGGAGCCAGGGAAGATTAGACATGCAGAAATCACCCACTAAAGATCAGGCTGTTGCGTTCCTTATGCTGCACACCAGATTCATCCGCAGGTTAAATTCAGTAGAGCTCTCTGCCTGAACAGGTCTGAAATTGATTCTGCAAAGAATGTACAAAGGCATTTACAGAGTAGCCCTGTTACTTGCAGCCCTGGGGAGGAAAAGCTCTGCAAACTGCATAAATGCCAGCATAGCAACAGAGGAAGTAATTCAGCCACCGTGCACTTCTCCACTGTGTGCTTTTCACCCCTCCTTCTGCTGCTAGAGCAAATCTGTTTTCACTACCCAGTTCTTCCATATAACCCTTAAAAACAAAAAAATACATCTGGCAACCGCTTCTTCCCACCCTCACTGCCCACGGATTTCTCTTTTAGACTGAAAATGTATCAGCAGAAACATACCAGCATGGACTGCAGGATGAAGGGTTTTCACACGCCCACCTAACATCTCAGGGAATCCTGTCAGGTCTGAAACATCTCTGCTCAACAAGAAAACACAGTATGATAACAGATGTGCCATATGACTTAATCTATAGGTTGGATGTTTATTCAGGGCAGTAATTTATATCTACTGGCAATGTTTGTTTTACTGGAAGATTTAAAACCTAGAAGTTCTGAAGGCAGCAAGGAGGTGAAATAAACTTAGCTTTCTTTAGGTCCATCTGTTTATAAAAAAAAAACCAAAAAACAAACACCACCTTTCCATGAAACAGCCCAAACGTTGGTTTAATGCTCTCTCACTCTTCACAAGATGTTGATCAGTATCTCCTGCAAAAGCTATGTCTGACAGAAGACAGGACACTGCTTTCTAGTCAGTGACCCAAAACAAAAAATTGTATAAATTTCACTACAAAACGCACAAAGTCTATGGGTCACACTCAACTAAACAGTATGGTTATTTCTCGAATACACTGAAATAACCAAGATCATCAAACCCCAAGTCAATACAGTTTACAGAGAGAATGGAAGACCATCCTCAAAAGAAGCCATACCTCAGAACTCCTCTTCCCAGCGTAGCCAAAACATTAAAATTTTGCCACTCCCTGTGACTGTTTATGATGGTAAAAGAACAATAAATCGGAGAGGGAAGGGGAAATGTGACCATCCTTTGCTTCAGGCTTCCCTGATAGCACAGCCAAGCAAAGAAGTCAGAGAGACACAACCAACTGCTGGGTAACAGCGAGGACAGGGAGCTCTGGAGGCAGTGTATATTGATGCTGATGTGTCCCAGGGGCCTATCACTGCGCTCACTATAAGTTAAAAAAACAGTCACAGTCACCCACCCTGCCAAATTCCTGAAAAATTTTTCATCACTGTACTGAAAATTATTTTTATTTAGCCAGAGCTGTTTTTTTAATCACAGCACGGAAGGAACTAAGCCAAGTATCGCTGGAATCATGGGCCAAAAGAGCCGGTGACTGTATGTGCCCCTTCTCCAACAATGGATACACAACACTTACACACTCTGTCTGAAAAAGCTGGCCAGCATGCTGGGAAAATTATTTGTGACAAATGATCTCCAGTGAGCTTCAAGATATTCCTGACACATGTCAGTCCTGTCCCAGGACCAGGCAAAGATCAGCTTTCATCTGACTGAAGAGCAGCGCTAGGGTCAGATTATGAATTTCAAGACAACGGATTGTCTCACAGGGAAAAAGCCGGCTCAAGGCAGACAAGGCCTTGTCTCCTATGCAATGCTCCCGCCACCCCTCTGTGTGCTGACCTGCACAGTAACGCTCTTCGGCCTCAGTCAGCCAATTTTGGGCCAAGAAAGCTCTGAAGTTTGCTTTGGGACAGTTTTTTTTTTTTTGGAAGGGAATACTTGCTTTCAGACCAGATTTCAATAATTTTTGCTCGCAGATGGAGACAACAATTTAAGCAACCTCAGGAGCCAGATGAGCATTTCTGGTGGAGATGTCCAGGAAAGTGTCTGTACCTGACGGGCAAGCCAGCATCTCTCAGGGATTTGGCTGTTCCTCCAGAAGCAATCAGACCCAGGCCAAGAGCATCCAGACTCTTCGCAAACTGCACCAGGCTGGTCTTGTCAGAGACGCTGAGTAGAGCTGACAGTGGGAAGAGCACAAGTATTTTGGTTTTAAAAGTGGAACAGAAAAAGAAACCCAACAGGATGAAGAGATGGAAGCCTTTCTGAGTTCTGTAACTTGGGAATCTCCTCTGATGTGAGGCGGCCGGGGGCGGGAGAGAGGAGGTGACCGCCAGCCCCCCCGAGCCCAGGCGAGACAGGGGCTGGGCGGGAGGGGGGGGGGGGGGGGGGGGGGGGCGCGCTGCCTCTGCCTCAGGGCTCCGGGCGCGGGACAGCCCCTCACCGTCCTTCCCGCTTCTCTCCCCCCCTCTCTCCAGGAGTTTAAGCCCCTTTCACGCAGCCAGCTCGGACCGAAGCCCAGGTACAACCAGCCTGGGGGAAGGAAGCGCTCCCCCCCTCCTCCTCCGGGCACGGGAACTACCGGGTTGGAAGCGGCGGCTCCGCTCCGAGACCAGCGGCACCCGGCCGCCCCTCGCCCTCCGGGGCCGCCCTGTTTAGCTGACCCCGGCCCACTCGCCGGACGGCCATTTCGGGGCCTGGCGGGAGGGCAGCCCCCCCCTGCACTCCCCCCGGCGGCCGCAGCCCAGCGCGGGCTGCCGGGGCCTCGCCGCCCCCCCGCGTTACCGAGCTGCTGCCGGGCGGCCATGGCGCCGTCGGTGCGTGCGCGGGGAGGAGAGCAGCGAGCAGCGGCCCGGCGGGGTTCGGGCGCCTGGGGCACGGCGGGCGGGAGCAGAGGGGCCGGCCCGGCCGGGGCGGGGCGGGGCGGGGCGGGGCGGGCGGCGGGGCCGTGCGAGCGCCCCCAGGCCGGGGGCGGGTGTCCCTGGGGCCTCTGGCGTGGCGGGAAACCCGCGCGCTGCGCCGGTAAGAGTGAGGGGCAAAGGCGAAACACTCGTTTACCAAGTCAGAGGAGAAAATTCAGCTAGCGAATAGTAAAATGATGCTTTTCTTCCCTTTATTGATTTTTTTATTTTACTCTGTGAGGGAAATTAACGGGAGGGAGCTTTTGTCCCCTCTGGGCCTTCGAATTTCCTGGAACTCCTTGCAAAAGAGTTTTTCCTGGTTTTGTTCTGGCTGGTGGGTGACAGGTGGCACTGACAGAACACGCTGGTTTGAATGTCACCAATTAAAGTCTGTGCCGTGCCCCTGTACGCCCCGGCAGGGTTGAGGTGCAGCAGCTGGCTGGCAGCAGCCCGCGCCGCTTTGCAGGCGGCTGGCAGCAGAGTCCCTGCTGTCACCCAGCCTGCTGCCCTGCCCGGCAGGTAGCACTGCCCAGCAAAAGGGCTGGCGTTTTGCAGGTATCAGGTCCAGCTGGCTGGGAGAAGGGTGCCTTCGTGTGACATCCACGTCCCTGATGCGTGTTACCTCTGGGGTAGTGGGCGCCTGGTGTGTGGGTGTAGGGTCAGGTCCTTAAACAATGAAGCCAGTGTGGGCAGGCTTCTCAGCTGCAGAATCATAGAATCATGGAATGCTTTGGTTTGGAAGGGACCTTTAGAGGTCATCTAGCCCAACGCCCCTGCAGCAAGCATGGACATCTTCAACCAGACCAGGTTGCTCAGAGCCCCATCCAACCTGGCCTTGAATGTTTGCAGGGATGGGGCCTCCACTGCCTCTCTGGGCAACCCGTTCCAGTGTTTCACCACCCTCATTCTAAAAAATTTCTCCCATATATCCAGTCTAATCTACCCTCCCTTAGTTTAAAGCCATTGCACCTTGTCCTGTCGCAATAGGCCCTGCTGAAAGTATTTTCCCCATCTTTCCTATAGGCCCCTTCAGGTACTGGAAGGCTGCTGTAAGGTCTCCCTGCAGCCTTCTCTTCTCCAGGCTGAACAGCCCCAACTCTCTCAGCCTTTCCTCACAGGAGAGGTGCTCCAGCCCTCGGGTCATCTTTGTGGCCTCTTCTGTACCTCTGGACATCTCCACATACATCCACGTAGGTGTTCACTGTACACTTGCAGCTCCTGGAGCAGGCAGACTGCATTAGGCTCCCCACTTTCTTTAAGAAAGAACAAATAAATGAAAGTTTCTACATATTGCAGACAAAAAGCTGGGAAGCACAAAATAAGTTGCAACCAGAAGGCCCAGAAACTTGGCTGTTTTGATTTGTGAATCTCTAGGCTTGGGCAGTATTGTCTGTGTAAGAAAGAGTCAAGCAAGAAATACTAAACATACTAAATAAACCCAGTATATGTATTACTCTTAGTAGCAGCTAGTGACAAGCAGTAATAAATTACTGTTCAGAAGTGTGGCTGGGGCCTAATGAAAATATACTGTTAAGTGGTACATGAGCACTATCATTATGAAAATACACACCTTTGAGAGAAAAAAAGTTGTACAAAGAGTACAGATCTGTACAGCTGAGGTGGGCTTTGGGGATGATTAATGTATGTGAAAATGAAAAATTTGACACAGCTCTGCATATTTATCCAATGTTGGAGAGCAATTGTGTATTCTGGTGCAGCGTCTGACAAGCTAAGCAACAGCACGCGTGCTGTTTGTGAAGCAGGGTGTTTTGTGATACTGCAGAAGCTGAATGCGAGCAGGTGGCCCTGTCAGCCTATGCACAAGAGGACAGGGCTGCTACTGCTTTCAGACTGTCGGAGGGACGTTACCAGCGTCAATAGTGGCATTTGCTTTTTTAGCTTCTGCGGCAGTTTGTTGTCCCTTGGCACATGAGACGAGGTTTCTGTTTGCACAGGGGCTTGCGTGGCAGGAGGGCAGTTTGGGTTTACCGTGTCCTCTTTTGGATTGAAGTCCGAGAAGGGGCATTTCTGGCTGTGTGCTAGAGGGGTGTATGAGTTTGGATGTGACAGATAATGTCCTGGTTTTGGGATGGCCATGCAGGGGAAACAAACTGTCTGCCTCCCCAAAGATTTAGTTTTGCTTTACAGAGCTTAACTAATTAACTGGTTTTGGTGATATTTAGAGGATATTCAAACATCCCGTGCTCTGCTCATGTCCCATCATTTATTCAATAGGATTGAGGTCTCGCTGGAGTTTTGCCTGGTGTTTTAAACCATTGCAGAAGCTTGTCTTGAGCCAAGAATGCAGTAACATCATATTGGAAATCATGGGAAGAGGTAAATACTAGTGTTACAAATACCAGATTAAGGTTATTTCTAAATCATACCAGGGCCTACATCCAAGAAAGAAAAATCAGGCTTAATTAGCAATGTTCTCTGTTGCGTTAATAAAGAGATGTAAAAAGAGGATGAAGCTGATTAGAGACATACAAAAGGGGTGGCATTGCTGGTTTTGCTATTGTAAGGACAATGCTTCGCTTAAGAGTGTAGGGAGTAGTAGCAGTGTTTTTTTTCGGGTGGCTGTGAGTCCCTGCTGTAAGCCTGTTCTCTATTGGGTTTTTTTCCATGTTGCAAACCAAGGTGAGTGTAGAGAAAACAGGTTAATTTGGCCATGTATTAATTTGTTAGGGTAGGAAGCCAACAAGCTAGGATTCTCCAGCTAATACTGGAGCTGCGCGGGGGCTAGCAGAGCAGTGGGCTGGGCCTGGCAGTACACCAAGGAAGATGCAGCCAAAATGGAGGAAACTAAAGTGTAAGTCCCTGGTTGGTCTGGTTTGGGGCAACCCTGGCTTCAGAAATGAAGTGGCATCCGTGGTGAGTGTTACAGCAACAGTCTGATCTGGATCTGCCCTACCCCAGGAAATGCGTCTCGTTGCCATGAGGCTGCTTTGGAAAAGCATGATATTATGGGCACCTCTGCCTGTATAAAAACAGTCTTCAACTTTGAAATTCTTCATCATATCAAGTTTATTTTCCTTAACCAGGCCCTGCTTTCACTCATATATCTCCCCACATCCTATTCACATGCAAATAACCCCTTGCCTCTTTTATGCTCTTTCCGAGCTGTCTTCAAGCAAAAGTTGCAGTGTCTCGGCATGGTGGTAGTTAGCATGATGTAAGACAAATACATCTCTGTCCTACCCAAACTCCTGTTTTCTTCACTGACAGCTATTTAAATGGGAAGAGAGGAAGTATAAGTGAGGAAGATCTTACATTTACAAGGGGCACTTCCATCATCTGTGTTGTTTTGGTATCTTCCATCAGGATGCTGTTTGCCAGACAGTGGGCCTCAGGTTCTCCAGTCTTGCAGAGACCACAGTCTTGCAAGCACTTGTATATACCCCTATGCTCAGTATTATGGGATTACTTACTGCAAAGTTGAGTACTTGGGGAGGTGTATGCTCAAGCAGGCTTCAAATACCCTGTCTCAAATGTTACACAACGGTAGAGATGGGAATGGACTTTAGTACAGGCTACTTCTCAATGGGTTAGTGCTATGTCCAGTCTTTTGGTTTATCTGCCTTTTGCTTGAAGTGTTCATAAGAACTGTGGGATGAAATCTGTTTGGTATATTCCAGGAGAAAAAGAGCTGCTAAGTATTGCTCTGTTGAACCTTTTCTGACAGCTGCATCAGACTGCTCGTGTCACTTGCCACTAGTTACCAAATTGCTGGGGTAATTCCAGCAGCTACGCTGCTGAACGGGGTAGCCAGGAGTACTCCACAATAACTGAGAGACTCAAGAGCTCTGATGCAGCATGAGTTTCTTTTTCAGCCCTTATCAGCTTGGAGCAGCCTTTGTTTTACTGTGTTCCTTGGAGGTCCCATTTAAATCACAAACTTGGGCTGGTGTACTGTCTGTCAGCTTGTAAATCTGTGATCAGGGACCCATGTAGCTGCAGAGATGATGACTAGCCTGTTAGCTAAGGTTCAAAAACACCAAAAAGCTTTGCATCTACAGTTTGACCTGAGGTTTGGACGTTATGTCCCCCCTTCAAGCACCAACATAAGCGGTCAGCTTTGCCAAACCTTTTGATGTCACTGTCTCATGTTTTTCCTGCAAAAGAAACTATTTCCTCGTAATAGAATAAATATTGCGGATTTCAACCTGACTTGTTCTCGTAATGCCCTGGATTGTGAATGAGACCCAAGGGTGCATAAACCGAATAACAATTTATTTTCTAAATGTCCCCATTCCTTTCCTCGCAGGGGCTTGTTCCTATCCAAACATAGAATAATAATAAAAAGGCAAGAAATAGTTTCTCTTGTTGGTGAATTGGTTCTTCCTCTATTGTCTGAAACTGCCATGCAGTGAGACAATGAATCCCAGACCATGAAACCCTGTATCGGTGGGTGAGGAAGCAGCCTATGATGTGTAAGCAAAGGGGCAAAGCAGTGCTGCACAGCAAGGTCGTGTGCCCTCAGAACAGCCTCAGCTGGACAAGATGGAGGTGGAGGTGGTGGTACATTACTGATGTACGGGGTGCAGCTGTGGGAGGAAGATGACGCTTGAAGGGTGTGGCTGAACAGGTCTGTGTGTAATTGCAAATACGGGGTTTGCAGTTGGGGATTTTTTTGGTGTGGTTGCAAAGAAACGGCATTATCCTGAAATAATACCAGGCTGTTTTACCTTTTCTCTAATTTGACCATGGAAATCACCGACCCTTTCCCAGCAGAGCTGGTTTTACAGTCGTCTCCCTTCGCCCCCCCCTTCTTTGGACACCCGCGTGGGGTAACTTTGTGCCGTGGCGTGGACGGCTGCGGCTGGGAGAGCCGCGTTGCTGGGATGCTGCCCAGCTCTGCAGCGAACGGGCTCCCACTAGAGCGCGCTCGGACAGTTAAAATGGGGATGGTTTTCTTCTGGCATCGGAGTGGAACCATCAAAACGCCTATGTAAGACATGGCACCTTTTTAAAAAAAAAAAAAAAAAAAGGAATCTGGCAAGTTCCCTCGTCTTTTGCCTACGGTTTCCCCGGATGAGGCTGAAGTGTGCTGCAAAGCCAGCTGTAGCTGCTCAAGTGCACTGAGGTTTGGGCTAAGTGCTGGGAAAGACCTTTTGGAGGACCCCAGGCTGTACACAGAGGGCAGGGAGAAGCTTTGTTCTCAAGCCTTTTATTTAACTTGTCTCATCTCACAGTGCCCTTGTTTTAGCTAACTGCTATGTATGGCAGAGAAAGTTACAATCTGTGTTGTACTTTGACAAGGAGAAGAGTCCATCTCAGGGTCCCATTAATGGCCTCCTGTTGTCATTTGTGCATTTCAGAATTGCCCCTAACAAACTTGCCCATCATCACACAAGAATTTTCTGCCTCAGCCACTACTTGAACCCAGTTTCCTAGACCCTAACCCTCATCTGCTCTCTTTTGCTTCATGTTTACGTAATTAGCAAGCTGGAGCATAATTCCTTTCGTGATCTACAATCTAATACATAAAGATGACAGTGACATGAATCTTGGCTTAGGATTCAATTTGCATGTTAATTCATTGTAGTTCCCCAGATATTTGGAATTTGCTCCGACAGGATCTGGGAGATGACGACATGCTCCCTGGGTGGGGTGCACTTCTGTCTCCCAGCGAGAGCCTGGAGGGATAGGTGACATAGTTTTACTGTCTACCAGGCATCATCTGCTGTGGAGGGGTGTCCACAGCAAAAAGGAAAGCAGATCACCATCGAGGAGTTCTCCTTAGTACACAATGCAAATAGAGTCAAGGCTGATTGTGAAGCATCAAGAAGCATCTGGAAATTAGTGAAGCCTGGCAAGAGAACCTGCAACAGATTAAGAAGGAACACAGGCATTTCATATAGCAGTCCAGCCTCAGTCATCTTTGGTTCATGTAATCCGTGAGAGACTTGTCTAGGGAAGAGAGAGGCTCTGGAAACAGGGAGGAAAAAGTGCAAGACTAGCCCATGTTGCCCTTGAAGGGTTTCGGGACAAACTCCATCACTTAGTTCCATCAAACTTTCTGCTCACCTTTCTGTCTTATATCCAGGAGCTGGCTTACAGGGAAGGGCGAATGTGTGACCCTGTATTCATTTCCAGCTCACTGGGGGACCCAGGAAACCCTGTCAGATTGCTAACAGCCTCGCAGGAGACCTGGCAGCAAATGCAGACAGAGCTGCCATTTTGCAACACGTCTGAAAAAACGGCAGCTTGCCAAAGACAGCACAAGGACGCTCTCCAGGAAAGACTGTCATACGTGGTTATTTATGTGTGTTACATTAGAGCTAACTGTGATCCAGACCCCAGAGAGCTAGGATGTAGGATAAAAATGGGTCTTGCCGCAAGACCTTGTGATCAGAATAGAAATCATGGCTAGATAGGAGGATGGAAAAAGACTCCGAGCTGTATGAAGAGACATGTCCAGCATCACACAGCAGTCAGTGCCACAGCCAGCGAAGGCTTGGAGCAGTCTCTAACTGCCAGATAATTTTATTCTAATATAAGATGTTCTTAGTTGCAGCAATTCATCCATTTTCACTTTTTGCTGATTTTACAGATGGTCCAATTTTAATGACAAAAAAAACAGAAGGAAAGAGTGAAATGTTTTTTCGTAGATCACTTACTCCTTTTTTTCTCTCAAGAAACTGGACCAGGTCACTGTATTTTGGCTTTAGAAACATGGATAACATTTTAATGAAGAATTGGGGGGAAAAAAATGAAAATAAATGTTGTTTCTTTTCTGTGTTCAAAACTCAATGGCTTTGCATTCCCCAGGAGTTTCTTGTGCTTTCTGAATGGCTGTTATCCTCTATGCCCTGCGTTCATAATCAGTTGTGATCCCTTCTTTATGTTCTGACCTTTCTTGATCAGAGTCTCCGGTCACAACAGGACAAATTCTGACTTTCTAAAATCATCTCACTGATGTTTTATGGCTAGTAATGACTAAAAAATGAAGGGATTTTTTTTTCCTCCAGAAAACACCATTAAACCAAATCTTTTTTTCTCACCTCAATCAGAGCCAAGTTTTTCAGCATTTCATTAAAAAATAAGTATTTGAAATTGATCAGGAGACCTTAAAATGAACATTTCCAGGTTCTAGAATAAACAAGGTCATTTTCCAGATAATATTTTTCAGAAAAACAGGACTTAGTCACGTAGCTACTGTTCCATTAACCAGGGTGCCCATGAAAACTTTTGAGTGGGTTTTGTGCATCTCTGGTCTTGGGAAATGCCAAGTTTTGCTTCCTGCATGATAATCCTGTGCAGATTAAGAGACGGGGGTTTGTGTTTCCCGCATGCAAACAGAGGGCAACATCGTGTCCCCATTTGCAGTGCAGTTGAAATCTATTTATGAAGAGCCCCGGGCGGATCTGAGTTACATTAACCATAGGCACAGACTGCCTGCGTTTATGTGGCAAATCTACCTGTAAGAGGCAGGGAGCCTTCAGGATGGGGTTGACAAATACCATCTCTCATTAGGCAGAGCTGTGGCAGGTACTGATTCCCCTGGAGCTGCAGTCGTGATGCTTATGGTTCCTGCCAGTGTGCAAGCTGTGTCCTGACTTGCTTGTTGATTCCTGCAGATCAACAGCAAAGAAGCTGGCTGGGTCTGACCCCTTTGGGGCGAGAGCAGGATTAGCATTGGCTTTCCTCCATCACTTTTCCTCCACACTAGCTTTTGGTTGTCTCCATACATTTCAGGTGTTGAAACTTATGTCTCGCTGCTCATCTCTGCTCAGTGGCTCTTGTTCTGGGATCACTGGAGCTATCAGTCATGCTTTAATTATGTGGAGCTGTTTACCTGGGCTAAATGCATGCGGGTGACAATTTGGACGCCATATGAGTTCAGTGGTAAAAACTGAGCCTGGGACTCAGGCCAAGGAAGCAGGACCAGAGGGAGCTTAATGGGACTTCCTGTAAATCACAACTGCAGAGTTTCAGCTGTGTTCTTCAATTTACCTAACTAATGTTTTCTCCAGCCCAAGTTTTTAATCAATGATAATATCGTTAATCACATAAT
This sequence comes from Opisthocomus hoazin, assembly GCF_030867145.1. NCBI lineage: Eukaryota > Metazoa > Chordata > Aves > Opisthocomiformes > Opisthocomidae > Opisthocomus > Opisthocomus hoazin. Next base: position 34,604,654 of record NC_134422.1, on the reverse strand, counting down.
TATGGCCTCATCCCATTGTCTTATAAGACTTGGGTGACTAGTAAGGACACGGTAACACTTCAGTTTGTTTTGCTGTGTTGTATTGACTAATTTAATGTAGTTGAAAAGAAGCAAACGTGCTGGGGACAGAATTCCCAAAATATAATATTTGGCTGACAATATGCAACATTGAGCTATTTCTGGAGAGTAGGTTTGTTTTTTTTGCTTATTTACACTGGTTTTCATGTCAATACACACCCTGTCAGAACCTGGAAAAAGACTTGCTTGGGTCTCATCACGTACATTTAACTCACAAGCACACATCAGCATTGTAACAAACACACAGGGGAAGAATGATTTATCCAGGCAAGAGGCAGTTTAATCATGAAGGTTCAGATAAAAATCCTTTCAGTAGAATCATGGAACCATAGAATGGTAAGGGTTGGAAGGGACCTTAAAGATCATCTGTCTCCAACCCCCCTGCCATGAGCAGGGACATCTTCCACTAGACCAGGTTGCTTAGAGCTCCATCCAACCTGGCCTTGAACACTTCCAGTGAGGGAGCATCCACAGCTTCTCTGGGCAACCTGGGCCAGTGCCTCACCACCCTCATGGTGAAGAGTTTCTTCCTAATATCTAATCTAAATCTGCCCTCTTTTAGTTTACAGCCATTCCCCCTTGTCCTATCACTACACATCCTTGTGAAAAGCCTCTCTCCATCCTTCCTGTAGGCCTCTTCAGGCACTGGCAGGCTGCTATAAGGTCACCCCGGAGCCTTCTCTGCTCCAGGCTGAACAGCCCCAACTCCGTCAGCCTGTCCTCATAGGAGAGGTACTCCAGCCCTCTGATCATCTTCGTGGCCCTCCTCTGGACCTGCTCCAACACTTCGATGTCCTTCTTATGTTGGGGGCTCCAGAGCTGGACGCAGTACTCCAGGTGGGGTCTCATGAGAGTGGAATAAAGGGGCAGAATCCCCTCCCTTGACCTGCTGGCCACGCTTCTCTTGATGCAGCCCAGGATACAGTTGGCTTTCTGAGCTGCAAGCGCACACTGCTGGCTCATGTTGAGCTTCTCATCCACCAGTACCCCCACGTCCTTCTCCTCAGTGCTGCTCTCGAGCCACTCTCTGCCCAGTCTGTACTTGTGTTTGGGATTGCCCCAGCCCATGTGCAGGATCTTGCACTTAGCCTTGTTGAACTTAATGCGGTTCACGCAGGCCCACCTCTCCAGCCTGTCAAAGTCCCCCTGAATGGCATCCCTTCCCTCCAGCGTGTCAACCACACCACACAGCTTGGTGTCCTCGGCAGACTTGCTGAGGGTGCACTCAGTCCCACTGTCCATGTCGCCGCCAAAGATATTAAACAGCACCGGCCCCAGTACCAACCCCTGAGGCACACCACTCATCACTGGTCTCCACCCTGGACATCAAGCTGTTGACTATAACTCTTTGTGTGTGTCCATCGAGCCAGTTCCTTACCCAACGAGTGGTCCATCTGTCAAATCCTTGTCCTTCCAATTTAGAGACAAGGACATCATGCGGGACAGTGTTGAATGCCTTGCACAAGTCCAGGTAGGCGATGTCAGGTGCCCATCATTTGTCCACCAACATTGTAACCCCATCATAGAAGGATAGCAAGTTGATCAGGCACAATTTGCCCTTAGTGAAGCCATGTTGGCTGTCCCCAATCACCTCCTTGTTATCCATGTGCCTTAGCATGGTTTCAAGGAGGATCTGCTCCATTATCTTGCCAGGCACAGAGGTGAGGCTGACTGGCCTGTAGGTCCCCGGGTCATCCTTTTTTCCCTTTTTAAAAGTGGGGGTGATGTTGCCCCTTCTCCAGTCAGTGCCCAATAGAACATAGGGAGTTCTTTTGTAGATTAACTCCTGCAAGGGGCTGAAATCCCAGTGTTAGGCAGCATCAAATCCCACTGATGCCATAAACCATGGCAAGGAGCACGGAGACTAGGAGTTAAGAATACATGTTATTGAATCATGTAAAATGTTTTTTGACTCCTGGATTAATGTTAGAGACTTGGGTCTAATGTTATAGTTTGGGGAAAGAATATTTAATTTTTCACATCCTGTCTTTTTGTTCAGTTTTGACATTTTTTGACATTTTTTTCCTGCTTGACTGACCTGATCTCCTTCTATGACCAGGTGACCCGCCTAGTGGATGAAGGAAAGGCTGTGGACGTCATCTACCTGGACTTTAGTAAGGCCTTTGACACTGTTCCCCACAGCATCCTCCTGGAGAAAATGGCTGCCCATGGTTTGGATGGGTGTACTCTTCACTGGATAAAGAACTGACTGAATGGCCGAGTGCAGAGAGTGGTGGTGAATGGAGTTAAATCCAGCTGGCGGCTGGTCACGAGTGGTGTCCCCCAGGGCTCAGTTTTGGGTCCGGTCTTGTTTAACATCTTTGGCAATGATGTGGATGAGGGGATTGAGTGCTCCCTCGGTAAGTTTGCAGATGACACCAAGCTGGGTGGGAGTGTCGATCTGCTTGAGGGTAGGAAGGCTCTGCAGAGGGATCTGGAGAGGCTGGATCGATGGGCTGAGGCCAACTGTACGAGCTTCAACAAGGCCAAAAGCCAGGTCCTGCACTTGGGTCACAACAACCCCATGCAGTGCTACAGGCTTGGGGAGGAGTGGCTGGAGAGCTGCCTGGTGGAAAAGGACCTTGGGGTGTTGGTCGACAGCCGGCTGAACATGAGCCAGCAGTGTTCCCAGGTGGCCAAGAAGGCCAACGGCATCCTGGCTTGTATTAGGAATAGTGTGGCCAGCAGGAGTAGGGAGGTGATCGTGCCCCTGTACTCGGCACTGGTGAGGCCTCACCTTGAGTGCTGTGTTCGGTTTTGGGCCCCTCACTACAAGAAAGACGTCGAGGTGCTGGAGCGTGTCCAGAGAAGGGCAATGAGGCTGGTGAGGGGTCTGGAGAACAAGTCTTATGAGGAGTGGCTGATGGAACTGGGGCTGTTTAGTCTGGAGAAGAGGAGGCTGAGGGGGGACCTTCTTGCTCTCTACAACTACCTGAAGGGAGGTTGTAGTGAGGTGGGTGTTGGTCCCTTCTCCCAACTAACTAGCGATAGGATGAGAGGCAATGGCCTCAAGTTGCGTCAGGGGAGGTTTAGATTGGATATTAGGAAAAATTTCTTTACTGGAAGAGTGTTCAGGCATTGGAATAGGCTGCCCAGGGAGGTGGTTGAGTCCTCATCCCTGGAGGTGTTTAAAAAATGTGTAGATGTGGCACTTCAGGATATGGTTTAGTAGGAATGGTGGTGTTGGGTGGATGGCTGGACTTGATGATCTTACAGGTCTTTTCCAACCAATTGTTCTATGATTCTATGACATTTCTCTGCCAAAGTCCTCCTTTACTGATCCACTGTTCCTAATTTTACTGGATCATCAGCATTGTCCCATCTGGAAAGACGGCAGCTCTTTTCTTCAGAGACATTTTAAGATAAAGAGATCCTCTTCTACGCCTCTTGGGTGTAGGGAGGACTCTGAATGCTGAATTTCATAGAGTTCCTTGTATTCTCAAAGAAGCAGGGATAAATGACAAGGCTGTGGGAAGTCCAGCATTTGAAGTCCAATCTCCAGCTCTGTTGCAGACCTCCAGTCTGACAATTGGAGCAGATTCTATCCTCACACAACAGAAATAAGATGGAGCTATATTAGGGAGTAAAGTTAGTCTTCCCAGTTTAATCCATAAAGAAGTTTTCACATTATTAACAAAAGCATACACCTTGGTTCCTGCAGCCTAGGCCAGGCTTGGCTTAACCCAGGGCTGTGGCTGGTTCTTCCTGGCTGGTGCTGCCTGGAGGCTGTGCCCAGGTCTGCTGGTGTTTGCCCTTTCTGTGTTCAGGGGTGTCGTGAGCAGGACTGGGTTAGGGTGGGCTCCCTCTGCTTTCAGTGGCTCACTGGCACCAGGAGCACCAGCCGCTGGTCTACCTGCTGCCATGCTGCCGTGTGTGCAGGTGCCTGGCTCTTGCTGGACTCATCCCATCTATAGTAGCTATCTAGATATGCATTTCTGTCTGAAATCAGCCCATCTTGAAAGATGCTTAACAAAATACACTCTACTGGTTTTCTTCCCCGCAGGCCAATCTATCATTCTGAATTGGGCAGAAAGGACCTTGCTTAAAAAGGTGCCTCAAAGCTGGTGATCTGTGCTCATCAGAACCAGCCACCATCACTTAATTCCTTCCAGTCCTTCCCCATCTTCTGATTTCACCTTTTTACTGCCATCAGTATTTATGTTCTCCCCTGTCCAAAGACTCATTGTTACTTGGTTTGCAGCTGGCTTTTGCTGATATCATGATTTCACTGGAGATCTTGCAATAATTAGCAGTTTGGATTTTCTTCTGAGGATGCTGAGACTCATGGTGGTTTTCTTCGGGTTTTGGTTTTCTTTTTCAGAAAATGAAGCTCTAGTTCAGTTACTGCAGAAAACTGAAAGTTGCAACTGGAAGTTGCATGAAGATTGAAAACTAGAAGGCAGATATTCAGAACATACAGAGTGTTTTTATAAACCCGTCAATTTTTGAGCCAGTTTCACAGTTTCCAAGCCTAGCTTGGAAGTTTGGAATGTTTTGGGGTAGACAGTACTACACAAACAATATCCATTTCAAACACACATGCATCCACAAGCCTCTTATTGGCACTTGTGGAATTATCAGTAAAATTGAGGTTTTACATCTGAAAATTAAGGTTTATATGAAAAACGTAGCAGTGTTCACCCATTGAGGAAAAGCATGAAATCCAAAGGAGCTCTGAGGATGGGACACAGCTGCAGCAGGCATGCGAGGAATCCACTCACACAGCAGCTCCCTGCAATGTACCATAGAGGACGGAACGGAGTGGAGACTCCGTGGCCCTGCTCCGTGATGATAAAGTGGGAAGAAATGGTTCTCTAGAACTGATAAGCAGCTCATCTGGTCCCCTGAGCCAACAGGTTTTCGAAACCTTGCCAAAGTGCTATCCTCTCGTGAACTTTGCTCATTTTAATATCATTTTAATACCAAAACACACCTCCATCCCAAAGGCTACCCGCCTCCAAGGTGCGACCACCCCTCTTCGAGTCTGCGCTTTCGATTTTTCGTAAACTATACCTTTAAATGTGAAGCGAGAGAATTTTACACCAATCATGATAAAAGGTATGTATGACTACAGTCACTCAAACTCCACCTTAAAGATAGAAAGGATATAAAAATAGCCAGAGAAATGGGGGATTTTCGGAGAAGAAGATAACACCGTAGATTTTCGGAGAAGATCTTCGGAGGAAAAGAAGATAACACCGTGAGCAAGTCAAGGGAAACTCCACCTCAGACTGCCTCCAACAACCGGGATTGGCTGACGGGCTGAGCCTTGCTTCTCCCCGCCTTGGGACGCCTTGGGTGAGACTTAAACTAAGCGCTTTTCCCGGGAATAGTTACTCCCTAATGTTTATAGCCAGGCTGTATTATTATTTATAAACTTTTCACGCGTTTTATATTTGCACGTGCTTTCTTGCAGACAGTCACTATCACCGGCAATTCAAAAAACCTCTATACCTGTTGCACAAATAAAACTGCACTGTTCAAGTAGCCAGTTGTCACAGTTTCTCACTGAACGCGACCAAATGCAGCCGTGCTAGTTCATGAGCACGACTGGACTGAAGGTGCAGACTGCTGTTAGTGTATCCAGGATCGTGGTAGTTTAATATATGTATTAAACGCGACTGGACTGGTAGTGGCAAATTGGACATCACTCAGAATTCAAACATAGCCGCACCTAGCCTCTCACTTCGGTGAAGAGCGTTAGAAAGCAAGAGGGTTTATTTTCTGCCAAATTAACGCGACAGCACTGTGAAAACATTGCTATTTCTCCTACAAATAATACCATGTGATATTATTCGTACTAGCTTGATGTCCCAGTTGGAGCTGTGTCATGCAATGCGCCAGTTTTGTTTTCATCTTGCTACTCATTCCTTTAACGTCCATGTGGTAGCTGAAATACTGCAGCCTGCTGACCTTACTTTACTGTTTTCCTCTGATTTTCAGTTGTGCTGAGATTAGCACTTACTTGTTTTTGCAATCCTTGCCTTTCCCCCTTGTTCTCTTCTGTATGACATGATCAAAAATTGTTTGCACAGGATTTTTATGAACTTCTGCACTCACTAACTTGTCTTTTGAAATATCCCCCATCAATTTTCCACTTTGACATCTCCTGCAGCCTGCCATTCCTTAGCACTAATTTCTCTCACTTCCCCTGCTTTTCCAGGAAGAAATTCTGATTAAGCAATAAATGCTGGGCCATCCATCATTTTATGCCAGTCAGAAGTTACATGGTGCTTCTCAGCCTCTAAGACACAGATCATTCTTAATCATCTGTAGTAAGCCATGGGTAAAAAAGATGAAGACCTGATTTCCATTTGCCATCCCCTTGTGATCCTGTCTGACACTACGGAGGCACGGCAAAGCCATTGTAAGCACCATGTAACAGTGCAGCACAGCTGATTAGAAACCTGCAAAGCTCAGACAGTTTCATGAAAATCCTGTCAGTCAGCTTTCATTTGATTTCTGGTTATATTTTCATTTATTTACAGTATTGCCCATTATGTGTAGAGTGTTTGCTAAACACTGAAGAATAATGGTCCTGTCCCACGTAGCTGACAGCAGAAGGGCTGACAAAAGGAAGGAATGCAGTAAAAGTGGTAATTTATGTATGAGTCATGTTTCCCAGCCAGCTGTGCTGATAAAAAATGGCTGGTTTTACAGGAAGACTGGAAAACAACAACAACAAAATTACCTCTGTGAAAAAAAAAACCAAAATATTTGGACCAGCACTTTGATTAAAGATGACTTATTGCTGACAGCACAGGGAAGGGAGTCCTGGAGAGGCATTTAGATTTGTCAGATGCAGGCCTATGTAGGGGAAGATATTTCTAGCATAGACACCTGCACCTAAGACAATATGGAAACAGCAGCAGAAGATCTTGCCTATGGCACAGAAAAAGCTGATAAGGACGCAGGAAAACAGAAGGTGTGAAGAGTGAGAGATGAGAATTGATAAGGCAGGGGTGGAGTTGTGAGCCGAGGGCAGTTGTTGAGGCAGGGGAGGAAGTCATCTGAGGTAGTTTTTCAGCAGATTGCCAAGTAGTCCCATATCCACCTAATGCAGAGAATTCTGCAGGAAGGTTTGCGTTTTCATCCAGCCAGCGTGACTTGGGGACTGACTTTGCTCCACTTAGAGGCAATGACAGACTCCTATTGATTCATAGGAGCCTTAGAAATCAAAGAAAACTTGCTGTCATAACTGGCTAATTCAATAAAAGCATTGATTTCTCTGGCTGGACAATTAAAGAGCATGAATGCAGCATAGCTGATTTCTGTCTCTGAATTAATGTAACAAATGATCATTGATTCAAGTGAGAGGAAACTGTACCCCAAAGGAAAAGACCGCCCATATTAAAAAATCACCCAGCCTATTGAGTTGGTCTTTAATGTGCCACAGATAGAGCTAGTTGCCATTCACTGGGAACCCTTTGCCTGCATTTCCCTACATAACCTGTCGCTCAGTTGTAGAGCACCCTTGGGTTCTGCATCAACAGCTGTGGAACCGTCTGGGGTTTGTCTGAAACAGTGACTTTATCAGCCAGCATTCCTGTGGAGGGTTTGAGAGTAACTTTTTTGGACAGAGACTCCTGCAGAGAAAAAGGCAGCTTAGAGCAATGCTCGTCTGTGCTTGGCACGGGTGAGCTGTCTGTGCCTGATGTTTATTGTAAAACAGAAACAGTCTTTATGTTCATACTTATCTTCCTTTAATTCTCCAGCAACTCATAAAGGGTTTCCCTCAGTCACAGCATAGTGGCACCAAACGGTAGGTTGTTTCCGCCACTTCAAAAAATGGGATGAAGAAGAATCTCTGAATCTTTTCTATTTTTCCTTCTTTTGCAGTTCCTGGTTTCTCATGGACATAGAAATCAAGTACCGTATCTACATCTCCACTGCAGCTAATGGGAGAAGGCACCTGGACACATTTGTTGCAGGGAAAATCTGAAGTTGACATATCTCTCCTCTTTGCAGTATGCATCTGTGTTGGTTAGCAGGACTTGGAATTTAGTTGACTGGGTTCTTCTCACCTGGCAGAGCAGCTGAGGTAAAGGCAGACATACAGGGACAGGGAATATCCCAGAAAGGGGATGCAGGAGCCCCTGGGGTTCAAAACTGGTAGTGGGAGCACCTCATAGCATCATTCCAGATGAATGGCACTAGTTTTTCCCTGGGCTCAAGACGGCTCTCTCTTCCCCCGCAGTAGGGAAGATGCTTTGAGCCCAACATCAAAGCCATAAAAAAAGGAACTTCTCAGAGCACTCACAGTAGCTGAGAATGAGCCCAGATATTTTCAGGGCTGCTGGGTAGTTGCAAAGTTTGGTTATAGCTTCATGCTTTGCTACACTGACTCAGGAGTCGGTGTCTGATGCAGTATGATGACACTTCTTTCACAGGCAACTGGTTTGCAACTGTCCATTTGTAAACCTCTTTGTCTGTGGAGATCAGCTTTAATGGTGTTGAGGTGTATGGTTAAAACTTGAACTACCTGACTGTACCACAGAAGCCCTGGCAGATCAGACTGCAGGGGTCCCAGCTGCTGACAAGACCAGCCACCAAGGGTGACTAGCCTTGCAGTAGGGAACACATCCCAGTGTCCCTGGCTCCTAATTTGCAGGCTGGCTGGTGTATATGGGCTGCCAGCGGAGGTGGGAGCTGTGGGTATGCTGCAGCACTGGCACAGAGGCACGGTTGATTCTGCTGTTCCCTGCTAGGGATGAAAACCTGGAGTGCAGGACAGGCAGTGACATTTTAATGGCTACGGTTGTTTGCGTCAGTGTACAAGAGTCAGGGCACTGACCTGGGGAATGTTACGTTTTGACCTTGATCCATGGGCTTTGACGTAGAGCAGACCCACCTCGATAACGGATGGGACTTCCCAACACACGCTGACCTGCCAGAGGTAACTATCTCCTATCGTCACCGTGCAACAGTCAACCACTGCTTCTGTGTTTGATGTCTCTTTTTTTTCTTTTTTTTCTTTTCTGATAGCCTGCACCTGTGATAGAGATGTTCTGAGAGCCCCAGAAGACACAATGCTCCTTCTTCTCTTCATCCCAGGAACAGGACTTAAGAGATGTGATGAGAGTTGTGGAGCATTAATGGAGCAGGATGCTCAGTGCTAGAGGGGAGGAGGGATATTTTGATCAGCCACCAGGATAAAAACTAAGCTGCTTTGCAACATAGCCTGATACAACGTGGCCGTTTAGAAAAATGTGCCTATTAAAAGGTCAGGTGTGGTCTTGCATTCTGGACTGACGCTTGCACAAGCTGGTAAATGATACAGAATGAGTACCTCACGAGGTTAATTTTGTCTATTTGGGATCACCACGAACAGCCCATTAGAAAATAACAGTTTTCTCAGAGGATGCCAAATTTCTGGTTGTTATTATTTCTGCAAATAATACTGAATCTGTAACTTGATTGAGAGCAGCTTATTGCAATATTCAGTGGTCAGATTCGGAGTGTTAACTGGAAAGATAGCTACTTAGTGTGCTTCTCTTCACTGAGCAGGGGAGCGAAACTCTTAGAAACAAATTTCTCATGTGCAACAGGCAGAGGGACAACCACAAGTTCAGTTTTGCTACCCCAAACCATTCAACAATTGTGACATCTTTGCATTATGTGGTCTTTCTGATGTCCATATCTTTTTAGAGTTTATGTTTTTCAGCATTTCTTGCAGTTGTGAGGGCTGAAAATGGATTTTTTGCTTTAAGGAAAGACAGTACTCTCATTTATACCCCAGATCCCAGAACCAGAAACGTTAGGGAAAAATTAAATACCTGAGAGCACCAAACTGCAAATGTTCTTTCAGAATAAAACACAGGATTTGCTCGCAGTAAACTGTCAGTGCTCCTGCTGGAAGTGTAGAGTGCTTGCAGAAAACCTCTGTGAAAAGCACCAGACAGACTTGTTTAAAAATTCAGGTACACATTTACAGGCTGAGAACTTTTTTTTTACTTTAGTTGTAACATAGCCCCACTCTTGTAACTGCTGAGGCTGTCACAGAAGCTTTTTGTTTCCTAGCAAAAAGTACCAGAGGCAACAGTGGTACGTTCAAGCAAGCTTTGATGCAGAATTTCAAAAGCATGATTTCTATTCCCTCTCCAAAGCCTGGCCCCCAGAGACCTTCCTTGACCTCTTCCAGGTATGAAACAGTCTCACATGGACTGTGGTGCTTTTCTTCATAAGATTCTTCCATGTCCTCCCCACATGCATCTTTCCAAGCAGACAGCTGAAATGTTACCAGCAACGCTTTGTTCTGTGGATGGATTTTGATTATTAATAAGATGGTCAGGAAGAATGGGACAATTTCATGTCTTGTCAAAGCAGCACAAGTAGGATGCTGCTTTTATGAGACTTGCCACTGCTCCTCCCTCCTCTAGATCATCTCTTTCATGTGCCTGAGCAGGGCTGGGCTGCTTCATGGAGAGCTGTAACAGCATGGGAAACAGCCCAGGAAGTAGTTTATGAACAGCAAAGAGAAAACAAAAAAAGCTGATTGCAGTTTGAAGTTGAATTTCCACTACCTTCCAAGCGGGCATTCCAGTATGAGTACATTAAATTCACATATTACTCAACAGCCAGGGCTGTTTAGCAATAAGGACCTCTGGCACTGAAAGAGACTCGAACTAAATCTTTCCAGCCAGCAATAAAACGCAAGGAGTGTCATGCTGAAGATCACTGGGTCACATAGCTTGTTAAGGCTAGAGGCTGGAGGCTTATTTGTGCAGTCGCTGCAAGTGATGCTGTCCTGTGACACGCTCACTGTCATGGATAACTGCCTTGGAGAATAAAAAAGGAAAAATTAAATGTAGTCCTACAAATGCAGTTCTGTAGCCACAGTAAATTAAATTGTGCATGCACACACATATACACAGAGAGAGCATGAGGGCTTTTTGAAACTTCATCCGTGCTGCATTTGGAATTGGTTTTATAGCTGTTGATTGTTGTCTGTGGAAAAAAAGAACTGCAAATGATGCTTGTTGTGCATCCCAGAAAGTAAGAAAAAAAAGGCACAAAGCTAACGCATGCTACAGTCTTGTATGGGAGTCCCCAGCTTCCAGTCTGTGGCAAAGGAAGAAGGCAGTGCGAGGTTTTCACATTTTCTCTTACAAAAACAAGGTGCCTGACTCCCCAGCTTTCATGAGATTTGAATAACGAAATAGTTCTAACATGTTTATGTTAAGGTTTGACTTCTGTGGTGCTTTGCATTGCATCCACAGCATGCAAAATGCCTTCCTGCTGTCAAGGAGAGGCCTCTGGCTCCCACAATCTGGAGCCCCAGTCCTGAAAGGATGCCATCACACGCATTTCTTCCGCTGTTTGGGTAGCTGTTCCACATTAAAGTTGTCTGTGGAGTTAAGCATGTGTATAAATGATTGTAGAATTGGGGCTTTGAGATACTTAAGGGCTATGAATTTTAAAATGGTTTCTTCTGGGGATTTTACAGGCACTTGTGCCTGCCTTGCTTATACTCCAGCTGTGGAAAATTGTCCATAGTTATCTGATACACCATGTGTCTCACAATGGCTGGATTGACATTGTTCCTGCTCAGCTCAGAGCATGTGTGTTATCGATTATGGCTGAACTACCCACACCATGGTGGGACTCCCAGCTTGGGACTCTCTTCAGCAGCCAGGAGGAGGGTGATAGCCGAGTGACTTAGTGCTCCTAATCTGGCTGCACGCGTGGAAATGGTCCATGAAGCCTTCTGCCATGAGAAAGCACCTGAACGTACTGTTAGCAAGCTACCTTACTACCAACTGAAGGAAGAGGCCCCCAAGTTACCTAATTTTCAGGGGACCGAACATACTTAACTTTGAGCATTGCAGCCGTGGCTATGCGTGCCTCTAAAAATCAAGGGAATCATAGGGACTCTTCAATGTTCAAGAAAACGTGCTGCTGAAACTACCTATGCTCTTACCCCAGAGTGTGTGTGTGGGGGGGGAATTATTCCACCTTCTCACATGCATGAGAGTTTTTTGTCAAAATCTATATTTCCCTTCCCAAAAACATTATTTAACCAATGCTTGATAAGGATTTTTTTAAAATTAAGATTTTCCTCAACTTTTCCATGAAATATAAGATACTTCACTGTCAAAAACCATTCATTTGGACCACTTGTAAGACGTTTCATCAAAGTGGCATTAATATATGGGACTGAACAAGTCTCTGTAAATACCAGTGGTGTAGGAACGCAGTGTTTTACATTCGTGGAGGCCCAAGGCTCTTGCCTGTCTCAAAATGATGCATTCTTCGGCAACCTTTGTGCCCAAAGCAGTGTGAAAATTGTCAGGCAGCTCAGAATTGCTTGCAACATTTATTGCTATCCTAGCCCTTTTCCAAATGAATCTGTGCCTAACTTGCTTCATGTAAATGCAGGAGACAAAATGTTGGTTCTGCAATAGCTTGAGTAGTCATGCAAGCCAGTGTCTAGGTATCATAGACTCCTCAATATTGCTGTTCTTGTGCTGAGAGGAGAAATTTTTCCTATGGGAGACAGCTAATCTAGTGGTTGATGATTTCTGCTATTACATGTTATGTTATTTGCACTCTCTAGGTTTCTTCATACAAGTTAAACAGCCTGCACTGGTGAGAAGGTTAATGCCTTGCTGTGTCATCTGACTGACACTGGATATTATCTCCACATTTATCCTCTGGTTTAACTTCTAGGAAGAAGTTATATCCCAGCTAAATATCACAATCCCATTTCCTATCGGAAGTCCTTACTGCTTTCTTTGAATTATCAGAATGGCACAAACTGAGGCTTGTTCACCCATTCCTACTGAGATACTTGTATATATGTATGTATATCATTGTCTTTTAACTAGTTTTGGAAAAGAAGGCATCGGCTAGCTCCTTTCAAGCGGTTACACAGATTAGTGTCTACGGAGAGTGCACACATTCATGGTATTTTTTCCTCGAGCAGACATCTCGTGCTACTTCTGTTTTCTTGGAGGCAATGAATGCTGCTCCCAGTGCATCACCAAATGTCTCATTATGAAGTCATTAGAGAATGGTTTTTAGAAGTGTTTTGACTGTAAGGAACCCCAATCGTTATTGTTACTACTACCTTCTGGCAATGGAGAGGAAGACACTGATGAATCCTCCTTTGATGTCTGTTAAAACAAGCTGAAGAAAAAGGGCAGACCTTTGGACTCTAAATAATGATACTATCCATAAATAATAAAGCTCTTCGGGGCCTTTGTAGACAGACTGTAATTTCCTGCTGAAAGGTATTCATCTTCATGAACAGTCCCAGTGTCTGTCCTGTGCTCCTGTGCTGCTTTCTTACCACTGGTCCAGCTGTGTTTCATGGCTATAAATTTCTTACAGAACATATTTCTTATTGTGGTAGTTGTAGTGGCATCCAAAAGGACACACATCTTGGGTTTTTTTGATAATTTAAAAGTTTTTCCAGACAGAAATTTTGTTTGGGCAAGAAAAAATCCCAAGAAGCAACAAACAAGGTCATTTGTTTGAGATTTCCAGACTACAGAGGTGACTACAACTCTGGCCCAGTTCTGCAACTTGGAAGCTGCAAAACTGAGCAAGTCATTTGGGATGTCTTGGATTTTGGACCAAGGCGCCCAGAATTTAGTCACCAAACAACCTGGCTAACAGTCAGGGGGATCTGCCAGGCCTGCTGGACATCCAGAGGTCCTGGACTGATGGCTCTAGACAACTTGCTTTTTAGCTTTGCAGTGCATATACAGTAGGACCAGTACAACCAGGACCTATCTGACCTGCTGAGCAGGTTCTGCATGGTGGATTGCTGTATGCCCACCAAGCATGGCCTATTTTGGATGTGATCGACTATCTGTGGCTATCCAGAAGATGCTGGACTTGCTGTGTGCTTAGTGCAAGTCTGTTCAACAGTACTTGAGTTTAACTTCTCCTCTTTCTCTGTTCCATACCCAAGAAAACTCATGTGATGGAAGCAAAGTCACAGTATCAACTCTAGACTTTACCTTGTTGTCATTTCTCTTTCAAAAATAAAACTGCAGCGTGGTGTTAGATAAGTCCAGTGGTGAAAAATCTCTGAGGTATAAATCTAGAGTAGGTTCTTGCCCATTTGGTTATCCAGGGATGGGCATATCATAGCTAAAGAGCTCTGTGTGTATCAAGGGCACCTCCCAAGATAAGGGAACATCATGCAACCACTAGTGAGGGCGTACCAGTGGCAGACAGGTGGGTAATTGCAAACTCTAGCTCTGCAGTTGAGGCCCAGGTACACGGCAGCACTTCTTACAGAGACTCCCAGGGAGCCACTCTCTTCCCCAGCACGTGTACCACATCTGCTTCCCCGGCTCTTCAAGGTACACGCTGCGTGCCTTGTGCTCAGGCACATACAGATTTTGAAATACGGGCCATAAACTTAGAGCATGCCTTGTAATAAGCCCTGCTTATATACACTGTGCTGCCTTCAGCTGAGGAAATGGGATCAGAAGCCCAGACTGTTTTCCTCAGGAGGGGTGCTGGTGTGATAATTGATAGGGAAAGGAGGGGTGAGCACTCTCTCTCAGGCTGGTTAACTGAGCCTCAGGTTGAACCACCCTCCCTCTCACATTCAGTGAAGATTGCCCATCTCCATTGTATGAGTCAGAGAATCAAACCCTCTTTCGGGACATCTATCAATCACCTGAAGAGGAAAAAGGGTTCTTTAACCTTTCCTTTGCTATAAATTAAGGAGCTTTCAAAAACAGTCTGTAGGTGAGCAAGCCCTTCTCTGCTTCTGTCTGTGCCCCTCCATCACTGCAGTGCTTGTATGAGACTATTACAACACATAGTTTTCTTCTACGGCAAGAAAGTTCCCAGCTATAGGAGGCTGACAGGCCTTGTGTAACTTGTCATTACTCATCAGCACTCCCCACACTCGTTTAGATCTCAAGGTGTGGCTTTAATTAGCTGATTTTGTAAGAACACCCACGTGACTTGGTGATGGATAGACACCCTAGAAACCTATTAAATAGGAGTGTAGTAACTCTATGTCTTTAGAGTACTATTTCAGATTGTTGTTTGCTCCTAGAAATTGAGTCTGTTTGTCCATCCTTTCCTGTAACTTCTAAACTTGTTTGTTAATTTCAACCAGGTTATGCTGGTGGATAAATCACACAGAAATTATCAGGCCTGTAGGTATTTCATAGAAAGGTGCAACCAGGTAGAAGAAAAAGAGTAGGTTAAATGCCTGCACTGAGAATCCTGTGCTTGTTTAGGTAACAGAACATCCCTGTGGGAAGGAGCATGTGGGAATGCCCCAGCTATGAGGGGAAAAAATATTGCTTGCAACTCAGTTACTTAATCTGAGCAAACTGGACTATAAGTAGATGTCTTATTATCTTATAATAATATTTGTTTGTGT
Source organism: Opisthocomus hoazin (assembly GCF_030867145.1). Classification (NCBI taxonomy): domain Eukaryota; kingdom Metazoa; phylum Chordata; class Aves; order Opisthocomiformes; family Opisthocomidae; genus Opisthocomus; species Opisthocomus hoazin. The sequence goes on along the minus strand of NC_134422.1, from coordinate 34,589,218 downwards.
TTTTTTCTGTTGCTACTTTTAAGTTCTCTTATCTCAGCACCTTGGTGATGTCTTCCATTTTGCTAGGTTTCTGTGGTCTTCAGTACGTATCAACCAAGTCTCATGGGCTTTTGCTGAAGCTGCCTGGGGCTTTGAAGTGGTCTGCAATCAAGATATGTGCTTGGCCAAGGACTCTTTAGTATTTGATATCACATAGAGTCAGCCTTGTAAATCCAAAGACTTTATATTGTTTGGAGCTAAACAAAGCTTTGCTTTGCTTGTCTTTATAACACTGAGCAGGTTTTTGGTCTAGTTAGTAGCCTTTTGAATAGCGCAATAAAATCAAGTGGTACCCTCTGTACAAGTTGAAATTTTGCTTTACCCATGTTTTAGTGGGGTTTCATTGGACTTACTTTTCAGTGGTGTCCTTAGATCTGAAATAAGAAGCTCTTTTCTAACCTTATGCAGTCGAGACCATCAAATACCTTCCTCAGGATATCTTGCCCATGTTCTGTAAGTTAGACAGCTGTTCGTTCATCTTCACTCATCCAAACTCACCTTAGACATGTATTTGCGTCTTTCAGCCCACTATTTCAGGCTCTGTGGGAGGATGTCTGTCCCTACATAAGCTTACTTGCTAGCTGGTCCTGTTTTTATATGGGAGAACCAAGACAAGTTTTCTTTTTCAGTACTGGTGGTCACTGCTCTGTTGATACTGGCTTAATGTTCTGTGTTGCAGTATCTATCAGGATGTACGCTCTTGGTGTTCTTTCTACTTTTTCAAGTCCGCCAGTTGTTAAGCCAATCTTGCATTTATTATGGAACAAACTAAAAAAAACTTCTTTTCTAAATCCAGGTGACTGAGGGTTTATCTTCCCATCATGTGTGGATGACTATAGCTAATTTTTAACTTAATACAATTTTAATCTTTCAGGAAATGTGTGTTTCCTTTGCATACAGAACAGCGCACTGTTGTGACAAGCGCATCTTGCCTCTGCTGTCTCCTTATTCTTGCAGTCTGTCTTTAGGCTTTTTAATTTGGAAGCTGGTTTGTTGAAGTTTTTTGGCAGCTTTGCTGATGCTTTCATTTGGAAAACATGGTTGTCCCCAGCCTTGGAAATACCCATTGTTCTTTGCAGAGTGAAATCCATTTTTGACAGTGACCTTGCTTTTGTCTTGTTATCAGTCTTACCATAAATAGTGCGATCTCTAATTAGTCCATCTGTCAGCTGTCCAGGTTCACATGGCAGGACATGAGTGTTGCCACGCAGATCGGAAACTAGCTGAATGCACAAAAGAATGATACATGAGAAATGTCAGGATTTGGATGCTGGTAGCTGTCTAATGTCTTGTTGCAAGCCTTGGCATTAGATCTGGTGTCAATGTTGTTAATAATCTAGGGGAGGGGTTAAAGGACATACTAATGGATCTTGCAACGATATCGTCTGCTTGCTCTTACAAAGCAAGGCTCTTGAGCAAAGTTTGCATTGTAACAGGCATTCCTGTTACTGCATCAGGTAATGCCCACTTGCTAGCCTTGAGATTCAGTGGGTTTGTGGAGACTGAAAGTTGGACCCTGGCCTCAAGAATAAGGATTTGGAGAAAGAGTTTTAATTAAGGAGGCACTACATATAACTGTCTGAGCACAACGGACATGAGGTGGGCTTGAATACATACTGTGAAGAACTATGCATTGCTGGGCTTATTTGCTGAGAAGGAGGGTGAAATAGAAGGGGTATGTGGCTCTGCTGGTGAACTTTTACTGTACCAGGGAGAGATTAAACTGGGGTTATTGGTGACTGCCAGGATCTATCAGTAGCCGCTGCCTTTCACTGTCCATGATTTGTGCCCACAACTCTTTTCTGACTAACTTTTAATCCTAATTCGGTGTTGTGCGTGAATGGTATCACAGGGTTTTGTAACTGGTGGAAAAGGGACAGAGTGAAGCCTCCAAGCAGCCTGTGGCAAGGTAGGTGTGCATGTAGGAGCATCACAAATAAAGCCCTCAGCTGCTGGGCGTGGTGGGAAATGATTCATGGACCTGTAGGTTTGCTTAGGACCAGATGTAGATGAAGGTGACCTTAGGAGCAAACGAGTAGGGTAAAGGGCTGGCTGGTAACACTGCACTTCTGAACAGAGACACCATGGCTTTAAAGCCAAAAGCTGCCTAAATCTGCTCCTACAGAACATTGTTGACGTAAGAGGAAAAAAACCCTAATGATGAGCTCTTCTGAAAATCCTATCCCAAATGTTTTTAGCCTGTGGTGCCTCTAATTCACTTGCAGGAAGCTCAGACATTTTGCTTTTGGTGTTTGACTGCTCTGGTATCAGAGTGTTGCAAAACTCGTACTTGGTTTGGGGGCTTTTTCCTGGAAATAAGGCTGCTCTGTAGAAATAAACAGTTAATATCCAAGGGCCTTGAGCCGCAAATCAGCAGCACAGTTCTCCTTGAACTCTTTAGAGTGGGTCCTGTGTGACAACATCCTCGTGTTTCCAAGCTAACTGATGACTATGGACCACTGGAGGGAAAATTGCTTCCAAGAGGAGCTGTTTTGCAAATGCATTTTAATGGGGGCTGCGGGGGAAATCACCATTGTGGAAATGTCTTTGCTCGTGGCAGAGTGGTACTGTGGTGATGCCACATCACCTGCAGTTTCCATAGCGGATAATAATATTGCTGCCCATTTTAGGTTTTCTGAGGGCTCTGGCTTTTTTCAAAAATGATGAGTGAGCATCTCTCTAAAAAATATGCCTAGTTCAGGTGCCTGAAATTAGGCACCCAGAAAGTGTGGAGAAATTTACATCTCTAGGTTCTTGTCATGCCTTTGGAAGGCATTTGGAGTGACCCAGAGAGTATATGCAGTCTCACACTGGGGAATGCCACGGGCTGCTCAACAAAAGCCTTTTTTTATCATCTAGCAAATTGTGTTCCAGTTTGTACAAGTGTCTTACGCCATTTCAGCATCATCCAGCACTGTGTACCATGTTGCCTAATGCTGTCAATTCCTCAGGCAACTGCTTCCCTATCTGTGAGAAAGGCAGTGTTTTAAGTTGGCCACAGACTTTTAACTTTTACCTCCCTCAGTGCTGCAAGGGCATGTGATGTTCTTTGATTCCTACTCATTCTAGTTTCAGAGAATCCTAAAATTTAAACTTGGTTTGAAGGCCTGCCCTTTGATAGAGGACTACTCCATGAAAATGAGCAGCTGTGCAAGGGCTTTGAGCTGAAAATCAGTCGTACCCATTGCATGAAGGCTTTTCTTGCTCTGTTCTGCATCTGTCTCTGGTAGAAATGGTGACACTTCTATTTTTTAGCGCCTTGCTAGTGCGTGTGACCTTAGCAAAGTGCTGTCTAACAGGACATGTAAGTGTGCACTTACCCTTGAGCAGACAGGTCTGCGAGCACCCTACAGCTTGCAGATAGGAGTGTGGGGCTGAAGGCTGCTTACTCGGCAGTCCTTGGCATGGCTTGGTTTGTGGATAAGAGATCACAGCTGAAGTCTGTGCATAGATCTGAGATCTCTAAGGAGAGTGTGTCAAACATCTGGCCAATATTAGCTTGCACAAGCCATGAGGAAATCCCATCTGTTGCACAGTCTGGACTTGCTCCTGAGCTAATTTTTGTAACCAAAGACACTGCAAGCTCTGTAAGAGGAAAGTACCAAATTCAGAGTCCTGCGTCTTCATGAGTCATGGCATTACCCCGTCAGTCCCCTTGCAGATCTCCTTTGGTTCATTCCGCTTTGCGTGTAGTTCTCTGGCGTGGTAGTTCATCTGGTTATGCTTCTTCACTCACTGCTGGTGTGATCTCTCCTCCAGGTCCTTGAGGGCACCTAACCACTGTTCACCTGGCTGCCTCTGAAAGTCTCTGCTGTGGTTTAGTTGTAGCATGCAAAGTCACTACAAGATTAGTGTTTTGTTTTGGTTTTTTTCCTGGTAGCCAGTAGAATAGGTTTTTAATGTTTCTTTTCTGGCACTGGCTTCAAGGTGGTAAATATTCTGCCCTGTCAGATTTGCTCCAGCTACCCCTGTGTTTAGAAGCCAAGCCATGAGGGTTAATGAGCAGACAGCTGCTTGCATTTTATGGTGCTGTTAGCTTTCTGGTGTCTGGACCTATTGTTTTGACCAAGCAACTAGTGAAATGTTAAATACAAGGCTGGGCGTTTCTCCTCATCCTTCTCAGTGTGTTAGATCTGGAGAGAGCCCAGCAGCTCTTCCACAGGACAGTTTTCTCTGTTCATGGATCCGTCCCTTACATTGCGCAGTGCTGCTGCCTGAGGCACACACAGCTGCTGGCCCTGATACAGCAGGACCCATAAGGGCATGTCTTCTTGTAAGCATGTTTCCAGCACTCTTGCAGATCATGCATGCATGGACTTTATCCTCTTCTCTTACCAATTCTGTGTTGCATCATTTCCCTAAGCTTTCATTTCTTAGAGGTAACTTAGCACATCAGAGTAGCATGAGTGCACTCGTTTTTACTTAAGTAAAAACTCCTCTACGTTAAAGAACATCCCAAGGAAAGGTCTTGGAGTTTGAGTTCTCGGTGCAATGGAGAGAGTCTTTTTGCCCTGGAGGCTACAGCCCCTGCATGGCGTTGTGAGTCATAGCCACCACTGCAGTACATGTGATGGGTCATATCTGTAGAGAGCTGCATTGAATGAAGTCACATTTTGGAGCTCCCTTGAGGGTTTCCTCAGCTTCATGGTCACAGAAGCAAATTCTACTTTTTTTCTCTGTGATCCAAACCAAGAATTTGCCCTTCAGCCCAGAGGGGCCCTAGTTCTTCAACCAGAGGGGTAAAACAACTGAGGATTTATTGGGAGAAGGAAGAATTTGGCCTTGCCCTCCTCTCCCCCTCTGCCTATATGCACATGTGCATTGTCACTGGAACATATCTGCCCTGGTAATTTTGTCTGGGAGTAGCCGTGTAGTTGCACAGCTTCCTGTGCCATCCTCAGGGATTGTTAAATAAAGGAATTAAGAAGCAAAAAGGTATTATGGCTTTATAAAGTTCTCATCTTGTGTTCTCGAACTGGAACACTACAGTGTTTGGGGATTTGAGTACAGGTGCTCTGAGAGGCAACTGACATTGAGTTATTCTGGTTTTACAGTGGTGAACTCGAACAAATTACCCTTTGGGTGCTTCCCAGTGGGGATGTTTGTTGACTCAGTCCACACAGGAAGTAAGGATGTGCCTTTGCTTGGGAAAATTATTATCCAAATGACAGTGTTCTTTTGAAACAGTTTTGAAGCAATCAGACACTTGCCTTAAAAGACCTTGGCAAAGCAGTGAATGGTGAAATTATAAATTTCTTCTCTCTTACCCCCTCAGAGCAGAATTATCTATATTTGGATTTCTTTTTTCAGCTCCAGAGAGGAAATGAATCAAGTTTGCAAACAGCGTTTGGACCGAACACAGTGAATGCAGTGAATGCAGCTGTGCCTCTTACATGTAGCTGGCCTAGAATGGTGTCCTGAAAAGCAGTGCTTGTTCTCCACTCAGACCTGAATGACATCTCTCTCTCTCCTAAGGACATTTGGTAGAAAAATGTGAATCTAGACCTGAGGGGTTCGACATTTATGTTTTCTTTCCATCGCTATCAAAACTATACCAGGGAAGGCTTTTAGGCTCACTGTAGCTCGAGCTCCGCTCCCACCATTGGAATGTCCAGTCTATTTAGGCTGAAGGTATGCCAGGCAGGTACTGCTCCATCACCTTTGAAGTATTTCCTAACCAATCCAGAGAAGCTGTTTCTCTTCAAGTACCACATCTCTCTCTCCCTCTCTCTCTCTTACTATCTCTCTCACTCGCTGCTTTTAGCAATCCTTAGATCAAAGCTCCTCTTTTTCAAGATCATTCTGGATGGCAGGGCTGCTGCCTCTACTTTTGTCCCTGGATGAAATTTGGCAAGGACTCATTCAAGATGTTTTTCACTTTTGAGGCAGGAAGTTGGTTTGTGGCTGGAAGAAATGCCATATGGGAGGATCTTTTTTGATGTCTCATGAAACATGCTGAGAGCAGTGAAGTCTTCCCTGGCTTGCCTAGGTACTTTGAGGATGATCTCAGCCTTACCAGATGGCGTACTTGAGTGTACATGCTCCTCTCTCGAGGGGGACCAGAGCTCATCAAACAAGTCCGTAACTGTTTTCAGAACTCATATTTGTTACAGTCCTTAGTGCAATCAGCAGTCCCCTCTGCTGTCATTGCTTCTCTCTGTACATGCAGTTTACTCTTTCCTTTCACCTCTATCTGGTTTCTTTAGAATACTTACCACTAGCTTGAAAAATTCAATGATCAGTTGAATAATAACAGTGTTTAAGCTATGCTAGTGCTCTGAAATTTTTGTGGGGTCTGATCCAGCAATGCCATTCCCAGTGGATTTGATGTGTTATATTGAATTCAATCAGTGAGAACCCCAGGACCAATCTCCTGGAGGAAAGGGAAGATGAAGGAAGCTGAACAATTAGATCAGCTCCTGAGATTTTCGTTTATATATATTTTTTAACTCCTTCATTTAGTTTTCCTGGATGGTTAGGTTTAATTGGGACATTCAAAAGTATTAAAAAAAACTAATTCCCAATCAGCAATGCCAGGAAGATGTATGCAACTGTCTTCTTCCCAGCCATTCCCTGTGAACTCAGGGAAGTCGGACTGGCCTGGCAAGTGGCCTAACTCTTTGCTGTTGATGACACCTCTCCAGCAGAAGCGGTGTGTGGGCAGATGGGTAGTTTCATCATGGGGAGGAGGAGTAGGAGGCATGTATCACCTTTTGTTTAAGCACAAGCATCTTTTTGGAATGCTATCCATTTTATCAGTTAGGACTTGAACAATGAGCAGCTAGGAGAGGCTGGATATTGTAATTAACACAAGTGGAGGCAGGCTGCTGCATCTGCCTGCCTGCCTGGAGAAGAATAACCTGTTGAATTTGCTGGGAGCTATTGCTGTGAGGACAAGAGCTACGGTTACTGGGATTGCAGCATCCACAAGTGGATGAAGTAGCTGCTTCAGAGCTATGCTGTGGGGAAGAGACAGAGGCTTGGATATTGGACACTGGACGTGCGTTTGGGTTAGAGCCTCTGCTTTTGCCTCCTAAGCCTGGGGAGGAAGAATACACATCCTGTTCACTTTTGGTTGGGTCAGCCAAGGATGGCTGCACTCTCTCAGCACTTGAGGATCCTGCTGTGGAAGAACTGGCTGAGTGTCAAGAGGCAGCCGGTAAGTGTGAAAACAAAGTAGTAGAGGAGGGGGAACCTGGAAATCACAAGAGCTGAGGTGCAAAGGGGGCACTGCAGGAGAGAAAGGTCACAGTATTAAAACAGAAATATTATGAAGGCTGGTGATAGAGGCAGAGTGAAGGAAGGGAGGAATGTCATGGGAGTGGAGCTGGGTCTTTTTAAGCCAAAGAGATTTGGTCTTGTGTTTCAGCTTATGCATGAAGGCTCAGGAGTCCTGAGTGAGTACCACGGATGCTACTGTTCCCACAGGGCAGTGGTCCGTGCAAACAAAACCATGCACAAACTCATGGGCAGACTTGAATGAAGGCTGCAGTTCTGTACCTGCTCCCATGTAAGCAGACCCCATGGTCGGCGTACAGCCTCTAAGGAGTCCCTGGGATTTGGAGGTGATGGGGGGTACCCTTATATAGAGCCATTTGTAGAGGGTGGACAAAGAAAAAAGTAGCTCTGAGAGATGCAGGTAAGACAAATTTCCAGTGCAGTCTAATGTGTTGCAAATCAAACACCCCAAATGGTCTTTCTTTCCAAAAGATAAACCGTTGCCAGCAATGTCCAGAGAGCAATCTGAATTGCAGCAGCATCAGGGAGGCAAATGTTCCTTTGGGTGGCATTACCTGTCAGGCAGAGCCTGCCCAGGAGTTTTGTCCCAGTCCCTTTCACTAGAGCCGCACTGTAATTTCAGCAGGAGCATGCTGCAGTGCATGGACTTGTATTGCAACCTGTTCTCTTGCTAGTAATCCAGATGTGATAGTTTTTAAATTTGCTTTGGTTGAATGGAAGCCTTGGCAGGTGCAGAAAAGGCTGACAGAAGAGAAATGGCCATGGAGGGTGTGATACAAGGATGGAGTGAAAGGCCTCATATCTCTGCGTGCTTCTGCAAGATCTGTTCTTGCCTGCCCTGTCCTGCCTCTCGGTTTTGGAGCCTAATTCAGAGAGGTGCTGAGTTCATCTGATTGCTTGTGATCTTCCGTAGGAGCTGTGGACTGGCTGTGTACCTTAGAGTATCCTTCACTGCTGCAAAGGATACAGGAGACTTTTTCTGAGATGCAGAGAAATCCCCGTAAATTACTCTAATTTCTCGAGAGAAATTGAAACAGCCTTGTTAAAAGTAGAAGGCTTGAGTGTTTTTCAGCTCTTATGTACCCACAGTAAATGCTAGCCTAAGCCCTACCTGTACTTCTGACCATACAGTCTGTCTTGCTTTAATTCTGGTTTCCTGTGGAGTTGAAATATCAATTCCGCAGAATTGAAGTGTCAATTAAAATAAAAATCTATCCACTACTGATTATTTTATGGCAGGCATTCCCTGCAACCATCCTTCATTTCCCTCTTTTGCTCCAAATTAGGGAGCTTTCTCTGTCTGGATAAACCCACATCTCTGCTCCCAAACACATCCGGATTTCTCTGTCCTTCTGCTTGCATTGTTTTTACCTGTGTAATCTGACTTCACTTACAGACCAGGCTTTTAGAAAGCGTTTTTTTTTTAGTGTGCTTGTTTTGTAAGGGAAGGGTTCTGTTGTGCTTCTCAGCTTCTGATGATGAGGGAAGGTGGTTGCTGTCGCTGCAGTGGTGCCGGTTGCCTTCACTGGGCAGACTGGTATGTCACAGCATGGGCTGACGCCAGGCAGCTCCCGTCCTTCCCCTGCAGACTGAAGTGCTTTCCTGCTCTGTTTATCAGCCTCTCCAGGGCTGGCAAACACACTCGCTTCTGCCTTTTGCTTTACGTTTTATTTCCTCTGAGCTCTCTGCAGAGCGCCTGGAGACACTGCCTCTACCAGTGCTGCGTGGGGAGAGCTACAGTTTGCTCGAGTGTCAGTTTGTTGAAATCGGCTGAAGCCCTGCATCTGTGGCCAGAGAGTGCCTCGGTACAGGTTATTCCTGCTGAGAAAGGAATGGTCATGAGTTTAGGAGGCAGCCTAAACCTTGCGTTCCAAGAGGAACTGGAGAACTTGGTGCGTCTTGCACTTGTGTTGCTTTCCATCTGTCACTTCTAGGCTGCTTGGTTATTTAAACAGAGGTAGGAGGGAGAGAAAATGTGTCTCCATCCAGAGATACTAAGTAAGGTCTGAGCAATTAAATCTACTTTTAGCAGTGAAATAATCGAGCAACCAAAGGATTATGCAACCTACATCGCAGTGCTTAATGTCCCAACAGCCAAACTGAGGTTGGTTATGGCTCAATTCAAGTCAACACGTTCCACCTGCAATCAGTTTGGCCAGGGTGGCTGTCTTGTTTTTGTTAACTAGAAATGCCTGGCACCGTGGGAATGCTGTTATGTTGCAAATGATGTACCCAGCTACTATTAAATCCAATTAAGTCCAAGGGTGGAGATAGTAAGGGAAGAGCTGTCTGGAAAGCAGGGAGTAAAAGCAGCATTTTAGCTCCAAATGCTACGAAGATTTTCCTGAGTAGACACAATCAGTATTCATTTCTTGCCCCAAGAATATGACATCTCTTGCCCTTGCTTTAGGCAGGCTCTGACTAATATCAGTTTCTGTGCTGTTACCCCATAATTTTACTTTAGCCTACGTGGTACTAAACAAGGAGGATACGTTAATAATACAGTTTGCATGTGAATTAATCAGAGTTAAATAGTGTGTTTGGGGACTGATTGCAGGGAAAGCATGTGATATAAAAAATTATAAAAAGATGTTAGTTTCACTGATGAATCTTGTTATAAATAGCAGTTTTTATATAAAAGGCAGGAAGTGATGTCTGTAGAAGCTAAAATGTTGCTGAATGCTGAAATTATAGGAGTACCCTCTCTGAAGGGATGTGTGGGGAGGTAGCTTGTGGTTTGATGCCTGTCAGTTGCCTATTTTGGGCCATGAATCTCGCTCCTACTTTCATAGCTGTGTCATCTCATCAGGGATGATAGGGATGGAGTTGCTGTAAAACAACCACCTTGAAGCTGAATCGCTCTCCAGGATTTGTTTGTCTGTCTGTTTGTTTGTTTTTATGTTCCAGTAAATGTTACAGGAAATGAAAACACTGTTATGGGCTTGGAATTACTTTGGAAAAGCAGTCTGGGGTAATATGTGCTGATCTGAAAAAAACAGCAACACAATGATGAAAAATGGGATGATTTTGAAGTAAGACATCTTTGCAGTTTCAAAAATTGGCATGAAGATAGCACAGCAATTTTGCAGCACTGAGTAGTTTGAGCTTAACTACTGGTGGATGGAAAGCTCTAATCTAGTAAGCACAGTAGCAAGCTAACCAGCTTGTGCAAAAGCTGTTGATAATTTGAATAATTGCATTTTCCTAGCTTACAGAACTCCAAGGCTTGTAGTTTTAAGACTGACTTTGGGCCTTCTACCTAGATTGGTTTACTGCACTAGGTGATTGGCAGACTGTTTTCTTCATTCTTGTCCATTGAAATGGTCAACCCTCACGTCAGAAGTAAAAGCTCCATAAATATTCATACTTTTTCCACTGTGCTAGACCAATTTTACGTCATCTCTCTTCCATCTCAGCTCATCTATATGGACTGTTACAGTCTGGAAGTGGAAAGAAGCTCATATGAGGGCTCCTGGTGATTGGTGTTCACATGTGACTTCTCCAGCTGATTGGTTACACAGCTCCATAAACCCCTTCCTTCACCATGCTTGAAGTCCATAGCTTGTAAATGACTACTGTGAAAAATCTTTCTGCTCTACTTTGTGGCTGAAGTACTGTTTGTGAAGAACAGTGAAACTTTGGGGGGGGGGGGGGGGAAATGCTATAGACTTGTCAATTTACTTATCAAACACTTAAATTCTGGGGTGTAATCAAATCAAAGTCATCTTTACCCGTCGTTTGATCAGTGCCATGCACTGAAAGTGAAACCAACCTCTCGCACTTCAGCTCTCTTATCTTGTGATCAGTGCATCTTGTACTTCTCAGCATGCTTTTGCTATTACTTAGCAGTGTCTCAGAGCTGTGTAAACACTGTGCCCCCTAATTATCAGCAAGACTGAAACATAGGAAGGCCTGTGTTATTTTCAGGCTTGTTATTTGCTCTTATAATCTTTTGTAGTTTTTCTTCCTGCATAGATAATACTTGGGCTTTAATAGTATGCATACCAAGACAGGTGTGATTTACAATGCATCTTATAACTCATTTAGGGTAGTACTTGTACATTCCAGACAAGCTCTGAGACACATCAATACAACAAACGTAACCGATATATTTTCATTGCTGTTTTATAGGTATGGTCGTTCATTTTAATTTCCTGGCCTGTGGTTGTTTTCATAATCTTGGCCATTATCCGTCTCAAATTCCCTCCAGAACCACAGCCAAACTGTAAGTAACTGGTTTGTTTTTATGTCTTTGGGATTTAGTTCTCATTTCAGTGACTGATGTGTTAATTTGACGTGTTTTGTTACTTTTACAAATTTTGTTCTTATGTAGTTTCCAGTGGAGATTTCCTGGGATGCAGCAGGCTGTAAATAAAATGTCTGTGTACCTCTGAGGTTGTTTCTGTCTATGTTTTTTTTTACTTAGTTTTATAATTAGAAAAAACTTCAACGAACTATCTCATCAAGATGGGCTCAGATACTGCTGTTGTAGACAGCAATATAAATTTACATGATAAATTGAGGGACAAGAGGGTAGCTGGGGGAGATCTTGTTCAGTAGAATGAGTAAGGGTATAGGCTCCAAGTGGGATTATGAAGGTGAGGTAACAAACATGAGGTTGGTCAACATGAAAGATTTTACCTTGTGTGTGCTACCGGCAAAAAGCACATATTTAGGCAGCTTGCTACTAAAGCTCAGCTGATGAGTGAATGTGAAGCATAGTGTAGTAGTAGTGTGAAGTGTAACTTGCTTGGCTTCTGTGACCGGCTGGTGTATGAGAGCCCTTTCTAACAAGTCAAAGAGCAGTAGGTTGGGTGGGTGAATAGCTGTTGGTGGTTAAATGGTTGAAGAGTTTACACAAGGTCGTTTTCACTTGCAAGCCTTGCTTCCTGGGTCAGGAGAACATGTCTGCATCTCAGAGCATGGGTGTGCTTGAACCTGCTCTAAAGAACTTACACTGATTTAGTGGGTACTTATCACAGTCAGAAGAAGCATCCCCCCCATACCTGGCCACATTTGTTCATGAAGTTATATGGTAAAACAGGGCAGCGAGTTTATCCAGTTGGAAGTCTTCTTCCCTTCCACAGTGTTAGTTCTGAGTTGGATCAAATCCCTGATTCTGCTCTCTGTGGCCTCACAAGTGCAGTCCCAAGCGAGGAGAGGGGAGTGGGTGAAAGGGCTGGGGCCCTTTCTTCAGCACTAACTCGCCTTTGTGTTGGGAGAAGCCTATCATGGAGCTGTGCTCTTTGTTATCTACTAATTAGAGGGATTCCTTGCCCTTGTCATTGCAGAGACCCTGAAAGTGTGTGCAAGATTCTTGCTTCATGTTGCACATCTACTCTGCTGAATTGCAACCATGTGCTGCAGCACAAAGCTGTGCAGAGTGCTATTAGTGAGAGCCATAGTTTCGCAGCACAGGGTAGGAATAGGCCTGCAAAAATTACCCTTACTAAAAGATTTGCAGCATCTAATTCATAGAAAAGACACCAACATGGATGACCTGCATCAGCCTGTCATCGACTTGACAAGAACAAAGCCCTGGCTGGGCAATGTTAGATTTTTATATCTGGGACAAGGAGACTGATGCAGGGGAAAAGGAGAGAGAGTTTGGCAGCAGTGAGGACAGGCAGCTGGCTTCCAGAATTTGTAGCTATCAATCAGATGTGTAAAATTTGATTGTGAGGGATCTATACTTGATGACGTGTGTGAGCACTGGAAATGTTTGACCCAGTGACATGTGTGATTCTCTGAACAAAAGTCTTTGTTTCTGTATGATGTGTGAGAAGCGGACACATTGTGACAAATACTGGATAAACAATTAGGATAACGCTTGTCCTAGAGAGCTTGCAGCCTAATCTGACTAAAGGTTTGTGTATCCCATTCTGTAGACAGGGATGGAAAGCCAGAGTAAGTGACTTTCTGAAGGTATCACAGGAAGTCTTTAATGGAGAAGGACATTCTTGATGTGTTAGAGTGGTCTTTTAACCCTAAGCCCATCTCCTGCCAGCAAAAGGCCTCTTTAGGCATGTTGTTATATATTTTAAATTCTCCCAAATTTCTTTGAACTGGTTGGAGCAGGCAAGACAGGACACGTTGTACTTTGTGAAAACCCCAGGTTTTGCCAAGTGTGGAAATGGCAGTCCTCCCACGCTGCTCCATTGGTTGTACTTCCTGTCCCTGATAAATCAGATAAAATGAATGTCAGGAGAGCCAGCTGGATGGTAAAATATGTATTCTTTTGCTCTACATGGCTATTATTCTGAATGTATATTTATTTGGAGCATGTTTGCTCTGGACGGTTGCACCTTTGAATTAATGGATTGGAAGGAATGTTCTTAAGACAGCAAGTTGTGCTTTGCAGGAAAGGGGAAGATTGGGCAGTGTCTTTGGACTAGTGTCCTTTTCTTCCATAGGTGAATTCTATTCTGGGACAAGTCTCAGTAAGTATGTGAATATGTGTCTGTCTGTCTCTCTTAGAAGTGGATGACAGGAAGTCTATTGCAAGAGAGGTTTTATGCTGGAAAATAATGGTGGTATGTTCTTCTGATCCAGATGTTCAGGGACTATCTAAGAATCCCAAGCAGATGGAGAAGAACGTTAACCAGAACATCAAACAGCCAGTTTCTGCTGCTTTTTCTAGTTAAATAAGAATAGCCACTTGATAATTACTCTCTTTTTTGACAATTGGAAATATTTTGCGTGAAAAGCAAAGCAAATCATTTGGGAACTTTCTTTTCTGATAGAAGAAAAAAAAAAGGTGGTGGACACATCTAGGAAAACCATTACAGGAGGGAGGGTTTGTTCATTTTCAATGAAATAAATTCCACTTTATGCTGAGTTCCAGTGCTAGCCTTAAAAGACACAATTGTTATGTAGTGACAAGAAGCTACTTCCAGTTCTGCTGTCAAGAGATTATTGCAGGTAGGCAAAAGTCGGGAAGCACAGAATCCATGGCACAGAGACAGAATAAGCTACTCAGATGCTGGATTTTGAAGCCTTAGAGATAACCCCACAGAAGATCTCGGTCTGTAAGCTTATCTCATGTATTCAGGGCCACAGAAATATCATGAGATCTATTAAAACAGCTCAGATTTGAGACAGTAAGTTCTTCTTAAGGATGTGTAATTATACATTCAATAGACTGAGGATTAGGTAGAGAAATTACCTAGCAAATATCAGTGAAGAATGAACAAGTGGCAAGAGCTTCCTGCAAGAGCAAATTTCTTGCTTTGAATTATGTTGTGTAGCACCTAATGCAATGGGAGTTCATGCCAGACTGAACTCCGAAAGGAAATGGCATGCCAAATAAATGTCACCAGTCAATTGGATGCTCATAGGAGAACTAAGAACTGAGGAAAACAAGGAGCTGAAACTCATCTGATATATAATTTTCTCCACAACCAAAGCATCCAGTACGTGAGAAGAAAAAAACCACCTCTCTTTTTTCTTCCAGGTATCTGTTTGATGATGTATTTCCAGGTCAGCAGAGATTATTGTCAGGAGAAATTACAGAATCACAGAATCACAGAATAGTAGGGGTTGGAAGGGACCTCTGTGGGTCATCTAGTCCAACCCCCCTGCCGAAGCAGGGTCACTTGAATATCTCCAGAGAAGGAGACTCCACAACCTCCCTGGGCAGCCTGTTCCAGTGCTCCGTCACCCTCAGAGGGAAGAAGTTCTTCCTCATGTTCAGACGGAACTTCTTATGCTTCAGTTTGTGCCCATTGCCCCTTGTCCTGTCACTGGGCATCACTGAAAAGAGCTTGGCCCCATCCTCCTGACACCCACCCTTCAGATATTTGTAGGCATTTATAAGGTCCCCTCGCAGCCTTCTCTTCTTCAGGCTGAACAAGCCCAGTTCCCTCAACCTCTCCTCGTAGGGGAGATGCTCCAGTCCCCTCACCATCCTCGTAGCCCTCCACTGGACTCTCTCCAGTAGCTCTTCATCTTTCTTGAACTGGGGAGCCCAGAACTGGACACAGTACTCCAGATGAGGCCTCACCAGGGCAGTGTAGAGGGGAAGGAGAACCTCCCTCGTCCTGCTGGCCACACTCTTCTTGATGCACCCCAGGATCCCATTGGCTTTCTTGGCAATTTCTCTTTCTCTGTGTACCCAGTTCCTGTGATGATCTGAGTCTAAGCACACAAAATCCCCATCCAACTTACTATGCACATCACAGTTGTGGCTTTTGACCTTTTCGTTACAGTCCTTGTGTTTGCTAAAAGGTATTGGGATGTGTTTTGTGGCATACATGTGGAACAGGCAGCTCTGGATTGGAAGCCTACAGTGTGAAAGCCAGTGGGTTTGATGGTGTCTTCTAGTTTTTGCGTGCCTGTATCACCTGTTTTATAGAGTGAGTAGGGACAAAGTCCCTTTCCATCACTGCAGGTTTTTGCCAGGTATGGGAATTGTGTATGAGATACAATCTGTCCCTCAGGGCTCAACCCACTCAGTCTACAGAGAAGCCCGATTACACTCCTTGCTTTAACTAGCACTGTCACACCCTGTCACACCCTCCCCCCCTGCTTTCTTCTTCTTCTGTTCTCCTTCTCTCCCCTGCTGTCAGTTTGACCTCATCATTATTCTCCGTAGAAGCTCTCTTGGGTGTGGTTAGTTGTCCACTTGTTCACAAATCCTGCTTTTCAGTGCTATGGAGATGATGTTGTAGAAAAACCTTGCTCTCCTAGTAGACCCAGGGCTCTGCTCCCCCTGGCTTTCTAAGGGACAGCCAGTGGGCTACAAAAGCCGTGCCTCATTCACAGATTCTTATCCTTCTTCACTCAAAGAAGCCATGCTCTTGGGTCTGGTCTTAAAATCCACCGAATTCTTTCTGCCAGGGAATTCACTGCCTGAACTCTTCTCAGTGAAGCACACTTTACTTTTCACCTCTGCCCAGAATTTCCACCCAGATTTCATCACCCCATTGGAGGTGCCTGCAGGATGTACTGCATTCACTTGGGGATATTTGTAATATCCCCAGACAGACTCGGTGACAGAGTGCTCTGCAAGGCTGCTGTTTGCAGCCAGTATTCTGGGCGAATATTGTAATAGTTGAGCACTAGACTGTTTGTCAGCACCAGCATAGCTGTTTAGGTCTAGTTTAGAGCCAGAGCTGTGTGGCACAACACATAGGAGCAGATACTCATACTCGTGCTCTCATTCTTGGCTCCAGTGCTCCTGGGAGAGGACTCAGGATAGTAGGGTCTGTGAGCTATGCTCCATTCAGTCTTACTGTGATCAGTAGCTAGGATTTGAACGGGTCCAGAATTGGTTGAAAAAATCAGTGTGAATCACGGAGCAGGGATCTGAGATGCCATAGGAAGAGAGGCTGTGGTTTGTTGTACCTGCAGATGGACCTTCCTGTGGTGAGCACTGTTCCACGTTAGAGGTAACTGATGCTTCAGTTATCCTGGTCAAGGCAGTGTCAGAAAGAAACAGGATGCTCTGTATCACTTAAAAGAAAAGGATGAATGCAGATAGCATGCCCTTTCCCAGTGTCATGGGAAAGGGGATAAGGCAGCTGATTGTGATGGGCGCCAGATGTTTGTTCTGTCCTCATCACCTCCTGCCTGTCTCTGCCCCTCTGGCTGTTGCAGCACTGTGCTGGTAGATGAGTTCAGGGGGTTTCTGCCCTGTGGGTCTGTGTAACTAAGGACCTCAAACCACTTTTAGCTCTGACAATCAGTTCTCTGCCTCAATCCCAGCATGTTGTCCTGATGGAAAAAACCTTACTACACTAACTTTGTCCCACAGTTAACAGAGGAAGACTTTGAGCTGGATTAATTCTCCATGTGATTGATGGCTGTGGCTGCCAGGACATGTGTGAGGGCAGATGGCATGGAGCAAGGTGGGCCACAGCAATATGCTTCCTCTGAGACACCGTCCTGGAGATGAGAAAGCTCTGAAAAGATGCTTGCACTTGAAAGGAATTTGTTTCATATTTGGAAGGACATGAACTCATCTCTTTTCCCAGTAGTGTGGAAAAATTACTAGGTTCCCCTGCTAATTACAGGGAGTTTAGCTGATGGCTCAGTTACACAGGCTGTTCCATTCATTTGGATAAGTCATGGGTATTTATGCAAGGCATAATCCGCCCCAAGGGGTCAGCCTACTCTGTATTACAGACAAGCACACACCGGACTTCCACCTCTCCTTCACCATTTGCCCTCCGCTTCTTTTCTGTCAGTTTTCTCCCCTTTTCTAGACAACCCAACACCAGATTTTTTTGTCCATGCTCAACTGCAGTGTGATTAGCAAAATAGCCTCATCAGGTCCCACCTTGCTCTCGTATGAACTTTGTTTTGTTTCATTCTGTTGTGCTGCTGTTGTGCCACGGAGCAGACTGCCATATAATGATCTGTTTCCTTGAAACAGTGCTGAAGGGGGGTGTGAATTACATTAATTATCCCTATATTTGCTGGAATAAACATATACATTGATCTCCTTACACAAGCAGTGCACAACCATATGGTTCCCTGCAACTTGCCCAAGCTTCCACTTCGCTCAGAGACCCATAGCCTGAACAGAGTGCTGTGATGTTTGTAATGCCTCCCTTTTCATAAATCTGCACGCCTCCTTTTCTTTCCACGGAGTGTTCTGTCTTGTGAGGTGTGACTGAAGGGTCTTTAGAGCTGAAGACAGGAACTCCCGAGTTACCTCCCCACTGAATTACAACAGGGCCTTGAGGCAGTCACTTGATTCTAATTGACTTCCTGAAGCATCTGAATCCAGATGCTGCGACCTAGGAGTGCAGAAGTATTTTTCCAGAGGTGCTGAGCAGTTTGGCTTGCACTGAAATCAGCAGTTGTGGATGTCTGTTTTCTGGAAAGGTCAATTCTGTTTAAAGAATCTAAACCTGGACTCCAGAGACTACCTGGAGGCACTCAGCGTTGAACAACATCGTTGAGTTAGTAAGCACAACTTTTGTGCAGACTCTTTTTCTAGAATCTAGACAGGGATTTAGGCTTTTAGGTTCCAGCTTCCAGCTGGGAAATGTTCCGACTATCTTCTTATGTCCTGTTTGTGCAGTGCCCTGCTGCTCGACATACAAGAGCAAGTTGGCTGTATTACAAGACCAAGTTAGCCTTGTCTGCTTTAAATATTGCTTTAAAAAGCCTTGTAGGAAAAGGGCTAGTGTACAGTTCCCACTCTCTCTTGGTGTGTTTGTGCTTCAGGCAGTGGAGCATCCCTCCACAACACAGTCAACCTCCTGTGTGATCCCTCCCCATCAGCTCTGTCATTTCCCCATCTTGACCTGAATTTTAAATACCTCTTAGAAGGTTTCCATCTTCCCTCCTTTGTTCTTTGTGTTTGGTATGGAGGTTTTTTCTCCTCCCTTTACACCTGCTTTTTCTCCCACTCCATTGCAATTTTTATGCTCTCTGGCCTTTATGATCTATCTATCTATCTATCTATCTATCTATCTATCTATCTATCTATCTATCTATCTCCCTGATCAGTACGTGAACCGAATACGTTCAGATTCAAGTGTTGATTTTTAATTTATTAAATAAGGGGGTGCAAGGGGAAGGTCTGTGGGTGAGCAAAACTAGCTTGCCTAGTCTTAATAAGCATAGAAGTAGACGCCGTCTGCTCTGGGCTGGTCGTCTCATTTGCAGAGCCTGAAATGCTTGAGGGAAGAATTAGGCAATGAAATGCTTCCTCCATTGAGGCCACCAACACAGGGAGGAGTCTTGTAGCGAGTTGTTTGCTGCTTCAATCTCACTCTCACAGGCAGACAACAGAGGACATTGTGTTATTGGGACACTTGAGAAAACAAGGGTGCTATTGCTGTGAAGATGAAAAACACAAGCTCTCAAATCTCACCCAGCCACATTGGGCATCTTGAACAGAGTTATCTGGGGTCCTGATGAGCTTTCATTTCAAAAAACAGTGAGCCAAGTACTGGTTGTATGACTCAAAAATCAGGGTAGGCTGTGTGGTACACAGGTGAACTGGTGTATAACTGGTATATGTAGTAGCTGCTCACAACATCTTTTTGTTACCTAATGATTTATGTGGGGGAAATAAAAAAAAAAATTCAAATTAGACTTGAGGGAAAGAGGGCCAAGAATGACACTGCTTAAAGCATAATAGGAAGGCAGAGGGGGAATATGTGTGCTCCAGGGACAGCGAGACTTGGACTAACACCAGATTGTCATGACTAACCTGTGTGCAGGACCCAGCTGGCAGGTTTCCCCACGCTGCGTGCCATCCGGACCTGTGCCAGTACTGGTGCCGGGATGTGCAGGCGGCAGTAGGTTGCACCACGTATGTTTGAGCTTACTGTGTGCTTCCTTGCAGCATGAACCTACCCTAACACACAGCAGTGATGGAGGCTTGAGGAGGAACACAAATTACACAATAGATACGGAGGCTGTTTGGTGTCTTGAGGCTTCGGGGTGAATCTCTTCTTTCAGTGCTGTCTGCTCACCAGGTGAAATTGCGGAGGTAAATGGCAGTTCTGCTGGCTGGGCAAAAATAGGGTGAAAGAAATCGCCTGCTAGCTCCAGAGTGGTTTTTAAGAATCGGCTTTGTGATACAAAAGGCAACAGGGTAAGGGCGGTGGGAGTGTAATACCAAACCATTAGCTCTGATCTGGCACAGCTCTTAAGTACGTGTTTAACCTGAAGTCTGAGTAATCCTGTTAAAATCAGTAGGGCTAATCACTGCTGTGGGATGGGCTTTGGACACACTGAACAAGCTTTGGGCTGTACTGCTGGGAACTGTAACACTTGCTGTCCTGGTCCTATTTTTTTTTTTTTGCAACAAGTGTGGGACTGGTATGGGCATTGATCTTGCAGGTATGCAAAAAGTAAAGGAAAGACTCAGCGGGTCCTGCTCCCACGAAAGACCTAATTCTCAGGTAACTCTGAACATGTCACATCAATACAAGTGCCATGGCAATTAAATATTCTCTTTTTACAGGTGAAGGCAAAGGCCAGCCTGCTATTTCGACTGTTCTTCACACGTGTGGGGAAAAACAAAACAAAAAACAAAACACCAAAAAAAACCCCAAACAAAAAACAACAAAAGAACACCAAAACACACAACACCAAAAAAAAAAAAAAAAAAAAAGCCAAAAAAACTACCAAAACCCAAAAAAACCCTGCTTCAAAATTAATCTTGTTCCATAGGTTTGATGATTGTGTTTAGTTTTTGGAGAGAGATCAAAAGTCCTAGCATTATCATAAAGCTTTCCACAAAATATATGCAGTGTATGTTGTTATTCATAAATAGATGTGAACACAGCTGGAAATGGGCAGTTGTATGTGGCTGAAGAGAAACAATTATCATCATTATGGTATGAAACAGGCATGTTTATCTTTCTAAGTCTGCAAAGGAATAAAGTTTAAAGCAATCCTGTGTGACTATGGGAAAGACTAGAAAGGAAGTGAGAAGGTTGTGTCTACACAATATAGTTAAACATTGTGCTTAGAAAGTTGGGAGGAGATCACCATAGCAGTAAATGTTTTCATTATATGTTTTGTGATGCTTTAGATAAATATAAATCACAGCTGATTAACAGTTAGAATTGCCACTCTGGGTTAGACCCCCTGCTGGACACCCCAAGTGTTCCCTTCACTACATAAATCTCCAAAGGTTTAAGGTTTCTTCAGCCAGAAGCTGAAGGGGTTGAATAAAAGTGATTGTGTTTAGTAGCCACTCACAAATCTATTTTTGTGAATTTGTCTAATTCTTTTTAAAATGAATGTCTAATTTTCAGCACGCACCACACTGTGGCAGTGACTTCCACGACATTTTGATATCTGTTAAAAAAAAGGTACTTTCTGTCCCTTGTGCCTGCTGCCTCATGATCTCATTGTGTTCCTTTATCCCTGTGTTGTGAGGGATGATCGTGTACACGCCCTTTTCATCACTCCTCATGAGTTTATTTCTCTATCAAATCACTTTTTGGCCATCTTTTTTGCTGGAAAGTTCCACTTATTAAGTCTCTTTGTAGGATTTAGCAATGACAATGCGTTTTCAATTAAACACAATACTTCTTAATGAAGTCATTTGCTCATTAATGCCTTCAATTCACTAGTGGGGGAGCTGAGATTTGTATGGATTTTTTATGAACTGTGGAAGGAATATCGAAGGAATTAATGCGTAAGTTATATGCAGTATCAGAGTGTGTGAGATCTGAAGCCAAGAGAATTTTTTCACGCCCAGGGAGGGGTAGTGATACGACATTAACTATGAGTGGGTAGAAAACAGAAAAACTCAGCATGCGTTTTTAAATTAGTGGTAAAGGAGGAAGAAAATACTGCTCATGTACCTAAATTTATTTAAGAAGTAGCCATTCATAATGGAAATCCTGTATCTTTGGTATGAATAAAATAGAAAATAGAATTTGTCTGTTTTTGCAGGAGAGATGGCAGAGCTAGGTAGGAAGCTCTGAAACCGGAAATACAGTGTGGGCAGTAAAGGGAGGAGGAATGCATGGATGATATCTCGAAAGCAAAAGATGTGGTCTGTGTAGCTCCACTATATTCAAGGGCCTTGGCGTGTTCAGATGGTGGGGCTGCAATGTGGTTAGTTGTCTCTCAGAGTAGCAGAGCTGAGTCTGGGGAATCGAGGGAAAGGAAGATAGTTAGCACACTGAGTGAACTGGTGGCTAATTTAAAATAGAGACCACTGGCTGCTGTACACCAGAGTGTAACCTGTACCGAATGTGGATGTGGTCCTATCTTTATACCCGTTTCATGCACAGTAGTAATACTAAATGCAAGAAGTGACAACGTGAAAATACTACTAACTTATTTTCCTTTGCTCTGGTGTGGAGAATAATGGCTGCTATCCTCCCAGCACTTGCCTTCTTTGGGGCAGGCAGCCTCACTGCCACGGGCTGAAGGGGGTGACACTGGGGGCTGCGTTGATGGTGCTGTGCCTGCGGTCCGCTGAAACTCCCAATTCCTTGAAATTAATGGTTGGACTGAGCTAATGCAAAGGCCTGAAGCTTCAGTGCGGTGAAAGCAGCAAAATCAATGTGGCAACGTAAAACATGGTCCATTTAGATTTAAACATTTCAGTCAATTTCAATTAATCTTATAGATCGTAGTGAAATAGTAATTTTCATCTTTCTTGCATGACATTTATTACTACCCTGACATTTTTCATCGTTATTATACCAAGCACCTTTACCTGAAGAAAACAAAATGTTTTGCTCGTGTTGAAGGGAAATATGCTGGAATTTACAACATTCAGGAAAGTGAGAGAAATTCATTTTCTTCATTTTATTCTGAATGAGAGCAAATGTGGAAATGGCCAGAATTTCCAGTGGCATGCGTGTATTTATTCTATGTGTCTTGTATTTATTGTTACTGCTGTGCGTGCCTTCTTTCTTTTCAGCTCTTGGAGGTGTGGCTGGCCTAGGTAGATGCTACTGAGCAGGGAGAACCAGCCAGCCCGTGCAGTGCTGAGCCCTTGGCCTCTTCTGCCCTTTGCGATTCCTGTCTTGTTTTTCTCAGATTTGGTGCCTTTCTTTCAGTGGTGACAGAAAACCAAAGCTCGTAGTGAAAGGGGACAGTAAAAGACTCTGCACTCGGGATTGTGCTGGTGGCAAGACCAGCAGCCAGTCTTTACTGTCAGGATACGGATCTGGGCTCCGGTGTTGGCTGCAAAGAAGTCAATTTCACAAGAAATGTGCCAGTGACCTCTCAGCTCAGGCATGGGGCAGCAGTGGGTGCAGTGACCTCTCGCTCTTGGCTCATAGGCAATGTAGTGAGACCCTCTAAAGGTAATCGTAGTTTTAAATTAAGAGATTTAAAGCTGAAGACAGTGAGGACCATGCAAAATGATGTCGTGTTGTGGATCTGCTGTATTGTGTGATGTAACATCATAAAGTTGGGGACTACAGGGCTAGGGGAATCCATATTCCTTGGATATGGCATTGCCATAGACTTCAGCTGGAGAAAAAGCTGCCTTCTGCAGCATGTGTAAGACTGAAAGGATTCCCAATGATGGAAATACTACAAAAGTTGCTAATGGTGATAAGTGTTATGTTTCAGGTTGCAAAACTATTCCCGTCGAAAGATTGTCCTTTAAAATTTGCAGAGCGTTTATGACTTTCCTTCAATAATGTTTCATGTTGTGTGCTAATGTGGTTGACGTGCTGGATAAATCTCAGCCAAGGGAGAGACAGGTAGTTACGAATGTCTCCTGAAACACTGAAGGGAGGCAGGAGCCAGCTTCCTACCCAGCCATCCTTGCAGGGGTGTACAGGGCTGACACAGGTAATGAATTTGTTTGTGTGGGCAGAGCAGCCATGTGGCTCCATGAAATCACGTCTCCTTACCACGAACAAGCGGATGGAGAGCGGCCAGATGAAGCAGATTCATTAATCTCTTGACTCACCTTCTCATCAGTAAATTCCTTCCTTTGCAGGGTAAGAGGGAGTTACAAGCAAGAACTCTGAGGCTACGCTATGTTTGTCTGGGGCTTGGACTCCTGAATCAGCCATGCTTCCTGCATGGTGCCTTATGCTCTGGCTCTGCTCTGATCTCAGGCACATTGGCCAGAGGCAGCGTCAGAAGCTGAGCTTCCTGTGACTGCACTGCTCAGCTTCTATTAATTTAAGTTGTTGGCCTCTGTGCCCCTGAAGGGCGTGATTTTGAAGGCTGTATGAACAGGGGAACAAGTGCTTGGTGGTTCTGATGGTGGCGAGATTGACTGCTTGCTATTTGCATGTGACAGACCTGTCACACCAGCATGGCCACCCTGTGCTGGGCTTGGTGGGGTGAGCACATAAAGAAGACAGCGTGCATGGTGTGGCTTCTTCAGCACCATCAGCTTGCCATACAAGAAAGCAAGGGTAGGATTCATCTCCCAGCGGTACGTGTCTGTGGAAGGGGTGCCTGCATCTGAACCAGCTCTTTAAACTTTCTTTGGAGTTGATGGAGAGCTCATCAATGCAGGTGGCAGAGCCAACATGACAGTTCATTTCACCCTGACAGATAAGCATTGTGTTATGTTTGTGTATTTGACACAGAGCGCGGTTGTGCTAGATACTCAGGGTTAAGAACCAGTGTAGATCTCAATTATACCAAATGGGAATTTGGCAAAGACATTTTTGAGATTTTTCTGTGTCATGGTCTTTCTCAAAAAACTTCCTTAATTCTCTAACTGCTGTCAGAGTCCAGGCCTACTCCAGAAAAGTCCTCTCTGGCATTGCCACTGCTTTTGTGCCAAGAACATCGTGGAGTTATACTGGTTCATGCCTGCAGTCACTCAGTGATGGATTAGGCCCCATGGTTGTATCCAGGTGCCAGCAAACTGCTCAACATCTCATGCAAATTGGCAGAGCCTCATTGAATACCTCAATCACATGGGGCCAATGATGTCTTCACAGGCATCCTGCCACCACCATGAGTAGCAGCACTTCCAAACTTCAAGTCATTAATTCTGCCTCTTTGTTTTTTGGGCTGCTGTTTCAAAAGAAAAGAAAAGAAAGAGCTGGTACCATCACCATGTTCTCACACTGTACACCTTGCTTGTGATACAGCAACTGATTGTTTAATTGTCAACTTAGTTCAAAGTGTACCACCTTTGAGTCCAATTTTAAAATTTGTTATTGCTACTTATATCTCATGTCCTCATCTGCTCTGGATGCAGCAGGATCTCTTGCATAATTGTCTCTGTAAACATCTCGCATCTCTCCAGAGAAGACCAGTGCTCCTCAAGCTCCCAGCCCCATCCTTGTGTTCCCCAGTCTGCTGTCCGGTTAGGAGTTACACAGCATTAGCTGCTCCAGGACTCCTGAGAGACATGAGCTTAGTTCCTGGCCCTGGTTGTTGCTGGTAGATGTGGATGACTATGGGGGCTGTAGCTGTTTCCCTCCTAGCTCCTACCTGTCTCACTTCTTTGTGGTTATGCTCTCCATCCTGAACTGAACCTCATGGCTTTCCGGGTCTTTGAAGCTGCATTTTGGTAGAGGCGCTGATAAAGTGAGGTCAGTGGTGTGCATTTTTGGACTGGGATGTGAGTCCTGCATAGGAATGAGGGTGCGGAAGATCAGAAGGAAGATGAGAGAAAAATGCCAGTGTGCGCAAAATGCCATTTTGCAGGGTTGTAATTGGTGATCTCAAAGGGCAAATGTCCCAGGCATGGCAGGGAATATTCACATGAAAATGCTTCCAGATTAAAATGCCCTACTTGGTAGTTTCCCTTGTGGGCAGCAGACTTAATTACACTTCAAAACCTTCAGAGTGGCATATGTTTGCTCCTTTGGCCCCAACACCAGAAGGGCTGTTGCTATCTGGCCCGAAGCAGCAGGAACTCCCATGCTAAACCACAAGTTGTTGCATTTTGACCCCAAAATGCAGTGCATCCTCATGGACTGAGACCAACTGTGCTGAGGAAAATTCAGGAAAGTCCAGTCTCCTTCAACGAGACGAACCGCAGCGTACTCCACCTAGCACTGCCATCCCTTTAGAAACATCTGTTGTTCTGACCACTGCTGTAATTAATAAATGTAGTACAAATGTAGTACGGTGTCCTTATTGGAGGGTTTAGAGATAAAGCTGTGCCTGGGCAAGAGTCACAGGTCGCCTTCGGAGACTAAAGAGCAAGGTAATCAATTAGAACAGGCCTGCCTGCGGGCCTTCTGGAAATCTGGATCCTTTCCATGGTAGACATAATAGCAATGTCCTTTGCCAGGTAATTTTCCAAATGATTATTTTAAATAATATGTTGCTGTGATCCAGCAAAAGAGTTTCGAGATTTATTAGAGCATTTGTCACTAAGAGGAAAGGCAGCCGGTGAACTCTGCGGGCTGGCAGTAAGCAGGACAGGGCAAGTGGCATATAAAATACTGAAGTCCCTAATTGCTCAAGCCCATTCTGTGCTTGCAGCAATGGGAAACAGGGACATACATCTCACCTCTCAGCACTGGCTGCCAGCATCACAGGTCACCAAGCAGATGGTATGGGAGCTGCTCTGAGATGGCAAGAGACGCGGAGGGGGTGATGGTGATGGATCGCTTCCCTCCCTTCCCTGGGCAGGTTTGCACAGAAAGAAAAGGAGGTTGTCTGGTCCTGGATTCATTGCCCCTTCCTGTGGTAAAAGCTGTGACAGAGCCCTGTTTTAACAACCTGGCTTGAAACTGAAGCTTGTGGCTCTGTGTAGAAACTAATCCAAACAAGCCTTGGAGGACATGCTGTTATGGGTGCTTCAGGTTGCTCTGGCTACGTGCCTGCTTTTATTTTGTTTTAGTTTTTTAAATACAGAATTAGGGTATCATAAACCTAGGGCACTTTTGTCTGTTCTAGCCTGTTTCTTGCATTTTGGAGTAGAGGGGGGAAAATTGTTGTTGCTTTGGGACTGACAGGTATCTTACAAACAAATAGCTGGACTCTTTCTCCCATTAAATAGCCTTTCATGGCTTTGTCAGTGTTGAGGGGGAGCTTCTAGTGGGATTTGGCAGGTTGTGTTGCCAAGGTGGAGTAGAAGAGTCTCAGTGAAACTGAGAATCTGATAGAAATACATGGCAAAAAGTGCACGTCCACATCATAATAATGGCATTTTCTCTCTCCTACTTCCTCCAGGTTATCTTGCACCCCGAAACCTTCCTAGTGCAGGCTTCTTCCCATTCCTGCAAACTGTGCTGTGCGATTCGGATGCCAGATGTAAAGGCACACCGTACACACCAGAAGATCTGCTGCCAAGACTTAATGACATCTCATCTCTCAGACTGTAAGGGAATCTGAATATATCTGGGTGTTACCAGCTGTAAAGCAAAACTTGCTTTGAGGTGGAGGGAGCAGCCATGCGTGTGTGTATGAGTAAGTGTGTCCAGAACAGATATATCTCAGATACCTGTTAGATACAATCTCAGATATCTGAACACTCAGAAATGAGAATATGGGCTGCAATATGGGATACCATAAAAATGTTCATATTAGGGAGAGCTATCAATAATGTGCCAACTGATCAATGTTTGATAGTAGAAGAGAATTTCACTCCCTGAGAAAAATGCTTCTGCTCACCTGGATCAGAGCAAAGAAACTTTTGTTTGCATGATTGTGGGTCAAGTCCTGCAGGGTGTCAGTGGAGAAGACTTCCACCAAGAGCAGCTCAGCGTGCTCATCTGCCACTGTGGCAATCGGCTTAGGGTACTTTGGGTGAAAGTGGCAAATGGTCCCCAGTGGTTCTAGTTTGAGGTACAAGAGCTCTGGAGTGGCTGCTCTTTCAGTAGATCCTCTAGGTGCCAGCCAAAGTGGGTATCCTCTCTGCAAGCCATCAAACGTTAGGGAACAGCTGAAACTGAAGAAACAATTTTTGCCCACAAAAGCATGCAAATTTTGAAGTGTGGTGCTGGCTGGTCATGTATTGTTGGAATGTCAGTTTGTTGAAATTGAAATGTTCAGTGGAGGCATTTCAATTTCATGGATGTTCCAGCTGAAGCCAAGTAGCATTTGCTTTGAGACATGCCAGCCAGGGTTGTTTCTACCTATTGGCTGCCCGCTTCTAGCACGCCCCTGGGGAACATGCCACTTTGAGACCTGGCCGGTTTGTGGAGAGCTGAAAATCTGGGTATCTTGCATACAAGGTCCCTGGTTGCTCATCTTTGATTTCAGGTAAGATGTTGCTCCATAGAGGCTATGTCAGAGCCTCAAGAACCCCCTTGGCCAGAGCTTGAGCATCTGAAGAGCTAAGGTGGGCCCCACGCCTTCCACCAGAGAGCCCATCAGGCAGGATAGGGGATCCTGGCGTTGGTGGCTCCTTAAGGGTCCTCCTTAGTGCAGAGGGACTGGCATTTCCTGGAGCAAGTCTCAATGGTCAGGGTCTTTCCATTGGTTAGGAGTCTGGATGACTAAATATGTGGATGACTGAGGTTACACAAGGTGAATCCTAATCAAATTCAAGGTCACACAGCAGAAGGGGGCAGAGCCACACAGAGACTGGATGCCTGGATTCACAGCTCTTCAGTCATTTCCTCAGTGTCATTTTTTTCCCCTAAGCGTGCTAAACAATGGTTAATTTGGGGCATTGAAATGAAGAAACGGGAACTTCTAGCACCAAAGCTGGAGGTCTTCCATGGGTTTCAATAGCTACAAAGCCTCCTTGCTTTCTGTTTTTGGTTTCAGCACAGCTGTTTAAGAAATAACTGCTTTTTCCTGCCAGCTGAAAATCAAAGGATTTGGCCAAACTATAGCTCAAGTCACATGAGTCATTAATAAGCATCTTGACCACTATTGATGCTAAAAGATGGCTGTGTGAAGTGTCGCACAACTATGTGGGTATGCCTACCCTTATGTGGTCAATGTCAGCCTTAGAAATTTATTGTATTCTACAAGAAAAAAACACCAAGTAGCCACAGCAAACCTAGCAGGATACAGCAGAGTATAAAACCTCTGCAGAAGG
Organism: Opisthocomus hoazin; assembly: GCF_030867145.1. NCBI lineage: Eukaryota > Metazoa > Chordata > Aves > Opisthocomiformes > Opisthocomidae > Opisthocomus > Opisthocomus hoazin. The sequence continues at coordinate 34,560,573 of NC_134422.1, read as the reverse complement.
TTGACTGGGTAGGGGAAAGCTCCAGAAGCCAACATGAATAGATGTAGCTCTGTCTGAGGAGCAGAATCACCATGGGTGAGTTCGTCACAAAGGCAAAGTATTTGATCTGTGACCCTTCACTGTCTGGATGTATTATTGTGTAATATTCTAGAGTTTGTAGTATTCAGCTAATTCAGACTGGGGTTTTTTTCCCCCTCCCTTTGTGCAGCTCACTGAAGCTGTTGTTAAACTATTTAATAACTTGCCCTAAAACTGCATCTGACCAGTGACTAGGAGAGAAAATGGGCAACGTTCTCATCTTTGATTCTGTTCCTTAGGAGCATTTACCAAGATGCACAAGACATGGTCGCTTAGAGATTTCCCCTAATAAAAGGGAACTAAGTATAAAAACTGAGCTCGACACAAACATCTTCCTTTCTTTTCGCCTGTAGTGAAATGTTTGAGAGGGATGAAGTAAGGTCCTGATATCTTGAAGGATTTCATGTTGGGGGCGTGCAAGCTGCTGTTACAGCTTAGAGCTGTTCAACAGACATCCAGGCCTCTCTGCTCAGTCTGAGTGTATTAACAGTGTCATGAAGTTCTGCACTGTTTCTGCTGCTGAGCATACATTGGTGGAGGACAGACTAGGACTTGATACAATGAGACCTTCTTTCCAGAAGTGGGAATTTTTTAAGGTTAGACCAAATATATATGTCAAGCCTTGCCTGTCCTTGGTGTCCCTGCAGAGCAGGCATGAATGTGTTCTCCTCCATCTGTTTCGTGTCTGAGTGCTGCAGTGTGCTTCCTCAAAATACATGCCAGGCCTCTAGAAGGAACAAGACTTTTGCAGAACCCAGATTTCTACACACCTGCCATGAAATCCAGCTATGGACCCCTTCTGATTCACACAGTAGTTAAGTCTAAGCATAATCATAAAAAGCTCTGTGAGTTGTTACAGATGTCTTTTTTTCTTTTTTCTCCTCCTCTCCCTCCTTTCTTTTTTTTCTTCCTTCCCCCAGTAAGTGGAGGAGCTCATCCAGTATGACAAAGGACAACCAGCCATCACTATGGAGTGCGGAGGTTCCTAAAAGCGGGAACACTTCACTGGGTAGGTTATTCACTGTTGTGCAAAGTTCTGGTCTTTAAAGGCTGATCTTTTGAAGCTCTCTGGACAGAGATGCAATTCTTGGAGCACTGCTGAAATGGTTTATGTGTTTTATACAGGCACGTGACCATGGCCATGACATTAGTGTAAATTCATGGGAATAATTACAAGTAACTGTCTGTAGAAAAGACTTTTGGAATTTGGCCAAGAAACCAGGATTAAATTGTTACACTTCACAGGAGCAATGCAAGATTGCAGACTATTTGGACATTAATTAAAGACCTGGCTATTTATGGAATATTGCCCTTTTTCTGCCCACAAATTGTCCATAAACATCTTATGATTTTTTTCAACTGTATTTCTTATTCACAGTTATCCACCAACTAAGTCGCCTTCAGTGGATATTTATTGTTGATGATGATCTCCTCTCATGTGATTCTCTTTCCTGAAGGAACTTTCAGACTTCAATTTTCCAGAAAATCATTACAATTATTATTTATTGATAGTAATGGCTAGTACTATCTGTAAGCCTTCATGATGGATAGTCCTTTCTCCAAGCTCACGATCAAGTGAATGGTTACAGGTTTGTATTCTGTGACTGTTCTGCCCCAGCCATTCACTGTTCCAATTAGCATTCCTGCCAATGCACTCACTCTTTGGTGTATGGGCAGAAAAAGGCAGAACACAAAAGGGACTGAATGCAGAGGCATGGGGGAAAAAACAGTAATCAATGAACAGTTAGGGGAACTATCAACTCGTATTGACAGCCACAGATGATCAGTGAGAAACTCAGTTCTACATCTTATTTAAAAAAATAGAATAAAAATTATAGGTCAGCTTCTGCTGGTGTAAACTTGCATAGCTGCTTTGGTTTCCGTGAGCTGGGTTGTTTTGAAAGCAATGCTCAGTGCAAGTGTTGGCTTTGGTGTGCATCAGCTGGGGACCTGGCAGTATGCCATCATGTATAGCGGGAAGCAGTGCGCCAAATCTGTCAGAGCTGTTTCTGAGTAACAAGTACCACCCACTGGTGCCAAGACCTGGAGAGTTCTCCCTTACAGGGCTATCAGCTTGAGCTGAAGTGGGCTTCCTTGTAAGGCTTCCCATCTCTCTTCTTGCATGGGGGACCTGCATGACTGGAGAAAAGAGGCGGAAATTAATGTTGAACTGCAAGCAGATAGTTAAATGCATTTAATTAAAAAAAGTTACAGAAGGAAATAATGTAATCCAGGATTCAATTACATCACAAAAAAACTTAAGTAAATACAGGTGCCATTGGCTGTACCTTTGGAAACAGATTAATAATGATAGCATGCCCAAAGCTGTGGTCAGCTATCCTGTATCATGGTTTGATGTAGCAAAGAGGTTAAAAGACATTAAGTAAAATACAGTGTTTCAAACTGTGTTGCAGCATTTGGGGATTTGGTATCTCATGGAGAAAAAACCCTTCACAACATTTCATCACCATCCAACTTGACTTCCAGCATCAACATGCTCAACAAAATCCTCAGTTTTGGGAAGGTAGGTCTGTATTGCATAATAGCTGAGTGCAAACATTTCTGTGTCATCCTATTTAAAGAGTTGGAAGCTCAAAGTTACCGATATACAGCTTTTATTGCTTTCTCCGCTGTTATGTGAATGTGCTTCATTTTGGGAAGAGGAAGACAGTTACTGTGGGTGGACTTTTAAGCTTTGTGGTAAGTTTACTATCCTCTAAACAAAAACCAGATAAACCAGACACCTTGGGACATAATACCAGGAACTACCAAATCATAGAATCATAAAATGGTTTGGGTTGGAAGGGACCTTATAGATCATCTAGTCCCACCCCCTCGACACGGACAGAGACACCTTCCACTAGACCAGGTTTGTCAAAGCCCCATCCAACCTGGCCTTGAACACTTCCAGGGAGGGGGCAGCCACAGCTTCCCTAGTCAACCTGTGCCAGGGCCTCACCACCCTTGTAGTAAAGAATTTCTTTCTTATGTCTAATCTAAATCTGCTCTCTTTCAGTTTAAAGCCATTGCCCCTTTTCCTATCACTACATGCCCTTTTAAAAAGTCTCTCTCCAGCATTCTTGTAGGCCCCTTCAGGTACTGGAAGGCTGCTATAAGGTCTCCCTGGAGCCTTTTCTTCTCCAGACTGAACAGCCCCAACTCTCTTAGCCTTTCCTCATAGGAGAGATGTTCCAGCCCTCAGATCATTTTTGTGGCCCTCCTCTGGACCCGCTCCAACAGGTCCATGTCTTTCCTGCACTGAGGGCTCCAGAGCTGGACGCAGTACTCCAGGTGGGCTCTCACCAGAGCGGAGCAGGATCCCCTCCCTCGACCTGCTGGCCACACTTCTTTTGATGCAGCCCAGGATACAGTTGGCCTTCTAGGCTGCAAGCGTACATTGGTGGCTCATGTGAAGCTTTTCATCCACCAGTACCCCCAAGTCCTTCTCCACAGGGCTGCTCTCAATCCCTTCATCCCCCAGCCTGTATTGATACCGGGGGTTTACCTGACCCAGATGCAGGACCTTGCACCTGGCCTTGTTGAACATCAGGAGGTTCGCACAGGCCCACCTCTCAAGCCTGTCCAGGTCCCTCTGACTGGCATCCTGTCCTTCTGGTGTGTCAGCTGCACCACTCTGCTTGGTGTCGTCTGCAAACTTGCTGAGGGTGCACTTGATCTCACTGTCTAAGTCATTAATGAAAATGTTAAACAGCACCGGTCCCAGTACGGAACCCTGAGGGACACCACTTGTCACCGGCATCCATTTGGACATGGAGCCTTTGACCACTACTCTCTGGCTGCTACCTTCCAACCAATTCCTTAGCCACCAAACAGTCCATCCATCAAATCCGTATTTCTCCAATTTAGAGAGAAGGATGTTGTGAGCGACTGTGCTGAAGGCTTTACAGAAGCCCAGACAGATGACATCCATAGCTCTTCCCTTGTCCACTGATCTAGTCACACCATCATAGAAAGCCACTAGGCTGGTCAGGCAGGACTTGCCCTTGGTGAAGCCATGCTGGCTGTCTCAAATCACGTCCCTGTCCTCCACTTGCCTTAGCATAGCTTCTAGGAGGATCTGTTCCATGATCCTCCCAGGCACAGAGGTGAGGCTGACAGGTCAGTAGTTCCAGGGCCCTCTTTCCTACCCTTTTTAAAAATGGGCACAATGTTCTGCTTCCTCCAGTCACCAGAAACTTCGCCTGACTGCCATGACCTTTCAAATATGATGGAGAATGGCTTGGCAATGCCATCAGCCAATTTCTTCAGGACTCTAGGATGCATCTCGTCAGGTCCTATAGACTTATGTATGTTCAGGTTCCTCATATGGTCCCAAACCTGGTCTTCCCTTACAGTGGGAGGGGCTTTGCTCCTCTGGTCCCCACCATGCAGTCCATAGACACCAGAATGCTTATGTTTTTGCATTAAGGCTTACAAACACACACACATTTCTCGTCATATGAGGAGTTTGAGGGAGTTCAGTGACACTGATCACCCGTTAGAATTCTGTATGTGTGTAAGTGCTTGTAATGACAATGCTTTTCAGATTTCACTACTACCCCTTAAAAAAATTCTCATCGTCACATTTAAAGCCATCCCAAATAGAGTATTTCTTTAAAGCTGCCTTTAACATTACAACTTACTTTTAGAGCCAGACCCAATATTCAACTGCAGCAAATCTCAAAGTCATTCTGTGTGAGGTCTTCTCGCGATACATAGCACATCCCGATCTGACTGAAGAGAAGATGGCAGCCAATATCCACCAGACATTCTGTTTTACTGACTCATCACTTTTAGAGTCATTTACCCAAGAGTTCAGAAGCCAGCTCTCTCAGGTAAGTGCCTGGGACCTTTGCTAATATCTGTAGCTAGCTAGTAGCTGTGTTAGTTCACACGCGTTATGGTGGTGTTTGGGAGATACAGAGTGTGACCCTGCCTGGCTAGGAGTTGGTCACCTCTATAACAAATTGCATATGGTCCATGACGAGGCTGAGCTAATTCTTGTGAATGGGATTAGCCCAAAGACCTTAGAGTTGAGTACACACCTTGGAAAACAAGGACATCCAGCTGTCAGCTCGTGGCCACTGAGGCTTCTAACCATGCCTGGGTCTTTTTTCTCTTCTTTATTTTCCCTGCTGCAGTGACAGGTAGATAGAACAGTGTGAGGATGTAGTGTAAATAAGAATATTTAAAGCTAGGGGAGGCAATAAGTTTAATCATGTATTGCCTCAGTGCATAACTTCATCCAATAACTCCTGCATTTGATCCAACAATTCATGATTGAAGCAGTACTTGTCTTTGGGAAAGCTATATAATTAAAGCAAATGAATCCTTTAAATGTAATGCCTTCTTTTTTTTGCCAGGGTGAGAACTGATATTAATTTATCTTGTATTCCTAGTCTTTGGACTGTTTGGGACATTGTGAATCACAGGGCTTGTCTAAACAGAGAATTTATTGTACAATCCGGGGTGTGAAGGTGAAGCACAGTCACTCAGTTATTGCCTGTCACTAGAGTCCTTTGAATGTATTGTTTGTAGAGTTGTGTACAAGTGCAGTGCAAGCTGAAAAACATAAAAAGACCCACTGGCAGCAAAGGTTCTTGTTCTTAAATAATTTCTTGCATTGTTATTTGTTAAGGTGCAGCAAAACCCACAGTACCAGGCAGTGTTCGTCAATGAAATGGTCTCGTTTCTAATGCTCATCTCTCAAGTGCAGAATGACACCTCCCTGTGGCATCTCCTTTTGCTGGCCCCAGATGTGTTTCAGGGCAGCATGCAAATGCAAGACATAATTGATCTCCTTCAGAATCCAAGCAGGTAAAAATACAGAAAATGCCAGGAGAGAGGCACTGAAAGTTGGTGGGTTTGGCTATTGAACTCTAAGGGCATCACCTCTCGTCTTGAAGAAAGGGTGTTAGCTTAAAAGCGTGATTTATTTGGAGGATGATGTGGCTCCATACTGATCCATCTCTAAAGCTCTCTACGGACAGTGAGCAGTGTTTTGATTTTCAATGACTCTTGTGTCACTTTTTAAAAGGGAGCTTGACATGAACTCTTAGTTTTCTTCCAGCCTGCTTAGAGGCACTGTCATGCCCATGTGCAGATAAGGTGGTGAGTAACAGTCACTGTCTTTGGTTGAAGAAAAGCCCTCCTGCCTAGATAGTTGTTCAGCTAAAGAAAGATGCTGCTACTTTCCAGACAAGCATAGAGCCAAAGTCAAGTTGCTTTGGAACACCTCAAGCATCGTAGGGGAGCCATAAATTCTTAAAAAAAAAAACAAAAAACAAAAAAACCCTGATTACCTGATTGACTGCTCTTTTATCTTTGAAGATTGGTTCCAAGAAAGCAGAGGGAAGAGGGAGCCTGATTTTTAGAGTATGGGGTTTTGCATATGTTTGACTTTACGAAGAAAGAGTACAGTTATGTTCTTGCTCAATGGTTATATGAAAACCAGAGCTGGCTTAACTGCATTAATTAACTGTGCTGGAATATTTAATGCTGTATGCAGCTAGGACAGTAAAAACTCTTCTAAAATGGGCTTAGCGTTGAAAACCCTTTCCTGGTCCATAGTTGGTCTAAACTCTCACTGATCTTTAGAAGACTTGAATTGCTCAAGAGATTAGAGGACTCTGTTCCAAATAATCTACTGGATATGTGACTGACACTGATATAAATTATTCTGAATAGTCTGCTTTTCACAGCACATGGAGGACAGGAAGCAACTGGGTGTCTTAAGGTTTTTTTTTCCTTGGATGCATGAGCAGTTGGGTGAAGATGCCAAAAGAGGTTGTAGAAGCTTTGCCACTTTGATTACACCCAGGCTTAGAGGGACTTGTTTGTCATAACTGGTATGTTGCCAAGGCACTTAAAAACCTGTACATTTAATATTTAGGTAATTTGCCATACTGCATTGTGAGAACTATTTGTAAGTTGCAAGGTCATTATCTATAAAGCAGTCAGTAGCAGTGTAGCAAGAATTTTAATTTTATTCAGAGATGTTTTGTCCATGCTGCTGTTTCTGTCACAGGATTATTTCATTTGTTTGCATTTACTAGCTTGCAGAATCACACCTGAGAACCAGCACTGTTTGAGTGCCCAGGAAAAATGATTATTTACTGTGGTGCTCTGCTTTGCTCTACAACTGCAGAGCTGGGCAAAGTTATCATAACAGAGGCACATAGAATTTCATCACTGGAACTGTGCAGTGCTTTTATGCCTAGCATCTGGCAGTGTAAGTGCATGAGCAAAGAGTTATTGCAAAAAGATTGCACAAACAGTATTTTTAATGATGCTTACAAAAGCACATCTTGGCGAGCCTGGCCATGTCTTTTACTCGGGCAGTACTGACCTGTTAAAGAAATGCTGTACGCGGAAGTTTTTGTAGTATAAATATGAAGATACATTAGAAAAGAACTTTTGCTCATTGTGGCATCTGTATTAACCACGTGATAAACAACACCACTGTGAAACAGTAACTTCAAAGTCATGAACTCTATAGAAAGTTTGGGAGCAAATTTTATTACCCACACAAACCTGTGTCTGGTTTACAGACTGAATTCACAAATGCTCCTGCTTTTTGCGTGAAGATAATTTTTCAGAGAAGTATGTAAGTTGAACTTTTTCTCTAAAGCCAATGTCTGCAAAAGTCCTGCAAGACCGAAATAAAAGGGCAACACCCCTTTTTTCCATGTTTGCTACCGTCTGATCTTAATGATGTGCATCCACTTTTGGCAAGTTTATGCCTCTCTCCTCCTTGGCTCTGCCGTTGGTCAACTAAATATGTCATTTACAACTGCAATTTCTTTGCTGTCTAAGACACTTACTAACAAGCACCTCTGCAGAATGGAAATGGTGAGCACCAAGTCCATGAAACCTGCATGGAGACATTATGTTAAATGAAGAGAAAAGAGATCCCTGGTGCTCTGTTCTCACTAGCGATCTGTTCCCACAAACCAGTATGTATTTATTCATGCCACTGAAATCGGCTCAGCTAGGTTCTTTGTGTATCACCTGCAGAACTTCAGGCAAGCAAGAAATTGTGCATTTCACAGTGCATACAGTGACCCTGTGCATACAGTGAAGAGCTACTCTTGATACAGGAGAAGCAAAAGGGACTAATAATAATCATGAAGTTTTCAGTAACCTGCATACATTGAACAGTGTCTTTTAAATGACTTCCTCTGTGATACAATATGCCTGATTATCAGCTTGTTCTTTCCTAAGACTGAAAAACATTCCTTGCTTCCCTGTCAGCCTGGATATTACAGTACAAAAGCGGAAAGAAGGAAAACTGGAAATGGTAACTGTTGTTTATGATTGCTTCTTCCATCCACAGATGTTGTCCCCTAGGGATCCCTGCTCTCCTTTGAGCCTTGTGTGCTCAACTTCTTGGTTTCTTTTAGGAGACTCAACTGCAGCAGTGAATCAGTGGACAGGCACATCACCTTAGCGTTGTCTAAGCCCTGTTGTGAGGATTTAAGTGGTCTATAGATTTTGCATAACCTTTTGAATAAGTACATCTAATGAGTGCATCACGTATGTTTCTGCCAATATACCACCATGGCTTTCCTATCAAAGCCCTTTGTATTTGTAGTGTGTGCATGATCAAACAAATAATTAAAAGTAGGGGCAACGGCTTGTCTGTCAGACACTTTAGGAATGATAGGCTGTACTCCAGCTGTTTCCTATTTGAACACTTGTTTTATTTCTTCTCCTAAACCTGTAACCACAACTGATTTTCCTTGTTGTTGGTTTCCCTCCCCCCCCCCCCCCCCCCCGCCCCTTAGTGTTGTGCTGGCAGCTCAGAATGTCTCTGCATCACTTGTGACTGATGATACAGTCAAAACTGTTCAGAATGGGGTTACAGATCGTCCACGTCCCCTGAACTGCTTGGAGCAAGGTAAGACTCCTTCATATAGTCATATCTCTGCTGAAAACCTGTGGTGCTGAGGAGAAGCAAACTGCAAGCTAATAAGTAACCATACAGACTGCATACCATTCAGGGCTCAGCATAATGAGTTCTCCTTTCAATGTTTTACAAATGTAAGTAAAATACCTCATTTCAAATGGAAAAGTAAAAAAAGCTTGGTTTTGTCAGTAGACAATGAATTAACATAAGTTTGCAGTCTCAGTGGAAATGGGAAGTGTAATTTTTTACCTTGATTTTTTATTTCAATCAAAATCTGCCTCTAGTTGTGGGCTTTGTCAAACTTACCTCGGTATATCAAGACAGGGATTGGGGCTGGGCTGTGCAACAAGCTGCATATGTCAAGACTTGCCATTCCTCTAAACTGCTGTCAGCTTACGGCAGAGACAGAGTCCTCGACATCCACCTCTAACTGAGGTTATGTGAACAGGCAAGTGAAGGGTACAGCATCTAAATGCTGCAAGGGACAGGTTGGTGAATGCCGTCTGTTCTCTGTTTCTTGTTTGATAGATATTGTGGAAGTTGGGGTGAGTAAGGAGAAAGAAGATTAATGCAATGCAAGTAGGGAAAACATGCAGATGTGGCTAGTGCAAGGACTGGACACATGGAGATATCGAGATGAGTGTAAATGGCTATGGGAGACATAAATGATGCTGCAGACAAAGCCTATGCACAGGTAGTAAAAAAGCATTCCCAAATGAAGGGAAAGAAATAATAATAAATATTAGGCCAGCTTGTGCTGCATCACTGATGGCAAAGTGCTCTTAAAGCAGGAGGAGAACTTCATTAGCACCCAGATCACAGGGGCATTGAGCTGTTTAATTTCTACAAAGCCAGGTAGCATCCTGACTTCCTTCAGAAGGCCAGGAAGAGTTATGCACCAAAAGAGCCATCAAATTTCTAAACAGGATCTTGTGTCTTGTTGTAGAAGCCTAACTTCATAGATACATGTTATCCTGAAAAGATTTGCCATACAGCTCTTCTCAGTTTCCAAATTAATGTGACCTTTACTAATATACTCTTTACATGTTTGTTGTAGATAAAGAAAAAAGTTTGGTGACCAGATTTATTTGTAATCACTTTGTTAACTGGAAAGACAATTGGAGTTTAGTATCTGAATTGGAAGAAGTTCTGAGGTAAGACATTAGCCAAAGGGATATTGCGAACAGTATATTTCAAATCTATGATCTTTGCTCTAAATCACTTTACATTTCCACTTGCATTGATTTCATATTCACTAAAATGCTTTTTTTTTGCCCTCCAGAAAAACAGAGTCACCAGAGATTGGTGGAAAACACTCCAAGAGGTCCATTAATTCAGATGATTTGGAAGCCATACAAAAGTCTCTGCATCATTTAAAAGGCTTTGAGAAAAAAATGAATAGAAGTGAATCAAAAAGCTTAAATCTATTCAGAAATTTGAAGAATGAAACATTACAGAAATTGTATGCAATTCTTGAACTGGGAATGAATCCACATCATGATTATAAATTAAAGGAACCATATAATAAGGAAATAATTGATGAAATCTATAACTTCACATCACTGCAATTACAGAGTGACTTTAATGGGACTTCCATTTTCAATATAATGACCAAGTGGAAAGAAATTCAGAGTGCTTTAAAATTAGCTACAGTGATTTGGAATCCAGTTCTGTTAAATAATTCTAATTTTAGTACAGCACAAACTAAGGATGCTTTCAAAATGTTGCTCTCCACTAGTATGCCATCATTTCTGGAAGACTTCAGAGATCGTTTAAATGGAATGGAAGAAATACCATCTTTGTTTTCTGATTATCTGCTTAAGCCTGTTTCCTACAGAAACTTTCCAGACCAGTTACTAGCTCTCCAGAAGATGTTTTTTATAATGACAGACACAACCATAGGTTATCAGTACCTACTGATGCCTGTGTTTGAACTGATGCGGAAAGTAGAAAGCTCCATGGGTGAAGCCTGGTGGGATGAGTTGGATGCCTATTGGCGCATTGGGGAAAAACTGAGATCGATGAAGTGGAATAACACAGGCATCACAGCCTATGGGCAGTTTTTAGAGGTATTAAACAGCCATTTACAAAAACTTAGTAATAATTCAAATAGTTTCTTCAGTGAACAGTTGGATCAACTGACAGAATTTATAACAGCAGTGTTTAAAGAGTTTGGCAAAAACGCTGAAGTAGCCAATATCTCACTAGTCGCTCAAGCCATACAAAAGACCTTGTACATATTAAAAGACTTACAGCTGAATTATAATGTCACTAAATTAAAATCTGTAGATCTTTTCTTTAATTTTGACAATAAAACCTTTGAGAGCTTGTCTGAACTTCTGAGGACAGGAATGAAAATCCTTCATTATTCAAATGCCAGTGAGGCTTCCAGTGAAGAAATAATTAACCCTGTCTATAACTTAACACATCATCTACTGCAAGAGTTCAGTGAGTCTTCCTTACAGCACAGTACTTCACTAGAGGCAAAAATTTGGGAGTTCTTGCATTTAGCCTTGAGTCTTTTCCTTGACAATGGCAACAATGCTTATGGGACACCCCAGAACTGCTCTGCTCAGGACGTGCTCCAGATAACACTTGAGATGCTGTTTGAAAATGCCACTCTAAGTGAGTCCTTAGCCAGGAGCCCCTGCAAACCCCTCTTTGATTTTATGGGTGTGGAGGGAACGCTGCACAATGACACCTTTACAAAAATGTTCCAGCTTGCTGTAACAAACCTGAAACTGTCTCCAGAGTTTGCTGTTGTCTACAAGAACAGCAGTGAGCGCTTTTCCAAAGAGCTGTCATGCATTGTCCAGTCCCTGCAGTTTTCTCTGAGTTTACTTTCCAAATTAAACCTTGTCTCTGAGCTGGAGAACTCCTGGGTGCAGGAGAAGGCGAGAGCTCTGACTGCTGTCACGAAGGGGCTGCTGCAGAGTAATGCCTCCTGCCCCATCCTAGCCCAAGATGTAGGTGCTGTGCTCCCATCTCAGTTTGTGAACATCCTCATTCCTTTCATGCTGAATGAAACAGTACTGAACTCCCTACATTCCTCTGATAGCTCAGCAGGCTGGCATTGGCTGCCTGTGTTTTCTCGTCTGTTACTGACTGTTTCCATGAGGAACAGCAGTACACATGAACTGCTACAGGTGGGCAGAAATGCTTCCAACCAGTCTGAGTGGGGACATTTCTCGCAGCTCTGGCACGCCACTGGCAACATGTTGACCACCAAATGGAATATGACGGAAATGGATGAATATGTGAAACTCCTGGAAATTATGAAGAAAGCTTTAATACTTGTGGACTTTGCGGTAGCTCCTGGAAAAATATTAGTACACCAGATTTTTCATAGTTCTAGTGGAGGAATTAAATCCTCAGATCTGAATGATTTGTATAGTTCATTAAAACTCTTTTTCAGTTCAACTTCTGCCAAAAAAAGCATGCTGGACTTGGAAAGAATATTGCAAGAAATATTTCCACTCTCTGAAGTTGGTGGTGAAGGATTGTTCTATGATAATCCCTATGGAAAAGAAAATCAAGATGTTCTAAATATTGCTGCAGTGATTTGGAATCAGATAATTTTAAACAGGACTCATTTTAATACAGAGAAAACATGGGAGGTTATCAAAATGATTGCACTTCATGCAATCTTCCTTGAAGGCATTGAAAATTATCTCGACACAAATGAAAACGTGTCATCATTATTTTCTGACTTCTTGTCGGCCCCTGTAACTTCTGAAAATTTTGCAGAACAGCTCTTGCCCCTTGAGCAGCTTCTCGCTGCCATGGCAAAGGTGAATACGAGTGATCATTATTTGCTGATCTCTTCTTTGCCTAAGCTAATGCAGAAACTCCAGAGTTCGCTTCATGGAAGGCAGGGAAATGAACTTCATGCTTTCTGGCAGATTGCTGAAGTACTCCAGTCCGTGAACTGGAGTAGTACAGACAGTCTCACTTCCCAGTCACTTCTGGACATACTGCAAAATCAGCTCAGTACCATGAAAAATGACTCTGGTCTTCCTTTCAGTAAGGAACTGAAGCAGCTGGTAAACTTGGAATCCTCCATATTTGAGCTGTATGGTGAAGAAGTCTCCAGAGGAACCAATATCTCCATATACTACCAAGAAATACAAAGGAGTATCTTCATTTTAAAAACTTTGCTGAAAAATTATAATATCAGTGAGGTTGAAACTATCAACCTATTATTTGATTCTTACAGTAACTATACCCAGAGACTGACTGAAATCTGGAGAGCAGGAATGAAAGTCCTTCATGACACCAACTTAAACAAAACGCTTGAAGAAAAAATGGACATTGTCTATAATTTCTCACATTTTCTGCTACAGAAGGAGTTCAATGAGTCTTCCTTACAGCACAGTACTTCACTAGAGGCAAAAATTTGGGAGTTCTTGCATTTAGCCTTGAGTCCTTTCCTTGACAATGGCAACAATGCTTATGGGACACCCCAGAACTGCTCTGCTCAGGACGTGCTCCAGATAACACTTGAGATGCTGTTTGAAAATGCCACTCTAAGTGAGTCCTTAGCCAGGAGCCCCTGCAAACCCCTCTTTGATTTTATGGGTGTGGAGGGAACGCTGCACAATGACACCTTTACAAAAATGTTCCAGCTTGCTGTAACAAACCTGAAACTGTCTCCAGAGTTTGCTGTTGTCTACAAGAACAGCAGTGAGCGCTTTTCCAAAGAGCTGTCATGCATTGTCCAGTCCCTGCAGTTTTCTCTGAGTTTACTTTCCAAATTAAACCTTATCTCTGAGCTGGAGAACTCCTGGGTGCAGGAGAAGGCGAGAGCTCTGACTGCTGTCACGAAGGGGCTGCTGCAGAGTAATGCCTCCTGCCCCATCCTAGCCCAAGATGTAGGTGCTGTGCTCCCATCTCAGTTTGTGAACATCCTCATTCCTTTCATACTGAATGAAACAGTGCTGAACTCCTTACATTTTTCTGACAGCTTAGCAGGTTGGAATAACCTGTCCATGCTCTTCAGTGTGGCACAGGATGAGCTCCACGTGAACGACTTGCTACAGAGACTCCAAGGCACCTTCAACTTCACCACACGGAGTTATTACTCCAGTGTCTGGGATGTGGTTGACAGTTTCCTAAACACCAAATGGAATCTAGCTGAAACGGCTGTCTTTGCAACGTTGTTGGAAGCAGTGGCAAACAACTCTGCCAATGATGTGTCAGCTCTAGAAAATGCAGAAGCCAGTCACTACATTCTCAAAAGCCTGAAATTCTCTGATCTGCTAAATGAATTCAACATAAGTTCCAGTTTGGCTTTTCTCTCCAACAAAACTAGTTTTCACACTATGATTGATATTGTCGCTCATCACTTCATTGTCATGGCAGAAACCCTGTACAACAAGACCCTACCTTGGACTCAGAGTGACAAAACTCTGTCACTATCCAGTTTGGTCACACGGTGAGTTTGCTTTTTGGGTATTGTGATTGCTTTTATGGGTAGTGACCACCATCCTCATTCCAGCATGCGAAGTATGTTATTTTCTTCCAGTGGAGCAGTTTAATCCTGCAATCACTGTAATTTAGGACACTAGGTCTAACGTGGGTTAAATTGCAGAGGAAGTTTTTCCTTGAACTGAATACGTCACTAAAAGTGAGACTTTCAGAAATTTTCTGTGTTGGCATGTATCAGTTCACGGTGGAAGCAGAATCCTGTCGAAAGCTTGCCATGAGTGGTAAACTCTTCAGAAACCCCTTCTTTGTGGTCTGACTTTAATTTTTGATTCTCAGTCTCCCCTAGGCATGCCTTTCCATCTATATCTTGCATCCACAGTGAACCTTTCAAGTGTGTTTTCTTATACATATGATTTGAGAGTGAATGACAGCTTTGGAAGATAACAGCAAAAAGAATTGATGAAAGAAGATTGGGAGGGTACCCACTTGGGACATGTCATGGGAGATATATGGCTTCATCTGGAATTCTTATTTACACTGCCAAGGAACAGCATCTACACAGCTGACAGGTTGCTCACTAGTATACCTTGTTTCTGAAAGAGAAGCTGATTTAAAATCCTATCTTATTTTTCAGATTTCTGTTTTTAGAATTTGAAAATGCCATCTTACAGGTGACAGTGAATAACAGCTATAACCCTTACCTGATGTGTTTAATAAATGTCACTGAAGTTGAAGACAGCAAATTGACAGGTAATCATGATTTCATTAATGTTGTGGGACCTCAGCTGGAATATGTTGTGCCTGTCTTTTCAAAGTGTTTTCTCTAATGGTGGTAAGGAATGGTGCTGCATGTTTTCATCCACTGGCAATTAACTGGAGCTGTGAGACCTCAGGAAGCCAGACTCCTTTTTTTGTTTCAGTTATGCCACATTGCAGATATAAGTTTTCCATCCAGCTCTATCCAAAAGGCATGTCTGCTCTTCGCTATGTGACGACAGGTTGCTGACATTCAGATAAAGAAATCTTACAAATAGAAACCTATATTCCCTTCACAGCTTTATGGACCCATAAGATGACAGCAGTTATTTTTGAGAGTCAACATGGTATTTCACATAGATATTCATCATACAAGCTTATTGTAAAACCTGAGAGGTTTATCTGTTCACAGTACAGAGCTATTCTGTGTGCTCTGAAGGGCACTGTCAGATGTCCTTTTACCAGTGTGGGGTGGATTTCTTTAGGACCAGAGCACCTATGCGGACTGGATCCATTATAATCCAGATTAGAACCTAGGTCTTGGTCTGTGATTTCAGAGGTCCTGAGCCATGTGAATTTGGTGGAAAATAGCAATGCTTGGTAGGCCTCAGAATAAAAGTGCCAATATTCCCATCTGTGAAGTTTCTGCAAGTCTGGCATTTTTGTCTCAAGTAACTTTTGTTTTCTTCCTTGCACAGAAAACATCACACTGCTTTTGAAGCAAACTCATCTGAAAAAGAACAGTTTTATGCAAAATAATAACTCTGAGAAACATTCATCCATACCAGAGCTCCTGAAGCTAAAAGTGAGTCTGCTTAAAATGCTGACTTGAAGGACATCCCGCAGTGATACATGAATGTGCAATGAAGATTTTGAAAAACAGCGTATGGAAAAAAAGTTTCTTAAAAGAACAGCTGATAAAAACTAAGGCTGGAACTCTGTTTTCTGCCTGCTGCCTGTGTTTAAAGGTCGCCATTAAACTAGGCTAAGGAAGTTGTTCTTCTGTGAGTCCCTACCCAGTGTATGCCCATTTTTCTGAGAAGATAGAGGTCTTCCCGTCCTTCCAGTCTGTTGGATAAAATGACTTCTGTTTTCCGCCAGCCATTCCACAAGAATGGGTACTGCATAAGTTGACAGTGGCAGCACATTCTTCATAAATCAGTGCACCAGTAGTTTTAATGTTCAGTACATTGAGACTTAGCAAAGCACCTTGCAGAGCTGTGATCATTCTGGGATGCCTCAGCTTCATTTGAGAAGTATGTAGGGAGGAGTTTTCAAAGGCACAAATAGCAGTTAGATATCTCTGCTCTGCTGAAAATCAGTGGAACTGGGCATAGCCAATTGGCAGGTATAAGCACAACTAACTTAGTCACCGCTATGCCTAAGGAGCTATGCCAACGCCAGCATGGCTGGAGCCCAAGTCCCCACATGCTCCCTTAGCCCTAGATGTCTCACAACACCATAACAGCTTCTGAGATTAAGCACCTAAGCAATATTGATTCATGGACTTCCCTCACCAGCTTTGGATATGGCAATGCCTCATTTGGATAAAATGCTTCTTACATCATACACACGTCTTCACTAGTAGCACACATGCACTTTATTTCTACATATGAGAAATAGAATTTAAAAATCTTTTCAAAAAATGATAGCAGTATGCAATGCTGTTGCTGCTTAATAATATATCTGTAACGATGTGATGAGCCTCAGTGTGACAGGTACTTACAGGCACAAAACAGAAAACAGTTCTTGCCATAAGAGACTGATAATGTAAATAATGATGTCAGACAGAAGGGAAGCTCATAATAGTAGAGTAGGCAAAGGATTATAATTTTATAAAGGTTAGCAGATGCGGAGGTCCTGACTTCTAGCCAACTCCCTTTTATATGCTGTAGTAGATATGACCAGGTGGTGTCTGAAAGGCTAAACCTGTTGCACAAGGTAGATTTATCTGATCTTTGGGAAAATTAATTGGTCGACAGGCAAGTCCAAATGGAGTATTACTGTGTATGCGTGTTGGGCAGGGGAAATGCAATGTTAAGGCTTGCAAGGTTTATTAGATCCTGTGCAATGTTGTGTAGCCAGATCTGCTACAAACTGATGTAGGAATGATTGTTATGAACCGTTCTGTTGGAGACCTTTTGAATGAAGTAAAAATATATAATACTTTTAATCATAAAGAAAAATGGAAAGGGACTGCTAGACTCTTTAAAACTTGCCATTTCTAATTCTGTCATCTAACTGGTGTTTGTGCTTTTGTCTTCCTTTTCAAAATTTCCTTTGAAGATATCTCACCTCCGGGATCTGACAACACTTCTTTGTGACTTTGAGAGCTTTAAGTCAATACAGCATATTTGCCATCTCCCTAATGTTAGTTTTGGAGAACTGTGTGAACAAAGTCAGTCTCATGAGCAGCTCCTCCACACTGTTGAACTGAGCAATCAAGTTGTGACCAATGTGAATCACAGAAGAATCTCCAAGGAGCTTCAGAATATACTGATTGGGGATGCTGCAAACATCCAGACACAAATGAACTGGTGAGGCTCTCCCTCCGAATTAGGCTGCTTTAGTTTTTTATTTAAGAAATTATGAAATTACTTCTTGCCTTCTTTTCGTATTCCAAATTTTGTTGGTTGTTTTGTTTTTCCAATTTAGGTTTCAAGAAAATGTACCAGAAATTGCATTCTTTCAAGAGATTCCTCAGTATATGGCTACTTTGAATTCCATGTTGAACATCACTGAGAATTTAACAGATTCTAGCAAGCAAGGTAGTTTTCTGTTTTTACTTTACAGTGTTGGTAAAGAGCATCATTGGTGTACCATACTTTCTGTTGGAAATCCCAAGACTTGCTTAGCTGCCAGGAAGAAGTGATAGTAATGAGATAACCATACACCATGTCCCATGCCCTTGGGATCCTTTATCTAGGGGAATTCTAGAGCCTGTTCTAGACCACTGTTTTTCTTCTGTGCAGCACAAATACTCCTACGTGCTGAAAGTCCCGAGTCTTTGTTTTTAATCAACTTTTTCTATCGCTAGACCTGTCAACTTCAGCCCACAAATTGGACTGTAAAACTTAGGAAATATGACTATATTTTGCAAGTTTTTTTATCAGCAGTGATGTACTGCACTTCCATACTTCACCTAAAGTCCTCTCTGTGTGCTTGAGATTGCTGTATGTCTGGTGAAAGCTGTTACATCAGTTGTTCTTTGATTGATTGTTCTTTACAGAAAAGTTAAGAGATGTGTTTAAAAATGTGGACCAGCTCAAAGAGGATCTCAAAAACACAACAGGAATGTCCCCAGCCAGTATTGATGATCTTCTGGAAGCATCTCTCCCAGAAAACAGCAGTCAGGTAAGTTTGCTGTTATCCTGGTGGGAGATCTTGTTGCTTTCTACCTCTCAGACCATTTAAATCAGAATTCATTAGTGAATGCAGCTAAGCAGATCACTGCATGTATGACAGCATAGAGAGAGGTAGATGATCCCACAGGAACAGGCAGCAAAGGATGTTATAGATCAAAATAGCCATCAGAAACGCAGTAAGAGCACTCATCGACGTCAGTTCAGCCACTGGAGACCAAGAGCCATATGGTCTCTTTGGCTGTCCCCAGTAGCTGGTAAGCAGCCATGCATTGCCTGGTGAGTGATTGCTCTGATACGTAGCAAGGGAACAGTTCACTGTAACAGACTAGCAAGGACTGAGTGGGGTCCTCGGTAGGGTCCTCAGTGCTGAGGAGCTGCTGCAGTCCAGATGGAAAAGCACACTTCTAACCACAATTTGTGAGAGCACTCGCGGTCCAGAAATAGCCTCCCATGATGAGAGATGAGCTTGCTTTCCTCAGCCTCCTGTGGAAACAGGGCTCCAGATGCTTTTCCCCTTTCCAACTGTCTTATCTGGACTGAGCCCTAGAGAGCGTGCTCTTTTCCAACCTTTGCATGCATCAGTCAATGGGAAATTGAATCAACAAAAGCTTTTACTACTGTGCAAGCTGGGCAGTAAAACACAATCTTTAGAATTTGTCCCTTGGAGCAGGAGTAATGGGTAGGCATTTTCTGGTTCTCAGGGTTGAAATATGACACTGTGGAAAGAAAACAGCAAGGCAAGATTAATCCATGCATACTGGAGTGAGCAGCCTATCCCCTAACAAATCTTTTCTTCCTTTGTGCAAACACAGCTCATTTCTCAGATCTTCCAGCTGGAGTCTTGTCACGTCCGTCCTGCTGACCCACAGCTGCAAACAGTAGCAGAAGAGTTCTGCAATCTCTCTCTTTCAGAGAGGACTCGTGAGATGTACATCCTGGGGGTCACTCTGTTGCGACACTTAGACATTTACAATTTCTTATACAAGGTTAGCGTTGGATTTGTAGAGTGCTTTCTGTAGTCTTTGCTGCATGTAGTGGCTGAAAGGTCATAAAATATCATTGCAGTGGCCAGAAGCTATGCTGATTTACACAAGCCAAAGATCAGGCTTTGCTCATGCAGTAATTTTTATTGCATATCCATGCTGTGACAGCATGGATATAAATGAGGATCCCAGCTGGTGTAAACTAGCACACCTCATTTAAAGGCCCTGGACCTACTCTAAATGCCTCCCTATCTGCTAGTATCGTTTATACGCTGTCACAGCCTCTTGAACATTCCCAGCTGAATTCAGGCTTCCCAAGAAAAAGGCATTGGCCTAATTTTTTTTATTCCTTGAATAGGGATGCCCTGGAAAAAGTCTTGTAAAATATATTTTCCGAATCCAGTTGGCACTGCTCAGTTATTAAATGATTCAAATATCCCACGCACACAGCTATAGAAACAGCATGTAAAAATACCATTCACAGAGAAGTGCGTATTGAATACATATTTTAAAATGCTACAGAAGTGATCCTGGGGGAAAAAAGTTATTAAATAAGAATGCCAATGAATGTGACTCAGGTCAAAAGTCAGTCGTAGTGTTTGACAGCTATGCTGTGCAAAATGCTACCTCTTAGAGCCTCACATTATATCCCAGCCAATATCTGATACACATTTCCCAACTGTAGGTGTTTGGAAACATGCACTGTTCAGAATATGTAATAAGCATGGGAGTGGTTTGCAAAAGCACTTGGAGATTTAGGAGTATAAATCCCATTCAGCCTCCATACAGTTTTGAAAATCCCACAATCTTTGTCTTGGGATTAACACAATATGGGCATGTACATGCATGTGTGCACAGGTTCCTGCTAATCATAATTGATTTTCTTCCTGCCTCCTGCAGATGCTTTTCCCTAAGGAACTTCAGAAACCCATGGACAAGATGTTAGGCCTTCTGACAAAAATGAAGGATTTCAGACACCAGGTTGAATCTGGCATTGATCCGTTGCTACAAGCTGTTCATTCACTGAAAAAACTCCGGCAGTCTAGAAATGTGCCACTGACTAAGGTACGCGTAGTCTGCATGTGCTTTGGAGGCAAAACACCACTGGAACAGTTTCCACAGGAATTTCTTACCCTAGAAGCCAAAGATGCATTAAATCATAGATTACTGATTCTCTTCTAAAGCAGCAGTGTCCTAAGAAAAATCTCTGTCAAACTTACATGCTGCCTTCCTGGGAGAGCTTCGATCTGGAGCAGTGGGACCATCGTGTGCTCGTGATGGGGGGCACACTAGGAACACATGCTGTGGGAGGGACACTAGGAACAAAAATGCAGGGGATGAACAACTGTCTTGAAGGAGGGCAGACTTCCAGCAAAATACACAGGTGTACTGGAAGGGGTCAGCTTGTGAAAGCAACTGGAGAACTGCCCACAAAAGGCTGAACTTGCGTAAGTCAACAGCAAAAATTTGCTCTAGCTTTAGTGTACATTAGATCACACCCAAAGCGTCAAGACTGCTCAAAACATTACTGCAAACCTAGTCCTGCTCCAACAGCTGCAATAACTTCATGTTGCACCACTGGATCAAGTCCCTCTCCAACTCATAGTCAATGACAGCATAGATCACAGGAATAGTTTCTAATAATCACTTTACCTGCATATTGCAGAACCCCATGCAGTCATGGACTAGGTGGGGACAGGGGATGTGCATATCTGTATGACAAATTCTGTCGTGTAACCCAGGCTGTATGTGTCACCAGGCACATGTTATAGGCAAATCCCACACTGGGTCTCCTACCTGGAAATTAATTTCCCATCTCTGTCACAACAGAGGTTAGCCATAAAAGCATTATTTCATGGAAAGTCACTTTTTTTGTGGAAACAAATTTCTCATAATAAAACAGTGTAAAAATGTTCAATCCCTGCCTTCTATTTCTATTATTTCTTTTTCCTCTCAAAACAGGATGCTTTTAACATGCAGGATTTATTTGCATTTTGTCTTTTCTGCAGGCATTATTTAAAACAAACAACTTTAGGATAACACATGGCACATTTAAGTCCATGTCAAAAGTTCTCTGCAACCAGGAGATCACACCCCTGTTTTTTGAGTCCTTGCTTCCAAATTTTGGAGACCTTGCGAGCAACAGTTCTTCTGTGGAGGATGCTTATGTCCAAAAGATGATGAGGAAATATGGGATTCCTCGTGACTCCAGTAAGTCCGGCTTTTCCTTAAGACAAAAGCATTTCAGAGCCAAACTCTACTGTTTCCAGAGAGTTCCAGTGCTGAGGTGTTCCCCCGTAAGTCTCTGGAGGGCTGTAAGTGTTCATGATTTATGCTAGATGAAGATCTGCACTGCCCTAATTATTGGTGGTTTATTTCCATAAATGTTAAAACGAAAACAGCCTATGTAGGAGAGTAGTGCTTGATACTGCACTGTTTCCCATTTGTTGATGATCTGGTCTTAGGGTTTGACAGGTCACTGCTTTTTCCTGATGTGTGGTTTTTCTGACTGTAGTGACATTATTAGCTCCTCTGAGTTCACAAAACTCCATTTAACCTTGAAGCAGAGAATCTTGGCTTGAACACTGAGACTCTTGTTTTGAGTTCAGCAACAGGAGATCTTGGGGGTGGATTGCTTTTGTCAAGATACATTATATCAGTCAGCAAAGAGGACCCCGAGGTCAGTCTCTGGACACAGCAATAAACTGGGCAGATGGGAGAAAAAAATGCACTGGTAGCTTTCTCATGTCTGGTCTGTTTGTGCTCTGTGCAATTTGTTTGCTTTTCTCCCCTTGCAGCACCGTTTTGCTTATCGTTTTATGTGGACCTGGTCAAGACCCCAACTGGAGCTTTAATTTGGTCTTTTTTGAAACCAATGGTGCTTGGGAAGATCCTTTATACACCAGATACTATAGAAACTCGAGCAATCATGGAAAAGGTATGGCTCTGTTTACAGCACATCAGGATACACCCACTCAGAAGGATTGTAATTTATCTAGCACAGGCTTGTTTCTTTGAGAAGCAGAAGTCTATTTTCTGGCTGTTTGAAGTATTAGTCAAATTATCTTTTCCTAGTTGTATTGCTGGCCATATGAATCATCTTTTGTCTTTGAATGAATCTTACCTCCAAAAAATTGCTGTTACTCTAATATTTATTAAAGAATTTTTAAGGCTTTCAGTTTATGAAGTTTCACCCCCATATTTTCAGTAAGAAATAGATGTCTACTACGGCAAATGCTATAACCAGTACTTGTTCACGAGCAGACCAGCAGTAGAAGGAAAGCCGATACCAAGATGTGCTTCAAATCTTACATATGAGGCCATATTTTTAAGCATTTGTATCCAAATTCGATGTGTAAGGGACATTTTGCCAAACAGTGATAGGGTGCTAAGAAAAGTCCCACAGAAACCAAATTTGGTCTTATCTGTTTTATTGACTTATATATTTTTAAAAAGCTTTAAGGTAATGAATAAATGAATCCTTACATATTGTGGGTTTTTTTATAGTCTAATGCAACCCTGAAGCAGATGGCTGATCTAGCCCTGAAGTCCCAGGAGTGGCTGGACAAGTCTCCTGTCATCATGAATTCACTGACTGAGTTCAACCAGACAGTTCCGATGATCAAGGTATGAGATCCTGTCTCCCCTGTCTCTCTCGCGGGAGGAAACTGGGAGGATGAATTTCTTCACTGAAGTAAACTGGGGTTCCAGGGACCTCAGGGGCATCATAGGTCAGCTGGGGAAACCCTTCTCAGGCTTTTGTCCTGGACTTCACAGTTTCTCTGCCTATCTATTCCCGTAACAGAAATACTCCTGATGCACCTTTCCATGCAAATCCTCCTTCTGAAATGATCTGTTTGTAATATACTCCCTGACACTGGCCATGCTGAGGCTGCTGGAGGGCTAAAATGAGCAGGAAATGCTCTTCAGTTTGTAAATTAACTTTCTGCTTGATGGAGTGATCCAGCCAGCCAAGACCAGGCAAGAAATGACTTTTTCAGAAAATGAAACAGTGTCTGTAATAAGCATGTGGCTCTGAGTACACACATAAGAGCTAGAAGATGCCTTTTTACCTCAGTAAATGTAAATAAGATTTCTTTTCCCCCTCCTAAGGAGCCTAGCCTTGCTTCGATACAGAAAGCAGTAAGCTGTGATGTTTCACATACTTGCTTCCTGTCCTCTGCAGTAAAAATTGTCTCTTTTTCTTACAAAACTATGGAAATGAGATCTCTGGAACCCTAAAGCATTACAAGTTAACTTCAGTGGCTGGAATTCATTGTAATTTCCATGGCACTGAGAGAAAATCCAGAGTGGAATACGCAAAAGTGAAATGAAATATTCTCTGCTGACTGCCCTCATTGGTGGAATGATGAACTATTCAGCCAAACGAGAATCTGTCTGCTGGTCTCCAAGCTAAGATTTGGTCACTTACCCATTGTCCTCTGGGTGTATTCACAGGACTGAAAACAGAAACAAATGAAAGTTTCTGCACTTTAGAATAACAAAGATTATCAGTGATTATTCCATGGGACTCTGGTGCCTGGTGGAGACTCAGTAGGCATCCTGTCTTGACTCCAAGAAACCCTAGCTTGGACTCAAAGGGCTCTGTATGATGTTTTCATTGCTAGCCTTTCCTCATCCTGATACACAGAGCAAAATATGGAAGGTCAGGAAAGGAGTAGGAGGGGGTTGTACAAATGGTCAGTGATGGCAGCTGGTCTTTCGTATTTGAGAAATACACTAAATATGCTGAAGGGGCTTCTGGTCAAACTGATGCTTTTTGTTTTTACTTGTTGATAGAACACCCTGCAGAATCCATTTGTGCAGGTTTTTATCAAGCTGATGGTGGATTTGGATGCAGCTGAACTGCTGAGTCAAATAAATGAACTGGGTAAGTTGTTCCACCACATGTGCTGCCCTCTTATTTGTACTTCAGGTCTGGGAGCTCCAGCGTCACCAAACTGTAGCCATCTTCTGGTACTACTCTTCTCTGGCCAGCATCAGATGCTTCAGTGCGAGGCAATTTCGGCTGAGATTGGAAAATTTTGTGGTCTATGGGAAAAGACGCTTAGAAAGCAAAGGGGCTTGTACGAAGGGATGTTTCTTCTGAGTGTTGAAGGGATAGTAGGATGGGAATCTCTGCAGCTGAGTGTGGCCACTGGAGGACACTGTTTAGCCATAATTATCACTTCAAATGCGATACCTGGGACTCTGCTGGGAAATGTTGTGGATGCATCACATCAGGGTTCAACTTAAAACTTTTCCAGGGCAGGAAAGCAAGGAATCAGATAAAGGTACTCAGGCTGATGAAGCCGGAGGCATCATTACAAGATGCTCTTGCTGGAATTTGCTGTTCTCTGGTGGTCTTGCATGGTCTTTCAGGGTGGGAATTGCTGATCTGCACTGTGGTAATCATCAGCTAACAGCAGTGGTGGATACATCCCCTGTTAGTGCACTGCACGGTGATCACAGTCCCTTCCTAGCTGGTCTTATTGTCCCTACCAGCTTTTTCAACGAGTGGCCATGAATGTCAACATAAATCTGGGTTATGCTAGCAAAACCCAGCATAAACCAAGAGTGGTTGTAGTCTGTTGCAGTCAGAAGGATATTCACATACTGTTTGTGATGACCCCTGTGTTATTTCATGAGTAGCATCTGCTGTCTTAACTCCCCACAAAATCATTGTGCCTGCAGCAGCTGTTCCATATTAGTTACGCTGCATTACGCAGTCACCTTTTAAAACAGCCAGGAAACAGCAGCTTCTTTATTAAACTGCATTATCAGGTTTAGTACACGCATCAGCACAACAGACATAACTTTTCCTTGATGTGCTTCTATAAAGCACTTTCTCCCCTGAGACAGAGCAGCTCAAGACATGAGTTGATTACATCAAAAACCATAAGATGTGGAATGAATGGCAAGCATCATGTGTGAGTCTAAAACCTTCAGCAGGTTAGTAGCAATGTCTGATTTGGGATGGCTGTCACATCACACTGTTGGCATTCTCCCAAAGGCAAACTCACAAGCATGTTACAAATGATTAACATAAAAATTGGGTCAACAATA
The DNA here is from genome assembly GCF_030867145.1 of Opisthocomus hoazin. Taxonomy (NCBI): domain Eukaryota; kingdom Metazoa; phylum Chordata; class Aves; order Opisthocomiformes; family Opisthocomidae; genus Opisthocomus; species Opisthocomus hoazin. The sequence continues at coordinate 34,534,990 of NC_134422.1, read as the reverse complement.
TGCCTTCATTGCACTGCTAAGTGCAGAAATGTATTTTACACTTAATGTTTAGCATGATGGGGTTTTTATTCCTTTCCGGTGTCATTGTTAGTGTAAAGAGCAGAATGATGTGATGAATTTTTTGCTATGTGTAGTGATGCTACTGGTTTTGTTTGTTTTTTTTTTTTTCAGATGATATTCGGCTGGAATTACAGAACAATGCTGACATTGTCGATCAGCTGAATACACTAGCTACCCTTGCTGTAAATGTGTCCTCCTGTGTCTCATTTAATCGCATTCAGGCAGTCAGAACCTTAGAGGAAATGGAAATGGTGGCTAAAGAGCTCTTTCTGAAGAACGAGCTTTTCGCAAGTATGTGGCAGAGTCTTGAGTCCCCGGGTAAATGAAATTTAGCCTGGTACAGGGTGGGAGTCCAGCATAAGAAGTTTGGCTTTCCACCAGCAACTGTTGTGGTCACAGCTCCCATCACACAGCATTTGATTTTCACCTGGTGTGTGTGGGACCTGCACACTCAGACCTCCTTATGTCAGCGTTTTGCACTCTCCTTTTTATACCTCCTCTTCTCTTACACCTCCACTGTCTGTATAGAAAGCTTTTGATCAACTGATGTTTTCTCTTGGTAAGTTCTCAGTTTGAACAAAATTTCACTGCACTTAAGAGATTTTCATGATATGTACCTTCTTCCAGATTCCCTGGGAAAATATGCTTTAATCGAGAAAGATATGAGACAGTTATTTATTAGAAGATCATGAAGCTCTTGAGGCATTCCAGCCAAACACAGCAATATTATATCAGGTCTTCTCAGTCACATTTTTCACATTTGTGGGATTGGATTGCAGCTTCAGATCAGACTGCAGAAGAGTGCAGGGAGAGTAGAGAATAGGAACTTATGTTAATTTTAATGATACAAATGTGTCTTAATTTTTAAAGGATGCCAAATATCTCCTCAATCAGGATTTACTCGTAAGTCCTGTGACTTGTTTGGTTTTATACCTCATAACTGAGGAGTAGATAGAAACCTTTGCTTTTCTTGGAACTTCAGACTCTGATAATATTTGTCTATTCCCATAAAAGCAGTTTTGTTCTATGTTTGTCCTCCATTCCATCATATGCTTTATATATGGAATAATCAGGAAAAATACTCTAGAGAGAAAACCTTCCGTGGCATTGCCTCTACTCAGACAAACACTTTAAAGGAAAAAAGTCCTGTCTGTCAAACTATGTCTACAGCATGCCATTTCCTAACAAGGACTTGCAAAACTTTTACATTCTTAGATGTCTCGGCTTTGCAGGAATTTAGATGGGCACAAAAATATGTGTGTAGGTCATGAACAATTTTCAACACCGCGTTCCTGAGGTTTTTATGTTACAGCATCATTATGTGAGCTCTATTGATAGAGTACCTTTGGGTACAGCTTCATGAGAGGTGTGTGTGCCGAGTGACATACCTAACAGATATGTGACAGTTCATGTTAACAGCAAGATTTTTCCAAATACAGCTGGTTATTTTGGGAGCCTGTGACTTTTCAATGCTCTATAGGAAAAGATTTAAAGGCTCTGGGGGTATATTTCACACCCAGAATCGTTGGTCATGTTTGAAAGTACGAGGAGCTGCAGTGATGTATAGTTTCTACTTCCAGACCCTCGATAAGCAGCCTACCCATCTGAGCATCATTTGTGCAGCAAGAAATGAAATGATGGATTGTAATGTAGAAAAGGCTTGTAAAAATGAGGAATTCCTACGTATCTTTGTGTACTGCTCTTGTGCTGTCATCTCTGAAGGAAAGCCTTTTCCCTTTCTTTTCCAAGGTATTATTTTCAAGCTGCCTTCAAGTCATAGCAGTGCTGGACGCTCAGTTCACAGGGACCAGGCCCTCCCTCCTGTGCTCCACTACACCATCCGAATGAGCAGCAGGATCACACAAACCACCAACCGAATAAGGGAGCGCATCTGGACAGTGGGCCCGCACAATTCCACCTCCCAGAGCCAGATTTACAGCCGGGCATTTATTTATATCCAGGACAGCATTGAAAGAGCCATTATTGAGTTACAGACTGGCAAGAATCCAGAGGAAATAGCTGTTCAGGTTCAGGCCATGCCCTATCCCTGCTACAATAAGGATATGTAAGTTTGTGTGGCTTTTGTCTTCATGCTTCGTGTAAGCTTATCTTGTCTGACTGGTGGAGTTCACCAGCTGCGCTGGTCTCCTTAATACCATGTTCACATGGCACACCAATAATTCCATTTTGTGTTTGGTTTTTATTTTCCCCAAGGGTCTGAACAACAGAGGGAATTTTGAACTCTAACATAAATGGCCTCTGTTTTCTTTGTCTAATCTTTTGTTTTCAGTGCTCTGTATGTACCTGAATTGTCATGGTAACTATAGGTTTTACAGCAGGTAAGATTCGCTGTCCCTGTTTTACCACACATGTTGGAACTGAGGCTGGGGTTGGTAGGACTTGCGTTCAAATATGAGTGTTGCCTTGTTCTTCAGGTGTTTACATGCAGACAATGCAGCACAACTTAGGAAATTTATTTACTGGGCAAAAAAAGAGTCCCTCCGTTTATGAGCTTTGTTCCTAGAGATTGCTATCCAGCTGTGGTATTTGTTATTCATTCCAGTGATTCTAGCTAATGTTCAGTGAATAATTCTCAATACAGGTGCCTCTCAGATGCTTTAAGAAGGATAAGAGGGAAGACGAAATTCTACCATTGATTTCTAGAATAATGAGGGAGGACAGAGAAGTTTTTGATGCGCTGAGTTGCCAGGGTTAACGGCCTGTTATACAGAGCAGTGCAGCGTGAACCGTGTGTGGACCAGAGTAAGGTCTCAATGGTGAAGCAGATCAAAAAGTTTTGGATCAGCTTCCTTTCCACTCATCTTGAGCCAGATCTGCAGCTAGTGTAAACTGCATCTCTGCCAAATGCAATAGAGAGAAGTGAATCTCTCACAGCTGAAGACCAGCCCCTCTGGCAAGATGATTTTGGTCTGTGTTGGAAAGCTGGCAACATGGTACTTTCTCAGAGTTATTACCCTGACTGCAGCTGGTGGCCACACTGAGTGGAAAACACACAGGGAAGAGATTTCATGTCCATCAGAAAGCACTGAAGGATGTTGAGCAAATAGTATTTGTAGGTTGGATGGTCACTCTGTCCTGACATAAGGGTCTCCCTTGGACTGAGAGTACAGACTAGACTTAGGAGCTCTTTTTATGGAAAAGCCTGCGTGTCTACTGCATGAGCTAAAAGATTATCTGAGAGCTATAGCTATAGGAGCTATAGCAGCCATAGCAGACCCATTAACCTCCTGTGTCAGCCTGTCACTTAAGAGAGCCGAGAATTGTGAAGCCTGTGTTGTAGACCTGGATCTGCGATACCTGTTCCATGGGTTAATAGGACAGATGCTCTGAGGGGAAGCACCTATATCCAAACTCAGACATCAGGAAACATTACCTGATAATAAAATTTGGCCATTACATCTGTTATTAGAACTGGGGATTGTGGCTGGCTGCTGTGATGTTTCAAAATGAGATGCATGCCATCAGAGAGCCAGGAGATGCCACTGCCCATGGTGCTTCCTCCTCCTGTCAATGGTGCTGCTGAGCAAAACTTCCAGAATGCATCTGGAAATCCCTCTGTGATACGAAAATAGAAAAAAGATTTTGAACAGTCAGGAGTTTCATGAATAGCAAATCTGATGCAATGGCAAAATAGCCTTTTTTTTGTAATTATTAATTGTACTCCACATTTTGAAATATAAGCATGTCTCTTCCTGTGCCAAAGTATTATTCTGAAAAATATATTCTGTATAAAGCTTTAATCCCCAGAACATTTTGTATTCAGCTAAAGCCTGCATTTGCCTTTTACAGGTTCTTAACCAGCGTGACCTACTCTCTTCCATTTGCTCTGATGGCTGCCTGGGTGCTGTTTATAGCTGATTTTGTTAAAACACTTGTTCAAGAGAAAGATCTGAGGCTTTATGAGGTATGGTGAAACTTTCTGGGGCGTGCAAAATTATAAACAGATTTTCCTTGTTAGTGGGTAGTATGTCCCACATGCAATATTAAATGGAGCAAAACAAGCATTAAGGAAAATAATATTCCAAATAGCTATTGTTTGACCTGCAGTGTTTGTATTCTGACATTGTAACCAAGCTCAAAAGCATAGAGATGTAGGGCGTTTGCCCTTCAAGTGGTGAGAATATTGCTTTGCAGTTCTGAACACTGGAAACATGGGGACCTCACAAAATTACAAGTTTTCTGAGGATTTAAAACTCTCTAAAAATTGGCTTTAAGTAATTTTTTTTTTGGTCCCCTTTGGGGGCAAAGACATGAAAAGTGACTTATTTCCTATCCTTGCAGTTATTATACTTAATATTTCAGAAGGTGCTACATATTACATCAGCTCCTCTGAAATGAAGATCTTCATTCAGGTTGCCTGTTGGAAAAGAAATGACATTGAGACACAGGGAATTTATTAAATTAACTCGGGTTTTCAGTGTGAACACAGTCAACAGAGATGAGCAGCAAAGAACTTTTGTAAAACTAAGCTTCAGCAAGCAACAAAGGCTCGAGCAGATTTGTTTTTTATCCAATACCATGGAAACAAACACTGATTCACCAAAAACATTTCCAAGAAAGGGCACTCCATGAAGTGTGATGAGATTGAAAATGAGAATACCCCAGTGGCTAGCCAACAGCCCCTTTCTGTAGTTTAGGGAACCCAGTTTCACTGTCTCTAAGAGTCAGGGTGTCAGTAATGTTTTTAGGTCTGTAATAATCTACAACAGGACACCAGCACCTGTAGTTTCTTTTGGCTTTATCAATACAAATTTACAGTTTTATACAAGTCTTGTGGACTTAATCATCAGCTAATATAAATTAATATTGCTTCCTTATAATCATGGTAATTTAGCTATTATTTGTTATCTTGAGGGTACGTGAGAAATGGTTTAGTTTCAAAGATACATAAGAGCTTTTACACTCAAGCCACTGGATCAATTAGCATTATTTTTAAAAAATCACCAAAATGCTTTAGAAAAGTTACAATCCTAAGGCCAGGAGTTGCTCTGGAGCTTATGGGCTGCAACGCTTCATACTTGCAGATCCTGTCTGTGCTGTTCTTTTGCAATAGACTGCTTTGCCAACCTAGGGCATTCCAGAAATGTGAGTGCATGGTTTCTCCCTGGTTATCAACATGCCGTATGCCAAAGTATGAAAGAGCATGTTTTGATTGTATGCCCTGTCCAGAAACTGAAAAAAGAAACAGTTCAATATCAGCAGAAAGATCACTTAAACAGTTGTCATTTTTGATTTTTTTTTCACCTTTCTCTTTGTAGTACATGAAAATGATGGGTGTTAATGCCAGCAGCCATTTCATCGCCTGGTTCATAGAGTGTGCCATCTTCCTTCTAATTACTGTCACCTTCCTTGTCATTGTTCTGAAAGTGGGTGACATCCTTCCCAAAACAAACACAGCACTCTTGTTCCTGTACCTTATGGACTACAGCCTGTCCATCATAGCCATGAGCTACTTCATCAGTGTTTTCTTCAATAACACCAACATAGCAGCCTTGGTGGGCAGTCTCGTGTACATCCTCACCTTCTTCCCCTTCATCGTGTTGCTCGTCATCGAGAATCATTTGAGCTTCTCTGTGAAGAGCCTACTGGTAAGTTCTGCTTTTCAATAATAGGGACCGTGTGTGGAAGCTGACACCTTCAGTAAACTTCAGCTCTTATTATAGCTTGTGGCACAAATAAACACGAGTTGGGTGCCTTTCTAGATTCCATCAGTGAGTGGTGACAGGTACGACGGCACATGACAGGAGAGATGGTCATGGCCTGTATGAGGGAGACCTGGAATTAGTGTGTCCCATGACTGAAAGCAATACTTGTGGAATTTTAGTGAGTTCCCATCTGCCAGGTGAGTTGGAGTAGCTCGAGATATGTACTTTTCCCTTTTGAATTGCAAAGAAAAAGCACTGTGAAAAACGAGGCTGTCTCAGTAAGTCGTTTAGTTAGCAGGGCTGTGAGGGAGAGCTGGCTCTGCTCATCCTCTAGTTTCATGTATCTTAAATTTCTAGCTATGGAAATAGATGTAAAGCCTTGTTTCTTACCAAGGGAAGAAATAGGTAGATATTAGGTTCCACCAGTCAGCCTGTATTCCAAAAGCCAAAAATAAAGCCCTGTATGAGAGATGAAGTTAGGTCCTGAGCATGGAAGCAAAAGGCAGGCAGGCTCTAAGAAGACTCTGCAGCCCAGCACGAGAAGCGTTACCCATCATAAGCCTGGTCCAGTGCTCTTTGTGACGGCTGGAAAAAGAAACCCACTGATTTTTCTAGTTACTGTACTGAGCCAATGAGGTACCCGATTGGTTGACAGATTTGATTTCTCTTGAAGACTAATGCATAAATTCTTTGTTTTCAATTTTGTTTGTTCCACAGAGTCTGTTGTCTCCAACTGCGTTCAGTTATGCAAGTCAATACATTGCTCGATATGAGGCACAGGGCATAGGTATGTTTATTGTAGACAAAACTAGGCTTTGAGGTCCCATGGTTTTGACATTTCATTAACAAATATGGATTCTATTTGTATTTCTAAATTCCTTTCTGCAGGCCTGCAGTGGGACAACATGTATAAGTCACCAATGATTGGAGACAACACTTCCTTTGGCTGGATGTGCTGGCTCATTCTGATAGACTCTTTTATTTACTTCATCCTGGGCTGGTATATAAGGAATGTTTTCCCAGGTAAGAATATGAAGCATTGAGGCTGGTGCTCTACCATCTATTTTGGAAAAAGATGAATACAACACTGCCTGATTCCATCGTTCAGGCAATACAACAGTCTGCACGCACAGGATACCTCTGTTTCTAGATCAAAGGAGCATGACTTTGTGGATGTCTGAGAGTGTTAATGAAACTGAGAGAAGGCAGAACATGGGAGAATTAGGGTTCCTCTGCTTATCACATGGGTAGGTGGGTCTCCTGAAGAAGCTGAAGTCAAGGGCACAAGAGAATGTGTTTGCAGTCTGCTCCGTGAAAATGAGAAGAGAGCATGTTAGCTTGCGTTTGTCAGTTGAGTAATTTTGTGTTGTGTTACTTATATCATTTGATTTCAAAAAGTAATTCCTGCCTTGGGCAAGAGCCAGTACATTTGTCTTTTGCTTTTCTTCCCCACCTAATGAAGCAGTCCACTGTTATACGGAAATCTATCCAGTGGAAAATGTAAAGTACTCCTGCCCTCCAGCTATGAAGTTACGCAGAATAACAAATTAGTAAATGCTTCCTATTGTGTTAAATGGGCAAGTTCTCCACCATGTGTCAGTACTACATGAGAACATCAAGAGGGGAAAGATCTCTGTGGGGTATATTTTTGCTATTTTGAGTGCACCCCAATAGTGATACTTCCTCAGAAACGGATATCTGAGTGAGATTCCTCTTCTCCTTGCAGGTAGATACGGCATGGCTGCTCCCTGGTATTTCCCATTGCTTCCATCTTACTGGGTTGAATATAACAGTTACCTCCCTTTCTTTAATGAGAAACGAAGAGGCCTTCTCTTCACCAAGCTGATGTTACAAAAAGAAGCCACCCTCAACAATAAGATATGTACGTGAGTGCTAGATAGGGTAGCAATACTAACTTACGTTTTAGGTAAACGAAGCCAAATTTGTAAAAGGGCACCATACTCAGAAAGCACATTTCTATATTCCTCCTTATTTTATAGCACAGGAAAAATTGGAAGTTGTTACTTACATGACTGGAGATATGGTTTTTAAATCATACTTGTTCTTCCTATTTGGTGTGGAAATCCAGTACTGATTTTTCACATGCATATTTGTGTATGTTGTAGTTGGGAAGTTACCTTAGATGCATTTATCTCAGTCTCCAGTGCTCTGTGTAGAAGTACAGTTTTGTTTGTGCAAGCAAATACAGGTTTCTAGTTGGCAAAAGGGATGTGTGCTTCTTTGTTCATCTCTTTAAATATTTAGCCTGTAAAATATTGTGAGATCATGCATAAAAGCTTGCTGATTCTACCTGACCAAAAATAACTCAGTAGTTTTGCTGTATGTCCTCTAATTTTCTGTGCTTGCTTAGTATATATTAAGTTAGGTGCTCCAAAACATTGAAATATGAGACCTTTGCAGAAGTGATTAATGCTTATTGTCAGGAGTTATTAGAAGCTGCAGAAGTAAAAAGGAGAAATCCTGGAGAGCTCAAAATGATACAGATCCTCTGAAATGTTCTCTACATTCCTAGCTGAAAGGCACCTACTTTTGTTCTATTTTGATTTTAAAAGCCCTGCTTATCTCTGAGGTGAAAAAATTAGCAGAGACCTGCTGCAGTGCAGTAACTGTCCTCTGGTCCTTCAAAGGTGCCCCCCCTCCTCACCTGGAACCAGAGCCCACTGATCTCACCTTGGGAGTCTCCCTCCGTGGCATTACAAAGGTTTATGGATGCAAAGCTGCAGTGGACAATCTCAGCCTCAACTTCTATGAAGGGAATATCACTTCCCTGCTGGGACACAATGGAGCTGGGAAAACTACAACCATGTGTGTATCCTTTAAAGCTGCTTTTTTCATAGTGTGGGGCATGATTGGGTGAATGAGAGAGCAAGTGGGGCTGTGCAGTGTTGGGAGACTGAATAAGATTCTTTAGTAGGCCATATCTCTCTTGTTGTTTTATCTTGCTCATGGATGACCTCAACAGTCCCTTCATCTACTAGAATTAAAGGTTCTTTTCTGCTTAGGAACATGCTTTTTAGTCTGGTAGGATACCTGTAATACACAGCACAGCAGCTGTTCCAGCATTTTGTTCCATGACACTTTGGTGCCTGGGATTAGGTTGTTCCGAAAGCTGTGGGGAGCTTATGCACACACCAAAGCTGAAGGGATGTTAGCAAGAAAGGTATATTTCAGCTGTACAAACTCATGTGTTGGCTAGGCTGGAATGGCAGTGGGTTAATACATCGGTCTTTCAGCCGTTCCAGCCTTGCCATTTATAAATTATTGTTTGAGTTGTTAGATAACAGCACTAAAACAGACCTGTAGAACTTGATTTCTCCACTGATATATACATGCATCACTCTGAGAGCAACATTAAGCTGATAAATAGAAGCCTCAGAAGAGACAAAACCAGTAAGACAGATGTATGCTTCATCTCAGCTTATTATCAATTCATCTCATATCCTCTTTGCAAAGTGTAGACAAAGGTGATCTACAGAAAAGTAGAATGGCTTCTTGAAACTTAGTTCAGGCTTCAAATCCTGAGTAAGGTCACAAGTTACTTCTTTCCTTTTTAATGATAGTTAAAAGTCCCAGTAGAGAGAGGAGCTCTGGGAAGGTGAACAGCAGTCTGAGATGCATCTTCTCACTTTAGTCCCTGTAGGACAGCACCAAAAGTGACCTATGTTGTGCAAATAGATATTCTGAGCAGAGGGTGTTTTACTCAGATCTGTTAGTTATTGCTAGGTAGGTAATTATTTGCTTGAACTAGGTGAAAGTGCTGCCCACTGTGAAGTGTCTGTGGTGGCTTGACCCTGTCTGGATGCCAGGTGCCCACCAAAGCTGCTCTGTGACTCTCCTCCTCAGCTGGACAGGGGAGAGAAAATATAACAAAAGGGTCATGGGTTGAGATAAGGACAGGGAGAGGTCACTCAGCAATTACCGTCACAGGAAAAACAAACTTGACTTGGGGAAAAATTAATTTAATTTATTACCAATCAAATCAGAGTACGATAATGAGAAATAAACCCAAATCTTAAAACACCTTCCTCTCACCCCTCCTTTCTTCCAGGGCTTAACTTTATTCCTGATTTGCTCTGTCTCCTACCCCCAAGTGGCACAGGGGACAGGGAATGGGGGGTTGTGGTCAGTTCATCACATGTTGTTGAACTGCTGCTCCTTCCTCCTCATTCTCTTCCCTTGCTCCAGCGTGGGGTCCCTCTCACGGGAGACAGTCCTCCACAAACTTCTCCAAAGTGAGTCCTTCCCACGGGCTGCAGCTCTTCAACGAACTGCCCCAGTGTGGGTCCTTCCCATGAGGTGCAGTCCTTCAGGAACAGGCTGCTCCAGTATTGGTCCCTCACGGGGTCACAAGTCCTGCCAGCAAACCTGCTCCGGCGTGGGCTCCTCTCTCCACAGGTCCTGCCAGGAGCCTGTTCCACGGCCTGGAGGGAAATCTCTGCTCTGGCATCTGGAGCACATCCGCACCCTTCTTTTGCTCTGACCTTGATGTCTGCAGAGTTGTTCCTCTCATGTATTCTCCCTTCTCTCTCTGGATGCTGTTGCGCAGGTTTTTTCCCCCTTTCTTACCTGTGTTATCCCAGATGCACCACCACCATCACTGATGGGCTTGGCCTTGGCCAGCAGTGGGTCTGTCTTGGAGCCAGCTGGCATTGGCCCTAATGGACATAGGGGAAGCTTTTAGCAGCTTCTCACAGAAGCCACCCCATGTAGCCCCTGCAGTACCAAGACCTTGCCACGCAAACCAAATACAGTGTCTTGTCTGGAAGTCCTTCCCCATTTCTTTTTAACAATGGCAGTGAAATCAGGTTTCCATGCTCTGATGTGGTTAGTAAGATGAAGATGCAGTTTTCAGTCTCTGTTGTGCTTAGCAATAGGAGGCTGTCTGGATACTGCAGACAAACCTCAAAGAATGAAGAGTAACTGCATTATATGAATTCCCAGTGATTAAAGTGGAAGCCAAGGGCATTCATGGGTATTGATGTACAGGATATGCAATGGTCTGACCTAGGGAGGGGAAGGCCAGAGAAAGTAAAAAGTATGTGTGAAAAATAGGCAGAGTTCAGTGTGTGAGCTTGGTACTTGCCCTCGCGTTCCCGCAGAGGGGTAGGAGGATGTCCTTTGATACTAATTGGCCACTGCTCAGCCAAAGCGTGGACAGACAGCAGAAGCACCAGTGGTCGGTGGTTTCTGGCTGGAAGAGGTGTCGTAGTTATGTAAGAAAACTCTGAAAGTGATAAAATGTGCAGGACCATGTGAAAAAAATAATTATGGCTTTCTCCTTTTTCTAACTTGCTTTTCTATTTATTTTTCCCTTTCAGATCTATTTTGACTGGGTTGTTCCCTACATCATCAGGTACTATCTTTGTGTATGGCAAAGACATCAGGACTGATCAAGAAGTTATCAGGAAGAACATGGGTGTGTGTATGCAGCACAACGTGCTCTTTAACTACCTCACCACAAAGGAACACCTGCTGCTCTATGGGTACATCAAAGTCCCTCAATGGAGTAAACAGGAGCTCTACCAAGAAGTGAGGAGGTATGAAAATAGCAGGGTTGGAAAAGGGAGGGAGTGCTGTCAAAATTATTGTGTGGTAGTGCTGTTGTCACTGCAAAGTTCAAATGAATGATTTTGAAGACTGATGCATACCCTATATAGAGTTCAAATAATGCCTTGGTCTGACTAGAGGAATATACTGAGTGTTGGTATCTGTGGCTGTAAGAAAATAACGTCTCTTCTCCAAGGGGTTTACAAGCTTCTGTGGCAATTCTTTGGGGATGAATTTATAGGCCTAAGGGTCTAGTCCTTGCTGTTTTACAGTTTTCCCCAGAAAGAGATTTAATCAACCAGTCAGAAAGATGATGTCGGCTTTATTGGTTCTGCAGAGAAGTGAAGCAGCCAGAACATCCCAGGGAGTTTGGATCTTGGTGTTCTCAGTTGATGAGGCTGAGCCTTTAACCTTGACTTGTCAGATGGAAACTTTGAAAACATCCTAAAAAAAACGTTTTAAATTAAAATCCCAGTGACTGAGCCACAGGGTGAATCATTTCCCTGCACTGTGACCATTCAGCAGAGTAGTCCATACTTGAGCAGTTTTTCATTTGCAGTTATGTTTTTTGGGTATTTTCAGATTCCCTCCTTTTAAAAGGTGCTTGAAGGACAACATTTGGGGGGTGTTTTTAATTTGTTTTCAAGGACTTTGAAGGAGACTGGACTGTACAGCCATCGTCACAAGCTAGCTGGCTCCTTGTCTGGGGGAATGAAGAGGAAGTTATCTATAGCCATTGCTCTCCTGGGTGGATCAAGGGTGGTGATACTAGATGAACCAACCACAGGGGTGGATCCATGCTCTCGCAGAAGTATTTGGGAAATTATCTCCAAGAATAAAAAAGGTACCGTGATGAGACAAGATGCTGCCCAGTGGCAAAGGGGATTTGTGTCACTTCTGAAAATGATATCAGTGGCTTTGAACGGTGGGTTTTGGAGACCACAGAGAACGAGTTGTGGGAGACTGGGATTGTGCAGGCCCTCTGGGTGCACCCTGGTTGTTTTTTGTAAATTCACAGTGTCATTTGAAAAGTAATTTTACCATAATACGCAATTTACAATACAGTAACTTTCAGCTTCTCTCTAATGTTGTCTTTCATCCAGTTTCACTAATAATTCCCAAAAAGCACAGTTGATTTTCACCTGATACTCTGTCCCCTCATTCGCCATAGCTTTCACCTGTCTCATGTAGTCATGTGCATTTATTCTGTGGTGGCTGAGATGAGCTTTGTGTTTTTCAGGCAGAACCATCATTCTCTCAACACATCACTTGGATGAAGCAGAAGTTCTGAGTGATCGAATAGCCTTCCTAGAGCAGGGAGGGCTCAAATGTTGTGGTTCACCATTCTACCTCAAGGAAACATTTGGTGATGGGTACCACCTGACACTCACAAAAAAGAAGGTTTGTGTCTGAGTTGGTCCTGAATTTTCAGCATCTTGTGAGGGAAACTGAGTCAGTCATATGATGGGAAGGAGGGAGGCACATCATAATGTCCCACAGAAATGAAGCGTGCTGCAGAAGGTTCATATCAGTCTTAGATGTCTGCAGTGGAATGGTTGTTCCAGTATAATTTACTTTCATGGAATAACTTCTTTATGTGTCCACTTTATGCCCGGGTAAAAGCGGGATGTGTTTTGTGTTGAAACCCTTGGGTTTGGCCACACAGGTTCGAGAATATGCTGGACTGTTTCCTGGGCTGCCAGTAAGATAATTTTTTCATATACCCCAGCCACTGAGATACCTGGGTTACAGTGCATGCTACTCTCTGGCTCACTCTGCTAGTCCCATGCTGGAATCCACATGATTTTTTTATAAAGAAGTTTCCTTCAGAAAGACAGCCTACGTGGAGAGCTCCCCAAAACACAGCAGTCTTAGCTTCAGCCCCTCTACACAAAGCTTTGCAGCAGTAATAGACAAGACAGAGGTCTGAACTTACGCTTTCTGTATCCCAGGTGCATGATGCAGTCCTTTTTATTCTCCCTTCCCCGCTGGGCCTTAGCTCCCTTTTGTGTCCCATGAGCACGGTCACCGCAGCAGGCACTGCTGGGGGCAGAGGCAGAGATTCTCCTGCTTGTGAGCCTGCATGGAGCTGAGCTAGAGCTCTCAGCAGCTTAATCTCTGAGGGGGGCCATCAAGGCTTGTTCAGGGATGCAGGCGCTTACAGCTGTGTCGGCAGGAGCTGAGTGACAGATCCAGGGATGGCAGTGGTACCAAAGTACTACTGAGGATCTGGATGTGAGCACGCTGCTTCTTGGTGAGAGGTGCTAACAGAACGTGTGGCCCCCACTTCCCTCTAAGCAGAGGGAGGCTCTCCAGCAGGACCACTGGACCTTAGGAAAACAGGAATGTCAGTGCTCTGCTTTGCTGAAAAAAACAGGGTCTCTCTGAGGGTTAAAGGCAAGGCTGGGTGCAGAGTATGAATTCTGGAGATTTTCAGAGAAGTAAAGGAGATGGGAAGAGTCCATTGATAGTATCTGGCCTGAGGCAAAATGTTCTGCTTGCAAGGAGGGGGGAACTCTGCTCGTGATAGCATACAGTGCTGTTTGTAGCCCCAGCACACAGAATAACGCACAGATACCATAAGAGATCAGCCCCTCTTCTAAATTGCTGGCAGTATAGATCAAGAAAATGAAAAAAGACCCATGTGCAAGGCCCATTTTTCATGAGAAAAAGAATGTGTTTGTGCTGGCAGCTAAGTTCTGTTGTGGCTAGGCTTTTTCTCTGTTGTACTACAAACCCTCTAGCTACTGCCACGTGGTTGATTCAGCCCAATCCCAGTATCTCTGTAGACAGAGAGAGACCCACAAGATCTTAGATGGACCAAGACGGACACAGTGCCATACCTCCTGTTCAAGGGCCAGAAACCCTCTTTCATCTCTTTTTGATATTTAACCTGAAATGTGGCATGCCTGGACTGAGATCACCTACTGATTATGCTATGGTATAAATAGGGCTAAATCCTGCAGTAGAAGTTTGACCTCACAGCCCTCGGTGGCCACAGAGTGTTTTCCTCCTTTTTCAGAACATGATAGAAGAGTGTGACACCACAGCAGTGACCTCCTTGATCCAGTCGCACCTCCCGGAGGCTTATCTCAAGGAGGATATTGGTGGAGAGCTCGTGTACGTGCTTCCACCCTTCAAGTCCACAGTCTCAGGGGCCTACCAGGCGCTTCTCAGAGCCCTTGATACCAGCTTGAGTGATTTCCACCTTGGTTGCTATGGGATTTCAAACACAACCGTGGAAGAGGTATGAGCTCAGGATCCACTCGATTTAATGCAATGTTGTGGAGATTAACTTCACAGCACTGTGTAGCTCTGCTTTGTGGGCTAGGTGGTGGCATGTTTTGGATGAGAGAGCTGCATCCAGGGGAAGAAGTGGTTTGGTTGTTCACTGTGTTACACTTTCGAACATGTGAGTGTGTAGATGTATTCATACATCTATAAATATACTAATGCACAAAGTGTACTGTTGTCTCAGCTTGCTAACAGCTTTTTGGCGTTTTACCCAGAAAATGAGATACTGGAGTTAGACTAAGTAGAGAGGGCAATGATGTTTTTCTCTTTGAACTATTTCCTGGTCTCCAAGAATCTGGATTTGTCTGCAGACGCAGTCAGCAGGGAGGGTGTTAGCAAACTGTTTAGCTGATGAACTTCAGTGTGGAGGCT